>NC_138986.1:89553446-91953446 GCF_964341445.2 Mesoplodon mirus | reverse complement strand
AGAAAGCAAAGAGGTTACCAGCCCAGCCAATCAGAGGAGGAGAACGCTGGAGAACCTGACTCCAGACACAAAATATGAAGTATCTGTAATTCCTGAATATTTGTCAGGATCTGGCTCTCCGTTGACTGGAAATGCAGCCACTGAAGAAGGTAGAGGAAATATGCTCATCATTTGGTAACAACTGAAATCTTAGACTGTAGGAGAAGCTTTGGACAACTATCCAGATGCTATGAGCCATGAGACACTTTGTCTCAATTATCTGAGTATCTTCGATGGTAGTCCTATTAGACTTGACTTACTCAAATATTTGACTTACTCATGACAGCATTTATTGGTGTCAAAAGAGCCTGAATGCTATGAGATGGTCCAAATATTCTTTTAAAATAATATTATGAAATATTCTCATATAAACTGAAGGATGACTAGGGATTAAAAATCAAACCGTTATGTACCATTGAGAAAGGTGCCATATTGTTTCTTCAGAGAGATTTAAGAATATTAACATGTTTTTATTTAAAGGGAATGGTTAGGCTCCTAGGATAGATTCTGATATTAGTTGCAAATTGTTAATATTTAATGTGTGGTTTCATTGAGGAAAATTAAGGCACTCAATTTTCATTTTATTCCTTATCTTTAAAGTTTTTAAAAAATAATAATAACTACATATTAGCAAGAATGAAGTTATTAAGCAACTATTTGTATCAGGCTCTGTGCAAAGAGCTTTTCATATATTATCTCATTTAATCCCTGCCTAGAATCTATGAAGTTGTTACTTTTTTATCCCAGTTCTACAAAAAAAATTGAGGCTCAGGGAACTAAATAATAGCTCAGAGTCATGTTGCTCATAAGTGGTGAATCTCAGTTTGTGGACTTTCTTGCCCTTGTGCAGACACTCATGTTCTAGCTGGGCCTGCATCACTACTTCGCTCCTGGTGCAGCCTAGCTAATTAGCCTCTCCTGCAGAGACACTTTCTCTTCCCACCTGCTCTCTTCCTCCTCTCTTCCTTCTGGGAAGTCACTTCTCTTTCACTCTTTCCAGTTGGGGACCTAGGGCTCTTTGTGCCAGGCACCAGAAAAAGACCCAATGACGCTTCGTCTTTCTATTTTATGGAGTTAAAGTGGCTGGCGATGTGTGCCTGGTGGGGAGAGTCATAGACTTGGGTGCCTTGAGACCCTTCAGAGACCACATGGCCACTCTACCAGGAAAGGCATGAAAAGCCAAACATAGTTGCAAGGGCAGCCCTTGAGTTTTATCCAAGACTTGACCTCGCTTGGGCTGTTTCCTCTCATATATTTTTTTCTAGGGACAGCATTATTTTTATCATTTATCATTTTTATCACATTGGTGTATTTCATGGCCATCACATTTAGACGTTCATAGCATTATGCTAACAAACCTCTTTTATTGATAATTTCTTAGCAGAGTTAAAATCTCCATTGTGATACTAATCAGCACGTATACATTATATAGTGCTTTGTTCCACTTTTAGAGAAAACATTGAAGTTTTTTACATGAAAGATTCTAACATGAAAGACTTTAGCATGTGTAAATACAGAAGAGGAATTAGATGGCTTTTACTTTGTTTCTACTGACACATAGGGACCAATTTAGAGATGCTTAAACTCTTCTGGCTAGTCAATAGTTACAATAGCCATAATCTCACCTAGGATATAAATTTGATTTCATATATATATATATATATATATATAAAGCAACAAAGTGCATTTTAAGTCATTTTATTAAATAATGAGTTTTGATGTTGTTGTTATTTTTTAATGAAGTTAGAGGGAACCCAAGAGATTTAAGAGTTTCTGACCCTACGACATCAACTATGAAATTATCTTGGACTGGGGCACCAGGAAAAGTGAAACAGTATCTCGTCACATACACCCCCGTGGCAGGAGGCGAGACTCAAGAGGTCACTGTGAGGGGAGACACAGCCAATACCATCCTGAGAGGATTAAGCGAAGGGACACAGTATGCCTTATCTGTGACAGCCTTGTATGCGTCTGGGGCTGGAGATGCCCTTTTTGGAGAAGGGGCAACGCTTGAAGGTAATTACTGTCGTATTTTATAGAAATCCCTGAGCTTGCTTGTGATCGCATTTAGGGAGCTTAAAATGTTTTCAGAGAATGAAATCTGGGAACGTGCGATCCTTTTTTCTTAAAAGGAATTTGTATTGAAAAATAAGTAGTCATAAAACTGCCTCTTATTCAGAGACGTAGAATGTAAGTTACTGAAAAAATTAAATTTGATTGGGGAGAAGTGTATTGGAGAGCTGAGTGCAAGGTAAGGCCGTAGAAATGTGTCTGCAATGCCATGGGCTGGTTAAATGGAGAATAGGTGTGTGACACTTGGGTGGAAAGGGGCCTTGGGAAACATTTGCGGAGGAAGAGGGTTTGTATTGCCCAAGGTAACACAGCTGCCGTCATCACCCAGGAGCAGGCAGAAACCTTTTTAGACTCTCAGCCTCTTTTCATGCACCATGCATATAAGCATTCATAATAGCTTGGAAAATGTGAGAATCCAAGTCACTGTTTATTTGTTTTCTAAATGATCTCTAAAATTCAGTTCAGTGTTAGAAGTTCAAAGTTAATGCAGTACTTAGTAAGAACCATCAAGACCGGAGCTGTTTCCTTGGTTCTCTGGAGTTCATTGTCAGAGGGCTTCATATTTCTTAGGATCTTTTGAACTATAATGGCAGCTTAGATTTGACTCACCACAACCACAAAGTAAGTTCTGTGTGAAAGAAAATACAAATTTAACTTAACCACAATGAGAATGGATTGTAGTGTTAAAAAGAATTATCCGTGGTTGGTTACAATGATGACTCAGTTCCATAGTTGGGGGCCTAAAAGGGAGATCAGGCATAGCTTTCCTTTTGCTATCACCATCTTTTCTATGACCTATTTAAAATAATTGTAGGGGGGGCTTCCCTGGTGGTGCAGTGGTTGAGAATCTGCCTGCCAATGCAGGGGACACGGGTTTGAGCCCTGGTCTGGGAAGATCCCACATGCCGCGGAGCGACTAGCCCCGTGAGCCACAATTACTGAGCCTGCGCGTCTGGAGCCTGTGCTCCACAAGAGAGGCCGCGATAGTGAGAGGCCTGCGCACCGCGATGAGGAGTGGACCCCACTTGACGCAAGTAGAGAAAGCCCTCGCACAGAAACGAAGACCCAACACAGCCATAAAAAAAAAAAAAAAAAAAAATTAAAATAATTGTAGGAAGAAAATAAATCCGAAGTATCTTTTGTAATGTGAGATCACAGTGATATTAGGCTAAATATCCATCAAATTTAGTGGATCCAAGAGCTTGGAGGATTGTATATGTTATGATTAACAGGGACGAGGCCTACAAGAGGCAGTTTTTTTTTTTTAATTTAAAATTTTTTTTTTATTTTGCGGTACGTGGGCCTCTCACTGCTGTGGCCTCTCCCGTTGCGGAGCACAGGCTCCGGACATGCAGGCTCAGCGGCCATGGCTCATGGGCCCAGCCACTCTGCGGCATGTGGGATCTTCCCGGACCAGGGCACGAACCCGTGTCCCCTGCATCGGCAGGCGGACTCTCAACCACTGTGCCACCAGGGAAGCCCAAGAGCAGTTTTGATTAAAATGTCAAGACTTAGTCAAGAAATAAACACAAATAGACAAAAACATTCTAATCAAAATTCTATCTCTAATAGTCATCAAGAGTTGAAGTCCAATACGTTGTGAGATTTATTATTAGAAGAGGATTTAAACAAAAGATTAAATATCAGTACGTAAAGTACTGATTATCAGAAGAGTCCTGGTTTGGCTACCTTGCCATGTGACCTTGAAATAATCCCTTAACCCCGCTGAGCCTCAGTTTACCCATCTATAAAGAGGGGAAGGCCACTGTTCCCCCTTCCTCCCAGACTTACTGTGGAGATCAAATGGGAGAATGTAAGTGAAACGCTTTGGGAACTCTAAAATACCCCACGTATATGAAATTCATCAAGGGGAAACAACATTCCCTTTAGAACTGATATCTAAAAATACAGCTGTTGTAAGTATTTCAAAGATATTGATTGGTTACTCTAAAGTTTTAAAATTAATGAGAGAGATGGAAATTGCCTTAATTACGGAGACATAATCCAAACAACAAAAGCATGTGATCTTCATATATGGAGCAACATTCAGAATTTCTGAGAAGATTGTCCTTTTCTTTTGACCTTTGAAGTTCTCTTTCTCATGTGCTTTCTACAGGCTTTCAAGGTAGATTATTCATAGGATTTTTTAAGGATCAACTTTTGAGCTTTTATTTTATAGAATAGTTGGAGATTATTTATATTTGTGAACATTTCTCCCTTATAAAGGACATCTTAGAAATAATTTAATAGTTTTACTTCTGCTTGCACCTTTTAACCTGCTGATATTCTTCTGCATTTCTTACTTTAAAAATATATTTATATTCAGTCAAAAATCTTGATTCTAAAGATTAAGGCATCTTTACTAAGAATAATGTATTACCAATTTTTAGAAAATAAAAAGCACATTTTAACTTAACAGCAAACATATACTACTGGGTGATGATTTTTCTAGGCCAGGTGTATAGCTAAATTGTTTATAATTTTATGCCTTTGCACATGTGGTATAGAAAATCTACCAACTTGTATGCATATGTGAGTGTGCACACACATGTAATAATCTCGACGGGAGATACACAGGTAGTAAAAATAAATTTAAAAATTACTGTTTCCCATTCCCTGAGAAGGAAGAAAGCTAGATGATTTGCAAGTTCCCTTTAAAAATATAGTTAATTCATAACTAAATCGTAAGAGTAGATTTTTTTCCATTGACACCAAAGCTCTTTACTATAGTGAAGGATTAGAGAAATTGCTGCCAGCCTGATTTTATTAACATATTTATCTCATTGCATGATGTGTGGTAAACTTGAGGACTATGTGAAAGCATAGTTGTGACTAAGTGAAAATAATTGAAGATTTTTGCCCCTGGTTATTCTATTTCATTTTATTATATTAACCTAGCCAAATCCACATACCATATACAGGAATAGGATATGATGGTAAATGCAGGGAATGGAAAGCCCAGAAACAGAGCCAGGGAACTGCTTTGGAGGGTTGCTGTTTTTCTAATCTGTTTTTCTCTGGGGAGAGGAGGTGGTTAGAGCAGACCTTGAAGGAATGTTTCTTCCATCCAGTGGCATGGCTCAGCCAGCAAGGGCATTCTGTGGGTTGAAAACTTTATAGATTGACTGAAGTGCGTTCTATTCAATTAACAAAGAATTAAAAAAATAATTAGTGTGGTCCACAACCATCCCTAACTTGAATCTGTTTCCTAGTGCTTTCTTGAAATGTCGCCAATGATCAGAAAATTCCCCTGTCCCTGGAAGAGAGATTTATTAGCATTGGCGTTGGGGAAGTTCATGGTTGGCCCCAGTACTGTATGAAACAGAATCACAAAGGCAGGGTTTCTTACCATTTCAGATCCAAACTTCAGAGGAATCTGAGCACAAACTATTAGGTTTGATTAACATTGTTTCTTTCTCCTGTTGTTGTTAAAGTGGGCTTAATGTAATTACTAAAACAATGCTGTACATGTAAATGAACTTCAAGTCTTGAAAGAACTTTTGGTTGTCACTGTTAGTGTTTACAGAGCGGAAAGCTGCTCTTATAAACCTCGAAATGAATAATGCCCATTTAAATTCAGAGATTTACCACAAGTGAATGAAAATTTCAGTTTGGGAATAATACAGTTCTTTTATTTTTAAGTGTGTTTTTTGGCTATGGAAAAGGTGATTTTTTTCAGAATTTCCTTTGTTTCAGTTGCCATAGCAACTCTCCAGTGTCCTACACATGAATAGCTTCCTATACATCAAACCAAGCTAGCTCAGCTGACATTCTGTTACAGTGAGGTTTTTAGCACATCACAGGACTTCTGCAAGATGTTGAGTGACATGGGGCCCCTCCAAGATGGACTAACTAAGGCCTCTATATTATCCTAGATTTGCTGCTATCTCATAATTTGAAAAATCATACATTCTGGGTAGAACAACTCTGATGTTTCCAGGGAACTTTAGCGCAATCACCAAACAGTAATTCATAGTTTCTTTTCTGCAAATCAATGGCTTATCAGAGAAAAATCTATATTACATCAGAGAGGTGACACTTATGGAAGAAATCTCACCCGGGCTTTGAGGCTGAAGGTCCATTTAATTGTTTAGGCGTTTTATAGAACTATGTGCCGCTTAAAGTAGTTAAGTTAACTGATCAATAGTGAACTTTGTCCTCTGGAACGGTGACTCCAAATCGTTGGTTGTAAATCAAGTGTGTTTCCACACGAAGGTTATCCAGAGCAGGTCTCCTGTATTCTGCTGTGGAAAGTTGGATGACTTTGAGCTGAGCTCTAACGGAAAAGACAAATTGATTCAGAAGAGGGTTTACATTACATTTTCAATTTAACTTCTATTTTTGAAAGTGGTATGTGAAACTCAATGAAAGCCGGCTGGAACAATCTATAAGGTGAAAATAGAGTTTCATTTCATAATGATTAATATTTCAGTTATCATCATTGGCTAATTTGTGTATAATTATATTTGAATTGGATGACGATTTGCTTTTTAGAAAGCAAATGGAAAAGAGCTAAGGAAATGTAGGAAAGTTACTTAAATGAGGCCTTAGTTCTTTGGCCTCATCTGTGGAAAAAGTAGAATCAACCCCTTGTGGATGTTCAGATCATGAGAAATGCACCTGTCTAATTACTTGTCCCAGCAGCACAGAGATGCATGCACGCAGGCACCAGAAATGATGCCTTTTGAATATATGTATGTTCTGTAATCAGATCAGAAATACTGAATATCAAAATTTCAAAAACTGATGAATTTTGTTTGTTTAAATTTATGACAGAAAAGCATTGTTATTCCTTGCATCTATCCTGGTACTATACTGGGCAGAACAGAGTAGAAGGGAGAACTATTGAGAAGGAATCAAAGGAATAGAGATGAAGGCATGCCGTCATTGCAGAAGATGACTTGTTTGAAACGATTGCCGGAAATTCTATTCCCAGAGGTAAAAGTAATATGCAAAGTGCAGGCATATGGTTCAGAACAGCAGAAAACAAGTACCATGAGATTAAATTATTGAAAACAATGTCACTTAGGTAAAAAACATGAACAAACCCAAGTGTCATAAAACATATATTTGTAAGTCTTGGGGCAAAGGGAGAGGAGGGGCTCTAAACGGGGGAGCCTCTGCTGGTGCAGAAGTGGGTCCCCGTTTGGGGAAAGGTTGAGACAAAGTGGCAAAAAGTCTCCTGGAGTTGGTTTCTGCTCACTGCCACTGTTTCTGTCTTCCCCTTTTGAAGAATGGTAACCTTTGCTGGACAGAGGCTATATACTGGTCTTCTTACATCTTTCTTATTCCTCTCTCTCTTTCCTCTTCCTTCCCAGGTACACTAAAAAGAGACTCCCTCGCAAACCCAATCCAAGCCAACTAATCTCTTTCTGTAGCTACTGGTGTCTGAAGTTCCGTAGTTTGAGGACAAAACCTACAATTCCATATATTAAACCAAATCAAATGCCTGGCTAGGTAACACTTGGGTCAAACCTCATTCACAGGAAAATGTGATCAACGCTTGAAGAAGAAGCAAGCATTGAGAGCCATTTTCTTTTGACGCAGGATAGAGGGGAGGAGACAGCAGTGAACAATCCCACTCACGTTATGGGACGGAAAGGGTGTGATGAGAGACTTCAGTGAACTTCTCCGTTCTCCGAGGGTCAGCCTTGGGCACGTGCCACTACCTAAAGAGTGACTTGTTGTGTGTGGCCATAGACCCATGCGATATAGAAACCATCACACCATGCCACACAGCGTCCCTGTGTCCGCCAATTTTGACCAGCTTTGCTTTAATCACACTGGCCTTTATTTCACCACGCCTGTCTCTCATTTCAGAGTGAAATCGAGTGTGAGGGTTCCTTCCCACACTGACCAAACAACTTCCAAATAAATGCCCCCAAATGAGAAAAGAGTAGAGAATTGTGGAGGAATTAGGATCACAGAGGAGATTGAAAAGATTTTTAGAAAGCATCAGGGCTCAGGCACATCTCCAGATACTCCAATTTAATTGATCTGGGTATGGCCGACTCTTTAGCTCTCTGGGTGATTCTGTGTATCTGATCAGATCCAGTACAATTATTCCGTTGCTGAGGGCCCCAGGGCCCCAGGAGTTGATGGCCTGCTCACCAGGTCCCCAGACCAGCTTGGCCATTTGGCAGCCTGCCAGTCATATCACAGGGTGAATTCAACTGCTGCTTTTTTTGTAAGTTAATATTTGGCCAAGCCAAGTCTCCATACTTTAAAACTTCAAGGCTTATAGGTCTGATAAAATAGACTTGTCACGAGTACATCATATTCTCAAGATTCTTGGGTGTAATGCAACAGCTTGAAAACCCAACTCCCCCGCTTTTTGGAGAAAAAAGGTTTTTCAGTGCATTTGACAACAGTATAAACTTAATATTTAGGATTATTTTTATCAAATTGACTGATTGACATAACAAGAAACCCATTGAAGCAGTTTATCTTTTCAATCTTGGCTTCTGATTTGAGGTGTCTTTTTTTCTTTCTTTGGATTCCTTATTTCTTTGTCATGAACATGCAATGTTGCAGTGCCAGTGCCTGCCAGTAATGCCTTTATGCGCGAGGCAGAAACTATAATTTTTTGAGGATTTTTTTCTGTGATTGAGAATTTACTTAGTGTTCACTTGAATTAGTGTTGTCATGCCATTAACTGGAACTCAGGAATATTTTTCAGCTAATATTTTATTTGAATCTTAAAAAGTGGTTTTACAGATTCTTTCCAGGATGTTGGCAAACCTTGCAAAGGCCTTTACTGCAGTTTTACTAATATTTTGTCCTAGCGTTCCAGGTCTTGAGAGTGTTAACATAGTTGATTGAAATCCATGGGAATACATGTCTCGTGAGCTAGGCTCCTTTTGTTTGTAGCCCAGAAGTATCTTTGTGAATGTATTTTTGCTTCAAGCACAGTTCCCTTCCTATTATTTTCTCACAGTGAAATCATTAGCCTGTGTTTGTGAGATTGATGTCGTGTTGCCATGGAAATAAACAATGTCACAAATTCGGTGCTATAGAAAGTAGGGAGAAAAACAGGCTGAGAAGCATAACCTTTGGGAAAACTAGAAACTAAAATTATTGTTTGTAAATTACTCCAGTGTTAATTTGGAAGATAATTCCCATGTTCTAAGCTAACTTTGTCGTATACTTTTCGGGAATGTTATTAATGCAGCTTGTTAGCTCACTTAATTTCAGAATCCCTTTCAAGTACTTTCAAGTATTATTTCACAACGGTTGTTGCTAACTGCAACTTAGGAAATTTAAGTGAAGAGGCACATATGAAAAAAGGATGTAGTGTATATCAAGCAAAGGAAACATGCTGCAGATTTAAAACTTAGAGACCAGTAGTTGGGCTATCGATGATCAAAACAAAATAAAAATTAAAAAAAAAACCAACAACCAAGTCAAACCAAACCCAACCCAACCCAACCAAAGAAACAGTTTGTTTATATTCCTGTAAATAGAGAAGATGTAAAGATGTGTGACCATTTAAGTAGCAAATACAATTAAAGAAGACCTTCAAATAAAGATTAGCCTCAAGTACTGGGGGAAAGAAGTCAGTATGTTCTTGAAAATAAATATTCTAGGTTGCAGTGAAATATGTAACTAATTTCCCTCCAGAGATGAGATGTCCTGTCAGCAGTTGAAGTTATTTATAATGGAGTTAGAATTTTCCATTTTATCTTGGGGTCTGGTAGGATGCCCAGCTCCCACTTTATTTATTTTTCCCTCTGTAATCTACCATATATGATAGGTTTTTGTCCACTAAGATTTCTTTTGCATTTACTGTTATCTTTATGTACTGAAATTTAAATAATTATGAGTATTTTAAAGATATTCATTTTTACTCTGATTCAAGTGAAATAACAGTCTTCAACATTCTTGTAGCAGCATTATATATCATTTTCTTGAATACACAACAATTACTGGTAAAATGTATGCTGTAGAAGCAGATAGTTTTATATTTATGTCATACTGTGGCATAAACCCTAGTAAAGGTAGCCAATATAAAGTGACCTGTATATTTATTGTACATTTAAATTATGGAAAGTTAGGGTTTTATTGGTAGACATCTGTGTCTCCTATTAAGTCAAGGTTGCCGTATTTTTCCATTTGGGTTGTACTTTTTTTTTTAAAAATGAGAGAGCCAAAATTTAGCAGCAAGCATTTTTGATTGGCTAGAACAAGTGGTGTGTTTTATTTTGATGACTAATTGCTTTTAGATTTTCCAGAAGAATTGGTGGTTTTTAGTTTCCTTAGGGTTAAGCTATAATTGAAATTTTGCATTTCTGCTTTTTTAGCTTTGTGAACAAATAGAATTTCCCCCCCAAAAAAGATTGTTGGAATTAAGATTTGCAAGTGATATGAGATTGTTGGAGTTATTGGAAGTGGTACGTTGAAACTGAGCTTATTTAAATAAGATAAGAAAGGAAAAGATGATGGTGAAGAAATAAAGATTTTTGTGCACAATAAGGAGAACTGAACTGTAAAATTTGAGGATTTAGATGCTTCTTTTCCTTTGGAATTTTTTTTTTTTAGGCATGTACTTCTTCATATTTCGATGCCATTCTTGTCCTGAAGGACATTTCAATCTGATTGGATATATGGGGGTCAGGGTGATAGGCAGGAATCAGGTATAATTCTAAAGGTTAATCCCATCTTCTGTTCCACTGACAGAATAGGACAGACAGCTTAGAAAGAAGAAATGGGCAACATTAGGCAAATTGACTCCAGCAAATCAGGATGTCTACTAGGATGAAGGAGTATTTACATGTATAGTAGACATTAAAAAAATGATCCCCCTTTCATTTCTATTCTAGAGCGTGGTTCACCTCAGGATTTGATTACTAAAGATATCACCGACACATCGATTGGCGCTTACTGGACGTCTGCTCCAGGAATGGTTCGCGGTTACAGGGTCTCTTGGAAATCGCTGTATGATGATATTGAGACTGGAGAGAAGAGTCTTCCTGGAGATGCAATTCATACTGTGATAGAAAATCTGCAGCCAGAGACCAAATACAGAGTTTCAGTGTTTGCAACTTACAGTAGCGGAGAAGGAGAACCTTTGAGTGGAGAAGCCACAACTGAATGTAGGTAACAGTCCGAGGGGGTTTGAGTGTGTTGGTGCTACCTAATAGCTATCAGCTCGTGATGACCACTTGCATTTTTTCCTTATATGACAAATGGGGACTAAAAAAGTAGGACCTTTAATGAATGTGGTTTAAATTCAGGTTTGTTTTATATCTAAAATTATATCAAAGTCTGAAATATTGAATCCCTTCCAAGTACATACACAGTTGACCCTTGAACAATGTGAGGGTTAATCTGAGTATAATTTATAGTCGGCTCTGCTTATCTGAGCTTCCTCTGCATCTCAGGAAAAAACCAACCTCAGATCATGTAGTCCTGTAGCATTTGCTAGTGAAAAAAATCCGTGCGTAAGTGGACCCTCGAAGTTCAAACCTTCATTGTTCAAAGGTGAACTGTGTTTGTCTCTCTCTCAGTCTCTCTCTCTCTCTCTCTCTTTTCTGGTGGAAAGATCAACTAGATAAGAAGCTCAGCTAGAATAAAGATCAGAAGCTATGGAGACAAAGAAAATTCAGGCACATTTATAACTATATTACCTTGGGCAAGTTCTTGAACCTTCTTTGAGCCTCAGTTTCCTAATGTGTAGAATGCAGCCTCAGATTGTCTTGAGGATTAAATGAAATAACAGTGGGCAAAGCACCAAGCATAGTGCCTAGCTACTTAGAGAAGGTTGATGAATGATGTGGCTATTGAGACTATGATTGTTATACACCCAAGACTAGTCCTAGATTATTTTTACTATGTTTGGGGAGGCTAAATCAAGTCTACTCAGGTTTCTGGAGGCTAAAATTTACCTTAATCTCATTAATATTCTTTCTTGTGAAAAATTTTGAATCACCCTCTCATCATTTATTATCAGGTGGTTAGTGAGAGGCATGTCGGTATTTCTTAATTGTCTTTCCTAAAAAGTAATTTGTTAAGGATGGGCATTTCTAAGTATTTATAGGAGAGAAGTTTATTCCTATTGTTTGGGAGGATTTTAGGAAAAGGGGAAAGATTGGGGCACTCCTTCATTTCCTTTTATTAGAAAGAATTGGAGGAAAGGGGTGGTTTTTCTGCCAAAGGGAGAGAAAGGGAAACGCCATGAGCAATTTCAATGAAGTCCTGTACCCTGATTTTAGGTTGTCCTTAAATGAAAATCTTTTGGTCTGAGTTCTCTGAGGAATTCATCTTTTTTTTTTTTTTTAAATCACTGGCAAAATCAGTTGGATATGTTTAAGCTTAAATCTGTGTCAAAATTAACCAGATTAAAAAAATCAAACTCCTTATAGGAGATTTAAATACAAGAAAAGGCATATTTCTCAGATAATCACATGATTGGTTTCCATGGTAGTGATTGAAATTTTGTGTCTGAATATATGGTCTGATATAGTTTAAGAAGCTGGCCCAAATTCATCTCTATTTCTGGTAAATGTTCACTTGTAAAGAGAAGCCGTGTTGTAAACTTAGGCCACATATGACACCTCTAGCTAAATTTATTTGTAGGAGTGAAGATACAATTCACGTGGCTGAGAAATTATCAAAATTTATATATTTAGAGGGAAACTTTTTCCAAAGATTCTCCTCCAACATTTCTTCTTGTGAAAAGATTGAATCCTCAGATATTTATTTGGGATTTAAAATCTCCCCAAGGATATGTTTTCATCCAAAGCAAGTATGTCAGCAGAAATCCTAGATAAACCTTTATCTCTAAGAAGCTGAGCATCTAAGAAATTTTCACTATTTCTTGGCTAATTGATTGATTTAAAGGTGAGTGAACAGAAAAGCCTCTTTTGAACTATGAGCAGACTAGGCAGCAATGAAAGTACATTTTCTAGAGGGTATGCCAGCTGCTCAAACAGCTAGGCAAGTAAGATGGAAGACAGGAACCTTTCTTTGTTCTACTGCCATTTTGTTGTTGTGTTTTGCTTTGTTCTCTTTGTGTAAAGTGAGGTAGTTTAGAAAGTACTTTGAGAAATCTGAGTCAGGCGTAGTATATTCAGGTGGTGGATGAGTCCTAAATGGTGCGGATAACTGGGTCGAGTCACTGGGTCATGCTCTTAGAGTTTCTTATAAACTTCCAAGGAGACATTTTGGAAATATTTTCAGGAAATATTTTCTGTTTTCACCTGACACTCAGAGACATGGTATGCAGACTGTTGATACAATGAAAACCATGAATTGTGGCTAGAAAGCCAGCAGATGGGAAACTTTCTACTGGCCCTGCAATTATGGCAGCTGGTTTAGCAGAGGTACAGTGGGTGTTGGAAAGCATCTTGTGAGAGTTACTAAAACATGAAAAGAACTTAGAGTGAGAGTATTAACAGCATTTTATAGCATGTGGCATACTTATGAACGGAGTGAAAAATCTTGCTTTTTCCTTATGAGAAGCCAACAAGGATTTTTTTCCCTCCTTAAAATCCAAAGTTTCCCATTAAAGCTAAGATGAGAGAAGTTGGACTTTATTTAGCTTCAATTCCTCTATTTTAAAGAATTAATTAAAAATCAGGAATACAATTGAGATCCTTGAAACATTTCAAGGTAGGGAGTACAATATTTGACTGTTTTAACATATTTAAATTTGGGAATATTTTAAAGTTTGGGATCCCACTCTTTTGGGGACATAGGTTTCTTTTTAGATCAATACTCATAAGATTTAAATGTCCATTTTTCTCAATTCTGAGTTGTATGAAATTGGTTTGAGAAATCTGTGTAAGGGAGAGATGTCCTTTTCCACTGAACAAAAGTTGAAGAGATGGAAACAAGAGGTCAGAAAACATACTTTAGCAGAACTCTTTCTAGAAAAGTGTTAGACACACATTGATTTATTCAACATTTGTAACAAATAGATTGTTCTGTGTCCTATTCTTTCCCATACTCTTTCCAAAATCCTATGTAAGGTCTTTACATTTTTTGTTTGAAAATATATATTTTTTCTTTTAATAGTTCACTTACCTGGAGAATAGTAATGGAGAATTGAGGATTAGCTAAATAAATTTTAATACTTCCAGAAAGTAATGGAATTGGCTGAGAATTCTCTTACTTTCTTTAAACCAAAATTGCAACCAATATACTCTTAGTTGAAATTATACTTGCATCTTTCAGAAAACTAATTTATAACCATATATTGAATTTCTTTACCTATTTTGTCATTCTTACCTTTGCCCTCTGTACATATCTTTTGCTTATATGGCTGCTGTCAAGATTTTCTTTTTATACTGATTTTAAGTAATTTGCTTATGATGTGTGTTGGTGTAGTTTCTTCATGTTTCTTGTGCTTCGGGTTCACTGAGATAGTTGGATCTGTGGGTTTATAGTTTTATAAAATTTGAAAATATTCAGGCCATTATTTCTTCAAATATTTTATTTATTGCCCCCCACTTTCTTCAGATACTCTGGTTCTACATGTACTCGTCTGCTTGAAGTTATCACAAAGCTCACTCCTGTGCTGTTCAGTTTGTCAATCTTTTCTCTTTTCTTGTGTTTCATTTTATTTTTATTTATTTATTTTAAAAAATATTTATTTATTTAATTTACTTATTTGGTTGCACCAGGTCTTAGTTGCAGCACGTGGGCTCCTTAGATGTGGCACGTGAACTCTTAGTTGCGGCATGCATGTGGGATCTAGTTTCCTGACCAGGGATCAAAGCCAGGCCCCCTGCATTGGGAGCGCGGAGTCTTATCCACTGCACCACCAGGGAAGTCCCTTGTGTTTCATTTTAGATAGTTTCTATTATCATGTCATCAAGTTCGCTAATTTTTTCCCTGCAAATTCTAATCTGCTCTTAATACCACCCTGTGCATGTTTCATCTTAGACATTGTATTTTTCACCTCTAGAAGTTTGGTTTGAGTCTTTCTTATTTGTTCTATGTGTTTATGTAACTTGCTTAACATTTCTTCTACCATTATTAGCATATGGAATATAGTTATAATAGCTGTTTTAAGGTCCCTTTTGAATAATTCTGTCATATGCATTATTTGTAGTGCCGTTTCTATGAGCAGAATTTGGTTTCTGGTGAGAGCTTTTTTCCTGGCTTGCAGATGGATATCTTCTATGTCCTCACATGGCCTCAGTCTATGCATATTGCGGGGGAGCGGGGGAGACAGAGAGAGAGAGAGAGAGAGAGAGAGAAGGAAATCGAGCTCTCCGGTGTCTCCTCGTTCTCTTATAAGTATTCCAATTCATCAGGTTAGGGTCCTACCTTTAGAACCTCAGTTAACCCTAATTACCTCCCTAAAGGTCCACATTGGAGGTTAAGGCTTTAACATATGAATTTTGGGGAGACACAGTCATTCAGTCCATAACATGGGTAATTTATTTTTCTTTCTTTGAATTCCTGGTAATTTTTATTAGAAGCCAGACATTATGAATTTTACTTTGTTGTGTGTCAGATATTTTTATGTTCTTATAAATATCCTTAAGCCTTGCAGCTAGGTCACTTGGAAACAGTTTGATATTTTTGAAGCTTTCTTTAAAACTCTGTTAGAGCTAGACCAGAGAAACCTCTAGTTTAGGGCTAATTTTGCTCCACTACTGGGGCAATAACCTCCTTAGTATTCTACATGATGCTCTGAGAATTTTGAGGTTTTTTACTCTGGCGAGGGGGAACATTTCTGGCCCTGCATAAACTTCAGGAATTGTTCCCTTTGCTCTTTTTAGGTGGTTCTTTCTCTGGTTTTGGGTAGCTTCCTCATTCATATGCACTGAGTAGTCCTGGGCTGAAGACTCAAGGAGGAACTTTTGCTGATTTGGGGAGCTTTTTCTCTGTAACACCATTTCTACAGGACTTTGCTCTGCCAGTTCTAAGTGCCTTGCTCTCCCCAGACTCACAAAGCTACCTCCTCAATTAAGGATGCTTCATCTGGGTGCCCCCTTCCTGTACTGGGGCTGGAAAGTCTCTCCAAGCAATAAGTCAGGGCAACGATCGAGCTCCTTCTCATTTGTTTCTCTTCTCTCAGGGACCATGGTCTTGTGCTGCCTGATGTTCAATGTCTGAAAAATGTTGATATATATGTATACATACATATTTTAAAGTTTTTCAGGTTTTTTAAAGTTGTTTCAAGTGGTTCTTGCCTGTTTGAACATGAAAATTTCTTTTGGAATCAAAAACGATTCTTTGCAGTGTTTCCTTCAGCTTAGTCTCTCTCTCTAGAAGATACTTATGACCTTTGAATGCTGAGAATACTGAACTGAATGAAATGATCCTGCTTATAAGCTCAATTATGTAAAGAAGAGGGATGTACTGGCTCTTTGTGGATGTTGGGTGACCTGTTTCTGATACAGTTATTAATAAGATATAATTTAATAAATAACATTTATTGTATATTAATCAAAACCTTCTTACATACAGTGCTTTCTAAAGCTACTCAGTGTATACTAATTTATCTCCAGAGCCCCTGAGATTTTTTGTTTTGTTTTGTTTTTTGTTTTTTGCGGTACGCGGGCCTCTCACTGTTGTGGCCTCTCCCGTTGCGGAGCACAGGCTCCGGACACGCAGGCTCAGCGGCCATGGCTCACGGGCCCAGCCGCTCCGTGGCATGTGGGATTCTCCCGGACCGGGGCACGAACCCGTGTCCCCTGCATCGACAGGCGGACTCTCAACCACTGTGCCACCAGGGAAGCCCCCCTGAGATATTTTTATGTGTCTGTTTCCTGTTCCTTTGTGCTGATAGTCTTACATGTTCACGGAAGTCACAAAGGGTGGTGTTAACTGCAGTCGCTCTGGCTGGTCACTTATGCATTGTTCTTTCTTCTGAAAAGATTCAAGGAATATTTCTGACCCTGTGTTCATGATTTTTAGTATTCTGCACACTGTAATTTCTATAGGAATTCTTTACAGATGGAAATATAATAAAAATTCTAAAAGCTCATCTCCAGAAATGGGTGTTTTCTTTACTAAAGTCTCTGGAATGCAAATACGAAATCCTTGCAATGTGAATTCCCATTTTTTAGTTATTAGCCAGATAAAGAGAAAACATCTCACTGTGACCTCACTGAGATTAGGCTCACACGCCATCTTGAACTTAGGAGAGCTCACAATGCCTAGTAAAAGAATAGTGTACGTATTTAAGAAACCACACATAGCGTCTTGTCACATAAATGGGGAGGCGGACATAAATATTTTCTTTCAACACAGTATACATTGTAATCTTCCTTTCATCTCACAGTATCCGATGATTCGAAAACCTTGAAAGTGGATGAAGAAACAGAAAACACAATGAGGGTTACCTGGAAACCAGCACCTGGGAAAGTTGTCAACTACCGTGTTGTGTATCGCCCCCGTGTGGGCGGGAGACAGATGGTTGCCAAAGTGTCACCCACTGTCACCTCAACAATGTTAAAGCGACTTCAGCCCCAGACCACGTATGACATCACGGTTCTCCCAGTTTACAAGACAGGAGAAGGAAAGCTTAGGCAAGGTTCAGGAACAACAGGTATAAAACCATAATAATTTTTTGGGGAAAGTGTGTAATATTTTGAAGGGAGATTTTAATACATCTACTTCATTTGTAAATGTCTAAAATGGAGTCTGTAATAAATTATACTATAATAGTTAGGTAGGATGCCTAATTAGCATATGATTTTTACCAGTCTAGTTCCTGGTAAAATGATTCTACATATTAATGTTCTAATGCTAATCTAATCTTCTGAATTGTGAGTACTATTTGTACCTCCACTTGGGTAGCACTCGATTATTCTGATTTTTATTGGGTATTATAGCTTGTGCTTTCTGACTTAATCCTTTTTATAAATGTATATTTTGAAGTATTTTGTTTGTGATGATTGTCATGTATATCACTTAGATATTTTGAATTCAACTTATTATTATAGGGGCTAAAAAAAAACCCCAAAGCCTAGGCTTATGGACAATATTTTAACATCTATTATCTTTACAGCTTCTCGATTTAAATCACCCAGAAACCTCAAAACATCTGACCCAACCATGTCTAGCTTCCGGGTGACTTGGGAGCCTGCGCCTGGGGAGGTCAAGGGTTACAAGGTTACATTTCACCCCACGGGAGATGACAGAAGACTGGGGGAGTTAGTGGTTGGACCATATGACAACACAGTTGTTTTGGAAGAACTTAGGTAGGAATGAACTCTATTCCATTTTTGTTAACACATTGTACCTTCCACACATGATAACGTATGTGTCTGTTTGCCGGCAGAGTATTTAAAATCAGCCAAAGTTGCTTTCTCACTCTTGGTGCTGCTGAAGTTGAGGTTAGGGTTCAGAGACTCAAATTTAGGCCTGAGCAGTTGTACTCTTTTAATGACTTGTTATTAAGTGATCAGGGATGGTGTTTTTTCAGTAACACCCTGCTTTTTAAAAATTAACATCCACATGGCACGATTTCACCAAAAGCAGTTTATCACCAGCCAGCCTTATGGAAATGTAGGAGTCCCCATGCCTTCTGGGAAGGCCCAGGTGACTGACACTGAGATGCGAGTGTGCATCCTCTCCCAGGGTGGGCTGCAGGAGTCAGGGGGCAGGGCTTTGCTCTTGGGCTCAGCTGGGAGGATGGGGGAAGGGGGGCTGATGCAAGCTCTTGCTGCAGGCTGTGTGGTGGGAAAGAAGGAGGTTTGAGTTGGAACAGCAGCATTCTTCACAGTAAAAAGAACAGGCTGCTGTGCATTGCCTGGTGGAAAGTTGGTTTGTTTCAAAGATTCATTCAACAATATTGAACTCTGTATAAATGCTTGATATTTACTTTTATCGGGATAGGGAGGATGAAATTTATTGAGCCTCCTATGTGCCAAGCACTGTGCTAGGTGCTTTATGTTCCCTTGCAAGTACAACATTTAAATTGTTTTCTTAAAGCCCATCACTTAGAAGCAATAAGAGTGAAAGCCCGATCTTTCCCTGACTTGCTCAGTGGGAAGGTGGGGATTCTACATCTAATGGAAAGGCGAGGTGGAAACTGGTGTCGTGAACCCCTAGTATTCTCTAGAGTGCTGGTGGGCTAGTTACCCTTGATACCTTATAGTGTGGGCTTAAACTGGAATGTGATGGAAATTAGTTTCCTTCTTCTGCAATGTTATGTATTATAAGTTCCTCTGAATGAAAGTTTGTAAATCAAGTTGAATGTTTATAACAAAGCAAAAAAAAATGCTACCACTTGCGGTTATTATGCATACAGACTATATATTTTAACATTTCAGGGCAGGTACCACCTATAAAGTAAATGTTTTTGGAATGTTTGATGGAGGAGAAAGTTCACCACTTGTTGGACAAGAAATGACAACTCTCTCTGACACAACTGTAATGCCAGTTTTATCCTCTGGTAAGAAATTGAGTTACATTCCCCTAGGAAAAGTCAGTATTTTGCAACTTTTTTTCAAATATGAATTGTTAGGTGAATCATACCATGAAAATTGACTATTAAATATTACACTAAAATTTATTTCAGTAACATATCCTTAAAAAATTCTTCAAAGATCCAGCTAAGCACACTTTTACCAACATTTTTTAAGGATTTCTTGTGAGTATTGCCTTAGTTACATAGTACTGTATTATTTAAAGTTGAGAGTTTACAATGATAATATACATTATCTTTAATATTTAATATACATTATCTTTAATCTCTTTCTAATGATTAAAATGCAGTTTTATTTTGTTAAAGTAATCGTAAAAATGATTTGTCTGGGCTGAGCAAGCAGCACTGGGTTCTGTAAATAGGTGGGCAACTAAGACTTGGGAAGCAAAATGGTGACATAAAGCCCTCATACTTTTCTGCTCCTGCCATGACTACAACTTTGATACGCATGAAGCTAGTTTTGAACATTCTTCCAGGTGAGGGTGGTGGGTAGAGTTTGCTTCTAAATATTTTAATCATTTGCTAACAAAGAGTAGGTCTTGGCAGATCAGGAGCAGACTTGTAAAGGCTTAGGTGCTTGGAATAGTACTTGGGAATCCTAACTCCTGATGGAGCGTCCAATACGCAGTGACGCCTTTGTAGTGTGATGGGCGTCACTGAATCTTTCTCAGTGAGTTTTTTTTTGTTGTTGTTGTTGTTGTTGTTTGTAATACAAAGATCAGTTGCGAACATGGCAAGAAGTTGAAAAATTTGTAGCTGGTAACATAAGCTTCTGGAAAAGAAAGCGTTTGAAAACATGGATGTGGATAAAAGAAGTGAAAGGGTCAACTCTTGCTGTTTTGCATTAATGTTCAATTGTTTCTCTTATGATGATGTTAATTAACTGACTTATATTTTTATTTTGTAGCTTGTGCACAGAGGATATTGGGATAATTCTCTCTTTCCAAAGCACCCTAGCTTTGTATCAGTGTTTGTGCCTGTGGTCTCTGTAGCTCTCAATCTGTATACTTGTTTGTATCTTTTTTCTAGATTGTCTTCCTTCTCTCTTGATTTTTTAAATGTGCAGACCTCACCAGCTGTATCTACCTGATTGTTATACATAGTAGATGATTAAGTTAAATAATTAAAAACTAAATAATAGCTATCAGATTTTTAAACACTATATCTTTACTTCAAAACGTTCTAATTTTAAGAGTTATGTGCCTAATCCTTCATAATATATGTAATACTGGGGGCTTTAATTAATTGAAAAGATATTTATGGCTCACTGAAACTTTTTCTAGCTTACACATTTTAACAGCTCATCTCATACTTGTCTGCTAATGACTGTTGAATATTTAGAAAAACGCAACATCCAATCTAGATCACGTTAAAAGTTTTATTAAAATTGTTATTGTCTTATCGTTAGGTGGCTGTACATTCCCACTTATATATTTTACCTTTTGGGCTTGTGAGCTCATTCAAATTTACGATGACGGTTTAAGTCTCCGTGTTCTACGATTGCGGCCAGAAATATAGTCAAAGATGAAGGAAAGATTTTCCACCGAATTAATTATTGGAGGGATGGATGCTCCCTATGACTCTTATTTGAGGTTAATAAATCGTATGGACATGTTTTCAAAGCCTTCAACTCCAAATTACATCAATGAGCCACAGAACTGAGACAGTTAGGCGACCCTGAGCCCCAGGGGGTGGCAGAGGCATGGCTAGGAGGTAACTGACAAAGAATGTGCTCCTTACTCTGCGCTGTCTCACGATTGCCATGTCAGGGATGGAGTGTCTCACCAGGGCTGAAGCAGACATCGTGCTGCTGGTGGATGGGTCGTGGAGCATCGGCCGGGCGAATTTTAGAACCGTGAGGAGCTTCATCTCCCGCATCGTGGAAGTCTTTGAGATTGGCCCCAAAAGAGTACAGATCGGTAGGTGTGACAACATTGAAGGCATTTAGACGTCTTCGTCATGCTCTTTTATACATGCTAATGCCAATGGTGTCCTTTTAGCCCTTGCTCAGTATAGCGGGGACCCCAGAACAGAGTGGCAGTTAAATGCTCACAAAGACAAGAAGAGCTTGTTGCAGGCTGTGGCGAACCTGCCTTACAAAGGAGGCAACACACTCACAGGTGAGTCAGAGATGCTCCAGCGCGCTGTCAGCTCTTGCTTTCGGTCAAAGCTTGTGGCTGAATAACGATGTGACTGATGCTCTTTTAACAATCCCACTAGGCATGGCTTTGAATTTCATTCGCCAACAGAGCTTCAAGACCCAAGCTGGCATGAGGCCTCGAGCTCGAAAAATCGGCGTTCTCATCACTGACGGAAAATCACAAGATGACGTTGAGGCACCTTCAAAAAAACTCAAGGATGAAGGCGTGGAACTGTTTGCTGTTGGTGAGCATTGACGAGAATTGCCCCGCCCCCAGGGGTGACAAATGTGCCGAGGATATTTTTGTAGTTAAAGATATTTTCTGAAGCATGAAAAAACAGACAGACACATTTGCCCTATCACATTATTTATCAAAATAATGTACCAGGAAGTTCATTCATGTTTTTCTTTTCTCCTCGTAATGGGACGAAACGACATGGCTTCTTGGAAGAGAGTAATGAATCAAGAAGACAAATGTACTATTAATAGGATTCAGGAAAATTCTTGTTTGGTTTTCCACAGCACCATGTTTATTTTTGATATCCATTATTTCACTTTCCAGAAAAAACACTGAAGAGACCCTTTTTGGTGGGGAATCAGTGCTAGAAGCATTTAGAAGAAGCTAAACAAAATAGCCTTTAGTTTATATTATTTTTGTTTCTATTTTATATATGTAATCATTTTATTATTCAGGAAAATCATATATACATTCTAGTTAACAATGAATATATAACGGTAGCCCATGAAATATTTGCTTTGTTCCATTAATTTTTTTCTGAGACATGCTTTTAATTTGTGTATATCCATTTCTCCCAAGGTATTAAAAATGCTGATGAGGTTGAGTTAAAGATGATTGCAACAGATCCCGATGATACCCATGTATACAATGTGGCGGATTTTGAGTCCCTCTCCAGGATCGTAGATGACCTCATCGTCAACTTGTGTAACAGCGTCAAAGGTCCAGGTAAGGTTAGCCCAGGGTTCCTCACCCTCAGCACTATTTGTATTTTGGTCCAGATAATTCTTTTTAAGATGGAGGAAGTGGATTCTTTTGTGCATTGTGAGATGTTTAGCAGCATCCCTGGACTCTTCCCGCTGGACACCAGTAGCATCCCCTGAGTCATGACGACTAAAAATATCTTCAGAATTTGCCAAATGTGTGCTGGGGAGAATATTGCCTCCAGCTGAGAATCATTGATTTAGTTCCTGATTTTTTTCTGATGGCATCAAACTGTACATGACTTCTAGCTTATTTGAGGATACAGTTAGTTTATATGTGCCTGCACCACACACACACACACACACACACACAAGTGAGATCGGGGAAGAAAGAGAGACGCTTTCTTTCCTGGTGTATATCTATTCTCTGGTAAAGCATCTTCACTCTACATAGCTATTAAATGGATGTTCCCAGACTTTTATTTTCTAAAGTTTGCTGCCTTTTGTTTTTGATTAGAAATGGAAGAGGGGTCTTATATATGATTTGCTTTGCCCCAACTACAGATGATCACATTTGATACTTTGCACTTGTAATCTCTAAATATAAAGACAAATTACAATATTAGAATTTGGACTTTTAGAAAGGATATCATCTCTCGTTACCACTGAAGAAACAGATTTAGAGAAGTTCAATTACTTACTCAAGGCGAAATGGGTAAAGACATTTTGAGAGGTCCTTGAAAAAAGGTAGCTATTGATAAGGAATTAAGATTTAGAAATAAAATTATGGAAGTGAATTTTTAGTGACAGAGAGTGGTATAAAATGATTACTATCTGTGTAAATCATAGGACAAAACATGGTAAGCACCAAATTGAAGGTTTTTGGAAAACTAACGATAAAAACTATGGTTCTTATTATATGAGAAAAATTTCTTTTAAATACATGCAGATTCTGGTAAAGATTGTCTTTCACTAATTTATTCTGGTTTTGGAAATTTGGAATGAGTTTAATAAATAAAGTGGTAGAAATGTTTCACATGCTTTGGATACTGAGGATACATTTATTTGAATGTTCCTTCTTGAATTTCTCTCTCCAAAATTTTGCAGATTTTCTTTTTGGATTTTGAACAATAGACTGCCTTTTCCCAGGAGAAACAGACCAGCCAGGAATCCAGAATTTGTAGGCATCTGGCTCTGGATTAGCTGAGAGAGTTGTGGTTTTATTTAGTTGGAGAGAATTTTGAGTAGGGATGAAAACATCTTTTATCTCTTTTTCTTTATTTTTTTTACATCAGCTACGTAATAGTTGCATTCATTTAGTTTCCCAGACAGTAAAATTGCTTGATAATTTTGTAGGCTTGATTATGACCCAAGTACAGTAAAGGTTAGGATACTAAGAATGGAAATTCTTTTTCTCAGCTTTGGCTTACAAAGAAAGTAGAAAGAGTTTATATGAGAATGATTTGCCATGCTCACAGAGTCACTGCATTAGTTCTCATATAATTATTATTTGGAACATCTTTCTAACGGTCCTAATGAACCTAATATTTCTGTTTTCATTGACATTTATTCCAAATATTTTTCTATGTCAGTCATTTCACCTATACTTATGAACAGAGAAAACAATCACAGGCAGTAGGATATTCCCAAATTTTAGAAGACTTGGTGGTTTCTCCTGTCTCCTGAGTGAGAAAGTGGTTAGCTTCTCGTACCACTGAATTAGGTCTTGTAAAGGAACTAAACATGAATAAGAAGCCAATTCTGTCTTCACAGAGTATAACTTATAGTTATGGAGATAAGACGTGAATATAAATAGTCAACATGATAATGAGGGCAGTGGACTTGGGTGGTGCCAAGAGTGATAAAGGCAGTGGAGCTGTCAGGACTCACGGTGTCATTTACTGGTATATGTACAAGGTTAGAGACCAGAGCAAGTATCCAAGGCTAAGTCAGAGGTTTTGAGTCTAGGTGACTGATAAACTGTGGTGCTTTCAGGAAGAAGGGGAGCAACTTTTCATGAAAAATAATGAGCTCAGGTTTGAATTTCCTGTGGCTGAAGAACCCTTTGGCCATCCATTCAGAGAGGACTTAGGAGTATTGGGCCTCTAAGCTGATTTACCATAACTTTTTAGTATGTGAAAGAATACATGTAAAAGCTTGAAATATGGAGAGGAATACCATTTCAACCAAATTTAAATGTCATCACCTTGCTATAATAATGAAAAAAGTGTATGTACTTCATTTCCACGTGTAGGTGACTTGGAAGCACCTTCCAACCTAGTTATTTCTGAGCAGACCCATCGTTCTATGAGAGTGAGCTGGACGCCTCCTTCTGACAGTGTGGATAGGTATAAGGTGGAATACTACCCAGTTTCTGGAGGGAAACGGCAAGAAGTGAGTAGACAACCCACTCCTTCCTGGTCCTGAGATTGGGTCCTCCTCCTTAGGGCTCTGAGAGGAATGCTGGGGGGATGTAGGGGGCAGAACTGAGTCCAAGATGGCGCTCTCCATTTCTTGCTAGGCAAGCACTTCCATTTGGGCTTAATTAGAGGGAAAGAGCTTTGCTTAATTTCTTATGGTTTTTTAATTAAGTGTTTTTAATTAAGGATTAAGAGGATGCTTAATTTATCCGTGAGTTTATATTAGAGTCATCGAGTAGGAAGGGAACATTGAAAACCTTCTAGTTTTACCCACTAATTTTACAAATAAGGAAACAACAGCTGGGAGAATAAACTGTATGCATTGTCCAAGATCTCATTGTAATCTGGTGGTTTCCAAAAACAAAAGACAATGGTCTCATTAAAATATAATTTCTAAGCTCATGGTAGTTAACTACTTCACAATTATAGGAGGAAAGAGGGAAGTGATTATAACATAAGTTGTTATTCTTTTTAAAATTTTTCCCCTAGTTTTATGTGAGCCGACTGGAAAGTAGCACAGTACTGAAAGATCTGAAGCCTGAAACTGAGTATGTTGTTAATGTGTATTCTGTGGTAGAAGATGAATACAGTGAGCCTCTGAAGGGCACAGAAAAAACCTGTAAGTCAGATTTAAAAAAAAATCTTATCATTGTTTTATTTTTTAAGATAAAGAGGTGACAGCCCTTGTGGGATTTTTTGTGTTCTTTTTTTAAAAATTTTTATCGAAATATAATTGATTTACAGTGTTGTGTTAGTTTCAGGTGCACAGCAAAGTGATTCAGTTATGCGTATCCATTCTTTTTTAGATTCTTTTCCCTTATAGGTTATTACAAGATATTGAGTAGAGTTCCCTGTGCTATACAGTAGGTCCTTGTTGTTTATCTATATTATATATAGTAGTGTGTATATATGTTAACCCCAAACTCCTAATTTCTCTGTCCCCCCTACCCCGATCCTCTTTGGTAACCATAAGTTTGTTTTCTATGTCTGTGAGTCTATTTGTGTTTCATAAATAAGTTCATTTGTACCGTGTGGGACTTCTTTCAGCCTTCCAAATCATTCCTTTATTCGATATCCATTCAACACATATTTACTGAATGCACACTTTGTGCAGGTCCTCAATAAATACTCTGTGGTTTTCTGCTTTTACTGGCTGCTCCTGCCATCATGGGACCTGGCTGGGTAGGCATGGTCTGAGATATCTTAGAGGGAAAAGTACCTTTAACAGTTATCCACTTCTTAAGGGAAGATACCATGTGGGGAGTGGGACTCAGATTACCTGGAAGAGCAGCTTGCAGGAGTGGCCAGCTCAGTTCTTCCTGCTGGCAGTGAGAGCTCCCCCACCCTTTTTTTTTTTACTGACTTTTGGACTCTGGCCTTTACTGACTTTTGGACTCTGGCCTTTACTGACTTTTGGAGTCTGGCCTTTACTGACTTTTGGGCTCTGGCCTTTACTGGAGAAGCTCTAATGGCTTTGGCTTTGAGTAGAGCTTTGCGGAACGATGTTCCTCACTCCTATTCCTGGTAGGGTGTCTGAAGCCATATGAAAATACTCTTTCCTTCTCCCATCTTCGTGGCTGGGCTCCAGGAAGAAGGGAGGCCTCTTACAAGAGGCAGGAATGGGCGTCACTGAACCGCCTCTACTTACTGCTCAGTCCCTTAGGTCTTTTCTCTTATTTCCCTTTATTTTAGACCCTCAGAGGTGGGAAATAATGTATTTCATAATGGACAGGATTAATCTGCTAATTCCTTAAAACGTTAAACTCAGTCTTAGGACAAAAAAATAGAAAGCTGTGTAGGTGGTAAGTGGAGAGAAGGCAGTAAGCCTTTTACTCTGCCTCATGGGCTAATCTTCTTTCTGAGGAATCCCCTAAGTTCCACTTATTAATAGATGGCACTCTCATTTAAAATGTTTTTTTTTAAAAATGAAATGAAATATTATGTTGGCTTTTTATGTATGAAATTTTGTGGTTGAAGAATGAAAATGGTCAACTTACAGATGTTCCGGAAAAAGAGGTTGAAATCTCAGGAAGTTGGTCTCTGTTTTGGCTTCCACATGAACTCACTAGAATGCCATTTTACACTTAACCTTCTTTGCTCTATGAAATAGTTATCACTTGCAGTCCTAGTATGAGGTGGCAATAAACAATGAGATCGGGTTTTCGCGGGGAGAGGAAAGGGTTATATTAACTCTCATTGATTTATCACAGCAACCTGTTTTCTATTTAGCATATACAAATATCAATAAGTAGGAAACGATTGAAAAATGAGTAGACTGACAAGAACTAGACTGGTGTCTTCTTTTACATTCCAACAGTGCCGGTGCCCGTGGTTAGCCTGACCATTTACGACATTGGCCCCACCACCATGCACGTGCAGTGGCAGCCAGTGGGGGGCGCTACTGGCTACGCCTTGTCCTACGAAGCCATCAACGCCACAGAGCTGACCAAACCCAAAGAGGTGGGAAGCGTTTGTTTCTTTATTGTTGGGTCTTCCTGGGACTTCACGGTTGCAGAGTCCCCATTACGGGGCAGTTACTCACGAACTCATTTATAACTTTACACCCAAAACAGAAAAACACAAGATTAGATTTGTGACCTCTGACGAATCTTAAAAAATCATCAGCATGAGAAAGGAAATGCAGGACAGAGAAATGAAAAATCAAAGTTGTGTGAAAATCTAGCAGTCACAGATTGGTGTAATTGTCCATGCCCTGTTAGTGGAAACGTTTAATTGGAATGTGTTGTCTCCCCTCGGCCTGTCCATCGGCAGATGCGCGTGGAGCCGACAGTGACCGATGTGCAGCTGAGTGACCTCTTCCCCAACACTGAGTACGCGGTCACCGTCCAGGCCGCCCTTCACGACCTCACCAGCGACCCCTTCACTGCGAGGGAGGTCACCTGTAAGATGTCGCCAGTTCTCCTTCTTCCCTTATTGCTGTGAATACAACATGCTCTTTAGGCTTCTTCTTTCACCCAATCGTGCTAACAATAATTTTGATAATTTGTGTGTCAGTTGCAGGGTTCTTACTTATGGCAATCTAATTTGAGAATTAAGTTTATTTCTGGACTTATGGCAGCATCTTAAATTGATTGTAAGATTCACATTTATTTTCCCATATTTTGAGATGTATCTTACAGTCAATGGTGTCTTACAATTGCTCTTGATGAGGTGTCAATCAGAGAATAGAACATAAAATTACGGTGCATCTTACAATCCATATTGTTGTAGATCCATGAAATATTGTATATGGCATTGGTGAGAAGGGAATATCGGGTGAGTGTAGATTCTAGGTTTAAGATCAAGATATTCTAAGTTCTTGTTGAAGTAGAAACTACGGCACACATGAATAAGTCTGTTTCTGTTAAGTAAATTAACTCAGTCCCCAAACATACTGATCATCTATGATACTCCAGTCCTGTGCTTAGGTGTTGGGAATGTATTGATAAAAATGTAGAGCAGCGTGGAGGACCCGGACTCTTTCGTGGTTTGCACTTCTCTTGTGTGTACTGTTCAGCCCCTTTTGTGTTTCTGGTTTGCTTCACTAGCACTTAGGTGCTTTTTCTTGAAAAGTGACAGTGATGGCTTTTAGGATCCTGGCCTTACCCAGCGGTAGTTTTGTTTCATGCTTCTCCAGGTGGGCATGCTGGGATTCTAAGTATGTCTTGGCTTAAATTTGGTGAGTCTCAGACCACATTTCGGAGGAAATTAAGAAGTTGGAAGAAACGTTCAAGGGGGAACGGTGTTGAGACAGAAGCATGATGAGGCAGAAAAAAGAAACCCCATGAGGTAGAGCAAGATACAGTCACTGACAACAAAGAATCATCTTTCATACGTCGGATCCCGTCTGGAGCTGGTGGTTTGCGGCAGTGGGTTGACGGCAGGTGGAGAGAGTGGGGAGCGGCTGAAAGACGAATGTGGCTATGGATTTGGATGTGGGGCTAGACTGCAGCAGGAGGGGAGGAGAGGGCACAGAGAGGGGCTGAGAGATGAAAACATAAAAGGGATGGAGGTGCAGAAACATGGGAGTGGAGACAGAGATTCAGGAAGAGAGATGTACAGACTTGAAAGGAGAGACAAAGGAAGTTGGTGAAAGAGGCAGCTCGACAGTGAGATGCGTCTCATATAACAAGAGAAAATCTCTCCATTAGTTATCCTCCTTGTCCTTTGTAAGGTAAAGCTTTGTTTGACTTGGTGAAAATTTATCATTTGGATTCTCTTCTAACTGTTTGGGCTCCTGTGGGTTTTCTTGTAAGCTTATTGGTTGCTTAATTTCGGCTCATCTTCATGCTTCACTCTTGTAACCATTTGTTTTTCTATCACATTCTTCAGGAAGCGTGACTCATTTTGATTTCTATCTTAACCGATTTAAATGTCTGATAAAGACACATGAGCTGTACATTTATGGTGAATTATGATTTATTATAGCTGAGCAACAAGTAAGAGCTTATTTAAATAGAGTGGGAGAAAGTTAACATATAAACGAGAAGTTAGAGTTGTGATAAAAATTTAAATTTATCCTGTTTTTAAAAAGCCTCCTTAAGAAGAATTCAGCTGTACCTGGTAAAATCAAAGTGCTTTTATCATCATAGCCAATTTGCTTAGTTACTTTGCTGCACACCTTTAAGTTTTCTCCAAACAACTTCTTGAAAGCTTATGTGGATGCTTTAGAGCTTTTTGGCTGAGAACCACATCTGGCCCTAATTTCTCATGCATTTCCAGTGCCTTTGCCCAGTCCTCGAGATCTGAAACTCAGAGATGTGACTCACAGCACCATGAACGTCTTATGGGAACCTGCACCTGGAAAAGTGCGTAAATACATTGTTCGCTACAAAACACCAGAAGAGGATGCCAAAGAGGTAGGTTGAGATTAGAAGGGGTTTAGAAATATTTGTTTAGTCCTAGTAGGTTTAACAGAAGAATCTAAACAAGCATAACGTGTTTTGAATACTTGTCACTTTATGAACATAGTGTTGGAAACGTTATATATTTATAGAGCACTATTTGAATATTGATAATATATTGGACTGTCTTGCATTTAGTTTGGAAATGTTTTGCTGTGTGATATTAATCCTAAAAGCATCATCCCTTTGTAGATAAAGAGTTATAGAGTCTAGATGGCATTTCGCTCTCCTGCAGATTCTTAATATGGTGACTGCATTCTACGAATTACTAAAAAATGTCATAATAATGTTTCTAAAAATGAAAGCTAGCAAGGGGATGCAGGACAGAAGAGGGGGAGTTTGTCAGGGAATGGGAAGATAGGACACTTGAACAGGACATAGAGAAAGTAGGAATATAATGTCAGAGGATTGTCCCTTTGGCTTTGAGCATTTTTGAGATGATGCTGAGATGGAGAGCTATTTCCATGACAACCTGCTTCAAAGTGGAAGCAAACTGAGGAGCTTCACCAGCGAATGGGTTTAAAACTTATGTTTGCCTGAAGGGGCATTAATGTGAGAATCTCAGAGGCATTTTTGGAAGCTAGAAATGGTTTCTCTAAGCACCCAGTTACAGACTGTGCTGGTCATTTGGGTGGTACACAAGCTAATTTATACCTGTGCACACATTCATTTCATTCTGGGTTTCAATGTCAAAAGCAGTACAGTGACCAGTGGGTCTAATCAGCTAATGCACAGGAGAATTTTTCTGAAAGAAATCGCACAGTGATATGAGGGGAGATGCGGAAGTGAGGGAAATGATTAGGTTGTTTGAATTCCTAGGCAGTCATCATTTACCAGACACTAGTGCCAGATACAGCTCAGTACATACATTTTTTCCACTTTGGAAAAATGATCTCCAATTCCTGGACTCTTATGCAAATTGGAAAATACTGCTTTTTTTTTGTACCACAATTCTTATGCTCTTGTGCTGAGAGATATAGCCAACAACAGAGGGATGTCAAAATTAAACTTTGTAAAAATAGTTCACTGCTCTATTGTAGGTAGAGGTGGACAGGTCACGGGCCAGCACACCTCTTAAAGACCTCATCTCACAGACCCGGTACACAGTCAGCGTGTCTGCAGTGTATGATGAGGGGGAGTCTCCCCCAGTGACTGCTCAAGAAACCACCCGTGAGTTGTGCTTACGCTTTATTGATAATTGGAAAACAACACTGCATGCACGTGTCACTGAACTAACTGGATTATTTCATTACTTAAAAAAAATTTTTTTTATTGCTGTATAGTTGATTTGCAATGTTGTGTTAGTTTCAGGTGTATAGCAAAGTTATACACACACACGCACATGTATATACGTATATACGTATTCCTTTTCAGATTCTTTTCCCTTATAGGTTATTACAAAATACTGAGTATAGTTCTCTGTGCGTTTCTTAATGTTATTTTTGCCAGAATTTAATAATATTTGGGTTCATAGATTGTTTTTCACTTATTTTCTTCCCATCTTCTATCTCTATGTCCATTCCTTTTATGATAATTTCTTTCCTATTATTCTACCAGCCACTGTCATAATTCATCTTCCAGATACTTAACCAGGGTGTGTGTGTGTGTGTGTAAGGGGGTGGGGAGAAAGCATATTGGACGTTTTCTCTGGAAAGCATGCATTAGTTATCAATTTTTTTTGAGATCTTACTCTATGTTAAGTACTATCAGGGCTAACAAAATATAAGCATCTTTGCTCTCAGTAGTATTCCATTGTGAAGATAAAAAGTAACAATACATGGGATCATGAAAGGAAGGTGAGTTACATGGCACTCAGAGGAAGGGGAGATTCCACAGCGGGAAGGCGGAAGAATACAGGGCACCTGCAGGGGCCCCATCTTCCCTGCTCCATTCTGGGCCACCTCAAGGGATGTTGCTTTCTCTCCTTCTCATGCTGCTTCCATAGTATTTAACCCAATTATTATTGCCTGTTGGTCTTTTCCTATCTATTCTACTTCCCCCTGGCCCCTTCCTCATGAAGGCACAAACATATTTATTTTGCTCAATTTTGAATCTCCAGTTTGTCACTCAGTGCTCAGCACATCATTTCCTAATTAAATGGTGGTTAAGAAATTGAGGTCTAGAGCCAGCAGGGTTCCCAAGAAATATAATGGGAGCCACAGAGGTAACTCAAAATTTTCTAGAAAATAGAAAAGGTAAGGAGAAAAATGAATTTTCATAATGTGTTTTATTCAGCCCAGTGTATCTAAAATGTTAGCATTTCAACATTTATCAGTATACTAATTATTTATATTTCACATATGTTTTGGTAGTAATTTTTTGCAATCCGGTGTGTCTTAATTTACACTTTTAGCACATCTCAATTCAGATGCCACATTTCAAATGCCCAATAGCCACATGTGGCTGGTGGCTCCCATGGCGGACAGCACAGGAAGTCTAGAGAATTTAAGTGACTTGCCCAGCCTCGCCCAGGAAACTAGCGGTGAGGGATCAGTGCTATAGTCCAGAACTTTACTTCCTATACAGCAACTCCCTCACCAGAGGCTCAGAAGCTTCTCCTTCAGTGCCCAGCTGTCTATCCATGATCAAGGCATCTTGTCAAATTTCACAGCCTCCTCCTTAACTTCAGACAGTATCCACTTCTGCTCTTTTCTTACCATGTGAAATCTCTTAGCAACTTTAATAACCTTCTTGGCATCAGTTCTTTCCTGGAAGGGTAGTGGCTAGAGATGAAAACTTGTCCATATGAGCAGGCTGACAGATGTTCATAAATACAGCAGGAATTTAAAGGGAAGTAAAGGAATAGTAAAGGGAAGAAAAAGTCAGGAAGAAGGACTAGTCAAAGCCTGTCATTTAATATACTAAATTAATACTTGTTTTTAATCCTTAAGATTTCCTAAGAACTTTTACATACATCCAAAGCCCACCCTTAATGGTTGGTTTGTTTTGCAGTTGTGCTTGTGAAAGTGGTATTATCTCAATGGGCCTTTTCATTGTAACTATTAGAAACAAATTTTTGGTGGCTCTGGCTTTTGTGTAGTTGGCTTTGGTTACCAGGAGATAGAGAAATAATTGACAATGAAAGCTCAGAACTGGTGTCAGATGTTCCAGATTGCTTGTGCTGCAAACCAGCTGCAGTGCCTGGTCAACAGAAGGGCTCTTAGTTGGGGTTGCAGCCATTATCAGCACTGCAGGGCTAGTCCTGTCTCTGAATAGAGTTGATACAGTCAGCGTCACATTGTGTGTAAGGTTAGTGATCTGCAGGAAAAGCTTATGCGTGGATTACTTAGATCATAAGATTTCATGGACCATGAAGGTCCACGAACTCTCTGATATTATGGGCTAAAGTTTATGCTTCTGTACTGCTGTGCAAAAGAGTCCAGGGTTTTCCTTAGATTCTCCAAAAGTGGGAGGGACAAAACGATGAAGAGCCACTGTGTTAGAACAGTATGACTAAACGGTACCTTTAAAAAAAAAATCACCATTTTAATAGACGGGAAGTAGTCTGTTATAGCCATAAAATGCTTGCAGTTTTCGGGGCTCTCTCTCATATTTACTTTCAAATGAACTGAATTGGTTAGATACTTGGCTCTAAGCAATGTTGTCAGCCAGTTTTCCCATGTCCATTAAAATAGAACAAGGCAGTTTTATTATATTAAGTTTGGGGATCACATCGAAAACCAGTCCTGCCTTTTCTCATGACAGACACCGTGCCAGCGCCAACAAACCTACAGATAACTGAAGTGACTCCAGAGAGTTTCAGAGGGACCTGGGATCACGGAGCTTCTGATGTGTCTCTCTACAGAATCACCTGGGCACCTTCTGGAAGCACAGATAAGATGGAGGTAGTGTTAACTCTTTCTCTCTCTCTCTTTTTTTAAATCGCATTTCATTATAGGGACTCTTGCTTGAAATGTGCATTACCTCTGTTGCCTGAAAAGCATCCTTTCCTACTAGTGACTTTAGAGCTCATGGCGTGCCTCAAAGCAGGAGGAATATCTGGCTAAATGATGTCAACCAACTGCCATGGAGTGCATGATGTAGCTGGTGACTTAACCTTGTGTGGGTTTGTTGTTTCTTCCTCTTTCCCTAAGACCATCCTAAATGGAGATGAGAATACTTTGGTGTTTGAAAACCTGAACCCGAACACTCTCTATGAAGTTTCTGTTACGGCCATCTATCCTGATGAGTCAGAAAGCGACGACCTGAGTGGCAGCGAGCGCACATGTAGGTGTTCAGCCTTCCATACGACATTGTTATCTTAATATGAATAGAATAGAGCTATGCCTATATTCGTAATATATCCCCATATTCTGTTTTTTGTAGTGCGTTTGATACCCTTAACAACACAAGGTAAGAATTTAATTTGCTGATTGTACGGATGACCAAATAATGAATGAATGAATGAAAAATAACACAAAATCCATTGCAAACAGGCCTTCTGCTTTTAAATCATAAGGTGTTGATTGGGGCCTCTTTTAAACAGGTCTTTCTCGAACATCTTTGCTCTTTGCTACTATTTGTTGAGGAGTCATTTGAGAGTCAATGACCATCATTTACCATCGGGTCAAATTTAGTTCTAAACCTAGGGGCAAGACGGGAATAAAGACACAGACCTACTAGAGAATGGACTTGAGGATATGGGGAGGGGGAAGGGGAAGCTGGGACAAAGTGAGAGAGAGGCATGGACATATATACACTACCAAATGTAAAATAGATAGCTAGTGGGAAGCAGCCGCATAGCACAGGGAGATCAGCTCTGTGCTTTGTGACCACCTAGAGGGGTGAGATAGGGAGGGTGGGAGGGAGGGAGACGCAAGAGGGAGGAGATATGGGGATATATGTATACATATAGCTGATTCACTTTGTTATACAGCAGAAACTAACACACCACTGTAAAGCAATTATACTCCAATAAAGATGTTAAAAAAAATTTAGTTCTAAGCCTAGAAGTATACAGCTCTCTTGATTTCCTTGGGAACAGTGCATATTTGTGGGAGAGGCATTCTCCAGTTTGTTTACTCTGTTTCTCAACAATCCTTTTTCAGCTCCAAAAAGTGGCCCACGGAACCTTCAGGTGTACAATGCAACTTCTAACAGCTTGACTGTTAAGTGGGATCCTGCTAGCGGTCGTGTGCAGAAGTACAGAATCACCTATCAGCCTTCAGCAGGGGAAGGCAATGAACAAACGGTAATTCATTTTGAAAAAACGTGACTTGGATGAATTCTACCCTCTCCCCCTCAGACCCCTCTCACTCCCAGCGTTTAGTTAGTCACACTTACTGTTTTCAGAGTTGCAAGATTTACTGTATTGGATGGAATTTTTTGGCTTCATCCCTGATGGAGCCTCACAGCATCAGGCATGTGCCTCAATGCATTCATGTTTTCCTTAAAAACTATTAGGGATGGGTCATCCATGAAGATAGCTAGATTTCTGACTCTATTTGCATTTTCATTTCTTACATCTCTAACTTGATCAAGTGTTGAGAGTTTGCTAAACTTCCATTATTCTAATTTTTCTGTTTTTTTCCATGTCATAAGGTATCTTCTAGATCTGATGTTTCTAGATCTGGGTATCTGTTCAACCTAACTTACACTATTTATCACTTTTTTATTTTTCCAAATGGAGCTTCCTGAGAAGGACTGTAGGACTGTAAACTCGGCCTTCATCTTCTTTTTCTTCCCAGCCTTCCCGTATTTAACAAGAGCCCTGTCCATTTACCTTGCTTACTTTAGTTGTCTGTCTTTGAACCTTCTTCAGCTTTGTTTTATGAAATGTGTGACCAGAACTGCACACATTACCCTGGGTCAGGAATCAGCATGATTTTTACACAGATAGGGTGATGCTTTCTGATTTATTTCAAATCCCTCTTTTGGTGAGGTCTAGCATTCTGTTGACTGTTGGGGGCTGTGATTTTTCCTCATGTTGCCTTAGAGAGAGTGAGTTATTAACTTTTAATTGTCTGACTCTCTGAGCTCCAGCAAATGGGTCATGCCTCTTCCCAGTTTAGAGGTGTTAGCAGAGGTAGATGCTGGCAGTGGTTAAAGGTCTCTGAACCTGCGCAGGAAGTGGGTTTAGCTGAACTAGTGCTCTTGTGAGCTGCTCTGTTGAGGTTTCCATAGATCTAGACTTAGTGTGATACATTTGGATTAAGAATTTCTTATAGTTTATCAATAGTAAACTAAATACAAGTGTCATCAACTGGCTTTTATATAAAATAAGACACATTTGATGGACTGATATTTTAATGGCAGAAACAGAACTTTCATCTGTGCCAGGCCAGATTTAGGCAAAGCTTGTCCTTAGCATTTCTGTTCTTGGTGATACTGACCATCCAACTGCTGCCCTGGGTCTCTCTTTCCTGTCTCTCAGCTGTTTGTTATAATTAGAAGGAGTCTCATAAACTGATCCTCTGTACAGTATTAGCTGATAGTCCCTTAAGGTCTGTTATTCTTAAGGATATTTGCATTTTAACGCTAGTCTATGAAATAAAGTAATGAATCACTGATGCTGGCATATTTTGGAGAGCTGGATGGGAGAAGCAGGCACACACCATTCTGCTTCATCCTGAGGCTAGTTCTACTAAGTGGATGCTTTCAGATTTGTTAAGTATCAAATACATTGATACTTGGTTCTCATAACCTCAAATACTAAATTTGTTTGAATTAGCCACTCTGGTTCAATTTGCCCATATTGAGGAAGAATACAGTGCTTCACTGAGGTTTCCTCTGAAAGGCAGACTGCTTGAGTGGATGCGTGCTAAGTGGGAAACATCTGGACCAACCATCCACATGTGGATCCGTGGGCAGCATGCCATTTTCATGCGATTTTAATTAGTATGGCATAAACATCTGAATTTGGTAGACCGTTAACAAATCATACAAATTTCCTTTCAGTAAGATAACTAGGCGGCCTTAAGCAATGAATAAAACCCTTCAAACTCTGTAATCAGAGGATATTGAAAAAGCTTCATACCACAAGGCTGGAATCCTGAGTGTGGCCTGGCAGAGTGTCCCGTCACGTAGTTTACACAGCTCATGCTGTTAGAGGGGCAGTTTTTGAGGGGGAAAACCAAAAGCTTTAGATCTTTTGCTGAATCATTTTAATATGTTTCTAAAGCAAATAAAAAACATCTGTAAAAAGGTAAGAATAATACTTAATGGTGCAGAGCCTCTACTATTGTGCAATTCTTTGCTATCTTAAAGTTCCTTTGCAGCTCACTTATGATAAATGCCTTTTTGGGGAAGAGATCTGTGAAATGTGTCTTGGATGAAATTTCACAGTGCTGGCGGCTAGCAAGTTGAAATAGCTTTTTAAGGTCACCAGTTTAAGGCTTAAAATCCTTTCCTTTTTATGATTGAAAGTGCATATTTTACATTTAACATTGTACCCTAAGATATATTTTCAGCTTTCACTGTGGGACCTGCTTCCAGATCTTGGCAAAGGTCTCAAGCAGCTCCCCTGTAGAAAGAGCTTTTTCTAACAGATTAGTGAGATGGAGAGAGCAAGGCTCACACTTCTCCCTGTTTTACTCAAGACCATGGTAGGAGGCCGGCAAAACAGTGTGCTGCTACAGAAGCTGAAGCCTGACACGCCTTACACAATCACTGTGTCCTCCCTGTATCCAGATGGTGAAGGCGGTCGCATGACAGGAAGGGGCAAGACCAGTAAGTGAACCCAGACTCCTACGGCTTTTTAAATACCGTTCATGGGGATGGAATCACATCTTTCTCTGGAAACCCTGGGGTGACCCAGCCTTTTGCTAATCTTTTAAAATGCATGTTAATAATGATCTTAATTGTTTTGAATATCCTTACTTGGAGTCATCTGTCTCTGTTCAAGGAGAAAGACGTCTATTGCTTTCTAGGATAAAACAAACAAAAACCGCTCAGGGGCCAAAATCTCTCTGGAGAGATGAGACATGTGTCAGATGATCACAGACATTCTTTCACTTCTTCGGGACTTCAACAAATATTTGTGGGGTGGGGAGACATCAGTGAGCCTGTGTTTTGTGAGCGCTGGGTTGTCAGGACCACACTGTGAGGTGCTTTCCGTGTATTTCAGAACCTTTGAATACCGTGAGGAACCTCAGAGTGTACGACCCTTCCACCAGCACTTTGAACGTTCGCTGGGACCACGCAGAGGGCAATCCTCGCCAGTACAAGCTCTTCTACGCACCCACAGCAGGCGTTCCGGAGGAACTGGTACTTATTTCCTGTAGGGAAAAAAGCATGTTTGTTTTAGCTGTAGCTGAATGATTGCAAAGTGGAGCTAAAGGGTTAACCAACTTACCTTAGTGCTGAAGAAGTTCATATGCATTTAGTAGGACTTGACAGAGGGTGGTTGGTTGGTGTCTTGTGCCTGGGTGATCAGAGAGTTTTTGCGGGGGATTGGGGCTAGGGGAAATAATCATTCCAGGGAGTTCTGAGAGGGAGCCTGGGGTGAGCGTAGAGAAGTCTTCAGAAACTCTTATAACAGTTCGTCTGGGGGCACATCATTACATCCCAATATTATAGAACTTGCTTCTTGACTTGGTCTTGAGTTAATATTTTGAGTATTCTATTATTCAAAGTATTATTTCTTTTACAAGTTTTTCAACTCAGATACTTTACATTTTATTAAAATCTTTAGGTACCAATCCCTGGGAATACCAATTATGCCATTCTTAGGAATCTGCAGCCAGATACCGCATACACTGTTACAGTAGTTCCCGTTTATTCTGAAGGTGATGGAGGACGCACATCAGATACTGGAAGGACATGTAAGTAAGAAGGCCGAAAAATATAGCTTTTTCACGATACCTTTTGCTTTTCCGTGTAAAGGCCATATAGGCCCATTGAAGAACATTTGGAAAATTCATGATAGAACAAAAACATAAAAATTACCCATAGTTTACCATCCAAACACCACCAACTGTTAATATTTTAGTGTATGAAATAAAAAGTTATAATGGCATTCTTCTTCTGAAATGATAATTTCAGGATTTATAAATGTGTAGGTAATCACCAGTATTGTTTCACTCACGAAAGTTCATGAGCTTTGCTTTGTGCCTTATACATTTGTGTGAAGCAGTGTTTTGTAATTGGCTTTCGTAGTGTCAATTGTTGAAATCTGTTCGTCACATTACTTGATCGCACATTTCTCTGCTTTGCTGATGAAGTGCTTTTTGGCGCTGAAAATCTGTGTGCTTTCATTTGCCATCAACATCTTGAGAAATCAGCGTATAGTGGTTTTACAATTCTTTCTAGTACTGCTTAAAGGCTTTGGGGCATACCTGTAAATATTTCTTTGGCTTTAAAAATACACTTGCTGATGGCTAAAAGAGAGCAAATGCAGACGACTTCTTTTGGCAAAAGATTAGTGATCTGGAAAGATGATGTTATTGGCTAAACTAGAGTTTGGGGTTAATACATGGATTTAATTTGCATGTTTTCTAAGTCCCTATTGGGGCAGTTAACTGAGAACTGAGTGTATCTTTTCTCCCTCCTTTTGCCTTTTCTTTCAATCACAGAAGACATTCAGTATCTATTTGTTGAATGGGAAGGAATGAATGGGTGAATGTAGCTGATGGAATTAGATGGCTTCATCGGTGTTGTCCATTTTCACCTAGAAGGCAGAGCTATAAAATCCTGTTCTCTATCTCTCCATTACCTGTGTTGGAAAACTGAAGCTTCTTGTCTCTTGCCCCTTGTTCTTTTATGGCCAACCCAGTGCTATTATTGTACTTTTTTTTTTTTTTTTTTGCGGTACGCGGGCCTCTCACCGTTGTGGCCTCTCCCGTCGCGGAGCAACAGGCTCCAGACACGCAGGCTGAGCGGCCATGGCCCACGGGCCCAGCCGCTCCGCGGCATGCGGGATCCTCCCGGACCGGGGCACGAACCCGTGTCCCCTGCATCGGCAGGCGGACTCTCAAGCACTGCGCCACCAGGGAAGCCCTATTATTGTACTTTTACTAGCTTGTTTTTATTGGCAACAACTTTGCTTCCATATAGACCAAGGACATAGTTGGCTAATTTTGACTACATTTGGATTTGGAGAATTTTAATCTGCTTTTGTGTGTAAATAATTAGAAGTTTAAGGGGGACAGTATTTTATCCTGTTACAGAGTAGAAGTTTTGGAGAAGTGATAGCAAAAGCTTGACATATATAAACAGATGTAAGAAATATGTGTTGGCTTTTCTTTCCTTAGTGGTGAGAGGGCTGGCAAGAAACGTCCAAGTGTACAATCCAACGCCAAACAGCCTGGACGTTCGCTGGGGCTCGGCGCCGGGGCCGGTGCAGCAGTACCGTGTCGTGTATTCGCCCCTGGATGGCTCGAGACCCTCGGAATCTGTAAGTCATGCTGTCGTCATAGAGCTCGACAGAAGAATGCTGTAGATTTTACTGTGCCTCCTGCTCTAGTTGCTGGCCCGGAGCAATAAGTCAGTTGGTGTGGTACCAGGTCTCCTGGAAACTTCCTTTCCTGATGAGCTTAGTCTCAAGTTTGTGTCCTGTTTGGTTGCCTGTGAGGATGCAAGCCACGGGCATGCCCATGTGTAATGCTTAAATGATTGCTTTTGATGAATTAAAGTAGGTGTATTAACTATAGGATTAGTTAGCAAAAATGGATTTTGGAAAAATGCAAATTAGCTATATAAGTTAAAAGCCCCAGCAGTGAATGCAAATCACTGCTAGACCTTGTCAGTATGGGCTTTTGTTGTAACATACACGTCTTTGTTATGAAAATACCTTAAAGTTTGCCTTCATGGGCTCTTAACAAGTTGCCCAATCTATCTTCAATCCATAGGACTATGCAGTTTTCTAAGTAGATTAATAATTTTGAGATCAGAAATTACTGATTTGACAAGGGATAGAACACCTATGGGAAAGTAAATTTATAGACTAATTTAATTTACAAGTCTTTACCAAAATAAACAATGACGATGAACAAAGGTAAACAAATGAGGAGCGATAGATGTGTTCCGTAAGAACATTGATTTGTATGTCCCTGTGTATGGTAGGACACATTCAGACAGTACTGCCCTTATCCATTGCATGGAGTAGCTCTCTATTTTACCAGTGTGTGTGTGTGTGTGTGTGTGTGTGTGTGTGTGTGTGGTCCCTTTTCTTATGTGTATCTAACGTCTGGGATCCTTTTGGGTAACTATCATGAGCCCTGGATGTTGTAGTTGAGAACCTGTATCATGAACACAAATGGGAGATAGTTGAAGTTACTAAGAGTCAAGTATGAACTAACTTTTCTGGAGAGGAAATTTCTGAGGATAAATTGCCCTTAACAGTGTGGCTTGGACAGATCTCATGAGGTAGCACAGAAGGTGGTTTCTGCTGTGCTGGGCTCAGCCTTTTACTGTAAACATTATGATGCTGACTAATAAAAGACTCGGTAAGCATTTGGGCTGTGGTCAAGCAGAATCTGGCGTGTCCTCTCCTCCAGATCGTGGTGCCCGGAAATACCCGCACGGTGCACTTGGAGCGGCTGATTCCGGACACACCCTATTCCGTGGACATCGTTGCCCTCTACTCGGATGCAGAGGGGACTCCCAGCCCCGCCCAGGGCCGCACGTGTGAGGCGGAAATCCTTTCTCCACCGGGTTCCCTTGTGACTTGGGGCGGGAGGCCTGGTGGGGCGGGGTGAGTGAGGAGTGTGGGGAATCGCCTCTACCTTGCGCAGGTGAGGGCAGCGCTGGGTTGCCCACAGTCACGTTCAGCCTGGAGCCTTGGGCCCATGACTGCCCTCCCAGCTGAGTCATGTTGTTTGGCCGTTTTCTCATCTGGACCCCAGTAAAGGAGGGGTTTCTTCCCTTCTTCTGCCTGCGGTGGGTCTTCTCACCAACTGGGCACTTTGGAAGTGTTAGGGCATGGCCTCTCTGTTTCATTAAACAGGAGGTGCTTATAGCAGTTAAAACAATCCCTTTCTCTCCCAGTCTGTACTTTCACGTTCAGACCTAGCTCTCTGTCACTGGAAGTTCAGCATGTAATCGTAGCTCTGAATGCAGTACTTTCTACTGGTTATGGTTTCACATTAGAGCTGTAGATGTGTATTTCATCATAAGGGAGTAAGCAACCCAGAGAGTCGTGAGGTACCGGGGTACAGTTACTCTGCCCTGGGTTCTGTTCTTTCGTGCCCCTCCCTCCACCCCAGTGTCCACTATGGTCACAGACAGGAAACTAACCCTGTTGTATTTATTTATTTAGTACCACGAAGTGGACCAAGAAATCTGAGAGTCTTTGGGGAGACAACCAACAGCCTCTCGGTAGCCTGGGACCACGCTGATGGGCCGGTTCAGCAATACAGGATCATTTATTCTCCCACCGTTGGTGACCCAATTGATGAATATGTGAGTCTGTTACTCATTCACTTGAGCATCATGTAATCTCTTACCTGGTTGGAGGCTGAAAGGAAGCTTTCTTCTTTAGGAAGTGCTGTGATTACAGTTGAGTCTTTCTCTGATGTGATATTGGGGCCACCTGCACGATCAGTATCTTTGGGCTCATTTCTCTTCTAAACACATGTTGAAAAATTATCTTATCTCATAAAAATGTGTATTTCTAACTATCTAATTATACAATAGGAACTGAGTCAGTGAAACATGATACCTATTATTCTGAGCTACCTAACTTATTGTTGAATTATGTGACTCTCTAAATCTTAACCTTTCTTGAAATCTAATTCCTCCGCAAGGTCTCCCTTCAATACTCCAGGGCTAATCAAGCTCTCTTTTCTCTGAATTTAACATTTTTGGGTACACTTTGGTTTTGGAGTATACATACTCTCACATTAGCTTTAAACTTTTTGAGTGTCATATTTTGTCACTCCAGAACCAGATTCACATTTCTTCTAACTTCCTCCTAGCCCTCAGTATGTATATCCATCCATTATGGATGCAAGAACTCACTACTTTCTTGCAAGTCTAGTGATTAATTGATGTGATAGTTTAGTAGACTCTTACACAGAATGTTGATTGTAAGGCACTGAGGTCTGTGGTTTGCAGCCATCTTGCCACATACATCCTCTCTGATGGTTCTCCCTTCATTATCCCCATGTTATAAAATATGACATCTACTTGAATTTGATATATTAGGCTTTAATTCAAGCTCCTATTTTTATTAATCAGAAACCCATGTAACTGCCATTTAAGAGTTTCTGATCAAGATGGGGTAGCGGTATGACCACACTTAGTTTGCCAAAGCAGAGAAGCTCCTGCTTTAGTGTTTATTCAGCCTTGCCATGGACAAATACGCAATTTCCCGTCACTTTCTGAAAACATTAAAAATGTAATTTCCCTCCCAATTCACCATTTGGAATTAGGGGACTCCGCGCTGGAATTCATGGTTTAAGTGATCCCTGCTTTTTGTAGAAGCAAAGCATAGAGTTGCAAGAGAGACTGAGAGGTCTGTCTGGTTCATTTGCGCTTTGTGGGGGCAGCTGAATGTATTTTCCATTTCCTCTTTTTCCCCTAATTAATATTAGCAAAACTGATACTTTTTAAATATAAATTTATTTATTTTATGTCTGGCTGCTCTGGGTCTTCGTTGCTGCGCTCGGGCTTTCTCTAGTTGCAGTGAGCGGAGACTACTCTTCGTTGCAGTGTGCGGGCTTCTCATTGTGGTGACTTCTCGTTGTGGAGCACAGGCCCAGTAGTTGTGGCACACGGGCTTAGCTGCTCCGCGGCATGTGGGATCTTCCCGGACCAGGGCTCGAACTTGTGTCCCCTGCATTGGCAGGCGGATTCTTAACCACTGCACCACCAGGGAAGCCAAAACTGATGCTCTTGAGGACAGAAACTGAGTCTGCTTTTGCTCCCCAGTGGGCTCCCAGCAGCTGGTACCACACCTGGCCCACGGTGGGCACAGGGTGCATATTTGTGGAAGGAGCACCACAAAACTGACACACATGGAGGAGTGGGGAAGGAGGGGTGCACAGGGGTGCTCAGTCACGTGTGTGGAGGTGCTGTACGAGATACTGCCTTTCATCCTCTGAGATGCTGAGCCACAAGACTGGGAGGTGGCTGATGCGGGATTTGAGCTGAGACCTGCCCGACTCTAAACCCATTTCCCTTGCTGCACAGTGGTAGACAGTTTGCCTCCCCCTGAGCACTGTGCAAGAAAAAGAAACCATGAAGAAAACACTACTGCTTATGGCAATACATATAAAAGTATTGATCTGGAAGTCCCCTAGCTGATGATAACTTCATAATTTAACTTCCCCTGCAGACCACTGTCCCAGGCAGAAGAAACAATGTAATGCTACAGCCCCTGCAATCTGATACCCCATATAAAATTACTGTTATTGCTGTTTATGAAGATGGAGATGGTACCCATTTGACAGGAAATGGAAGAACTGGTAAATGTCTTAAACCTTTTATAATCTTTAAATTTGGTAGTATTTGAGTATATACATCTCAGACACTCCATTAATACTGCATTAATATTTGTATTAGATATTGAATTTTGTCAGAATGCTATGACATTGCTATTAACTTTTTAAAGGTCCACTGAAAGAAGGAAAATGAGACACAAATCTGCATATTTTGCTTTTCTTGAGAGAATTTTATTCTTTGGAAAACCACTGCTTAGTCACTGAATAATGTTTTAGTTTGGGTGGTATCAGTTAAGGCTGTAGCTGTTAACTCAGTCAATTAAGTGTCAGCAAAAAAGACCCCATCACCATAGAATCTTAAGTCATGAAAAAGAAGCAAGATGATTGGTAATCATCTTCTGTCCTTACAAATTTAGCTTTTTTAAAAAAATATTTTTTCTATTGTACTAATGGATTACCAGGGTTCAGGCCCCTTTTCTATCCTGCGTGGGTGGCAGTTTCTTATGGTTTAGATCAAAAGTTCTCTAATTTGGTTGCTGGAATCATCTGAGGACCTTTAAAAAGGCTTACGCCTGGACGCCACCCCGAGAGATACTGATGTTAATGGTCTAGAAGTGGTCCAGACCTGCCAAAGTTCTAGTGCGCAGCCAAAGTTGAGTCCCTGGCTGAGCGTGAAGGTGGGCTGGGCCATGGGTCTGCTGGGTTCTGTTACTGGGAGACATGGGTAAGACACTTTTCCACTTCGTTCAGCAAAAATCCACTTAAGTGACATGATTTCAGGCTCCTTGCTACACTTAGTTGTCCAAACTCTTTTTCTACTTAAATGATCTTGACAACATTACAGGATTTGGGAGAGGTAACATTTGAAAACTCCTGAGAGAAAAGCAGGACCAGAGTGTTTCAGCTCAGTCTTTGGAGGCCAGGAATTTGTATATTTATTGACACCTGTTGTCTACAGGACTGAGTCAACACAGACTCCATCTAGCGACTCAAGATGATTTTAATTTAACAGCCTCCCATTTTCACTCTTCCCTTAGGTTTCAGAATATATTTTGGTATTTTTCTGGAGGAAATGCTGTATTTCAGAATTCTATGCTTAATCAAGAACATTCAAAAATCTCTACTAGATCTTTAGTTTTCTAGGAAGAGCCAAAGCCACTTCTGGCTTCTCTTGTAAAAGAGTGTTTGAAGTTAAGTCCTTATTTGTGTAATGCTGTGAATAATAACTCAGTGGCTGACTAACAGGCTACCTCACAGCATTGATCTAACAGGGGATAGAGTTGGGTAGTACTCTGGAGGTGTGAGGAGTTACTCTAGGTTATGTTGGTAGAGGTTATAGTGGTGCTGGGGAAGAACCTCGTTTTGGTCACTAGCTAGCTGTGTGGTCTTGGGCAAATCATATCTTATTTTTGTGGTAAGATGGTTGGATTAAATAGTCTGTAAATCATTTTTTTTGGCTCTAACAATCTGTGATCTATAACATTCAAAAAATGGTATGAGATCTCTTTTACTTTTTATAATTCTGAATCCAGTTCTAGAAATCACCAGTTCCTGAGTCCATTTGATTTGCTGTTTGAATTTGGAAAACTACTAAGCTTTCTGTTGAACATTTCAATACCTTTTAATTGTTTTCTGGAGTGGGACAATATGGGATATTATTAATTTGCTCTCATGAGGCTGCACTGTCAATATTCATGGTCAATACTCATAAAGTTCTGTGCTCTCTCCTCGTTTGTCAATAAAAGGTCAGTAATGTGTGCCAATATTTGTTTTCAGTGGGATTACTTCCTCCTCAGAACATACACATCTCAGATGAATGGTATACGAGATTCAGAGTGTCCTGGGATCCTTCACCATCTCCCGTTCTTGGATATAAAATTGTGTATAAGCCAGTGGGTAAGGAAGCACCTTTATCTTAGAAATGCATTGGAGGGTTATTTGTGCATGAGGGTGTTCTTTGTTGCATCCCCCATGATTAGATTCTCCTGATATCTCAGTTATCACATCAAGTCCTCTCCTACCAGAGGTAACGTTTCTGGAAATAGTATTTAAGCCAATGGTCTAAAGTATCATTGTTGCTATGGGTTTAGATGCAACTCCCATTAATCTGCATGACTAAAACATCTGATCTGGTTCATAAAATTGCACAAATTGAAGGTGTGTTCAGACAACCTATATGTTATTATGATTGTGAAATAATGAGTACTTAATTAGTATAAACTTGTGTATTTTTCCCATTAGGTCAAGGTATTATTCCATTTGGGGCATGTGCATCTTAGTTTATTCACGACAGGCTTTCTTTTGGCTTCCCACTGACACTTTCACCTAAATGGATATTCCCTCTATTAAATTATTCGCCATCTATGTTTCCATCTTCTGTCTATATGTTTAGCAAAATGGAAGCAAAATACTTTTATAGTAAATTTGCTGGGGTATCTTCCATGCACCCAGGAAGGATGTGAACTAGAAAAAAAATAAAGGAGAGAAGGCAAGTGTAAGGATATGTGAGCCTGTGTAAGAAATGGAGAGGGAACTTCAAGGTGGAGGACTTTCAGTAACCACACTGCATGGAACGGAGTGGGAGATAGACGTTCTTAAATCATCTCTGCAACAGAAAAATGTTAATTGAGCACCCAGTATGTACAAAGCACTATGTTGGCAAACTGGAGCTTAAAGAAGAGGCTTGAGAGTCTATAGAGTAGTTGATGGTGTGATGATTTATTCGTTAAAGGAACATTAATTACACACATGCTACATTCATCAGTACACATGCTAGCTACTGTGCTATGCTTTGAGAATAACAAGGAAAAGGATTCGGTCTCTGCTCACAGTTTTGTATTCACCATGTAATTCAGCGTGTGTTACGGGGAGCACGTGCATAAGGGATATGGAATTAATGGTGTTCATACTATCATTTGAGTATAAGTTATTTGATTTTAAGAAAAATTTGAGACTAGGGATGGCATATTTCTATGTATTTTTGTGATTGTTATTAAAGGTTCCAATGAGCCCATGGAGGTCTTTGTTGGAGAAATGACATCATACACGTTACACAATCTCAACCCCAGCACCACCTATGACGTGAATGTTTATGCTCAGTATGATTCTGGACTCAGTGTCCCTCTGACGGACCAAGGCACTACATGTGAGTCACGTAGCTTTTTGTGGTTGTAAGAAGAAGTGTAGTATAAATGACCAGGTCAGTCTATTTTAATTTTCTTTCTTTCTTTTTCTTACGCATGTTTCCTCAGCATTGAGTAGGTAACTCTTTTGTGTCCAGCTAAACAAATGCTTACATCATATAATCAAGTATACAAAATGTATAATGATGAGATATGTTTGTTTCATAGAAAATACATTTTGAATTTTAAAAGATAAAAATTATAAAAATTATGACTTTATCCACGTGGGATACTATGTGGTTTTTCCTGACATTCGATGTTAAACATATATTACCTAAATGTATTGATCTAATTGAAAGTTTTCACATAAATGCCATGATGACTGATTCAGCTTGCAGATAGATTTTGTTGTCATCACGTGCTTTAATGGCCATTTGAGGACTTAGCAGATAGCGTTTCAGAAAACTTTTTTTATTATGTTTCATGAGGTGTCGTTGACATTCATTGTGTTGAGAGGGGCTATAGGCAGACCTCGTTTCATTGCACTTGGCTTTATTGTGCTTGGCAGATGCTGTGTTTTTTTATAAATTGAAGGTTTGAGGCAACCTGGCATGGAGCAAGTCTACTGGTGCCATTTTTCCATCAGTATTTGCTCACTTCATGTCTCTGTGTCACACTTGGTAGTTCTTGCAATATTTCAAACTTTTTCATTGTTATTATGTTTGTTATGGTGATCAGAGATCAGTAATCTTTGATGTTACTATTGCAAAAAGATTACAGTTCGTTGGAGGCTCAAATGATGGTTAACATTTTTTAGCAATAAAGTGTTTTTAATGAAGGTATGAACATTATTTTTTTAGACATAACACTATTGCACACTTAGTAAACTATGGTATAGTGTAAACATAACTTTTATGCACTGGGAAATCAAAATATTTGTGTCACTCGCTTTATTGCACCAATATTTGCTTTATTCTGGTGATCTGAAACTGAACCTGCAGTATCTCAGAGGTACGCCTGAATGTGGATTTTCCTTCCCTTGAAAATCAGTCATAGAAAGGGAGGTAGGTTTTGACAATACCATGTTTTCGTGTTTGTTTCATGTATGTTTCTTATGAAGAAACAATGTGAGACTTTAGACATTATTTTTTTCAGCCACAGTGGAAGTTTTAAAATTGTGTTGTGATGAAAAGTATGCTTTTTTTGCCTTTATTTATGAAGTAAATCTATTTCTTTCTGTCCTTCTTTTGTAGTATATTTGAATGTGACAGATCTGAAAACTTACCAGGTCGGGTGGGATACATTCTGTGTTAGATGGTCAGCTCACCGGGCAGCCACTTCCTACAGGCTAAAGCTAAGCCCTGCAGATGGTACGTGTGCAAAAAAAATGACCTGGAGCACATAGTAGCCACATTTAAAACTTCAGTAAAGGTGTCATTCTATTTATAAAATGATGTATCAAATGTCTTTAAATAGAATTACTGGTGACACTGGCATTTTTCCTCCGTTGTCCTAATCAGGAACAAGAGGACAGGAAATTACAGTGCGTGGATCAGAAACCAGTCACTGTTTCACCGGCCTGTCACCAGACGATGATTACGGCGTCACTGTCTTTGTGCAGACACCAAATCTTGAGGGACCAGGTGTCTCTGTCAAAGAACATACTAGTAAGTGTTTGAGTAATCTGGGGAGTCTCTGTAAGGCTTCAGAGTAGGATGCTCTGGGTGTGGGAGACATAAGTGACTCCTGTGTGACACTTCTTACGAGCAGCAGTAGTGACATGATGGCAGGTCCTTGAAGTGGCATCTACAGCTGGTTCAGCACCTTTATCTGCAGCAGATCCGTACTGCCCTGTTAGAGTTGGTGTAATTGTAAGGAAAGACCTAAAGGAGGGAGAGCTGGCTCTAGCTGACAGTGAGAGGGTGAACACGTATCTGTATTAGTGACCTTTGCTCATCTGACTGTATCTGAAGGTCTTACATTCTCCCTTTGCATCTGGGCTTCACTTCGTGCTATTGTAGTCAATGTTGAGTGACTACCAATGGTACCAATTTTGGATAAGATAGGATTCCCAGTATGTCGGTGCCCATGACACTTGATTTGTTATTGAGGACTTAAATGGCTCTTAAAATTTACTTTCTGAGATATGAAATGTACACATGTTACATTTTTCTAATTATTATTTTTAATTCTAGCTGTAAAACCAACAGAAGCTCCTACAGAGCCGCCTACACCTCCTCCCCCTCCCACGATTCCGCCAGCCCGGGAAGGTAAGTACAGCTCTTAGGCAATGCATTCAGCTGATCGGGATTGATGGCCTTCTTACTTATGCGGTTGATATAGAACATTTCTGACCTATTATACCTGCTAAGAGTTTTTCAATTAAAGGTAAAGATTACCAGTCATTTGCTCTTCTGCTCCAGGCCCATTTTATTGTGAATAAAACCAGTCATAGGGCTTCCCTGGTGGCACAGTGGTTGAGAGTCCGCCTGCCGATTCAGGGGACACGGGTTCGAGCCCTGGTCTGGGAGGATCCCACATGCCACGGAGCAACTAGGCCCGTGAGCCACAACTACTGAGCCTCTGCGTCTGAAGCCTGTGCTCCGCAACAAGAGAGGCCGCCACAGTGAGAGGCCTGTGCGCCGCGATGAAGAGTGGCCCCCCCTTGCCGCAACTAGACAAAGCCCTCGTGCAGAAACGAAGACCCAACACAGCCAAAAATAAATAAATAAACAAACCAATGAACTGACATTAAAAAAAAAAAAAAAGAAAAGTAACATCCCTGAAAATCTCAATCTAAAAAAAAAAAAAAAAAAAACCAGTCATAAACCACTCTGCCTCTTCAGCTGGAACTCTGTTTCCTCGATTTTGCAGATGAAGGTCCAGGGGTGCCTTAAATAATCCATTGTCACATGGTGGACATTTCCTTCTTGTGGCTGCTGGCATCAACAGGCACTGGGAGCCTTTTGGGCTAAATTTGCAGTGTAACCCCTTTGGCTTTGGAATTCCTGGCTTCTGACCTGAGAAGGGCCCTGGATTACACAAAGCTAAAAAATTTCCATTCACCAAAGTTGGAGACATAATTGTCCCTTGTAGTGAACTGGTAAAAAGACATAGACTGAACTATTAAGACTGGTCTCTCAGTAATTTGGGGCAATGCTCAGTGCTTCTTCAAATTAAGTTTTAGCTAATTAACTACTGATTTATTCTTTTCCCACATTCTGTTTCCAACATTTAATTGAAAGTATTTTTCTTTTCTCTTAGAAGGCTCTAGAATGTTATGGCTTTATTAAGCCTATTAAAGAAGTAAAATTAAAAATTAAAAGCGTATTATTATAGGATAAAATAGTAAGGTATTTCTCTAGACTGTTGAAAGGAATTCAGTAAATATTTTTGGCTTAAAGACATGTTAAGCAAGACGAAAAGACAACCCTCAGAATAGGAGAAAATATTTGCAAACGAAGCAACTGACAAAGGATTAATCTCCAAAATATACAAGCAGCTCATGCAGCTCAATATCAAAAAAAACAAACAACCCAATCCAAAAATGGGCAGAAGACCTAAATAGACATTTCTCCAAAGAAGACATGCAGATGGCCAAGAGGCACATGAAAAGATGCTCAACATCACTAATTATTAGAGAAATGCAATTCAAAACTACAATGAGGTATCACCTCACACCGGTCAGAATGGCCATCATCCAAAAATCTACAAACAGTAAATGCTGGAGAGGGTGTGGAGAAAAGGGAACCTTCCTACACTGTTGGTGGGAATGTAAATTGATATAGCCACTATGGAGAACAGTATGGAGGTTCCTTAAAAAACTAAAAATAGAACTACCATATGACCCAGCAATGCCACTCCTGGGCATATACCCAGAGGAAACCATAATTCCAAAAGAGACATGTACCACAATGTTCATTGCAGCATTATTTACAATAGCCAGGACATGGAAGCAACCTAAGTGTCCATCAACAGAGGAATGGATAAAGAAGATGTGGTACGTAAACACAATGGAATGTTACTCAGCCATAAAAAGGAAATTGTGCCATTTGCAGAGGCGTGGATGGACCTAGAGACTGTCATACAGAGTGAAGTAAGTCAGAAAGAGAAAAACAAATATCATATATTAACGCATCTATGTGGAATCTAGAAAAATAGTACAGATGAACCTATTTACAAAGCAGAAATTGAGACACAGACGTAGAGAACAAACGTGTGGACACCAAGGCGGGGAAAGGGAGTGGGATAAATTGGGAGATTGGGATTCAACATATATACACTACTATGTATACAACAGATAACTAATTGAGAACCTACTGTATAGCACAGGGAAAAAAAAAGAAGGTACAATCTGTTTGTAGGGCATATATTAAGTTTACCTTAAAAATGCATTCCACTATACAGTAGGTGCAGACAAATACTGTTTGATTCCACTTAAATGAAGTACCTAGAACAGTCAAATCTGTAGAGTCAGAAAGTACATTGGTAGATGCCAGGGGCAAGAGGGCATTGGGGGGTGGGGAGGGGGAATGGAGAGTTAGTGTTTAGTGGGGATGGAGTTTCCGTTGAGGAAGCTAAACAATTAGGGAGATGGAGGATGGTGAGAGTTGCACAGCAATGTGAAGGTATTTAGTGCCACTGAACTGTCTAGGTAAATGTGGTTAAAATAGTATGTTTTATATTATGTGGCTTTTACCACAATAAAAAACATTTTAAAAAATGGATCATAAACCCACATATAATAATTAATCTACAAACCTTTGTGTCTTTGTGACCTGAAATTAGGCCAAGATTTCTTTAATATCACACCAAAAATGTGAGCAAAGAAATCATTGATAAATTGTACTTCATCAAAATTAAGAACTTCTCTTTGAACAACATTGTTAAGAGAATGAGAAGACAAGTCGCAGATGAGGAGAAAATATTTACCAATCACATAATCTGCTAAAATACTTATATCCATATTACATAAATAATTCTCAAATCACAGTAATAAAAATACAAACAATCCAATTTTAATAAGTGAGGAAAAAATTTGAAAAGACATTTTACCAAAGAAGATATATGAATGCTCAGTATCAGTCATTAGAGAGAGACATGCAAGCCAAAACCACAATGAGATACCACTAAACCTATTAGAATGTCTAAAATTAAAATGACCATGTGTTGGCAAAGACGTAGAGTAACTAGAACCGTCATACACTGTTGGTGGGAATGTAAAATGTATAACTACACTGGAAACAGCTTGGCAGTTTCTTAAAGTTGAACATAAACCTATGGTACCACTCAGTCATTTCATTACAAGGTGCTAAACCAAGAGAAATGAAAGCGTATGTTCACACAAAGACTTCTACATGAATATTCATAGCAGTTTTATTTGTAAGAAAAAAAACAGGTAATTGGAAAAAAACAGGAAATGACCCAAATGTTCATCAAAAAGTGAAATAATAAGCAATAATGGAATAAATGGAGTTCTCAGCAAGAGAAAGGAACAAGCTATTGTTAAACGCAACAGCATAGATGAATCTCCAAATGATGATGCTGGGTGCAAGATGCCTGAGGAAAAAAAAAGATACTGTCTGATTCCATTTATATAAAATTCTGGAAAACGCAAATTAATGTACCATGTTAAAAGGAGATCAGTGATTTTCTGGGGATGGGAAGGGGTGTGGAGAGGACTGACAGGGAGAGACTATTATAAAAGGACACCAGTGAACTTTTGGGGGTGATGGATATGTTCGTTACCTTTTTGGTGGCAATGACTTACTTCTCTGGTGTATTTGTATTCCACAACATATAAGATTGTGAATTTTGAAAAAAAAAAGACATGTTAAGGTTTTTTTCTTAATAGGCTTTATTTTTTAGAGCAGTTTTAGGTTCACAGCAAATTTGAGCTGAAAGTACACAGAAGTTCCGACATGCCCTGCCCCCTCACATGCACAGCCTCTCTCCACTCTCAACATCCCCCCTGCCAACCTGGAGTGGGACGTTTGATACATCCTGTGAACCTACATTGGCACATCTTTATCACCCAAAGTCCATATTTACATTAGGGTTCATTCTTGGTGTTATACATTCTACACGGTAAGTTTTTATCACTAAAATGTTAAATTTTTATTTTCAGAATTTTTAGCTTTCAAGTCTGAAGATTCTGATTAAAGGTGTTTATTTTATTCCATCCCTCCCTCCATATGATTCTAGTGGCCTAATTTAAAATGAAAAGACACCTTATCTACACCAAGTCTTTGATAATTATATACAAAAATCTCCAAACCCACTGAGGGCTCTTCTTAAGTTCTGAGCATGGTTGTTTTTTCACTTGATTTCCTCCTTAATTATTGTTTGAAGTTCCTTGAAGAATCCCATGAGGAGGGAGCATATGTTTGCAGAAGGACCAGATGGAGTAACTCCAGAGCAGAAACTGAGGACCAGTTAGACTAGCGCTTTTCAGACTTCACTGTGCACGTGAATCATCCGGCACCTTGCTACAGTTGATTCGGATGCAGGAAGTCTGGGGGTGGGCCCCAGGACTCTGCATTTCTATCAGGCTCCCAGGCGAGGCCGTTGCTGCTGAACCACACTTGGAGGAGTAGCAGGGTGTTAGATTACATTTCTCAGTTGTGTAACTTCACTTAAATGAAAGAATTCATGAGATTTGGGGCTTCTTCTGTGTTTTTCCCCCAGTGTGCAAAGGGGCCAAGGCAGATATTGTATTCTTGACTGATGCCTCCTGGAGTATCGGGGATGATAATTTTAACAAAGTTGTAAAATTCATCTTCAATACTGTGGGAGCCTTTGATGAAATCAACCCTGCTGGAATTCAGGTGGGTGTTGTTTCAAAGGTTATTCATCTGTAATGTCTTGCTATTTCCTTCAAACTTTTAAGTAGAAAGACTTTTCAGTATAAACTCCAGTTTGACTTTGTTATTGTCTCTTTCCTTTACACATAGACTTCTGGGAAGGACTTGGGTGAAAATGATAAATAAATAGAAAAATAAATATTCCTCTAGGTATTCTCTTGGCTAGATGATATTCCTGTTGCAGAATTTAGGGGAGTCTAACTCTAACTTCCTGCTTACATCTTTTGACAATGATACATTTTCCTAAAAGGTCATTTTATGTTCTGGAAGTTAAATGCATTGTGATTGTTGTACCCCGTTAAGTCAGGAGATTCCATGATGGATAGTAACTGGAGGGTGTGTGTGGAACCCTCCTGCCCCCTCTATCATGACATTGCAGATATTACCTGAACCAGAAGAAGAAAGGCCGTTGTTAACTCAAAGGGAAATTAATTTGTTTTCCTACAGTGATAACTACCAATTATCTTGCTTTGGAATCACTCCAAATTTATTGCTTTTACTAGAGTGGGAACTTAGAAAAATTAATCCTTCCATGACACACCTCGAAGAATAATTCCTCACTTAGCTCTGACCTACCAGTAAAGCTGAGAATCTCCTCCACTCCCAACATACCCCTGGACTCAGGGCCAGTGGCTCTGTTACTTACTACCTGAATTCTGCAACCTTGAAGACCCACTTCAATTCCACCCTTTCTGGAGAGGCTTCCTTGATAGTTTTAGGCATTTCAGACTCCTGAAGGGTTTTGTCTATGTTGCTGTTATGGCACGTATCTCTTTATATTGTCATAATTTGTGTGATTCTCTTCTGTCTAAATCATTGACTCCTTAAGGCAAGAGACTGTATTGTATGATTATTTTTCTGAATTCTCTTTCCCTTCCCATTTCTCTTGGTGAATTTTCTTCTTTATTTAGGCAGGTACATCTTAGAGATGTGATGAAAATAAGAGATTTTTACATAAACCACAAATAATTTGATAAACAAATCATGTCTTCTTTTATGCAGTGCTTTGTGGAATTTCATAAACAAATCATGTCTTCTTTTATAATGCTTTGTGGAATATATTAAAATTTAAACCCCCCAATAATTCTGTAGATGTTATTCCAACCCAAGAAGAGTAACATGTCAGGCTAGTTACAGTCTTAATTTAAAGGGTGAGCAAGTAAGCCTTTTTTGAATTTTAGAAATTAAGATTTCTGATAAAAATTAAGAAAAAAAGCTTCCATATTTTATTAACTTCTATGTGCCAGCTACTTTGTATACATGATTCTCATTCCTTAAACTGGCCATAGAAGTAAGTATAATTATCTCCATTTTACTGATAAAAAACGAAGGCCCAGAGATGTTGGGGACCTACCCAAAGTCACAAAGCTATTAACTGGCAGCACTAGGATTTGAGCCCATTGAATCCTGACTATAAAGCTTTTATTCTTTCCACTAAATCACACTGTCACTGAATTTTTGATGAGTGCCAATTATTATCACACATGTGCCATTTTTATTTTACCATGAAGAATAGACGTGGTCAGTGCGAAGGGTCAGTTGTCTGAGAAGCAATTGCTTAGCCAATATTTGAGCTCAAGATGGTATGTTCTCATTTTTAATCTTGGAATCTCACTGCTCTCCAGTTTTACCCATCCCTTCTTACATCCTAGAGAATAAATACAGTGCATGTACATTGTTAATATCAATTACTGACCCTTTCACTGAAGATCAGAAATTAGAGAATTTAGTGAGACAACGGTAGTCAGTGTTATAATATTAGCTATAAAGAGCATACCATATTCCGTCAGGTCCAATACACTTCTTTTTCCCATTATGCAGCTAGAAGAATCACTTGACAATTGAAACATTAAAAGAGGTGACTTACCCTCACCACCAAACCGCCTTTCCTTTCAGGTCTCATTTGTGCAGTACAGCGATGAGGTCAAGTCTGAGTTTAAGCTGAACACATACAACGACAAGGCCCTGGCCCTCGGGGCCCTCCAGAATATCCGGTACAGAGGAGGAAACACAAGAACAGGTACAGTTCAGCAGCGTGTACATAGACCTTTACCCTCCAAAGCCTTTGGAGTGATAGGCGGAGTGTAACTCTAACATTCAATTGCTTCTCAGTTGGGCGTGGCTAAGGGCACTTGGATAGTTTTCACTGAGATGACACTAAAGTGTTCCATGCCACATTCTATAGGCAAAGCTCTCACGTTTATCAAGGAGAAGGTCTTGACCTGGGAGAGTGGTATGAGGAAGAATGTCCCCAAGGTGCTGGTTGTGGTCACAGACGGTCGGTCACAGGATGAGGTCAAGAAGGCGGCTTTGGTCATCCAGCAGTCAGGTAAGCACAAACATACGTTAAAAAATTTTTTTATTAGAGTATAGTTGATTTACAGTGTTGTGTTAGTTTCAGGTGTACAGCAAAGTGATTCAGTTATACATATACATATATCCACTCTTTTTTAGACTCTTTTCCCATATAGGCCATTACTGAGTATTGAGTAGAGTTCCCTGTGCTATACAGCAGGTTCTTATTAGTTATCTGTTTTATATACAGTCGTGTGTATATGTCAATCCCAATCTCTCAGTTTGTCCATCCCCTCCTTACCCCCTGGTAACCGTAAGTTAGTTTTCCACATAGCGCAAGCATAAGTTTGATGCCTAGTGATTGCACTCATTATTTTCACAGTTTCAAACATCCAGGAATGATTGCAAAAGACCCAAATTAGTGATTTTACTTTAGTTTCTGTTTTACTCTGCATTCCGTACCCTTCTAATGTTAGTTTACATTTCATCATGGAATGGTTTGATAATTGCTCAGAAATGACATGGTGTGTTCTTTGTATAAGACATGCCTCAGGATCTGTCCCCCATGGTGGCTGGGAGCCTACACAACAGCAGCAATAGGATGATCCTCGAGCAGGCTTCCTGCCATAGCATAAATGAATCTTGATGCTGGGTCAGTCCTATGCAAGGAGAGACATAGGTTTAGCATGTCCTGGCAGATGCAGACCCCAAACAGATTGCTGGAAGGTTCACCACAAAGGAGCAGAGAGACCTCAGGGAGATATTGCTGGTGTAGATCTTGTCAATCAAACATGCTGAAAGCCTCCTTGTTACACTGCCCTTTGGATTAGTTATTCAGGATGATTAGAGATGAAACTAAGTCTTTATAGTTGCATTAACACCCCAATCCTTCAGGCAGCGTCCAAGGTGGATATATTTTAGAGAGAATTCTACGCCATGCGTGATTTATTGTGGTGTAAATTGTAAAGTACTTCGTTACATGGAATTTGTCATCTGCACATACATGGGTCTTTGGCTAAAAGTATGAGTCGTGATTAGTGCTAAGTCATACTGTCTTCTTACAACAGAGATTGTTCTATGTACTGATTTTTTATAAGTTGTTGCCATTATGTTATGTACTTTGAGCAGATTCCTGTATATTTTAGGCTCCTTTGTGATTTAACTTTGGGGTTATGAACGTTTGCTTCTCAAGTTACCTTATTTATATCTAATTATGTAACTAATTCTACTGTTGAATTAAGCTTTTGGAGGGAAAACTTTGTTTATTTGTATTAGCCTAAATAAGTGAAAGCTTATTGCTAGTGGGAGTTGCAGATTCCATTTTGAAAGTGGTCAAAGTGCTGACTTTGAGCCTGAGTTTATTGAGTAAATCAGTTTCAGGAATTCAGAGTTTAAAATGAGCCCATTGTTGGTTTCTGAGGCACATGAGCTTGAAATGTTAATGTTGCCTAAGACAGCTGCAGAATTAATGGGTATATTAGGACTGTGGATGTGTGGAAGGAAATGAGTACCACGTTAAGTCATTCTGCTATTAAAATGTTCATCTTTTAATTGTTAAGACTTTATTTTAGGAAATCCACTTAATTGAATTTTATAAGCCAGAAAATAGGAAGACCTGGAAAAAGTACATATTCATTAAAGAGAGTTTATGTCAATTAAAAGAACTTGTTGCATTAGCTGAGAAAATATGGCATCATTTCTGATAAGATTTTATTTTGAATTGTTTAAACCATAAAGGATGGAAAAACGGATATGTAATTCTCTCTGTAAACACTGCTCTGCAGGGTTCAGTGTCTTTGTAGTTGGCGTGGCTGACGTCGACTACAATGAACTTGCCAACATAGCCAGCAAACCAAGCGAACGGCACGTGTTCATTGTGGATGACTTTGAATCTTTTGAGAAGATAGAGGACAACCTCATCACATTTGTCTGTGAAACTGCCACTTCAAGTAAGTCATGGTCCACATGGATCCATAGTCTCAGTTGTTTTGAAAAAGTAACTACTGAGTAGACCAGGGGTCCCCAACCCCTGGGCCGCGGACTGGTACTGGTCCGCAGCCTGTTAGGAACCGGACCGCACAGCAGGAGGTGAGTGGCGGGTGAGGGAGCAAAGCTTCGTCTGTATTTACAGCCGCTCCGCATCACTCGCATCACCACCTGAACCGCCACCGCCCGCCGTCCGTGGAAAAATTGTCTTTCACAAAACCCATCCCTGGTACCAAAAAGGTTGGGGACCACTGGAGTAGACCATTCCCTATCCTATACGAGATCAAGTCCGTGCATAAACAAATCCTGGGAAGCCACTTGAGAACCTGATGAATCACTGTTCCTACTGAGATCATGCTAACTGTTTGCTTGTCAGAGGTCCATTTTTAGCCTTGAAGATGTAATGTTCCTTGTATGGAAATAAAGTGTTTGAATATATCCTTTTCCCACCATCCCAATGCCTGTGACATTTGAGAAAATTAATCTTCAACTTAGAAATGCATTTATAGAAGCATTCCGTGGGATGAAGGTTTTTCCCTGTTAGTAATCAATTGGTATTTGTTCCGTCAACATCCGTGCTTCAAGAGAGCCACGAGAAAACTGACCTGTGTGAGTGTGCACTGTAGAAAGTCACTTGGTTCCCACTTGTTTACTTGGGTGTAGATTTTTCATATTATACCGAGACCTCAAGCTCAACTCTTAAAATACAGTGAAGGACAAAAGATGGATGATTTAAGTTGGTTTGTTCCTCTTCATCCATGAACTCTGATTCTTGGAGTCTTAGATTATGGAGACAGTTGCATGGCTGGTCTAGACCCCTGATCCCAGGCAGGGCTATGCTTTTTAAGTGTTATGTTTTCCCCTAGTAAACATTATATTGAGATCTCAGAGCTCGGGTTAGAGGCGGCAGTAATAAACAAACGTCAGTGGTTTACTGTAAAACTTACGCTGAAGCTCAGAATGGAGTCGCACTAGCGCAAGTGAGCAGGGAGCACCAGATGCCCCTTGCATTCCACGAGGTCCTGGATGCAGCCCTGTGCTGCCCCAGCTCCAGGGCCCAGGGTGAGACCCACTGCACACCTGCCACTGTGAGGTTTGGTGGCCAGCGTGAGCCTCCATGGCTTGGCAGAGAAGAGGACTGGGTGGTGACAAACTCCTCCTGCCCTTGCACAAATCTGAAGTTTCCTGGGAGAAAAGTTCTTTTTTTTTTTTTTTAGATTTCTTTTTTATTTTCACAACTCTCACACACACTGTATTTTATTTTTACAAGAGATAAATAAACTGACACCAAGCATTGTAAATGGATGACCACAACAAAAGCAACAATGATGGCAATTACCAAACACGAAACACACTCACACTATGTCGTAATATTGACATTCGGTCCAGGAATCCTTCACTGTAACAGCTCCTTTACTCTGCAGTGAAAATTGATTTGTATATTTTCTGCCTCTGAGTCCTTGTGGGATTTTTTTTTTAATTCAAACAGAAAGTCACAAAAATTATAATCATCCTCATCAGTAAAAGTTCTTTAATCTATTGTAAAACATCTATAAATTTCCCCCCTTTAATTCAATCTTACCATTCTTTTTTTATTTTAATTTATTTCTAGCTGCGGTGGGTCCTTGTTGCTGCGCGCGGGCTTTCTCTAGTTGCGGCGAGCTGGGGCCACTCCTCTTTGCGGTGCGCGGCTTCTCATTGCGGTGGCTTCTCTTGTTGCGGAGCACGGGCTCTAGGGCGCATGGGCTTCGGTAGTTGTAGCACGCGAGTTCAGCAGCTGTGGCTCGCAGGCTGCAGAGCGCAGGCTCAGCAGTTGTGGCGCACGGGCCCAGTTGCTCCGTGGCATGTGGGATCCTCCCGGACCAGGGCTCGAACTTGTGTCCCCCACATTGGCAGGTGGATTCTTAACCACTGCGCCACCAGGGAAGCCCCAATCTTACCATTCTTAAGAACATTGTAAAATTACAGCTGGACTGGAGAATGTCCAGGAAGCATGGTCACACTGGTCAGTAGTATAATTTCATGTACACGTGGAAAGTCTACACAAAATAACTTAGAAAAGGTGAGATTGATATGTTTTATAAATGAATGAACAGGTTTGTTACCTGATGTATGTATGCAGGTGCTTTCTGTGCATGTATAATGTTTGTATGGTATAATATGTTGTATGTTGGTGAATCGTACTTAAAGAACACTGTACTTTGCAGGTTGTCCTCTCATTTATTTGGATGGCTACACCTCACCAGGTAAGTGTTCATACTCGGGCTAATTTATTTCAGGATTTAAGCAATAAGATAATTAAAATGAACTCATTTCAATATTTTTTTTTCTGATGTAAAGGTTTTAAGATGCTTGAAGCATACAACCTGACAGAAAAGAATTTTGCTTTTGTGCAAGGAGTCTCTTTGGAGTCAGGGTCTTTTCCCAGCTACTCATCTTACAGGCTTCAGAAGAACGCCTTTGTGAATCAGCCTACAGCGTGAGTGTGACAACAGGAGTTCTCTTTCTTACCACGGGCCAGATGCTTTTTTGAGGCTTGGAATCTTTGCTGATGTCTTAGAACCCTGGTATTTTAGAATTGAGTCCTATGGATGACCTGGTTTAGTTTCCTTAAGTACAGTTGGGTTAACTGTGTTCCATTGGGTCACATGGGAGACTAGGACTCAAGCTTGCTACTCTGAGACCCAAGAATCTCATCCTGTGTCCGCCATACGATGGATTACTGATCCTTTTGAATTTAAATCTAGGATTATAGTTATGCTTCTAAGAGAGGTCGTTTAAACAGGGAGGCAACTTCTTCTTTTGAACATTTCTCCCTTGGTGCAGAGGGACTGCATGGAATCAACGCAGAATGAGAAGAGGCATTCTCCCCAGTGTTTCCGACTCCACAAGATGAAAGACTGCAGTGGCCTTGCTTGTCCATGATCTGTGATCTGACAGGCAGCAATTAGTTCTTTTTTTTATTCTTTTCTTTTTGTGGTACACGGGCTTCACACTGCTGTGGCCTCTCCCGTTGCGGAGCACAGGCTCCGGACGTGCAGGCTCAGTGGCCATGGCTCACGGGCCCAGCTGCTCCGCGGCATATGGGATCTTCCCGGACTGGGGCACGAACCCGTGTCCCCTGCATTGGCAGGCGGACTCTCAACCACTGCGCCACCAGGGAAGCCCTTGACAGATCTCTTTTTTAAAAGGCTGAGCAAAAGAAGCTAAACACAAAATAGTATATTCCGTGGTTCCTACTATATAAAGTTCAAAATCAGGCAAACTAACCTACGGTGTTAGAAGTCAGGATAGTATAGTTACCCTTTGCAGGGAATGGGGGAAGCTGGACAAGGGTACATGGGAAGCTACTAGGCTAATACAACAGGTTATGTCCTATTTCTTAATCTGGATGCTGGTTAGATGGGTGTTTTTTTTTTTTTTTTTTTTTTTTGTGGTACGCGGGCCTCTCACTGCTGTGGCCTCTCCCGTTGCGGAGCACAGGCTCCGGACGCGCAGGCTCAGTGGCCATGGCTCATGGGCCCAGCCGCTCCGCAGCATGTGGGATCTTCCCGGACCGGGGCACGAAACCGCATCCCCTGCATTGGCAGGCGGACTCTCAATGGCTGCGCCACCAGGGAAGCCCAACAGTTAGTTTTTATTGGCTGGTGCTCTGGCAGTCTGTTGGGTAGCTCTAGATGTTGGTTATTTTACTTCATGAAAGTTTGTACCTGGGTCCAATAACCAAAATATGTACTTTTAATTTACTAGAATGAAAACACTTGAATGTCAAAAAATATGTGTTTGGCATCTTATGGAGGAAAAGAACAAGAAGAAGTAAAGTTTTCCAAAACTTAGGACAGGGTCAGACAGTGAGGCCTGAAATTTGAAATGCTCTGAGAAAGCTGATGGAAAATTCAGAGTAAAACCAAAGCTCAATTCTTTTAAGGAAGCACAGATTGTATTGTTGTAGTGTGGCCACACTGTGAGTTCCTGACTCTTTTATGGTTGACCACACTGGTTCGCAGTTTTAGGTTTATCAGTGAACCTAAGTACCCAGCATTTAACTCTGTCACCTCAAGATATGATTCCTACATTTTAACTTAGGACAGCCCACTGTCCTCTTAAGATTCAGAACTTGTGGCTGAAAGAGGCATAAATGCAATTAAAGAATTTTCTTCCTAATCACTCATTAACTAAAAAAGGAGAAAAATGGGCTAGGTGAGAAATGAATTAATATGGAGAAATTATTTTTAATGTGGAATATTATGAAGATGGTCAGTTTATGGACATACAAATGACATCGTGTCAGCTTGCCCAGAACATATGCTTTAAGAAATAGGGCATTACAGAGTATTGAGTAGAGTTTCCTGTGCTATACATATGGGAAAAGGATCTAAAAAAGAGTGGATATGTATATGTATAACTGATTCACTTTGCTGTACAGCAGAAAGTAGCACAACATTGTAAATCAACTACAATAAAAATTAAAAAAAAAAGTAGGACAGCGTTATATTCCAGAAGTACTAGCAGTGTGGTACTAGGACACGAAACCTCAAGAGACAGTCTGTGCCCTCTGTCAAAATCCACGGAGGAGTTGCTTCTCTTCTGTCCAAGAGCTGATTTTTTTTTTAAACATCTTTATTGGAGTATAATTGCTTTACAATGGTGTGTTAGTTTCTGCTGTATAACAAAGTGAATCAGCTATATGTATGCATATATCCCCATATCCCCTCCCTCTTGTGTCTCCCTCCCACCCTCTCTATCCCACCCCTCTAGGTGGTCACAAAGCACAGAGCTGATCTCCCCATGCAATGTGGCTGCTTCCCACTAGCTATCTATTTTACATTTGGTAGTATATATAAGTCCATGCCACTCTCTCACTTCGTGCCAGCTTACCCTTCCCCCTCCCTGTGTCCTCTAGTCCATTCCAAGAGCTGATTATTAAGCCCCTTTTCCTACCTTCAGGAAGATAGTGCTATTAAATGGTCTCAGACAGAAAACCATTAATTCTGCTTTAGAGATTCCCCCAGAACAATGACTGACTCAATTCTAGAAGGACACATGGGGCCACATTTTACTTGTAACAGCCTTAGAGCCAAGAAACATTTCCTTTTAATTGAATCACAATGTACGTGGCCGTAAAATCTATTATTGGTTTTGTTTCGGGGAACATGTGACCTTCTGGAGATTATTTGATTTACTTGATTTTAAGGGAGGACTAGGGAAGTGTAAAAACTATTAGATCTAGGGAGGGCGCAATTAAAGCCTTAAGCCATCTTGCTTATGGTCTCATACCTCTGATGTTGGAAATTAAATATATTTAGTAAGATTTACTCTCTTTAAATTACATCCCTAGATACAAGTTTTATCACCCTAAAATCATTATATAGTTTTATAATTATCTATGTGCTTAGAAAAAATGATTTATTAACAGTAGGATGAAAGACCATTTGGCAATTTCCCAGACTTTTGTAACTTTATCAGATTATAAATCATCTATTACTGCTTACATAATGGGTCTTTAGTGTTTGCTATTTTGAGGTCATTCTTAAATGTTTCCCCTTCTAATATGTAGCCACATTATTATAAATGGCTTCTAATACTACTCATGATGAGATTCTAGCCCAAAGATTTAAAATATCCTCTATTTCTGGTGAGAAGTCCTTATTAATGAATTAATTTTGTTTCATCCAACAGAGATCTACATCCCAATGGCCTCCCCACTTCGTATACGATTATATTACTATTCAGACTTCTCCCAGAAACTCCCAGTGACCCTTTTGCAATTTGGCAGATCACAGACAGAGACTACAAACCACAAGTTGGGGTGATTGCAGATCGTAAGGATTATAATTTATCTTATTTTAAGGCACATGCATGCATATTTTTGATTATGGTTTTCCTTTTCTCTTTCTTTAAGAACTTTCTGGATATATATATATATATATATATATATATATATATATATATATTTACTTGATTATGCTTTTATGTTTAATGTTTAAAAAATATATCAGTAAATATTTGAATTACATTTTATCTTAACTGAAATTATTAATTTATTTTAGAGAATTCTCCAACAAGAATTATTTGTTAATACTTTCAATACAGAGTGTCCATGCATTTGATTTAATAACAATTATGTGTTGATTACAGCTTCCAGCAAGACATTATCATTCTTTAACAAGGATACAGGGGGTGAGGTGCAAACTGTTACGTTTGACACAGATGAAGTGAAGACATTATTCTATGGAAGTTTTCATAAGGTAAAAATGTAAGATTATAGAAAAATAAATATTTATAGAAAAAAGTTATTTGTAGAAAAAAGTACATGACTTAAAATTTAAACTAATTTATTTTATAATTTATTATTATGTCATGTTAAACTGGTAGAAACATAGCCATGTCTTTTAAAAACAATACCTTATTTCAAAGAATTTGATTAATTCAAAGAAGGAAATTTAAAACAATAATTCTACTAACCATGAGATAGCTACTATTAACATTTCAATGTATTTTCAATGCTAATGTCTTTTCAAAATATGAGTCGTGTAGTATATACAATATTGTATGCCCATTTTTCTGTCTACCATTTCATTTTGAACCTTTATGTCATTTTGTTTCAAAAGCTTAATTTTGTGGATTGTATTTAATTGATCAAATTATTTATTCTTTGATAGAGAATAGTAAGCTGCTTCTGCCTGCTTGTTTATTGAAAAGTTACAAACATGCCAGTCCAAAAGTTATCATTAACTATCAAAATAATTAAGATAACTGTTTACTAAATTAACTTCTGCATGAACACACTTACAACTTCTCTAAAAAAATCTTATTAAAAGTTCTAAGATAAATTCTTAGGGGATTATCTATTCTTGATGATCTTAATTTTTTTTTATCTCAACATCGAGGATAAATAGAAACTTGCTGTCAGGACAATTAACTTACAGATAAGAGTGCTGAAGTTGGCAGCATTAGAAATGAAAAGAACCGTCTAGGTTAGGAGTGGGCTTTTTAATGGAATTTCTTCATCCACTGGATCAAGTTAACAGGAGGAAGGCTACTTGTCGTGCAAGTGGTCTAAAATTTCCCCAGTATAGCGCTCAGAAAGTTAGTCCCCATACTCAGAAGACAAATATTTCTAGTTCAATGTGATTCTCAAGTGAAAATTGAAGAACTACCCTGTACTTGGGTAGATTTAGCTGAAGTTCTTGCTGATTCTATTCCTGAGAATCTTGGCTTCTTTCTAGAATGTTTTTCTTATTCATGAATCAGATTCTTGGTGAGGATGGCAAGGGACTGTCTTCATGAGGCTTGGAGAGGCCTCAGCATGCACATTAGTGAGAAGCAAAAATAATGATGGAAAAACAGAGATCTCTGAGAATGAACGCATATTTGCTTAACAGTTTACAGACTTTCCTGGTAAATTGCAGCAAAATAAATGCCTCATTGGGAAAGCAGATTCTAGACAAATATTACTGGCTTCAACTTCTCCTTGTCCGATAATAGATGTTGAATCTGGCAAAGTTCTTATGAACTTTTTTTGGGCTCATTTATACACCTATTAAACTTACACTTGAGTAACTTGCCCAAAAAGACTATTTTATTTTTCTTCCATACCCACTGAAGATATTAGAAATTCAGCCCTCTATTAACCAACTGATAACCATTTAGGAACTATTATTAATAATATAACTATTATTAATTTCCAACTTTCATTGAATGCTTCATTTTACTGAGCAAAATAAGACAATATTTGAAGAGGTCAAGAGTGACAGTCATTAATTTTTGCAAATCAAGATAATTATTTTTTGACATTCCCTTCTTAATTTGGCTTTATAGAGAGAGGTATTTGTATTCTTAGGTTTTACATAGTGCCTCTTCTTTCCTGTTCTCACAAGCGTTCTTTTCTCCTCAAATTCTCTACCTTCTTTTTTCATAATGTCTTTCTTTGTTTTTAGTTCCTCCTCTACTTTTTCATTATGCTGTTTTCCCTCCTTCATTCTCCCACACCGTTCTTCTAACCTACTCTCATTTATCCTATCTATTCAAGTACCAAGTGCGATCACTATTGGCTACTTACGTTCCACTGATCCAAGGATTCGAACACTCTTCTCTCATTTTCCATGTAATTCGGGAACTGAAGTTCTTCAGTCCTTGAGATAAGAACAAGTAGTTCTCTGATAGCAGCAAATTAGTGAGAATAACATACAGGGGGCTCTTGGGAGAGAGGGGATAGCTTAAGTAAGGAATGGCAGACAACTACTGCTTCTGGAGAATTCTCTTGAAGCGTTTTCTATGTCTTCATCCTGTTGTAACAGATGACATAGATTCAAGAGAGAGATTTCTAATGAGACAAAGAAGTGGAATAGATGACAAATAAGGCTTTAGGGAATGGGAGACCTTGGGGAGGGTGATGAGTTTACAAGGGTGTTCCTATTTCTTTCTACTGGTCTGTGACCAACAATGCTTCCCAGTTGGGAAAGAGTCCCTAAATACTTGGGACAATGGTCTCCAGATAAAAGCCGCTATGAAATGTAATTATGCATGTGTTTAAAATGCAATGAAACACACTGAAGAGATTGTAGCAAAATATATTTTTAGCATGTGTTTCTTTCTGGTTAGCACTGAATGACAAGTGTATTTGGAATCATTTTGTTTCAAAAATTGAAAGTTTTGATTTTGAAATAATTTTTCTGGATACTATGATTTTTCAAATAGTTTGTGAATGTTTGCTTCTGAGATTGTTCGTATAAGAGCCAACAAATAAGTTTTAGTTCTTATTAGATAATAAATATCTTGGGAATGTTTGTATGGTGTTCTTCTTGAATTCAGTATTAGATGATTGCCCTAGGGGTATTTAAAATTATTTTTAGTAAGCCATATATCACTTTTATATAAAAGCAATATATAATTCATACTTAACACTTATAGATGCACTAAATTAGTGTTTCGGTGGTGATTCTATGTGGCAAAAATATTTACTGCTTAAAAAAATCTCTAGAGATTGTCCTTATTCTTATTTACTCAAAACATTTAAGGGAATTTCTGTTCCTTAAGTTGGAGCCAAACTTTTCAAAGTAATCATCATGGGCTTACTTGAGTATTTGGGCTGTGATAAGTGGAAACTATGAGCATAACTATAAAGTCAAAGATTACCCGCAGCCATTCTTTACATGACTGAAATACAGATGTTTTCTTAATTATCTGTACTAATAGATTTTTTTAAAGATTCTGAGTGTCTTCAATACCTGATAAAAAGTAAATCAACAAGATTATTTTCTTATAAGGAAATTGAATCTTGAATCTATTGATTTCCAGAGCTGAATCTCTATAAAAGACACGTGCTAGCTCTTTCCTATGTTAGGTATCTACATGGTGTGTAAGATCTTTTTGGCAGGGATTAGGGACTAAAAAATTAAAATTTGAATTTAGCAAAATCAGTGGAAGACATTTGAGGCTCCTTTGTCCTGAGTATAATAACATATTAATGATTTATTAACTTATATTTGAATAGTTCATTTTTTGTAATTTATTCTTAAATACTTACTATAAAATATCGGCTCTGTTCCCTGTGTTGTACAATATATCCTTGTAGCTTATTTTAAACATAATAGTTTATACCTCTTAGTCCCCCTGCCCCTATTTTGCTGTATCCCTCCCTGCCCCTCTGCTTCCCTCTCCCCACTGGTAACCACTAGTTTGTTCTCTATATCTGTGAGTCTGCTTCTTTTCTGAATAGCTCTTTATAGTTTACAGAAGCATCTCATCTACTACAATATCTCTGGCCATCTCAGGAAGAGTACAGAGTGGGGAAAATAAGAAATTATGCAAGTGTATAATAGCTGAAGGAAACTGAGACCCAGAAAGGTTAAGTGGTTCATTTAATTTGATGCTGTTAATAAGTGACATTGACACGGCAACCCGGTGCTTGGATTTTTAGTCCAAGCCTCTTGATTTGGGACGAGAATAGCTTTAAGAACACATTCTTTAAAAACTGTGATCTGAAATATGTAGGAGCCAGATTGTTCTGGGTAGAAATTTTGTAATGGAAACAAATGATCTTTTTAGGTTCATATCGTAGTGACCTCAAAAAGTGTTAAGATTTACATTGACTGCTATGAAATTATAGAGAAGGACATCAAGGAAGCTGGAAATATCACAACTGATGGTTATGAAATTCTTGGAAAACTACTTAAAGGGGAGAGGAAATCAGCCACAGTAAGTAACACATTTTTATTTTTCTTGGTATCTTGTATTAAGATTGAAATGACATTTTTAAAAGTAATCAGTGAGGTTTTTTTCCTCAGTGAGTTTTAAATTGTTTTATTTCTTGGTTAGATTGAAACGCTGGAAAAGTTACACTGAGAAAATATGCTACTGACAAAACATGATAATGTGCTTTACTGCTAGAAACAAATTAAGTTGTCAAGGCACCAGAGAACATCATGTAGTCGACTTGAAACTGAATCAAACTGGAGAGTACAACACAGATAGTTGCCAGGATAATCAGTGAAACCTAAACTAATTCATGTTTTATTCTTCAAAGGTAGTAACTGTTAATAAAAATTTGTGCACTCAGAACACTACGCATTTGTGGACACTGGCTGTGACCGTCACAGACTTGCTCTCCCCTCACTGGGGGGTCACATCTGCCTCAGAAGGAAGATGAGTGTAGTCGGTCAGCCACCCCTCACTCACAAGTGTCACTGGCTCAAGTTGGAGGCGGGGGCTTGCCAACCCTTTTACAACACTATTTAGTAGTAAAATTTTAAACCTAATGTTTTCACTGTACCAGGCTAATTAAGTTCATATTAAATGTTGACCCATAATAACATTGTTCTAAAAGCAAGACTAATATCCTTGGCTTCTATTATTTTTAAAATTGCATTTACTGAATGTAGCTTTCTTCCACGGACAGGATTTTCTTCTTCTTGATTCAAAAGTGAAATTTTTATTCCACAATATAGAACCAAAGAGTGCAAATTTAATATAATTGCGATTAAAATCATTTATTGAATGTTGGATTTGATATTTAAATAGAACAATTACATTAGGTTTATAAAAGAATGGCTGTAGCTAAACAATCTTTATCAAAAGAGCTCTATTTTTTTTAATGTAGAAAGATAGAAAATATATATTATATTGAAATAGTTGAGCTGAAGGTGATCATAAAATTATCAGTTAGCCCCTAGGTAAGAATTTATGAAAAGAGGGGCATCAATTTTAGAATAAGTGAGGAATATTTTTTTTAATGTTACTTTTCTGCAAGGGTGGACTTTTAAAAGTTGATTTAAATGTGTGTAGTCTTCAAATTCAGAATTAAATACATTCTTAATTTTTAAGTAAATAAAGAAATTAATGTTTTCTTAAAAAAACCAGAAACTCAATCAAACATTTCATTTTAGCCAAGGAAGTGGATCAGAAGTGGGAATATCACGTATGCATTTTGCTTTACTATCGCTTTCTCTCAGGCATAGGTTTTTCTGTTCTTATGAAGTAAGGATCACATTGCTTTCATTGCCTGTTCCCTCAAGAGAGTCTCTGTGAGAAGTTGGCAGAGGTTAAAATGTGGAAATGTTAATATGAAATGTTTTCACGCATCTTTAGCTCATGTTGCTGTTGGTTGTTTGCAGTTCCAAATCCAGAATTTTGATATTGTCTGCAGTCCAGTGTGGACCAGTAGAGACAGATGCTGTGATATTCCTTCCAGGGTAAGTAAAACAGAATGGAATTCTGTGGCGGTGTTAATAGTCCCCAAGGAAGAAGGGATGTGGGTGTGGATGGCTGGGGAGATGAAGTAGCCCTCTGCAGCTGCATCTCCGGGATGGAGCCAGGGACACGCAAGGTGTGCGTGCTCATCAACGACCACAGCTCAGGCTGGGGACCCCTCCCTCGAAAGTCAAGGATGTAGAGAACCACATCTGGAAATCCTCCCTGCCAGCCAAGGTGGTTATGCATAGTCAGAAAAGTCCAGCTTAATCAGTGTGTTTGATAAACCCACTTATTGCAGAGTCCTTCTTATTGCTTGTAAAATACCAGCATTTTACAGGATAAGCCATCACCTCTCTGGATATCTAAGTAGAAATCACCATATTTCTTTTCAAGATGATGGCTTTCACCCATAGTATCTGTGTAGGTTGTAATAATTACAAAGGTGAATGCTGATGATGGATTTGAAGCTTTAGGCGAACAGTGAGCTACACGTACCCACGGGATGAGTATGCGTTATTTATTCAACAGATACTTACTGAGCACCTGTTGTAAGCCAGGCATTATCCTATGTGCCGGGGTTACAACAGTGAAAGGGAATATTCTAGTGAAAGGCAGGGGGAGAGGAGGAATGAACAAGTAGGTATACACTACGTTATAGAGTGAAAAGTCCTTGCGTGAAAACACACCAGGGTACAGGGAGAGATAGCCAGGTGAGTACCCTCAGCCGTCAGTGATAAAGGGAGATTTAAGCAGAGACCTGAGTGAAGTGAGAGGACAAACAATGTGGATAACGGAGAGAGAGACTTCCAGCCAGAGGGGACTGTAAGTGCAAAGGCCCTGAGGAGGCAAGGTGCCCTAAACATCTGAGAAGCATGAAGTGGATGAGGGGGCGCAGGGGCAGAGTGGAGGGCAGGGGGCGGGGCAAGGTGGTGTGCTGCTGCTCGGCAGCACATGTAAGCCCCTGGAGGCCTGGAAAGGATTTCAGATTTTGTTCTGAAGGAAGTGGACCTCCATATCTGAGATACTCAGCCTTTCTCTAACACCAGACTAGAGAAAATTGGATTAAATTACCAATGGTCTTGATGATAGTTTTGTAAACATATTTTTGTTGTTTGAGGTTTCCTAAAGCAGAACATAAAATAAAGACGGGATCAAAGCAAGATTCCACATAAGACTGTTTGTAATCATAGCTAAAGATTATTTCTTCAAGCTGGGAAATAGATTCCCTTGTGTATATAAGATTAGTGGGCATGGGAGATGGGAAGCTGTTTTTACCATCAATTCATAGATAAATATTCTTTTCAAAATTTCAGAGAGATGAAGCAAAATGCCCCAGTCTTCCAAATGCTTGCACATGTACGCAGGACAGCATTGGAGCTCCAGGACCACCAGGCCCTGCGGTAAGGAAGCAAATAGTTTCTCTAGTTTTTCCTGTCAAATCTGGGGCATGATCACCCTTTGGCCGGTGTGTCATGCATAAGAAGCTTCCAGCCACTGGTGTGTTCTAGAACAGAACAAGCTGCATTGCACAGCATTTTTGTAGCATGTTTTGAGATCTGAAGCGGAATAAATCAAGAAGAAAATTTGAACTCATTTGAACACATTTCTGTAGCCACACAACAATGAATGATATCGGCTAGCATTCAAGAGCTTTTCTCTTAAAGATATGAATTTGGGTTTCTCTCTGTAATCACTTGATTTTGAAAATTCCTTTGTTTTCTGACACTTCTCGTACATATGTTATGGAGCCATGGTTGAGAGGCTGGCCCAACAGCAACTTGTTTAGAACCTAGGATATGTGTGTGTTATTAGCAAACATATCATAGAATAACATAGAGGCTAAGTTACATATGTGATGATATCATAAAGTCTGGGTGAAAGTGTTGGTGTTAGGAATAACTTGAGTGAGAAGACTGACCAGGTCTATTCACGGGTGGAGGGGAGACCAAGAAAATGCCATGCAAAACACTGAAGACTACACTGATATGTACATTAATCAATGTGGACTCCCCGATTTAGTCAATCTAACATCTGACTTGGGCTGGTTTTTCAGAATGGAAGTGATATCTTTAAGCTCTATTGAACTCTTTTAAGAAAATGGTTAATTAACATATGAACAGTTCAGAGAGCCTCAGAACACCAGATTTTACTATACTATGGGTCATGGCAAATAATGTAAATTGATTTTAAGTTAATTACAAACTAGCTCCTCATATATGGAATCAAAATGTCTCTGGAATTACCAGTGGTCCTGATGATTTTGTAAACATATTTTTGTGATGTGGGTTTTCCTAAAGCAAAACATAAAATAAAGATATTAAAAAGCAAAGCAAGATTCAACATAAGACTATTTACCTGATTTATATTTGTAATCATAAAATTATATGCTGGATGTGACTCAGATGTTCTTGAGAAGTAGGGATTTTTTTCCCTCTAATTGTATGATAACATTGTTGGATATCACTATCATGTTTATTTTGTCTTTGTTCAGTGGTCTCTGAATTCCTCTTACTAAACTACATGTTCTGAGATTTTGAGAGATTCTTCTTTTTGCATATTATTTTCCCTGAAGAATGCATTCATATAATTCCAAAACAGATTTTTCTCTTTAAAAATACTTAACTATAGTATTTAAGTAATGCTTTTTTCCCAGTAAACCTCAAATTTTCAAATAAACTTCAAAATTTGCTAACAATTAAGAAAAGTTCAGAATGTAAAACTGAGTTCCTTAGAATGTACAAAGTTTCGAACTTCTCTTTCCCCACACATTTGTAGGATATAAAGTATTTACTTCCATATTTTATAAATAACTGTATTGTCTGGAGAATGCACTGCTTCTTGAAGCAATTTTTATATATCAACTTCTTCCTACTTTCCTGTGTTCACTCTAAGATGTCCTCTTACTATGTTTTTTAGGGAGGACCTGGTTCTAAAGGTCCCAGAGGTGAAAGAGGTATCAGTGGGGCAATTGTAAGTATATTTTAGAGTGTATTTTTATTTTCACCTGTATGTTAAAGTCTGGTTATTCAAATTTCCACTAACGGGGTATGTGACCTTGAGCAAGTTGATTCAAGTTTAGTGTGCCTTAGGCAATATAATTATCTCTGTCTTATCTCTGGGTGTCAAAATGATGGATTAGGTTAGCCAGATGAATGTACCGGGCATCTTACTGATGTAGGAATCGCACATGGGAAATCTGCAGAAGCACCTAAGGGCTCTGCTGTCACATGGGGAAGCAGAGGGGGTGACCTGGCCATCAGTTGGAAGACCCCACAGGGAGCAGAGTCCTGCTGGGGACGGTTCACCTGTCTCAGAGAAATAGCTGAGCAGCCACATGTGTGTTCATGGCAGGTCACCAGCCCCTTCTACCGGTTCCATACTGGTGTCCATAGGACAACTGAAGCTTCTTAGGGGAATATATTATGAAGATGATGTGTGGTTTTTTGTTACACTATCACTAATGATAAGCTAACCCAGTTAGGAAAGTGAGGCTGGGGTGCTGACCCAGGTCTGTCTGACTCCAAGTTTGTGCCTTTTTCACCGAGACACACTGCAAAGATGTTCCAGGTTAGAGTGAACCTATCTGCTCTTTCCTTGCTTGATTTATACATATGTTAGTCCCGGAAATAAGCCCAAGTCTAAGAGAAATCAGGACGAGCTTAAAAGAAATCAAATCCAGTGAATTTTGAGCTTTGATCTCTGAATGAATCTAGGACTATAAATATATGAATATATTATATTCAATGTATTTTACTTCTTTTAGAAACCTACTTTTAATAGGAATTTTGGAAATATAAGTGCTCTTGTGAATTTATTGTACCTTCCAGTTGTTCTTTTAATGAGTAGCAAAGGGAAGAAAGGAATGGCATTAAGTGTTTTTATAGATGGATAGATTTGTAAAATGTTTGCAAAGATTATATGATCGGTGTCTTAGAGTTATGTAGACAGGCACTGGAAGGGCATTCCATGACTCTGTGCTTGTTTCTCTCCTGTGTATTTAGGGTCCCCCTGGTCCTCGTGGAGATACAGGTCCTCCTGGCCCCCAGGGTCCTCCAGGCCCCCAGGGACCCAACGGCCTCTCTATTCCAGGAGAACAAGTAAGCACAAAGGCTTTCTGTATGAAATGAGGATGGTGGATTAACGTTGAGTTTACCTGGAACATTTTTTTTTTTTTTGTGGTATGTGGGCCTCTCACTGTTGTGGCCTCTCCCGTTGCGGAGCACAGGCTCCGGACGCGCAGGCTCAGCGGCCATGGCTCACGGGCCCAGCTGCTCTGCAGCATGTGGGATCTTTCCGCATCGGGGCACGAACCCGCGTCCCCTGCATCGGCAGGCGGACTCTCAATCACTGAGCCACCAGGGAAGCCCTAAAAAATTTTTAATAAAATGTTTACCTTTTGTTCCAAATGCTAATCTGAACTTATAAAGAGGTGTTTTATCTTTAAAGGCTCATATTTTATTTAACTACTTTTTTCTATACTTTAAAACATACAGTAAATGAATAAGAATACAGATAATTTCATAGTTTTAAGTTTAGTTCTAAACTCCTTTTTAAAGATGCCATAATAGAAGACACATACACTTTTTTGGCATTTAGAGGAAAAACAATCTGTATCAGATATCACTAGAAATGAAACATTTGAAGGACTAGGACTTTTTCACTCAGAAGGGTTGAATGCATCTACTTTTAGCTTCTTATGTCCGAAAGGGAGTTTTAGGGGCTTTTACCTTTTCTTATTATTACTACTAAATGAAGTTTATCAGCTTTAATTAATTCAGATTTGCCTGTGTAACAGGTGTCTTCTAGCATGTAGTTATAAAGACCAAAATTATGTTACAATGTTTCACTGAATATCTATTAAAATTAGCACCAAATTAAATATATTAAATAAAAAACAGTTTTCCCTTCAACTTTTATTTCTATGAAAATCCCTATGTTAAATTAGGTTCTTTCAAAAGAGACATATTATCCCATGATTATATAAAATTATCCCATAACATGCTAAGTGGAAATTATAACAGCATTTGTAGTTTAAAAAGTGAACATCAGTCCCCAAAATGATTTATTCACCTCCCTTTACAAATATGCTTCACTGGATTTATGAAGTGACAGAGATTTCAGGAATGGCTCACGTCTTTCCTTTTCACTTAATTTCTGTAAAACACCTGAGACCTGTTTTCCCACTGCTTTTTGCTCCAGGGTCGCCAGGGCATGAAGGGTGATGCTGGAGAGCCGGGACTTCCAGGCCGGACGGTGAGTTGTTCTTCATGCTGTCTTTTCTTTTCTGGTCAAGTGTTATTTGCATAGTTGCCCTTGTAGTGCCTCAAAAGGTGAACCAAGGTTAAGCAGCAAAGCAGAAGCCTGGCCGTGTGCTGTACATCCTTTCCATTCCATTGCCTGGTCTTAGTCTTCAAGCTTGTGCTGTTCAGTCAGGTCTGGGCTTGATGCCTGAGCGAGCATCTTCCTCTTGGGCTGGCACTGGGCTTGCTTCTGAGTGTCTGTTTCCTTTCAGAGCCCCCTGCATTTTTTTCCCCAAACGTCTTAGAGAATAACACAAATTCCTTTTCTCACACAAGAAGTTAATTACAGTGTTTCACTTGTTTTTTCCTTTTGTGTAGGGAACCCCAGGATTACCTGGCCCACCAGGACCAATGGGCCCTCCAGGAGATAGAGTAAGTTTTCTTGGGCAGGTTGTAATGATGTTGGAAATGATATCACATTGTTGCCTATTAATTAAGAACACCCCATAATTCAATTTGTATGGCTGGAAATGCAGAGTTCACACATCTCATGGGAGGCAGAAAAACTAATATCAGTGGACCAACCGATACCAGGTCAATCTCAAGTTCTATGAAACAAAATGGTGAGACTTCAAATGAGTTGTCAGAATTTTAATTTTGGAAAAATTTTTTATTTTCTCATATTTGGAAAAACAAGTCCCTAAAAGGAATTTTGGTTCATTGGAAAGGGATTCAAGAATCCTAGCAAATTGCTTTGAATCCTAAAATTAAAATCTTTGTTATGAGGCATCTTTTACGTAACTCTAAGAATAATAGTCTTGATTTCCGTAGCACTTTCTATTGCAGTCAGGGACATCTTTTTTACACCTTTAGAACTCAGATACCCCCTGTAGGCCTCTGTGATGGAAAGCCGACTGGAATTTAGTAGGGATTTTGCTCATTTGTGGCAGATTTCAGTTTTGCTCTTGACTTATGATGAAATCAGTGCAGGAGACCCAATTTTTTCTAGGACAAGTAAATGAGAAGCACAGTGAACATGGCTTCTGTGCTCTAATCCAATGTTATAGAAAATTTGCTTTCATAGGAGACGACGAATGCTTTAATAAAATATTTTAGAGTTGCTCAGAACCAAGGCACTGATGACTTTTCAGCATCCTCTGGTTCAGACAACAGTCTGAGAGTTGTCTGGATTCTGACTAATCAAGTTAAAACATAGGACTAACAGCAGGGTCTCAGAGGGCCAGGGCTATAATAGCTGTCACTAAAGGCATTGATTTGTTACCCTTAACACCCCCAAGACATCATTGGGCAGGAGAGTTGGGTCAGTCAGATGGAGCAAAGATGTGATGTGCCCAGATAATACCAAATTTGGATGATTTGCCAGTGAAAGTTATTTGCTCCAATGCCTACTCTTGAGTTTATGAGAGAGTGAGGTCAAAGAGAAAACTGTATTCTCTGGGAGTCTGGGACCCAGTGGTACTTATATATACTTATTCTTCTGACTCTTTTGAGACTGGCACTTTAGTTTTTTGGAATTCTTATTTTACAATAAAGGACAATAGTGAGATTGCAAAGGTGACAAGTCAGTCTATTCAGTTAAGTCAACAAAACCAAAAATACCGCAATCAGGAAGTAATGATGCATATTGAATATAGTTCAATATCCTGTGATAAACCATAATGGGAAAGAATATGAAAAAGAATATATATATATATATATATGTGTGTGTGTGTGTGTGTGTGTGTGTGTATGTATAACTGAGTCACTGTGCTATACAGCAGAAATTAAACATAATGTTGTAAATCAACGATAGTCCAATAAAAAAAAAATGATGGGCCGCCTCTCTTGCTGCCGCTGCTACTGAAGCCCTGTTGGGCCCATCACACTCATGCAGTGCAGGCTTTGTGCAGACTCGCTGGGTGGCCAGTGCCATCCCATCAACACGTTCCTCCTGAACTGGCAGTCAGGCAGCCACTGCTGCCATCGCTGTGTCCCTGAAAATTGAGAGAGTGGAAAGGACTGCGTTCTTCTAGCTCTAACCTGTGAATCCAGTCCTGGTGAGGCCACCCAGGACTCTCGTGTTGAGGCTGAGGAAAATGTTCAGGAAATCATTTGTCTTTTTCCATCACAGTCTTGTACACTGACCTACCACTTAGTTTCCTACTGCTAGTGCTGAGAGTAGAAGTCATAGCTGAGGGAACATAAACAGTTTTGGAAAGTTAGACTTTGGGTGCAGCCACCTCCACTGAAAAATAAAAGAAAGAAAGAAAGTTGAACCCTGTGGTAGAAGAGAAGAGAAGACAGCTCAGGAGAGCAAGCCCAAGGACCATGGTGAGGAAGACGTGTTACCAAGGTGGAGGTGGTAGGAACAGCAGGCATGGGTTGCCTTCAGCACAGATGATTTTCAAATGAGGCACAGCTCTGGGGACTGTCAGAAAGTAGCAAGAGAGTCACAGGTGCAGGCATGACATGCAGTGTATCTGTGAAAGCAGCCATAGGTCCTCTCAGCCACCCTCCCATGGAGGGAAGCAGCAATAACTGCTACAGTTTTGAAAATGGAGAATAAAAAAAATTACAGTACAAAGTGCTACAGATGGCTCAGTGGTAGCCCTTCTGAGGCCATCAGAATAAAATCCGCTTCACCCCAACTTAGATATGTATTTCTTCTAAAAGAAGATGGTTGGTTACAACAAAGTGTCCATCCATGGATGAATGGATTAAAAAATGTGAGATATATATATATGTATATAATGGAATATTACTCCGTCTTAAAGAAGAGGGAAATCCTGTCATTTGCAATGAACTTGGAGGACATGCCAGCTGAAATAAACCAAGCACAGAAAGATAAATACTACATGATCTCACTTAATGTATGGAATCCTTAAAAAGTTGAGCTCATGGAAACAGAGTACAGTGGTGGTTGCCAGGGGCAGGGGAAGAGGGAGAAATGGGGAGATATTAGACAAAGGATACAAAGTTTCATGGAGATCAGACATATATACACTATTGATACTATGTATAAAATAGAAAACTAATGAGAACCTACTGTATAGCACAGGGAACTCTACTCAGTACTCTGCAGTGACCTAAATGGGAAGGAAATCCAAAAATGAGGGGATATATGTATGTGTATAGCAGATACATTTTGCTGTACGGTAGAAACTAACACAACATTGTAAAGCAACTACACCCCAATAAAAATTTTTTAAAAAAGGATACAAAGTTTCAGTTATGCAAGATAAGTTCTGGAGATCTAATGTACAGTGTGATGACTATAGTTAATACCATATTGTGTATTTGAAATTTGCTAATAGAGTACATCTTAAATATTCTCCTACATAAGAAAATGAGAACTATGTGAGGTGATACATGTGTTAATTATCTTGATTGTGGTAATCATTTCACAATGTATACATATATCAAAACACCACATGTACACCATAATTACATACAACTTTTATTTGTCAATTATACCCCAATAAGGCTAGAAAAAAAAAAAGAGAAAATGGTTGATCAGGAAGTTCTTAGGATGACTGAAGGAGGATTATTCAGAGATACGATACTTACCTAAAAAAAGTGGAAAAAAAAGTGTATCTTCTACAGCAGCTGGAGGAAATTTAGATGGTAGAAATGTCATTTGAACTGTCCAAGCAATCCTCCGAGCATTTCTGCTTCTTAAGTGGCTCTCAGAAGCAGTGTTGATGTTACATGAAATGAACTGGTAGTCTGTTTTTTGTTAAGCAGACCTAGATCTTCCAGAAAACAGTCTGAAATGTTTATAAGTTTCTGAAAAAAAATTTTTTTTTGCAGGGGGTGGAATATTTCTAACACAATTTTAAAGAAATAATTTAAACTTCCTCTTTTGTAAAATCAATGGGAGTGTGGATACTTAATGGAGGTATTGATCCAAATATTCTTGATTTGTGCTAGAATCCAAATATATGCATAAAATTAACATTTATTCTCAAAGGAGACAAAAATCTCCTTTGACAGAGGAATGCAGCAACACAAAAAAACGACCTGACTCAGAAATCCTTGGCTGAATTTCAGAGGTCTGTACTTGGGATGAATGCTAACTGGGCAGCGAGTGACTCATTCCAGGCAGAGGTCACTTGGCACCATGCAAGCTGCGCAGAGATGCCCGGTGCTTCTGTACAGATCTCTTCTCCCAGTGCAACCCTGACTGGGTCTGGCCTTTCTGTGAGATGAGGAGAGACGGACCGATAAAAAAATTGAGTGAGGATTGAGGATTTCCTTTCTTTTGAGTGGAGGAGTTAAGATAGTTTTGCCTCTTTCTTGGAGGAGAGGAGAGAAATCCCTGAGGAGTGAAGCATCAGTGGCCCTGCCCTGGCTGTCTGGTGTTGCTTAGGAAACAAGGAAGGGAGTTTTCTAACCAGGTGGTTGGCCCCTCCTGCATCTTCTGTGATGTAACACCCCCTTCATCTTACTTTGATCCTTCCTGGGCCAGTTAGTCGACATTGACTTTTTGGTAGAAAGGGCTAGTCTTCCTTTAGACTTCTTTACACTCTTATAAAAGTAAAAGTGAGTATCTTCATAAAAGGAATCTGCTTTCTTCGGAGAAGACTGGATTGATTCTTAAAATGATTTTATTTATAACTATATAAGTGACTAAGTATAGAAATGAATTATTCAATAAAAAGCATAACTTAAATGGAAAACATTTTTTGGCATATTTGTCTTTATATTGAAAGGTTACCTGCAGTTGGGTTAAATCCCTCACCTGTCACTCTTATCAACCTATCTAGTGTCTTTCCATTTTACTTGGTCATTATTTTACTAATCTATAATTAATTTCATTTTTACAATAGGGTTTTACTGGAAAAGATGGAGCAATGGGACCTAGGGGCCCCCCTGGGCCACCGGTAAGAATGGAATAGGTGACACTCTTATCTCCCCAGCCTAAACCCCTAGCCCCACTTGCTAGGGAAGAGCCTGGTAACCTGACCTTTGAGGCATGTTCCATCTGTGCTGGGGGGCACACAGTCGAGGGAGCTACTTGTTTTTATTCTCCTAAATCAAAATGGGCTAGAGAAAACAGAGGTGTTAAAATAGAGAGTCTTTCTGTTTAATCAAGTTATAGTTGAAAAACAACAACAACAAAAATATCCCTAACCAACCAGTTCCTTCCATGCCCACATTAAGTGGTAGGTTTTATGATCTTACTGGTTACTTCCTGTTCTAGAATTTTAAGAGTCTGTAGCCTATGATATTTGAATTTTAAGGATGTTAATTACTGAACAGCTTTAAGTCATTCAGAGGAAGTAAGTTTTATCCGAGTAGGTTTTCTATTTAAGAACTTTGGGGAAAATACTGAAGCCAATGATTTTGAAAGAAGCATCTGTATACCTGCATCCAGGTGAGATCACAGTTACATTGTTTGAGGTGATGGATGCTCTTCATGGCTTCTGGCTGTATATGAAGACAGGAGAGCATATGTTAAAATAATTTTATTATTTATGTTTAATATATATGTTCTCAAGTAGAGTTGAAAATGTATAATAAACTTTGATTTAAAGTATTTACTCCAGAGATTAAAATTTACATAATTGATGAATAAAGGATTGTTTTACAAAAATCTGATGATTCTATTTTAAGGATACTTTAGCTTTAGACATAATGTATTGACTAGCGATATTATAAATATTTTACTAAAAATGTTGCTAAAATGTCTTAAAGCTGTGCTAGAAGGAACGGGGAGAAATTCTTATGGTTTTGATGGGATAGAGGGTGCTGATATGTTAGAAGAGGAGGCACCCTTTATTTGAATGCACCAAAGAAAAAGTGAGTTTCTAGGCTGAGATACAACTCCCAAGAGATAAGGGGAAACTCCACCATGTGATGCCCAGTTACCTTCTCAATATTTTCCCCAGCCAGAGTTCACTCCTGTCTTTTGATGAGTTTTCTGGTTTGGTAATAGAAACAAACTAATAGGAATTGCTTTCTGCAAATACACTTAGCAGCCAATTTACTAGGATCACAGTCTGTGAATAGTGAAGCTGATTAAATATAGTCCATAAAGACTGAATGGGAATTTTCAAGATGTTTTTCCTCCATGTTATCTTAAAATTTGATTTTGCTCTTCCTTAGTATGTGATTATGTGCTAAAAGCTTTTAGAACCAGCCATGCTCTGTTAGTTTACTTTAGATGACATTCTTCTTTGACGGTAAGCTTCCCTGTGTTGTAGGGAAGCCCAGGCTCTCCAGGAGTCACAGGACCGAGTGGGAAACCAGGAAAACCCGGAGACCACGGCAGACCAGTAAGTGGACGGCTTGCATGCCTAGTCATTCCACTGTGGCCATGAATGAGGAGACTGCAAGGCTGTGGCATATTTATGTTATCTCTGCTGTAATGTGTGTGAAGCATTTGCTGAAGCTATGCTAAATCCATGGATTTCACTTGGTACTAGTTCTAAAAATTTTCTCTCTAAGTTATAACACTCTGGGATGAAAACTGTGGTCATAGGGTTTCTTTAAAAGGAGAATGGGATTATCAGCCAAGACACATATTTCTGCACTGAATAAACACTCAGAGCTGGGTCAGCAAAATCATCCTTTTTATTTAGGAGCGGTATGCAGCTTAAGATAGAAAAATACATGACGGTGCGTGGCGCCTCCGTGGGTGCTCTTTAGAAGTTAACCCTTTGTCACTATCTTGTAGCCACACTGCTGGCTCTTTGCTCTTGCGCTGAGGTTGCTAGAGCATTAGTCCCAGAATTAAAAGGATTTATCTCACCCACCATTATACTTTTGTATACTGCCCTGCTCCAATTTACATGCAGTTTAATTTTCTTTTCATCAGATGTTTTGATTAAAATAATAGTTGAGATGGTATAAGGCATATCTTCTGTTTTCAAATCAGTATCTCCAAAACTGAATTCATAGCTTCTAAAATATCCAGAAGTATCTGTAATGACTGTTGGGCTCCATATTCTTTGTTACAAGCTCTTCCTTCTTTGTATGTATGAGGAATGAATTTAGTTTAAGCAGTTTTTTTTTGTCTGAATAGAATTCTGAAATATAAAAATGTATCTCAAAGATCAACAAGTCCAATTACTAGTAATGACACATCTATCAGGGATGTTCTCTGAACAGAACTTCTCTCTTCTGAAGTATTGTCCAAAGTTATATAAACCCAAGCTTAAAATTTTTTTTAATGTCAAACTAACTTAGAATCTTTATGTGATATGGCCTGCCTTCTATGTTTACATAAAATTAAGCAAGCAGCATAAAGATGAAAGGACTCCTGGTGTACTTCTTACTCTGTGTGTACTCTAGCATATGACTTTATTACTTTCTTTTCCTCAATGAATCATGACAGAAACTTCACAAGAGCACTAAAAAGTACATGGAACTTGTTAACCCTTTCAGAATTCTATTTCATTTTACTATGACTGAAAGAGAGTCTAACGTAAGAACATCACTGATGTAATTGATGGCCGAAGTTAGAAACCTGAAAGAAACTTCTACTTCCTTTACTTGAAATGAGAGCTCTAGATACTGACAATAAAGATGAGTTCTAAATCATATATCCTAGAACAATCTCAGAGTGGGAGTAAACGAAAAAATAACACATGGGAACAAAGTAGCAGTAAATGTAACAAATAATTTCCTGAAATTTACAAAAGGCTCCAAACGAAATAATGTTTCCTTAAGAGTCCAGTACTTTTAGCAAAGGGCAGTCAAACTCCAGTTTTTCTTATGACTATAATTTGGTACAATTTATTTGGACCTTATCTACCCCCTTTCCCCCTTTATCTTCCTCATCCTTCTAAGGTAGCAAATAACCTCTCCTTTTCTTCTCTCTTCTCTCTTACCTTTAGTTTCTAAAACCAAAACTAGCAGATGGGAGTATAAAGGTCTTAGGAGAGACCTTAGCCAAGTCACTGTTAGCTTATGTCATTAGCTCTTGGAACCAGTGGTGTCTTCTTGCTAACGTGTAACACCTGATGTTGTGTAGTGGATGTTTCCAGGAGCTGCTGATGGAATATTTTTATTCATTTACTCAACACCCATTTGTTTGGTGCCTAAATGTGCTTGTCGGTGTTCTAAGATCTGGGGATATAAACGTACACAAGTCAAAGTCCTTGCCCTCATGGAGATTCTAGTGGAGGATATAGACCCCAAAATGTAAATAAACAATATGGTTTCTGGTGATGATGAGTGATAACAAAGCAAAGAAACACAGAGTAAGGGATTAGGGGGTAATTGTGGTAGCGGAAGGGGGCTATTTCAGATACAGCAGTCAGGGAGTCTGTCTGAGGAGGTGGAATGAAGCAAGGGAGCAGGCGGTGGGAACAGCATTCCAGGCAGTGGGGACAGCATGAACAAAGGCCGAGGGAGGATGAAGGTGGCACGTGGAAGGAAGAGCAGAGAGGCCCGGGCACCGGAAGGAAAGGGAGTGAGGGGAGAGGGATGAAAGATGAGGCCAGCTGGCTGGGCGCAGTGAGCATGCGGACCACCCAGCCCACGGTGAGGATCTCTTATCTTATTCTTAGTGTGATGGGAAGCCCTTGGAGCCAAAGAGTGACGTGGGCCAATTTTCTTTTTAAAAATATCAGTCTGGCTTCTCTGTGGAGAACAGACTCAAAAGGGGCCAAATGGGATGCAGGAGGAGCAGTTAGGAGGATATTGGAGCCGTTCAGGCAAGAGTCTTGGAGACCGTAAGAGGCAGTTTGGTTTGGGATGTTATCTGATCATCAGATTTGTCAATGGTTTGGGCGTTCTTTTCAGCTGGCAACCTGCAGATATATTGAAAGACAAAAACTTCTTGCACTAGAAGGAAGACTTTTTCCAAGATCCTCTCATGGCCAGTGAGAGGGCTGACAGAACAGGGACGAATGTTCTGTGGTTGTGTTTGGATGTGGGAACCACCATTTGGATCGAGCCCCTTAATAAGGGAGTCACGTGGTTCCTTTCAGGCCCAGTGCACAAAAAATCACTGGAAGAAGTTACAGATATATATTTAGTTAGGGAATTGACAGAAAGCTCTTACTAGAACAGGTTCTTATGGGTTCTAACTAAACCAAGATTAACCTCATGCACAACCTAAAATAACCACCTGAGCTCCCCAGCCATGGTGATGTAAAGGAAAGTAGAATGGTAGCAAGGGCAATTTTACATGTGTTTCAGTTCCAGACCTATATTGTGAATGGCACCATAAAATGTACGCACAGTACATAACTTCTAAATTGGTGATCATAAAATTCACATCTCAGCACTATATTGGAGGACACGTGCTTCTGAGAGAGGGAGAGAGAGAGACAGGGAGACGGATTAGATTCCTTTCGACAGACAAGCAAAATGCGAGTAACATGGATGCAAATGTGATGTGTCATTTTGCTAATTTGTTAGAAAGCAGACCTCATCCTGTCCATTCATGAGTCATTTTAGACCATGTCTGTCAGTTTCTAATATCTGAAATTCCTATATTTCAGGGTCCATCGGGATTGAAAGGAGAGAAAGGTGATAGAGTATGTATTTCTTAAAATTTGACTTACAAATTTATACCGTGTGTTAAACATTGAACTCTGAAACTATGGAAATAACATGCTGATCCTACTTATTGATTTAATTAACTAGGGAGACATTGCTTCCCAGAACATGATGCGAGCAGTTGCAAGACAAGTCTGTGAACAACTGATAAGTGGTAAAATTTCTTTTCCTTCTAATGTATGAGTGTGTGTGTTGTTTTTAGTTAATTGCAGGAAAATGCAGTTTGTGTCATAGATATATGTTTCTATTTCATTTTCATGAACTCTTATTTTTGTACAGTGTCAGTCTTGTATCCTGTTAGATAAAGCCAATGATATTTTAATGACTATCATTAAGGTAAAACAATAAACCAAGGTAAAATAATAGCTTGTTATCCTTACAGTCAGTCTGATACAAAATTGTATTTTAAAAGGGCCTTTCAGTTTCAGTATTAGGGTTTTTAGTGATCTTCACTCATTGTACACTGAAGCAGCAAACATTGGCTCTTTTAAGTTATGACTTTTGAGTTTTTCTGGACTCTAAGGAAGGAGGACCACTGAGATTAATTTGATCCTACAAAGTCCCTGTTGATGGGGAACTTTTTCTTGCCTCGTTATTTTCCACAGACTCTTTCTCCTTATTCCATGAGACCTATTAAGCGATAAGGCTCAGTGCTCGCAAACTGAGTGTGGCCTCCAAATCAGGGCCCCCCTTTTTGGAAATCTTAGTCCAGGTGTCTCCCAGTGTGGTCCTGAGGATCACCTGCGTTAGACTCACCTATGCTGCATGTGAGAAATGATACTCCTGGGCCACGCCCTAAACCTGGTGACTCGCTGTCTTTGGGGATGAGGCCCAGAAATTTGTAGCGTTCAATGTATCCCACAGGTGATTCCAGTTTACACTAAAGCCTCATTATCACTGCCATAGGCACACACGCGAAAATGCTATAATTTATTAATTTAAAAAAGGTTCTCTTTCGAGTGGCATCATTGGGTAAACCTCGGGGCTTTATATCAGAGCCCTGTTAAACTTTCACAACTCCTTTATGTTTATAGTAATGCTGATGGCTTACTGGTCAGTATTTTGTGGAGATGGTTGTTTATCAGGGATCATTTTGTCCAGGATGACTGGAGTGTTTTATTTCAGTTTTAGGTTTCCAATTAGAATGTTTGCTGGAGGGTGCAGGACAGAGATGGATTTCGCCAGACACTAAGAGAAAACCATTTCATCCTCTCATCCCTCCCTTAGTGGGTTTCTTACTAATAAGTCTTATTTATTTTTTTAGGTCAGATGAGCAGATTCAATCAGATGCTGAATCAGATTCCAAACGACTACCACTCTAGTCGCAACCAACCAGGCCCGCCGGGTCCTCCAGGGCCCCCTGGCAGCGCGGGAGCCAGAGGAGAACCAGGACCTGGGGGGCGGCCAGGCTTCCCGGGCACACCAGGGATGCAGGGACCCCCAGGTGAACGAGGTAGGCATTCCTGACTGCTGCATAGGGATAAAGGAAGGAATCTGCAAGTGTAGGAGTTGGGTCCGGTTGAAAAGCATGTAGAAGACTGGACTTAGCAAACTACACTGGTCTTGTTTGGACAGCCCCAGAAGAGCCATGCATCCATGAACCTGTCTTTCTTTTTAGGCAGCGGCAGGCTGTAGAGATCCCTGTCTTAGAAAACAGGAAAATTTTGTCATGAGAGCTCAGTAAAGACAATGCTATTTTCTGATTGCTGTTGTCGTTAATGGGAAAAACTGTATCCTGGCAAACTGAATCAGGCATAAAATCTTATTAATTGTTTTGACTGGCAAGAGCTGGGCAGCAACTGAATGCAAGCAGCCCTAAGATTTTAGATCTAAATTCTTCTGGTTCCTTTATTCAGGGCCTGGAGACAGGTCTTATGTGTTTCTTTGGCTTTAATTTCATGGTAGATAAGTGTAACTGAAGGAAAAGAAGAAAAACAGGATTATCTGATTCCAGATGTTTCAGGATGCTGGGTACTCACTTTTGTCAAAGTGATGGCTAACATTCTGCGGAAAACTTAGATATGTCTGTAATTCTGATTATTTAGATGTGGTACTGATAGGGCTACTAAAGATAAGATACCTTTAAGACGTCTTCAGTGAGTTGTAACTATTTATTCAAGATTTCTGTTCTTAATTACTGCTTCTAAAATAATACATTAGATGTGTTTGTTTTCTTCAAGTAATTTTCCCCCTGACTTGTAGCCAGATTTGTTTCTTGGCCATGAATCTGGAATTACACAAATGTCTAGAAAGATTTGGCTTAAAGCGTGGACTTCTGTGAAAAATTGGGTTCTGCTTTCACTAAGGGAAATGAATTACTTGAATCAAGTACCATCAGTTCCGATGAAGACTACATATTTCCGGATAAGTTTCCCTCTGTGTTTTCCCATTTTGTGCTTGCTTAGGTTTGCCAGGAGAGAAAGGCGAAAGGGGTATTGGATCTCCAGGACCTCGAGGGCTGCCTGGCCCCTCAGGTAGGTTTGCTAGTACATCAAACAAGTGAAAATACCATTACTGAGAGAGCATACGACCCCACGAGACGCACAAACTCATCCTGTTAGCTTCAGGCATACTGACCGTCACGGAATATATTTTAGCAAGAAGTCCCACTTGTATAACCTCCTCATTTTTATGTTCTCTTGTTCAAAAATGTTTCAGTGCGTTCTATTTAAGCATTTACTCTAACTTTAATATATGAGGGTTTGAGTTTTAGTGACACAGAGGGTTGCTGGTTTCTTTTTATGGGATTCCTATTTGTTTTGTTTGGCCTCATAGCCTTTAAGGATGGTGTCATTTCCTGTTCCTTCTGGTATTCTTTAAGATGTCGCTAGTAGACTGAGGAAATATACTCTCATCAGAAATCCTGACACGTTGCAAGATTTCATTCACAGTTTCTTTATTGATGTTTTGGAAGGAAATAATAGTTGTTCTGTGCATTTTGTTTACTGGATTGAAAATGAATTTTTTTCTTTGTTAAAAGGTCCGTGAGACCCTTGCAACCATGGTCAGTCCTGGAGGTTAAATCTTTACATTTATGTTAACCATGAGTAAGTGTCACTTGATCCAGAAATAACACTGCTTCACATAGTCTGGAGGCGTGGAGCAGGCAACCCGACTGTCTGCCTTGGCTACCACAGCCATTTCCTGCAGCGAGTCTTATCTCTAAGACAGTGGGAGCAAACCAGAGAACTCACTGATATCTTTAGTTTGGCTCAATTCTTGCTAAGTCAGTTTTCTTTGAATAAAATCATTAACATAGTTGGATTTTTGGCATTAATTCTTGAATCACTGGTAAGAAAGTTCTACACTGGGTCATACTGGTGATTTCTTAAGGAAATATTTTCTTACCATACACTAGTGAATTGTCTAGTCTTGAAGTAGTGGAGGTGCCAAAGTATTGTTGACTGCCTCAGGAGATGTGTTTGACAAGAGGGGAAATATTTCTTTTAAACCCATAATAGGTCCACAAGGAGAATCCAGAACAGGTCCACCAGGGTCCACAGGTTCAAGAGGTCCTCCAGGTCCCCCTGGTCGTCCTGGAAACTCAGGTATCCGAGGCCCCCCAGGTCCTCCTGGATACTGTGACTCTTCCCAGTGTGCCAGCATCCCATACAATGGACAAGGCTATCCAGGTATGTTGTTGCCATTATAGGGGCCCAAATTCACCTGAATTAAAAAACCTTAATGGAAATGAAGGTCCCTAGGATGGAGGGAAAGTTGAGTTGAGGATTTCTTGAAGACACCAACTCTTTCAGTTGTATGCTTTGTTATTCTCTCTCAAAAGAATTACTGTTAATTTTATAACATTATTTCACATTATAACATTATTTCACAAATTTATTTCACATAAATTTCATTTAATTATTTTCTCCTCCTTTCTATACTTCTGCACTTACCAAATCACATCATAAACCTCTCTTTATGTCTCTTGGGAGTTCAAAGAATGTTACCAATTGACTGTTTTTTTTTTTTTAACCCTAAAGGCTGGGAAGAGGGATTTGTTGAATACAAGAATATATCTAAAAAATTGTTTTGAGACTCTAATGTGTAGGCAGACTATTTGACAACATGGTGCAGACAACTGAAAATATTTCACTATTTCACATTGTCCATGGAATTAATATTTATAAACTCTGGGACTTAATGTTTTTAGAGTCAGTCATGAAATTCTAGTACTTGACAATTACAGGAGGCAGAAGTCTCTTAAGCCTGATTTTGGGGACTGTGGGGATAAAGGCGATATGCTGATCTGAAAATAAATATATTAATGCTGTGGGCAGCGGTCAGTGGTGACCTTTTCATCAGCACACCCTCAAGCATCTTGCAAGTTTTAAAAATGATACTGCTGTTTGATATGGTTGGCTACTAGCAAGTAGTGCATGAGTAGTTGAATATCTAAATATCTATATATCTATATATTTATGTGCATACTTACGTATGACCAAAAGTAATCACGAATCGTAAATTTCTCAAGCAACCCATTCGCAAAATTACAATTTTACTCTTTATAAAAGAAATTTAAATTACCTCTGCCTTCTGGTATGTGTGAATAACTTGAAATATATGGATATATACATATATACTTTAACCATTACATACTTAGATGAATGTGTATAGATGTTTTTTTTGCATAGTAATTCAACTTTTAAAAACTATCATCTTTGACCTGTTTCAGGTTCCGGCTAACAAATTTTCTAAGTCGCCAGTGCTGCTTACAGTTTGAATACATGAAAATCCTGTTTCTGAGATGTTTGCGCACGTGCTTATTAGGAAATGCGTCTGTATGGAAATCTCACCACAGATATGGTTAATGAACTGGGTCATAATGGAGGGTGGAGACTCTTTATACTAACTTGAATGAGACAAAAGCAGTGGTGTTAGTTTATAAGCCTGATGCATTTCAGTAATAATGTAGAAAAATATTATTAAAAAAAAAAGTTCAAACACACAGCTCATGAGGAGCCTCAGCTTTGAAAGAGGCGCATAATAAAACTACTAACCGCAGAGATGATGCCATTTTGAGAAAAACAATTAACCTGGTTAAAGAGAAATACCTTATGTAAATAATAAACTAATTATGGCTTGTAAATGATTTGTATGTGATCCTGTCCACTAAAATCACTTAACAGTCCTGTACAATCAGCTTCTGCCTGCTGCTTGCTCTCTGCCGGAATAACACCAAGTAGAATCTCCTCATCTCTCGCTTGTTAGCGATGTGTCTGATTCAGGGCATGTGTCTTACTATGATTACCTTTTGTACATGTACTTTCATTTGGATTTTGTAATCGCAATTTTCAAACCAAAGTTTTAGAGTCACTTCTCTTCCTGTTTCGCTGTAGTCACTGGTGGTCCTCACCCACCAGCTGTAACTCAGGCCGTGGGAGAGACAGCCACAGAAAATGTCATGTACTGTATGTTACCTGGTGATAGTTGATTTTCACCTCCAGAGCTCAGTTTCTAGGAGCCAATGTAACTTCCCCTCACCTCCTCATCTTTCCAAATGGTTCTTTGAATTGAGGAGTGTGAAGTCATGAACAGTTACTTGGGGATTTGCAAATACCCTACCTAGGTTGGTTGACAGTTCTCCTTGGCCCAGTCTCTGGCCCTTCCCAGGTATTTGTGCAATGATTGTACTTACTGATGGATCTTTGAAGGTTAAAAACAAGTGCCATTTCATTATTGATCACCAAATTCTCTCTGCAAATGGAAGCAATCAGAACATTGTAATTTATCTGTTTATAGTTATGAGATTAAGACTGGAGTGCCATCCCCTCGGGTGATGATTTAGCTTTTGCTGTGTGTGTGTGTGCCTTCCAAATCATGCCATAACTGTAATGTTGAATCGGACAGAGCCCTACGTGCCCGAGGGCGGGGCCTACCTGCCTGAGCGCGAGCCCTTCATCGTGCCGGTGGAGCCCGAGCGGACGGCGGACGAGTACGAGGACTATGGCGCCGACGAGCCCGCCGAGGAGCGTCCTCCGCATGCGCGCTGGCGGCGCGCCCTGCTCCGCGGCCCCCGGCAGTGAACCTGACACCGCGCGCGCGCGCAGCTCGGCCAGGCTGGGGGGAGGTGTTGGGATTCTCATTTACAGGTCAGATGGAGCAGTGCACGTGTTATCTGTCACGTTTCCTCCGGCGTTGCTTCATCCGAGAGCACCCTTTCTGGCTGCAGAGAACCTTGTTCCTGCAGGAAGCCTAGCTCGCGGCACGCAGTCTGTAGAAGTCTTTCTCTTTGCCCTTGAAGTGCTTGCAAAATACTTTGTTCCCAAAAGCTGCAGGGAGAGAACGCGCCTTGTGCCTTTAGGTAGCACAGCGGGAAGCCTCAGTGAAACTCTTAGGTTAAGCAGTTAAGTCCTGGACCCCAGAACGACTGTGTATTTCGAGAGGGCAGTTTATCTTTTCCAACGCTTATTTGCAGTTCAATGACATCCCGATCCAAGCAGTTCCCCTCCTAAAACCAAAAAAGAGGGAAAAGTCAACTCTGTTGCAACTACTTATCGTCCGCTTCTATCTTCTGTTATACATTAGGGCATAGTATGCTCTCATACATCTCCTTTAACAACCACAAACCTTAAGCCATGTAGCTGAAATTATTGTATCAACTGGATACAGTTCCATATTGCCTTAAACCTCCTTGTTTTAGACACGCTAACATTTATACCAAATTGCAGATTATTCTGCAGAGATGGAATTGCATGTTTGTGTTGTACATTTAGTATGAACTTTTTTTTCCCCAGAACATAATGTTTCTTAGTTATCAAAAGCAGTTGGAAAATGTTTGCAAGACTATGAACATAGAATTGCTGCTTTTATATTTTAACTGCAGATTGTGAATTTCACTGCCTTATATTATTTATTTCTGAAACAAAAGAGGCATTTTTCAATAAAACTACTGAAAATTTGACATGGTATGTTTTTTCTTTAATGGCCTTTTGGACTGTCCAGGCGGTTGTTAAAACAAACAAGTGCATTTCCTTGGATACGGTTACAAATCTTGCTAATACTATTAAATTATGCTAAATAACTTTAGATTTTTAATGATGTGGTGAAGTCATAGAAGGAGAGTCGTGAGAGAGCCTTAAAAAGCTCAGCAGATTCCAAAGGCTTTATTAGGAATGTAGAGGAAGTGTGGGTTGGTGGAAAAACAACTAAGTATCCTAGGAGACCCCAAACAACCAAACAACCTTTAACAAGCCACAAGATTTCGTATGCATTCAGTCACTTTCCTATACCATACTTTTTACCCAATAGCATGTTTAACTGCAAAAAGGATAATCCTTAATGGAAATGTTTACATTTAGTGATACCTTCTTTTTTTTTATTTTTATGAATGCAATAACATCATTTTAAATATCAAAGAAAACAATGTAAACGTTTGTTTGAAAGAACTGACATCAGTTGAAGAGAGAAGTACTGAAAGAACATTTTCCACAGAGCAAAACATCTTGAGTTAAATGCTTCCTGGAGACCACGATCAAAAGGACTAGATAATAAATGTATTGTGATCAAGAGGTTTCAAGCAGATTGCCGAATTCATAGCATTCATCTGTAATTTCTGTAATTTCAACTAACAGTGGTTTAAACAAGCAGAAATTTATTTTTCATGTTTACGAAGTCAAAGCCCCGGCCCCTTCTGTTTTTCTGCTCTGCTTTTTGTGGCTTCTGTGGCCAAGTTACACTTCTAGACCAAGACGGTTAGTAGACCTCTAGTTATTATGTCCATAGTCCCCTGCAGGAAAGAGGAAGGAGTGAAGAAAAACTCACCCCTCCTTTTAAGGATGCTTCCTGGAAGTTGCAAACACAGATTACAACACCAAACTTATATTACATGCCAATTGCCAGAACTTTGTTACGTGGCTACATGCAGCTATCAGTGTGAAATGCTGTCACTAATTTGGGTGGCTATGTACCAAACTAAAATCAGCTACCTATAACGATATGAGGGGAAATGAATACTGGGCGTCAACTCAAGACTTTAATCTTTGACACAGTGTCCAAATCTGAACATATCTCCTCATAAATCTGCTTTTCCTCCATTGTCCCCACCAACCACCAGTTCCTGAGGCTAGAAATTTGAGAGTCATTGTAAACTCTTTGTTCTTTCACTTCTCACATCCAATTCATCAAGTCTAGCTGATTGAGCTCCTACATACATATCTTAATCACCCTGTTGTTACTACTCGATTTTAGACCCTTGGGATTTCTTATCAGGAGTATAATCACAGTCTCTTTGTGTGTGTGTGTGTGTGTGTGTGTTTGATTCATTGACAGTTTTTTTATACAAATCAACCATTTATTCAATTTCCTTTTAAATGAAATGGGGAGTCGCTGTGCAGACCCAAAGTAATGCTTAGATAATGTCATACAGGTGATTCCTCCTCCCCTTCTCTGGATTATGACTATTAAGAAGAGCTCAAGGGCTTCCCTGGTGGCGCAGTGGTTGGGAGTCCGCCTGACGATGCAGGGGACACGGGTTCGTGCCCCGGTCCGGGAAGATCCCACATGCCGTGGAGCGGCTGGGCCCGTGAGCCATGGCCGCTGGGCCTGTGTGTCCGGAGCCTGTGCTCCGCAACGAGAGAGGCCACAGCAGTGAGAGGCCCGCGTACTGCAAAAACAAACAAATAAACAAACAAACAAACAAAAAACAGAAGAGCTCAAGTTAGTAAAGAGGAGAAATGCAAGAAATTTACCCTCATTTTTCCTACATTTTGACACAAAAACCTTATACGTTGCTACAAGATAAAGGACTTTGGTTCTGTTACATTTATGGTCACATCCAGTGCAAACAAAAGAAGTTGTTTGGGGCACAAACTAGTGTTTGAGAAGGAGATACTGAGCATCTAACAAGTTCGAGGCAGTTTCTAGCCACAAATCACAGTCTCTCAAGTGGTCCTTTTTCCTATAGCCTTGGAGCCCTCAAAGAAGTCTTTCACACATGCCGGTGTGATTTATCTAAAATGCAAGCCTGACCCTGTCATGTCTTCTGCTCAACATTCTTCAAGAGGTTTACAGATTTCTCTACAAATCTCTGCCAACTCCCTATTCCTCCTTTACCATCAGCCTTTCCAATGGAACATCTGGAATTCCCATTCCATTCTCAACAAACTCCCCCAAAACCTTAGCCTCTTCAGCGAGCAATCCCAGCACCTCCTGGCTTGACCCTGAAGACACCTCAGAGATGGTAGATACCTCCCAGAGTTGGTGGGTGGGGATGTGTCCTCCTGACTCCTCAGCACTGTTTCCAGACCAACAATCCTTCCTTCTGTAAAACACCTTCATCATTTGAGGCTCATACCCAGCTCCCCATAACTGTCATCTATTTACTTCATGGTCACTCCACCCCATTCAGTAGGGGCTTGTACAGGGCCATCAGTGCTTTTATCCACCCCAATATCTTCTGGGTGTCTTAAGCATCCATGTTGGATGACAAATACATAATTATCTCAGTTATCTTCTTCTCTTCAAAATCATTCTCTTTTACTTAATCTCAGCTACTCAGTCTCTTGAAGTTCTTGGACTTGTATCAAACTGCCACTACTTTTTTTGTTTTTTAATTAGTTAATTAATTAATTAATTAATATTTGGCCATGTTGGGTCCTCGTTGCTGCATGCAGGCTTTCTCTAGTTGTGGCGAGCGGGGGCTACTCTTCGTTGCGGTGCGAGGGCTTCTCATTGCAGTGGCTTCTCTTACTGTGGAGCATGGGCTCTAGGCACATGGGCTTCAGTAGTTGTGGCACATGGGCTCAGTAGTTGTGGCTCGCGGGTTCTAGAGCGCAGGCTCAGTAGTTGTGGCGCACGGGCTTAGTTGCTCTGCGGCATGTGGGATCTTCTCAGACCAGGGCTCGAACCATGTCCGCTGCATTGGGGGGTGGACTCCTAACCACTGCGCCACCAGGGAAGTCCCGTAATCACTGATTTAGACAGACCAATCTTCTTGGGTTTCCAGCTCACCTACTCAAGTACCCCCACTGCAGCTCTTCAGCTTCATCATGACACTCAATGTGATGAAGCTTCTATGATCTTCCTATCCATCACCTCCTCCTCATCTTCACTCCTTTCCTTATCCAGCTTGGATTTCATGTCTTGGTAACATACCCAGTTTAATGAACCACCTGAACTCCAAGGAGTACAAAGCTAGTTTTATTTTTCTTTAGGCACTGCCTTCAGTTATGCTGTGTTGGATAATCTTTTTCTGTCCCTTTGCACACCTCAGACAGAGCCCATTGCTTTTAGATTATTTCAAGTGTGAATACTCCAGTCCAGTCCAGTGCAATTTAATCCACTTGAAAATGTTAATCTCAAATCTAATTTAGTATTCCTTTTCCTTTCTACCTTAAAGTCAAAATTTAGGACTTGGACTGTAGAGATGGTATGTCAGCTCTTTCACTCCAGCTTCTTCAGAATTCAGCTAGGGGATGAGGACTAGAGAAAAAGGAGGTTAAGGTTTTCTCCACTTAATGTGGGCTACTAGAATCCTCTCTTGAATGTCAATGCTCACTGCATGTTGTGTACCCAAGTACTACTCCTCTTGTTGGGTACCTGTGTATATTCTTCAGAGGAGCCTTCAGGGGCCCTGTCCACTACCCAGTTATGTCCAGAATGACCTCTCCCAACCCCCAGTCAGCTTTTGTCCCCATGGAATACCTCACAGCTACTTGCTACTCAGGTCCTCTCCCCGAACCTAAAGTCCTGTTAGGAGGGATTCTAGTAAGATGGCCCAAGTCTGGTGACCCTCTAAGTGCCCATTTGACCACAGGAGACTGAAGCATCCTTGTCAAGCCAAATGAAAAATGCAAGTCTGCTCCCACAAATGCGACCTCTCTTTGCCTTGCTGCCTCCCACTCATTTTTCCCCATTCAAGCACGTAGGCATGTAAGTTAGGTCAGCAAGTCTACTGTGTAATACATACCCATCCATGGAATAATATGCTCTTCTTGAAGACAATGCTCAATCTCTGTAAATGGTTTTCCTTAGAGCTTCTCTCATGTGGCTCACTGGGTGAAGGTTTGAAGCACTCTTTTTTTTTTAACATCTTTATTGGAGTATAATTGCTTTACAATGGTGTGTTAGTTTCTGCTTTATAACAAAGTGAATCAGCTATACATATACATATACATATATCCCCATATCTCCTCGCTCTTTTGTCTCCCTCCCACCCTCCCTATCCCACCCCTCTAGGTGGTCACCTAGAGGTGACCGAGCTGATCTCCCTGTGAAGCACTCTATCTATAATAGAAAGTAAAAACCACAACTCTCTGCCCTACACCAATGATCACCTGCTTCCAAGGATTCTTCTTGATTCTTTCTCTTGCAAATATAGGCTGCTTTGGTGTGATGGAGTCAGTTTGGATGGCAGAGCCAGTTCTACCAATTCTTGGAAGTTCCAGTGGAATGTGCTTTATGGCTCTCTTTAGAATGTGCGTGGTACTTAATGGTTTTCTTTTATCTTTATGGCCATTTGTCAACTTCTGAGTCAAAAGGAAAAGCCCCATTTAATAGCTCAATTATCCAGATCAGCCAAACTCCCTTGCTCCTTTATTCTTCTGTCACACCTATGTACTAAAACCTTAACTCCAGGTTATCCCAACTGCTTATAATATCCATGACTATACCCAGGGTACTTCCGCACAGTAGGAGAAAATCAACCATTGGGGCAGAGGGTTAAGTCTATAAATCCATTATGATCAACCTCAGCGATCAACACAGTAATTTGACTAGCCACATTCTCAACTCTTTACAAAAATTTCCAAACTCCAAACCTATACCTCATCCTGATCATGAGATTTCTTGTTACTTCTCATAGAAGTTATTTCATATTGAAATGAGAAGCCAAACTGGAACCTCACCTTTGTATCACCAGGGCTACAAAACCACCTGCATCTGGACCCACCCTTTCCTCCTGTGTCAACCAAAGGAGCAGCTCGACTCCTTGAATTCTGCACCCTTGTTTAATTCCTTCCACCAATATTGGACTAAGCACATATTCAGTGGTAGGTGCTGTTAGAAATGGTGCGAGGATTCTACAATGAACATAGGAAAACATAGACAAAGTCTTTTCCTTCATGGAGCTTACATGTTTGGAGTGAGAACAGATACCAATAAGTAAGCAGGTAAAGCATATACAGTCAGAGGGTGTTAGATACTATGAAGGAAGATATAGCAGGCCTAAAGGATAGACAGTGCTGGGCATGCGTTCTAGTTTAGGTAGGGTGGTAGGAAATGCCTGTTTGAACAGAGACCTGAATGAAGGGTGACTGAAAGCATAAGCTGGAATCTGGCCAATAGTTGTCTAATCGGATGCTTTTGTAATTATGTAGGTTACCAGCCATATCCCTAGAGCGGTAGTTCTTGACTTTTGCCTACACACCTGGGGAACTTAAAAAAAAGTCCTCATGTCTGAATCCCACCCTCATAAATTCTGGTTAATTGGGTTAGGGTGAAGTCTGATGATAAGGATTTTTAAAAGTTCCCAGGTAATTAAAAAGTACAGCTAAGGAGTTAAGCTATGACCTAGAGATTCAGCATGTTGATTCAGCATGATTCAGCATGTTGGAGACGGAGGCTCAAGAATCTGTATAATTTAAATATATTCTTCAGGTGAGTCATATGATCAGCAAGGATGGGAAGTTTTACACCCCCTCGCTTTGGCTTTGGATATTATTTTTATGCCCAAACTGTATTTTTAGCCCAGTCTTTTCTTCTGATCCTTGAGAGTCATGTATCTCCAACTGCCTTGGTATGTCTCTAGTTGGACGTGTTAGAGGCATTTCGAATTTAATATGAACAAAGTGAAATCCCTCGCCCGCCTTTCCACACCAGCTTCTTTCTACAAGTTTCTTGCCTTGGTGAGTGGTTCCACCACCCTCTCAATTGCTTCATCCAGAACCCGAGAATTGACATGATTTCTCTTTCTCTCACCTCCTACGTCATATCCATCAGTAAATCCTTTGGCTTCTGTTTTCTAAGCATCTTTCAGTTGCTCACCTCCCTGTATCCCCACTGCCATTCTCTTCCTCTAGGCCCCAGCGTCTTGTCTGGATTCCTCTGAAGTCTTCCATCTGATCTTTTTCCAGCCACTCTTACCTCTCTCCAATCCATTTTTCTCACAGCTTAGCAGCCAAAATGATTGTGAAGAATGCAAATCTGGTCATATCATGGCAGTTCCTAAATTTTGGGGTGGTATCAAGTTCAGAAACCTCATCAGGACTCAGGTGTCCTCAAGGACCTGGGCTCTTCCTACTTTTGCCATCATGATACCTCACTTATCTCAATTGATTTTCCCAACTGCACTGGAATTCCTGCTCCACCCCTTCTGAATCCTGAGCCTTCCTGGGTGCTATTTCCTTTATCTGGAACATGCTCTCTTCATTTGGTCACATCCTGTTCATCCTTTAATTTGATGCTCAAATAATCACTTCCTTTGGGACACCCGTTTGTCACAAGATCCCTGCAGTGTGCATGAATACCACTTATGTTCCCTTTGATAACTTCTATCATACCAGCAATTTCTTACCCAATTTGCCTTCCCCACTGGGTAGCAAGTTTATATAAGGGCAGGAATCATATTTATTTTGTTTACTTTTATGTTTCCAGCAGCCACCAGAGTACCGGTGTTTAGGTGGTGTTTAATAAATATTTGTCATTCAGTGGAACAACCTCTCTTCCTTGATACACGAAATTTTATTTGAAACATCCAAATACTGTATGAAGATTGAATAATGCACATGTAATTGAACTTCTTCATGTCCACTTTGTTGCAGAGCAGGGGAGGATGCCACCGTTTTTTTAAAAAAAATATTTATTTATTTATTTCCCTCCATAAGAGCCACTAGTGACAGGAAGGCTTGTTTATTCTTTACTCTGGGCTATTATACAATTGTGCTTCTTCTCATGGTGCCGTTCTACCGTTGGAGGAGATCATCGAGAGAACATGACTGCCTGTTGACCCTCCAGCTAGATCTGGGCAACTGGAGGCTTCTCACCCCTCTCCTCTAACTGTGGGTTATACGTTCCACCCACCGTTCTTACATTAGGAGCTGTTTTCAAGGATGCAGCCGTGAGGGAGTAATGTGGTCTTGAACCATCTGGACTGAATATATGTCTGCACCCAGTTAAGGCCTCCGTATAAACTCATGACTCTGTTAGGTGGATGTGGAGATCTTCTGGTCTTGGGGCTGCCCAAGACCAGCCCCCTAAGTCAGTCCCCTTGCTTATTAACCTGCTGCCTACCAATCCGGTGTGCTCTGCCGCTTTCTTTGGTCTCTCCTTGCCCTCTGTGTACAGGGGCTGCTGTCAGCTTTCACCCAGGAAGCTCCTGACCTTTCGAACCAACACCTATACCTTTGAATTCAAGGCAATGTGAGCAATGAAGGGAAGATAATTGGCTGGATTATAGGAAACACTTCATGTTCTTTTCTTTTTCAGCATTCATAACTGGAAAGTAAGACAAAGAGGTTGCCCCAAAGTCCCATTGAATTATTAATGAAAAAAAGCCTAAGGTGTTCAAGAAATGACACAGAGAAGAAAGAATGCCTTATTCCATTAGAAAGAACTATTTTGCCCAAGCCATGCCCCCAAGAGTCAGTGTATGACAGGATGGTTAGACAATGGAATTTGTTATAAAATTAATGTTTGTTATAACAATTAATTTGTTATAAAATTAATTGTTGAGAGAGGTCCTGGTGAGAAGTGTTATCAATCACTGGAGCTTTTGATTGTAGTTCAAGTTACCCCAAATGGGATAAGCCAAGTGTGTCAAATGGGAAATACCTTTAATCAGAACATCTCCCATGGTTGCCAAATCAAAGCAGAGGTGAGATATTTATCAGTTTAAATTTCTGCTTTTTAGATCCCTTAAAGCAAATGCCGCTGGAATACATTGTTTAAGGTCAATTTATTATAGTTGAACTATGCTAACAGACAATTTACACATTTTTTTCTTCTATGTATACCTTTTAACTTTAGATTTTCTTATAATAATATATATATATCTTTCTTGACCTCTCAATTTCTTAGTTTCTCATTTAGCAATATTAATTTCAGAACAGAATGCAAAATGTAATTGATGCAAAGACATTAAGTTAGGTATTAGGAGAACTTCTAATGAAGTTATAAAATATTTTTCATAGATATTTTAAAGACATGAAATAAAACTCACATGTAAGTTATCTTGTGCCTGACATGGTGCTAAGTACCTTTACTTCGCTATTCTTATAGGTATATTATCTTCATTGTACAGATTAGAAAAAAATTTCAAAAAATTAAACTATTATTGAAGCTCATACAGTTAAGAGAGGTTTTCAGTCTGTGCCTTTCTCCTACACTCTGCTGTCCTTACTGTTTACCTGTGGTGATGAAGGCATAATCCTGTGTATAAATCATGATGGCATTAAGAGTGCGAACTTTGCTCTCAGATAAACCTGGGTTTGAACCCTGACTCAGGTGCTTTCTGTGTTATGAAGAATTTTCTTAACTTCTTTGATTCCAAGGTTCTGAAAAGTTGGGCCTCATACCTACCTCTAGAGTTGTGGGAACATTCATGCCAATATTTGTAGTAATTTTGACCATATTAAAAAATTAAGCTGGGGCTTCCCTAGTGGCGCAGTGGTTGAGAGCCGATGCAGGGGACACGGGTTAGTGCCCCTGTCCGGGAAGATCCCACATGCCGCGGAGCGGCTGGGCCCGTGAGCCATGGCCGCTGAGCCTGCGCGTCCGGAGCCTGTGCTCCGCAACGGGAGAGGCCACAACAGCGAGAGGCCCGCGTACCGCAAAAAAAAAAAAAAAAAAAAAAAAAAAAAAAAAAAATTAAGCTGGATACAAATCCCGCGAAGAGGCATTAGAAACGTCTCCAGTAGCTATTAAAGCTTATGCTAGGGTTTTTCCCGTTCACTTTCCAGCTGAAGCTTTCTTACTTTCTCTTCAGTTTTCATTCCATCACTTTAAGTTCTAACATCTGTTTCTCCTTTCACATTTTGATAGCAGATCATCCTTAGCTTCTTCCCTCTTATCAATAGAATCAGAGAAGATAATGATGTGATGCCGAGCACTGGTCCCTGAATAGATGCTCCCTCTCCACTTTAGCCATCCAGTAGATCCAGTAAATTTGTCTTGACATGTGACTGGATTTCTCAGTGCTTCTTGGGGATTATGGTGAAGACTTTGCACAAGGTTTTAGTAAGGATCTTATACCACAGGAATTTAACATTCCTTGCCTTGACTTAACTAGATGGAAGAATGTGGAGGAGGAAAGTGGAAAAGATGTATGAAACAGGAACATTCTGGGAGTATGTAAACCTTTATCAGAATTTGTTAATGAGAATAGCTTCACAATTTTTGAAGGCATTAGTATTATGTCTTTCTTAAATAACATTGTGTTCTTAGGTTGTGGAGTAGGGTTACATTTTTAAGAACAAAATACCAAGAGAAAGCAGCCCATCTGGGGACTGGCAGTGCCGTAGGGGAAAAAGAAAGGCTCTGGAGCCAGAAAAACCTGGATGTAAGTCTCGACTTTGCCACTTACTAGCTGCTTTGGGAAAGTAATGCAACTTCTCTGAGATTTACTTTTCTGATCTATAAAATGGGTATAATATCTCTTTTGCAATGTTGTATTAGAGGTAATTAGAGTTAATACATGTATAAACACTTGATATATAGTAATTGATTTTTAATTTAGTGGAAATTTCTAAATGAGTAGAACTGGGTTTTTTTCTATATTTGCTATAGGGATTATTTCCATGTTGATGTTCTGTGATTCATTATAATGAGTAGGATACGAGCAAGCTGTTATGAGAGAGAAAGTGCCAGAGAAAAAATGTAGCTTTCCTCAAAAACATTCTAGATCTAAGTTACGGCTGATTGGAAATTCTTCCTCAGTCCTCAAGTTAATTGGCTGTTTATCAGGATTATATTTGTCATGGCATATTTTTTAGCAGAGATCTATCTAGAATTTGGAGGACTCTTAGTGAAGCTAATAACCAGCTTTAGAATTGATGTAAGGATTAGATGCTGTCATGTTAGTAAAACATGTTCAAGAAATTATAGGTATTGTTACTAGTGGAAATATCTTATGAGACTTATGAATCAGGTAATGGCACCAAGATGTTAATTACATGTACTATCCAAACTGGATGCAACCCAATTTGTACTATGACTTTATCTTGGGTATTTTGAGAGCTTCCTCAAATTGGGCTAGCCAATGAGATAATTATTGACTGAGTTATTCCTTGAATTTCTAGCATGTCCATTCTGCAAATATTCTGACCTGCAGGTGAATAAAAAAATATATATCTAGAAAATCACTTCAACAAATTTAGAGCTCAATAATCTATTTATGAACAAAATGAACGAGTCTGGGCCATTTCCTCAACCACTCTACCCTTTCAGAATTGAATAAAAATAATAACACATGTCAACAAGGAGTCAAAACACCCTTTGATATATATACTGTGGTATGTGGTTTGGTAAGGGGAGGTGGGGACTCCACTGTCTTGGGACGCAAGAACCTCAAATGGATTTTGTTTGGGGTTTTGACTTTGTAGGCAGGCAGCCATAACCACTCAGTACTTTCCATGTGAAATCCAAAGTCTCTTCCTGGAACTTGTGGGTAGGGAGAAACTTCCTAAAAAATCTGCCTCAAATTCTCATTAGACCTTTGGTCACTAGTGCACTGAAAGTGGACATTCATATGCTGAGTCTTCAGTAAAATCCTGTTAAAGAGATTATTAAAATCGAATGTGATACTATGAGAAGAAAAGATATATGAACCTCTGTGTCCATCATTAGATGAATGGATAAAAAGATTACATATATCTTGTATATATATAATTATATATATTCCATATATATAATGGAATATTACTCAGCCATAAAAAAGAATGAAATCTTGCCATTTGCAACAACACGGATGGACCTACTGGGTATTATGCTAAGTGAAATAAATCAGACAGAGAAAGATAAATATTGTATAATTTCACTTATATGTAAATCTAAAAATCAAAACAAATGGACAAACAAAACAAAACAGAAACAGAGTCATAGATATAGAGAACAAACTGGTGGTTGCCAGAGGGGAGGATGGTAGCTGGTTGGGTGAAATAGGTGAAGGGGATTTAGAGGTACAAACTTCCAGTTATGAAATAAATCATGGATGTAATGAACAACAAAGGGAATATAGTCAATAATATTATAATAACTCTGGTGTGGTGACAGATGGTTACTGGACTTAACATGGTGATCAACTTGTAACATATATAAATGTTGAACTACTATGTTATACACCTGAAACTAATATAATATTGTATTCAGTTATACTTCAAAAAGAGATGCACAATTTAAAAAAATTAAAAATAAGAAAAAGGAGATCCACATCTGGGTCAGATAAAGGCACAGAGACATCCCAGAATTCTAAAATGGGACAGTAAAAGTTGGGTTAGAACTGAGTCAGAAATTCAGGGAATTTGATGTTAAAGACATTTTTCTTTTGAAGATCTTATCAGTCTTCACTGGTGTTTGGCTTGCTCCTTTCTTGTCTGACTTTGATAATTGCTTATAATCAAGTCCATTGTGTGTGTGTATGTGGTGGAGTGTGCAGTGGATAACACTTTAAGATATTTTTGGTCTATATTCCAGGGCCAATGAATTTTGGAAAAAGGTTTGATTAGGGGAAAGGGGAGGAACCTATGAAGACACCAGATGTCATGTAAAGATATCTGGTGAATGGAATTTGAAAGGCTAAGAAAAGGAAGAACCAGAAGCCTGCCTTGTTAAGATCTCAGCTCAACCTAGAGCTCTCCTTTGGTTGTCACAGTTTGTAGACATGAATTCTACAGTTAAAGGTCCCACACCATATGGGTCAGACTGGCCAAGAAGGTCTTTGTCCCATTTTTATGTGGACTCTTGGGGCCAATAGCTGTACCAGATATACGTGTGTGTGACAAGCCCAGTCTAGACCAAATCATGGAAAGCCAGGGGGAAACTTCTTCTGTCTGGGATGTTGGGAACACTTCCAGGAGAAAATTGGGCTATCAAAATATAATCTAGATAACTTCATTATGAATGCTCTCCAACTGCGTGGCCCAAGGACTCTAGGTTAGTGATTCTCAATTATTGTGGGAAACATTTTCCCTGGGGAGGGGTAAGGATGATATCAGAATTTGAAGGATGAGAGTATGTGTGTATTTGAAGATGCGTGTTTACTATGCTTATTCGGTTAGTAACACAAATTGCAGAGAATGAAGTTTTGGTTGGTGGAAATATGTAGAAAATAAAATGAGAAAGCACTGTTAGAGACATGGAATAGAAAGTGTTGATAGTGTTGTAGACCAGTGGGATATATGGGAACAAAGCACACTTCTCTTTGATGAGACGCAAGGGCACTTTCCATTTTTGGAGCAGTGGAGCTAGGGCTGCATTTGACTCAGTGACTGTGAGTGTTGAGGAAGTGTTAGTTCACCAGTTGCGATGTTTTATCTTGATCACATGTTCAGACCTCTCTCCAGCTTTTTCCATGGAGCCTCTCATGAGAAAGAGCATTAAACAGTCTCATGTGGTCTACGTAGACTCTCCTAGGGAGGCTCATAGTGCACTCCAGAAAGCTCGTGGCCTGGTAACAGGAGTTTTCTGATGCTGGATGATGGGTTGACCAGAAAACAAGAGTCCTATAGTTTTTAGGAGTATTTGAGGTCACAAGCTCTTTTTATATGTAAGATTACACAAGGATGAAATGTCAATTAAGTATTAAGCAGACTCTTTCAAATGGGAATGATTCATATCTCTAGTGATATGAATGATACCTTGTAAAATAGAATCATCAGTTCACAAATATGGCCTAAATAAAGTGTGCCGGTTATTGGTTGTCTTCCTCACCCTCTAGCCCTAACCTCTAAATCTATCCTGCACCCTTGGCCTGTGGAAGCTGACTCCTTGGGGAAGAAATCACTTGGGATCTTTTCTTGTCTGGCTTTGGGTGGGGCTCAGGCAACAGGAAGCCCCAGCAGGAGGCGAGAGGGAGAAGGGGGCAAGTCTTTGCTGTCCCATCTCTGTCAGTAGCCGTGTCCCACCATGCTCTGCCTCTCGCTGGGTGTCTTTTTCTTCTCACCCCCACCTTCCACTGAACTCTGGCAACAACAGCATAGATGTTTCTACCTGCATGCCTCCAGCACTGGGAATGGTAAGGCCTTCCCATTAGCAAGTTCCCACTGCTAGTTTCTGAATGCTTTACCGTTCTTAGTTTATGTTCTGAACTTGCTCACACCTATGTAAATCATCTTTTTACTAAAGCCTTATAGCAGTTGCACCCTTTGGGAGAAATTTCTTTCCTTCTGTAACTCTGACTGATACACAAGGGGTCAAGACTTAAGAGAAGAGCATTAGATTGGAATTAGAAACAGACTGGCCACTAATTGATTCAGGGATCTCTGGAGAAAATGCTTTAGCTTTTCTGAACCTCTGTTTCACCTCATGTAGAAAGGGCAAGACATTATCCTCTGACTCCAAACCATACATGGCGTACGTGATTGAAAGAGAAAGTGGCAGTTTGGATTGGATGACAAGCCTTGTCATTTTTAGATAGTGGAAGCAGATACAAGTACAAACAGGGTGAACTGGAAACTATCTCAGGCACTGTAAAGGAATGTTTATCTTTGTAAGAGAAAAATACTAAGAAAATTCTCAAGCCACACATAGTCTCAGGCTGGATTTCCTCTAGATAAGGAAAACTGATGCAAGGGCACAGGAAGCTGGGCAGAAATGGATTATAAGGGCTTCCTGTGGGAGAAGGCAGCTGTTTCCTTGATTCCCACATGCTGTAGTTAAGGAGGATTAAGTCACTGCGGAGATACGGGTGGGTTGCCATCATTGCCTAGCAGCACGTGTGGGGAACTGCAGCCTGCAGATGTGGGCATCCCCTGGACTCTAGTTTGAGATCCTTCTAGGTGCCCTTCTAGGGCCAGTGTCTTCATTCATTCAGTTCTTAGACTTTGTCAGGTTCCGCTTGCCACTCCCAATTGGTTTTTTTTTTTTAACCTACTTTTCCATTCTCAGGTCTTAGAAAGCACAAAATTGGAGGGTTTAAATGTATATTTTATTGAAAACCACATACATTTTAAAGAAAACCAGAGTTATTCATTCAGCTTACAGAGTTCTTCTTTCCTGGAGGGTGCTAATGTGCTGTTGAACTGTAGCAGAAGGTGAGCTACTGAAATGTTGAATGTGGGGATGAGTAAGGGATTATGGAGGAAAAGTAAGCAGAGAAAAACAAATGATGAAATTGATGGAGAGAAGAAATATATTTGTAAAGAGACAGAGAGCGAGAGGGACCGAGAGCTAAATTTTGCTCAACAAATGAGCAAATGAAGAGGAATGGCTTCATTATGTTAGCTTCTTGAAGAGGATGGCTACAGTATGTTAGCTTCTTGACTAAATGTAGAAGAAAAGAAAACGACCTCAGTGATATTCTGAGGATTTTTCATTGAATATTTACTTTGGAAGTAATTTTTCCAGAAGAAATGCTGAAGGTGATGACCCACAAAAATACTATATTCACATGATATTGGAATGAATGAATTTTTGAAAAGGTTCAAGGATAGCTGTCTAACATAATTTAATAAATTTTGAAAATAAGAACAAATGGAATAACATCCACCACTTGATTTTCCTCATAGACATTCTTGTTAAAAGTGAGAGCAATCATTTAGTTGATGTCTGTGATGGGAATAGCTTTTCTAGGTGTAAGAATCAGCTTCCGAAGCCAAGGAACACTCCCTATTACATTAATGCTATATGGATTCCTTCTGGAAGTTCTTCCAGCTTTTATCAGTTTTGTTTGATTTTATTTTGGGGTATTTTTTACCCAGCCAGCATCATTTGCACATTAAGGTTCCAAGGAATCCTTATTCCAAGAGCAGCTTGAATCAATTCAGCTTTGGCACATCAGAGCAAGACCTAAATGTCTCATTCTATTAGTATATCATCTTTTTGGCATGTACACTGTCGTTATTCATGGCACTTCATTCTGTGGTCATCTTCTTTTTCCTGGTTGCCTTATCCATAGCTCATGTTCCTCAGATCCAAAAACACCAAGAAATTATCTTGGGAAAAGCAATAGAAGGCCTAATTTTTAGTGTAGAAGCCATCAAAACCTGGGGCTGTAGGGAAGAAAAGTATACGGGAGAAACACCAAAGAGGAGACTGGTGACCAATTCTCTAAATTCTGATGAATATCATTAAGATATTCCCTCTTGATATTTATCACAGATGATAAGAAACTCCTAGTGACTCTTTATCTCCATAAAACACTAGAATACATAGCTCTATGAAATTGTAGACTGTAATTTCCAGTTATTCTGGTACTATAGCTTTTATAGACATGATACAGCATAGTCATGAGAGTTAATCTGAAATTAACTTCTTGAATCCCCAAGGCCCTTGGAATCTTAAATTATTGTTTCCAAAGACCTTTTAAATGATGAGCTTTAATTATGATTTTCAAATGACTTTTTACTTTAAAATTCTTGTTGATACCCTTAAGTCCTTCAGCATTTCAGCTGTGAGAAAAGGTAGCCAGCAATAGTGGCTGCAAATATAATACACAATAGAGTCCAATCCATACCGTTAAGGTGAAAGTCAAATTGCACCTATCATATATATGATGGTGAGTATTTCTCTTGAGCTTTCATTAGTGTTATTCTTGTTTCCATTAGAATTCTAATGATTTATCAATTCAAAGTGGATTATCCAAAACAGAGTTTAGGCTTCCCTAGAAAAGACCAAAAGTAAAACTTTAGACTGAAACATAGGCTCATTTTGTAGGTGGCAAGAGGTACCAGCGAGGCACTACCTTTGAGATTTTACTATTTTCTCAGAAAAGAACATTGCAATATAACCAAGCAATTTTTGTTTCCTAGAGGAAAGGCATTTCTGGCAGATGAAGCCACTTTTAAAAAGGTGTGAAGGAACGCGGAGGGAGAAGGGAGAACGGGTGGGCACAGGGATATGTCGGGAGAGGGAAATGGGAACCAGATGGTGGAGAAAGGGCCTTGCAATCAAGCTGAGAAGGCTAACTTTTATCTTGAGGATGAGTGTGGAGGTGATGGAGAGACGGGGAGGGAGATATTCACTCCGAGTGTGACATGATCAGAAGTGCCTGGATTTGTTTAATTTATTTAATCCAGGCTTTCCCCTGGCATGGCTGGGTCTCAGAGTCACTCTGGAATCTTCCCCTCCAGTCACTGGCTGAGAAACAGAGAGGCAGCCGTGAGCCACAGTGGGGAGAACCAGACCCGGAGCACCATGTTACTTAAGAGTTCCTTTCTTTGGTAGTGTGTATATGTCAATGCCACTCTCTCATCTATACACTACCAAACGTAAAATAGATAGCTAGTGGGAAGCAGCCACATGGCACAGGGAGATCAGCCCGGTGCTTTGTGACCACCTAGAGGGGTGGGATGGGGAGGGTGGGAGGGAGGGAGACACAAGAGGGAGGAGATATGGGAACATATGTATACGTATAGCTGATTCACTGTGTTATAAAGCAGAAACTAACACACCATTGTAAAGCAATTATACTCCAATAAAGATGTTATAAAAAAAAAAGAGTTCATTTCTTGCCTAAGGTATGACTACTTTGCTTAATTCTGAGGGAAACTGAACTTGCTTATAAAATTACTGTTCGATGACCTGTCAACATATTTGTTTGAATAGAGTCAGGGAACCAGAAGAGCAATAACTGCTTCTCATCGTGCATCTGTTTTGTGTCCTTTGCTGCGCTGAAGACACATTTGAATTTCCTAGCCAATTCTGACTGAATGGAAACTCAAATCCTACAAATATGGACAGAGGTATTATATCGTTATTAAGGGACTTTTCTTCACTCATTCCTCATTCTCATTTTTCATTAGGATTATGCAGATGTGGACTTAAGAACTCTCTCAAGCAGGCAGCTATGTTCACTGTTCAAATGGGCAGATTATTCTTCTAAACCAGGCTTACTCTCAAGGAAGGAGAAAAGAGCAGACAAAGAGATTCAGTTCCTGCCCAAGGCACAGTGTGTTCCCATTCGAGAATGCATCAAGATTTCCAAACTGGAGGGCTGTCCCCGTGACTGATATTTTTAGATTATACTGAAAAAAATCAGAGAAGTTATCTGGAAAACAGTCCAACAAAAGAGCTTCTCAATCTACACTAATGGAAACCGACATTATAGACATGTGTTATTATTAAACACATAGTAGGCAATCAAATATTTTAAAAATAAATACTGAGCAAATATTCTCCAGGAAATTGAATGACTTATAGATGTATGATATTCCAGTGTAAGGCTAAACTACTTGGACATGTCTCCCTCTGTGGGAATTTCGCAGCTTTGGCCAGGTTTTTGTTTTGTTTTGCCTACTTCTGTTTGCTTGGTATCGAAGATTTGAAATCTGAGGCTTTCCAAGTGCAATTTGTTCATTTTGAGCCCTCTAATTCAACAGAGCACACTTAAAATATGTTTTATACTGTGAATTTATTTATTCAGAGGCACTGTGTCAGCCTTTTTTTGGTAAACTGAAGAAGTAAGATACCTCCTGGTCTTCACACATTTTTAGTTTATAGCAAAGGATCATTTCTTAGTATGAAAGTGACATCATTTGGAGCACAGCTCAAATAGTAGCCCACTAGCTACCTACTCCTTTATCTCAATACATTTCCAGTGTTCTCAAACGTGGCACAATTTATGCATTTCTTCCTGTCTGCCCCTAAATATATTCAGGTCATGTTAGGGTTAGGGTTAGGGTTAGCTGGTTGGGGTTAGGGTCACACACTGAATCTCATTGTGTCCTTTGTCAGAGAAACTTCTGGAAAGACGAGTCTCCGCCTTTTGCTTCCACCTCCTCACCATCCACTTAAGCCGTCATTCTGTGAACTGTTGAACTATGACTAACACCTCCTCCCCAATTCTGCTCCAGTAGCCCTCGCAGTGTTACTAACGATTGCTGGATACAAAGACTTTCTTCTTTTTATACTGTTTTTGGATGTTTGCTGAATAAAACACTTTTGCGTCCTCCCCCCTTTATGACTCTCTTGCCTGTTTCCCACGAAATTCCTGCCTTCTAGTGACCTGAAGGGCTGCTCTCTCCCTTGCCCGATGGGTCCACCCCCCTTTGTTTCCCGTAGATGTGGGTACCTGCAGGGTTGTCTTGCCGGCCCTGCTTCTATTCTTCTTTCTTCTGGTTCTGGCTCTCAGTTTTCCTTCAGAGAATCAACCTCCCCGTCGTCCGCAGCCCACGTGGTCCCAGACGGGCTGGCCCAGCTCCTTGGTTCCAGGGCCAGGCACCTGCACCTGGCCTCTACAGTCAGCATATTCCATCCAGGTCCTCAGCGCCTCCTCTACCACAGGGACTGATCGAGGGGTGGCTGTGTGACCCGAATCAAGCCAGTCCGTGGCAGGCTGGAACATTTGCTAGAACTACTGGGAAGGAAAGCTTCTTGTCTCTGGCAACGCTGACCTGTTAATATAGAAGTCTAGACCTGCAGGGGGCAATTGTGCTTCTGCCAAAGGAAGTGAGGAGAGAGGGAGGCAGGACAGGACGGTGTAGCCTGAGCCAGATGAAGGGGCCTCCATGCAGCAGGCAGGGCCAAAGCAGATGAGCTTGTCCTCAGGGCTGCCGTGGCCTGGGGAGAGGTCTTTGCGCCTAAGGGCTGAGGTTTGAGTGTTTGCTACCTTTATTTATACGTAACTGCACATTTATACGTAACTGCACATTCAAATAATTTACATTTTAATAATTTTAACAACGGATTCACAAAGTTCCTGAAGATTTAACCATTGACTCCAACACGCCAGTGCCTCTGGTTTGAATATCCATGAGTGTTTCTTGGCTGAATTAATTATTACTATGATGGCTGCCAAAAGGTTAAGTTTTTATAATTCAGCAGTTCCTTGCACACTTATTAGCTGGCCTTCTAACCCTAAAAGACAGCTTCTTTACTTATTTATAAGTATGAACTCATCCATACCTATTTTTATTCAATAAATTATATAATCCATTAATATCATAATTGTCCACAGTTGGGCCAGTAGGAGGCCCTTTAAACTGGCATCTTTTACCTTCTGACATACCCTCATGATTCTTTTAGGGCTTTCGGGATTTTTAGTTCTGGTGCAGGAAGATTGTTCTCTGCGTGCTTCCATATTGTCTACATTCCCTGTGTAGGTAACTATTTTCCTACTGCCACTGCTGCCTGCAGCATGGATGCCTTCTCCTTTTACTTGGGTCCCTGAGCTCATTTTGCAGACACTCTCTGTCTACTTGGGCTGCTGGCCTTGTGCCCATGCGTAGACGCCCTCCTCACACGACTTCGGCTCTGAGATCTACCCCACCCTGCCTTGCCCTCTGTGGACTTGGTCCCTAGGTATTTTATGCCTTTACATATTGCTCGACTCAACTTTGCTGCTATTTTTTGTTTGTTTTGTTTTTTTTGCGGTCCGCGGGCCTCTCACTGTTGTGGCCTCTCCCGTTGCGGAGCACAGGCTCCGGATGCGCAGGCTCAGCGGCCATGGCTCACGGGCCCAGCCGCTCCGCGGCATGTGGGGCAAGAACCCGTGCCCCCTGCATCCACAGGCGGACTCAACCACTGCGCCACCAGGGAAGCCCTTTGCTGCTATTTTGTTGAGGAATATTGCGTCAGGGGTTGGCAAACTTTGTAAATGGTCATATAGTAAACATTGTTGACTTTAGGACCACATATTTTCTGTTGCATCTGCAACCGTTCAGCTCTGTCATAGCAAATGAATGGATGTGGCTGTGTTCCAATAAAGCTTTATTTACAGCCTGCCAGCCCACAGATTGCAGTTTGCTGACCCTTGGTCTGTGTTCATGAGAGTTTATAGTTTTGGTTCCTGGTTTTCTTGTAATGTCTCTGTCTATTTTGGTATCAGGGCAAGGCTGGCTTCACAATATGAGTTGAGAAGTGTTCCCTCCTCTTATGTTCTGGAAGAGATTTTGTCAAATTGTTATTACTTCTTCCTTAAATGTTTAGTAGAATTCACTATGAAACCCTCTGGGCCTGGAGTTCTCCATCAGCCCACTCTCTTTCATAAACTGGGCCCTAGAGACTAGGAGTCCATCTCACAACAAGCAGGAGGGATGCTTGGAGAGACCTTGGGAGCGAATCCTTCTCTGACCAACAATTTTCTTTTTTTAAACCAAAGTAATTGACTACTGAAAGAGAACTTTTCTCTGAAATTCCTAGATGGAAGTTTGATCCATTTTGCGTAAGAAATGAGCCAAGTTTTATTTTTCTAAATTGAAAAAATATATAGAAAAGGAGGGTAAAGAATCTATTATCTACCTATCACCTATCTATCTATCCATCTATCTAAATGTTGCAAACCCAACAAGCAGACAAAATAAAATATATTCTGGCATACTTTTCATTATAGAGGTGTTAACGGATGTGACACTTTTAGGTTAACATCTGAATGTGCCATATGTTAAAATCTTATATTGACATATCATCTTATGGTCATGAATCCTGGATGTCAGCTGAAATTACTCTTGAAATATTCCAGTGAGAGAGAAGGAAGTCCAAGCCCTTCATACAATTCTGATAATTTGCCAATAGCATACACTGAAAAATGAACTTTCCTGGACACATAGAATGATTATTGGCTCAAGTGGAGACCATCACAATTCCTACAGGTAGATTTGATCTTTGACCTGCTGGAAACAAGTAATGTTTAAAATATGTGCATGTGGCCTGTAATAAACTTAAGAACATTCATCTTCCTTACTTTCTGTCTCTTCCCAGTTAATTTTCTCTCTATGTCAGGTGCTGTAATGAAAGCAGCTAAGGAAATGTGGTTCCAGTTTGATACTGCATTGATACAGATATTGATACTGTGGATATGTATGCTTGTAGTATATTTTGGTTCTACAAATGGAATAGGAGAAGCCAAGTCTAAAATTAATGATCTTTTTGTTCTTGCAGTGAATGAACCCCTGTCCTCTGATCAAACTGCCTAAGGCATGTTTGTGCCATTCAGTTTGTGCTCTGAATGAGATGTTTCTGTTCCATGGACTATGCCAAAAGATACTGTGTTCTTCTTAATTTTAAACTATCAGCAGCCTAGCCTGCTACAGGCGTTGAGTGGAAAGACAGATGCTGTCCTGGGTATCTTCCTTTTGTCGCTTCAGTCACTCTTTCTTATTCTCCACCCTGCTCTGTGGCAAGCAGGCTGACCTTTGGGGGTTACATCTATAATGTCTCTTGCTCTCTGGTTATGAGTTGGATTTGGCCCATGGGGAGGCACACCTTCTTGTGGGCTCTCAACTGGCTGATTTTGTGCCTCAGCGGAGGGTCACAGCTCTTCTAAGATGGTCTTCTCCACACAGCTCTCCTGGTAACTTGCTTCCCCTTCCCTCTTCAGGCACAGGAGTGGTAACCAGAACGACTACTCCTGAGGCCCCTGGGTTTTCCCTAGACCCTACCCACACCTCTGTCAACGATCCTTTCTTAAAGTTTTCATATTTTCTTTATTTGAGCATACCATCTGTCTCTTGTTGGTATCTAGACTGACACAGAGGGTCACTACAGAAAACCTCTTCAATCTTTTAATCTCTCTGATACCATGCCAAAATACTTTTTAGCTTGTCTTCCATAGATGGAAATTAATTCATCAGAAAATTCCTGTGGGCAATAAAAAACTGGAAAGTCAACCTCGTATTTCCAGTAGGCACCTAGTTTTGTGTATCTGCAAAGTTAAGTGAATACAAGCTGGTTAAATCTTGTTGCCCTACAATTCTGTTCTGTAAGTTTATGGAGTTCACTTTACCTATGGCTCTATATACCTTAATGTCATGTTTGACCCTCACATTCTGAATAGAATGAGCTCTCCTTAAAGGCTATTCCCCCCAACACTAAAAGATGAGGTAAAGTTCTCCAAAGTTCTTTGTGTGGGAAAATATAGGTCAGATCTAGGGAAGTTTCTGCAAGGATGGTGCATGTTTTTAAAAACAGGGTAAATATAGCAGTTACAATGAAACATTTCTCTGCATCTTCCCCATCGGATGGGAGTTCTTGTCCAACTCACAGGCCTGCGGCATGTTGGTCTGCTCAGAGCCGCATGGTGCTGGCTCTTTCCCCAGCCTGTTGTGCTGGTATGTAGGGTAATATCTTTCGCCACTGCACACAGCCTCTAAATGTGTCTGTTGCTGGTTTGTTCCTGGGGAGTGGATGCAAAGTGAGGGGCACTGCTGTGCAGATCCAAGGTCTGTTGATGCCTCACAGTCCCAGTGTCCTATGGGATTATTACTGTTTCTATTCTTAGAGTGTTTACCTGCTCACTTATCACAGCCCTGTTGCTGTAGGATTTAGATAATGACGTCAAAGCTCATTGGCTGACAGCTCATTGTCCTTGAACCACCCTAAGAATGAATGGATCTTTTGGAACACCTATGGTCCTGTCTATGAGGGGATCCCTGGCTGACCTGTTTCACCAGCCCTAAGAACATTCTGAGGGAAACCTCTTTTACTCTGTAGGAGCTTCTGATATTCTATAGGGAGGCAAAGTGGCTTTCCTAATGGCCAAGCCAATTCCTGGCTGCGTACCTTTGTGTAGATTACATACAGTCCCTAACCTCAGCTTCTTCATTTGTAAAACAGAGTGTATAATAATATCTACCTAATGGAATTGTTGTCATAGTGGGATAAAATATGTATATGAAGCACTTAGCACAGTGCCTGATACAAAGTAAGCTTTCCAAAAATGTTAGTAACTCTTTTATTATTGCAAAAGTGCTTAAAAATTTGAAAATTGTTCCCATTCTTTAGAAAGTAAAACTTTTTGAGTATTTGAGTACAAAAATACTCATGTGTCAATGGATATGCTTTCAGAGAATAATTGGATAAATAACTGAGCTGGTTTGAGATACGTTCCTCCTAGGCCCAAATTTTTATAAAAATGAAAGCTCAGACCACAGATTGTTTTACACAATTTCTAAGAGGTAAGATATCAGAGGTCTGGCTTACTTTTCTTCCTCTCTTTGTTGACTACTCACAGGGAAAATTAGTTTGAAATTTCCTTTTCACTATAATTATTGGAGAGCCTCTGTTAGGTCATTTTGGGCAATGTTTTAGTAAATAAAGTGCTTTTGACTCACATGAATTCTTAGATCAGTCAGTTTATCCGTGAGCCACCTGTTTTGAAGGCCAGATAACAGCAGTGGGAACATGCGTAGACCAAAGGAGCAGGTGGAGTTTAGGTGAAAAAAGTATCCGTGAACAATGGCAACATATTGCCTTACAATGTATTTGTATCTTTAAATTCCTCAGGTAATAAGATAGCAAATGAAATATTAGCCTTCTCCTTTCTCTTTCTGATCTACAGAGTCTCTCTTCCTACTCTTTGAATTTAATGTTAGCCATTTGGTATGTCATTCCATGCTTTCTTTTTTTCTCTTTGTCTACAAATATTCCCAGACACAAAGAGTTTTTAAAATTTCACAATTATACTATACACATTATTTGGTAAATTTTTTTTTTACGTGAAGAATATATGATGAATATCTTTTCAGGTAACTACATATCGATAAACTTACTCTTTTCAATAGCAATATGCTATAGATTCTCTAAGTGTGATTTTATATTAGTTTATACAGCTCTTCCTGTACTGATGGGGATGGAGGTTAACAGTTTTTCCTACTACAAACAGTGCTGCAGAAAGCATTCATCAACATTCATCTTTAGGTACTGGTGGTCTTATTTCTGTGAATGTAACGTTAGATATGGAATTGCTGGATCAAAGGTTACACACATTTGTAGTTTTAATAGATATGCCAAATCACTTGCTGGAAATATATTTACTCATTTTCTCATCACCGGTATATGGGAGCCCCTACCAATACCAGGCATTAGTGAGTGCTAATATTTGCCCATCTGGTGAGTATAAAATAGCCTCTCATTGTTGTCATTTTTTTTTCTTTGCATTTTGAAGACAACCAATGAACTTGAGCTCATTTTATATGCTTATTAGCCATTCAAATTTTCTATTCTGCTTCTGTCAGTTACCCTTTGCCCATTTTTCTAATGGGCAGCTTGAGGGGCTCTTTGTCTACACATATTTACCAATGGTTAATTACAAGGGCTGCAAATGTCTTCTGTGAGGAAATACAATCTTTATCAAAGAGGCATTTTACATTAAAAATTTTTTTTAAGTCTTTATTGAATTTATTGTTTCTCTTTTATGTTTTTTGGTTTTTTGGCTGTGAGGCATGTGGGATCTTAGCTCCCCAACCAGGGATCAAACTCACACCTCCTGTGTTGGAAGGCAAAGTCTCAACCACTGGACCACCAGGGAAGTCCCATTTTACATTTTAAAGAAGTCAAATTTGCCAGTCTTCTTTTCTGGGGAATTCTGGATTTCCTGTCTTTCTGATGAAGGTCTATACGTATCCTGTGTTATATGTATATAAAATTAGATCCTGCAGTACGTGAAAACATGGATCACCTTGAGAACATTATGCTCCATTAAATAAGCCAGTCACAGAAGGACAAATACTGCATGATTGCACTTATACGAGGTATTTAAAACAGCCAAACTCATAGAATAGAATGGTAGTTGCCAGGGGCTGGGAGGAGGGGGAAATGGAGAGTTACTAATCAAAGTGTGTGAAATTTCTGTTAGGGAAGATGAACAAGCTCTAGAGATTTGATGATGAATAAGATCTAGAGGTACCACTGTGCTTATAGTTTACAGTACCATATTGTACACTTAAAAATCTGTTAATGTCTCATGCTAAGTGTTCTTACCAAAATAAAATTAAAAAAAACTTAAAACACACACACACACACAATTAGATCTTTAACCTATCTGAAATTTATTCATGTAAATGGCATGACATTTTTTCTAGATGGATTGTGGTTCTGCCAATACCATTAAATAATCCATCCATTAAAAACTGAAATGTCACTCTTTTCATATATTAAGATTTCTTTGGGCTTTCTACTTAATTCCATTTTTCCACTTGTATACTTTCATGTCAATAAAATATTGTTTTGGTGATAGTGGTTTTATAGTCAATTTTAATATCTAGTGGGCCACATTTCTCTAATAAGTCTCTTACCCCTTAACCTTCCTTTTTTCTTTTAAACACTTCTTGGCAGTTTTCACTTATTAATTCATTCATACACGTTTTATTCACATGAAGTATATAGTTATTTTAATCTATTCCAAATAAAACCACATTGGGATTCTAATTGGAATTTTCTTAAATTTGTATTTTATTTTGAGATAAAATTGCCACTTTAATGGTAGTAAATTTTCTCATTTATGAATATAGTATGTCCTTCCCTTTGTTATTCACTCAGATTTTGTTTTAAAACCTTCAAATACTCCCTATGAAGTTATTGTAGTCTGTTGTTATGACTTGGAAATATATATATAGAAAATTCTATATTTTTTATTAATTATAGATGTTAGAAAGGAGGACTGATATGATTCTTCCAGGATGTTGTGGCTTGGAGAGTGTTTGATGAGGGTGTGCCATATGCTTAACTAAGTTGTCAGCCTTTTCAAAGTAATAGACTAGAAATGGAATTCATTTATCTGGAAAAATACTTGCATCTCTGATACTTAATGGAATGCTAGTTTTGCCGAAGGATTACAGAATGCCAACTTTTGATGTGTGCTTGTTGGAACAAGATTGAATTTCTTCCACATTAATTTCTTTTCAATAGGATTTTTTCCTGTCTGGTTGAAATAATTTGGGGGGAACATTTATTAAAAAACAGCATATTCTATTTATTTATCCATTAATATTACTTTGGATACAAAGAATTTTTCCTGCAACTAATTATAGTCCTTTTTTTTAAGTTTGGATTTAAAAATAAAAAGTGATATTCATTACTTCATGTAACTTTTATACTTCTGATCCCATGCATTTCCTTATCAGATTCATTAAGAGGGAACAGGAAAGGAAATTCTCCTGGGAGAGTCATTATTGTGCATACATTTTCTCTTTTATTTTCTTTCCACAGTTGTAAGATGTGGAGAGATGTTTGAACACTCGGGTTTATGGAGCAGCATCTATGATGTTTCTTTTTATCTCAATTTACGAATCTTAACCTTAACTGTGCACATCCCAGGCCTTTACAAAGTGTTACCGAGGGAGCCTTCCTTACTATCAGTAGACATATGGACTTTCGTTGCCTTCTGCAGTCACATTTTTTCAGGGTGAGTGTGGAACAAGCTGCACATGTAGAGTTTTATGGATTAATTTAAAAAGCATGAGGGCAGTGCCCAGACCTTCCTAATTATAGGACCTCATTTATTAAAATAGCAGCAATAACCATTGCTTTCATTGGAAACTCATTTTCTGCTCTCCATGGTCATGAGTTTGTCAGTATCTTTATTAAAGCCATTTTAATGCCTTTTTAAAAAGTCTTAAATAATTGAGGATTGAAGTTGGTGGGGGAATCTCTGTATTTAATTAAAATAGTTGTTCTATGAGACTGAGAACTTAAAGTTAGACTGTTGTCTGGAGTCCTTAAGGGATTCTTTATTGATCTGTGCAAGGCAAAAACCAGCTCAAGACATTTGTTTCCGTGTTCTTGGGGGAGAGTATTTGCTTTATCTTTTTATGTTTATTTATTTATAAAATTAATTTATTTAATTAATTAATTTATTTTTGGCTGCATTGGGTCTTCATTGCTGCACGTGGGCTTTCTCTAGTTGCGGCGAGCAGGGTGGGCTACTCTTCGTTGCGGTGCGCAGGCTTCTCACTGTGGTGGCTTCTCTTGTTGCGGAGCATGGGCTCCAGGCGCGTGGGCTTCAGTAGTTGCAGCACATGGGCTCAGCAGTTGTGGCTTGCTGGCTCTAGAGCACAGGCACAGTAGTTGTGGCTCACGGGCTTAGTTGCTCCGCGACATGTGGGATCTTCCAGGACCAGGGATCGAACCTGTGTCCCCTTCATTGGCAGCCGGATTCTTAACCACTGCACCACCAGGGAAGTCCTGCTTTAGCTTTTTAAAATTAATGATATCCATGAATTGGAGTACCAACGCTCCTTTTCATAGACAAGTACCTTTCTGAAAAGCATTTCTTGTATTTGTATTTTTTTTGTCAAATAACACTTAAGAAAGTATGGGTCTGATTATAGTCAGGAAACTTAGAGATTTCAGAGGCTCAAGTCATTAGCAATCTGAACAAGAGCCAGATAAAGAGGTGTTAAAAAAGTTCACTAAAATAAATTAGAAACATGGTATCAGTTAACTCAAGTTTCCACTGCTACTTACATAATTGATGAAATACCAGTTGTCTTGATCCAGTGAATAGAGACAGTGCCCCTAGTAGAAATTTAAACACTTTTCACCCATACATCTCCATCTCTGTTAAAAATCTGTGCAAACTACATGGAAAAATTCCAAGCCACTCTACCAAGAGACAAGAGAGTTTCCTCTTCCAAAGTTGTCAGGCATAGTCAGCTGTTACTCTGAAACCAAATAATATGTGGCATAAGGCTATTTCCCAAGAAGACTGGCTTGTTTTATTATCTAAAGTTAAACCCTTTCAAATGCCTACTAAGATGCTGACTGGCTCAGAAACACATAAAGTAAATGCATGTAATAAATCCCTTATTTTGAACATGAACAGAGAACATAAAATTTTTATTAGCAGAAAAATCCGGTTCTTTTTATCTGACTAAACAAAGGTTCAAATGGATTTATATATTTGTGGTTTGAAGAAGTACTAAATGTTTAGCCTTCTCAGGGCATCCTCTAGTCTCTGGCCCTGAGGGCCGGGTAATCCACTGGTTCCTAGTCTCTGACCTGGGGTTCCGTCTTACTAGGGTGCAGTGAATTGAGCCTTCTCAGTCTTTCAGCATACAAAAGTAAATTTGGGCAAATGCAGAAACTAATCTTTGAAGAAGATTTGGTCTCCAAATCTAAAAGGGAAAAATGTGTCAAGTAAAAGTTGTTCTAGGAACATAAATCAATATTCCTGTCGTATCCATCTTTCCTCTGTAGCTTAACCCACCACCCACCAAGCAGATGTGGCCACTGAACCAAAAGTGACCACTGGACCCCTGTGTGTTCCTAGAGGAAAAAGTTATGCCCAAATATAGCTGATCTTCTCTGATCAGATTTCATTTTGTAAAACTTAGAAATAAGGGACACAAAAGGAAGCAGACAGTTGGGGTTGAGGAGATTGGAGGTGGTGACCTTGTACCATGTGCTTGACTGGAGTATGAGTAAGTGAAGGAAGCAGATGTAGGGATGCTTTAGAGGGCATTAGAGGGGATCAGAGGGAGGGACCACTAGCCCCACAAGAGCCTGAAGGTTTTCAGGCCCTCCCTCCCAGGTTCCCATGATGCTGGGAAGTGTCTGCCATGCCCTAGATTTGTGAGAGCCCCTCATTCTTTTAACCTGACTTAGTTTGAGCAATTTCTGTTTCTTGTAGCCAAAGGATCCTTGACTGAAACAAAGATAAAGACATTATTATAAAATCCAGAAGATTTGGAGGACTGACTGATAAAAGCATCATGCTTTACAAAGAACCCTGTCCCATACCTGGGTTCAAGCTCTGGCACTCTTGCCAACAGAATGGCCTCTAGAAAGGACTTTAAACTTCTGGTCACAGTTTGTTTATTTGAAAAATCAGGGAGAGGAAAGAGGATTGAATTACACCATCTGTGAATTCCCCTTGAGATTCTACATTCTTGGAATCTACTGATTTTGTTGAATTTCAACTGGATATAATTATGTGTTTTCTGTAAGTGCTAGAGAGTAGAGAGATGAAGGTAAAGGTCAGAGAATCATGGAGGCCCAGGAGTAGAGGCTTCTGGATTGAAGATCAAAGGACCTTAATTAATGTTAAATATGGCATCTGAAAGATTCTCAAGACTTCTGATTTAAAATTAAAACTCTCCCTGGGGATGGACTAGTAACAAGTTTTCCCCTTCCTCCAGGGGAGATTAGTCTGGATTATTCAGATGGGACCAATCTAACCACAAGAATCAAACATAGAGAATCATTCCTTGCTATGGTCAGAATAAGAGGGAGATGTGACCATGGAAGAATGGCCAGAGAGATGCAGTGTTGTGGGCTTTGGAAATGGAGAAGGGGACCACGAGCCAATATATGGAGACAATCTCTAAGGGCTGGAAAAGGCAAGAAAACAGACTGTCCCCTAGAAACTCCAGAAAGTTATGAAGCCCTGGTGACACCTTGCTTTTAGCCCAGTGAGACCTGTGTTGGACTTCTAACCTACAAAATTATATGGTAATAAATTTGTGTCTTAAACCACTCAGTTTGTGGTAATTTCTTACAACAGCAATAGAAACCAATATAGTGAACATGACTGTGAGTGCGGCTGTGTCTTACCTTTTCTCTAGAATTATATTCTTCACTCCTGATGATCAAAGTAAAGTTGGCAACAATTTGTAATTTGTAGTCTGGAGCTGTTTCCACTGAGCCAGAATTCAGAAGGCCAGTGTGGAAAGAAGACCAGAGTGGAAGTTGAGATATATGGGTTCAGGCTCTGTACTTGGTGATTATGTAACCTGGGATGAGTCACTTAAACCCTGCAGTTCTGGTGTCCTCAACTCTACCATGAGGGTTTTGGTCTAAGATAACCTCTAATTCCTTTGAGCGTTGCTCCTTGATGATTTCTCTGAGTGTCTGCCTCGCCCTGAGAGCCAATGTTCATGGGAGACTCTAACACGGCCAACTCCGCTAGCAGATGGAGTTTTACAGAAGGTTCAATGAGTAAGAGTTCTATGTGTCATGCTTAATTTTCAAATGTAGTTTTGCCTGCTTTGGTGACAGATGGGTGTTTAAATGTATTTGTCAAAGGGAAATATTTTATCCTAACTTTTATGATTTCTCAACATGGAGTAAGGTTTGAGGACTTGGATTTAGGATGTGAGACATGGTTGCTCAAATTCAGGACCAAAAACTTCCAGTTTAATTTTCAGCAGAATATTAATTATCTTTTCTACAGTTATTAGAGGGCAGAATTAATTGATCTCACAACTTATTTTCATTATGAAATACAGATATTTTGTAATATAACTTTCCCTTATTTTACCCCAAGAGTTTTGCCTTTCTTGTTTGCATAGTAATTCTTCTTTTCCTTTAGAACATTCTGTACTATGTTTTTGATGCGATATTTACTTTAAGCTACCTCAATATACTTACATTCTTGACTCATTTGATTACTTTCATTAACTTTTTTACTCATGGATTTCTAAAAACCTATCAACAAAACCTAAACCTTTCTTAAGTTCTTTTTAGTTATTTTGCCAAAAATAATAATTAAATGGTTGCTTGTTTATTATATGTTGGATGGCTTTGGTCACTGAGGTAGAGAAAGTTATCTGTTATAGTTTTGGAGTTATTTTGATACCAATTACAAAAATTTACTTTGGAAATTCTTAGTCTCCTTTGCTGTCAGGCAAATGAACATCAGGAGACTTGAATGCATTTTAGAAAAACCTCACTTTAATTATTTTTTGATCTGAAAACCTGAAATTTGTATGAAATATACAAAACATACCTAATAGTTGTGTTGAGATTTATGTAAACTGTTTTATAATATTCAGGGACATGTAATTATAGAATGTCAATGTTGGAAAGGACTCTAAACTATAGTTATTATCATTATTACTATAGACATTCATTTCATGTCCTTTTAAGTAAAATGTTTACTAAGCATTTATTTGGATTAGAAAATTAAACCCAAGTATAAAATAAGCTTAGAATAGACAATCCATTGTATCCAAACAATAGACACAATTATAAGGGACTTTATATTTAATTAACGGCCCTTTTTGAACTTAGACTTTGGATTGCTAGTAGTTCATGGTGACCCCAAGTCTAAACAAGCCATTAACTTGACTATTTTGAGGTTGACACAGCAGTGGAAGGAGCATTGGTACTGGGCTCTAAAGTTAAGTCTTTCTAGTTGTGCAATCTTGTGTGAGTTCTTTCATTTTGCCAGTCTTTAGTTTTCTCATAATCCAAATAAATCCATTGATAACTGGCTTAGATCCTCATCAGTAATAAATTATTTAGATAAAAAGTGCCTGGAATATAGCAAGCATTCAGTAAGTCATTATGCTTTTGCATATATTCCCTTTGGTTCCTAAAACATAATGCTTCCACAGCACTCTCTAAGAAAAATTTGAGGGCTGTTCATGGCATACACTCTATTTTGTGAGGCTTAAAGCTTTATGTCCCATGATGTCCTGCATGTTAGAATCTATATTTGAGTAGTGGATTATCTCACCTGCATTGCAGGCACAAGGCCACTAGTGAGATAATCTACATAAAAGTACTACAGATATGAAGTAGTAGTATTATTTTCGAGAAATCTTAGTGCACATTTATTGTCCATTGGTACCATGTGTGTACAAATTTGTGACACGAAGTTTTGTATTTGCTTCATTCCTAAGTTTATTTTTTCTTTCTCATTTATTTCCAATTTACGTTATCTTGCTTTATTTTCTATAACTTTGTTTAATGCCGTCACTCCACTTCAGAACAAGGTAGGAGGCTAACACACAAATATATATGTATATGTGTATATACATGCACATTAGTATCATTATTACTGTTTTTAAAATTCTACACTACTAAGGAAGAAGTGAGTGAGCTCTGGAATGCTGTCTGATTTGTATGTGGTGTACTTCTGATTGTTCTGACAAGCTGGATGTCAGAGCTTTGTGTTGAAGAAGAATTTAATTTGGGCATCAGGCTGGAAAATTTCCCCTTTTGAAACACTGCATGCCTAAATTGTGAAAGATAGAGACAATATTATCAAAGTTTATGTACGCTTACAACAAAGTGTTTGAAACACATTGTACTTTAGATCAAACCAATTAGCATTTAATTGCTTTGATGACAATTTTCTAACTACATGAATGTGGAAATTTGACTCAACAGATATATCTCTCCCAGGCAGAGCATAATTCTAGAACTTGTCACTCATTTCCATGTGGAATATATTGCTACAGGAGAGCAGGGGATTTTCTGAGGCCTGGGTTTCTTCAGGCCCACTGTTTTAGGAAATATGATGCCTGAGGAAGCAGTATCTCAGTTTAATGTGGAACAGAATTGTTGTCAGAGCATTAGTACTTATGCTGTATTAGAATCTTAGTTCTTAGGACTCAAAGTGTAGATTAGAATCACAAAGTAGAGTCTGGGGTTGAAAGCAGAGAGACATGTATCTACCTTAAATACTTTTGCATTTAAGGTATTGCCAGATACCAAGCTTGGGTATTCTATTTTTTTGAAACTAATGTTATGATTGGCATTGGTTTGTAAAAAATGAGCTTAGTATTGACTTTTCCATGTGTGGAATCACTGAAGAATACATAAGCTATACCAAATCAACCAATGATTATATCTGATATGGAGAGAAAAATATAGAAAAATGTTTCTATAAATTTAAATATTTACTTGTTTTCCCTAGATGTAACTAACATGTTAAAAATCTCTGTGATCAGAGATAAACCCACTCACATATGGTCACCTTATCTCTGATAAAGGAGGCAAGAATATAGAATGGAGAAAAGACAGCCTATTCAATAAGTGGTGCTGGGAAAACTGGACAGGGACATGTAAAAGAATGAAATTAGAACACTCCCTAACACCATACACAAAAATAAACTCAAAATGGATTAAAGACCTAATGTAAGGCTAGACACTATCAAACTTTTAGAGGTAAACAGGCAGAACACACTATGACACAAATCACAGCAAGATCCTTTTTGACCCACCTCCGAGAGAAATGAAAATAAAAACAAAAATAAACAAATGGGACCTAATGAAACTTAAAATCTTTTGCACAGCAAAGGAAACCATAAACAAGACAAAAAGACAACACTCAGAATGGGAGAAAATATTTGCAAATGAAGCAACTGACAAAGGATTAATCTCCAAAATTTATAAGCAGCTCATGCAGATCAATATCAAAAAAACAAACAACCCAATCCAAAAAATGGGCAGAAGACCTAAATAGACATTTCTCCAAAGAAGATATAGATTGTCAACAAACACATGAAAGAATGCTCAACATCATTAATCATTAGAGAAATGCAAATCAGAACTACACTGAGGTATCACCTCACATGGGTCAGAATGGCCATCATCAAAAAATCTAGAAACAATAAATGCTGGAGAGGGTGTAGAGAAAAGGGAACCCTCATACACTGTTGGTGGGAATGTAAATTGATACAGCTACTATGGAGAACAGTATGGAGGTTCCTTAAAAAACTAAAAATAGAACTACCATACGACCCAGCAATCCCACTACTGGGCATATACCCTGAGAAAACCATAATTCAAAAAGAGTCATGTACCAAAATGTTCATTGCAGCTCTATTTACAATAGCCAGGACATGGAAGCAACCTAAGTGTCCATCGACAGATGAATGGATAAAGAAGACGTGGCACATATATACAATGGAATATTACTCAGCCAGAAAAAGAAATGAAATTGAGATATTTGTAGTGAGGTGGATAGACCTAGAGTCTGTCATACAGAGTGAAGTAAGTCAGAAAGAGAAAAATAAATACTGTATGCTAACACATATATATGGAATCTAAGAAAAAAAAAAGGTCATGAAGAACCTAGGGGCAAGACGGGAATAAAGACACAGATCTACTAGAGAATAGACTTGAGGATATGGAGAGGGAGAAGGGTAAGCTGTGACAAAGTGAGAGAGTGGCATGGACATATATACACTACCAAACGTAAAATAGGTAGCTAGTGGGAAGCAGCTGCATAGCAGAGGGAGATCAGCTCGGTGCTTTGTGACCACCTAGAGGGGTGGGATAGGGAGGGTGGGAGGAAGGGAGACACAAGAGGGAAGAGATATGGGAACATATGTATATGTATAACTGCTTCACTTTGTTATAAAGCAGAAACTAACACACCATTGTAAAGCAATTATACGCCAATAAAAATGTTAAAAAAATCTCTGTGATCAAATCAATAAAATATTAATATAAGAAGAGAGTATAAGTCGAAGGTATATAATAGATACAGCAGAAATATTTCCAATTATGTACAAGAAGTTAATATGTGTTAAAACTGGTATTTCAGTTCAGTGGGAAATGAGTACTTAGTTACTAAATGGTGACATAATTGGCTGCTCACGTGAGATAAAAGAAAATTGAGCCCTTATCTTCCAGCACACACAAATATAAATTCCACATAGATTAGCAACTAAAACATGCAAAATAAAAATTTGCAAGAAAATCTGGGAGACTAGATGTGTTAATTTAGAAGCAAGGCAGACCTTCTCAACCAAAACTGGTTGAGAAAATACAAAATAAAATCAAATATGGAGACCTCTTCTAGAATTATGTTGCTGTTCTTCATTTTTACTCTTTAATTTAATCCAGGATCGTTCGACTGAACTCCTTGGAAAACACATCACATTTGAAATTTTGCTCTACCCACTGTAGAGCAAAACTGGTGGCTAAATGCCCAAGAAAAATGCTCCAAAATAATGACATATAGAAATGGACACAACTTTAATTAGTTTAGGTGTAAAGGAAAAGTCATTGGTGCACAACTGCTTTATTTTCAAAGCAATATTAAACTACCTCCCTGACCAGTTGCTACGATTGATGTTAATGTATATGAAATATAGAGGTTGATGAATCGTGGGCCTTGAGTAACTGTGTTCCTTTCTGCTGACCCTTATGAGAAGATAGGCAGAGAGTACAACTTCCTCATGTCCCCCCAAGTTGTGACACTTAAAACCTGTTGGTGAAAAGAGGACCTGTGTAAACAATAAAAGTACACCTTTGGATCCAAAAATATTTAAGCAAGATTCTCTTATACTGTGTTTTGAAGGAATACCCAGATTCATTGTGTGATAAAAAACCCTGGGCAGGTTTCATAGGCTGTTGTGTATGTGGGGAAAAGGTAGTGAGTGTGAGAGGCAGAAGAGACTTAAAGATCAGTGTTAAGGATTTGCCATCGCTGGCGCTTTGATCCTCTCCCGCTGTTATCTAAACTCCCCTGCCTTCCTCAACAACTCCTTTCGTCTAAACAATTCCTCACCTGGGCCCACATTTATCTTCATCCAACTGGGGCATCGATATCTGGACACATGCACACTATGTAAGTAAGTATATATACAATTTAAAGCATTTATATTTCTTTTAAATTTCAAAAAAAAATATTTATAAAAGTAAAATGACAACTGAGAAGTATTTTCTTTTGTCTTGTTTTCCTTAAAACTAAACCACTTAAACAAACAGAAGACACCTGATCTGATGTTCTGTAAGAGTACATTTTGTTTACTTTAATCTTATAAGAGAAATATATGTATATGTAAGCATATTTTTTTTTTGTGGCAGAAAAGCCTTTAAAAACTACTGCTTTGTTTTCTTTCCTTTTTCCCTGTTTTCATGCCACCTATTACACTATCCCATTGACTGTGCACTGATTAACCTGGAGGCTGCATTAAAATGGCATATGCTGAATGTTTAGGGGACCCTGAGAGCTTTATGAACCGTTTCATTCTACGGGTTGGAAAAATGGTCTGAAGGCTGTAAATGCTTAGTCAATTTAATGAATTCCAAGAAATTCAGCATTGAGAGAGAAGAGCAGAGTTCATAAAATATATTTTCTTTAAAATCTCTGGTCGACTTTGACCTGATATGGAAAATTTCAAAGATTAATTTCCTCAGTTTTCCCCTCCACAAAGGAGTGAGCTTGACATCACTAGAAGCAGAGAACAGATAGTGATGTTAGGAATATAAAGATCTCTTGAAATATGTGTGTAGAAGCACTTTGAATCTGTCAATCATTAAGCAAAGAAGTAATTAAGAGCCTGAGCTTAACTTCACTGTCCTATTTTGTCTACCATGGTCCTTCCCAAGTCTAAGAGTCAATACTTGAGACTTTAGCCTTTTTTTTCTCCTTCTTAATATGGTTACTAAAAGTACTTTCTACCCATAAAGTCAGCCAACTCTATTTCCTAACTAGCTCTTATGCCTCAGATTTTAAAATATCAAAATATGTGTGTCAAGATCCAATAAAAATATTTGAGGGCTTCCCTGATGGCACAGTGGTTGAGAGTCCGCCTGCCGATGCAGGGGACACAGGTTCGTGCCCCGGTCTGGGAAGATTCCACATGCCACGGAGCGGCTGGACCCGTGAGCCATGGCCGCTGAGCCTGCGCGTCCGGAGCCTGTGCTCCGCAACGGGAGAGGCCACAGCAGTGAGAGGCCCGCGTACCACAAAGAAAAAAAAATACTTGAAATTTTAGGAAAGAGATATTGGAAGTCCTTTGGGATGTATAAATGAACAGGATGATTAAGTTTATGTATAACTTCCAATTTGGTTGAATGTCTGGGTAAATTCAACTTTTGTTTTGTATCAAGTGAAATTCTGGGAGATGAAAATGTCTCTTATTGTGTCTATTGTTTATGAAAACTTTTTTTGCATATTAGAAATAATAAGAGAAATATTTTCATGGAAGTAGATAATACAATAATAATAGTTAATATTTAGTGAAAGCTTACTATTTGCAAAGCACTGATCTTAAGTACTTTGCAGGTCTCACTTCATTAATTTCTACAATGTTCCTGTGAGATTATTAATTTTATCAACTCCATTTTATTGATGAGAAAATTAAAGCACAGAGAATTGATACAACTTACTTAAGGTCATTTAGAAAAGGTAGAATTAGAATTCAAACATAGGCAATCTTGATCTAGAATCTGTGATTTTTACCACATACCATGTTGTCTCCCACATAATTCAAACTCAAAAAGACTTAGGTTCAAATCCTGGCTAGATCTCGTGTTAACTGAGTAACCCTAGAAACTAGGTCTCAGTTTTGTCCTCTGTAAAAGAGGCAGACTAATACCTATTCTACTGGGTTGCTGTGAATATTAAATGAGATAATCTGTACAAAGGAACAGCAAAGTTCCCGGCACAAAGTTGATAGCAAAAAAATGCCAGATGCTTCTCCTTCCCCTAATGTTCTGGAGTTTAAAAATTTATGGGAAAAAAAACATTTTTTTCTCCCCAAATATGATCTTCATAAAATCTAGTTAAAATATTTAACAGCAGATAGCCTATTCATTCTCCATATCCTTTAAGATGACTTTATTGTGAGCATGGAAAATTGTCTAATCTTTTTCTCTCCTTTCTTTTCTCTTAGCTAGCTACTGCTTACTGTGATGTTTTTATGAAAGGATAAGGTGGGACTGGGGCTGAGGCAGAAACAGCAGAATTTGTGGTTCTTTTTGGAATTTTAATTATAAGTCCAAGAATGCTCCTTTGATCAAATTTTTGTATGAATTTTCTTGAAAAGATCTTTGTTTACTGACCCTTAAATGAGGAGTTATATAATACAGATTCCACATCTTGTAATAAGCTAAACCCCTTCTGTAAGAAGAGGGTCCCATATACAGGAATTCATGGTGAAATTGGTATGTGGAGGGAAATCTATTTCTTAGACATCACTCAGATGTACTCCTCCAGCAAGAACTGGGTCTGTTTATTTAGATGAAGGGTTCAGGCATCTCTAACATCGAACTCTGAGGGCCACGAGTAGAGAAAAGTACAATTCACTGGGCAAACTTAAAAACACATTCCTCCATCTGTGGAGCGTCTCAGTGTCGGGCTCTGAAGAAGCCAAGGTTGCAGTGAATTTTGAGGCAAAAACAAATCGTTGAAAAATGTGCCCTTCTCCATCCTCCGCTGTCCCTTACAGCAGTCGAACTTGAACATCTTTAGCGTATCCTACACTTATCTGGTACCGGATACGTGGAAAAAAGTCAGCCTTGTGCTCCATCGCACGTAGGCTGTGGTTTGGCAGGACACTTGCGTGGGTTCCCCGGCCACTTCTACCCAAGTGAATAATGGTAACAGAACCCCCTTTCCATTTCCCACCCATACACATGTCTGAAAAAAAAAAACTAAACAAAACGTTCTTCTTTTTTTATCTGAAATGAAAACAAATAGAAGAATGAGTGGGAGAAAGGTCTGGTCAAATTTACTGTAAATGCCTCTGGAAAGAGGCTCTATCACAGAAAGGAAGGAATCCTTTGTTCTAGTTTGTGAAATACCAGTACACTTTCTGTGAATATTTAACCTGTAAGCTCCTCTCAAAATAAATGAAGTTCTTACTAACTCATGTCTTCCCCTTCCTGCAATAGGTGCTGTGGGTCAACAGTCCCCAAAGAGCTTGCGATTTGCTTTTTTAATAGTTTTATTTAAAAATTTGTATTTGTCTCCTGGGTAAAGAAAGCAGAAATAACACAAGTGCTTGTATCTGCTCCTTTTCAAAATCCTACTAAACTAATGGCATGGGAATAAAACAGAGAGAATAAACTAAAAAGATGAATAAACCAAAATGACGAAGAGGCAGAGAGAGGAGGTAATAGCAGGTGAGAGATGACAACAAGTTTTGGAAGGTACAAATTAGAGGATTTCTAACTGGTTTGAAAGAAAGTTGCAGCTGAAAGGGTCTACAGGAGGGACCGCATAGGAGAGGAAGCTGAGTTTTTCCTGCAGAACCCAGCAAAGGCTCACGAGATGGAGACACCAAGTGCTGCAAAAGTCATGGGGCTAAAACTTGGAGGGTGAATTGGGATTTTGTGTAGTTCCCTCCTGGAGGGCAGGTGAGTACTTCTCCTCCACAAGTGCAGAGCCCTGGGGATGTATGACTACAGGGATGTTACAACAGATTAGTTCTTTTTTTAAAATTATTATTAGTTTCTGCTTTATAACAAAGTGAATCAGTCATACATATACATCTGTTCCCACATCCCTTCCCTCATGCATCTCCCTCCCTCCCACCCTCCCCATCCCACCCCTCCAGGCAGTCACAAAGCACCGAGCTGATCTCCCTGTGCTCTGCGGCTGCTTCCCACTAGCTATCTACCTTACGTTTGGTAGTGTATATATGTCCATGCCTCTCTTTCGCTTTGTCACAGCTTACCCTTCCCCCTCCCCATATCCTCAAGTCCATTCTCAAGTAGGTCTGTGTCTTTATTCCCGTTTTACCCCTAGGTTCTTCATGACATTTTTTTTTTTAAATTCCGTATATATGTGTTAGCATACGGTATTTGTCTTTCTCTTTCTGACTTACTTCACTCTGTATGACAGACTCTAGGTCTATCCACCTCATTACAAATAGCTCAGTTTCGTTTCTTTTTATGGCTGAGGAATATTCCATTGTATATATGTGCCACATCTTCTTTATCCATTCATCCGATGATGGATACTTAGGTTGTTTCCAGCTCCGGGCTATTGTGAATAGAGCTGCAATGAACATTTTGGTACATGTCTCTTTTTGAATTATGGTTTTCTCAGGGTATATGTCTAGTAGTGGGATTGCTGGGTCATATGGTACTTTTATTTTTAGTTTTTTAAGGAACCTCCATACTGTTCTCCATAGTGGCTGTACCAATTCACATTCCCAACAGCAGTGCAAGAGTGTTCCCTTTTCTCCACACCCTCTTCAGAATTTATTGTTTCTAGATTTTTTGATGATGGCCATTCTGACTGGTGTGAGATGATATCTCATTGTAGTTTTGATTTGCATTTCTCTAATGATTAATGATGTTGAGCATTCTTTCATGTGTTTGTTGGCAGTCTGTATATCTTCTTTGGAGAAATGTCTATTTAGGTCTTCTGCCCATTTTTGGATTGGGTTGTTTGTTTTTTTGCTATTGAGCTGCATGAGCTGTTTATAAATTTTGGAGATTAATCCTTTGTCAGTTGCTTCATTTGCAAATATTTTCTCCCATTCTGAGGGTTGTCTTTTGGTCTTGTTTATGGTTTCCTTTGCTGTGCAAAAGCTTTGAAGTTTCATTAGGTCCCATCTGTTTATCTTTGTTTTTATTTCCATTTCTCTAGGAGGTGGGTCCAAAAGGATCTTGCTGTGATTTATGTCATAGAGTGTTCTACCTATGTTTTCCTCTAAGAGTTTGATAGTTTCTGGCCTTACATTTAAGTCTTTAATCCATTTTGAGCTTATTTTTGTGTATGGTGTTAGGGAATGATCTAATCTCAAACTTTTACATGTCCCTGTCCAGTTTTCCCAGCACCACTTATTGAAGAGGCTGTCCTTTCTCCAGTGTACATTCCTGCCTCCTTTATCAAAGATAAGTTGGCCATATGTGCGTGGGTTTATCTCTGGGCTTTCTATCCTAATCCACTGATCTATCTTTCTGTTTTTATGCCAGTACCACACTGTCTTGATTACTGTAGCTTTGTAGTATAGTCTGAAGTCAGGGAGCCTGATTCCTCCAGCTCCGTTTTTCGTTCTCAAGATTGCTTTGGCTATTCGGGGTCTTTTGTTTTTCCAAACAAATTTTGAAATTTTTTGTTCTGTGAAAAATGCCAGTGGTAGTTTGATAGGGATTGCATTGAATCTGTAGATTGCTTTGGGTAGTAGAGTCATTTTCACAATATTGATTCTTCCAATCCAGGAGCATGGTATATCTCTCCATCTATTTGTATCATCTTTAATTTCTTTCATCAGTGTCTTATAATTTTCTGCATACAGGTCTTTTGTCTCCTTAGGTAGGTTTATTCCTAGATATTTTATTCTTTTTGTTGCAATGGTAAATGGGAGTGTTTTCTTGATTTCATTTTCAGATTTTTCATCATTAGTGTACAGGAATGCCAGAGATTTCTGTGCATTAATTTTGTATCCTGCTACTTTACCAAATTCATTGATTAGCTCTAGTAGTTTTCTGGTGGCATCTTTAGGATTCTCTATGTATAGTATCATGTCCTCTGCAAACAGTGACAGCTTTACTTCTTCTTTTCCAATTTGGATTCCTTTTATTTCCTTTTCTTCTCTGATTGCTGTGGCTAAAACTTCCAAAACTATGTTGAATAAGAGTGGTGAGAGTGGGCAGCCTTGTTTTATTCCTGAGCTTAGTGGAAATGGTTTCAGTTTTTCACCATTGAGGACAATGTTGGCTGCAGGTTTGTCATATATGGCCTTTATTATGTTGAGGAAAGTTCCCTCTATGCCTACTTTCTGCAGGGTTTTTATCATAAATGGGTGTTGAATTTTGTCGAAAGCTTTCTCTGCATCTATTGAGATGATCATATGGTTTTTCTCCTTCAACTTGTTAATATGGTGTATCACGTTGATTGATTTGCGTATATTGAAGAATCCTTGCATTCCTGGAATAAACCCCACTTGATCATGGTGTATGATCCTTTTAATGTGCTGTTGGATTCTGTTTGCTAGTATTTTGTTGAGGATTTTTGCATCTATGTTCATCAGTGATATTGGCCTGTAGTTTTCTTTCTTTGTGACATCCTTGCCTGGTTTTGGTATCAAGGTGATGGTGGCCTCGTAGAATGAGTTTGGGAGTGTTCCTTCCTCTGATATTGTTTGGAAGAGTTTGAGAAGGATGGGTGTTAGCTCTTCTCTAAATGCTTGATAGAATTTGCCTGTGAAGCCATCTGGTCCTGGGCTTTTGTTTGATGGAAGATTTTTAATCACAGTTTCAATTTCAGTGCTTGTGATTGGTCTATTCATATTTTCTATTTCTTCCTGAGTCAGTCTTGGCAGGTTGTGCATTTCTAAGAATCTGTCCATTTCTTCCAGGTTGTCCATTTTATTGGCATAGAGTTGCTTATAGTAATCTCTCATGATCTTTTGTATTTCTGCAGGGTCAGTTGTTACTTCTCCTTTTTCATTTCTAATTCTATTGATTTGAGTTTTCTCCCTTCTTTTCTTGATGAGTCTGGCTAATGGTTTATCAATTTTGTTTATCTTCTCAAAGAACCAGCTTTTAGTTTGGTTGATCTTTGCTATCGTTTCCTTCATTTCTTTTTCATTTATTTCTGATCTGATCTTTATGATTTCTTTCCTTCTGCTAACTTTGGGGGTTTTTTGTTCTTCTTTCTCTAATTGCTTTAGGTGCAGGGTCAGGTTGTTTACTCAAAATGTTTCCTGTTTCTTAAGGTGGGATTGTATTGCTATAAACTTCCCCCTTAGAACTGCTTTTGCTGCGTCCCATAAGTTTTGGGTCGTCGTGTCTCCATTGTCATTTGTTTCTGGGTATTTTTTAATTTCCTCTTTGATTTCTTCAGTGATCACTTCGTTATTGAGTAGTGTATTGTTTAGCCTCCATGTGTTTGTATTTTTTACAGATCTTTTCCTGTAATTGATGTCTAGTCTCATAGCATTGTGGTCAGAAAAGATACTTGATACAATTTCAATTTTCTTAAATTTACCAAGGCTTGATTTGTGACCCAAGATATGATCTATCCTGGAGAATGTTCCATGAGCACTTGAGAAAAATGTGTATTCTGTTGTTTTTGGATGGAATGTCCTATAAATATCAACTAAGTCCATCTTGTTTAATGTATCATGTAAAGCTTGTGTTTCCTTATTTATTTTCATTTTGGATGATCTGTCCATTGGTGAAAGTGGGGTGTTAAAGTCCCCTACTATGATTGTGTTACTGTCGATTTCCCCTTTTATGGCTGTTAGTATTTGCCTTATGTATTGAGGTGCTCCTATGTTGGGTGCATAAATATTTACAATTGTTATATCTTCTTCTTGGATCGATCCCTTTATCATTATGTAGTGTCCTTCTTTGTCTCTTCTAATAGTCTTTATTTTAAAGTCTATTTTGTCTGATATAAGAATTGCTACTCCAGCTTTCTTTTGATTTCCATTTGCATGGAATATCTTTTTCCATCCCCTTACTTTCAATCTGTATGTGTCTCTAGGTCTGAAGTGGGTCTCTTGTAGACAGCATATATATGGGTCTTGTTTTTGTATCCATTCAGCCACTCTGTGTCTTTTGGTGGCAGCATTTAGTCCATTTACATTTAAGGTAATTATTGATATGTATGTTCCTATTCCCATTTCCTTAATTGCTTTGGGTTCGTTATTGTAGGTATATTCCTTCTGTTGTGTTTTTTGCCTAGAGAAGTTCCTTTAGCATTTGTTGTAAAGCTGGTTTGGTGGTGCTGAACTCTCTCAGCTTTTGCTTGTCTGTAAAGGTTTTAATTTCTCCATCAAATCTGAATGAGATCCTTGCTGGGTAGAGTAATCTTGGTTGCAGGTTTCTCTCCTTCATCACTTTAATTATGTCTTGCCACTCCCTTCTGGCTTGTAGAGTTTCTGCTGAGAGATCAGCTGTTAACCTGATGGGGATTCCCTTGTGTGTTATTTGTTGTTTTTCCCTTGCTGCTTTTAATATGATTTCTTTGTGTTTAATTTTTGACAGTTTGATTAATATGTGTCTTGGTGTATTTCTCCTTGGATTTATTCTGTATGGGACTCTCTGTGCCTCCTGGACTTGATTAACTATTTCCTTTCCCATATTGGGGAAGTTTTCATCTATAATCTCTTCAAATATTTTCTCAGTCCCTTTCTTTTTCTCTTCTTCTTCTGGAACCCCTATAATTCGAATGTTGGTGCGTTTAATGTTGTCCCAGAGGTCTCTGAGACTGTCCTCTGTTCTTTTCATTCTTTTTTCTTTATTTTGCTCTGCAGCAGTTATTTCCACTATTTTATCTTCCGTGTCACTTATCCGTTCTTCTGCCTCAGTTATTCTGCTATTGATCCCATCTAGAGTATTTTTCATTTCATTTATTGTGTTTTTAATCGATGCTTGATTCATCTTTAGTTCTTCTAGGTCCTTGTTAACTGTTTCTTGCATTTTGTCTATTCTATTTCCAAGATTATGGATCTTGGAAATAGAATCTTGGATCAGCTTTACTATCATTATTCTGAATTCTTTTTCAGGTAGACTGCCTATTACCTCTTCATTTGTTAGGTCTGGTAGGTTTTTATCTTGCTCCTTCACCTGCTGTGTGTTTTTCTGTCTTCTCATTTTGCTTATGTTACTGTGTTTGGGGTCTCCTTTTTGCAGGCTGCAGATTCGTAGTTCCCGTTGTTTTTGGTGTCTGACCCCAGTGGCTAAAGTTTGTTTCAGTAGGTTGGGTAGGCTTCCTGGTGGGGGGGGTGGCTAATGCCTGTGTTCTGGTGGTTGAGGCTCGATCTTGTCTTTCTGGTGGACAGGTCCACGTCTGGTGGTGTGTTTTGGGGTGCCTATGGCCTTATTATGTTTTTAGGTATCCTCTCTACTAATGGGTGGGGTTGTGTTCCTGCCTTGCTAGTTGCTTGGCATAGGGTGACCAGCACTGTAGCTTGCTGGTCGTTGACTGAAGCTGGGTGCTGGTGTTGGGATGGAGATCTCTGGGAGATTTTCGCTGCTTGATATTATGTGGAGCTGGGAGGTCTCTTGTGGACCTGTGTCCTGAAGTTGGCTCTCCCACTTCAGAGGCACAGCACTGACTCCTGGCTGCAGCACCAAGAGCCTTTCATCCACCCGGCTCAGAATAACAGGGAGAAAAAGTAGAAAGAAAGAATTAGTAGAAGAAAGAAAGAGAGAGGGAAAGAAAGGAAGAAGGGAAGAAAGGAAGGAAGGACGGAAGAAAGAAAGAAAGGAGGGAGGGAGGGAGGAAGGATGGAAAGAAAGAAGGAAAGAAAGGAGGGAGGGAGGGAGGAATGAAAGCAAAAGGAAGAGTGAATGGAAGAAGGGAGGGAGGGAGGGAGGAAGGAAAGAAAGAAAGAAAGACAGGAGGGAGGGAGGGAGGAAGGAAAGAAAAAGAAAGTGGAAAGAAGAAGGGTGGGAGGGAGGGAGGGAGGAAAGAAAAAGAAAGAAGGAAAGGAGGAGCGGAGGGAGGGAGGGAGGAAGGGAACGTAGGAAAAAAAGAAAGAGCAGGTAAAGTAGAATAAAGTATGAAATATAGTAGCCTTATTAAAATTAGAAAGTAATTATTGAAAAAAAAAAAACGGACCGATAGAACCCTGGGACATATGGTGGAAGCAAAGCTATACAGAGAGAATCTTACACAGAAGATTACACATACACATTCACAAAAAGAGAGCAGGGGGAAAATCAAAAATCTTGCTCTCCAAGTCCACCTCCTCAATTTGGGATAATTCGTTGTAAAAAGAGGAAAAGGGCGAGAAGTCTGAAATCTTGCTCTCTAAGTCCACCTCCTTAATTTGGAATAATTCGTTGTAAAAAGAGGAAAAGGGGGGAAAGTCTTAAATCTTGTCCTCAAAGTCCACTTCCTCAATTTGGGATGATTCGCTGTCCATTAATGCACTCCACAGACGCAGGGCACATCAAATGGACCGTGGAGCTTTAATCCGCTGCTTCCGAGGCTGCACAGAGAGATTTCCCTGTCTCTTCTCTGCTCTCACAGCTCCCGGGTCTCAGCCTTGGACCTGGCCCCGCCTCTGCGCGTAGGTCGCCGGAGGGCGTCCGTTCTTCGCTCAGACAGGACGGGTTTAAAGGAGCCGCTGATTCGGGGGCTCTGGCTCACTCAGGCAGAAGGGAGGGAGGGGCGCGCAGTGTGGGGCGGGCCTGCGGCGGCAGAGGCCGGCGTGACGTTGCAGCAGCCCGTGGCGCCCCGTGCGCTTTCCCGGGAAAGCCGTCCCCGGGTCTCGGGACCCCGGAGTGGTGGGGTGCACAGGCCCCCCGGAAGGCGGGGCGGACAGTGACCCGCGCTCGCACACAGGCCCCGCGGCGGCGGCGGCGGCGGCGGCGGCGGCGGGCGGCGGCGGCGGCGGTGGCGGCGGCGGCGGCGGCGGCAGCCCACGCCCGTCTCCGAGGTCCGCGCCTTACGCGCGGCTCGCGCCTGTCTCCGGCGCCTCCCCAAGCAGCCCTCTTAATGCCCTCTCCTCGCGCACCAGGAAACAAAAGGGAAAAAAGTCTCTTGCCTCTTCGGCAGCTCCAGACCCTTTCCCCGGACTCCCTCCGGGCTAGCCGTGGTGCACTAACCCCTTCAGGCTCTCTTCCTGCCGCCAGCCCCAGTCCTCTCCCTGCGCTCAGACTGAAAGCCGATACCCGAGCCTCAGCTCCCAGCCCCGCCCGCCCCGGCGGCCAAGCAGACAAGCCTCTCGGGCTGGTGTGTGCCTGAGGGCACCGGTCCTCTGTGCCAGAATCTCTCCGCTTTGCCCTCTGCACCCCTGTGGCTGCGCTCTCCTCCGCTACTCCGAAGCTTTCCCCCTCCGCCACCCGCAGTCTCCGCCCGCGAAGGGGCTTGTAGTGTGTGGAAACCTTTCCTCCTTCACGGCTCCCTCCCACTGGTGCAGGTCCCGTCCCTATCCTATTGTCTCTGTTTATTCTTTTTTTCTTTTGCCCTACCCAGGTATGTGGGGAGTTTCTTGCCTTTTGGGGGGTCTGAGGTCTTCTGTCAGCGTTCAGTAGGTGTTCTGTAGGAGTTGTTCCACGTGTAGATGAATTTCTGATGTATCTGTGGGGAGGAAGGTGATCTCCGCGTCTTACTCTTCCGCCATCTTCCTCCGGGCCCCACCAGATTAGTTCTTGACTTAAAGAGATAGGGGACTGGAGTGAGCTGCTGGGTTGAAAAAAAGGGAATCAAGTGAAGTCTTTACATGGATGGTGAGTCATACAACCCCCAACTGTCTGCTCTCAGAACTCTGGTTCTCAGGCATCTACTTCCCAGGCAGGAGATGGGAGAATCTTTCTCTGGAGAAACTGAAAGGACCCGGGCGTTCTGATATTTGGAGGAATTCCAGTAAGAAATCTGTCTTCTGGCCTAGTCACTCTCTGGTGAAAACCATTAACTGACAGCTCCTTTCCTCCTCGAACCTCGTATTCTCTCCTCTTCACCTCCCCCTGCATGGAGAACTTCCAATCATCCTTGTTTATAGCCTCCCCTTAAACATGAACTGATAGCCACGGATCACCAAGAAATATTCAGTAAAAGCCTCCTTCATTGACTAGAGACTATAACAAGTAAACAGGAAAAGGGAAATAAATACAATGAAGGGAAAAGGAAAAAAGTCAAAAAAACAAAACAAAACAAACTCCTAGAGTTAATATCCTCAGAGAGACAAAATTCACTGCATCCATATTATTAGAATAAGATAATATTGAGAAGCAGAAAACTCATGAGTGTTAAAAATATAATACTCCAAATTAAAATTAAATAGAAGACAAAGTTGAAGAAATGCCTAAGAAAGCAGAATGACACACAGAGAAATAGATAAGGAAAAAAGATATGAAAACTTGTAGCTCAGCCTAGGTTCTAAGAAGTCCTTGGAAGGCAACATTCACTAAAGAGAAATTATAGAGGACAGGAAAACTGGAAGAAATTTCAAATAATCAATACAAGGACATAAATTTCCAGATTAAAAGGTTTATCAAGTGTCCAGAAAAAAAAAAGACTCACACTAAGATTTATTAGGAAATAGAAGATTCTGAAAAAATCTAGGTTGATGATATGTCATATTTTCAACCTAGGGCTAAGAATGCCATGGATTGCTCAAAGAAACTGAACTGAAGAAAAATGAAGAAATACTTTCAAAATTATGAGGGAAAAAATATCCTTCCTAGAAATTATAGTACTATTTCGATTATTCAAGCTCTTGAAAAATCATCTGTCCCGCATGATTTTTCACTGAAGCATATAAGAGATAGAAGTATGGGACCCGGAAAATTAAGAGACAGACGGTTCTCAGGATGATGGCCAAGGGAAGTCTGTCAGTGAAGGTTATTCCAGTGAAGAGTCAGCTAGTATAGACTTCCCCCACAAAAAGTGACATGATAGAAAGAAGTGTTCAAAAGAGCACTTTTGGCAGAAGGCTGCAGGTAGGTTGAATGGAGAAGAGCTAGGATGCTGATGTAATAATATAGGCATAAAGAGAGTTTTAAATGTCCCAATCCACATTTCCTTGCATTTAGCAAACATGATTTTGCTAAAAGAAAGAATACAGTAACATAACCTGTAGCTTTGGTTTGTTTTAAAATCCTTGAAATCCAACCAGAAATGCAAAAAACAAAGGAGCAGAAAAGTGAGTGAAATAGAGGCTATAAGCTGAAGTAAAGGAATGAATAGATTAATTCAGAACATGGGATGTAAGAAGAAAGCACCTTTAAACAGCAAAGGCAACAAATAATTTGGTGCGAACATCCTTTAGGTAAACACAGCTGTCAGAGAACAGGGGAATTCAAAGTAAAACTACTTTCTAGGATGAGTAATATGAGGGAAAACTATAATGTAGGTTAAACTTTTAATATATTTTTGGTCTAGGAATAGAATGCTACTATAATTCCTTCATAATTTGGATTGTTTAGATAGGGTTTTTATTGCATATCTACTGTGGTCTTTGTTTTTGACTGTGAGGAAAACAGAAATGCTGTTTTCAGAATTGGAGTGAGATAAAAAATAATATATGATCATCATATAAGCTTATAAGAGAAAGTAGAAACACAGATGGTGCACAAAATTTGTTTGTAAATATCCATATTACATGTGCAGATACACACACACAAACACTTCTGTGTCAATGAAGTAACCAAGTCACTCACAGGCCAATAAAAGTTAAGCAAATTTAAAAAACCAAACAACAACCAAAAAACAGGTTTTAATTTTTTAAAAACTGAAATGCAACTAATGACTTTCTGGAAATTCTTTCACTGTTCTGCATCTCTTTCTGCAACAGTGCAGGAGGCATTTTGGCCCTCAATTTTTTTTTTTTTTTTTTTTTTTTTGCGGTATGTGGGCCTCTCACTGTTGTGGCCTCTCCCGTTGTGGAGCACAGGCTCCGGACATGCAGGCTCAGCTGCCATGGCTCACGGGCACAGCCGCTCCGTGGCATGCGGGATCTTCCCGGACCGGGGCACGAACCCGTGTCCACTGCATCGGCAGGCGGACTCTCAACCACTGTGCCACCAGGGAAGCCCCTGGCCCTCAATTTTTAAATTCTTAAAGGACACAATTTTCAGTTAAAATCGAATAATGAACATTTGTTTTTTCTTTTTTGCGGTACATGGGCCTCTTACTGCTGTGTCCTCTCCCGTTGCGGAGCACAGGCTCTGGGCATGCAGGCTCAGTGGCCATGGCCTCACGGGCCCAGCCACTCCACGGCATGTGGGATCCTCCCGGACCGGGGCATGAACCCATGTCCCCTGCACTGGCAAGTGGAGTCTCAACCACTGTGCCACCAGGGAAACCCTGAACAATTATTTTGAATAGGTAATTTTAAAGGGATTTCTTTGATCACTTTATTGCATTTTTTTTTTCTTGAAGAGAGTAATGTAATGTTTGTGATGAACTATTTCTGGCTGTCCTTTCTCCAGACTGGTTTTGGGGAATTTTATAAAACATTTAAAGAAGAGTTAACGCCTATTCTTCTTAAACTATTCCTAAAAATTGAAGAGGAAGGAATGTTTCCAAACTCATTTTATAAGGCCTGCATCACCCTGATAGCAAATGCAGGCAAAGAAACAACAATAACAAAAGAAAATTACAGGCCAATATCACTAATGAACATAGATGCAAAAACTCTCCACAAAATATTAGCAAATAGAATTAAACAATAGATGAAAAGGAACATAGACCATGATCAAGTAGGGTTTATCCCAGGGATGCAAACATGGCTCAATATCCACAAATCAACCAACATGATACACCACTTTAACAAAGTGAAGAATAAAAATCATATGGTCATCTCCATAGATGCAGAAAATGCATTTAACAAAATTCAGCATTGATTTATGATAAAATCTCTCAACAAAGTGGGTATAGAGAAAACATACTTCAACATCATAAAACCCCTTTATGATAAACCTACAGCCAACATCCTACTCAACAGTGAAAAGCTTAAAGCATTTCCTCTAAGATCAGGAGTAAGACAAGGATGCCCACTCTCGCCACTTTTATTCAACATAATATTGGAAGTTCTGGCCACAGCAATCAGAGAAAGAAAAGAAATGAAAGAAATTCAAATTGAAAAGGAAGAAGTAAAGCTGTTACTGTTTGCAGATGACCTGATAATATATATAAAAAATTATTAGAAGTAATAAATGAATTCAGTAAAGTTTCATTATACAGAATTAATATACAAAAATCTATTGCATTTCTGTACACTAAAAATGAACTATCAGAAAGAGAAATTTAAAAAAACTCATTTACAACTGCATCAAAAAGAATAAAACATCTAGGAATAAACCTAATGAAGGAGGTAAAAGACTTGTCGTTGGAAGACTATAGGACACTGATGAATGAAACTGAAGATGACACAAATGGGAAGATGTATACCATGCTCATGGATTGAAAGAATTAATATTGTCAAAATGACCATACTCCCCAAGGCAATCTACAGATTTAATGCCATCCCTATCAAAATACCAATGGCATTTTTTCCACAGAACGAGAATAAGTAATTCTACTTTTTAAAAATAGAAACATAAAAGGCTCTCAAAACAATTTGAGAAAAAGAAAAAAGCTGGAGGTGTCATGCTCCCCGATTTCAGACTATACTACAAAGATACAGTAATCTAAACAGTATGGTACTTGTACAAAAACAGACACATAGATCAATGAATGGAACAGAATACAGAGCCCAGGAATAAACTCACACTTATTAGATCAATTAATCTATGACAAAGGAGGCAAGAATATAAAATGGGGAAAAGACAGCCTCTTCAATAATGATGCTGGGAAAATTGGACAGCTACATGAAAAGAATCAAACTGGACTACTCTCTCATACTACATACAAAAATAATCCCTAAATTGATTGCAGACTTAAATGTAAAACCTTGAACCATAAAACTACTAGAAGAAAACATAGGCAGCACGCTCTTTGATGTCAGTCTTAGCAATACTGTTTGGATCAGTCTACTCAGGCAAGGGCAACAAAAGCAAAATAATCAAATGGGACTATATCAAACTAAAAGGCTTTTGCACAGCAAAGGAAATATCAACAAAATGAAAAGGTAAGTTACTGAATGGGATAAGATATTTGTGAATGATGTATCTGATAAATGGTTAATATCCAAAATACACAAAGAACTCACATAACTCAAATTACAAAACAAAGAACCCAATTAAAAAAATTGACAGAGGACCTAAGTAGACATTTTTCCAAAGGAGACATACAGATGGCCAACAGACACATGAAAAGATGCTCAACATCACTAATTTTCAGGGAAATGCTAATCAAACAACAATGAGATACCACCTCACACATGTCAGAATGGATATCACCAAAACGACAGAAAACAAGTGTCGTTAATCATATGGAGAAAAGGGAACACTTGTGCACTGATGTTGGTATTATAATCTTGTATTTTTACTATGGAAAGCAGTGTCCATGTTCCTCAGAAAATTGAAAATAGACCTGCCATAAGATCCAGGAATTTCACTTCCTGTCTTTCTAAAAGTCCAATTACATATATGGTAAGCTTTTTCACTATGTATATACCATTTATATATGTATTTTCTATCTTCTTTTCCTCTTCATGTTCCAGTTTGCATAGTTTCTACTGAAGCAATTTATTTCTCATTTCTCCTCAGCTCAATTCATTCTGCTTTTAAACTAGTCAATTCAGTTAATTTTGTTATTGATTTGCCATTGAGTTGGAGAATTTCCATTAGATTACTTTTTTATAATTCTAATTTGATGACAAATTTTCCATTTTGTCATTGCTCTCTAACAAATTAATCACGGTTAATTTAAAGTCTATATCTGATAATTTAATATATAATTCATTTTTAGCTGTATTTCTATAATTTATTTTCTTTTGACCCCATTTTCAGGTATTCCTGGTAAATTTTTTACTTAATACCAGATTTTTTGTGTGTATGTGAAAACATTATAAAGCTGCAGAGACTATTATCTCATTCCTGAGAGGATTAATTACAGCTTCTGCCAGATAGTTAGAATAACAGAAGATCATCTTTGTACAAAGATGGAGCCAATTCAAGTTGGGTTTCAGTCTTTATAAGGTCTCACCTATTTACAGTTTGCTTTTATTCTTAAGATGTAGTCCTTCACATCAGAAATCCTGTTGAGTTTATCAGGATCCTATATACTATTTAGGAATTGGCATATGCTGCTAGGGAAAAAGAGGTGCAGAATGTCAGGCACTGCTATTATCATCTCTTTGGAATCTTTGACTTAAAATTCTCCTGTTTTGGTAGCCTTGAGTTCCAGTTTTTGTCTCCTCAGTACTGTGTTAGTGTGGGAAGCTCTTTTTCCCTTCTCAGTTTTTGCGGTCATTTTACTTAACAGAAAATATCTTATGGGGAAAAACAAGCAGGTTAGAGTTTTGGAGTCATCTCAATGTGCTGCCAATTTCTCTAGGACCTTGACCCCTCAAATCCTGGCTGCGCTGTTATCTGTATGTATGCCTCCAAATACAAAATGTATTTTTTGTATTTATGCAGCTTCTCTAGTTATTTTTAGTGAAGTGGTTAGTCTTCTACAAGCTAGATTATCATAGACAGAAGTCCGCCCTGAAATCAATTTTAAGTTAAATCTTCTCTTGGCAATCCCTCTTCCACCCCATTAACCCTAGCTGACACTGCCATGGGCTTCTCCTTCCCCTCCCCTATTTTGCTAACCACTATCAAAAAGATGCAGGGAGGGCTTCTCTGGTGGCGCAGTGCTTGAGAATCTGCCTGCCGATGCAGGGGACACGGGTTCGTGACTCGGTCCGGGAGGATCCCACATGCCGCTGAGCGGCTGGGCCCGTGAGCCATGGCCGCTGAGTCTGCGCGTCCGGAGCCTGTGCTCCCCAACGAGAGAGGCCACAGCAGTGAGAGGCCCGCGTACCGCAAAAAAAAAAAAAAGATGTGAGGAGGTGGATATAGTGTACATGTAACTTCTTACTTGATTGTTAGTGCAGTAAGATGATTTTATTCTCTCTGGGTCTAGTAAACATTTAAAATAGTTTCTCTTGTGGGCATTTTGGTAGTTCCTTCTGAGGACCCACTTTAAATGTTTATCTGCCCTTCTTATATTGTAGCAGTGCATCTTCCTCTAGTGAGCACTCGCCTCTCATCCTCTGATTTTCTAGTGGTCTTCTGGATGGTCTCTTTTTTTTTTTTTTGCGTGGGCCTCTCACCGTCATGGCCTCCCCACTGCGGAGCACAGGCTCTGGACGCACAGGCTCAGCAGCTGTGGCTCACGGGCCCAGCCACTCCACGGCATGTGGGATCTTCCCGGACCCGGGGTACGAACCCACGTCCCCTGCATTGGCAGGCGGATTCCCAACCACTGTGCCACCAGGGAAGCCCCTGGATGGTCTCTTTCTAATTGGATTCCATTGCTTTTCCAGACATCTATCTTTTGCAAGACTTCACCTTTCTCTCCCTTGTATCCCTGTCTTTTTCATGAGAGACATTCAGAATCCTTGCCTCTGATGTCAGTGAAAGTGCAACTAGTTTTTAATATATTCTGGTCTTTCTGCCTTACTATCTTGGGCTGATAGTTACAGCCATTTGACTTTAGATTCTTTAAGTGTTTTTATGTATCATACAGCAATCCATTGTGATCCTTTCATACCCCAGGAAAGACACACTAAGCCTTCTGATTGGGCTCTTTGAAGTCCCTCTATCTTTGGAGAAAACACACACCCTTTCTAACTCATGGTACACTAGCAGCTTTCTTGAAAGGAATTTCTATCTTAAAAAAAACCTCTCAAACTCCATCTCTTAACCATTTAAACCTTTGCATTAGTGTCATAAGGCTGTTGTAACAAAGTACAAGAAAGTGGGAGCTTAAACCAATAGAATTTTATTGTCTCACAATTCTACAGACTAGAAGTCTGAAATCAAGGAGTTGGTAGGGCCATGCTCCCTCTGAAACCTTTAGGGGAGTCCTTTCTTGCCTCTGCTTGATTTCTGGTGGTTTGCCAGCAATCTTTAGCATTTCTTGGCTTGTAGATGCATCACTCTGATCTTCTTTCTCCACAGGGCATTCTCCCTGTATGTCTGTCTGTCTTCACATAGCCATCTTCTTATAAGGACACCAGTCACATTGAATTAGTGGGCCCCCTACTCCAGTATGGCTTCAACTTAACTAATTACATCTGCAATAGTCTTATTCCCAGATAAGGTCTTATTCAGAGATGGTGAGGTTAGAACTTCAACATATCTTTTTTAGTGGGACACAATTCAACTTATAACATCCCTAGATATATTTGATTTATCTAACTGATTTTCAAAGACCTACTGTGAATTCCTCCAAGCTAGTTTAATAACTCATTTCGGTATCTGATGTCAATTGACCTTGGCGCCTTGGTTGAAACTTCCAATTTAGCACTCTGTTAGAATTGAATACATGTTGGGTTATGTATTTAGTTGTAAAAATACTACTGGTGAACGGTACTGGTTAATATGGACTTAGGCAGTATATGAACAACTGAAGAATTGTAAAAAATTTCAGGAGACACCTAGGTGATTTTTTTAAAAGCACAACTTTATACTTAAAATTTTAATCATGTAACTTCTTCAATGAAGCTTTCTGGATAAATTCAAATATGTTATTGCTCACATAGCAAAATTTAAATATTTCAATGAGAAATTGATAAAAGATCAGAAAATACATTTGAGCAAATATTTTAAAAAGCATTTAGAAAAATATTCTGAGTTTACAAACTGAACTTCTGTGGCCAGTGAGAAAACCAAGGCTTCAGTGTTTATTTGACAAAAGTTGAAAAGGGAATTTAAAAATTAGTTATTAGTAAATATAGTCATACCGTTGGAAGGGAAAATTACTGGTTATGCTGCCATTTGTGGAGGAAGACTTTAGAAACAATGAAGGCTTCAAATATTGAAGATAATTTAAACTTTTAAATAGTGCTAGAAAGCTCTTTAAAAAAAAAGTAGAACCCCTATTGGATTACTTTTTCATCCCATTACACTTCTAAGAGATAGCTACTTCTAATTTTTAGCTATTTCTTCAAGAAATTATCTTCAAAATTCTAAATAATGTGCTTGTATAATGCTTTCTCTTGATTAAGCATTTTTATGCATTTTCTATTGACTTCCTATTTTGGTACATAAAGATTGAAACTCTGTTGCTTCTCACTTTTTCCATATATTTTAAGTATAGCTGTACTATAGTTTTTTATTAAATGTTTTCCTTATTATGATATTAAATACTGTTCACTGTTCAGACAACTAATATACGTAATTATGTTCTCTTTCTTTTACTGCTGTTTGCTTTTCCTGGAGTTAGTAATTTACTCAATTTTTTTTTTTTTTTTTTTTTTTTTTGCTGTTTCTTTGAACCGAAGACTGAGTCTCCATACATTTTCCAATTGCCCTGTAGACTACTTCCCTTTACAATTTCCTATATGGTCAAATTGGCAAGGTAATCTGTAATTTCCAATTTTTCTTCCTGGGACTTCCCTTCTGGTGCCATCTATATTGCTGATTCAATCTAGATTTGCTCTACAGGAGCATAGCTGTCATCCTGGGCCTCTCCTTTTCAGAAGTTCCAGGAATTCTCTACATCTTGTTCCTGTATTAGATTCTGATTCCCTGTTTCACATCTTTTCTTTCTTTTTTCCCTTCAGTTTGGTGAAGTACATTGTCCAATAGCTTCCTGAGAAGGGGTACACAGGAAATAAATGGAGACCATGAATGTCTGAAATTGTCTCCATTCTATTCTTGCACTTTCTTTACAGCTTAGTGAGACATAAACTTCTAAGTAGAAAATAATTTTCCTAAGAATTTTGAAGGTGTTACTCCATTATTTTGTTTCCATCATTGCTGTTGAGAAGCCCAGTGACTCATTCTCAATTCTTTGCTTCTGACTTATTTTTTCTAGGATTTTCTCTTTTACCCTAAAAATCCACGGTGAGGTGTATTAGAATGAATATTTTTTTTATGTTCATTGTCCTGAATGTTTTCAACTGGGAATCTTATGCTTTCCAGCTCTGAAAAAAATTCTTGTATTATTTTTTTCCATCAGTTCTGAAAATCTTAATAGATTTGACATCCCAGCTCCCTAATTTTCTCTTCATCTTTGTCTACCTCTGTGTTTTACTTTTAGGAAGATTTCTTTATTTCATCTTCCCACTTGTGCTCATAATTTTTACTTTGGCTATCATATTTTTAATTTCTAAGAGCTCTTTTATAGTTTCTAAATATCCCTTAAAAATAATACCCTCTTCTTCCTTCATGCATAGAATATACTCTCTTATCCCTGAAGGTGGATGATATAGATTTTTCTTTTCTTTCTGTTGTTTTATTTTCTTCTACTCCTTGAAGTCTCACTTTCTTCTGATTCTCTTGCATGATTTACCTTCTTCATGTAAGAGACTTTACTCAAATATCTGTTGGTGATCCCTGGTGTTCATTCACATTTGAAAGTGAGAACTTGAAGAATCAGTTATGAACGCTTTGTACATAGTTTATTTTATTGGCAGGGAGAACTCGTTGCAAGAAAATGGGCAGTCATCCAATTTTGGGATTGCAACCTACTTATTAGGCATTTTTTTCTGAGTATGTTACATTTCTCCAGAGAAGGGTAGATTCTCCAATCTGGCAGAACTCCAGAGACAGTATAAGACTGGAAGGTGGCACTCTGGATCTGTGCAGGTGAAGGTTCCCGAGGGCAGTTTTCATCTTGCTAATCAATGTGTACATTTTCACTGAGTACACTAGTTTCAGCTTAGCACCTCATTCCAGTCCTCCTTTCTACCCCTGTTCCTGAGTCCAGAATGTCTCCGATCTCAGATTCAATTCATCTAGGAAACATACTTCCTTCTCCTATAATGATGAGGGAGTAGTTGTTGCTAGATGGGGGTTACAGGAGAGGTAGGAATGTGGAGATCTAACTGCTCCTTATATAGACTTTAAATCTACACTTATGGTTTATGGCCTTATTTCACTCTTTCCTTCTGCCATAACTGATGTCTCCAAAAGCAGGGCTGTTGGAGTCCTGCAGCCTATTTCTAGTGAGTATCTCCCGCTCCAGCCCTTTGGTTTAGAACTCTCTTTCCTCTGTTCAGGGGTTTACCAGTCCCATGTCTTTTTTCGATCTGTATGTGTTGTGGTTATTACTTTGTTTAATTGAAAATGGGAGTTGGCTTTTCTTTTTGTTTTGGGAAGATCTTCAGAAAGATCTTAAATCTGAAAGGCCAGGTGACTATTTGAAGCAGAACATTAATTTGCATGATACAAATACACGATTAATTTTACAAATCATATATAAAAGTAAGAACTAGTCAACCCTCTAGTTGCTGGAATCTCTGGTAAACAGAGAGCCTCTCATTCTTAGACTTGGTAGTTTGCCAGTGAATAAGATTAACTGTCTTTCACTAACATTTTTGATTCATTATTAAGGACTCAGACATTTAACTGGGACCTTGCTATACTGTGTAACTCCTCATTGTTACTTTGTTTTGGAGTGAATTTTTTGAAAGAATTGGTCATTCACATAATTAATAAAAATATTGATAATAGTTCCACTTATTAAACTAAATGGACTCTGAATTAGAAAAGGCTTTTCCCCCCCAGAATTTTCTGGGGATACACACCAATCCAATGGCCTCTCTCACTATAGTTTTTCTCAAACAGAATTTTCAACTTTGTCTGCCAAATCAGTTACAAAGTTTGAACCTCTATATATACATTAAAAAAATTATTTCACTATGATATCTGTTGATTTGGATTTGATCCTTCCTGGCAGGATATGAGATCTCTGCTCAGAAAATACTCTGGCCACTTTAGTCTCCCAATGATGCTATAAACTTATCAAGACACTTTATGCATATTTGGCAGCTGTGATTTGAAAAAGTGGAGTCGCTAGCAATAAAACAGGAATTCAGAGTAACAGAGCTCTTGGGTGATCCTAAAAATAGTGAATATATGAATATTTTATATGAGACAATGATTTGATAGTAAATCCTCTTTCTGAGAAGTTAGAAAAAGCCTTTCCTTCACAAACCTACCAGTGAATTCTCATCTAAGCTACTCTAAGATAAACCACACTAGTGCACATCCAGATCACTACTGAATGAATGAAAGCATTTCTATGGATCTAAACCAATTAATACTACCTGGTCCCAAATCAACTCCTTGGAATAATTTCTGCCAAAACGTCCTCAAATTGATCATGCAGACCCTCCTCCTCTCTCACCTCCTCTGTTTTTGCAAAGGCAGTTATATTTATCCTCTTTTTGCAAATCACACAGGCACCATTCTAGTTCAACTTTTAATTTCATTAACCAGGCCAATATGGTAGCTTCTGAAATAATCTTCACGCTTTAAAAGACTTCTCTATACATCTCAAAACACTATGGCCAAATTTAGCAAATTTAGCTTCATCAAGTGTAACTCTGAACATATAATCTTTTGAAAAAAAAAACCAAATAAACCTCAAAACCCTTTGTAGGCTACTCATTTTCTACCCAATTAAAATGCTATTTATTAAGGAATCCACATATCTTTCCTTTCCACTTGTCCACTGCTATTTTTCAAAATATACTCTGTATTCCATTAAGCAAAATTTTATGTTCTTCTTTTGCAAACTCACATAACTATAGGATCCAAGCAGGGAAGGATTTTAGTGAAGCAGGTCTATACATTTTATTTAAACAGCATTATTGAGCTATAATTGATATACACTCAACTGTAGATACTTAAAGTATAGAATTTGAAGCTTTGACATATGTATACACCCGAGAAACCACGACTACAGTCAAAATAATAAACATGTCCATCACCCACAAAAGTGTCTTTGTGCCAGTTTATAATCCCTTCATCTCCTTCCTTCTCACTTCTCTTTCCCAAGCAAGCACTGATCTGCTTTCTGTCACTATCTATTAGTTTGCTGCTTCTAGAGTTATACACCTGGAATCATTCAGTATCTACTATCTATTCTTCTTTTTTCGTCTGGCTTTTTAAAATTCAGAATATTTTGAAATTTTACCTTCTTGGGTGTTGGATATTTTTGTACATCTATAAATATTCTTGAACTTGGTTCTGGGATGCAGTTAAAACACTTGAAGGCAGTTTGATTCTTTTATGCTTTGCTTTTAATTTTTATTAGATGGGACCAGTCTAGAGCTAATTATTCCCCAACACTGAGGCAAGACCCTTCTGAGCACTCTACCCAAAGTCCTGAATACTCTACCCAAAGCCTCATGAATTACATGATTTTTCTATCTTCCTGGTAGGACCAGACACTATTTTCGTTCTATGTGAGCGCTGGCCCTGTTTTCCCCTAATCCTTAGAATGCTCTTCCCCTGGCCTAGGGTAGTTTCTTCATATGCATGTGATGATAAGAAGTCTCCTAAATACTCAAGGGGGACGCCTCTGAAGATCTTCAGAGTTCTTTTTCTCCAAAGCTCTCCCATTGTCAACACTCTAACCTGCAAATTCTACCCATTTTGGGCTATCAGACTTTCAGTTCCGTCGCCTCAATCAGAGGATCCACTGGTTCCCATCCGGGCTCCCTCAGCCTGCACTGCTGCCTGGAAGCCCTCTCAAGGAAGTCAGCTCAGCATCTGGCTCGCCTTGGTTATTTCTGGTCTCTCATGGATTACTGTTCTTTGTCGCCTGATAGACAGTGTCTTGAAAACCGTGGCTTCCAATATTTTGTTTGGGTATTTTGTTAGTCTTAGGCAGGAGAGTAAGTTCAATCCCTTTACATTTTCTAAATATCTCAACCAGATATGATCTCTTTAGTATTGGAACCCTCACAGGACCTTGTATCTCTCCATAGCACTGTGTCCTGCTTTTCATTATAATTATGCTTGTAATTATTTTATTCCTCCTCTTAGCTTTCAGGCACCTCTGTGATGCTTGTTTTTTTCTCCAAACACCCAATAAACAGATGTTGAATTCAAGTGAGGTAAAAGATAAAAGGTCTTAGCCTGTTACTTCAGCAAATGACTTTTTTTGTTTAAACTCAATAATCCCAGGTAAGTGCTTAAATTATCAGCACCAGAATTTCCCTCTTTTGTAAAGTGGTGAAATAATGAAAGCTATTATATTTGTTATATATAAAAAATATTTTTCCTATATTAAATGATCCATAGAGCTAAGTTCTAGGCAGTTTCTAGAACTGTCATGGTTGTGAGCACTTAACCTGCTTTAAAAAATTATTACATATATCAGTCAGATTTGCCATAAGGGGCCTTACATGTCTGATAAGTATACTGACATTATTTTTCACTGCTGTGCAACTTGGAAGGTGACAGAGTTATGTCTCGTGGTTCTCTCACAAGGCTACAAGGCTCAGTTTATTGATGTAATTTTTTGGAAGTGCTTGACTGTCCTTTACCAAACTCTGTGTGTGATTTAAAAAATATCTGTATTAAATGTATATATCTCTGGTCTATTCCCCAGGATGTGTATTATTGTTATAGGAGAGGTTGGGGATGACAGAAGAACCAAGAACTGGATGAAAACCCATTTTCAAGTCCTGACTCTGTCACTTAGTCACAAAGAGACTTTGGAAAATTAAATTAGAATATATGACTCTGAGTTCTTTATTTAAAAATAAGGATAATATTGTATTCTTCCAAATGTTCCTTTGAGGGTCCAATGAGAAAGTGTTTTGTAATTTGTAAAGCATTCAACAAAGACTAGTTCCTACTGTTTTCTCCAAATTTCTGTATCCTGTCTAGAGCTTGAGTCCCAAAGTCTGCAAATCTGGCTCTACTTGCCAGGGTCCCTGTGACTCAATCCACTGGGAAGTGGGGGAAATGGCTTTGAAACTTGGTGCTACTATTCTAGCAACTGTCAGGTTTCTGAATTCATAGGAGAAGTTTGTACTTCAGTAATTCATTTATTCAAAAATATTTATTGCACAACTATCATGGCGAAGGCCCTGTTCTGATGTTGAGGATAAATCAAACAGTAATCCCTGCCTTCACAGGACTCACATTTCAGAGGGGAAGGAACTACAAAAAACAACTTACATAAATAAGTAAATTAGATATCTTTAGGAGGTAACAATTGCTATAAGAAAAGATAAAATCACAGAGGATAAGGGGGAATCAGGAGTGTAGGGTAAGGGTAGGTGTTGAAACTTTGAATAAGGCCTCATAGAGGTGACAACTAAGTAAAAGCATGGAGAGGATATATGGGGAGAGCACGACAGGCATAGAGAATGGCTGGTGCCAGCAGCTGAGGTGGGAGCATCCAGAGGGAGGGGGGGAGGTTAGGAAGTGATGAGGGCCAGGGCACATCTCACTGGCCTGCAGCCATGGTGAGGACTGGCTTTCACTCGAGCAAGGAGGAAGCCAGGGAGGATTTTGAGCAGAGGAGGGATGTGACATGTTGTTTTAAAGGAAGTTCTGGCCTTGACCACAATATCTATAATAAGCATATGCAAAGGCTTATTCAATTGAAACCATTTTAAAATTCCAATTTGCAGCATAGCAGTTTGGTTAAATAATGTTGAATGATTGATTCTCAGAGTTTTTCAAACTGAAGGTTTTTATCTTTGTGTTTAGCCACACATCAATGATGTCTTACAGGAAACCCTTGTGGTTGATATTATTATTCTAGCCAGATTTCAGGCATGGAAGCAGGCCTGGGTTTGGACTAGAGGACCAGAAGATGCCCAGAGCATGGTGCCCACCTCCAAACCTGTTTGGTATGTTTATCAGCCTCTGATGCTGCCTACACAACATCGGCTGTGAGATGGAGACCCAGCCAGAAAATGTCAAGTGAATGTGGCCAAGAGTTTGGCTCTCTCCTGATGCTGGAAAAAGAGTTTTTTTTTCAATTTACTTACTGTCCTGCAAGAGGGTGAACTTGTTTTCTGCAGCCAAAACAAACAAGCTTGATGATGATGATATATATTATACCCAACCCCAAAAGGAGGGAGATTATCTGAGGCAGAAAAATGGATTTGGTGTGGCCCCTGGTTTCTGCCTGTACAACACACTTGACTAACTACAAAGATAGTCCTACGAACCATGGACCTCTCTCTCTCTCTCTCTCCTTTTTTTTTCTCCTCCCAGTATGAACTTGGGTGTGGACAAAATAACTCCAATGGAAATCCCAAATAAAGGGCCTGCATGAGGAGAGATTACAGGGGCCTGCGTTTACACGCACAGCCCTGGGGTGTGAGGAAACACCCTCTCTGTGGCAGACAGAACATAAATCCTGTGGAGAGTAAACTATAACTTATCTTGGCATGAATATCAGCCACATCCATGTGCAGCGAGTGTTAGTGATACCCACTGACATCCTATATCCTCCTAAGGACGATGTACCTAAATACAGAGCCCTATTTCACAGTTTTAATCAGAAAGATGATTTCTTTTCCCCTGTAATAGAGTGTAATCAAGATGAATAGATTTTCCATCAGAAGGTTAAGGAAAGTCACACTTTAGATATTTTTGAAATAAAAATACCTTGAGCTGGGCTGAATCTGGTCTCTGAAGAAGATGAAGAGGAGTTTACTGGGCATTTTACCCTCAAGCAGGCGTTTGAAGTAGAGGTCAAGATCTAACGGTCTCAGACCATTCAAGGGCCACTTGTAAGCTTGTTAACAAAAGGTTAATATAGGAGCACCACTTAAGGGTTTGCAAGGACCATTGGAAATCTTTTTTTTTAAAATAAATTTTATTTATTTATTTATTTATTTTTGGCTGTGTTGGGTCTTCGTTGCTGCACACGGGTTTTCTCTAGTTGCAGTGAGTGGGGGCTACTCTTCGTTGTGGTGCGTGGGCTTCTCATTGCGGTGGCTTCGCCTGTTGCGGAGCATGGGCTCTATGCGTGTGAGCTCAGTAGTTGTGGCTCACGGACTCTAGAGCGCAGGCTCAGTAGTTGTGGCGCACGGGCTTAGTTGCTCCATGGCACGTGGGATCTTCCCGGACCGGGGCTCAAACCCACGTCCCCTGCATTGGCAGGCGGATTCTCCGCCACTGCACCACCAGGGAAGCCCGGAAATCTTATATTTGTAAAATTGTGAAGTGAATAATGTATCATTGCAAATAACCACCATGCTGGCAGTTTTAGACTTTTGATTGAAGCATAAAATACAGAAATAAAAGTGTACAGTTTTTTAGAGTATAGCTGAAAGAATTTTCACATGGTACATATATCCATATAATTACTTCCTGTATCAAGATGTTAACCGCTACAACCTCCCTTTTGTCTACTTCCAATGAGTTAACCACTCTTCTGATGTGTACCAACATTGATTAGTCTTATTTGTTTTGGAGGTTTTATTAAATGGAGACACAGAGCATGTACTTTTTTATGTTTTACAGATTCATCGATGTTATTGTGCCAATTTTTCTCATTGCTGAGTGGTATTCCATCGTATGGATATCCCATATTTTATTTATCTATTCTCCTGCCGATGGACATTGGATTTTTTCCCAGTATTTGCCTGTTTTTGATAATGCTACTCTTCACATTTTCATACATGATTTTTGATGCAGATAAACATGCATTTCTGAGAGGCATTATTCCGAGGGGGTAGAATCACTAGTTCATAGGATATTCTCATGGAAAATATTCATCTGTCTCCTCAATCTGACTAAGTCTCTGTGTTTATTTCTACATATTAGGTAGGTCGGTTTTGTTTTCCAATCTTAGTGACACTGCCTTATGTGGGAGATGTCCTATGGGGCTCAGAAATAGACTACTCTCTGGTCATCAGAGCTATTGCTCTAGGGATGCTCCCCTTGGGGGATGTAGTGCTGGTGCTGACTACTGTGGGCACACTGGCAGGTGGGGCTAGCCCCTGGCCCAGTTTGGCTGTCAGGCACTGTCTCATGCTGTGGTTATGTCCTACTGATGGTCAAGGCCAGTTCTTGGAGCAACTCACTGCATGTGCTGTTAGGCCCAAGGCTGAGGCAGGTCTGCTGGGAGGCAGTAAGCCCCTGGCACTAATAGGCTAGAGGTAGGACTCCAGAATGTTGCTTACAAGCACTAGTGTCCTTGTGGTAAAACAAGCTCCCCCAAATGGCTGCCAGTGTCTGTGTTTTCAGGGGGAGTCCTAGTGGCCTCTTGCTTTTCTGGTAGGCTCTCCAAGATCAGCAAGTGGGTCTCACCCAGGCTCCTTTCAAATTATTGCCTCTGTGCTGAGTCTTGGAATGTATGAGATTTTGTGTGTGCCCTTTAAGAGTGGAGTATGTTTCCTACAGTCCTCAAGCTTTCTTGTATGCAAGTCCCACAGATCTTCAAAGCAAGAAGTTCTGGAGGAACATCTTCCCGGTGCAGAACACCTGGTCTAGGGACCCTGATGTGAGGTTTGGACCTCTCACTCTTTGGGGAGAACCTCTACAATGGTGATCATCTTCTGTTTTGGGTCACTTATCAAGGGTGTGTGTCTTGCCTATACCATGTCTCCTCCTGTTGTACCCATCCTGTTGTGATTCCTTCTTTATAACTTTAGTTGTAAAGACTAACACTTTTGCTAGTCTTCAGTTCTTCTCAGAAATTTGCACTGTAATCCCACTACTGGGCATATACACTGAGAAAACCATAATTCAAAAAGAGACATGTACCACAATATTCATTGCAGCTCTATTTACAGTAGCCAGGACATGGATGCAACCTAAGTGTCCATCAACAGATGAATGGATAAAGAAGATGTGGCTCATATATACAATGGAATATTACTCAACCATAAAAAGAAATGAAATTGAGTTATTTGTAGTGAGGTGGATGGACCTAGAGTCTGTCATACAGAGTGAAGTAAGTCAGAAAGAGAGAAACAAATACTGTATGCTAACACATATATATGGAATCTAAAAAAAAAAAAAAAAAAGGTTCTGAAGAACCTAGGGGCAGGACAAGAATAAAGACACAGATGTAGAGAACGGACTTGAGGACATGGGGAGGGGTAAGTGTAAGCTGGGATGAAGTGGGAGAGTGGCATGGACATATATACACTACCAAATGTAAACTAGATAGCTAGTGGGAAGCAGCCTCATAGCACAGGGAGATCAGCTCGGTGCTTTGTGACCACCTGGAGGGGTGGGATAGGGAGGTGGGAGGGAGACGCAAGAGGGAAGGGATATGGGGATATATGTATATGTATAGCTGATTCACTTTGTTATACAGCAGAAACTAACACAAAAATGTAAAGCAATTATACTCCAATAAAGCTGTTAAAAAAAAAAAAGAAAAATAAATTTGCTCTGTAAATAGTAGTAATTTGGGTGTGCTCATTGGAGGAGGTGACCTCAGGGTCTTCCTACTGCCATCTTGATCATACCTTCTTCACAGTAATTGGATTTTGAATATTACACCTACCTTGACTTCTTGGAATAAATCCCACTTGATGACAGTGTATAATCTTTTTATGGTTTGCTGGATTCAGTTTGATAGAATGTTTCCATATATTCATAAGAGCTATTGGTTTGTAGTGTTCTTTTTTTTTTTTCCTTGTTATTGCTCTGACTGGTTTTGGCACAGGTTAATACATTGTTTTCATGCAAATGAGCTGGGAATTGTTCTTTTCTCTTCTGTTTCATGGAAAGTGTTTGTGAAGAATGGTGTTAATTCTTCTTTAAATGTTGGTAGAATTTACCAAGGAAACTATTAGGGTCTGGGAGAGTTTTAAAATTATTAATGGAGTCTCTCTACTTATTATAGGTCTATTCAGACTTTCTATTTATTCCTCGGTCATTATTGGTAATTATATATTTCTAGAAACTCTTACATTTCATCTGCTATCTAATTTATTATACACTTGTTCTTAATATTCCCTTATACTTTTTTTCTGAATGTCTATAGTAATTTCCTTCTTTTATTCACTATTTTAGTAATTTGAATCTTCTCTCTTTTTCATCTAGTCAGTCTAGATAAGGATTATTACTCTTTAAATATTATTCATTCTCTCTCTCTCTCTCTTACTCAAGACTCAAATTATACATATGCAGACATATTCACTATGGCCCATATGTTTTACCTTCTATTCTGTATTTTGTATTATTTTCTCTGTGTTTTTAAGTTTGTAAATATTCTACTGATCTGTCTTCTAGTTCACTTGTTCCTTCTCCAGCTGTGTTCTACAAGTTAAATTCGTTTACTGTGTTCCTAATTTAGTTATTGTTAAGCTCCAGAATTTCAATTTTTTCCTTATAAATTTCAATTTTTGTGACTAAATGCTCCATTTTCATCTCTTTTCTTCTCTTAAAAATACTAATCACAATTATTTTAAAGTCCATGATTGATAATTCAAAAATCTGGATCACCTGTGAATTTTTTTAGTCTGTTTATTCTCTGATCTTATTTATTGAGAATACTGATAAGTTTTGATTGAATGCCAGAAACTATAAATATCATAGTGGTTTGGGTGGTATTACCTTATAGCTCACTGGAAGTCTTACTTTATCTTTTGATGAGCAGTCAGAGTTGGGGCAGACCTCCTTGGTGCAACCCAGGAGTGTGCTCTCTTCATTTTAGGGAATTAAGTATAACAATACATTTAGGAAATAGAATCTCTTTGTTTTAAATATTGTAGGTTTTGAATTTTAAGATAAAATATAGGAAATGAATCTTTAAAGATTTTACTTCAATATCTGTGGCTGTATAAAAGTCAACACAATGCTTGATTAGGAAAGATAAATAGAAAAGATTGTTGTATTTATTTTAAGCCATGGGGTACTGAATACTGGAATACTGCAGAGCATTTGGTGCATTATCCCTTGGAGAGGTGGTGCTTAGCAGATAGCTTCACATAGAGTAGATGTTAAATAATGTTTGGCCATTAAATTGAACTATGCTTGCTTTGGGGAGAATATCTAATTTCCAGGATTGTTGTAAGGACTAATTGTGGAACTAAACAATCATTGACTACCCTAAGAAAAAATTAACTTTTATTGTATGTTTATGAGTATATGTTAATCAGGTGTTTTTTTTTTTTTTTTTTTTTTTTGCGATACACGGACCTCTCACTGTTGTGGCCTCTCCCGTTGCGGAGCACAGGCTCTGGACACGCAGGCTCAGCGACCATGGTTCATGGGCCCAGCCGCTCCACGGCATGTGTGATCTTCCTAGACCGGGGCACGAACCCGTGTCCCCTGCTTTGGCAGGCGGACTCTCAACCACTGCGCCACCAGTGAAGCCCTGTTAATCAGCTTTTAAAAAATATTAGTTAGCATATTCTTCCCTTCCCTCATTCCTACCTTTGTCCTGCTCCCAACATACATACACACATCCATTGTTGCCTGTTTTCCTGTTGTTTCCTTGTTATTTGAGGCTCTGGCCACCAGATATTCCTTTATTTAACATCTGTACCCTACTGGGAGTTCAACTCATTCTAATATTTGATTATTCATTATACCTGTCCTGTGCTATACAATACTTATATTTTTCAGGTCACCATAAATCTCTTGTAAGTTCCTATTTAAACCTTCAGCCTGAATGCTATTTGAGAAGAAACTATAGGACATTTTATTATTAAGTAAAAGTCAAGGTTAATCCAAATAAATTCCAAATCACTATTGATTTCCCAGATGTTTTGGTCAGTGACATTGGCTTTGAAGTTGTGGACTGATTAACCTAAGGCATTAAACACGGAGACAAAGAAATGTTAAATATGGCTTCAAGGTCTCTTGTGTTATAAGACTTGCAAATTGGATCATGAGAGGGAATTTCATCTTCTGTAAGCTTACTTACTTTTTTTTTATATAATAAACAGAACAAATTTTCTTCCAATTCTTTGCAAATAAAGTGAAAGGAAGCTTTTTGGATTCAATTAAATACTATCACATTTTTTATTTTATAATTTATAAGTCTTAGGATTCTTTATTAGAGTACCTTAAAACAGAGAGGCCACAAACCTCTCAAAAATACCCAAATCTTTGCTTCGTCCTTTCAAATACAGGGTTATTTTCAGAGTTAATCAGTGTTAATGCTTTTAGATGGAAACAGTCTCTTTGGAAAATGAATTCTTAAATTTTCCTTACAAGAAAGCCCTTTACTAAGTTGGTGGAGAAAGCTGACATTTAGATTGCACGTACAGGATTAGCAACTGATATGTTTGGACTGGATTAATTTAAGGGAAGAAAAAATTTTAATTGTGCACTAGCCAATGAATTTAAAGAAGTGACTTGGCAAGGTCTAAACATGGAGTTATCTGATATCCAGAAGAGCATTTGTTAACGTTATTGGGATTAAAGAAATGTAGCCTTTCTGTTGTTGTTGAAATTGCTTGAGTCCCCTCCTCTGGATGGTCACCAACCTGATAGATCTGTGCATTTTCAGTAAATAACCATTTTGTTTCATCTTATTTCCAGGAAAGAACTTCTTCTTAAACACAATTTGTGACTATCAACTTGAGAAATAAGTAAGAATCACTATTTTGTGCTCTCTATGCTAAAGGAGGGAACTTTATTAGTCAAGTCAAAAATAATAGTATAAACACTCTTCACCTTCTTATTTTCACAGGACTAATGAACTGAATATATTTTATTAGATAGTTTGATGAAGAGAAAGAAATAGTTTTCTTATTCAATTAAGGTTTATGATGGAAGGGCTGAAAAACTAAAAAGAAACCTGTTTGGCTTAATTTTTATTGAAAACTTAGATCCTCTTTTTTTAAAAATTAGTCATTCACATTTTTCCACATATAGGTTGGGAAGCAGTGTGCTTGACATGATACTTTTCTAGTCCAGGGTGATTGGTCTTTAACTACCACTATTAGGAAGATATCTGGGTTCACCATGACCTTATCACCAGAGAAAGAATGCTTACTAAGAGCTAAGAGGTCACTTAGAAAATTTTGATGGCAACACGTGGGGTCAAAGACTTGTATTTCGGGCTTCCCTGGTGGCGCAGTGGTTGAGAGTCTGCCTGCCGAGGCAGGGGACGTGGGTTCGTGCCCCGGTCTGGGAAGATCCCACATGCCGTGGAGTGGCTGGGCCCGTGAGCCATGGCCGCTGAGCCTGCGCGTCCGGAGCCTGTGCTCCTCAAAGGGAGAGGCCACAACAGTAAGAGGCCCATGTACCACAAAAAAAAAAAAAAAAAAAGAGAGACTTTTATTTCCTACAGATGGTTTGAAAATTCAGTATTGGGATAGATTCTGTCCACGGGAAAGCAAAGCACCAGAAGCTCTAGATTTAAAACAATGAAAAGCCATTAATGCCCTATGAAGCACGAAAACATATTCTAAAGCTAGCCATCAAAATAGTACTTTACTAGCACCAGAATCAATAAACAGAGCAACGGACAAAATAGAAAATATAAAACAGATCTTAGTAGGCAGAAAAATTTGTCTATTACCTATAAAAGTGACCCCAAAAATCAGTAGTAGAAGGCAATGTTGGATTATAAGTTAATGAGATTGTGTTGTGATGATTAGGTAATATTTGGAAACTACAAAGGTAAAACTTTACCTTGTCGTATGTTCCAAAGTAAACCCCAGATGGATTAAAGATTTAAATATAAAATATAAAACCATTTTAAAAGAAAAATATGAATAAAACTCATCTGATTTAGATTAGGGAAGTCTTTCTAAGAATAAAAGCCACGAAGAAGTGCCAAATATTTAAACTACATTACCATTCTGATGTATAAAGTTTAACTGTACAAAATTTTAGCTATGTAAGAATGTAACATCAAAATTAAAAGACAAATAAATGTGGTCACAGGATTAATATCTTTCTTACAAGGAATGTTATTAAGAAAAACAACATGGCTTCAATAAAATAATGGTCAAATAATGGTTTTTTTTCCCTATAAAATAGGAAATGCAAATGTGCTATAATGGATTCTAAAAAGGTTCAGATTCATTGGTAAGTGAAAATGCAATAAAAATTGGATTCCTATGTCACATATCATATGGAAAATGCTACTAGGAATGCTGGCAAGGGTATGCACAGGGAGACTGGCCCCATCCCATGTCAGTGGTAGAAATGTCAATTGTTATTAACTCCTGGAAAATTATACAGCAATGTGTGCTCTCTGGTGAGGACCATTTTAACATTGTAATTATTCTAGGAAAACATTCTTAAGAAATTATAAGACTTAGAGTCAAATGCTGATAAACTAGTAGAACTTTTGCCTCACTATTCATAGTGGCAAATAAATTGAAAAGAGCTCTCCAACAAAAATATGATTATAAAATAAAATAAGTAGAATATTATATAGTTATTATAAATTATGTTTTCAAGTAAATTTCAAGACATGGAATGTCCTGATATGATATTGAGTGAGACATGGCCATATAGAAAATTTACATAGAGTAGCGATAAATTTTGTAAGAATTTTCTTGTGTGTGTGTGCACACATATGTATAGGGAGAAAAAACTGTTTGGAAATATATTAAAGTGTCAATAGTAGTTTTTTCTAGGTAGTAGGATTATAGGAGATTTTGATTTTTTAAAATATTTTATAATTTTTACAGTTGCTACATGAAGTTTGATTTAATATGTTAATTAGGAGAAATATACCATTTTAAAGTTAAAATTTAGTATTTACTTTGGTAATAAGATTAGTTTACTTGGAAATTTTGAACTTAAAATGTCTCTTGATGAGCTATGTAAAATTGACTAATGTCTTGATGAATATCTCTGACTCAAACGTTTAATTCATTCCTTGCAAGCTTCAGCAAGCAGGTGATATCCTTGCTCTTCTCTCTCATGTTTATCTCTTCAACTTTAAAATGTGGCAAGAATTGTGGAACAGTGAATTTCTTCCAGTAAATGGAGCAATACAAAAAGTAAAAAAATAAAAATAAAAATCAGACATTCCCATAGGATTTGTCACCATTTTTATTCTTGGCAAGACACTGATGATTAGCAAATAAAGAAGTTGATCACAAGGTAAGAAGCAAGTATTTCCTCTGGTTAAGGCAACATTTATCCCCTCAAAGGGGGAAAACTAGTAAACTGGTGTGGTTAGGAAACTACCTCATAAGCATTCTCTCTCTCCCCTTAACCTCCATCCTACTTTTCTTCCCCTCCTGTGCACTGTCATATCTCTTGAGCTGGTCTGCCCCTGTGTCCTGATTTCCTCACCACTCATTCACCCTCCCCACCTCCAGCAGTGTGTCTGTCATCAAGCCCATTCCACTGAAAGTGCCCAGATCCAAAAGGCGTGGTTCAGGTTTCTGTCTCCTGGACCTCTCTCAAACATGCCAGTCCTCATCCCCTTTATTTCAAAACAGTCTCTTCCCCTGCCCTTGTAACACTGTATCACCCCTACTAACCATGGGTACCTTTCAGGACTTCACAGGCTCTATGTACTTCTGACTTTGTAGCCTTTGGGATGGGGGAAGGCAAAATTACATCCTCTTGTTCTAGCTATCACTTCCATAAAGATTGTTAGTTTAAGAATTTCTTCCACGAACAACACATCTGATGTGCTGTGTGCTTAGCTAGAAACTGGATTTGTAGAGGTGGTGATAAGGATATGATGAAGAGTACCAACCTTCAAGGTGTCTTAGGTGGGTTAAGTAATTTCATTTTCCCAATAATCCTGTGCAGCAGATGGTATTATTTCCCCCATTTTGCCAAAGAGAAAATCGAGGCATTGGTGGTTTAAATGATCTTGCCCAGATTGTGGAGTTAATAAGAGGCAGAGTCAAGATTCAAACCCAAGCCATCTGTGTCCTTAACACTTTACTGTCCATGGCCTCAAAGAGGCTCTTACTCAAGTGGGGTAGTCAGAAAACTAAGTAAAACTACAACACAGGAAGAAGGTTGTCATTACAAGGTATGGGAAAGATGCTGGAAGCACAAAAGAAGGACACATTGTGTGGGCATTCTGCAGATACAGGGGAAACCTCCTGGAGTTGAATTTGCAACGTGAAGATGGGAAACAGCAAAGATGAGCACACCAGGCAGAGAGAAGTGCACGTGCAAAGATACGCATGAGATGTGAGAAACATCCTTTGTATTTCTGAAGAACTGCACATTATGTGGTTTTTCTCTCTGTGGTGGATTCTCCAGAGCAGCAGGATATGAAATGAGCGATAAGAAATGACCAGATAATACAAAGCATAGAAGCCATGCATAAAACGCTGGCGATAATTCTGAAAGTGATGGAGTGCCGTTGATGGATTTTAACATGGATAGAGACCTGATGAGACTTTCACTTTATAAAAATCACCCTGGAATCAGTAGAGAGGATAGAATAGGTAAGCTGCACAAAGGGTGAATGGGTGTTCCCGGTGAGAGCAGAGAGGGCCACAACCAAGGTACTGCATTTAGAGTGGAGGGGAGTGTCAGACACGTATTTTAGGAGGTAGAATTCACAGAAATGGTATTTGATTATTACAGGAGAAAAGAATAAAGGGAGCAGTAGGAGTCAAGGATGACCTTTATGCTGCAGGCTTGGGGGAAAGGTGACCCTAGTTCCTAAAATGAGGAACAGAGTAGGGGAAGCAGGTCTGTGAAATGGTGAGCTACAGTAGGTGACTGAGGAGGAGACTGAGAAGGGAGCTGCAAATGTAAGTCTTGGGGTAGGAAGGGAGGTCAGGGAATACAGATGTGAAAGTCCTGGTACATGAAGAGAGGAGGCACAGAGCAAGAAGAGAAGTCAAGAAACTAATTCCCCAGAAAATATTGATATTTACAGAATGAAGAGAGGCAGAGACAGACAGCAGCAGAGTAGTTGGAGAGAAAACTGTCAGAGTAATTTAGGTACAGTTTTATTAAGTCCTTCCAAATTCATAAGGAGCTGACTAGTCTCCTCTTACTTAAAAGAAGTCCAAATTCCATGAATTTCTAGTGGGAAAATGTGTCAGGGGAAGAAGAGTTAGAGGTGATGAGGTTGGATTTCTTGCTTTCTTTTGTTTTCTAAGTGGCAAAGAGAAGGCCATTCTCTAAGATAGACAGATGGATCTGGTCAGTGAGGTGCAGTAGTTTTACTGAGCTGACCATCAAAGAGAGAACTGAAAATGTAAAAACAAACAATGGGCTTTCCTGAAATGAGCATGGCAGTTTGGGAGAGAAATTGGTCTACTTTTCATTCTTTGATTCCATGTTTTGAAAATATCTTTGCTTTAATCACTTTTCAATTTAGATTTTGCTGTTAGAAACCTGGAATCATATAACAGTTCCTCTCCAAGAAATCTCGAAAGAGACTTGAAAATATATGTCTATACAAAGGCTTGGAATATGAAGGTTCAGAGCAACATTATTCACAACAGCCAAAAACTGGAAAAAAATCCAAGCATCCGTCAACTAATGAATGGTTAAGCAAAATGTCATCTATCCATACAGTGCAATACTATTCAGCAATAAATAGGAACAAACCATTTGATATATACTGTAGTATGCATGGATCTCAAAAATTATATTCAGAGAAAGAAACCAGACATAAAGGTTATATAGTGTATAATTCCAGTTATATAAAATTCTTAGAAAAGGCAGAAATCAAAGCAGTGGTTGACTTGGGCTGGGAATGGGAGCAAATGGGCTGAGAAAACTTTTTAAGGCAGTGAGAATGCTCCAAAACTCTGTAAACCCATGAAAAACAATCAGTGACCTGTATACTTAAATTGGGTGAATTTTGTAGTATGTATAATTCTACCCTAAGAAAGCTTAGTGTACCATAAAAGTCATGGAATCATTCTTTATGGATGAAAAAATCATCTACCCTAATCTTATTTTGTTTCAGATTCTTCCAGTATTTTTCCCTCTTACTATTTCTAGTTCTTTCTAGTTATCACCCCTCTTATTTCATTGACAAGCTTCTACACATGGTGACTTTTGTTTAATCTGGAGACAGAATGAATCATAGACACTTATAGACAAGTTGAAACATTATGATAGTCATCTTTTCAAATGACTAAATACATTTGTTTAAATTTCATCTCCAGTACTACCTACAGGATATTTGAAACCATAAGAATCAATTTTTGAAAGTTGAGGCAGAACTTATTATTTGGGAAAGAGAAGATTTATGCTTCCTATTGATTTTCTCTCTTCCTTCTCATGTGTAAATCTCAGTATTGGAGATTCACTAGGAAATTTTAAGAGTCCTTGCAGGTTGAATATGTTTATCTGTGATTTTACTTTATAGAAAACTAAATCCCTTTTATTCTTGAAGTGTAACTTTTTTTGTGTGTGTGTGAATCTTACAAATATAAATTGTCAAAGAGAAGGACCTTGAAAATCATATGTATTGTCCCACGCTCTCATTTACTTATGAGTCTCACAGCTTATTAATGCTAGAAAAAAAACAGAGTCCACGTATTAGTTTAAAATTCTTAAGTGGTTTATGACATTCTTCAAAAATTTCATTCTAATTACCTAATACTCACATCTCTTGAGACTTGGATCTGTTTATCTAAATTCCAACTAGAAATGTTCATTTGGTTGATCCATGGATACCTCTTCCTCCAAGGGTCTAAAGTTGAAGTTATTATACATTCTTCCTCAAGGAGGATAAGTATTGAAGATCATGTGCTCTGTTGACTTTCAAATGACAACTCATCTATGTGTTAATTTTGTGACCTTGCACATGTAATTTAGCTTCTCGAAGACTTAGTTTACTTATCTATAAAATGAGGATTATAATAGTATCCCTTTCATTGGTTTGTGTAAATATCAAGTAAGATAATTCATCAAGAAAAACTGAACAAGATTTCAACAATCGTAAGTACTCAATATTATCTATTTTCTCTTTTTTTATTCTTTGTTTCCTATTTCAGTAAATGTCATCAGATTCTTCCAAATTACACAAGCAACAACCTCCCTTTGGTCCTTCTTTACCTCCTAAATAAATAACATCAAATCCTGCTGTAATAAAAGAGAGATATCAGAAAAAAGAGAGGTAAAATCAAGGGCAGTGAAGGAAAAATGAAGAGTTGGGGGCTATGGAACAAAAGTCTGAGGAGTGTAGGTTGTGTGGTCACTGAGAATGGGGCCCATGAAAAGTGTTGCTGGATGTTATGAACTGTATTCCTTTTTACTGTTATGAGATAGAAGTAAAGGTTGGAATTCTTTTTGTAGTAGCCATATTACCTCACGTCTGAGCACCATAGGTCCAGAACTTTATTAGGATTATAGTTGGATACATTTTAATTTAAAATTGAGTACAAAGAGAAACAGTGCTAAGAGAGGGTGGCAGATAGTTTTCAATTTTTCAATACTTGATTTACTAACTCAAGGAGAGTTTGATCACCAAAAGCATTTGATTGTCAAACTAAACCCAGGAGGATGACGTACTCTAACTTCCCAATAGGCAACCACTTTAAGATGAGAGATGACATATTGTGAGATAAAATTACTTTAAGTTTTAAAAAATAAAAACATTAAGAATTTTGGAATATATTCCTGCAGTCTGTATGCATGGATGTGTGTGTGTACGAGCACACACACTAAATTAAGATCACAGTAGTCACACTATTGTGACACCTGCTTTTCTCATTTAACAAGAAATCTAAGCATTTTATCATATCATTGAATATTTTCCAAAATATAATTTTGCTTGGATACATATGGATATATGTAAACCAGTTTTTTTAGATCAATTGCTTCATGTTTTCTTTCAAAATTTTGAATTGAGATGATAATGATTCAAGCACTGATTTTTAAAAACTCAAACCTTTCCTATCTTTCTGCCTTCCCTGACACTTTATAGATGCTGTGGGCTTATTCATCATAAGTTATCTAATTTTTTTCTTGATGGTAATCACATTTACTTGATTATAAGTAAAAGTAATTAATTTGGTAGAAATTATAGGGGGAAAAGCCCATGTGACTCATAAGAAAGTCAGAATTGTAGATTATTTGAAAATAAATTTAGTTTTATTTCTAATGACCATATATAAGTAAAATTAGGATAATAAAAACAGTTTATAATTGTTCAAGAATCTAGTGACAAGAAGAGTAAGGGGTCATGTGGAATCCATCCTGGTGAAGGGTGTGGAAGGGGTGAGTTTGTTGTGCACTGCTGTCCAGTTTTGGTGTTATCAGTGGGGTGAGCTTAGGCCCAGTGTTGGCTATGTGTCTTCACCAGCAGAGTAGTTCTGTGCTGTGATATTAGGTATTGCTCTGGCTGTGTAGTTTCCATTCCTGGTTCTGCAGCCATCTTAAGATCCTATGAGCTAGGTCCTTTTAATAAATTCCTTAGATTTTTCTCTTAGTAGGTTTCTGTGTCTTGCAATTACAAATACCGATAGAGCTGTAGATACCATTCATCACATGAAAGCTTACCTAGAATATGGAATGTATAAAACCAATGAGCATTTAAAAAAATGAGGAGATCCAAGGCTTGGCAAGCTGATTAACTTACTTATGGACTTGCAGCCAGTTGATGAGAATTTTATGATGATTTTAGGGGAAGGAGGTGCAATGGTCTGGAATAATGGAAACTGCCAGGTCCATTGGGTCATAAAATTTTGGCCTTGAGCAACCGAGGCAGCTGTTACCTCATGGAAGTGGTAGAAAGAGACTAATTTTGCCTACCTTTTTGAATTTGCCCAAGAAGAGCCTGAAAGCCAGTTGTAGACTTCACTGGTGTACTCTGTACTCTGTAGGCTTCACACATGGGGTCCATGCCTTTGTGGAAGGCACAGGGGTGGAGGTGATGAGGCTGGTCCTGCACCGTCTGCTGTAGTCAGCCTTCCCAACCAGGTCATACAAATAGAAAAGACATTCTCATGCTTTTAAAGAGAGAAGAAGGCTCCGGGCTACAGAATTTAATAGTATAATTTAGGTGCCAGGCCAGTCTCAGTCTTTGGAAGGAAAGTACATATAGGCTCTGCCTTCTATCCAACAGATTGCTCAATAATTACAGCATGGAACTGGGTGCACTCTTCACCACAGAGCAAGGGGATCACTTTTTGCAAAATTGTCCAGAGGGGCTCACCACAGTCATGACAGGTGCTTTTATTTCACTTGCAGACATCTTTGAAAAGACCTTGGAATGAATAAGTTTCTGGCATACCAGCTTAACCTGAAGGGAATTCCAAGTTGCAGAAAGCCTTTTCTTTGGCTACTAAAATTCCTCCACCTCTTTCATAACCTCTGCTTCCAAGAATTTCTTATTTTGAGAGGTCGCAAACTGGCTCACACCAACATTTGCATGTTGAAAGCTTGATTCTGTATCTATGAAGATTTTGCAGGTTGATACCAGATAGCGTCTCTGCCTATTTCCACATCAGATCTGTGCCTTCCTCTCAGACTCTGGTTCCTCCCTGCCCTTGGTCAGCCTACTGCTACATTTCTGTGTAATCCAAAAATTAATAGGATTTTCTTATCAAATCAGCTTTGGAGCATTCATTACAAAGCGTTTGTTTACAAGTCACTTGCTCATCTGTTTCGGTTACTGTTCCTTTCCTGATTGGTTACTTCCTTTGCTTCCTGCTTCCTTTGTCCTCTGCATCATTATCACTCTTTATGGTGGTGGTGGTGGTGGGGGATTGTATTAACCTTGTTCTCCTTTGTCCATTATGGTGTTTCTAGTTCCATTAAATAAAAGCACACACACGTAATAGACGTGTTTATGACCGTTAGCAGCACAACCATCTCAGTACAGCTTGCATCCAATGGTAGGTTGTGAAATGTCTTGGTTTGGAGGGGACTTTTGGAGGGCCATTCCCTACCCCAAGGCAGACTCTCACTTCTGCCCGCACAGATTCTTTGCCAATGGGAATTGTATAACCTCTTCACTAACATCTTAATGATGCCTCTTAAGAAATCCTGCCTTCTCTTTCAATGCACACATGGATGATATGAACGGACAAGGTGTCAAATCCTTTCGTCTCTTTCATTTCAGAGGATAGTTTGACACTGAAGTGGACTAGGAATTCCAGATTCAGCTCCAGGTCAAATTTCAGAGGTTGGGTTGTTAAGAACTCTTCAGGCCTACTTTGAGAAAACTGTTTTGAACCTTAATACCAAGCTAGATTTAGAACTGGCTGGCCTACAGAGGCTTTTATGCTGGGTGCAAAGACTGGGGTTTAACTTGTGGAATTTGGCCTCAGTAAACAACCCTAAAGTTGGGATAGAGTTGAGTAATTTCTAGTGGTAGAAAAATACCTTCCTTTCCTCATGATCACTTTGGTGTTAGATTACCATGAAAATCTCTTTTTCCCTTCTGTATTCAGGGAAAGGAGAACAACATTCGCCACTTAATAACTACAGATATGCATTGTGGGTGGAGTCAAAGTGAGAATATGACTGACATGGAACTCTTAATGTGCATGAGCAGAGAAGGCATTGCATGCAGGACCAAATCTAGGCAATTTCTGAGGACACAAAATATGTTTTTATATTTTTAATCTCCATATCTAGGCACTATCCTAGTATTCTCTAATACAAATTCCCAGACTGTCATGCACCCAGCACTTTTATATGTTCCCTCCACCCCCCTTTTTAAAGACTTGCATTCAGGAAGAGATGAAAAATGCATCCACATTGTGTTATCACTACCAGGACTATTCATACCAAAGATCACTGAGTAAATCAACTATGAAGCTTTCTGTGGAATTCCAATCAATCAGTAGTATGGGAGGTAGAGTTCTATGTAGTGGACTCCACTCTGTAGAAATTATACATTATAGGAACTTAGACCATAATTTCTGACTTGAAACTATTTTAAATAGTTTTCATGTGATGTCAGAGCAAAACGTTTGAACTAGAGATTGTCCTGGAAAAGTTAAGACAAAAGTTCATTCCACACTGGAGAGGTCACCCATTGTATCTTCATATATTCTACTTTTTTTGTGTTAATTCTGAGTCAAAATCCACCCAACGTTACCTTCTCAATTTTTTTTTTTTAAACTGCTAGTTAACAGTGGATTTAGGCTACTAACATCAACTCTGGAAATCGGTCAAACATAAGTTGGGAAAGCTAACACATTATTAGAAATTCTTTGAAGTCACTTTCACTTCAGTAAGACTCATAATATAGCCTTTTATAAGTGGATTTGAGGATATGATTACTGAATTTATTTGAAAATCATCTCCAACAAGCATACAGAATACTAGTTCTTCATCATATATTTTATGGACTGGGCTGCCTTCTGGCATGGAGGTGCATGGAAGGAAGTGGAGTGAAGTCAGTGTCAGCTTCTAGCCTGAGACACAGAGCAACTTTTCTCAGGTGTTGATGAAAGTGACCATTTATAAGACTATTCTAGACAAAACTTGAGAAAATAAGACTTGGAAATGTGGCCTTTTCGAAACCAATTTTAAGGCAAGAACTTTTTCCTAGCTTAAATAGTTGGGATTTTTTTTTAATACCTTCTGTTCCCCTCTACCATTCAACCCCATTTTTCATTATGTAATACCTTTTTCTTCTCAAGGAGAAATTCTGTGTTCACATAAATGGTAGGTAGATAAAAGCTGTCTTGTATAGGACTGCTCTAATACATTATCCTTGAGAGTGGGGAAGGCAAACCTCTAACTCCTTTCCCAAGGCTTGGCCTAGGGTAGGTACTCTGTAAATATTAGTTTAAAGAAAAAAGAAAAAAACAAATGAATGGCCAATTTGAATGACAAGCACAGATATTTCATTTTGAAAAGGAGAACAGACTTATGGTTTGAAATAACATCTGCCTAAAAACTCTTTACGGAATATCTTCCAACTTCTTCTAAAATAGTTAAAAAAATAAAAATGCAGTAAAAATCAAATCACAGCCTAACTGTAAGTCTTAGAAACAACCTACTGCAGATTCTTGGAGAAATCCCAAGATAATACATTTACCAATATCTGGACTGATAACAACACAACTAGCCTAGCTGTATTTTGCTTAATGTAACAAAACAAACCTCACATACTTGAAGTAATGGAAGACATCTCCTTTATTTACTAGTCTAGATTTAGACCCAGGTGGTGAATCAGTTAGGAAATGAGGCAAGGGATCCTTCTACTCATGCTTTTGGAAGAGCATGATACTATTCTTCTACTCCCCATTTTTTTCTCCATATTAATAAAATGCAAGCTCATTAAGATGACAAGTATCTCCCGAAGATGTCAACTCTCCAGAAGACTACCAAAAATTCTGGTGATCGGTCAAATCTGTATTTATTAGACCTAATGCAATAAAGGAGAACACTATTTTTGTCATCTTAGAAGTGTCTCAGAAGTGGAAGGTCCGGGAAGGATATTTATAGGGTGTTAGTATCCAGGCTAAAATGGCTTAAAGCTAGTTGTTAAGGGTGGGAAGCATATGTATTAGGACTGAGCAAAGTTCATGACATAATAGTTTAGTGTTAGTGAATGCAGTGGAATTATGATCTTGAGGGAATCTTACTAAGCAAGTTGTTTGCTTAGATTAAAAAAAAATACATTGGTTTGTAAGAATTTACTGAAGCCAGCGGTGAAATTATTTACTGACTTGCATCCCTATCTTCCTTTAATAGTGTCCTGGAATAAATAAAGTCATGCTGACACATGTGGCCAGATTCCTCCATTCTGATAGTGGACACAAGTGGTCTTAGCTCTCTCAGTTTAGGAAGCAGGGAGAGAATGAGTGGTGATGACTGCATCCTGGGACATTTAAAACTGAGGTGAACAGGGTAGAAATAGGAAGAGTCCTGGTTTCAGTGGATGCTGTGGCTCATAAATGGACACAGTCTGTTAGGAGTATCAGACTCTAAGGAGTGGGATATGAAGATAATCTCAACTCAGTTTAGCCTCAAAGACATTGGGAATTGGATTAGAAAGTGCACGTATTAACATGCTCTTCTGCAGAATTTTGATGGATGGAATTTTGACCAACATCCAATCAAAGGATAAGCAGGGCCAAGGATCTGCTATTTCCCAGGTCTTTTGGAAACATCAGGTCTTCATAGGGCTCTCCTTATTTGAGGATAAGTAGACAATACAAAACTTACACAGAGCCAATAGAAATACAATAGGAGAGTGGAAAAAGAATACCATTTGTAGCATGCTGCTCTAAATGATTTTCCTTGGAAGTCAGAGAAAACTTTTATACGCTATTTGGCATCCTAGGTGGGGTGCAGAATGACCTGCCTGACCACTAGGAACAAGGAGCAGAAAATTATAGATACTGAGAAACTCAGATAAAACAGGAAGAGCATAAATAAAGAGACAAGAAGATACGATAAAAGGAGTGGAGAAGAAAAGAATTAAAATTAATAGTCTGATAACAAAATTTTTCTACAGGTTGACCTTGTTGAAAAAGAAACAAAGTTTTGAGTTCTGCTACAGGATTTGTGACTTTAGAGGCAGTCTTTGTCTTAAACATGTCAGAGCAGAGACAGAATGCTGCTGTTTCAAACACTGGAACTAACACAGTAGTGTTTATGGTAATAGTGGAAACAACGATATAGCTTTGGGGAGAAAAATTAAAAATTGAAAATTAAAATTTACATTTTTTGTCACCAGTTTGTGAGTTACCACAATAACATGAAACATATTTCATGATTCTTTACATTTATAAAAGCTTTTAGAAATTTATAGAGCTGATATCTAAAAAGAGTCCTTTATGTTAAAAGAATTTAATAGCAATATGATCCTTATTTTGTTACATGGAGTAGTGTGAAAACACAACAGAAAATCATTTAGGTTGCACGAGAACATAGAAAATAGTCCTTAGTTTAGCAGCCTGGGTCATATTTATTCTGTATCCTCTAACTTCTCTCATCAGCAAAGAGAAGATATGTACATCACAGTTCTGGAATAAAATTAATTCCCTCAGTAATCGGTGAATGGCTTCAGAATTTTTTAACAAAATTACAGCTGACTGTAAAAAGGAGACTCACATTTCTGGTTTCATGTTTTTTCTCTTTCAAATGAGAGCTCTTACAGCCTCCAATTTAGTTAAGTGTAAGAAGTTCTGCGCCTAGATTTCAGCAAAGTAACTGAGTTTGAAAGAACTAGCTAATATAAAATTAAATATAAATTATTTCATAAACATAGTTACATTTAAGAGACATTTTCTGGATAAGATACTGAAATGAAGCTGCCTTGTAGAATCTCCCTGCTCCAATTCATAATGAAATAAACAATAACAACAAAGGAAAATTTAGGCAAAAAAGTCCAAAGCAGCAATCAAAACCAGAAAGGGACAAAACTCAGGCTTCAAAGAGTTACAGCTAAAGAAAGAAACATGATTCCAGCATGGCAAGGCTCCTCAACCCACAGCACTCCCCAGGAGCCATACTGATGAGTCCATGAAATCCTGAGAATTCGCTCTAATATGCCTCAATATGGAAAGAAGCAACCTGAGTAAGTCACCTTACATTTTCAAGTGATGATCTTTTAAATGAGAAATAGCAACCCAAGTTTGCAATGTTATATTTTACTGCAGATTTCTTTCCTTTGTGGATACATGTTATCTAGAAAATAGCTATTATTTTATATATCCTCTAATGCACAGCACTAGAATATACAGATTATTAAGTAGACTTTTGATCTAAAAGGGCTGGAATCTGTGTTTCAAATGATAAAGAGCAAAATGGCTAATATTTCCCACACATCAGCTCAGGGAGCCTGGCTCACGTTGGGTTCTACAGGACTCTTGTCCTCCTCTAGGATGTTGATTTCCAACTGGGAGTGAGTGTCACTTCTAGAGATTTAAAAAATACAAATATCTTCTATTCCTTCTTATATCCCCCCACCAACTGGAGTTGGGAGAGCTACATATGTATTTTTTAAAAAAAATTCCACAGATGATTTTGATATGCATTCCCTGTTAAACACTTCTTTGAAATGATATTTATTTTGTGAAAAAGTATGGTCAAATAAAACTAAAATAATTGTGCCATGGTTAAATAAATGTGGATTATACCAGGTGAAACAAGTTTCTTCTGTGCAGAATTATACACACATTTTAATATACTAATGTGATTGTGAAATTCCAAACGGGACTATTTTGTAAGCAAAGTCTGCAAACAATGAACAAAAGGGCCATGCCAGATTTTTTAGCAAGAATATTTCAGTGCTGTCCAAACTTTTTATCCTCAGGTTCAGCATGAAAATTGTAATCTATTAAATCTGGCTACAATATGTCAGGTCATATTACATCAGAAATAGCAAATGATTAGTCACTTTGACTTTGTTACAGAAAATCTGAAGGGATATATGCATTAATATTGTGAGTACACATTTGTTTGTTCTTTGGTTTCCCAATATTCCTTTCTGTTTGCAGGAGAGCCTTGAATTCCTGGTGGGGAATTACCATCATAAGTGGCCCTTGATATGATGGGGTTCCCAGTTTTCCCTCTTAGTACAACTGTCAAAGGGGTCAGATTCTTCTTCTCGCCCTGGGGACATTCAGTGTGTGGGCATGTGATCCATACACACTGTGCCAACTGGACACTTATTCCTAGGATTTAGCTAAGCATGTTATAAGAGGTAGGGGGGATGGCTAGAGTTCGGATCATCTCAAGGATACCATTTACTCTCTGAAGCATCTAGAAAATTAGTTGATTATCACCATGGTGGAAATTTGGATCAGAGCATTATTAGTAGTATTATTCACACTTATTTTTCCGAGATAAGGGGTGGTTACTTTACTGGTGTCACTGAAGCAACTGGGAACGTTGAGTGTTTCCCACTAGCATTTATAGCCTTCTCTTTTGTCTGCAGAAGGATGTCGCAGCCAGAAAACTGAGCCAACATAAGTGACAACTTAAAGAGGACAAGAATGTGTAAAAACAGAATATTAAAGCACTGAATGTCTGGCCAAAGTTTATTTAGTGCAACAAACATTTGTCCAGCGCTTATACTCTGTGCTAGGCACTCTGTCATACAAATTATTGAAAACTAAAGGGTTTTTCATTTTTTAAAATAATCCATCTGACTCTTTTATTTTTCACGTGAGGAATTATACCACAAGAGATTAAATCTTTTCCATAAGTTTACAAAGCTGGTTAGTGAAGATCCAGGACTGAAACTCAGATACACTGTCGCCTGACTCAGGGTTGCTTCTTCTGCTCCCGTTAGGCTCCCCATGAAGGGCTGCTCTGTAGAGCGTGACTGTCCTCTGTCCTTGGAGGGTGAAGGCAGTGGAGAAGCAGAGACCAGATGGGATGAAAAGAAGGCTTTGCCAGTGCTGGCTATCATACATTCCTGTCAATTATTAAATCTCTTCTTTGAAAGGTTTGTAAATAAATATCATGGTCCATCTCTGGGAATCTATTTGCAGGTAGCTGGGTGGGTTGTACTCAAATTTAGAAGACAAGAGTATTGATCTTGGGCTCAGGAATGTAGACCCTGTTCTTTGACTTTAGGAAGTCCGTGAATCACACTGAGTCTATTTGTAAAAGGAGCAATTGAGCCGAAATACAGGAGGATGCTCTGGGGGGTACCGCCTGTGTGGCCAGACAGCCTTACATTCCAATCCTGATTTTGTCGCTTACTAATTGCATGACTATCAGCATACTTCTTAACTCATTGTGCTTTGGTTTCTTCGCTGTAAAATGACAATAGGCTTGTCTGATTTTTGTGAGGACTGCATGAATAATAACTACTAAGCTGTTAGTACAGTGTAAGTGTTGACTCATTATTACCTGATATCTGCTGAAGTCTCTTCAAGCTAAAAAAATGTGTACTCTATCTATAATTCAGTTCTATACAAATGTATTATAAATATTGGTTACCATCTAAGAAAAAGCAGAACAAATACACCTGCAAAGGAGAAGAGTCACTTTAGTTGTGTTTAAGGCCTCTTTCTTGAGTGTCCATCATGTAGCTAACATCGTTCTGAATAGATTAGGTGACTTTCTGCCTAGAGATGGGAAGAATAACTTCAGTAACATTGTCCTTTGATTTACGGTGTCCGTTGTTTCCCTTTATTTTCACTGTAAAAAAGTATATAGAGGGACAGAGATATGAAAAATTAGATCCATGCACTCAGATCCAAACAGAAATATCAGGACAGTGTTAAAGAGTCAAGAGAAGGATAAATAACCCTGAGGGGAATCTGAGAAGGTTTCTTAAGGAAGATTTGAGATGTCTTTATAGTCACAAATTACCTTTCGTTTCCATGGAAAAACTCAGACAGATGCAGCATTGGGCTTCAAGAACATACAAATTGTCTTAAATAGTAAAATGTGAACATGAATTCTTCCTGAAATCCATTCCCTAATCTGGGTTAGAAGTCAGTAAATGTGAAATTCCACGATTTTCTCAGCTCTGTGCTAGTTAGTCTCTGTTGGATGAGCTGGCACATTCTGCCATCTTGATGAAAATTAGTTATGGTTCCCACTGAAAACCCCTCTATGCCAGGGATGTGGGGTGATTTCCTGGGATTACTGCTGACAGTTCTGTCTCAGAGTCATGGGCTCCTGATTTATTGGACTTTCCTTAAGTGGAAGCTTAGTTTTGTTTGAAATATGAGCTCTAGTATCTTCTTTGTCCAGAACCAATTGTTCCCCCCAGATGTATAGATTTTTTTTGAAGTAACCTTGAAAGCTCCGACATAAGACTTTGACTAAGCTTGAGTCATGAGACTGTGGTGCCACCCTGCGGTGCTTTTCTTGTGCCTAAGGCCTTAGGCAGCACCCCTGCTGATATGAATACCATTTGTAGTTTGCCTACACTTTTAATAGAACCTTTTTTGCTGGAATCAGCATGACTCCTTCCAAGTTGCTGCTTGCCTAAGAAGGCAATGCCCATAAGTGCCACCATATGACCAAATCTGTTGCAAAATTGTGTCTTTGGTTTTGTTCATAGAAGCTGATGAAGAGACGTTCTCCCTAAGAACTCAGTTTATTCAAGCTCAACTGCATTTTCATCTGAGTTGAAGTTTGTTTTAGAAAGTTTTTTGAAGGCAGTTTCAGCAAATACTGGAAAAAAGTTTATGTAAATAAAAATAGTGAGACATTTTAATTTTAAGAAGAAAGTCAAAGACATGTTTTCCTTGAATAATATCCCTGCTTTCCTCCTGTCTTAAAACAACACAATCACTATGATAAGGTTATATAAACATAGTCTTTAAGGAAGTGGACAGATGCTGAACATCGACACGGGAGTGGGGACTCTGGTCCATAAAAACCCTAATCTGCCAGTTGTCTGTCAACCCAGGCCTTCCTCATCTCTGTATCTCCTATCCCCTTGCCTAGTAGAATAACTGCTCTTTGCTGGGGAACCTCTATTTGAGGGTATCAGTACACAGATGCATACTCTCTAGTACCTGAGAAAAGAGTAGGACAGAATAAGTCCAAATCCACCCATGTGACTGGAAAAACAATTCCAGATGATATTGATAGCATTTTGTTTACAAAACAAATATCATTAAACTTCTTATGACAAATCAGTTAAACTGATGGTGATTAATTTTTAAGATCCCTAAATTTGGTTTTCTTTTAAGATTTCCCGTTTATTTTTCAAAGAGAAAAATGTTCTATTATTTATTTTAACTGTAAAATAATACATGTAAAAAATCTCAACGTTAAAGAAAAATATTATAACAAAGTTAAAGTTACTTATATCCCAGTATCCAGCAATAACATCTCCTACCATTTTAGCGACTGTCCTTCCAAATGGTTTTCCATACTACAGTTCTCAAACTGTGCTCTCAGAACCTGGTTCAGTTAATATATTATTTTTTAATGAGAAAGGTTTCGTGATAAATTAAGTCTGAGAAATACTACTTTGAACAATGTTAAGCATATTTCTTTATTGTAACTTCCTCAGAACTTTTAATATCTGGTTATGCTGTGAGAACCACGAAGAAAAATTTAGCATACAGTAGTTCCCAAACTTATGACACTGGAATTCCTGAGCACTGGTGAGGATTTGAGGAAATGTACACTTTTCCCCTGTTAGTGAAAAATGTAAATTGGTACCACCTTTCTTGGGGTTAGGGTATCTATAGTTATTAAATTTTCAATGAGCATATCCTTGGAACCAGCAGGTCCACTTTAGATTACTTTTTGGCTGAAAAACCACCACCATCTTCTATAAATTATCCCCTATTGAGGTATTGCTGCAGGCTGCACACTGTGCTAGATTTGTGGGCAAGACAAAACTCTGTTCTTTACTTTTCCTCAAGAAGCTTATGATATGTGGACTTTGCGGAAATCAAGCTCACAAAGACACCACTGGATTTTTCACCAAAAACTTTTGAATACCCGGCAATAATAATAGTGCATTTGACTAAAATCGTGATTAGAACACTGAAATTAATCAAGCTTTTTCTAAACAGAATTTTTCCTCTTTCAGTAGGGATTAAAAGAAAGTTTATGTTCCCAGAAGGTCCTGACAGTGCTAGCATTTGGTACAACTGGAAATCCTTCTGGTGCATATAAGCTAGTGAAGGGCGGGCTTCAAGTCAGAGTTTTCTGAGACACTCTGTCTTTTCCTTCTTGTACTTAGTTACACATCTATCTCCATCATGATTCTTTACTTCAGTCGCTGAATGGTGGCTTTTCTTTTCAGAAAAATAAATTCTGGCATAGAGGAAGATATCAACTGTATAAATAAGATAAACCCTTTCAGCTGGAAGGTCCTTGAGGGGAGGGGTTATGTGATACTCACTGTCCTTTCCCCAGGACCCAGTGCTAAATGCTCTGCCCAAAGGCTGGACTCAGTAAAGACTTGTTAACTCTAGTTGGGCAAACCTCATGAAAGGTGGTGTTAGTAAACTTAGACCTTTGAAGGTGTGTTTTAGGTGGAAAGCATAACCCTGATATCCACTCCACATCCATGTTTAATAACTTTTAATAACATTTAGTGGCTTTAAAAGTTATTTCCTAGACAAAATTTAAAATCACTGTATATAGAGACTAGAAACTTCATGGCCAAATGGAAGTTTAGCTAAATGAGAATTATAAAGAGTAAATATTTGGAAATGCTTCTCAAAATCAGATTGGATCATTAAGATGGAGTATCAAGAAATAGGTGATTCTACAGATATGAAAATATAATGAAAGGAGGAGGAAAGGGGGTGAGAACAAGTATATGTTAAGTACCTTAAGTGTAGTTAGTGGTTTTATGTCTATATTGCACTTAGTCTCTCCTGTGATGGTGCAAGATTGATGTTGTGTTTATCTTGCGGTTGATGAGAGAGTGGGTCACCTGGAAAGACCTGCCAAACACAGTGAAGATAGCAAATAAAAGGAACAGCATCAGAAGGATCAGTCTGATAAATAGGATGGTCGTTCTCAAACTTTTGTATCAGGATCACTAGAAAGCTTGTTAAATCAAGTTCTCTGGGCCTCACCTTTGGAGTTTCTGTGTCAGTAGGTCTGGCATGGGGACAGAATATCTGGATTTCTGGGTGGTTCCCAGCTGAAATCAATGGAATTTGATTACTATCATCTGTATTGATTTTAGAAAAGCTTTTGAAAAATCTTTTCGTAATACCCCTTTGGTCAAGATTTTTCCAGTATTAATCCATAATTAATTTATTCATTCAATAAACAATTCACTCAGCAAATTGTTTACTCAACACATAGAGCAATGCTGGAGATAGACATGGATTTACAGATTGAAATCTCCTCCCAACTAATAAACATGATTTGTTAGGAATTAAAGACAAGTTCTGATCATAAAGTCAATATATGGCTAACAAAGAAAAAAGAGGTTCCAAAAAACCTTAAGGTTACCTCAGGATATATTAGTATGGGTCTAATATTATAATCATGGGAAGGAACTCATTGTACACTGGGTTGCAGAAAATATCTGGATTAAGAAGTTTAATTCCAGGTGGCACTTAAAAGAGTAGAAGGGAGTCCAGGTGTCCAGAGCTTGGCTAAACCACTCCATGATATTGCTGCCTGGACATCATTTTGTTTGGCCAAGTGTCCTGCAGGGGCCATAAGCTGATGCTGTATCTCCCTCAATCAAGAAAGTTAAGAAGAGTCTTTTTATCCAAGCCCAAGGAAGTATTAAAGGTTTTGCTGCTTGTTTGGAATGGGAAACAAATTATAAATAGTATGTTGGTATGTTATAAACTATCTTATGTGCTCCCTTATTCTGGTAATGCACACATGGGGCTTGCTGGTCTGCACTGGTTTGGATTCTGTAGGATTGTCCAGGGCCTCTGTGTTATACACCTCAGGGCACCATACCCATCAGAGTCTATGTGCCTGGCATCCCTTAGCACTGGGCAGAGCAGAGCCAGCAAGACTACATATAGCCATACACTTCAGGGTGGGCAATGCAGAATATCCTGGCAAACATGGCGGGATTCAGTGTTAATCCTGAATCTTACCACCTCCATCCACCAAACACTCAACCCCCTACCCCTCCCCATGTGTGACTTTTGTTTGTTTCCTTATATTTGCTTTTATCACTATCTAACTCTTTTTTTTCTGATTTTCTGGTCTTGAGTTTCCCTTTAAAGCAACATTGAAAAAAACTTTAAAAATAATATATTCAATGAATTAGTCTTTTGGACATGTGGCAATATGTAGATGCAATTCACGCCAAAATAGCTTCTTTTATAGGTATTTCCCAAAGCAGGTATCATGTCCATTTGTTTAAGGCAGAAGGGCTTACCTCATACATTTTTTTAAGCTTTAATGTCTAAAGGCATTATTTCTAACAGAAATGGAATGCCAAAGTTGTGATCCAGACTAAAATCCCAAACAAAAGACACAGATGATCTGTGAAATTCTTGGTGTGATTTCATAATATTTTGTTTTTTGGTTCTATTTTAAGTAAACAAAATGAAATATTATCTTAAAGCATACACATTAACTTCCAAGCAAATGAAACAGAATGATAAAAACTGAGTCAGTGACCAAGAGGTATTTATTTGAGGCCTGTGATGGACCTAATACTGTTTTAAGTGCCCAGTGATGCACGGAAGACATAGAAGAATCATCTCTGCCCATAAGGATCTTTATATTTAGGTGGAGAAACATACATAGAAAATAATTCAAGGATAGTGTAGAAAACACAAATTCCTTTTGATAGGTAAAAACAGTGCCAGCCAGACTGTAATCTCATCATAGTTTCTGTTAAGAACGTGCAGCCCCAGTGGAACTGACAAACAAACAAACAAAAATCGAAGAATAACTTTTCCACTTTACAGATACATTTGACATCTTGCTGATTCTGAATAATCTTGAGTAAACTAAAGATACCATTGGTCCTGCTGAGAAGGAGTAACTCCCAACCTAGGAATGCACGGTAGGAAAAACATTCTGTCCTGGCAGGAAAATAAGATGAAAGATGAAACAATAAAGCACTTTCCAGGTTCAACAAAGATCTAAATAAACTGAAGAAGTGAGGGGAGAACAAGACAGAATTATGAAAAGATCAAATGGAAGAGACTTGTGAACCAGGTTGTCTCTGTGACTCACCTGGGAGTGAAACTGCTATCACACGAGACATTTCCTGAGGTCTTTGAACTCTGGTCAGTCTTCCTCCAAAGCCTCTGTTCCTACATCTTTCATCTTCCTGTGAACAGTCCCTGGAGGTGTTGTTCGGAGGGTAACATGATGGAATTACTCAAGGCTCTTCTGGGAGACACAAGATGTTAAACAAGGGGAAGTAGAACAGGGAGATTCGAATTCCAATGGCTCAAAAACGTTGCAGGTATAGGAGACAAGGGGGCTGGTGGGGAGCAGGGCTGGGAGGGGACTGCAGGTCTGAAAGCTCCCCCTGCCAATCAGCTGCCACCATCTGTTGTCACAGGGAGACGTGGACATGCCTGGTCTCTCAGGGTTTCAAGAGGAGCCAGAAATCCAGTCGTTCATGTAAAGACATCTCTCACATTTGAAACATTGGAATTTAATTCAAGTTCGTTTTAAAAAAAATACTGTGTAGGCTAACTCAAACATAATTCTAGTTAATAACGGACAGGTTTCAAACTGTGAGATGGTGTGCCATGCTGAGTAGTCTTTATTACTTGAAGGTTTCTGCCTTTCTTTTACTCGGGAAAGCCTTTGGGGAGAAACTGGTCACCTTCCTTTGCACTATTGACTTCTAGAAGGAGAGTGGAACTCTTTGGGAGAGAGAATGGTAATGGGTTAAAGGCTCAGAAATTGTGTGGGTCTCAATCACCGAAGCCCTAAACAGCCATTTGACTCTGTGCTAATCCCCTTGCAGTCTGTCCACCTAGAGCGTCAGCACGGGTAGGCAGAGGAGGGCTTGATATACCTTAGAACATAGTAGTAACTAGTGAAGGACAAAGCAGAAAATGAGTGCTGAAGGAACACTCAAATGTTGACCAAAACATTTAATGTAGATTGAGTTGTATGAAATGGGCAATATTTGATGGCTTTTGACCCAAAAAAGTCACTGTGGTGGTATTGTGACTGGCTCAAAGTCACCTCCTTTCTCAGATACTAACCCAGATAAGACGGTTGGTGTTGAGCATCAGAAGATATTTTGGGGGCAATTTAACATGATGAATAAAAGTGTGGGCTATGGAGTGAGACTGCCTAGGTTTGAAAACTGGCTCTGCCATTTTCTAGCTGCTTTGCCTCCGTTTCCTCATGTGTGCAATGGGGCTAAAAGTAGAACCTACCTTCTGTTGACATTGTGAGGGTGAAAGGTGTTATTGAACGTGACATTTAAAAATGGTGCTGGGCACTTAATAAGCTCTTAGTAAAGGAGACCTATGATTTCCATGTTCTCTTTCTCCACTTCTCATAATCTGTTTGCTTAGGAAAGGTCACCCTAGACACCTTACCCAGTCTAGCTTTCCCCTGACAGCACTTCAAAATGACCTGTTCATCTCCTTATCCAAATTTCTTTCCCAACAGCTCTAATGTTAACTGTCACAAGAAATGCAGTTGGATAGGTTATGACTGAGACCAGTTTACGAGGTGACTTTTCCCTGTGGCATTTGCATTTTAAATAAAACTCTGAGGAAGCAATCTTTTGTTTCCCAAACCTGCCTGATGGCAAGAAATACTCAAGGCTGTTCAACCTTCTAATCCCATCCTTGGAGATTCAGGCTTAGGTGGTCCAGGATGGGCTCTGGGAATCTATATTTTAAGTAACTACCTCAGGAATTAATATTTTGTGGCAAGTTTGAAAAAAAAACTACTTTAGGCCAAATAACTCAATTTCTGATGATTACATGCCATCCACTATGATTGGTATCTTTTTTTCTTCTTTCTTGGGGGGAGTTTGTTCTAATGGCCCTTAAATCACAAATATGGGCCACTCTTTTGTCCATCCACACTGATAAACTGAGATCTTAATTTTGAAATTAATTGTGAAATTCTAAAATAAGTTACTCTGTCATAAATTCTACAAGGAGAGAATCTTGCTTGTGATCGTTGCTGATAAAAATACTCTTCAGATGAGTGCTATTCAAGGTGAGAAGGAACAATAGCACTTGCTTCACCTGGAAACTTGTTATACATGTAACTTTCTTTGGCTGCACCCTGGACCTCCTGAATCAGAATCTGCATTTTAAAGTGTCCTTGGGTGATTCACATGCATATTAAAGTTTGAGAAGCTTAGCCTCAGAGCATGAAAAGACCTTTCTGACACATTTAATTTACTCAGTATAGTCTGATTAGCAGTGATATTTAAAAATGTTGTCTTCTGTATTCTTTTTTTTTTTTTTTTTTTTTTGCGGTACACGGGCCTCTCACTGTTGTGGCCTCTCCCGTTACGGAGCACAGGCTCCGGACGCGCAGGCTCATGGGCCCAGCCGCTCCGCGGCATGTGGGATCTTCCCAGACCGGGGCACGAACCCGTGTCCCCTGCATCGGCAGGTGGACTCTCAACCACTGCATCACCAGGGAAGTCCCTCTTCTGTATTCTTGATGTTCTCTTTTTAAATAAGGTAATTTTGTGTTTTGACAATATCACTTTATTACTTTTTATTTTTAATTTAATTTTTATTTTATATTGGGGTATAGTTGATTTACAATGTTGTGTTAGTTTCGGGTGCACAGCAAAGTGCTTCAGTTATACATATAATTATATCCATTCTTTTTCATATTCTTTTCCCATGTAGGTTATTACAGAATATTGAGTAGAGTTCCCTGTGCTATACAGTAGACAATATCATTTTAGATGAAAAGAAAAATATTTTATTATGTATTTCTATCTGTAAAGAACCTCTCCTGTAGTTTAAAATGTCTTCCATATGTGTGATACTTTAAACCATGCACTTTAATGAAAAAAAAAAGAACATGTAGAAAACCACTATGAAAGTTAGCTCAACAAAATTTCAATGCATACATTCCACATGTGGCAACTTATTGAAAAGCACACTAGCATGATCCATTTTGATGTATCTGTGGTTTCCTTGCAGACTATGTCCTAGCCACCTCTCTAACATTTTAATGAAAAGTTACAGAGGAAAAATTAAACCTAGTTCAGATCAGTGACATTTATTTACTAGATAGTATTCATTTTTTCATGTTTGGTAGGGAGAGGTGCTTACATTTTCTGCATATAGATTTTAGCTAATACAACCAACAGCCTAGAAATAGAATTGTTACTGCTTCTTAGAGTTGAAACTGACTTGGGAATGACTGTATCATCAGAATATTGTTAGTATGGCTCTATTATAAAGTTCAAAGTATGGTGAGGTGCAAAGCATATAGTCAACAGAAATTGGGATGGTACATAGATGACATCATGTATATAAATATAAATATTGTCTTATTTTATGTTAGCCATAAAATTTTTCATAGCTCTTCACTGATGTGTGTGTCTATATTAAAAAAAAACCCTTCTTTTAAAAATTCAAACAGTATTGAAATTATAAACATCTGGGGGAAGTGTTTTATTGAAAATTTATTAATTTCATGGTACTTTATTATATTTCCAGAATATCTTACATTTAAAAACCAAATTACCTATATATTCCAACACAAAGACAGTAGACTCAAGTTCATTATATGGTAAAATGCCAAGACAGCTGTTTTTACAATGATCTTGGACATTTATTTTCTAAGGGAATAGAATAGTATTGGAGAAAAACATATTTAAAATGAGAAATATGATAAACAAATTGATTCCATATTTTTCTAGTTAGGAAGAAAATGTGATACATAATTACACTATTGTGAATTGTAAGCTTAATTTTTTTTTAAATGAAAGAATGCTACACGTGGTGATGTAAGGCTGAGAACCCCTTATGAACTCATTGTTGGATCTACTGTCTCTTCTGGATGAAGCCTGTCTGTGCTGTCCAATAAGGAGCCACTAGACGTAGGGGACTCTTGGGCACTCAAAGTGTGACTACCAAGACTAAAACAGTGAATTTTAAATTTTATTTAATGTTGATTAAAATTAAGGTTTAAATAGTCACGTGTGGCTAGTGGCTGTAATCTTGGTCAGTGCAACTCTGCAATAAAAAAGGAAGAGAATGTTAGTTCCCAGGGAACCATCTCTGGCTTTTCTTGTGGCTGGAAGTTTGTTAGTAGACAGCTATATCCCAGAAATTGGGCTTGAACTCTCAGATTTTTCTGGACTAAACAGCTAATTTAGATCAAATTTTAAGCACAGTTTGTGAAGAGGAATGGTATGCATATTCATACCATATGCATAGCAATAAGGATTGCTAATGTTACTACATGTACATCTCTCTTTCAAATTCTCTCATTTTCGAAGAAGTTCACCCCAAAATTTTGCATGTGGGAGACAGCTTTAGTGTGAACTTCTCATTCCTCTTGGTTCCATTCCACTCACCACTTCTCCCAAATAACATCTCCCCTGAATTACTCATTTAGGTGAAGGAAGGGATGGCCAGGATTGCAACCGTATCCCAAACCTTCTTAATCAGGTTGTTGAGACTGAAGGGCAATACAAATGTGATTTCCATTCATGCTGACAATGGCTGGGAGATAAAGCCACAGGCACATGTCGCAAAGTGTAAGAACACGTCAGTCTTCTAATACAAGTCAGAGAAGTCACAGAGGCCTGAAGAGCCAGCCAAGCTCTTGAATAAAATGTCTGCAGCCGTGCTGGAGAAAGACACGTTTAATGCTCTAATTTAGGTGAGAAGACATGAGGGTAAGGAATTGACCAAGCAAGGTGTGGAATGATCACATTTTACTGGTGCAAGGGAGTTGATAAAGAGCATTTCAACATATGCTTTCAGCATATCATAAGTCATACATTTATCCAGAGAGAATAAATGTCTTGACTCAGATCACAGGTATATGGGAAGTGAACTACGGTCTATACGCTGAGTTAATTGCTAGGCCAGCGGTTTTAACTGGAGAATATGTTTCTTACTTTCCTAATTCCCTGAGACAAAGCCCTGACTGTTGTTTCTGGGATAGACCTAGAAGATGGCAATTGAGAGGCCAACGTACAGCAGGAATGTCTCGTCTCCTTTCCCCAGTGTGATCCGCAGAAGAGACAGTCCCCAAACAAGTCTTCAAATAGGGGCTTTTTAAGTACCCACAATAACCTACAATTTCAAGCCTTTTAAGGTCATTCTGGGAGAGAGGTTTAAGATGAGAGAGTTCTTTTTCCTTTTGTAAAAAGAAACCTTTAGTTTTCCAAACATTTTATAAACCTCTTCAACTCTTTGGAATGAGCCAGAAGTGGAAAAAGTAACTGGAACTTCTTGGGAAAAATTAGTGGTAGCTGTTGAAAAGAGCATTTACCAGTATTCCAGGCAGCAAGGAAGTCTGGACATTGCTGAACAGGCAGAGTGTGTTCATTTGGGGCATTGCTGGTCAGGTAGCCTGGTCTAGAAGTGGCTGGGCTGTTTTATTTTCCTGGGGTTACCATAACAAAGTACCACAAACTAGGAGGCTTAAAACAATGGACATTTATTCTCTCACAGTTCTTGAGGCTAGAAGTCCAAAAACAAGGTGTTGGAGGGGCCAAGCTCTTGTTGAAGTCTCTAGGGAAGAGTTTGTTTCATACCTTTCTCTTAACTTGTAGACACACATGTCAATCGCTACCTCTGTCCTCTCATGGTGCTCTCTTTTGTATGTTGTGATGTCTCTCCTCTTCTGCGTGTATCAGTCTAACTCAGATGTACTCCCACACACAGTGACATCTAGTGGGTCTGGACACAGGCATCTGAATCCCCTTGAATGCTGGAATTCCCTGATGGTTTGAGTATCCCTTATTCCTAGGACTGCAAGCTTATGTGTTTCCAAGGAACTTCGCTGACACTGTAGAGCTATCAACATGGAAGGAAGCTCAAATCTATTCACAGCTCTGTAAACCTGATAGGTACAAAGTATCTTTGGTTTTCTTTTCTTTTCTTTTTTTTTGAGAACCAATAAATTTCCACAGAAGCCAACATGGAACATGAGACACGAGTCATTTCCTCTGTTTTTAGTGCCTTTAAGACATAAGAGGGGCACAGTCCCATCTGAAAGAGACTTCACATTTGTATATGAAAATTTGCTTCATGAAATGTGACTCTTAAAGGTAAAAACAGGGACTTCCCTGGTGGTGCAGTGGTTAAGAACCTGCCCGCCAATGCAGGGTACACGGGTTTGAGTCCTGGTCCAGGAAGATCCCACATGTCGTGGAGCAACTAAGCCTGTGTGGCCACAACTACTGAGCCCGCAAGCCACAACTACTGAAACCCGTGCTCCGCAACAAGAGAAGCCACTGCAATGAGAAGCCCGCACACTGCAATGAAGAGTAGCCCCCGCTCGCTGCAACTAGAGAAAGTCCGCACGCAGCAACAAAGACCCAACACAGCCAAAAATAAATAAATAAATAAATAAATAAATAAATAAATAAATAAATAAATAAATAAATTTAAAAAAAAACGGTACAAACAGAGATATGTTTTACCCAGTCTCCTCATCAACTTTTCCTTGGCTCCCTTGCCCCTCTCTCATTGTGGGCTTTGTTTTCAGCCTTTGAGAGAGGCCTTTGTTCTAGTTACAGTTGAATTGGTGGATCGTGTTTATCTAGAGCTTCTGTACGTGATCATAATCCTAGGGGAAAGCTACTTGAGATGTTCAAGTGTGGTTCAGTTTAAATATTTATAGTGAGCCGTATAGACAGCTGATATGCATGAGGAACTACATGTTAAATTTTAAACATCAGGTGAATAACGTCAAACAAGTGGAAATGTTTGTTTCTTGTGCATATAATCATTGGATCAAATTTGAGTGTTAATATATTAACAAATTACTGAGTAATGTTCTCAAAATAGACAGGGAATAAAGTAGCTATTTGTTCTAAGATGAAAGTTATTGCAAAATATATGCTACCATTTGTATTTTCTTTCTAAAAACTTAGCAAAATCAAAATAGCATTAGCCAACTATTTTAAATTTTTACAACGATGTTAAGCTTTATTACATGAGAACCTTGTTAGAACATACATCATAAACTACAGATTGTTTTAAAAATTGTCCCCTGCTTCTTCTTCCTGAGTTCCTGAGGTAGAGCTATTTTGGGTCTATGTTTAGTCCCAAACATAGTTCAGTTCCTAAGCCAAGAGTGGCCTGGTATGGTGGGTCTTCTCTTTGGCAAAAACTGAGTTTGATTGTGCTGGGAATGGCACGAGCTGAGCCAGGCCTCCTCGGCTGGGGCCTTGGTTAATGCTTGTCCTCTTCCCAGGGAGTTTGCTTCTGTTCTCTGAACCTCTAATCCTGGTTGGGGCCTTGCTGTGAGTGCATCCACCTCCCAGGCACAAACTTCCCTGTTGCTCTGGCTGGTGCTTTTCTCCATCAGCTAGTTTGGAATTCTTGGTGCCATTGCTTCCATGAAGCATGTTTGGATACAGCCATGAACTGCAATGTTGCCTTCCCCAATTTGTGTTTCCTTAACTTTCCCAACTCAGCTTGCCAGATACCAAATGCCACCCTCCTGCTCTCCGGAGCTTCCATATGCCGAGCTGTCTCTGGCTCTGTTCAGGGTCGGGAGAGGCCTGTGGTCTGGCTGATGCAGAGTTTGTGTAAGGAAATTAGGATGGGTAATCTGATTGGAAGGGAAATCTGTGAGGTTTGCTGAGAAGCTACATTTGTGAACAGACACACCATTTTCTTCAAATTGAACACATATTTGAAGTGCTTTGGGAGAGGCTGATGGAGATTATGGGCAGTGGGGTTCAGTCTTTCCAGGGGGGGCTCTTTGTACTGCTGCTGAGCCCAGACATTGCTTTCTTATTTTCTAGGAAATATTATATTTCTTTCATCTTAAGGCTTTAATAAACAGTAGAAAAAATAACTAAACATTGTTTGTTTCTTTCTTAAACATAATTTAATTATATTAAGACTTGACAAGTGACCCTAAAATATCTTAATCCAAAGAAGTGACTAGTTACTAGTCACTAGTTACTAGTGACTAGTTACTTCCGGCGATCTAGTTTGTCAAGGCTGGGGGCAGCACTCTTGGCAACTTGCAGTACTTGGATCAAGATGTGGTGGATTCTGTAACTTTATGCCTGAGGTCATTCAAGTGATGGGAATAATGGTCTTACTCATGTATCGCTTTTCCCCTCTAAAGTCCCAGGTGTGGTCTTTATGTAGCTAGTACAGTAAACTTCCTCTTAAGAATGAGTATTTGTTTTCTGTTTCAATTTCTCCATCAAAACACGGTCCTTAACATTGAAAAATTTTCACAGAATACCCATTCAAGCCATTTATTCTTCTTACTCTTTTCTTAGCTGCTTTCCTGTTTGGTCTTTTTTTCTGTCTTCCTGTAATAACTCACCTTCCTATGTGGCTACTTGCTGACAAAATGGAGTATGGGACAGAGGTGAACCAGGAGATAGTTTTTTAGGGGGAAAAACCCCCAAATCTGAAATTAAGATAATCTTAAGCAAGATTTTCAGTAGAAGCCTGAACATCAGGATAATAGTTGAAACTGTTATTGAAGTACTATTTTCAAGTTTTGTTTTGTTTCATTGTTTTTGTTTTTTTTTAGAGCGGTCACTGACTATGGTCAAGGCTGGTCAGGTTGACGCACTTCCCTCAACAGGTGTGAGGTCAGAGGAGGTTTGCAACTGGTTTGTGAGTCAAACTTGGACAAAAGAATCAGGAACAAAGATGGCAGATGATAAGCTTTCTAAGTTATAACCTCATAGTGACCTGAATAATCACATTTACCTTGGCCTTGAGTGATAGGACAAAAGAGTGCAGATTTACCTTATCCTTCCTTCAAAGTGGACAGTATGTATTTCTAGACTAAATCCTTAAGGAAATTAAAAAATAAAAAGCCTTCAACCTAGAAAACATAAATCTATTTTTTATATGTGGTAAAATATGGCTAAGAAAGCCTTTTATTTTTGTTTTCCAGTTTTTTAAAATAAAAAATCATCTATTTGCTTCCTCTGCCAGGTACATATGAAGAAACTTAAACACATTCTTCTATTTCACACAATATCAATATATTACTAAATATGCAGAAGAAAACCAATCAGAGCCATTCCCTCAGCCTGGGTCCCGGAATGAAGACAAGGTGGAGAAGTCTTGTGATGCACAGGTAGTTTGTGTGAAAATTTGCTTTATAGTGCAAGCCACTGGGGTTGGTTTTTGTCACAGTATGATTTGATGTACATTGACTGCTACAAAGTTATAATTAGGTAAACAATAGCAACAACAACAGAGGCTTACAAGGGATCAGTAGGATTGTGTGTGTGTGTGTGTGTGTGTGTGTGATCTTGTGCATGCATCCTTATTTGTGTGTGGACACTGGATGACAAAACTTTTCCCATTCTTCATGCTACACATTCCTCTCTCTCCCTATAATTAATCTCTCCTATTTGGAGAAGTGAGTTGACAATGAAGAGTGGTCAAGTCTGGGGTTTGTTTCCTCCATTTCTGGGTGACGAGGACAAGGAGAATACTGTTTTGTTTCTGTCTAATAATTAGGAAGGAATTGAATCTGGCTGCTTTTGCAGATCTGTCTAGTTTATGACTTTATGTTGTTATATGTTAATGTTATATAAGAGGCATGATTGAATCTTCATGAATAAGAGATGCATTAAACCTGTTGTCCAGGGGGCTGAGGCATGAGAGAGGGCAGAGGAAGTAAGTGTATGAGACAATGTACCTTATGCACAAATGTGTCTGCTGAGTGTGTAGATACAACACAGAGCTAACAATGACTGGATAACACATAGATTTATTTTATCAGGTAGATTGTATTATCATGCATCTTATCCCCATACACTTCCAGTAGCAGGATCCCTGAACTTCAGCCTGCACATCACACACTGTAGTCACTTTTTATTGTGTTACCCTTTGTAGGTATTGTCATAAAAATATACTCTGTAGAATGGACAATTTTGCATTGTTAAGGGGATTTCAAGAATCAGTGATGAGAAAGGGCTGTTTGGGGATGAGAAGAATTAAGGAGGTGTGAACAGAAAAGGGCCTGCCTGTTCTATGTATGATTGAGTTCCAAATCTACTACAGACACTTTCATGAGGGTGTCAAGTTCAGTTTGCTAAAGAGAACATGGGATTTGGAATTCAAGGATACCTCAACTTGGGTTCCCCCCGAAACAGAATCTGTGATGAAATTCGTGTGTAGGAGGTTTACTGGGGTGTGCTCTTGAGATCAACACCCATGGAAGGGAAGGAAAGAATGGTTAGGGTTAGGGTTAGGGTTAGGGTTAAGAGAGAGGAAGAAATCGAGCTTTGATGTAGCCGCAATGGAGACATCAGCTGACAGTGACAAAGTTCTTACGATGGGATGGCCTTTCTGAGCCATCTCGAGATAGAGGAGAGGACCAAGCCTTTGTTTCTCCATCAATTAATCATTGGAGTTGGGCCACCTTGGAAGAGGTGTGACTTTGGGTGAGGAACTGACTTCAACTTCTATTGTTTTGTTTAGGTGTTGAGCAAGCTAGGAAGACTTAAATTCCCATGAATTAGAAAGAAATACTGTATCAAATGAGCCATAGAAGAGAGAGAAACCTGTAAACAGACAAATGTCTTTTAACGCTATTGTTCTTATGCTACACAGACTGGAAGGCAGAGCGGCTGCCCTGCACAGTTCCTAGGGGCTTATCTCTACAATATGATTCATATGAGTACTGTCCATATGAATTGCATCCTTAGATTTGTGCGGTGAACAACCTGTGCAGCCTTAAGCTGTGCTCTAATATAAGAAATATGGAAATAGAAATGAATGTGACTTTCTGAAATCCAAGAGAATTGTCTTTAATTTGTCAACCTCTAACTAAGAGTCCAGATTATAGAATTGCCTTGTTCCTTCTTTTCTTCACCTGGCATCACTCATTTTACCTAGCTGATTTTGTCTTCTTTTGAATCTGTTTGTTTTGTGGCTAATCCTAACATATCTGATGTCTGGGGATCACATTTTAAATAATAAAGACATATTCTGCTTTCCTTAGGGGGCTGAAGTTCTCTAACTCTTTTTTGTAATTATATCTAAAATCTGTGACATTTATTGAAACAGCTGGTTACATAAATGGGATGATCTCTTCAGCAGTAAATGTGGACCCAGGCTCTACACATGTACACACCTCCAGAGGGGAGAAAACTATCCTGAGAGTCAACTTAGCAAAACATCGGCTTCCACTTGCATTCTCTCTCCTATAGTATCTGGAAGCACTGAAGAAGGGTAGTTATTCCAGGCAAGTGCCCTGGTGTAGTGAGGGCATCGCCTCCGTAATCCATAATTCTATCCATAAAGCTTTTAGCTGAAGAGCCTTGAGTTCCCTACCTGTCATTCCATCTTATGAATTTCTTAGTATAATCTTCTTTTTCTGGTAAAGGGGTCTGGTTTTTGAGGAAGTTAGCTAAAAAATGCAGTATTGCTTTGGTGTAGTTTCACCTCCCTGCCTTAAAGATCTGGAATTCTTCTTACGTACCAGAAGAACTAAGTCTTAGAGTCAGTTAGAAGAATTCAGTAGACTGGCTACTGAAAATGCAAGTTGTCAAAATAAGAAAACAGAATTGGGACTTCATCCACCAAAACCAGCATTTTGAGTTTTGCTGAAAATCAGTTGGATAAAAGTCAAGAGGAACCAAGAAGATGTGGCTCAAAACTTGAGTGAAAAATACCGTCTTGTGGGGCACGCTACATTATAAAACCTTTTATCGAGCTTTGGAGCCTGGCGACCTGTGCTGCATCTGCCAGAGGGGGTACTCACCATGTGCTATTTTCAATCTTGCTGAACTGACTACATTCATCCCCAGCCTCAGAGGCAGACCTGTGTTGCATCAGACTCAGGCTATTGACTCAGATGTGTCCAGCTGAGGCTTGGCCAGTGTCTAATGAGGTGGTTTGGCATGAAGCACTGTTCAGTTGGAGAAGCAGCTAGTTAACTAAGGTCATAGAATAAGAAGAGAACAATGAGGGTGAGATGAGAGCTGAGCACATGTGCAGACAGAAGGGTTGGCAGTGCCCTGGGGGTGGCGGTTCCAGCTGGACCACAAGTATCTTCAGTTGAAGTGAACTGAGGGAGCCTCTGTCACAGACAACCCCTGCTTTCACACTTGACCCTACCTGTCAGCCATCATGGTGGCCTGGTTGTATGAGAGAAGGGATCTGATCACTAACACTGGTTACATCATGTTCAGTTTGGAAAGACTGCAGTACCTGCCTTGTGTAAAGGCATTAACCAGACAAAACCAATAGGAAGTAAAGAATGACTGTGGAAAAGGAAAAAGATCAGGTTGTGCGAACCTTGGTGGTTAAGTGTCTCTCTCTCTACATGCTTCTCCCTTTCGGGAGATTTCTGCCTTCATCCAAATTGAAACAAGGCCCTAATTAGAACAAATGACAATTAGTTAATGCAAAAATGAATGGCTGAAGTTGCTTGTGAACCATGACCCAGATTTTAGGCACACCAACAGTTTTAAAACCTGAACAATTATGGGAACAAGCTTATTTTAAAGTTGAACAGACAGGCTGACAGCAGAAAATCTAGAGACATTAAGCAAGGGAGCTCCTGAAATTTGTTAAGTACGTCCATGTTAAGAATATGAGGGTGTGCCTGAATGCAGCTTTGGCAGCTGTGGGCTCTGTGGCTAGGTGAAAGTATTCAGACTAACCATGAATGGGAAAGAGTTGATAATTTAGGGCAGAGGACAGCGTGTTCAATTCAGCACACAGGGAATAAGATAGTAGGATATAATGCCAACTGTGTCCATGTGCTCTATGGATCTAGTATATCAGAGAACTGGAAAAGTTATCTCCTCTGTTTGTGTAAGCATGCCACTGATATTCCTCATCCCAAGATACATTCCAACCGTTTACATTTCATGCTTCCTGGAAAACAAAATCTCAGACTGCCTGGAAGGTTTTGCTACTTTATGACATTACTGCCAACATTTCATTAGAACCATATTTAGTTGAATACCTTCGGAAGAATTTTATGTACAAAAAAAAAAAGAGGATGCTGAACGAATTCTTTATATGTTGTTGTATTTTGACAAACAGTAATGAACTTGAAAGAGGATCAAAATCCTCTGAAGGTAACATTGTTTGTTGACTCAGTATTTACATATATAACAAACTAAAAATAACTGTGTTGCAGAAAAAATGAGTGACTGAAAGTTTGGTTTCTATGCTGCTGCATAGACATCATTTTAAGGTGCAAGAGGAAAACTCTCAAAGCAGCATGAAATCTGATTCTTCATGCTGTCACAGGGCCAAACACTGGTGGTAAGAGGTTTGGCTTCAGCAATATCATTGTATATACATCACATTGATTGTTTAACAATGTCAATAATTTGTATTCTTATGTTGGTTTTGTGGCTGTTTGTTAGCTCCTGGGAACCCCCCAAAATGAAGTGTTACAGAACCAAAAATGGGGGAAATTTTAATTAGGATCAATCAGTTGGTGGAAGGAAATTCATCAAACCATTTGGCTTGAAAATTCTATACCATCCTAGCAACGGTTGATGAGGGACCTTATCACAGCGTGTTCAGGAGTTAATCCTGAGTGTGACTCAGTGCAGCAATATCAACATGCCCAATGCATTTCGTTATGAAATAGAGAAAGAACTAAATTGGAAATTTATTTTAAATATATTTAACTCTCAAAACATTCGAGGTTCCCCAATCTTGACTAATTGTTGGGAGGATAAATACAGAACTAAGCCTATTTTCTCAAGATGGCATAGTCAGTAAAAGTCAGGGAAAAGAAATACTGATGAGCTTGATCAGCTGCTGCTGCTGTATACTAAGATTTAACCGAATTCAGCATCTTCAGTGTACATAGAGTTTTACAAATTCTTCCATAAGAATATGTAATTTATGAAAATTAAACATGCTTCATGCAATTTTATTTACAAGATGAACTTGTCCACAAATCCCTTTTCATGGTCTACTTTATGTAAATATTGCTTTGCGCCAGCTTAAACTTTTATATAGTTCAAAATTGTGAAGTCTAAATGATATTTAAAACTACTGAGAATATGGACTTAACAAAACAAAGACCAGGTTCATTTTTAATAATTTTAGATATTTTTATAAGAGAAATATACATCGTAAAGCTCATCAAATCATTAACATGTGTATAAACAAGCACTGTAAATTGGGGACATCAATAATTAATTTATGTTTTGGGCTTCTTTTTTCAAAATTGAATCTACTTCTGTCTTCCTGAAACCTTTTATGCCACATTTTGATGTGCAAAAAACTAAATATAAATAGTCAGGGTTAGATCTTCCTCTGATGGTAGTTTGCAGTGATTTGCAACAAGTAACACTCTTCCATACTCTGCATCTGTATCTGTGCTGTGCACCAGACACTCCACGGCGATCATGCAATGTGGGTGTCCTTTGTCCGTGAACCTACACCCTCCTTCTATCTGGAGGCCTTTGGATTTTCTCTCACAATTTCCCTTCCTGCTTCTCATCTTCCTCCCATTTCTCTTCTCCTCTTCTCACCCCTCTTCTCCTATCTCTCCTCATCTTCCTCCTCTTTCCCCGCCTCTTCCTTCTCTTACAGATTTAGATATAAGTATATAGATATAAATTTAATGGTAGCAGTATTTTGCCTTGTTAAAAGTTAGAAAATCAGATGAATAAACATCATATTGCCACCAACCATAGCTCATCCTTTTAAACTCTAATGTACATCATTTCAGGTCTCATATCTATATAGAACATATATAATATACATATGTGGTTTTTCATATATATATAGTTGTTATGTATATGTAAACACATTTGTATGTTTTGTGTATGTACATACATATAAAAAAACATACATATACGTGTGTGTGGTTTGTGTGGTTTGTTGCTTCGTAACTTGTTTTGTTCAGTTAACCATCTCCATTTTACTATTTCCGTGCATCTCTCTTTCATGTGATAACCCAAAGTTTATTGAAATTTCTCCAGTTGACTCCAGGATGACCTCTGTGGCTGGTTTGTCCAAAAGAGTATCCGATTCACAGCCACAGTTTGCTTTGGGTAGTTATGCCCCTTAAGTTGCTTTCCATCTAGCACAGTCCCTTTGTATCATGACACCATTTTGCTGAACAAACAGGGCCACTTGCCTGCAGGATGGGTCTCCTTCTTTTAAATATATTGTCCAACAACCATGGCAGGAGCAACTTTGTGGATTATTTTAGGATGGGATTCAGTTTGTTCTCAACATTGACAGCACTTCAGTTTTCTGTTCACAGGTTGAGAGTGAAATAAGCACTGATAGGTAACTTTTTCTCTATCTAGATTTTGATGTATTTTTCTTATCCATCAGAACGTGCCTAGACGTGAATTTTTTTCATGAAAACCATTTGAATCTCAGTGTGCAGATTCAGAACTTTTTTCAGCCCTGGGAATATTTTTCTTTCATGTATCTAGTCCACTTTTTTTCTCCCCAAACACCCATGATGTGTTTGCTAGATCTTCTACCACTCTTTCACCTTTTCCTACATGACTTCTACTTCTTTCATTCTTGTGCTTTAAGATATTTCTTAAAATTAAGCTGCTGATCTGAGCATTCGGTGGTCAAACTCTCCTTTATTATCTACTGATTTGTCTTAGTTTGAAAATTATTTTAATTTCTAGAAATTGTTTTTGTTTGTGTTTGTGTTATTCCATTTTGTTCTCCTTAAGCATTCATGATTAATTTTTATTCAGATGATCACCTGTCTCTTCTAGCAGTACTATAGTGTGTGTTCAAATTGTTAGTTTGATCCTTTTCTATTAGGCTTTTGGGGCTCCATAGATCAGTAGTTATTTTTTTCTGCCAGCACATTGGAGCTTGAAATATTGGTGGGACTGGTGGGAATCCTGCTGCAATTCATCCATTAGCCTATAGGCTACAGGCAGGATGTTAGCACCATGTAAAGTCTCTTTACTCTCTACCTTCTCATAGTTTCTTGGTCGAGTAAGGTAAGGAAGGCTTCTCATTTTCAGTCTCAGAAACTAGGAGACAAGCCATATAGAGAAAAGATTTGCAGTCCAAGAATCCTAAACATAGCCAACACTCATTCATATGTCGGGTGAAAAGCATGAACTCGGGAATAGGCAAGAACTCAGGCTGAATGCCACCCACGTTCCTCATATCAGGAAAATGCATGAAATAGACTATAATTAGACAACAAATTAACCAAAGTAGGGACTTCAAACTGAACAGCAATGAAGAGAGACAACCACAGTGGTGGGACAGTGTGGTCCAAAACTTGGAAACACAAGGTCTGAGTGGCACACCTGGATTCAATTCTCGATTGTGTCACATTTTCTGTGTGACATTAGGCATGTATTGAACATCTCTTTGCCTCAGTTTCTTCATCTGTAAAATAAAGAATGGGAATAATGGTAGAGTTTATCCCATAGTGTGGTTGCAAAGAATAAGTGGTTTAATAAATGTAAAACATTAGAAGAGAATCTGGCATGTAATATATGCTCAGTAAATGTTATATCATTATGATTCTATACAATAGTTTAAGAAAATGCTGTATAAGAATGGACATTATAACTGCTGGTTAAGGAGTCTTGAAATAGAGTAGACATTCCATAAGGGAAGTTTTGATACAGTGAGCACTTAAGAATCCTGGCAAACCTTTGCTCTGTAGGGGCAAGAAAGGAGAGATAAAACTATCCCAAGGGATGGGGGGCATATGTCAGGAGGGAAGGATGGGAGGGATGATCAGTTACTTTAAAGCTCTTTTTCTATTGGAAAGGTAGGAAAGAAGGTAGGATTAGAACATCATGGTGGGGAAAACAGTAATGTAGTTAGTACCTTGTTTTTAAAGCAATCGTAGTGACATATGTGTCTGATTAGGAGAGCAGGGAAAGAGATGGTAACCATTAAGGAAATGGAAAAATCCACCAGAACCTTTAAATTAACATGGGGAAATAGGAACAAGCAGCAATTCAATCAAACTAACAAAACCAAGGGGAAGAAAAATAGGGAAACGACAATGTGAATGAGTAGAAAACAATGAAGTAAAGTGGAAATAATAAAATCAACAACATTAGATCTTGTGCCAAATGTGAATGGACTGAATTCATCCATTAAAATCTAGAAACTGCTACTTTGGGCTAAAAAATAAATTCCAGATATGTGAGTTTGCAATGAAGTGCATATTGAGTCAAAAATAATTGTCTCTCTCTGTCTCTTCCTTCCTCCCTCCCTCCTTCCCTCCCTCCTTCCCTCCCTTCTTCCTTCCTTTCTTCCTTCCTTCCTTCCTTCCTTCTTTCCTTCTTCCCAGTAAAGGGGTAGGGCCACATAAGGAAATGCAAACCGAAAGAAAACTGGAATGACAATATTAACATCACACAAGATGAAATTGAAGATTAAAAGCACTTAGAGTAAACAGACATATTGTGTAATGATATAAATCTAAGTCAATAAAGATTTGTCATAAAATGACAAAGCAAAGACTATCAGAAATGCAAAGAAAACCTCATACAAGTACAATGATGGTGAAAGATTTTTGATTATATCTCTCTCAGAAATAAGATCAATTTGGGCTTCCCTGGTGGCACAGTGGTTGAGAGTCCGCCTGCCGATGCAGGGGACACGGGTTCGTGCCCCGGTCTGGGAAGATCCCATATGCCATGGAGCGGCTGGGCCCGTGAGCCATGGCCGCTGAGCCTGCGCGTCCGGAGCCTGTGCTCCGCAACAGGAGAGGCCACAACAGTGAGAGGCCTGCGTACCGCAAAAAAAAAAAAAAAAAGAAAAAAAAAGAAAAAAAAAGAAATCAACTTATTAGGCAGAAAAATAAGAATTTATTTAGCAAACTTGATGTATTTGATGTATGGATCTTACATCCTTCAAATAGAAAATATACTTTTTTCAAGTATCTAAGTACAAATCAATTGATCATGTACTAGGCCACAAAGAAGTCCTTACTAAATTCAAAAAAAAGGGAGACTTTAAAGGATATATACTGTGTTAAAATTACAAATAAATAGTAAGATGGATACCCCATCAAAAACTTAAAATATTTTAAAATTAAGAAATAGTGGTAGATAACATTTGAATCAAAAAGGAAATTAAAAGGAAAATCATTTTCTAGAAATCAATGGGGAAAAAATACTTTATTCAAGTTCATTGAAACCTAGCAGCCGTAGTTCTCAAAAAAAGTATAATATTAGATATCACCATTATTAAAAAGCAAGGATGAGACAAAATAACTAGCTACTTGTCTTACTGAAATTAAAAATAAACCAAAAGAAACTGGGAAGAGGGGATTAACTGATATAAGACCTAAACTTAATGAAATAGAAAGCAAAAATTATTAAAAGGATAAATGAGTCCAAAAGCAGGTTTTTTGAAAGAAAACTATATATTTCTATTAAACTTCACCTAAATATGTGACAAGATCAGGCTCCAACAAAAAAACAAATGATTCACTCAAATTATTAGGATAATTCCAGGATGGTTTGAAAAAGATACTATTCACTAAGACAAGGGTATGGGGTAGGAAAAATGAAGAAAGTAGCACAGTATCTTCAGGTATTAACAGTAGAGTTGTTATCACTATTCACTTTTGAAGGGACAAGGAGAGGAAGTTACAAGTAGAACATGGAAGAGGAGAGTTGTGCAGGGAAGCCATCTTCCATGGCTTTCAGTGCAGAGTCAAAGCCAGCCTGCACTGACCCTGCAGAAAAGGAGGCAGGGAGTATATGCCCCAGCCTCACTCTGCTCTCTCCTTCCTGTCTCCGGATGGAATTCCCCATTGGTGAACCCAACTGGAAGCCAAGAGAGGGCCCTGGAATTCACTGATCTTGTCCATACAGGTCAGCCTCTTAAGCTACAGAGCAGAGTGGAGAAGGGTGGAGAGTTCATTGGAGCGGTACAGCACTGTACCAGTTCCAGTGTGAGTTCTCAATCTCAAGCAATACTTCTTACATATCATATGCTGGGAAATTGCAGATTGTTGGTTAAAAATGAGACATACATTGTAGATGATAGCCAATAAACTATTGACTTAAATCATAATATTGAGTGGTTTCCTTTGTAGGAAAAAAGAAATAATTGAACAATGATTTTGTTTCATCATCAAGTCGAGAAAGTTGTTAAAGTACAATTTTAATTGTCAAGAGTGTAACTTGCTTAAAGTTTTGATATAACATAGATTTCAAGTAAAGAATCTCAATTTCCCTATCTGATGAAGAGGGGGAGACAACAGCTTTTATGGTGACTTCTTCTATTTCACTGGTCCACTCATAGCGTTGGGGCTTCCATGTGGTTTTACAGTCACACTGATGTGGCATTGAAGAAACCCAAGTGTGAAGAACCAATCAGTATTCTCACCAATATTAATCAGCACTGTGGCATGGCATTTTAGGCTGCTATAGACACTTCAGAATGGCTTCTTCACCTTTGCCAAAGAAACTCAGTTTTTCTCAACTGCTGCAGGTACTGAGTCTTTGGGTAGAATTGAATGAAAGGAAAAGAAAAAATATGATATAGGTTTACTTCCCTTGCTCTTATTCACATGTGCACTGCATTCTCCTTTTTGATTCCATCATACCAAACAGAACCATGTGAATGATTAATTCTCAAAAAGCTGTGATTTCTAAAATTAGTTGATTGGGGCACCACAGTTCTGTTTACACTTTTATATATCGGTAATAACACATGAAACGTCAGCATTTTGAGGAGTCTGGGGTCTGTCCTATTCCTTTGATTTTCTGACCTCTCTTTTTTTTGTAATTCTTTGAAGTCTTCAAGACTTATACTGGTAGCTTGGGTAGCAACTTAATCTATGATGGCAAGTAATAGAATAATAAAAATAAGTGATGAAAGAAATCTCAGGTATAATCAAGTACAAACTCTAATTTTAAGGATGAGGAAAATGAGATCCAGAGACTTATTAATTAGATAGAGGACACAGTCATTAGTGACCAGAATGCTAGAATACTGGAACAACCCAAAACTGGAAACCTATCTCTCTGTATCTAATTAATAGCTTTTTTGATTATTCCCTAATGTCTGTTAAAAAAAATGTAACTTATAGAAAATTTTTATACCTACCTGAAAAATATATCTAAGAAAGCATTTAAATAAAAATCAAAAGAGATTAATAGACAGATTTTGCTACTAAAAGTTATATGTATTCTTACTCTAATGCCCAGAGTAAACTAAAATTATATATCAAAAAAGTGATATCAATTATAATTTTTATTATAACTTTGTTAGGGTACTTATTTAATGACAACCTTCTAGTGTTTGAAAGATGTTTGAGAATATAGTTCTCTCAAGATTTGCTTAGGGCCATTGAGAGTAAGGAGAAAAACTTATTTCAAATATATTTTCTTTTGGGAGAAAATAGTTAAATATTTTGCTTTTAATAAAAGAATGGTTAGACTCATGGAATCCCAGAATTGGAAGGGCACATAGAGATTTCTAGTCTAACTTCCTACCCAAAATAGGAATCTCTTCTGCAGTGTCTCTGAGAAGCAGTCCTGTGGTCTCTGCTTGCATATTTCTAGTAATAAGAAACACACTATTTGTGAAGCAGCACTTTTTACCAAGATGTCATAAAATTCTTCCATATTGAGCATAAGGCAGCCACTTCATCTCAATAGTATTAGTTCTTCCCTCTAAAGGAAGGGGAAAATATTTATTTGAGTAGTCATTACACAAATATTTGGAGGTTGTTATTCTGTCTATTCTAAGTGTTCTCTTCTGCTGCACCAGCATTTCAAGTTTCTTTAGTTGTTCCATATAAAGCATGGCTTTGAGGTACCCAGTCACTTTAGCAGTTCCACTGAATCGAGTGATTTATCAGTGTACCCCCAGAAATTGATGCTCACATAATCATTGTACGTTCCCAACACTTTCTTGTATATTCCAGGTTCTGCTTACCAGATCAAGTATGGCTGTTTTATTATGCTCTTAGATTAGGGCATTAAGCCTCCAGTACAGTCCTGGCTCATGCTGAGCTTGGGGGTCAATAAAATATCCCAGATCTTTTCAACATGAAAATTATCTCCCTGATCCAGTCTTGGTGAAATTTGGTCCATGAGACTTAAATGCAGAGCTCTATATTTTCCCCTTCTAGTTATTTTTTTCATGGTTGGTTTCCAGTGTTCTAGCATTTTGAGCTGACATAGACAAGTGACAAAGCTTGGTGGTCATCTGGGGCTTACCCCATGTAAGGATAGATCCTGGTATTGTATCTAGTGAAAACTTTGGCCCCTAGGGAGCTTTGGTGGGAGAACATCTTAGTCTTTATGGGACCACACTAACAGGGGTAAAGAGGTATTAAAAGGGGAGTAAGGCAAGAACCCAGGGGTAAAACAGGAATAAAGACACAGACCTACTTGAGAATGGACTTGAGGATATGGGGAGGGGGAAGGGTAAGCTGTGACAAAGCGAGAGAGAGGCATGGACATATATACACTACCAAACGTAAGGTAGATAGATAGTGGGAAGCAGCCGCAGAGCACAGGGAGATCAGCTCGGTGCTTTGTGACCACCTGGAGGGGTGGGATGGGGAGGGTGGGAGGGAGGGAGATGCAAGAGAGAAGTGTTGTGGGAACAGATGTATATGTATGACTGATTCATTTTGTTATAAAGCAGAAACTAATAATAAAAAAACAAAAAACAACAACAACAGCAAAAAACAAAACAAAAAAAATAAGGAAAGTCTGAGAAACTGACACAGCCAGGATGAGCTTATGGATACAAGACAACTAGATGTAATGTGGTGTCCTAGATGGGATTCTGAAACAGTAAAACGGCATTAGATAAAAACTAAGGAAATCTAAATAAAGTATGGACTTTAGTTAATAATGATGTATTTAATGATTCATTAATTATAACAAGTGTACCATATTAATGTAAGATGTTAATAATAGAGCAAGCAAGGTGGTGACTATATGGGATATCTGTACTATGTTTGCAATCTTTTTGTAAATCTGGAAATTTCTAAAAAATAAAAATTATTGAAAACTAAAAAACAAGGGGGGGGAGTAAGGCAGAAGGGCAGAAGGGAAAAAGTGAAAGGCTTCTGAAGACAAAATTTGCAATTTTGTCTAGAGCTGGCTAGGAATAGGGCGTTTTAAAAAGACATACTGATTTTATTTAAAAAGCTATAGGAGTAAATTAGGGGTAATTAATGGAAGAATCTCTGTTATTCTGATTTAAATTTCTTTAGATCAGGGTTTTTCAACCTCTGCACTATTGACATTTTGGGCCAAATAATTTTTTATTGTGGGAAGATATCCATTGAATTGTATAATGTTTAAAGCATCCCTGGCTTCTACCTACTAGACGCCAGGAGAACTCCTGCCCCAGTCGTGACAACCAAAAATATATAAGATGCTGCCAACTGTCTTCTGGGGGGAATAAAAGCGACCTTGGTTGAGAACAGCTGGTCTAATTCAGTACATAATTAATAAACTACATCAATCATGGTAAAACACATTCTGTTAAATTTGTTGTTAAATAGCCAACAGCAAACATTAATTATAGGGAACATGACTAAATAACATGTTCCATGCTCATTTCTGTACATGGTCTATATAAGGAATTGTTTGTTTTTTACCCTGTGCCTTTATGCTCTTAGAAAGACCTCATGGAAATTTCTTTGCAAAATCTTTGAAATATTATTAATTAGTTAAATAATATTTGCTGAGCTGAGAATGTGCTCTGGGTAGAATTATGCACACTGAATTACACCAATAAATAAGACATAAAAAATCCCTGCCTTCATAAAACATACATTAATGTGTGTGTGTCTATGTGTGTGTGCATGCGTGTGAATGCAAGTGTGTGCATGTGTGCTGGAAGTGAGGGTGAAGAAACAATGAAAATTAAAAAAAAATCATATAGCGCTACTAAAGCATTGAGGTACCATGAAGAAAACTAAAGTATGTAAGGTATAGGATGAAAAGGTCCTACGTGCTACTGTAAACTGGTATAGAAGACAGCATGCTTAAAGAGATGATATTTAGACAGAGGGCTGAATGATATGAAAGAAGTAACCATGAAAGTCCTTGGGAAAGAACATTTTAGGCGGAGGTAAGAGCACTGTTATGGCCTCAATTGTATCCTTTCCATATTTCAATGCTGAGGTCCTAACCCCCAGCACCTCGGAATGTGACTGTGTTTGGAGATACAGCCTTTAAAGAGGCAATTAAGGTAAAATGAGGTCACGTGGGTGGTCTCTAATCCAATATGACTGGTATCTTTATGAGAAGAGGGGATTTGGACACAGACACAGACACAGACAGAGATGGTCATGTGAAGACACAGGAAAGGTAGCATCTGTAAGCCACGGAGAGGGGCCTCAGGACAAACCAAACCTGCAGCCACTTTGATCCTGTACTTCCAGTCTCCAGAACTGTGAGGAATTAATTTCTATTGTTTAAGCCACCTAGACTCTGGTATTTTGTTATGGCAGCCCAAGCCAACTAATACAAGTATGTCAGCTGTCAAGAGCTTGATATGTTTGATGAATGGCAGGTAGATCAGACTGAGAAGGTAACAGTGAGTGGTACGAGATAGGACTGGAAAGACAGACAGGGACGGGATCACGTGGTGATAAGGAAGCTGGGTTTTGTTCCTAGTAAGTGTGAACAGGTTTTTGCATGGGGGATTGACATGAGTGACTTAGCAGAGCGAAGCAGAAGCAGAAGACCAGTTCCCAGGCATGTGCTGTAGCCCACATGGACGAGGACGTGGCCTGGACCTGGCCTGCTGCTGGTGAAGGAGGTAAGGAGCCCACAGATCTTGCTGGAAGTACTGTGTCAAGGAAAGAGAAGCAAACATGAATCCTACGTTTTGCTCCTATGTGAGAGGGCGAATGCTGCCTTTCTTTTCTGAGGGGGGAAAACTTGAGGGAAGAATTATCCTAACCGTTGAATGTAGCTTGCTATGTTTTGTTACGTTAAGTGCACCAAGAAATATTTTTCCTTTACTTAAATATTTTTAAGTGTAATATTTGTGGGAAATGCAAAGAATATAAAAGTATATGAGAAAAATCTACCTTTGTCATCTCACTCCTTAGAGTTGAGCACTGTTAACGGGTCATAGTGCATATTTCTAGAACTTTAAGTACATTTAATCAATATCCATCCCTGTGTCTATCTCTCTGTACACCACACATGCACTTAGAAACTGATTTATAACATAATAAAAAAGTGACAAAGTTCTCAAAAATCATAGCATTCAATGGAACATGCATTTATCTCTTTTTTTTTTCTAATAACTTTAAGGGAGCTTTTTTTTTTTACATCTTTATTGGAGTGTAATTGCTTTACAATGGTTTGCTAGTTTCTGCTTTATAACAAAGTGAATCAGTTATACATATACATATGTTCCCATATCTCTTCCCTCTTGTGTCTCCCTCCCTCCCACCCTCCCTATCCCACCCCTCTAGGTGGTCACAAAGCACTAAGCTGATCTCCCAGTGCTATGCAGCTGCTTCCCACTAGCTATCTATTTTAGGTTTGGTAGTGTATATATGTCCATGCTAGGAGCTTGTTAAAATTGTGCACAGAAGGACAAAGAGTGGGTGATAAAATCACCACTTTGAGGAAAAGAAGAGTGGCATTCTCAAATGTCAGTATTTGCTGTTATTCTGGACTCCAGGTTCTGGATCTTTGCTTTCAACTGGATTTGGTTTTTATTAAGGTAAATTTTGTTCAACATATTTAAATGTTGTTTGTCCATAATTTTACAAAAGGATCATTTTGGGGGCCTGGTGAAAAATTATAAATACCAATCAATGGAGCACTTTCTTAATTTCTTATTTGATTATTATTATTATTATTTTAAACACTAGGTATTTTTACACAGTGATCTATTTTTGTCTGACATTTTTATATGATTAAACCAAATGTGAACAAGGCAATTCAAGAAACCAAATGTACTTGCTGAATTCACCAAGTCTCCAGATGGGAAAAGCAGAAATGAACAGATTCCATATAAAACATGCAAAGGAAAGGACAAAATAAAGTTAAATTCTTCATCTGAAATAGTTTACCAGATTAAAGTTTGTAGAGGCACCATAAAATGAGATAAAGTAAAAAAAAAATTATGTGTCATTACTATGTTATTAAGTATCATAGAGGAACATTGTAATATGTTGTGTAAATGCTGGAATAGAGGTTCTCACCATAAAACAGCTGATTCTCCATAGTCTACCCTGTCCTGTTCTTCTCTATCCCCAAAGAACAAGATGGATATTCTAGAACAAATGAGCTCCACAGTGCTTTCAAAGAGAATGAGCAAATTCAGAGGACCAAATACAGCTCTTGGGGAAGGAAACATAGATAACATAACCTGTATGGGGTATTTGGAGGAGAAGTGATGTATTATCTATGCCAGTCACTGTGATAGCCTTTAAAGCCAACATCTCATTGAGCCCTTACATAACCCCCATGAATGTTCTCATCCCATTTTGTAGACAGACCCAGAGACATGAAGTGACTTACCCAAGTTCTTCTATCTAGTAAATTGCAGAACAGGGAGGAATACAGATCTGTTGGATTTCAAGGACCAGGTTCCTTCCTCCATAATCCAGTACCTGCTGCTCCGCACCCCACTGGGGCTCACCAGAGCACTCATCAGTGACAAGTTTCACATGTATGTCACTTACTTTAGCTCTTTTATATTAAAATATTTTAAAATTGTATTTCCTATTTCCATAACTGCATAATAATACTCATTGTGTCTTTTTTATTTTTAATCTCTGATGTTTCATCAACATACTTAAAAAAAATTTTTTTTAACTTTATTTTTGGCTGCGTTGGGTCTTCGGTGCTGCACGTGGGCTTTCTCTAGTTGTGGCAAGCGGGGGCTACTCTTCGTTGCAGTGCACGGACTTCTCATTGAGGTGGCTTCTCGTGTTGTGGAGCACAGGCTCAGTAGTTGCGGCATGCAGGCTCAATAGTTGTGGCACATGGGCCCTAGAACATGCGGGCTTCAGTAGTTGTGGCGTGCAGGCTCTAGGGCGCAGGCTCAATAGTCGTGGTGCACAGGCTTAGTTGCTCCGCGGCATGTGGGATCTTCCCGGACCAGGGCTCAAACTCGTGTCCCTGGATTGACAGGCAGATTCTTAACCACTGTGCCACCAGGGAAGTCCCTCATTGTGTCTTAAGCATCTTTAAGTCTCCATCCTCTAGCCCAACTCTTTACACAAAGTGGACGTGAAATAGGCCTTATTTGATGGACTAGTGAAGATTACTCTTTTGGCATCCCAAAGAGAGATTCTCTAAGATAATAAAAGGCTATTTTTATTTGAAACTATCTAATATATACACACTACATCTTAGTTTAATGTACACCATGAAAATAAAACAGAAAGAGAAACATGGAAAACTTTTATTTAGAAATGTAAAGGTGAGATCAATAGTTCTCATGCTGTGTAGATGAAAGTTATAATCAGTCCTTGAGAGTTAAATAATTTCTCTTATTGGCTTAATCTTTTCTGTGTTGAAAGAAGCTAAGAATTTTGTTATTTTAAATTATTTCTCAGTAGTAGTATAGTTCATTACTCTTCCTTGAACTGCTAATGATTTATTTTGTAAATAATTACAAAATGTGATGGGTTATTGCTGCATATATATTTCTCTGTCCACGTTTAAACTGGCACATATAATAACAGATTTTGAATTTTTCTTCACTTCTTTATATTTAACTAATGGAGCTTATCTAGGACACAACAGAAAGTATTTATGCAGGCTAATTGAATAAATTATAGCCAAATTCCTAGTTTTGTGGTGTCATATTAAGCAATTGAATAGTATTTGAATTATACATTACTTCTGAATCTTAAGCTTTTATGATACTTTAAGTAATACATGTTTATTAATATAGAGAGTATATAATTCTAAAAACAGTTACTGTGAATGTCCATCATCTCATATATATACAAAATAGGAAAATATTTTCTTAGTGATGAGAGCTCTCAGGAATTACTCTCTTAGCATCTCTCATCTGTGACACACAGCAGCACTCATTATATTAATCACGTTGTATATCACATCCTTAGGGCTTATTTATTATATAGCTGGAACCCTTCATCACCATTCAAATATATTAACTTATGATCGACTATATTCCCCATTGTGTACATTTCACCCCCGTGTCTCATTTATTTTGTAACTGGAACTTTGTACCTCTTAATCTCCTCACCTATTTCACTCATCTCTCCACCTCACTGCCCTCTGGCAACCACCCGTTTTTTCTTTGTATCTATCTACGACTCTGTTTCTGTCTTGTTATGGTTGCTCTTTTGTTTTGTTTTTTAGGTTCCATGTATAAGGGAAATCATATGGTATTTGTCTTACTCTGTCTGACTTATTTCACTTAGATTAATGCCCTCAAGTTCTGTCCATGTTCTCACAAAAGGCAAGATTTCAGTCTTTTTTACGGTTGAATAATATTCTATTATACATTATATATATTATCTATTATATATAGGATATATATATTCTACTGTATATATATCTACCTATATAGAGATACCTCACATATCCTCTACCCATTCATCTATCAATGAGTACTTATGTTGCTTCCATATCTTGGCTATTGTAAATAATGCTCAATGAACATGGGGTGTACATATCTTTTGGAATTAGTGTTTTCATTTTCTTCAGGAAAAACACCTAGAAGTGGAATTGCTGGATCATATAGTAGTTCTATTTTTTAAAAAAATAATTAATTTATTGGCTGTGCTGGGTCTTCATTGCTGCACGCGAGCTTTCTCTAGTTGCATAGAGGGGGGCTACTCTTCGTTGTGGTGTGTGGGCTTCTCATTGCGGTGGCTTCTCTTGTTGCAGAGCATGGGCTCTAGGCACACAGGCTTCAGTAGTTGCAGCACGCGAGCTCAGTAGTTGTGGCTCACGGGCTCTAGAGCACAGGCTCAGTAGTTGTGGTGCATGGGCTTAGTTGCTCCACGGCATGTGGGATTTTCCCGGACCAGGGCTCGAGCCTGTGTCCCCTGCATTGGCAGACGGATTCTTAACCACTGTGCCACCAGGTAAGTCCCGGTAGTTCTATTTTTAATTTTTTGAGGAACCTGCACACTATTCTCCACGGTGGCTGCACTAATTTACATTCCCCCCAACAGTGCACAAGGGTTCCCTTTCCTCCACATCCTTACTAACACCTATTTGTTGCCTTTTTGATAATAGCCATTCTGACAGCTAGGAAGTGGTATCTCATTGTGGTTTTGATTTGCATTTCCCTGATGATTAGTGTTGTTGAGCATCTTTTCATGGGCCTGCTGGCCATCTGTATGCCTTCTTTCAGAAAAATGTCTATTCAGGTCCTCTGCCCATTTTTAATCTGCTTTTTCTTTCCATTGAGTTGTATGAATTTTTCGTATATTTTGGATATTAAACCCTTATTTATGAATATCTTTCATTGCTTGATTTAGATCACTAAATTTTCCCATTGTAAAGAAAGGATAACTTTTTGCCATTAAGATGGAGACCAGCAGTCTTTTCTCTGAAAGACGTAGGGTAAGATATAGACAAAGTTCCACCCAGAAAGGAAGAGGGAGTAGGAAGCCAACAGTTTCTCCCAGGGATTGTGGAAAGGGATAGATGGAGATTAGATAAGTGACAAAACTTCTAACTCTAGGCTCAAATCTTAGGGAACAGATTGTGTCATTTGGTTTAAGGGAAAAACCCAATGCAGAGGAATGTTAGGCCACTCCCCTTTTGGAACCTTAGAAAGAGTTTGTCTTAGTGTGTGGTCTCAAAAACAACATGGCAGAGGGATAATAGTGGTTCCCATTAGAGTAGCAGTAGCAGAAAAAGATGTCTGGAAAAACAAGCTTGTTTGTGTCAAGCTGACCTTGGACTCTGTTATCATGGAAGGGGCCCAGAAATTCAGACATGCTCTGTGGATTAAGTGGAATATATTAAAGAGTTTGACTGGTGAACTTGCCAGAGGGTTTGTCATAGTAGAGTTGACTGAATGTTTCACCAGGACTGGAGAAAGGCAGACTTGTTGAGGCAGGATGGAATAGAAGTCACAGGCAGACCTCAGAGGAGACCCAAGTGCAGGTGAAAGCTACAGTAGGCCTAGTCATCAAGATATGCAGACAAGAGAACACAGCTGCCTGGAGGCCAGCAGGGTACAAATGACCATGCTGACTGGGGACAGCACCATGGAGAGCAGAAATCCCCCCAGATGGCGGAGACAAGGATTGCTTCTCTTCCCCCGCAATGAAGGCATGTGGACATCCTACACCTCCTGCTTTAACCCAGATCGATCTTGAAGGGGAGGGGAGAGGGGAGGAAATGTGAATGATTAAGCCTTTATTCAAAAGAGACAGAGTCACAGAAAATTGTCCCTTGTACTGGAAGATGTTGAGATGGCCTAGTCTGCAAGGTTAGGATCTCACTCTCTTCTGCCTGGGATGAGGACTTGTGAGGAAGAGTAGATGTATTTTCCTTGCTCATTTGTAAACCAGTGCAGTCCTGTAATTCTGGCTGACAACTTTCTTCAGGCATCTTTTAAAAAATGAATTATTTTTCTAGATTGTGACACCACTGAGGCAGGAAGCTCCTTGGAAGCCACACTACCTTGCCACACACTCTCTGCTTCTGATGACTTTAAATCGTCGTGAACCCACTGAATTATTCCTGGGTGGTCATAATCTGTGGGTGATAGTGCTTTTATCAGGCTCAGTATTTAAATTTTCCCTTCAGTCTTTAAGAAACATGGATGCTGACTCTCTAAATATACACTAAAATGTCTTTATTTGGCCAATTACATTTCCTTGTCTTTGGTTGATTGGTTGATTAATTAACTTACTCAACAAATATTTGCAGCACATGCACCAGGCACAGAGGACAAAGCTGAAAAGTCAGACAGGATCTCTGTCCTCATGGAACTCACGTTTGAGTTATTTGGATTAATGTCACTGCACAGGCATGATGCAGCTCTTGCATGCATAGTTTCTTCTTTATTCTTCACAAATATTTCCATTGTCAAACAACTCATCCTGTATGGGGTACAACATTTGTCATTTTTTCTCCACTTTCATTTTTATTTTTTCTATTTTTATTTCTCTTGTAATTTTATGCCCTTTAATAATACTTTCAACATTCTCACTGTGTGGTTGCACTTCTAGGACCTTATAAAGTCCCTAATGTTTGGAAAATAGTTAAAAATTAATCATATATAGAGAAAACACACCAACTAATAAAATCCACAATGGCCAGTTCTGTAACAACCTGCTACAAACACTAAAACTATGAGTTGGTGATGAGCTTTTGCTCCAAGGCATAGCTTTGTTCCTATCTACAGAAACCTCTGAGTCGAAAATGTTTTAATTAAAAAAATTCTACTTTTTAGAAAAGGGCCGATTTAATTATTTAATTGAAGTAAAAAGAGATGATAAAGTAGTAACTAGAAAGACAAACTTTAATAATTAGAAATTCCTGCTTTTTAGAAACGTATTGCCTGGATGAAGAGGCAATTATCTAAAAATAATCAACCTCACTAATCGTCAGGGAAATGCAAAGCAAAACCATAATGAGATATCACCTCACACCTGCTGGAATGTCTCTCATGAAAAAAGACAAGAGATAACAAGTGCCAGGTAAGCTGTGGAGAAAAGGGGACCCTTGTGCACTATTGGGGGGAATGTAAGTTGGTGCAGTCACTGTGGAGAGCAGTACGGAGATTCTTCAAAAAATTAAAAATAGAACTACCATACAATCCAGCAGTTCTACTTCTGGGTATATATCCAAAGGAAATGAAAGCAAGATATTAAAGAGATATCTGTACTTCCATGTTCATTGCAGCATTAATCACAATAGCCAAGATATGTCGATAACTGATGGATGAATGGATAAAGATGTGGTATTATATACACACACACATACACACACTCACACCATGGAATGTCATTCAGCCATGACAAAGAAAAAACTCCTGCCCTTTGTTGACAACATGGATGGACCCTCCTATTTTAATTGGACAAATTATACTAAGTGAAATAAGCCAAACAGAGAAAAACAAGTCATGCACGGTATCACTTACATGTGGAATCAAAAATAAAAGTCAGAACTCATAGAAACAGAGTAGAAAAGTGGTTGCCAAGGGTTCGGGAGTGAGGAAAATAGGAAAAATTTGGTAAAAAAGTTGCTATGATTTTCACCTATAAGATGAATAAGGTCCTCAGATCTCATATAAAATATGGTGAGTATATTTTATAACACTGTGTTGTATAATCAAAATTTGCTAAGAGAGTAAAACTTAAATGTTCACACACACAGAAAGATGTGATGTGATGGATATGTTAATTAACTAGATAAGGGGAATTCTTTCACAATGTGTACTTATAGCAAATCACCACAAGGTACACTTTAAATATCTTACAATCTCATAGGTCAATTATACCTCAGTAAAGCTGAAAAAAAGATGATTTATAAATTCTGTACTTGTATTTTGGAATATCTTGACTCATGGGAAGAACCTTTTGGTGGAACTCCTATTTTAATTGGACAAATATTTATTATATATTGGAATTGCAGTGGAATGAGAGTGCCTACCTATAATTTTGCAGGGTCTGTGTTTGGGAAAGTATTTAAGGGGTAATAAATCAACTTATTTTAAGAACTTTCCTTAAAAGGAAACATTCTTTGAATAGACAACGCTGAATGAAATTACTTGGCCTACAAAATTGATCTGTTCCAAAACCAAAAAGATGAGGAAAATAGAAATGAGGATAGACTTCCTTTAGCAGACATTTTTCTGAGTACCTCAAAACCTTTAGAAAGTATTTTTCTTAATAAAAAGTATGTTTCATAGGAAAAATTTCATTGAAAGTGTTATAATTTTATATCTACTTATAAAAAATGCAATTTTGAAGAAGATTTCAGGAAACTTTATGAAAAATGTAAAAATAATAAAACTATCATGAAAATAAAATTCCTCAAAAGGTACTATAAAACAATTTTAGATATTGAAATATGTATCATAACTAATTATTAATTTATGTTATTTTTAATGTCCAGTGAGTCACGAATTTTTTCAATTTGCTTTATTTTTATTTTAAAACAATTATAATTTTGAAAAATTTTGAATAAAATTATTCAGTAGGTTTACTAATGTAATAAAACCAACTCTCAATTAATAAATATTTCAAAAAGTTCTATAACTTTAATGACTTTTAGTGTTTTCGCTTATGTTCAGATGTATCACAGTTGACAACAGATTTTATAGACATCTTATTTTAGTAGCTGCATGACCTTAAGAAAATCACTTAAATACATTAGTCTTATTTTCTTATGTACAAATGGGGATGATGTTACTTATGTCAAAGTTAAGTATGAGGGGTAAAGAAAATAATATGTGTCAAGTGCTAATCACAATCTAGCAATATTATTAATATTATAATGGTTCTTAAAAAAGGGCTACAATCAACTAGACAATCCCAAGTATTCAAGGAATACTTTCTACTTGCCTAATACTTTTCTTGGTATTATGACCTGCAGGAATAAATATCTTATAACCTCCTGAAGAGATACCTCAAGCAGCCATGAAAAATATGGAAAAAATGATTATATGTGGCAGATTCTAGTTTTAAATGCTTATTTGTATGCTTACAGAAGTAGAAAAGGCATTAGCAATTGGAGAGAACATGATAAGCTGGTGTTATCATTTGGTCTTTACAATATGCCTAGTATTATGTGAGGAACTGGAAATTCAAGAAGACAGAGTTCTTATTCTCAAGAAGCTCAGAATCTCCTGAATCAAGGAAGGCATCACATGTCAGGTGAGAGGCACTGTTTTGGGCAAAAGAATAGAGCATTATGGGAAGGGAGTAAGCATTTTAGGTGTGGTGAGCTTTGTTTACCTGAGGCATTGGCTTGGCTGGAGGAGAGGGGGTATTGGAGAGTGGTGGGCGGTAGGGCTGGGTAGGCAAAGAGAGAAATTCCACAATAAAAACACTTGGGACTGCTTTCTGAGCATGGCGTCAGTGTGTTGCCTGGCAGAAGAATATTTTTCCTGAGCCCTGTTAGGTTGTTAAGTTTTCCATTATCAGCTTTATAATTCTTACATTCCTCCTGTATTATGCTGAGAACAAACAATATGGGCTTCAATCTTTTTAACACTTGTTCCTGTATCAACCAGTTCTCAACCACATGGAAGGATCGAATTAAGAGCCACACTGGTGTGGAGTAATTGCATGGCTTGATTTTTTCCAGAAGTTGACAGAGAAAGACATTCTGTACCACTCATAGCATTTTAGACACCATCTCCTAATCTTATAGGAGAGAACCGAGGCTCACGGCAGTTGCTTAAGATCACTTGGAGTGCGTGGAGGGCTGGGACCCAGACTCCATCTCCTGATGCCAGGCAGTGGCTTATTCTGCTCGATCAGCATCCCTGGAATGGGCGGCTAGGGACACTTATTCCAGAAGGTATTAATTGGAGCTCCCAGAACAAAGGGTTCTAGTGAGGAAAAGAGTCTTGGAAATACTGCATGTTAAATCCTTCTCTTGGGGATCCAAGTTTCATAGTAGCACATTAGAAACTTAAAGGAGTTCCAAAAGTAAAAACAAAACAAAACCCCCCCAAACAAAAAACTTCTTTAACAGTGTTAATAGTTAAAATGACATGTTTGCAGAGGAAGACTTTCTTTGTATATCTTGCTAATGGGGAATTATTTTCCCTTAACACCAGTTTGGGATGACCTCACACCTCTCATCCTCATTTCTCAAATTAGAGGAGCCCACAGCCTTTGCTGGGTGCAGCTGAGGTCAGAAGGACCAGGATTCTTAGCAACAAGAAAAGTCACGGTCTTCACAACAGGACTTTACACTCACAGGTGATTGAAGGAAAAACTGGCACCTCTGTTTTACTGAGTGTCACCAGACCATTGAAGCATCTACTGGGCTGAAATATGAGCTAAGTATATCTTATTTCTCATTTAATGAAAGCAGTATGGCTAGCAGTGAAGAGTTTGTATTTGGTGTCAGCTAACCTTGTTCTTGTCTAGCTATGGCATTTAGCAGTTCTGTGATCTTGGGGAAGTTATTTAAGCTTTTTGAGCCTCCATTTCCTTATCTGTAGAATGGGGATAATAATTCCCCACCCTCAGAATATTTGTAAGAATGAGATGCTATAATATAGAACATATAACATGTCACATACAGTGCATAATGTATGTGTTTAAGATTCTTAGCAGTGGGGCTTCCCTGGTGGCGCAGTGGTTGAGGGTCCGCCTGCCGATGCGGGGGGACACGGGTTCATGCCCTGGTTCAGGAGGATCCCGCATGCCACAGAGCGGCTGGGCCCGTGAGCCATGGCCGCTGAGCCTAGCGTCTGGAGCCTGTGCTCCACAACGGGAGAGGCCACAACAGTGAGAGGCCCACGTACCGCAAAAAAAAAAAAAAAAAAAAAGATTCTTAGCAGAATTCTTGGCATATAGTATGTGCTCATAGATGTAGCTATATGAGTATCATGTTATCGCTCCCTCGTACTGAGTGTGTGTGACAGGCATGTGCTAAGTGCCTTTACATACATAAACATATATGTAATACAAACATATATATATAAATGAGCTTTGTATTTTGTATATTCACAATAGTAGTTGTCATTTCCTATGTGCCAAGTACTCTGCTAAGTCTTTTTATGAATTATCTAATTTAGTTTTGACAATAGTCATGAGGGGTTAGTATTTCCACTTTCTGGAGGAGAGAATTGAGGTGCAGAAAGTCTAACTTATCTAAAGTTAACCCCCCCTTATCTAGGGGCAGAGCTAAGCTTTGAACCAGCCGAATGTTATGCTCTTGTACCTCTTTAATGAAGATAAAAATTGCTTAATTTCAAATTTTAAATTTCTATTTTCATATTAAACATACAGAGTATAATACACTTGGTAGTCAGGAATTGTTTTAAAATTTATAAAACAATATTAAAATTGATCTAAAAAATTTTAAAAATCCATCATACAACCATCCAAACATAACTTTCATGTGTTATACTCCCTTCTAGCCCTTGTGCAAAAAATATTTTTCCATGATTGTAATCAATGTTGTGTTCTTATCAATGACGATTAAATTATAATGGTTTTAATGTTTCATTTTCATAATTATCATCTTCAATAGCTGCTTACTGTTTCCTCAAGACAACATAACAATTAGCCCAGTCATTCTTCTACTTGTCAGACTTTGATCTTTCTCCACCCTCCCGTTATTCGGCATGATCTAGGGTTACTATTTTTTTTTTTTCTATTTGCGGTACGCCGGCCTCTCACTGCTGTGGCCCCTCCCGTTGCGGAGCACAGGCTCCGGACGCACAGGCTCAGCGGCCATGGCTCACGGGCCCAGCCGCTCTGTGGCATGTGGGATCTTCCCGGACCGGGGCACGAACCCGTGTCCCCCGCATCGGCAGGCAGACTCTCAACCACTGCGCCACCAGGGAAGCCCTAGGGTTACTTTTAATGCTACAAAACAAAACAAAACACACCCCCCCCCCGAATCATCCATATTAATTGTCAGTTTTGAACTCAGTATTTCTTTAACAAGATGCATCTGGGATTCCAGATATAGAATACCGTTATCCTTTGGAAAGGCTACTTAGTATTTTCTGGCATTTTAAAGCCTGTGGGAGGTTGCACAGGTGTGATTCTTTCTTAGGGACATGGTACAGCCCATTCATGCAAACATTGCCATTGGACATTATCTCACACAACCTTTACATTTGGAAACAGATGAGGGACAGACCAAGTGATACCAAAGTCCCATAGAAGAGAAACCTGCCTCCAGTTACCAGTCGGCCCTTGAAATAAGTCACATAGTGTCAACCACTCCGCTACAATGGACTTCCAGGCCTGGTGATCTTTTTTCTGTCATCTTCCTCTTCTGGTTATCCCTTCAGTTATGTATGCTCATTGCTATTAATAAAAGACTATCTGCCTCTTTTATTTCATTCAAAAGATACCTATTATGCCTCTGCAATTTCTGGATCCAAAAAACATTGTTTTCCCCTAATTGAATCCACCTGCACTAAAATTATAAGTTTTATTCTCCTTATTCCCTTCATTATTATAGGTTTTGACAGAATATGGGATATTCATACTCACTTCATTCACTGCACTGTTTTCTGAGGTTATGGGATCCATACAGAAATGGCTTGGCTACAGTACATTTTGCCATCTAACTTTTAGCTACTGAACAATGCCACCTTATCTACTTTTGGATCATCCTTATATTAGACGAAAAAGTTTATTGAGGGTTTAAAAACTTCTTTTTCCAGACTGAGGCATACACTGAATTCAGTACTGCAATTTATCCCAACCGTGCAGAAACTGCTTTAAAAATGGTTCATTTTTCCAAAGTAACCTGAAAGGTTAGGCTTTGTGATCTTTCTTGGAGAGCCAAGTACAGTTTGTCTCCATTTACAAACCTAGGGGAAATGATCATTGCACAAACTTCATATTTTTAAATGGAAATGAAAAAAGCAATAGCTCTCCAAAGACTCCTTTAAGAAAGGCAAGTTTATGGAACTCAAATATTTGCTGAAATGTTTGGCCTCATGAGATATTTACATTAGGAACCCACTATTTTCCTTGAGCCCTCAAACTTTCATTTTAAGACCTATAATCATTCTACAGCTATAAGTTAACTGCTGAAGGATGGGATTTTACAGGATGTGCTACGGACAGGGTGTGAGCAGAGGAAAGCCTATGTTTTCACACTTCAGGTTGTTAGGGGAAAAACGGTATTTGAGCATAAATTGGCTTTAGAAGGAAGGAAAGTCTTGGTTGGTAGGAAAAAGAAGTCTGCTCTGTTGAACCACAATGTTTGAGTTCTTCAAAATCATGTGCAATTTTTTTCATGTTTTACATTTTTAAGCAAACTTGAGAGAAACATTGGGAAGGAAGGGATCTTGTGATCCTAGATTGAGGTTGGATTTCCATGGGCATTTTCATTTTCTACGGTGCCAGTGCTGCAAGAAGAACTGAAAGAAGACCTCACGTGGGAGAAGAAAACCGGATGATGGAGACATAACATTGAGAGCAGCAGGAGAAGAAAAGGAGACAAAAGAGGAGGTTGGGCAGTGGTGGCCTAGAGGAGGGATGATGGAGCCTGGGACTAGGGATTAGGGTGGGGCAGTGGAACTCGTGAAAAGTGGATGAGTTCTAAATCTATTTTGTGTGTAGAACTGGCAGTAATTGGGATGGATTTTTAAAAAAAAATGAAGACTGAGTGATGAAGCACTATCAAGAGTGATTCTCAGAATCCCTGCTTGAGAGACTGGGTGATGGAAGTGGCACCAGTTAAGCTGGAGAGCACAACTGGAGGAGGAGATGTGCAAACCAAGTTTGATTTGTGAGCATCAGGCAGAGGTATAAAGCAGGCAGTTGAATGCATGGAGCTTAGAAGTGAGTGTAGGATGAAAATATAAACTTTGAAATCATTAGAATATATAGATGGTATTTAAATTATGGGACTGTGATATGTATATATATATATATATATGTGTGTGTGTGTGTGTGTATATATACACACACACATACACACACAATGGAATATTTCTCAGCCATAAAAAAGAATGAAATGATGTCATTTGTAGCAAAATGGGTGGACCTAGAGCTTATCATACTAAGTGAAGTAAGCCAGATAGAGAAAGACAAATATCATATGATATCACTTATGTGTGGAATCTTAAAAAAAGATACAAATGAATTTATTCCCAAAACAGGAACAGACTCATAGACACAGAAAACAAACTTATGGTTACCAAAGGGAAAAAAGAGGTGGGGGTAGAGATAACATATTCACACTACTATATATAAAATAGATAACCAGCAAGGACCTGTATAGCCCAGGGAACTACACTCAATACCTTGTAATAACCTATAAGGGAAAAGAATCAGCAAAAGAGTATACATTTATGTATGTATAACTGAATCGCTGTGCTGTACACTTGAAACTAACACGATATTGTACATTAACTATACTTCAATAAAAAAAAGTATGAGACTGGGAGTAATAACAGAAACTATATCAAACCTTGAACAACTCCAGGGCTGTTGGTTCCAAGGAGTACATAATGCTGTCTGAGCCATTAGAATGACTCTTTTGGTTGAAGACATATACCCACTAGTCACTAATGGCCTGAAGTTTTAGTGGCAAAATCATGCAGATATTCCTTCTCTTTTTTATCCATGTTTTCTAATAATACAAAAAATATCTTTGTATAAAAGAGTAGCTATTGATTGGAGTCCTATCTATCTAATATATGTATTTAGATTTGAATTTGCTCCATGAAACTCAGGTGGAAATAAGTCACATTTTAATATATTTTGTTATTCAAATATAACCTGGCTTCCCGGCTCCGTGCTTTATTGGTGGGAAATTTAACTGCAGTTCTGCTTTTATTAGAAGAATCTATTCTTCCAGAGGCTTTGGCAAAAGTTCCAGGGGCTTAACTGGTCAGAAAACTTGGGCCAGGACCCTCTGAGCCCCTCAATTTCCCATGGTTATAGCAGCCACTATCAGCCAGTGAGAGTGGCTTCATCAGCCAGTGAGAAGCTGCCTTTGTCTTAAAGGAAGCCATGTAGGATTTAATTTTGAGCTGAAAGTGGGGCTGATCTTCCAACCAGAATCTCTAACTGAGAATCTCAAAAATTTCATGTTTTAATCCCCTTTCTATTTCTACAGAGGGCCCTGGGAGAGGAGGATCCAGGCTGTGGACTTTGCAGGCCCTTCCTGGGCCCAGGAGAGGCTGGCATTGCCACTTCGCAGCCCCTCCCTTTTCTATTGCGTGTCCATCACCAGGTGTAATTTCAGGTTTTTTTCTCTTCCCTACCTGGATCAGAGACTAGTTTCTTGGGGGACCAGGACATTCTCTATCCCCAACTGGTTTGTGGTTTTCAAGCTCCACCAGGCCTGCTTTTGCTTTCACGTGATGCCTATGCCCTTGATTTCAGATTGCTGGGTGCAGCTTGCTCCAGCCCACTCACCTTGCCCACACGTAAAGCTAGCCAATGAGCAGTTGCACTTCTCAACCCCCTTGTTGTGGTTGTGCAGTGTGGTTCTTAGCCTCACTGTGGGCTCAGTCCTTCTCCTGCAAACCCTGGACCTTTGCCTGTTGCCCGACTAGTCACACTGACTAGTCACAAGCGAGCAGACTGACAGGCCTGCCCACCGGTAGGTATGAGCTATCTTATCTTGCCAGTGAGTTTTGGAAGGGGCCTCAGGAAAGATGCTGACCCCAGGCTTCCCAAAAGCTGACAAAGCAGCTGACTGAGCTTTCAGCTGCTCTGATAATCTCTTGTCCACTTTAGCTGGTTACAGACTAGACCAGTTCCCCTGAAATCATCCATTTGACACCTGTTTCTCAAATATTGGATGTGGGCCATCACTGTCTTCCTCTGCTTTTTTCTATAATGGCATCGGTAGTTGAAAAAAATAAGAGATGTGTCAGGGTTTAGTCAAATTGATCTCAGAGCAAAGCAAGTGGCTGAAAATTGTCCTGCTATACTTGTTTTTAAGAGACCATCCACATTTCCTGAGTCTAAAGGGACTGTGGCTAGAACCCCTCCAATCCATCCACTGTGTAGTGTGTATCTACACAGACACCTGTTCAACTGGCCTCCTGGCATTCATTCAAACAACTGACATGCTCTGATCTCTGGTATTCAACACATCAGGGCATCTGTTTTCATTAGTGAGACAGTCATTCAAATTCACTGAAGCCCTAATGGGTGGGAATTCTGTTTTTGGAAAATAAACTCAGTTATTGATAACTTACTTTTTACATCAAAGGGAATACAGCTTCCCCCCACTGTCTGTTTCGGTGTGTTAGCTGCTGTCTTGGGTGGTGTGTTTAAGTGAGGGACCATGGGAGTGTTTTCATACCCCAGGACTCTGGCATCCAGGTCATCATGGGCACTTCTTGTTTATGAAGATGTTTCCTGTTTGGAAATTCAGGATCTGAGACAGAGATTTCAAAAATCAATTTCTATGCTCCTCTATTTTTGGTGTTTCTCTAGTAATGACAGAGAAATCCACCTCTTCGGCAAACTCTTAAGATTGTTCTCAACTATTTTTCCTTTCTAAACTTTTTGAGTATTACTCTGCACTTTCTTAGGAGATTTAAAGCATTCTGTACATGCTTTCAAACACAGTTCTGTCACATCCACTGGTATTTCCCACATCCGTCGTTTTGAGAGTCCACGTTTATCTTTGCACAACAGGGCTCCGACGGGGTCACAGCTGTAACTGGTTTCTTAAGCAGTCTGAACTCAGTGGGGAATGAATACAAAACCATCCGGTTTTCCTGTAGTCACTGACTGGGACCACGCTCAGATGAATTTCTCTTTGTTGTATCTTGGACAACATCTTGGCCAGATTAGAATTGGGGTCACTTTGGATGATTTAAAGTGAGTCGATTTTAAAACTCTGGTCTCCTTTCTGACTAGACACTTAGCTCCTCCTCTCTGCCAGTAGATCTGGAATGGGAGTGGGCAGGGTCTGCTCTTTTACTTCCCTTTCACTTGCAGAAAGGAGGCTGAGACTAGAATACCTCAGGGCTAACGGTTCTTCTCTGAGAACAGGCAGACTCTGGTGCTCACCAGGGTTTCTGCTCTCCTTGCTGCCACTTGGAGGAGTTGCACTTACCCACTCCCTTGTGTACTTTTATACGACAGATGGAGGAAAAAGGGAATGTGAGGGAATCCTACATTCTTAACGTTTCTGTCTGGAAGTGACTTCTCTCACTTCTAGTCAGTTTTTATCAGCCAATGACCACCAGAGTCTACCTTTCTGGTCCTCAAATAGTTGGCTACCTCTTACCCAAAAGTTCCATCCAGGTATTGCATTCAGCCCCAAGTCCAAAATCTCTGAGTGATGCTGCAGACTGCCTTTACTAGGTCTAGACATGGCCACTGTTAGTCTGAAGATCTGTGAATGTGATAGACAAATTACCTATCTCCCACACACCCATTACAAAGTGGTGGGAGAGGCATAGGACACCCAAAACCAACATTCCCATTTAGAAAGAGGGAAGAACTGGAGACACAAAACAGCTTCAGGTCCCATAGCAATTCTGAAATCCAGACAGTGAGGAACATTCCTTGATTTAGACCCCAACTCTGCTCACTGGGAGAGCTTCCTGGTCCACTGTTCCCCATGGCTTTTGGATCTGTTGCTCTAGAATATTCTTTCTTTTCCATTATTCTTTGAGATAACCAAAACAGATACTGGGAAGTTTGTCTGTCATTGAGTACTGAGCAGTTTTATCAATCTGCTTCATACCTGTGGAGACCTGAGATCATTTTAAGTCTTGATCAGTTACCACCCTTTTTCAGTTCACATATATGGTTTCTGTGGTAGTATAACTCTGTTGAAAATAGCAAGCACCATATCTTTTAGATTCCATTCAGTTATATTTGCCAATAACCAGTTCATTTTAGACATACTAATTCATTTTGCTGAAGTTCTCCTGTCTCCACTTGAGTTAATTAAGAGTGTATGAAGCTTTTATCTTTTTTCCCTAAACCCTGTTTCCAGTTGGAAGAAATAATCATTAAACCTTTAGCTGTACCTTGCTGTGCTGTCTCCTTAATCTATTCAGAGGTTTTTTTTTTTTTTTTTTTTTTTTTTCTGCGGTACGCGGGCCTCTCACTGTTGTGGCCTCTCCCTTTGTGGAGCACAGGCTCTGGACGTGCAGGCTCAGCGGCCATGGCTCACGGGCCTAGCCGCTCCGCGGCATGTGGGACCTTCCCGGACCGGGGCACGAACCCGTGTCCCCTGCATCAGCAGGTGGACTCTCAACCACTGCGCCACCAGGGAAGCCCTATTCAGAGGTTTTAACAATGAGTTTGAAAGCCACGCCCTTGATTTTATCCTCCATGCGTTCTAAGTGGTCTTTATCATTCTCAGGCATCCTTAATTCTTTCTTTTACAAATTGAGAAAGGAGAATTAGTAGCCTCTTGCAGCTTTTTTATTTCTGGATTTTATCTATTCCAGTTTATTTGCCTTCACTTCTGCCTGAAGCTATAGCCAATTCTTTTCTGAAATCATCTATTCCTCAAAATACTTTATCAAACGAAGCTAACAGCAACCAGCACACAACAGTAACATTATTTTCTTATCTCTTTCACTAAAGCTACAGATTCTCTCTACATATTACCTTCCCTCCAAGTTATTTCAGGCAACAGTTTTACCAAAAATATCACTGGTATGTAGCATTGATCCTCATCCTTTCAGCTTCCAATAACAGTGTCCAACTGCCCATCACCTGATTACTAAGCAATGCTATGTATTTGTGGTTTTATGTTACATATCATGACTGCACATCACACTAAGTGCTTATTTCTGTATCAGTAAGAATATGCTACATAGTGCTAGCTAGAATATGCTGTAGTAACAAAACATCCCTAAAACTTCAGTGGCTTAACCCAACAAAGTTTATTTCCTCCTCCAGCTACATGTCCAACACAGGATAATAGAAGAACTTTTTTCCTTGTGGATGTTCAGGGACTCAGACTGATGCAGCCTCTCGTTGATGAAGGCTCCATGTAACTAGCATTCATTGACTACAGCTAGTTACTTGGCTACACCTAACTTCAAATTGGATGGGGAATTGTAAGACTACCAGATGCCTGGAAAGAAAACTGGAATGTTTGTGAACAGCTCTAACGAATTTTATAATCTTTGGAGCAAAATAGTAATTGGTTCTAGCTTTTGCTATTTTAACTTGCCCATCTGTGGTGCAGATGTGGAATGCACAAGAATTCTTAGCAATCCTGATAGTTCCCCCAAGCCTGTTTCTTTCATATTCTTCCCAATTTACTTAATAGCAATTCCATTTGCTCTGTTTTTTTTTTTTTGTTAAAAAATCTTATCTTCAATGTTTCTCTTTCTTTCACACTCAACCTCCAATCTGATAGTCAATCCGATTGGTTTTACCTTCAAAATACATCCATACTATTACCACTTCTTTCCAACTTTACCTCTACCATTTAGCTCTAAGCTACCATTGTTGTTCACCTCTTAAATTGGTTGCCCTTTTTCTACACCTTCAACCTGTAATTATTCTCAATACATTTCTCATCATAATTTTTTAATTCAAAAAGCATATCATATAATTCCCTTGCTCAAAACCCTCCAAAGGCTGTATCTTTAGTGCCTGAAACAGAACAATGTCTGGCACTTAGTAGACGCTCAGGAAAGTTTGTTCAAGAAATGAATAAAACAACATTGATCCATGAAAACACAAATAGATCCATGGAACCAAACTGAATATTCACGTGGGAATTTTGTATATGGTGAAGGTGGCATTTCATGTCAGTAAATAACAAATATTGGTAAAGATGTGGAGAAAAGGGAACCCTAGTACACTGTTGGTGGGATTATTAATGGGTGCAACCACTGTGGAAAACAGTATGAAGGTTCCTCAAAAAGTTAAAAATAGTACTACCATATGATCCAAAAATCCCACTTCTTGGTGTATATCCAAAGGAAATGAAAGCAGGATATCGAAGCGATAACTGCACTTTCATGTTTGTTGCAGCATTATTCACAACAGCCTAGATATGGAAATAACCTCAGTGTCTGTTAACAGATAAATGGATAAAAAAGATGTGGAATATTACTCAACCATTAGGAAGAAGGAAATCCTGCCTTTTGTGACAACATGGATGGCACTTGAGGGCACTATACTAAGTGAAATAAGCCAGACAGAGAAAGACAGATACTGCACAGTATTACTTATATATGGAATCTAACTAAAAAGTCAAACTCTTAGAAATAGAGAGTTGAAAGTTGTTGCCAGGGGCTGGGGGAAGGGGCAAATAGGGAGAGGTTGGAAATGGTAAAAACTTTCAGCTAGGGCTTCCCTGGTGGCGCAGTGGCTGAGAGTCCGCCTGCCGATGCGGGGGACATGGGTTCCTGCCCCGGTCTGGGAAGATCCCACATGCCGTGGAGTGGCTGGACCCGTGAGCCATGGCCGCTGAGCCTGCTCGTCCGGAGCCTGTGCTCCTCAACGGGAGAGGCCACAACAGTGAGAGGCCCACGTACCGCAAAAAAAAAAAAAAAAAAAAAAAAAAAAAAAAACCAACAAAACAAAACAAAAAACCCCTTTCACCTATAAGGTGAATAACTTCTGAGGATCTAATGTAAAAACATGGGGACTACAGTTGATAACACTGTATTATATTTAAAAATCTGTGTTTCTTCTCTAAAGAAAAAAAATAATGATGCCTGAATTAATGTTTCTTCCAGAACATTATTTGAGTTATTCATTCATGCATTCATTTGACAAATACTTTTTGAGAACTAGAACCAGTCTCTGGTTAGGTCCTAGGTACAAGCCAGTGAACAAAATGGAGAAAACCTCTGCCATGAGGTAACTGAAACATTCATTGAGCATCCAATATGTACCAGACACTGTGCTGAGGCTGTAAAGATGAATATAGTTCCTGCCTTCAAATACTTTTTAAAGAAACAGATAAGAACATATAATCACAACCCAGAAATATTATATACCATTATAACTCTAGAAAGAAAAGTGGTGTCCGAAAAAAAAAAGATTGTATATGGCATATATACTATAAAAAGTCAAAACAGATAACATGACAGAAAAAAAGTAATTTCAAATTCATAAGACAGCTAACTGGTTAATTTCCTTGCTATATGAACAGCTTTTACAAATTGATTTTTAAAAAAAGTTCAGAAAAACCACAATAAAATGCACAAAGAATGTGACCAGAGAGAAAAAGAAATAGAAATGACTCAAACATATGAAAAGAAAAATCATGATCTCAGTGCTAATATGGAAAAAAAAAGCAAATGAGAACTTTAATGAGATACAATTTTTAAAAGCACAATATTAGCAGAAATAATTTTTTAAACATCTGGTGTTTGACAAATAGGGTCAAGTTATAACTGTAGAAGAAAGGATAAACATCAGATTTTAAAAAATCGAACATAAGTTTTATAAGCAAATACAACTTCATCATGAATTTATTAAGTATTTTCTGTTAATACTTTATTTTCCCAAGAAATACTGATATCCTTTAAAATATTCTGAGGTTTGCATTTCATTTGGACAACAAATGATGGTGTCCATTCTAATGCCCGAAGCTGATCATAGGATTGGCAAGTTATTCCATGGAGAGTTGTCCTTGGATTCTTGATGTTATGTAGAAGGTTCACTGAGAAGACCTTCTTCTATTCCTTACTGGGGAGCTCATTTACTGAGAGAAAAACCTTTTTAGTTTGTTCTTCACAGATATAACAGTGATCAGGTTCATACCATTGTGGAAACCATGGACATAAAAGTAACTAAGCTGCCTCATCCAGGGCTGGGGACCCACCCAGGGAGGGCAGCTTCTCTGTAGGCAACACGGCTGTTGTACTCACTTCTGGTTCCTCACACCCTCTGTAGCAGCACCTCCCTTCTGGCAGGATTCTAGACGTTGATTTATTTTACTATCTGTGGCAGCTGAGCTCTAGAGCATTTGATCAAAAGGAAAGGCAACAAATTAATACAATCCTTCCTCCTGGGGGTCTGGAGGGAGGAAGAGGGCATTTAAACAACTGAAAAGGATGCTTAGCTGTTTGGATTCTCTTACATCCTCCCCTTACTCCTTGTTTTCTTCTGTTGCTTCTAATCCACCCAGGGTGTCCCTGGCCTCCCAGTACGGCCCTGTTTTGCCCAGGCACTGGATTTGGAAGGACTCTCTGTTAGGCAAGACTGGGTTTCAAGGAGGACCAGTCAGAGGATCTGTAGAGTGAACAGTCTGTGGGGCAGTGAAGCTGTCACAGAAATCTTGCCTTGAGGCCCAGAACATAAACCCAAACTACTGGTAGGAAGCTGTAAATTCTTCATTTCAGTGAAAGGATTGGAGTATACTTTCTCCAGCTCACATGGAGGCTAACAGAAAACATTTATCTTATCCAACCTTGTAAAGTTGGTCCAGAAGCAGACTGGTTGAAGGGGACAGAAATGATGGGAAAGCACTAACCACCAAGAAGTCTCTGTCCTTCCAGGGAGTCCTCTGTGGGGGGGAGCATGTATCTACACAAAAACATTTTCATGGTCTGGCTCCACTTCTCTGGCTTGCAGGGGAGGCCAGATTCAAGGGCTTCCTTTGGGGAGATCTGCTGGTGATTTCAGTCACCCTGGACCCCACTTCACTAGAGTTACATTTTTTCTGTCTCTGATAATGATGATCTGTAAACAGTCTCAGCCTCTGTGTTGTAACCCAGATGTGAATTATACACGCTGATGCAAAGAGAATTAAAAAAAAAATTGGTCCAGTATGTTCTTTGCAACATTTAGAATTCCTTCGAGAGGAATTTTCCAACTTAAAGGTCTTTTTTTTCCCCTCATAAGCATTTTATAAGTCTTGCAGGATGATTACTCATTTTTCTAAATAAAACATTAGCTACTCAATGTCTAAATAAGGTATTTGAAGTGCAAAGAGGTTTTCCTTTGGCTCTTCTCAAAATAAAACATTTCTGAAAATTTCTTGGATGAAAGGATATTGAGGCTTAAATGTGTCAAAAGTTTGAGCAGATGGGGATGGAACCTATTTACGTGGTGACCTGGTTGCATGACTGCCCTGTGTTTGTTTTCTGTTAAATGATTTGTAGGGTATTGAACCTGGGAGGCCTTAGCACTATTCTACTGCATCCATGATGTTTTCACTGTTAATGTAATTATGGACTTTTACAGAATATCAAGGGTATATAAAAATGAATCATTCTCTTTCTGAAGGCTCAGTGGGCTTCTCAAAAGAGAAGGGAGAGAAAAGAGGTCGTTTCTATTAAGGAGGCCCCTTTCCTTCCCTCCCTGCTGCTCTTCCTCCCCCTCTCTCTCCTGTTTCCCAGTATAGCTTATTTCCTTAGTTACTATGTCTACTTCTTTATTTTTTCTCATTTCCAAGATTTGTCAATAACAGACTTCCAAACTCCCTGTCTTCACAACCACGGAACATGCCTAATTGTTTCTCTTTGTGGAAGAACTCTGAACACTATAAAGTACTGTAGTAATGTTAAGTAACTTTTGTTATGGAAATAAAAATGAAAAAATAATAGAAATAAAAAGGAGACCAGAAGGCATAGATATTGCTCAATTTAATCACTTAGTGATAATCAGAGGAGAGCAGAAGTATAAGTTGAATCTTGTTCAGAGGCTGGGAAATTACTATTCCGGTGATCCCTGATTCAAATATGAATATAATTTTGTTGCATAGGTAAAAACTTAGGTACTAGAATGCAGAAAAGGCACATGGACCTTTTAACTATTGTCTTTTATGTGTGATGTGGGAAATTGAAAGTATGGATAAATTAACCCAGTGGTTCTCAAGTGGGATGTTTTCCCCCCAGGAGATGTTTGAACTGTCTGGAGACATTTCTGGTTGTCATAAATTAGGGTAAGTGTGCTACTGGTATCTAGTGGGTAAAGGATAGGGCTACAGATGAACATCCTATAGCATGCAGGGCAGCCCTCACAATAAGAATTATCTGGCCCAACATTTCAGTAATGCTGATTTTGAGAAACCATGGCTTAATCTAATTCATCATTATTTGAAAATGAAAACTCAAAATAAGCAAACAAACATAAAAAACTAACCCTTATATCATCTTTAGCCATTCTTCCTTTTTTTTTTTTTTTGGAAACACTGGTCTGTGTCTAGCACTACTTACTGAACTCTAGAGAGTCTTACTATGTGGAATTTTAAACTGTGCTATAGTACTCTCTTCTTCATTTAATTTACATTTAAAGATATTCAAGACTTTTCTTATATGTCACTCTTACTATGTGAAGCTTTCTGTGACACTGTCTCCTTATGACTCTGTCTCCTAGGACAAACAAATTATGTCCTAAACAACCACTGTAGTGTGCCTCTCTTACTTATTCTTCACATTCTATTGTTTGTTCCCATTTAAGAACCTTCCCCACACTATGAGCACTTGAGGGCAGAAGCTGGATTCTACTCATCTTTAAAAGCCCTGGCAGAGAGTCTATCCCTCAGCAGCCTCCAAGAGATGGGGTTGAACAAATGCCTTCATGAGTGAAAGTCTCAGGGAAGGAGCATTCCTGGGTTAACTTCTCACTTACTTGTGCTTTGTTTATCTTTTGAATATTTTTGTGACATGTGAGCTTTGTTCAAGAGCTTATCATATCACTTTCTAGTCCAAAACTCTTTCTTGAGCTGCATTATTGGTGTATACATGTAAAATTATTTCCACTTTTTCCTGGATGTCTCTCAGGCACCTCAAACTTACCTACATCAAAACACTCCCTAACTTGCTTCTACTATTCCTCTCACATTATTTCCCTCCTTAACTTGCTTCTTTTCCCAAATACCCTGTATCAAGAGTGATAGAGCACTTCCAAAGAGCTTCCAAATTTCTTTCTCATTTCCATGACCACTGCTTTAGTTTACAACTCTAACTCAGCATCCTACTTCCGTAATTCTTTTAATGAAAATCTCTTCTTTCCCCTGGTTAAATCATGCACTGATTCAATGGTTCCTCATTGCCTGTAGATAAAATCCACATTCTGTAGACTGGGAATACAAGACCCTTCATGATACTATCTCATGCTATTATCTCTCCAGCCCGTATCAGTTCACACCTTCTTATGTGCTCCCAGCACACCAAACAATTTGTTGTTCCTTAACGTACTGTGCTTTGTTACATGCTTTCATCTGGGTTGTTCCCCTTGCCTAAAAGCACCTCCTCTCATCTCCCACCTTTTTTGTTATCCACCCACTGTCATCTACCAGGTATCTCTCTCTGGAAACTATTCTCTTCTATCTTCAGGCTGGATGGGTGTCCCTTTGCTGGGGTCCCAGCTCATTCTGGCTATATTTCCAGGTCAACCCTTTTCTAATAGAGTTGTCAGTGTCTCTCTTCCATATTAAACTATGAACCCATCAAGGAAGGAGAATGCATGGGACCCATTTCTTATTACAGAGTCTGACAGAGAGGAATAGTAAACACAGAGCCTCTCCTGCAAGAAGTACTCAGTTAGCATGTACTCAGTTAAACTGAATCTTGGATGAAGAACCCATTGGGAATACATCTGGAAATGGAGTGGCTGTAGCATATTCAACTTATTACTCATGTATCAGTGTTATTTAAAGGGACAAAAACTCAACTCCCCTCCCCAGAGTGTGAGGCTCCAGTCTCTTAGTTAGTCTGCTCTGTTGGATTTTGTTAGTCTCCATTCCTGTGGACGTTATTTAACTATTCAAACTCACAAGGATACCATCCAATTGCTTTACTGAATGGAATTTACTTTGGCCTTTAGAAAGCTATCTTAACTCTTTCCAGCCAGTAGGTTATCATGTAGTTAGAGTATTGAGGTGGCGAGTGGTTGGGGAATGAATGAGGAAGTGATGGTGGCCTCTGACAACATTGCAGGAAGCACAGAAATGGCAGGAGAAATCTCCAAGTGACCACATGCGGGAAAGGATAAGTGGGTGTTAGGTGAGGGCCAACAATGAGATAATTCAAGTCCAGTTTCCAGGTTTCAGCTACTACAAAAATGTTGAAGATTTAAAAATAGATATAATCTGTTCCCCGTCCCATTCCCAGATGTGGAAGCATCCTCCGTCCCATTCTCAGACTCTGTGGGCCCATCAAGACATATAAAATAGAGGAGGGGTGGTTAAGTCTGGACAAAATTGAGGCATGACCTAACCTTCCACATTCCAAAAGGAAAAAAAAGAAACCTCAAAACAAAAATCACATCACTATATTCTTGCAGACATAGCTGAGGCTAATATTAAAATTGTCGCATCAGTTTTATTTTATTTTCTCTTTCTGAGAAATGAAGCAGTGGGAAAAGGATGAAATGAAGTTGAGGAAGGTGAATGCATGACTTATAGTTCATATTTTCCAGAAAAATATAGCATGTAAAAACCTTTCTGGAAAAAATGCTGAAACTGGATTGGATTATTATAAATTTTGAATTCAGGTACATCAGCTATTTTATCAAAATGAAAGTCAAGTTGTGTTCACCCAAAAAGCATTCCTCAGGGGTGTTAAGTGTGATGACGGTTACAAACTTTCTCAATTAGATTTCAAGAAAAGAAAGAGTAAATGTAATTTGGCTTGTTATTCGTACTCTACTGAATTATGTCAGATCCAAACTGCACAAACCCTTTAGGTTCATTTTGGAAAAAAAGAAACTAAAAATCTTTTATGTGCAATTTTGTTGATACCGTTTAAGCTTCAAACATCACATATTTTATTCAGTTGCCTTTTTCTTTCTTTCTTTCTTTTTTGGCTGTGCTGGGTCTTTGTTGCTGCGAGCAGGCTTTCTCTAGTTGCAGCGAGCAGGGTCTACTCTTCGCTGCAGTGGGCGGACTTCTCATTGCGGTGCTTCTCTTGTTGAGGAGCATGGGCTCTAGGCACTCGGGCTTCAGTAGTTGTGGCTCATGGGCTCAGTAGTTGTGGCTCGTGGGCTCTAGAGCACAGGGTCAGTAGTTGTGGCGAACGGGCTTAGTTGCCCCGCGGCATGTGGGATCTTCCCTGACCAGAGCTTGAACCTGTGTCCCCTGCATTGGCAGGCAGATTCTTAACCACTGGACCACCAGGGAAGTCCCCACCTGCTTTTTTCTTAATTATACTTTGTTACTAAACAGAGTGAAAGTATCACTTGAGAAATCACTTACTTTTTCAGGAAAACTATGCGTAGCATTAATAATTATTTGATTAAAAAGAGATGTTAAGAAAAGTTTTACTGAAGAAAAGTTGTGGAAGGAATTCCCTTTTTTTTTTGGTTTCTGGAAATATGTGGAAGTCAGGAGCAAAGCTTCGGCTATCTTTTATTGTGAAAAGATTCATTTCGTTTACTTTAAATGGGTTTATTGAGTAAAAGAAAGCGGAGAAAATTTCTATACCAATGAAAGAAACTTCCTTGGGCAAATCTGCTAGCTGCTTTATGCTTTGGTTGCCTCACGTATAGAGTCAGTTTGGATTAACTATATAAAAATGTTCCAGGCTTTAAAATTCAATGATTCTGCTATCTTCTTAATTATGTAAAGGATAGTTGATTTAAAAAACATACAACACTATAAAGTGAGTACTATACATCTTGCTTTTGAAAAATAAAAGTTATTAAAGATCAAGTAATATTTAATTCATTCTTATTTTGCTCTTGTAGTCAAGATAATTTTTTTAATGAAGGAGTAATGGTTTTACAGATTAATCTGTTTAAAGAGGTAACAAAATACACATTTTGGCCAGATGTTGGAAGTTTGTGCATTAAAATCAATGCCTAGTTTAAGTCAAGGCTGAAGATCACCATCGTAGAATTAGCCTCTGGGGCAATGGAGGAAAGCTGAAATTTTATCCAATAATTATTTATTATTAAATTGTCCTTGATAACTGTTCATAGTAAACATTTAAAAGTGTTAAATAACTCCGGAGCAATGGTGTCTCAGCACTGCAGACAACAAATGGCTCTGAGCTTCCTCCAAACCACATTTGTGTTGCCAAATAAACATTCAACTGGTGTTTGAAAAACCCCACTTTTCTCTAACACCATTGTTTTTTCTTCATATTCTTTATTACTTCTGGATAGAAGACAGTTTTCATGGTTGGATATTGTCAACATGATTTTGGAAATTTTTTCCCCCAAATCTTGAAATCTTGAGATGTTAAATTAATATTCTGCTTTCCGTGTATCACAGCAAGATATAAAAATTACAAACTAGTACTACTTGAAGGATGTATGACTTAAAAAAATAAATAATTAATAAAAGAAATACAGTGTTTAAAGATATATATCCATGAGGTATCACTAAGACATTAATCTTTTCTTAAAAATTATAACTTTTGTTGTATAATCATTTATTTACAAATCCAAACCCCCCAAAACCTCTGAAAATACGGTTTTTTTTTTTTTGTAAATATGTGGCAAATATTTGGTGGCAAAACAGGATCTGAGCTGACATAATGTCATTCCAAGGTTTATTTACTTTACTTAGAATGACTGTTGCACTGGGAAAATATTACTATTCTTGATTACATTTGCTTCCCAAGCACTGGGGATTTTATATAGGAAGCATTCAGATACCATGTTACCTTTCTAAAAGGTATAAAATTCTGGATTTTTAAACCCACACAGCCCCAAAGCTTTCAGATAAGATTTCCTGTATTCTTAAGGATATGCTGTGGAAGATTGTTTCCCAAAAATGTCCTCAACAAAATTTCCTATTCCACATGTTCTTTTAGAACCTTAACATGATATCATCAAGAGGTAGGACCTAATTCCTTTCTTTTGAATTTTGGCATGTTTGGGACTTGCTTATAATTAATAGAATGTGACATTATTAACACTATGTGTTTCTAAGGCTGGATTTAAAAATGCCGCAAATGTCCTTGTTCTTGTGGGACACTTGCTCTTGGAGTCCAGACACCACACTGTGAGGAAGCCCAAGAAACCTATGAAAAAGCCAACATGGGGCTTTGTTCTGTACTTGTAGGTGGGCTATCCACCAATAGTCTATACCAGTGTGTCAGTCATGTGAATAAGCCATCTTGAGAGTTAACTATCCAGTCCCCAGTTGAATGACTTTAGCTGATACTGTGCTTAGTCCTGCTCAGATTTCAGATTCATGAAATTTGAAGTCATTCATGAATCAATTAATGATTTTTTGTTGTCACTAAGTTTTGGGGTAGTTTGTTATGCAACAATAGTACTGGAGGCCTAAACTGCCTTGTAAGCAGCTCAGTTGCCCCAGGGAAGCCATTCATCAGAGAAGCCCAAGCTACCCCACATGGAGAGACCTTATGGAGAAGCTCTTAGACTGCATTTAGAAAAATAGATCCCAGCCAGTCACCTGCTCCAGCTGCAGCCAACATTTGACTGACTCAGAGAGAGACTGACTCAGAACACCCCATCCATGCTCTTCCAGAATTCCTGATCCAAGAAGCCAAAAAGGAAGAGCTATGAACTTAAGAAATGGAAGAGGCAGCTAGGTGAAACCATTTTTAGGAAAGATCAAACTGGTTCTGAGTGGTTTCTGTAGTCATGTGTTCTGAGGTTTTCACTCTGATCACCCTCAAAGAGATCAGACCTGCACAGAGTATTACATATGTATGTATGTATGTATGTAGGTAGGTATGAGAATACAGTGTGTACGGGAATATAGAAAGGAGAGTAATTAATTCTGCTCTGGGGCATTTGTGAACAACTTGTAGAACAAATCAAATTTAAACTGGTGCCTGATGGTTGTTTAGGAGATATTTCCAGGTTGTAAAGTGTGGGTTTGTATGTGTTATGGTTATGTGAGGAGAAAGGAAAAGAGGAGGAGAGACAGCTGGGAGAATGGCTACTGAGACTTCCAGAGGCTAGGTCGTGATTTTTGTCCTTTCTTCCTCCCTAAGAAATTTCTTCTTTTGATTTCCTTGAGATAATCCCATTTAAGGTAGTAAGTTTTTTTTTTTCTCTGAAGCTTGCCCTCAAAAGAGCCTTGACTAAGACAATTCTTTTGGTTTATGACTACCCTATTCTAGGTACTGTGATAGTCATGGTGCATATGTTAATCAATTTAATTCTTACAACTACTTTTTGAATTTCAAAAATTCAAAATGGGGATATCATGAACCCCATTTTGTAAATAAGGAAGCTGAGACTAAATACCTATTAAAGTCACAAAGCAGGAAAATGAAAATGGCCTGGATTAAAAATCTAGACTTTAACCCTTCATTCTACAATGGCTCTCGTGTTTGATCTTATTCTCTTTAGAGCTCATCTGGTATTTATATATTTGTGGTGCCCATATATTTTACATGTAGACCTGCTTTATCCCCACAAATTCAGAGTAGAGTAGAATTTGTATTTTAATTTTATTTTTTTCCTTTGAGTTGGCCTTGTATTTTGTCTAGAATAGATGCTTTAATATTTAGTTGACTCAGTGAAAAATAATGAAAAAAACTAATGGCAGATAAAAGCTTTGGATTATGATTAAGACTTGAATGAAAATGAGAAAGAGACGTGTTTCTTCTGTTTTTTCTGTGGGAAGGAGGAAAAAGGCTGTGACCTCTGGTGTGTGGGACTTTGCAGGGTATTTATACAAGGCTGGAGGTCTGCAAGGCTCCATTACAAGAGCTGTTCATCTTTGTTTTATAGCTGTTTTCTATGACAAAATAGACATTTGAAAGCAATTCTTGAATTCTTTGCAGATGACCAGATTTAATATTATTTTCTTTAAGAGATTCTTGCCTTTGTACAGTGAGATTTTCCTTAAATACTACTTCTTTAAAAAAATATTCTGCACTGGTATTATTTACATACTATGTAATTTTTCTCTTGCCTCAGATATTTTTGTTCCTTTCCTGCTATTATAGTAAAAGATAACAACCACAGCAAGTCTGACATTTAACTGACTAGCTTCTTTTGGAATACTGATAAATTAGATTAGATTTATATTCTATTATTTAATGTCAATTAAGTTTTTCTTAAATCTTTCACCACCAAAAATATCTCTCAGGTGAGCCTAATGTATTGCATAAATGTTCAAGTTGAATCATAGACTAATAAATTTTAGTATTTGAAGAAGAAAAGGAAAGTATGCATGCAGAGTGGGGTCTGGACATTAAACACACACACACACAAACCCTCCAGGTGACTCTCAATGCCCAGCCAGGGTTGAAAAACCAGTGTCCAACCTTTTATCTTACAGACAAAATAATTGAATCAGAGGAAATATTGGTAAAATGTCATTTGGGTTCCAGAAGAATGCATAAAACTAAAAATAAACTTAAAACTTCACCTAACAGGAATGATTTATTACTGTAATATATTTAGTAATAACACTTATTGGCAGACTACTGAAAGCCAACCCCAAATGGCGTATGAATAAAGGCAAATGGGTTGGCTTATAGAATTCAGGAAAATGTTGACTACCAAACCCTGAAAAGGGAAAGGATGCAGTTGGGCGTGAGACACATTCCACGCCAGGTACTCAAATGCCACCATTCCTGTCTGTTGTTGAACTTTATACTCTTCCATTGAAAAACACACTTCTCCACATGGCAGAACATGTGGTTGCCAATGGCTTTCAATCTTTATACTTCATCCTTTAAGACACCAGGAAGAGAATGACCTCAAGATATCTCACTAGGGCTGAATTAAAATATCCTAGAAAAGGATTCAACTTGAGTTGAGCACAAAACATAAATCAAATTGGTCCAAGAGACAAGGTCACACTGTACTGAAAGAAGCATTTCCATCTAAACCATAATGATGGGGGAAGAGGCAGTTTGTAGACAGGAGATCCTTAGCAAACCAGCTCAGGTGTCTACTAAAGTAACTTAGTCAGTTAATTGAGAGAAATGCATTTAAATATCTTTAAAATTCTTTCATTGGAAAATCTTTACCTGAAGTACAGGATAATTTTCTTGGGGAATCATTCTCTAGACTAGAATCTTCCAACCTTCTAGTGGTGGTGGCCCAAGAACTCCATAGCTCAATGCACAGACTTTTACCTACTCTCCTTGCATTTCATCCTGTGCCTCATTTTTTGTGCTACATGAGATCTGCATCCCCAGTTTAAAACAGCCTGGTTCAATTTCTCCAGGGAATAAATCTCTCTTATCTGGCAAAGGAGTGGAGGAAGAGGAAGTCATTTTGTAAAAGTTGAGATGGGTCTGGGGAGACATTGCACAGCAGGCTGAAGCTCCTGTCTTTAGAAGGACCTGCTTGCAAGGTTGGCCTTTGGCTGGCTTCTTGTACCTTGGCTTTCAAAATGTTCCCTCTGTCCCTAAGTGGTAAGGTTAGTTGCTGTGCCTCGTCTGTTTATACAACACTGTGATTTATGGTGAATACCTGCTTTCCTGCTGGGAGTGTAGATTTTTGTAATTGCTAGGCAAAAGGTGCTTACATGATTAGCCACCAGTAAAAACCCTAAACTTATAGTCTCAAACAGGCTTCCCTGAGCAGCAACGTCACACATGTTGCTGCTTTTTCTTCAATGGCAGGAATGTGTGCTCTGTGTGACAGAGGATGGAGTGTAGGAAGCCCTCACATTGATTCCTCTAGGCTCCACCTATGTCTTTTCTACTGATCCTTCTTGTATCACTGTAATAAATCTTCGCTGTGTGTACAACTATATGCTGAATCCTGTGATTCCTTCTAGTGAATCATCAAAATTGTAGGTGGTCTTGGGATGCCTGAAACAAGGACCTCACTTTCCAACTTCACAGTTTGCCCCAATTCTGAACCTCTCTTCGATATTGCTTTCCATGGCCCTAATGTTGTAATTCATCTGCTTTCCTTCTTCCCAAACTTGAATGGAATCTTATCTCACTGGTGTCCCCTTTCAAATTCTTTTGTCCATATGGACTTTCATTACCACTTTTCATTACTGTAATGTGATTTGAGTGCAGAGTTATGTAAGGGAGGATAGAAACATGTGGCTAGCTTGTCATATTTATGTGGAAGCCCTCTATTATATCTGTGAGGGTTTTTTCCCTGTCCCATTTATCCTAGTCATTTTTCAAAAAACACCATATTTTGGGTCCCCAATATCTGTCTTCATATCTACCTATAATTATTTTTATCTTTGTCCATTTCTTCATTTTGTGTAATTTTTCTGATGTTACTTTTCCATACCATCATTAGAGTCTTCTGTGTATTAATGGTTTTAATTAAATTATAAATCCTTCATTAGTATTATTTTTCTCTGTAGTTTTTCTTTGTGCCTATTTGATTTTAAAAGTAAAATACCACCCTAATGCCTTATTAACTCATGTTTCAGCATGTTTCATAGAGTTACTGTTCTCAACATTCCTTGAAAGTACAGAACACATGTTATTTAATTCTTTGTGATATATTTCAATTTCCTAAAATTGTTTCTCATTTCTGACATCCTCTGTACCTTTTGTAATATATACCTGAAGTCTTTTTGACAAAGTTTCAGGTTGCAATTTTTTCTATCTACACATCTTGGAATAAATGGTTATTTCTCCACCTATTATTTGTTCCAGAATAGTGTAGTTGTAATTTCCTTGACTTTGTTATTTGCAGCTACAATCTGAGTTTTTGTTTTTCTCTGTTTTGTTTCTTTGTTTGAGTGATTTTTCTTTAATTGCTTGAGACTACTGTGTTGGCAAATTGTGACACAACTTTTGCTTCTGGGTGTGCCAGCACTTTGGTGAGAATACAGTTTAGAAAAATGTTTGATTGACAGTATTACTTCTTAAGTCAGTACATTTGTTTCCTCCAAAGTTACCTTTGTTCTGAAACTGCAGAGTTGGCTTTAGGGATATTGTTTTCCATCTCACACAACCCACTCTTACCTCTACACCTAACACCTGACAGTTAAGAAGTGAGGTTAGAGGAAAAGTACTGGTAATACTTTGGCTTCTGGTCTCCCCTCCAACCCCATCCCCACTGATGATCTGTGGAAGTGGGGAAATGTGCTCCAACTTAGGGTTTCCCCATCTTTTTTTGTCTGTATAATCTCCAGTGCTTGTGCATGTGGGCTTCAGTAGTTGTGGTGCAAGGGCTTAGCTGCTCCATGGCATATGGGATCTTCCCGGACCAGGGCTTGAACCTGTGTCCCCCTGCATTGACAGGCAGATTCTTTTTTTTTAAATAGGTCTTTACTGGGGTATAATTGTTTCACAATAATGTGTTAGCTTCTGTTGTACAACAAAGTGAATCAGCCATATGCATACGTATATCCCCACATCCCCTCCCTCTTGGGCCTCCCTCCCATCCTCCCTATCCCACCCTTCTAGGTCATCGCAAAGCACAGAGCTGATCTCCCTGTGCTATGCTGCTGCATCAACTTATATACACTACAAAATGCAAAACAGCTAGTGGGCAAGATCCTTAACCACTGTACCACCAGGGAAGTCCCCTCCAGAAGGCTTTTAAATGACAAACCTCTCAGATTGATATTATATGAACTTCCTAGCCTTAAAGGAAACTTTGGATAGTTTAAACTGAAAATAAAATGACCCCAAAGATGGGACTACCCCATCATCACATACAGTTATTTAGAAAAGGTACAGTCTGAATTGACAAGCTAGAAAAAAGACTCACCCTCTGAGTTGATAAGAACCGAAGCCAAAGAGCAATGTCTGGTGAGTGAAGCAATAAGGATTTTGGTTGTCACTCAAGCTTTTTGGCTGGGCATAAACTATACAGCATAACAAGTCACCCTTCAAAAAAACATGGTAGGTATCTAGTAAAATCAGTAGTGTTTAATTTCTATGCAAAAGAAATTGATTGGAGTCCACAGCTAACATCATAGTCAATTGTGAAAAACTGATAATTTTCCTCTAAGATCAGAAACAAGACAAGGATACACAGTCTTGCCACTTTTATTTGACATAGTACTGGAAGTCCTACTCAGAGAAATTAGGAAAGAAAAAGAAATGAAGAGCATTCAAATAAGAAAAGTAGTAAAACCATCACTATTTGCAGATAATATGATACTATATTATAGAAAACCCTAAAGAATCCACCAAAAACTGTTAGAACTAATACATGAATTTGGTAAGGTTGCAGGATACAAAATCAACATATTAAGTTTTCTTTGCATTTCTATACACTAATAATGACCTGTGCACTGAAAACTATATGACATTGATGAAAGAAATTAAAGATGATACAAATGAATGGAAAAATGTCCCATGCTCATGGATTGGAAGAATTAACATTGTTAAAATGTCCATACTGCCCAAAACAATCTTCAGATTCAATACAATTGTTATCAAAATTCCAATGGCATTTTTCACAGAAATAGAACAAACAATCCTAAAATTTGTATGGAACCACAAAAGACCCTGAATAGCCAAAACAATCTTGAGAAAGAAGAACAAAGTTGGAGGCATCATGCTTCCTGATTTCTAACTAGACAACAAAGCTATAGCAGTCCAAGGAGTATGGTATTGGCATAAAACAGACACATATATCATTGGAACCAAAAAAAGAGGACAGCAGTAAACCCACACATATATGGCCAATTAATTTATGATAAAGAAGTCAAAACTGTACAATGAATGGTGTTGGGCAAACTAGACAGTCATGTGTAAAAGAATGAAACTGGATCACTATCTTACACCATACACAAAAATCAACTCAAAATGGATTAAAGACTTGAATGTAAGACCTGAAACATAAAACTCCTGGAAGAAAACAGGTGGTAGCCTTTTGGATATAAATCTTAGCTATGATTTTTTGCAAAACAAAAGCAAAAATAAGTAGGACTGTGTCAAACTAAAAAGCTTCTGAACAGCAAAGGAAACCATTAACAAAATGAAAAAGCAACCTACCAAATGGGAGATAATAGTTGCAAATCATATATCTAACAAGGGGTTAATATCCAAAACATATAATGGATTCACAAAACACAATAACAAGAAAACAATCTAATTTTAAAAAGGGCAGAAGATCTAAATAGACATTTTTCCAAAGAAGACATCCAGATAGCCAACAGGTACAAAAAACACTCAAAATCACTAATCATTAGGGAACTGCAAATCAAAATCACACTGAAATATCATCTCATGATGGCCATTCTAACTTATTGAGTTATAGGACCCATGATGGCATCTTAGTATAATTTCTAACAGATAATAAGTTTAAAAATTTTATAAATGTAGGCTGACAAATGGAAACTTGACTGCAAATTACTGTAGCATGTTATCAATCCTATAAATTTTTGTTACTTGAAGTATAAAAGATTTGTATTTTAATAATAATATTCCTGAGGTAATTTAACAACTGAATATTTTCTGTACATCCTCACACTCTGTGTTTAGCTGCCTGGAAACTATTCAACATCAACTTATGATTGTTTTTTAGCACCATTTAATGCAAACATTACATAGAGTAACTGTTAAATTTCTTTGGAGAGCAGAACTGACATTCTGGGTGGATAAAATAAGATTAAAGTACTTTAAAATATACCCTAAATCTGTCATGTAAAGACGTTTCCTGTTAGCACCAAGAGTTGCAGATGGTCTCATCATCAAATATATCTACAATGTATGTTATGGGATTATGAAGTTGAATTTCTAAAGCTCTGACAATGTTCTCTGGTCGCTACCACTTATAATATCTTAAGGTTGTTTACTTCTTTTTCTTAACACATTAGTACCAGGTTTCTCCTGGAATAAGAGAAGAGAAATGAGAGGTTTTTCATAGCTACTATAGATATAGAGAAGATGAACTTTGCAATTTAGTTAAAAAACCGTAGTTGAAAAGTAATATTGAATTATCATCCAGCTATCTATTTAGACAAAATCTCTAGTATTATGTCCCACAAATACTGAAATATACTTTAAAAATAAACACGGAAAATTTTATCCCTTTGATTACAAGTGTAAAGGTACTTCTTCTATGGAAATGTATACATATAAAATGGTATACATAATTTATGACATTATTTATAGTAAGTATATGAAAATATAATAATATATGCATATAAAGAAACTATTGTGTGTATGGAATAAGGTGTGGCATTGACATTCAGCAACCCAACAAGCTTCCTCCAATTTTGACAAATTGAAACTTCTGAACTGCAGATAACATGATACATTAACTTCTAAAAATTCAGATATTTAGTTCATGGATCTTGGTTACTTTTTCCTCTACAATTTGGCATAGATATTTTGCTCTAGAAGGCTCTGATGTAAGCAACACATTTCATTTTGGTACAAACTGTTATGAATGGCTTGGGAAAATACGTTATTCTATAACTTGAAGAGTGGAAAGTTTCACATTCTAATTTAGACTTTCAGACTTTCTATTGAAACTTAGAATATTACATCTATTTTTAGAAAAGAACATTGTGGAATCCACAAAGGATTCATTAATATATTGTGTTGAAAGTATGGGTGTCTCCTCCCTGCATACACTTGTCTGCCTCATTTCTAGGCATCGCAATCCCATCTGATCCCTCTACTTGGATTAAATACTCAGAGGCTGCCCCCAGGAAAGTGAACAGGTGATTCTGAGGACAAGACAGGCAGTGGTCTGCAACCACATTATAATGAAAAATAAAAACATACTCCTCATCATGAGCAAAAAATGCTGCTGAATTATCGAAACACAGGCCCAGAAGATAGAATGGTATTAAGACCAATTAGTGAGAGGAGTTGTTGGATAATGAGGTTTTCTCGTGAAATGAAGGAACTTTTCAGGTAAGCAAGGATTCTGAATTAATAGTGTTTGTTACACAAAACTCTTACAGACAAGATAGAAAGCGGCAATTGATCTAGAAAATCTGTGAATTAAAATAATACGTTGATTGATCCTATCAGCTATATAATAAAAAAAAAATACCCTAGATACCAAACAGTTTCTTAGAAGTGGGGAAATAAGAATCCCATGGTTATTATCCAATGGGCAATTTAATATCTCTAAGAGTTATGTATTGGGCTTCCCTGGTGGCGCAGTGGTTGAGAGTCCGCCTGCCGATGCAAGGGACACGGGTTCGTGCCCTGGTCCGGGAGGATCCCACATGCCGCAGAGCGGCTCGGCCCGTGAGCCATGGCCGCTGAGCCTGCATGTCTGGAGACTGTGCCCCGCAACGGGAGAGGCCACAACAGTGAGGGGCCTGCATACCACAAAAAAAAAAAGAGTTATGTATCAATTATTGAGATGGGATATACAACTCAATAATGAAACAACCCTGATGTGAACGTGTAATGATCTGATATGGGAGATCTTGATAGAGAAATTAAAGAATTTGTTTAATTGTTACCCAACTTATAAATGTACATGCCTAGAATGTTGTTTAGTCTCAATTGTTCACCACATTTTGGTGATATCACAGGTCAAAGCAAACAAAATTAACTTTATAAGACATATTAAAGAAGAAATATGATTTAAATTTGATGCCTCTGAATTTGTTTGTAGAATTGATATAGAATGCTCTTATAGCTATGAGTAATATATAAGTTAACACAAATGTCCAGGCATTGGAGAAGTATAACCTCAACTTTAAATCTACTGAAAGTACTATTAGAGACTTAATTTTACTTAAGTCCTTGATGAATCATATGGTACTAAAGCAACAGGTGATATTTAGTGGTTCAGTAGCAGGAGTGAAGATTCCTGTAATATTTCAGTTATGACATCTGCTTAAACCATTCAGTGTTTGCATGTTAATCACGTGATGCAGTTGGAATAACTGACATTTATAGACTCTAAGAACCATTTTGCTTGCGGACAGATAAAATTGGCTTAATTCTCCTTAGTTACTGAGAGTAACTGTGTCATCATAGGTGGTGGTGTAGATTAATAGACAGTATAAGAAACAAGAAACTGTTTGGTTTTTCCTTGTGATATTAAATTTTAAGTTATTGACTCACTTTCCCCTCATGTATTTACAAAATTTTTAAGGAAAAACTTGCCAAAGAAGAGACACACACACACATGCATGGGTAAATGTGCATACACACACACACACACACACAGATTAAATGTGGAATATTTTAAAAAGATAATAATGCATCTAAGAGGAGAAAAACAATTATGCTCCATAATTCCTCTGACAGCATAAATTCTGATAACAGTCACAAAGGCCAAAAAGATAGTATTTTAAGTTACATATTTTCATAATCAGAGAAGGGAGAACAGGCTGGCTATTGAGAAAGACAATTCTGTTCCTAATTACCAAACTTAAAAAAAAAGGACAACAGTAGTTTTACAGTAAATGTAGAATCAGAATTCAAAGGTTTATTTCCAACATTCACCTTGATAAACTCCAGGGGCAAAGACTACATTGTAAGTCTGTGATCAACCCCCTGCAAGGAGTTAGTGTAACAAATATTAAGGTATTTATTTGGTATGGAGAGCTCTCAAGTAGACCTTTAATGACTCATTTGATTAAAGAGTAGCATTAGAATCCTTAAATGAATGTTCACAAAGCACTCATTCTGGATTGCAGGCATCATATATCACTTATTGTCAAACAACACATTCACTTTGGGAAGCCAGAGAAGAAGGAGTTATGACTACTTTGTGCTAGTGAAAACTGAGAAGGCTGCCAGTGCTCTCCCCTGGATGGAAAGACCCTCTGCTTCCCCAAGAGTTGGAAAGATGACGTATATATACATATATATACCTGCATCAATCATATATCCTCTGATACCTGCACTCATGATTACTGAGACTTACAGTTGTGATGGGCTGAATTGTGCTCCCCCATTCATATGCTGAAGTCCTAACCCTAGTACCTCAGAATGTGACCTTATTTAGAGATAGGGTTTTTACCAAATTAAAATGAGGTGATTATGGGCCCTAATCCAATATGACTGTTTTCCTTATAAAAAGAAATTTGGAGATGGACTCACATACAGGGGAAAAGCCATAGGAACATGAAAAACGGCCATCTACAAGCCAAGGAGAGAGGCATGGAATAGGTCCTTCCCTCACAGCCCTCAGAAGAAACCAACCCTGCCTACACCTTCATCTTGGACTTCTAGCCTCCAGGCTGTGTGGCTGTAAATGTCTGTTTAATACACCCAGTTTGTGGTATTTTGTTATAGCAGCTTTGGGAACCTCATACCCCAGCAATGATTTAGGACATTTGACCATGCACCAGAATAAATCCAAGAACTAAAATAAGCTGAGGGAAAAAATATAGCTTTCTTTTTATGACTCTTCATATTTAGTTGCCATTTTCTGCTGAATATGACTATACAGTTGTAAACAAATATATACTTCTAAGCTGTTAACCAGACACAAATTCTTACATTTAAAATAATTTAAAAATATCCATAGGAAATATGTAAGAAAATTTTATTTTCATAACTGTATTTTCTAAAAAAAACTTGATTTTTATTCTAAAGTTTTATTATGATTATGTATAAAAATATTTTTCAAGCTAATTTGCTTATCCTTTTGAATTTCCACTTTTTTTCTCATCAGAAAACATCCCTTACCTAAAGATCTTGATCTGTGGTGTATTTTATACTGTCATAAGGTAGAATGCCGAAATGTGATCACTGCTTTTAGTCTGATTTATGTGGAATTTACCAAACACTGAAGGTTTAATAAAGTCATAGTAGGCTTTTTTTATTCAGTGAATTTACTGACCTTTCTGACAGTAAAAATATTTTAATTTGAATTCAAAACTTTTTTATAGATGCCAAAATACATTCCAAGACTGAATTAAAAAATATACAATAAATTTAAAGTTAACCTTTATATATATATCTATGTATTACAAAATACTTATTGATAGTAGAAGCAAAAGGTTCTTATTAAAGTAATTGTTTTTACCAAAGTATAATCTGAAATCCTGAACCGAGGTTAAGTATTTTAAAATAAATTTTTATCTCATTTTTTGGCTCAGTAAATCTATTGCTGTTTGATAGCTTATGCCTCTGCATTCAGAGTAGGACACACAAGCTGAATTCACTTTGTAAGCAAAATGTTGTGTCTTTTTCTTTTTCTTTTGTAACAGTAATAATCATAGACTCCTCATGAATATAAGAGATATCCTATATGTGTTTCTTTACATAGAAGTGCCAGCTCCTGCTCCCATTCAGATGTTAATCCTCTGGCTTCTGTAACCTTGATTACTAACATCTCATCCCCTTTTTAAAATTCTAAACTTCACCTAACATGAGAGTAAGTTACAAGCTTTATTTTCCTAATCCGTATATAAATTATTTTCATGTTTAGAATTCTATTTAGCCCAAAAAGGACACATAGGAAAATGAGTATATGTCCTTCTTTGACTTACTCCTTCCTTGTCACTTATGGGTTTTTAGTGTATATATAAACTCTTCCATTTGTCATTTAAGTGAAAACTGAGTGATTTTACTGTATGATGTTTTTAGGCTTAAGTGGTTTGATGATATGGCTATTAGTGGTAACAGTAACTAAAACCAAGCATGCAAAATCCGTCATACCATTCTAAAACATCTGGATTCTGCCCCACCTCAAATCCCCCCAATTTCTATACATTTAATGACTTTTAATCTACTGGGAGTCTTGTTTTCTTAGGCGGTAGTAATCTTGCTCACTAGGTAGCATAAGGAAAGTCTTTCAATAGAGAAAAATTATTGGACAAGTGAGATTTGTGATTGTCATAAGAGCTCATTGGCCACAAAAGGAGAGTCAGCAACTTGGGACGCAGCCGAGACCAAAGATGAAGCAAACTCAGCTGGCTTACAAAGACAGCTCCTCCTCAAAAACCGTTCGTAAGACAACACTCCCTAAATTAATCATCTCACTTTGATTAACAATGTAATCAAAGATTATATTGGAAGTCGGGCTCTACCCTTCATCCATTTAAAATGAAATCTCAACTTTAGACTTATCATAAAAATCGCTCAAGGAAATAATATTGTTCAAGATTTCATACACAGCTCAGTTTGAAAATTGTATGCAAATTGTCTACCCAAACGTTTTAAAGCCAAAGATTTAGCTGTGGCAGAGATGACTAGTGCTCATTAAACATGTACTTCTCCTTTCTTGGTATAGAATTGTCTCTGGGAAACAGCTGCTCAACCAGCAACCACATTTCCCAAGTCCTCACAGCCTTGACATTTTGATAAAGTCTCTGGGTAGAGGGACTGCCATGAATTTCTGAAACCACCTGTGACTTTTAGAATGCCATTATTTTAAGTATAGTCTCTCTCTCCCTCTTGGAATCTTTAAGCAAAAATAATGCTAGTCCTGAATATTTTGTCTTCCTCAGTTGCCTAGCAGACACGAGAGCTACTCATCCATGTGATCAGGCTCTGTGAAGTCAGCTGACCCACAGGTGCTGGCATGGATTCCCCTTTCTTGGCTACCATGCCCACTTTACAGCAGAGGTGGCCAGATATGATTTTCTATTTTTATCATGACTGAGTATGCCTTTGGATTCTTTACAAGATTGGCAAAGTGTTTGTAAATTTGAAAAACCACAGAGTTACAACTTAGGTTAAATACAGGAGAAGAGGTTGCTCCCCACACACAACGTTTGCCCTTTGTCCCCACTACTCACTCTTCCATGCTCAGCCATGTCTCACATTTGCAGTTAGTTATGTGGCCTTTGTGTTTCTAGCTCACACTGTACAACAGATTTTAAACCTGTCATAAAATTCCCCTTTTTATTAAGTGTAAAAATAATTCTCTGACGGAGGGGTTATAACAAAATTCACTTTATGTTTACCTCCCATGTGCAGCCATTGTGACAGTTTAAAAAATCCAATGTTTGCTTTGTTGTATGAAATAAAAATGTGATATGCCTCCAGTCACTTCATATCATATACTGGGGAAAGTGTATTTGAAAGAGACTTGAACACGTGGAGGTGGGGACAATGACACTAGGTTTCTTTAGTATAGAAGATGGTCCAAGAACTTCAGTTTAATGGGAGAAAAATGAGGAAACAGCCAGTTATCAGGGCCAACTTCTTAAGAATTCTGCTGTAGGTACTTTCTCTTCAGTGTAAACAGTGAATCCAAGTGAACCAAAGAGAATTGGTTTAAGCATCGTCCCTAAAAGTAAGATAATTTCATGGATTGGATTTTAAAAGCCAGTGGAAACAAAATGAAAAATAAGACCTCACATTTGTGTTACCTTCTCACCTGCCTCTCACAGCAGCCTTTTGGAAAAGATGAGGTCATATTGTTTGATTCTATTTTAGAGGTAAGGAAGCTTTCACTTACAGAGGTGATGATGTGTGCAAGTTCTCAGAACTGAGACTTGGGTTAAGTCTCTCCTTCATTATTGCAGTCCCTGCTTCATATATAATGATGCTGCTCGTATTAGGCAGGACCGTTTAGTAGCGTGAAGAGATGGTGCTCTTTGTAGGGCATACAACATCCAAGGATAGGGTAGGTTGGCTTCCTATTGGCTTATTTTGTCTACTATGGAGTTGTAAAACCTGTCAAATGATATTCAGAATTTTTATATTACTATAAAGTGAAAACAAGTGTATGCACACACACACGTATCACTGAAATAATACCATTTGAAAATTTAAGCTGAATACTTGCTATAACATTATCATCAGGGAGATATTCAGAATATTTAGGCACCTTTTATGGCACAGACAGTAGCCCATCAAAATAGAACACTGGCCAATCAGAATGGAAGTTGATCATAAACAGCCAGTTTGCATGTGTCTCAGTGGACAATCAGCTCTAACTCTGAAGTATCCACAGACTGGGGTACCTGGGGGCAAAGATAATGAAGGTTGGCTTCTTCCTGCTCTGTCCCAGCACCAAGCACAAGGCACCAAATACGCTCTCAATACAGACTTTTAAATGAGTGAATCCACAGGCATTGAATTTAAAATTTTTCAGAACTCACACGAGAACTTCCTGCCATGATGGACACACGTATTTATGACAAAAGAGGGAAAACTGGCTAACAGTGACTGAAAAAAAATTTGTGAAAAATGATTCATAGACCATGCTTCTGTTTAGTCTCTTATTTTTCAAAATATATGGTTCAAACTTTCACAAATTACTATATTCATCAAAACATTATCTTATGTTAAAAAATCACACACTGAGGTTCAGACTCTTGCGAAACTGAATAAACTTGATCTCTCTCCTGGGTCTTTTTTTTTTTTTAACATCTGTATTGGAGTATAGTTGCTTCACAATGTTGTGTTAGTTTCTGCTGTATAACAAAATGAATCAGCTATATGTATACATATATCCCCATATCCCCTCCCTCTTGAGCCTCCCTCCCACCCTCCCTATCCCACCCCTCTAGGTGGTCACAAAGCACCGAGCTGATCTCACTGTGCTATGTGGCTGCTTCCCACTAGCTAGCTATTTTACATTTGGTAGTATTTATAAGTCCATGTCACTCTCTCATTTCATCCCAGCTTACACTTCCCCCTCCGCATGTCCTCAAGTCCATTCTCTATGTCTGCATCTTTATTCCTTTCCTGCCCCTAGGTTCTTCAGAACCATTTACTTTATTATTATATATTTTTAAGATTCCATATATATGTATTAGCATAGGATATTTGTTTTTCTCTTTCTGACTTACTTCACGCTGTATGACAGTCTCTAGGTCCATCCACCTCACTACAAATAACTCAATTTTGTTTCATTTTATGGCTGAGTAATAGTCCATTGTATATATGTGCCACATCTTCTTTATCCATTCATCTGTCGATGGACACTTAGGTTGCTTCCATGTTCTGGCTATTGTAAATAGTGCTTCAATGAACATTGTGGTACATGTCTCTTTTTGAATTATGGTTTTCTCAGGGTATATGCCCAGTATTCTCTATCCTGGAAAATGTTCCATGAGCACTTGAGAAGAAAGTGTATTCTGTTGTTTTTGGATGGAATGTCCTATAAATATCAATTAAGTCCATCATGTTTAATGTATCATTTAAAGCTTGTGTTTCCTTATTTATTTTCATTTTGGATGATCTGTCCATTGGTGAAAGTGGGGTGTTAAAGTCCCCTACTATGATTGTGTTACTGTTGATTTCCCATTTTATGGCTGTTAACATTTGCCTTATGTATTGAGGTTCTCTTATGTAGGGTGTATAAATATTTACAATTGTTATATCTTCTTCTTGGATCGATCCCTTGATCATTATGTAGTGTCCTTCTTTGTATCTTGCAATAGTCTTTATTTTAAAGTCCATTTTGTCTGATATGAGAATTGCTACTCGAGCTTTCTTTTGATTTCCATTTGCATGGAATATCTTTTCCATCCCCTCACTTTCAGTCTGTATGTGTCCACGGGTCTGAAGTGGGTCTCTTGTAGACAACATATATATGTGTCTTATTTTTGTATCCATTCAGCCAGTCTATGTCTTTTTGTGGGAGCATTTAATCCATTCACATTTAAGGTAGTTATCAATATGTGTGTTCCTATTACCATTTAAAAAATTATTTTGGGTTTGTTATTGTAAGTGTTTTCCTTCTCTTGTGTTTCCTGCTTAGAGAAGTTCCTTCAGGATTTGTTGTAAAGCTAGTTTGGTGGTGCTGAATTCTCTTAGCTTTTGCTTGTCTGTAAAAGTTTTAATTTCGCCATCAAATCTGAATGAGATCCTTGCTGGGTAGAGTAATCTTGGTGGTAGGTGTTTCTCTTTCATCACTTTAACTATGTCCTGCCATTCCCTTCTGCTTTGCAGAGTTTCTGCTGAAAGATCAGCTGTTAAACTTATGGGGATTCCCTTGTATGTTATTTGTTGCTTTTCCCTTGCTGCTTTTAATATATTTTTTTGTATTTAATTTTTGATAGTTTGATTAATATAAGTCTTGGCATGTTTCTCATTGGATTTATCCTATATGGGACTCTCTGTGCTTCCTGGACTTGACTGACTATTTCCTTTCCCATATTAAGGAAGTTTTCAACTATAAGCTCTTCAAATATTTTCTCAGCCTCTTTCTTTTTCTCTTTTTCTTCTGGGACCCCTATAATTTGAATGTTCATGCGTTTAATGTTGTCCCAGAGGTCTCTGAGACTGTCCTCAGTTCTTTTCATCCTTTTTTCTTTATTCCGCTCTGCAGTAGTTATTTCCACTCTTTTATCTTCCAGGTCACTTATCCATTCTTCTGCCTCATTTATTCTGTTATTGATTCCTTCTAGAGAATTTTAAATTTCATTTATTGTGTTGTTCATCATTGTTTTTTTGCTCTTTAGTTCTTCTAGGTCCTTGTTCAACGTTTCTTGTATTTTCTCCATTCTCTTTCCAAGATTTTGGATCATCTTTACTATGATTATTCTGAATTCTTTTTCAGGTAGACTGCCTATTTCCTCTTCATTTGTTTGGTCTGGTGGGTTTTTACCTTGTTCCTTTATCTGTTGTGTATTTCTCTATCTTCTCATTTTGCTTAACTTACTGTGTTTGGGGTCTTCTTTCTGCAGGCTGCAGGTTGGTAGTTTCCATTGTTTTTGGTGTCTTCCCCCAGCGGCTAAGGTTGGTTCAGTGGGTTGTGTAGACTTCCTGATGGAGGGGACTGGTGCCAGTGTTCTGGTGGATGAGGCTGGATCTTGTCTTTCTGGTGGGCAGGACTGCGTCCAGTGGTGTGTTTTCTGGTGTCTGTGAACTTATTATGATTTTAGGCAGCCTCTCTGCTAATGGGTGGTGTTGTGCTCCTGTCTTGCTAGTTGTTTGGCCTAGGGTGTCCAGCACTGTAGCTTGTTGGTCCTTGAGTGGAGCTGGGTCTTAGCGTGTGATGGAGATCTCTGGGTGAGCTTTTACCATTTGATATTATGTGGGGCCGAGAGGTCTCTGGTGGACCAATGTCCTGAACTCGGCTCTCCCACCTAAGAGGCTCAGGTCTGACACCTGCTGGAGTACCAAGACTCTGTCAGCCACCTGGCTCAGAAGAAAAGGGGCAAAAAAGAAAGAAAGAAAGAAAAAATAATAAATGAAATAAAATAAAGTTATTAAAATAAAAGAATTATTAAAATAAAAAAATAAAAAGAAAGAGAGAGCAACCAAACCAAAAAACAAATCCACCAATGGTAACAAGTGCTAAAAATTACACTAAAACAAACAAACAAACAAACAAACAAACAAAAAATGGACAGACAGAACCCTAGGACAAATGGTAAAAGCAAAGCTATACAGACAAAATCACACAAAGGAGCATACACATGCACACAAAAGGAGAAAAAGGAAAAAAATATATATATATACTAAAAAAAAGGAAGAGAGCAACCAAATCAATAAACAAATCTACCAATGATAATAAGCTGTAAATACTAAACTAAGATAAACATAAAACCAGAAACAAATTAGATTCAGAAAGCAAACCCCCCGTCTACAGTTGCTTCCAAAGTCCACCACGTCAATTTTGGGATGATTCATCGTCTGTTCAGGTATTCCACAGATGCAGGGCACATCAAGTTGGTTGTGGAGATTTAATCCACTGTTCCTGGAGCTACAAGGAGAGATTTCCCTTTCTCTTCTTTGTTCGCACAGCTGCCGGGGTTGCCCCGCCTCTGCGTGTAGGTCACCTGAGGGCATCTGTTCTTCGCTCAGACAGGAGGGTGTTAAGGTAGCAGCCGATTAGGGGGCTCTGGTTCACTCCAACTGGGCGGAGGGAGGGGTACGGAATGTCGGGCCAGCCTGCGGCGGCAGAAGCCAGTGTGACGTTGCACCAGTCTGAGGCACGCTGTGCGTTCTCCCTGGGACGTTGTCCCTGGATCCCTGGATCCTGGGATCCCGGCAGTGGCAGGCTGCACAGGCTCCCGGAAGGGAGGTGTGGAGAGTAACCTGTGCTCGCACACAGGCTTCTTGGTGGCGACAGCAGCAGCCTTAGCGTTTCATGCCCATCTCTGGTGTTCACGTTGATAGCCGCGGCTCGCGCCCTTCTCTGGAGCTCATTTAGGCAGTGCTCTGAATCCCATCTCCTCGTGCACCCTGAAACAATGGTCTCTTGCCTCTTAGGCAGTTCCAGACATTTTCCTGGACTCCCTTGCGGGCTAACTGTGGTGCATTAGCCCCCTTCAGGCTGTGTTCACACAGCCAACCCCAGTCCTCTCCTTGGATCTCTCCTGGGCAATTTGAATAACATGAGTCTCTTACTGGAGACTGATCCCTTCTCTGCTTAGCAAATCAGCAGCAGGCGCCACTGGACCCTGTTCCTGCCGTACACCCTTCAAATCCCTCAGCCACCCTCTGGACCCACTTCCTCTGCTTATGAATGATTCCATATGGTCACATGTTTCATACTTATGTAACATAATGATATAATTATTTTATAGGCTTTTTGTCATAATTTCAAAAGAAACACTTTTCCCCCATATTATTTGTAGACTGAATTCTGCTTAAAAGTATCCTGAAACTTAATGATAAATCTGGTCCTTTCCATGCAACAAAACTTGCACAGTTACAGATAAATGCAGAAAAGGACTTCCCTGGTGGTATAGTGGTTAAGACTCCACACTCCCACTGCAGAGGGCGCAGGTTTGATCCCTGGTCAGGGAACTAAGATCCCACATGCTGCAGGCAAAAACAACAACAACAACAAAAAAAACAAATAAGTGCAATAGCTATTTTTATTCTTTTCATCAGTATGACAACCCGCACAAATAGGAAGTACAGTAATAAATTGATGCAGACTTTAAGAGAAATTAACAGCCATGTAAATAGTTGAGATAATGCCACGAGGTTTGTCAATAAATATTTTCTGAAAAAAATTTGGGGAAAGCTATTTGCATAATTTCCAGTAATATAATAAATTCCTAAGGGAAGTATGCTTACTGTTAACATTTGATTCAAGTTTTGTACATTCAGAGTTGCAATTAATCTGTGGGGAGAGGGTGCTGAGATTATATAGTCTCCAGGTTCAAATAATTGTCTGACCTATTTTTAGTAAATTTCTATAAACTAGATAGCAACTGATAAGGATACCTCCTTTTAGAAGAGGTATTTACTAACTGAAATGTAATATCCTGATTTATAGAGCTGGTTCTCCTGCCTTGCAATGACATATTTAAAGTCATGCTTTTATTTTCAAGTGAAATTGAGGGAAAACTGAAAATTTGTGTCTTTGTTTAACTCCTGCTTTCAACTTTCCCCCTGAGCATTAAATATACTTTTTAATGTACGTAACATGTAACCACTGAATATTTATTTAGATGATTTTTGTTTGTTATGAACTGAATTGTGCCCATCCCCATTTATATGTTGAAGTCTTTAACCCCCAATTTGACCGTATTTTGAGATAGGGCCTTATATGGAGGTATTTACGATTAAATGAGGTCATTTAAATGAGGTTAAATGTGGCCCTAATTCCACAGGAATTGTGTCCTCAAAAGAAGTTTTCATAAGAAGAGGAAAAGACATCAGAAATCACTCTCTCCATGAGCACACAGAGGAAAGACTTTGTGACTCTATTGCCTAGTAAAAGAGAGAGACATGACATTGAAAAATTGGCAGTGGCCACCGATTTCATGCATGTGCTCTGATGCTCTTATGGATCTCCAAATAATTTTGGAGACTGTTTACACATGGTTGAAGAACTACAAGAACACTGATGTGCAGCAGATCCAGACCACAGGTATTTGGTCATCACTAAAAACAGATTTACCAGTGGGAATTTGCCAGTTTCTGTTTTTCAGAACAGCTGTTTTCTTCTATGTGCTCAGTAACATTCAGTTTTGTTTACTGATTTGTCCTTTTGGATAGATCACTATGCTAGCCACCGTGAAGAATTATAAAGAAAATCAGACTTCCAGACTTCGTATTGAAGACACACATATTTATCTGAAAATCTTCCACAAACCCCACTTGAATGAGTGTAGAAGAACAGAAAAGGTATAAACTTGTAATCAGAATAGGAACAAATGGCAAAGAAAAGGTCTCAGTTAAATTTTAGGGAGTAGGGGTCTGGATGAGGAACTGTAAGGCAAGGTATTGCTATTTTTTCTTTTAAATAAGATTTTAGGACTATTTACTTTTTCTCGTTAAAAATAGGGATATTATTTTGATAAGATAATTCTTTTTTTTTAAATAAAGAAATTATGAACACAAGTCTTGCTATCCCTGGCTCTTCTGGGGAAGAGGTGGGTTAGTAGCCAGGGAACTACAGTGGTCACTGTCACAGAAGCAAAGTAAAGGCACTGTCCTTTGCTGTGTGAGGGGTGCCCCTGCTCCCATTCTCTTGCTATATGCAACCCTGATAATATATCTTGGCACTGGCAACATGTCTCAAAGAGGCAACTGTCACAGGTTAAAATTTACAGTCACAAACTCATATTTTTTGAAATGTAACTTAAACTTTCCCAAGAGTGTTTATTTCTGTTCAGGGGAAAACACTTAATATTGCCACTTCCAGGAGCACTGTTTCAAAATAGTTGCTTTCAGGATATGTAGTTCAGTATACAAAAATACCTTTTTTTCCAGGTGATTTTCCCTTATCTAGGGGTTTCAAGGGGAACCAAACCCTGTGTACCACCAGTGTGCAGGGATCTTGGTTATATCTCCCTACAAACAAGACCCTCCTCTTAGCTCCTTCTAGTAATGTCTATCTGCTAAGTCTTGACTATGTCTTTCATCCTTTCCCTGAAATATCTCACTCCTCAGTATAGGGTTGCCAGATTTAGTAACTAAAAAATATAAAATGCCCTTGTAGTTACAAGATGGCAGCCCAGAGCTTGACACTGTTACTACAGTGGCCTTTAGTGAAGTGGGAGATGGTCTCCTCCTCACTCTGGAACATAGTGATGAGGCCCCTGGGAAAAGCAGTGTTTGAGACTCTGGGCTTAATAACCATGAAGTTTTCGGAATAACATGAGCCCTAGAAATTCACTGGGAGCAACCAAGTGCTCTTCCATGAGACCAGCATCTACCTCAGGCTCGAGCTACTCTACTGTGACCTTGGACTTGCCAAAAGAATCACAGAGAAGGAATAAACAGTAATTGGGATCAAGATGACAAAGCAGAAGATGTGGGAGCATTCTCTGTGGTCAGTGAGGAAGTCTTGAGGAATAGAGTCATTAAAAAAAGCAAAGTGTAGGAAGGTTAAATTTCAATCTGATGGTGAAGGGGTTTTTAAATGTTTCAGCGGTTTGGTTGTACTTTCTGGAGGAGGACATTTTTCTGGATTTGGTAAAGGCACTGGAGTTCAACCTTCACAAGGATTGTCAAATGGAAAAAGCAGTAAATACTGCCCCGTCCCTGAATAGTCCAAAGACTGGGATGTGGACCAAGGCAGCCTTTGATTCTATTACTTCAAAAGGTGAGAAAAAGAGTTCAAATCCCCAAACTAATGGCCCTTTTCCTGTCTTTATTGGGATAAAGCATACCAGTGGAATGCTAGTAACAAGAAGTCAGCTGTGTTAAACTTTTTCTTCATGATTGGATAGTGAAGCATGTGACACAAACCCACTCTGATCTGGCACCTATCTTTAAAGACTGTAAGAAATATTTAGCAAACATTAAACATGAGAACAGTGGCAGTAATAATTATCAAAATGGAACTAACAAAATGTTGGTTGAAACACAGTCTCTTTCCCTATTTGGTTCAAACAAATTACAAGAAGAATCATCATTTTTGTTTCATGACAGCAAAACTAAAGCTACATCTGAAAAGAAAGTGAAGTCTGTGTCTGAAAAGAAAATGTACCCATTGCTAGGAGCAACAGATGCTTTTGCAAGAAAATTGCTACCTCTGTTTTAGGCTTGTTAAGCTTTGGCCCCCTGGCTGGATTTTTATTTTCCCTTGGCAAACCAGCTTTTTTGGCAAAAATATCACACAAAGTAAACCAGTTTCTTCACCATTTTTCACTAAAACATTGGTGAGCCAAGCAGAAATGGCAGAAATGAATGCAAAGGTAGAGATAAAGGAAGGGATGATGAACCACCCAAAATAGTAATTACTCAAGAAAAAGGAGATGCTTTTTACTCCAAAAACTATAAACTATTTTATAAGAAAATGAATTTAAAGAGAAGGGTATACGTACCCTGCATTAAAACCTATAGCAAATCAGAAGCACAGCATTCAGTGCAGGCAGACACCAATTTAGGAAATATATTGCTGAATGTTTTTTGCGGTACGCGGGCCTCTCACTTCCTTGGCCTCTCCCGCTGCAGAGCACAGGCTCCGTACATGCAGGCTCAGCGGCCATGGCTCACAGACCCAGCCGCTCAGTGGCATGTGGGATTTTCGCGGACTGCGGCACGAACCCGCGTCCCCTGCAGGCAGACTCTCAACCACTGCGTCACCAGGGAAGCCCACTGCTGAATGTTTTGATCCCACCTATAACTGCTCTAAAAAATGAAATTTACTTAAAAGGTGGAGGGAGTCTGTGAGAATATATGATGTCACATTAATATTTAATATTCAAAATATGCTGCACCTCTGTGTTACTTTATAGTGTCTCCAGGTGTACCTGGGAGTCCTCAAGGTTGTCTCATAGGTGTCAGTAAATAGTGTATTCATGGTCACTGACTCAGGCTGCCTATGTGAAGTCCACTGTGCTAACAATCTGAGAAACATGCCCTTTACCATCAGCACAGCTGCTAGAGCCCCTGAAAGGAATGCTGCACTGCAGGGGGCCCTGTGGACCTTCTTGTCTCTGTTTCCAGCAAAACAGAGCAGAGTGGTGTTCCATAGTGGTTGCCTTGACTGGTCTAGCCAGGCTGTTATGAGGAGGGTAGGATGAGGAGCCATCCCCTTTATTTTTTTCTTCCTTTCACTTTCTCATTGGAATTGAAAAGTCCAATACTGAAATAAAAAATTAAAATCATTAGAGGCTTTCAACAGCAGATTTGAACAGGCAGCTTAAAGGAGGTAGGGAACAGAGATATATTAGAAGAAAGTTTTTGTATACTACTAAAATTAAGTTAATATTAAACTGAATAGGTTGTTATAAATTAAGATGATGATGTTGATAATTCCCAACGCAACCACTAAAAGAAAAAACAAAAACAAAAACTAAAAATTATATAGTAAAGGAGCAACAAGAGAATTAAAATGGTAAACAAGAAAATAGCCATTTAACACAAAAGAAGACAAAAATGGAGGAAAGGAGGAACAAAAGAACATAAGATATATAGAAAATAAAGAGCAAAATGACAGGAATAAATCTTATCTGTAATTTAGTTAAAGTAAATTTATTAAACTCCCCAGTTAAAAGGCAGAAGAGATTGGCAGAATTAGTAAAATAAACAAACAAAGAATTGAGTCCCCAAATGGAAGAAAGAAAATCTGACAGAATTAAAGGGAAACATAGATATATCAACAATAATAGATTATTATTATACCTCATTAAAAATATATGGAACAACTAGAAAGATGATCAGCAAGGAAATAGAAGACTTGATTGATACTATAAACCAACTAGACCTAACAGACATCTATAGAACACTCTACTGAAGAACAGTTGATTATACATTCTTCTCTAGTGCATATGGAGCATTCTTCAGTATAGATCATGTCAAGGCCATAAAAAAGCCTCAAAAACTTAATAGGATATAAATCTTACAATGTATGTTCTCCAACCAAAATGGACTAAAATTAGAAATCAATAACAGAAGGATATTTTGGAAATTCATAAACATGTAGAAATTAAACAATGCATTCTATATAACTAGTAAATGAAGGAAGACATCAGAGATACTATAAAATTATTTGAGATGAATAAAAATGAAAAGAAAACATTTAAAAACTTATGGGATTTAGTGATAGCAAAAGGGAAATTTATAGATGTACATACTTACAATAAAAAAAAAAAACATATCTCAAATCCATTACCTAATCTTCCTTCTTCCTTCTTAAGAAACTGGGAAAGACAATCAAACTAACCAAAAGAAAGAAATAATACAGATTTGAGTGAAAAAGTCAATTAAATAGAAAAAAGAAGATATAGAGAAAATTAATGAAACTTCCAAAAAATAGGGGAGAAGGGAAACATTCCTAACTATTTTAGGCCAGTGTTTTCCTGATAGGAAAACCAGACCAGGATATCACAAGAAAAGGAAACTATAGGCTAATACACCATATGAATATGAACCCCCAAATCCTCAACAAAATACTGGCAAATCAAAACAAGCAGTATATGAAAATGATTAAACACCAAGACCAAGGGGGATTTATCCCAAGAATGCAAGTTTGGTTCAACAAATGAAAATCAATCAATGTAATACATCATATTAGTAGAATAAAGGAAAAATACATACATGCATACACCAAACGAACCACCTGATCATCTTAAGAGAGGCAGAAAAGAATCTGAAAAAATCCAACACCTTTTAATGAAAAAAAACATTCAATAAATAAAGAAGAGAGGGGAACTTCCTCAACTTGATAAATGACATACATGAAAAACTCATGGCTAATATAGTACATAGTAGTGAAACACTGAAAACCTTCCTCCTAAAATCAGGAATAAGACAAACATGCCAGCAATTTTCGCTTCTGTTCAACATTGTACTACTGGATCTGGCCAAGACAATTAAGCACGAAAAAGAACGCATCCAGATTAGAAAGGAAGATGTAAAATCTCTTTTATTTTCAGATTATATGGTCTTTCATGTAAAAAATCCTTTAAAGTCCATAAAAAACTATTAAAGCTAAAAAACAAGTGTAGTTTGGTTGCGGGATACAAGATCAATATAAAAATTGGTTGTATTTCTATATACTAGAATTAATAATTCTAAAATGAAATTGAGAAAACAACTCCATTTACATTAACATTAAAAATACTTAAGAATAAATTTAACAAAAAATGTACAAGATTTATAGACTGAAAACTACAAAACATTGTTGAAAGAAATGAAAGAAAACCTAAATAAGTGGAAAGACATCCTGTGTTCATGGATTAGAAGACAATATTGTTAAAATAACAATAATCCCCAAATTAATCTACACATTCATCACAATATCTATTAAAATTCCAACTTCCTTTTTTACAGAAATGGAAAAGATGATCTTAAAATTTATGTGGAATTTCAAGTGTCCCAAAATAACCAAAAAATCCTGAAAAAGAAGAAAAAATTGGAGAGCTCATACTTCCTGATTTCAAAACTTACTGTAAAGATACATAAATCAAGATTCTGTGGTACTCAAAGATATGCATATAGACTAATAGCATAGAATTGAGAATCCAGATATCAACACTTATAGTCAATTTATTTTTGACAAGGTTGCCAAGACAATTCAATGAAGAAGAGTGCTCTTTTCAACAAATGATGTTGAGAGAACTGGATATCAACATGCAAAAAAAAAAAATGAATTTTTACCTCTATTTTTACCATATAATATAATTCACACAAAATTGATTAAGGACATAATGTAAGCACTAAAACTATAAAACTCATAGAAAAAATCATACATGTAAGTTTTCACAACCTTGGATTAGGTAATGATTTCTTATTTATAACACAAAAAGCACACAACACTAAAGAAAAAGTAGATAAAGTGGACAACATTAAAATTCAGAATTTTGCGTTTTAAAGGGTAGCATCAAGGAAGTGAAAAGACAGCCTAGAGAGTAAGAGAAATATCTGCAAATCACTTTTTTGATAAGCATCTAGTATCCAGAATATGTAAAGAGCTCTTACAACTCAACAATAAAAATACAAATATCTCAATTTAAAAATGAGTAAAGTATCTGAAAACTTTTCTTTAAAGAAGATGTACAAATGGCCAATAAGCACACGAAAAGATGATCAATATCATCAGCAACTCAAAACCACAATGATATACAACTTCCAACCCCTCAGGTAGTTATAATAGAAAAGGTGGATGATAAAAAGTGCTGGCAAGGTTGTGGAGAAATTGGAACCATCATACATTGCTTGTGGGAATGCAAAAAGGTGCAAGTACTGTGGAAAACTTGGGCAGTTCCTCAAAAAGTTAAATATAGAGTTACAATATTACACAGTAATTGCACTCCTTGGTATGTACACGAGAGAAATAAAAACACACAAACACTTTACACAAAAACTTGTATACAAATATTAATGGCAGCAGTCTTCATAATGGCCAAAAAGTAGAAACAAACCAAATGTCTACCAACCGATGCATAGATAAATATTAGCAGTATGTCCATACAATGCAATATTATTCTACTGGAAAAAGGAATAAAGTTCTGATAAATGTTGCAACATGGATGAAACTTGAAAACATGCTTTGTGCTTTCCTTTTTCTGACAAAAAAGGTCACAGTTATATGGTTCTATTTATATGACAAGTCTAGAAAAGGAAAATCAGACAGAAAGTAGATTAGTGGTTGCCAGAGATTGGGGATTAGGAGGGGAATGGAAGTGACTGCAAACAACTACAAGTTTTTGTTTGTTTGCTTGTTGGTTTTTTTTTTCTCAGTGATTGTAAATATTCTGAAATTAGATAGTTGTATTGGCTGCACAACCTCTTGAATGTAGGAAAAACCACTGAGTTGCATATCTTAAATTGGTGAATTTCATGGTATGTAAATTATATCTTAATGAAAAAATACAAAAACTGAAGGAGGGGCTTCCCTGCTGGCGCAGTGGTTAAGAATCTGCCTGCCAATGCAGGGGACACGGGTTTGAGCCCTGGTCGGGGAAGATCCCACATGCCACGGAGCAACTAAGCCCGTGCTCCACAACTACTGAGCCTACACTTTAGAGCCCGCCAGCCACAACTACTGAAGCCTGCACGCCTAGAGCCCGTGCTCTGCAACAAGAGAAGCCACTGCAATGAGAAGCCCGAGCACCGCAATGAAGAGTAGCTCCTGCTCGTCGCAACCAGAGAAAGCCCACGTGCAGCAACGAAGACCCAACACAGCCAAAAATAAATAAAATAAAATAAATTAATTAAAAGAAAAAAAAACGCTTAAAAAAAACTGAAGGAGGACTTCAGTCACAAACAAAAGTCTTTATCACATTAATTCAGGCAAGTAAATGCATGGGACTTTGACAGACTCACATACCAATTTATACTCAGCTTGAAATTACACATATTTATAAATTTATTTGATACAGAGTACAAGACACATCACATTTTTAATTTTCTCCCCGCTGTCTCTTCAGGGGGCATAAAAAAGTTCTTATTGTCTTATACTACATGTCCCATTCGAGGAAAAGCCTCATTCTGTGTTGGTTACCACTGAGGTAATCGTTCTGAGCTTGTTGGTGCGGGGCCTGAGTGCATTCTGGCTGGCCTTGGTCCAGCATAGTTTCCTATGGCCTTCCACGGCTCAGTTCTTAATTTGGGGAACCTTGCATATCTCTTAGCTTCTCAACAAAAGTCCCATCACGTCTTGTGTTTTTTCTGCAATATAGAAGCTACCGAAAGACAAGATTTGGCTAACTTCTCAGGATAAAGGAAGAAAAATACCTACAGCAGATAGAAGAAAACACTGAACAAATTATCTGTCCATATAAGCAGAGGGGAAAAAAATGCCTGGAATAATTTATACCAAAATGTGTTGAGTGGTTATCTTTGGATAGTGGGAATAATAATGGTTTTAAATTTCTTCCCTGTACTTTTTGTAGCAAAAATATATTCTTTAGTACTTTTTAAAACCCTACTTAGAGAATTCAACTTACCCAGCAAAGTAGACTAATGACCAATTGCAGCTAAATATAACAAATAAATGCCAAATAATTTGCAAAGTAATAGGAAATGTGATCCAGTTGATAATGTGCAATAATAGAGCAGAAGGCATCCGAAAAACATTTCCTTTATTGCTTTCAAATGGGAGCTTACAGAGGAAAATAGCTTCTCATTTCTATCTTCTATTTTGGCTCAGTCGTGAAAGGTAATCAGAACACATAGGGATGGATCCTTTAAAGCTATGGTTTCCTTAGATATTCATCAATAAATATTTATAATATTTATTTCAGTTAAGATCATGGACTTCGGAGCTAGACTGCTTGGTTTTCAATCTCAAATCTGCAATTTACTAGCTGTGTTACCATGGGAAGGTTCGGTTTGCTTTCATTCATATGTAACAATAGCACCCCTCTTCTAGGTATGTTTGTGTGATCATATAGAGAGCACTTAGTACAATGCCAGGCATTTAATAAACATAAATTTAATAAATGCTGCCATAGACATTTAGCTTAAGCAACCCCATAGACACAGTTTATTAATAGAAGTAAATTTGGCCTTTAGTATAGTGTATATCCTATAAGTATTGAAAAATTCAAAAGCAAAGACTGTATGGTATATGAGTTGATTTTAGAAAACACTGCTAATATTAAGACTCTCAATTTAGCTGTAAAGTCACTTCCAACACGAGACACCAGTGGTTATTGTGCTTGAACAATTAGAGAACTGCTTTTGTAAACTCTAATCTGAGTTGTGGCTTTGAAATTCGAACGATCAAATTTAGTTCTATGATTCTAATGATTAAAATAAGTGTGCTTTAGAGAAACAGAACCCAGTGTAGGCTCTTAGAACAAAATATTAGCAATTGTGTTAGTGGTCATAGATGTGCCTGCCATCTGTGGTTAAGTGTTTTGATTAAGTCTATAATCTGAAAATGTGTTGTTTTACTCAGCTTGAGGCTTGTAGAGGAAGGAGTCTTATTCTATTCTGACTGCACGAAGCTATTTGGTAGGGATGCATGCACCCTGTTTACTCCCAGAATCATTAGACCACGGGAAAGTTTGCCAAGTTCCATCTATGCATGTGTAGCTTGAGGTCAAATCTGTTTTTCCTTAAAGTTCAATTTCCTTAATAAAGACAACCCTGGCCTCCAGACATCCCCATGCAGTTTTCTTTGTGAAAAAGTAAAATTAAAAAAAAAAAAATCTAGCGCATTCTGCAGTTCACCTTGGCTTCATTTCCATTGCTCTATTTTTTTTGAGTTGTTCACATTGCAGAAGAAACACGTTTATATCCCTTCAAATGAGCAGAGACCATTTTAAATAGATTAATAAATAGTGACTTTATAGATAGATATCAGGATTCAAGGATATGAAAATTAATGCTAATTTATTTTCATTTTTGAACAAGCAAGATTTGTTACCAGAAACACATAATTTAGATAAAATAAGCAGATATTGGAGATTGCATTTATGCATACTTAAGGCTAAATGAAAACATTATGGATATAATGAGGAATGAATTATTATTCTCTAATACAAACGTGGTTTATTTTGAAAATTAATGTCAATTCTGAAACTTAATGCCTCAAAAATTGCCGAATGCTTTCCTACTTTGTTAGGAATAAAAAGGATTATTATTTTCTTCAAGGGACAGAATGAGGTTTCGCAGGGGACAACATAGTTATTAAATCTCAGGGACAACACGATATGCTGAATTTGGATTGGAACAAAATATTAGCCGTTCTTTTAGTGGTCATAGATGCACCTGATATATGTGGTTAAACATTCTGATTAAGTCTAGTCTGTCGTCTGAAAATTTATTACTTTACTTAACTTGATATTTTATGTAAAAACCAAGACACTCTCAAAGTGCAAAATTTTCTCTTCCTCTGCAATAAGCCAGGTCTTTTAACTCATACTTAGATATTCAACATGCTTATGACCAATTTTCCACTTTCAATTTATCTTTCTTTTAATACCAACATCAAATTAATCACTGTCGGTGGTGTCTCTCTGTTCCATAAAAATTATTCCCTATGGCTTTGAGGTAAAGTGCACAATCTTTAAATCGAAATACCCAGCTCTTTCCAACACGGCTCAATCTGGTTTTCTAGCTTATTCTTCTAAAATTTTCCTTTATGGACCTTCACTTTATTTCAGTCAAACTTTCCTAGTTGACCTCTTGTAAATTTGTTTATGCTTTTATTTCTCTAAGCTAGCAGGGTGTTTGGAACCCATGAATCAGAATCCCAGGGAGTGTTTTTATGGAGCAGGTGCTTATTAAAAATGCAGATTTCTTGGTCACACTCCAGATCTATTGAATCAGAATATCTGGGTGCAAGACCCCCAAATGTGCATTTTGACAAGCATCTAGATGATTCTGATTCACATGAAGCATTTGTCTTCATCTTTCCAGCCACCTTATAGTAAGTATCATTTTCCTAGTATGTCGACCTATTGGGATTCTTGTATGTAATTATGAGTTCTTCCAAACTCTGTTCAAATCTCACCTCCTTCAAAAAGCCTTTTCCGATTCCCCAAGGAAGATGTTTTATATTTTCTTTACCTTCATGTTGCTTATTGTTATGACTCCTCTTATAAGACTTATATGCTATGTCTCTGGTCCTGGAACAACACTGAAAAAGGCATAAGAGCAGAAGATTTGAACTGTTTTTTCTTGATCCATATATAAGAAATATATTTTACATCCAGACATAACACACACACACACACACACACACACACACACACACACACACCCCACATACATCTAAGTTGAAACAAATTTTACAAAACAATATTTATCCTTATTGTATTAAATACCATTTGGTTATTCCCATTTTGTATTGTATTGTACTCTGTTATATTCTATCTATTTCATTATGAAATACTTATAGAGACATACTTAAAAATATCATGGCTCACCCATAGGTCACTATAAATGTTTTGAAAAATACAGATTTAAAGGGCTAGTTTGCACCCAGCAAAACACATTGTAATGTTTTCCCAAGTGTTGAATTCCTTGAGAAATCATTAGGCTTGGTAAAAAACAGATTATTTTGAAACAATTAGATTATGGATTGGCAGAAATTAATATTCAAATGCAATGAGTTTAACTGGTTACATGATAATTTTGATTTGAGCTAGTTTCTGACAGTAATACTTGCCTGATCATATAATTTAAAAAGGCTAAAGTAGTTTGAATTCATCAATAAAAAGATCATATTAAAAGACATAAAAATAGTTGGATTTCTCTGAAGACTCAGGTATTGCATCTGTCTCTTAGAGTCAGTTTTTCCCTTATATTTTCAAAAATAATACCCTGTCCCTAATTAAACCTCAACAGTTTATTTGACAGAATCTGAGCATATCTATTTGGGATGATGAGTTGCCTTGAGGATTATAACTTGGTCATTTTACAATCCATAACCTAGCACAATGCTATTCATACAGTAAATTATCAATACATATTTATGAATAAATAACTTAATGAAGAAACTATGGATTAATATCTGAATTTCCATTGGCTGAATTCATAAAGCTATATTTTACTTAAGCCATTGCAACCCATTCTAGATTTAAAATTTTTACTTAGAAATAATTTTAGATATAAAGAAAAGTTACAGAGATAACATAGACAGTTTTCATATACTCTTTACGTTGTTTCCCCTAGTGTTAACATCGGTGATAGACTGAAGGTATCCCCTCATAATTCATTATGTTGAAATCCTAACTCCTAATATGATGGAATTAGGAGGTGGGTCTTTGGAAGGTTACTAGGTCATGAGGGTGGAGCCCTCATGAATGGGGTTAGTGTCCTTATTTAAAAAACCCAGAGAACTCCTTCACCCTTTTGCCATGAGAGCACACAGGGAGAAGATTACAGTCTGTGAGCCAGAAAGTGAGCTCTCACCAGGCACAGAATCTGCTGACACCTCAGTCTTGAGCTTCCCAGTCTCCAGAATTGAGACAACTAAATTTCTATTGTTTATAAGCCACTGAGTCTATCGTATTCATCTTATGTATCATAGTACTTTTGGTCCAAATTAAGGAATCAACATTGGTACATTACTATTAACCAATTATTTAATAATTTTTCCACTAATTTCCAGAATCCAATCCAGGATAATATATTTCCTTTTGTTGTGATGTCTCCTTAGTCTCCTTCGATCTGTGATGACTTCTCAGTCTTCCTTTGTTTTTTATGATCTGACATTTTTGAACAGTACTAGTCAGGCACTTTATATAATATTTCTCATTAGGGTTTGTCTAATGTTCTTCTCATGAGGACTGGGTTTGTGGATTTTGGAAGAATACCACAGAAAAGAAGTACCCATCTCATCACATATATATATATATATTTAGGAGTATATGGCATCAACATGATATTGATAATATTAACCTTGATCACTCAGCTAAGGTTGTGTTTGTCAGATTTCTCCAGGTTTCTCCACTGCATGGCTATTATTTTTTCCTGCCTGTGTCCTTTGGAAGTGCATGACTAGGTCCATTTCACATTCCAGGGGGTCGTTATTAAGCTCCACTCCTAGAGAGAGTAATATCTATATACAGTATTTGGAATTCTTTTGTAAAAAAAAACTATCCCTTTCTCCTCATTTATTTATTAAAATAATTTATTTATACCAGTATGTACTCATATATATTTATTTTATACTTTGGGTTATAAAACAGTGCTATTGTTATTTTTTTATTGCTCAAATTCTTTGGCCACTAGAATCTCATTCAGATTGGCTTTTATATCTATTTTACAGCACCCCATCATTTTTCTTTTGAATACTTCATTCCTTTGTGGCACTATGAGATACTCCAGGCTCATCTCATATTTTCACTGTTTCAGTTCTAGAATCAGCAATATATTCAAGTAACTATTATATACTATAATACAATTAATGACTTAAAAAAAGTAGAAAGAGAACAATTAAACACCAGAAGAAATTAGTAAGTGTAAAAATAGAAATTAATGAATTTGGAAATAGAAAAATAGTAGATCTAATAAATAAGTCTAAATGGAAATTATTTGAAAAATATCCATTTTGTTTATGGAAATGCTTTGCTGAAAGAAAATTCATTTTGGAGGCTACCAATGAAACAAACAAACAACTAGCTATCCTACCAACATAAAAACAAGGCACAAATATACAAAATTAGAAAGGACAAGTGGAAAATAACTATCAAAAAAGAGAAAATTTTTTAAATGATGAGACTAATTTGCACAACTTTGCAAATAAATTTGAAACTCTAGATGAAATGGAGAAAATCCCAAAAAAGTTCAACTTATCAAAATTGACGTTGGGAAAGACAGAGACTCTAAACAGATTAATTACCACAGAAAATATAAAGAAAAGCTCACCCACCCAATGAACGTTCAACACATACCAGGTCAAGATGGTTCTGTAGGGAAATTCTATCAGCTTGTTAATGATCAGATACTTTCAATACTGTTTGAATGATTTCAAATCAAGTAAAAGAAGGAAAACATTCAAATCATGTTTTTAAAAAATCCTGAGATAACTCATATATATTATGCACATTTTGTTGCAACTTATGTTTTTGATTTAACAATATTTTTGGATATTCCATGGGTTAGAGTGTATGAGTTCTAAATTATTCTTCTAATGTCTAGTTTCATACTTAGTAGAGATATATAATAATTTATTCAACTATTTCCATACTGAAGGGTATTCACATTGTTTCCAGTTTTTTGCCCTTGCAAGTAATGTTATATTAAATATCCTGTACACATATTGTTGGAGACCACAGCTTAGGTTTTTGTAGCACTAAGCAGCAGATCAAGGTGATGAGATATAGAAATTATTTTAGGGAATAAATATGGCACAAAACTGAATTCAAACACATATTCATGATAATTTCCTGGAAAATCAGTTTGTGCATTAATACTATGCTACTGATAATAGTTTATATAAGTAAGTGAATGTAATCAACATTTATCTAAATTTTTGGTGCAAAAATCCACATCCTTCAAGAATGTAATTAATTGGTTTCCTCAATGCCATTTTCCATTGCAAAGCATTAGCTTTTCCAGAGCACATTAGTGACTGAATTTCCAAAGAAGCAGAATAACAGTCATACATGCCTGTCTTCCTGTTAAATTATTTCAGTCAATGAAAATCAAACAAAGAAAAGAAACACACTGAGGCTATATTTTAAAATGGGAATTCTTCAAAGACATAATAAGACTTTTATTGCATAATCACTTTACTACTTGAGTAGTATTCCATTTCAAATGGACATTACTCTCTTCCATTATTATTTGGTTAGGTGTTTAGTGCATTGCAATTTCATAGTATTAAAAATATTGCTTTATTGTGGTATATTCACATTAATAATGAAAAACATACTTATTGCATAAATGGAAAATTGTGTGACTCTGACAAGTTAAATTAAACTTGTTAAAGTCTGTTACTTAATGCAAAGAGGTTGACTTAATTTATATCTATGCACATATATGTGCATATATAAATATATGTGTATATATATAGATTTTATATGTATGTGCTTTTTTTTTTTTTTTTTTTTTTTGCGGTATGTGGGCCTCTCACTGTTGTGACCTCTCCCGTTGCAGAGCACAGGCTCCGGATGCTCAGACTCAGCAGCCATGGCTCATGGGCCTAGCCGCTCCACAGCATGTGGGATCTTCCCGGACTGGGGCATGAACCCGTGTCCCCTGCATCAGCAGGCAGACTCTCAACCACTGCACCACCAAGGAAGCCCTATCTCTTCCATTTTATATCTGAATTATTGACAACATAGAGTGCCACCAATCACATTGTACTAACTCAATATTAAAAGATATTTAATGAAGATTTCTGTAATTAATATACAGAACATCTCCAAGTCAGAAAAGGGGCTGATTTATTTTTTCTCCTACAAAACTGCTTTTGACATCATTTAAAATTATCTAGATATATAAAGATAAAACATTTTAAAACCCTGACTAGATATCAAAAATATTAATGTTTTTCTTAAATCACTTGACTCCATTTAATGCTTTTATATAATTTTCATAGGTCAGCATATATGTATATGTATATATATACATATGTGTTTATTTATCTGAAAGTATAAGCTTAGTGAAACAAAATAGAAACATTACTATGTGTGTCCCTTTCCTCTTATACACTCCATTTCAACCTTTGCTTTTAATTATATTCTTTCTTAATAGCCAGTGTACCTTGGGACAACATTTATATTTTCTTTATTATCATTGACATATTAAGTAATTGTAAAAATGGTACATAGAGTATATAGTTAAATATGATCAATAAACAAGTGACATGTATATAGTAAATAAAGAACTTTTTATGGTAATCAAAGGGCATTAGGTATAAGTAACAGTAGATAGAAAAACCTTATCTTAACACAGATATGTTTCATAAAATTAACTAAAAGCCAGTTTTATATAAATTCACACACATAACACCTCAGGGTAATAACAACTCCTCAGACTTTCAGAGAGTATTTTCAGGTTAAGATTGACAGAGAGTTTATTTGCTTTTTCTGTTTCTTTTCATTCATTCATTTATTTATTTGCTGGGCACATACCAGGTGTTAAGTAAACAATACAAGCAAATTCCCTATTCTCATGGAGTTTCTTTTCTACTGGGGGAAGGCAGCATGGAAATATGTAGACAAATGTTAAAAATGATAACATTTCAAATGCTTTTCAGAGTTATAAAGAAAATAAAGGTGGGTAGTGGAATATGGGAATAATGACTGGAGAATGCAGTATTTTAAGTATAGAGATAGAAAAGGCATCCTTGAGGAGACGTATCTATTCCGAAACCTGATATATGCAAAGCAGTTAGGCATGTGGAAATTTGAGGGAACCTGCCCCAAGAAGAGGGACCCCAAGTGTGAAAAGCTAGGGGCAGGAACAAGATTGATCACCTGTGGAAGTGGAAGAAAATTAAGTAGTGGGGTTCTAGTGAAACAGGCTGTAAAAGACGATGTAGGAAAAGTAGTCAGGGGCCGTATGGTGTAGGGCTCTGTGGGCTCTGGTAAAATTTGACTCTATTCTAAAAGTCAGGAGAAGCAATAGGAAGATTTTAGGCAGGAGAGTAAAATAATCTGATGATGAACCACGTGGACTAGAGAGCCGGCAGGGGACCTTCTGGTTTGGCTTTAACAGGTGCATCTGATCAGCCGTCCTAAATTCTCTCCCCATTTATCTTGTTTTAACTGCATTCAAAGCCAAGCAGGGGACTGTGGAAAGGCAACCTCTTTTGAAGAACATAATGGTTTAAAGGAATCTGTTTCTTTTGGAGAGTATTGAAGACCATAAAATGTTGGAATGTTGGTAGATTACCCATGAGAGAAAGATTGCCAAAGGGATTTAAAAATGCGTATCAGGAACAAAATGTTCCCTTATCCACAGGATAAAGAGTAGAAAAACTGCAATCTCTCTTTTTCTCTCTCTGTCTCATTACAACAACATTCTTCTTCATTTTTTTTAAGTTAGTATATTGTTTAATCAATAGAATTTGTACCATTCTTGAAAAAGACATGCCATGTCTCATGTGTTTTATAATAAAAGTCAAACAAATGAGAAAAAAACTAAAATTATATTTCTATCTCTTTCAATTTTCTTATTTTTCAATGATCTTTCAATAGATCATAAATTCTTTTCTTTTGCTAGAGGTTCAAAAGGAAAAAAATGATAGGACAGACAATCATTACACTTCATTTTGGAAGAAATAAAACAGATTAAAGTGTTATTTACAACTGTCATGTTACTATTCCATAGAGCCCAAAATATCAATGGTAAAAATGATTATGTAAACACTTTTGCATATTTCCAAATAACTAGGTAATATTTTTAGAATGTTATCAAATCAGTTAAATACCATTAGAAATAATGAAAATGCTTGAGGAATTCTTTACCTAACTATAAAGCATTTGGCTTTTAAAAGATATATTTGATTGCATTGCCTACCAAATCTAAACAATGAATATCTCCGGTGATCTCTTGAATATTTTCATAAAAATTGTGCTCATAAATTTTACTTTTTTAGATTAATGGCTTTATTATTTTATAAAAATTATGTATGCTTGGGATAAATATTTAAGAAATATATAAAATGAGAAGGTTTTTTAAAAACCATTCCACATCTAACCAACTAGAAATAAAAATGGAAGATATGTGATTTCATCCAGAAACTCTCTCACCCTCCACTCTTTCACTCACTATATCTATCTATCTATCTATCTATCTATCATCTCTCTACACCTGTGTATCTATATCTATATCTGCACACACACACACAGTATAAGAAATAATAGGTCAGAGGGGGGAGGAATCAAGATGGTGGAGTAGAAGGATGTGCTCTCACTCCCTCTTGTGAGAACACCAGAATCACAACTAGGTGCTGGACAGTCATCGAGAGGAAAACACTGGAACTCACCAAAAAAGATACCCCACATCCAAAGACAAAGGAGAAGCCACAATGAGATGGTAGGAGGGGCGCAATCACAGTAAAATCAAATTCCATAACTGCTGGGTGGGTGACTCACAGACTGGAGAACACTTATACCACAGAGGTCCACCCACTGGAGTGAAGGTTCTGAGCCCCACGTCAGGCTTCCCAAACTGGGGGTCCGGCAATGGGAGGAGGAATTCCTAGAGAATCAGACTTTGAAGCCTAGTGGGAAGTGATTGCAGGACTTTGACCGTAATGGGGGAAACAGAGACTCCACCCTTGAAGGGTACACACAAAGTAGTGTGCACATAAGGACCCAGGGAAAGGAGCAGTGACCCCAGAGGAGACTGAACCAGACCTACCTGCTAGTGTTGGAGGGTCTCCTGCAGAGGCGGGGGGAGGGGAGTTGTGGTTCACCATGGGGACAAGGACACTGGCAGCAGAAGTTCTGTGAAGTACTCCTTGGCATGAGCCCTCCAAGAGTCTGTCATTAACTCCACCAAACAGCCCAGGTAGGCTCCAGTGTTGGGTTACCTCAGGCCAAACAACCAATAGGTAAGGAACCCAGCTCCACCCATCAACAGTCAAGTGGATTAAAGTTTTACTGAACCCTGCCCACCAGAGCAACAGTCAACTCTACCCCCCACTGGTCCCTCCCATCAAGCCTCTTAGATAGCCTCATCCACCAGAGGGCAGGCACAAAAGCAAGAAGAACTACAATCCTGAAGCCTGTGGAACAAAAACCACATTCACAGAAAGATAGACAAGATGAAAAGGCAGAGGGCTATGTACCAGATGAAGGAACAAGATAAAACCCCAGAAAAACAACTAAATGAAGTGGAGCTAGGCAACCTTCCAGAAAAAGAATTCAGAATAATGATAGTGAAGATGATCCAGGATCTCGGAAAAACAATGGAGACAAAGATCGAGAAGATGCAAGAAATGTTTAACAAAGATCTAGAAGAATTAAAGAACAAACAAACAAAGATGAACAATACAATAACTGAAATGAAAACTACACTAGAAGGAATCAATAGCAGAATAACTGAGGCAGAAGAACGGATAAGTGACCTGGAAGACAGAATGGTGGAATTCACTGCTGTGGAACAAAATAAAGAAAAAGAGTGAAAAGAAATGAAGACAACCTAAGAAACCTCTGGGACAACATTAAATGCAACAACACTCACCTTATAGAGGTCCCAGAAGGAGAAGAGAGAGAGAAAGGACCAGAGAAAATATTTGAAGAGATCATAGTTGAAAACTTACCCAACATGGAAAAGGAAATAGCCACCCAAGTCCAGGAAGCACAGTGAGTCCCATACAGGATAAACACAAGGAGAAACACGTCGAGACACATACTAATCAAATTGACAAAAATTAAAGACAAAGAAAAATTACTGAAAGCAGCAAGGGAAAAACAAAAAAATAATATACAAGGGAACTCCCATAAGGTTAACAGCTGATTTCTCAGCAGAAACTCTACAAGCCAGAAGGGAGTGGCATGTTATACTTAAAGAGATGAAAGGGAAGAACCTACAAGCAAAATTACTCTACCAGGCAAGGATCTCCTTCAGATTCGATGAAGAAATCAAAAGCTTTACAGACAAGCAGAGGCTAAGAGACTTCAGCCCCACCATCTAGCTCTACAACAAATGCTAAAGGAACTTCTCTAAGTGGGAAACACAAGAGAAGGAAAGGATCTACAAAAACAAACAGAAAACAATTAAGAAAATGGTCATAGGAACATACATATTGATAATCACCTTAAACGTGAATGGATTAAATGCTCAAACCAAAAGACACAGGCTTGCTGAATGGATACGAAAACAAGATCCATATACATGCTGTCTACAAGAGACCCACTTCAGACCTACGGACACATACAGACTGAAAGTGAGGGGGTGGAAAAAGATATTCCATGAAAATGGAAGTCAAAAGAAAGCTGGAGTAGTTATACTTATATCAGATAAAATAGGCTTTAAAATAAAGAATGTTACAAGAGACAAGGAAGGACACTACATAATGATCAAGGGATGAATCCAAGAAGAAGATATAACAATTATAAATATATATGCACCCAACATAGGAGCACCTCAATACATACGGCAACTGCTAACAGCTATAAAAGAGGAAATCTACAGGAACACAATAATAGTGGGGGACTTTAACACCACACTCACACCAATGGACAGATCATCCAAAATGAAAATAAATAAAGAAACAGAAGCTTTAAATGACACAATAGACCAGACAGATTTAATTGATATTTATAGGACATTCCATCCAAAAACAGCAGATTATACTTTCTTCTCAAGTGCACATGGAACATTCTCCAGGATAGATCACATCTTGGGTCACCAAGCCTCAGTAAATTTAAGAAAATTGAAATCGTATCAAGCATCTTTTCTGACCACAATGCTATGAGATTAGAAATCAATTACAGGGAAAAAATGTAAAAAATACACACATGAAGGCTAAACAATACGTTATTATATAACCAAGAGATCACTGAAGAAATCAAAGAGGAAATCAAAAAATACCTGGAGACAAGTGACAATGAAAACACGATGATCCAAAACCTATGGGATGCAGCAAAAGCAGTTCTAAGATGGAAGTTTATAGCTATACAAGCCTACCTCAAGAAACAAGAAAAATCTCAAGTAAACAATCTAACCTTACACCAAAAGGAACTAGAGAAAGAAGAACAATCAAAACCCAAAGTTAGCAGAAGGAAGGAAATCATAAAGATCAGAGCAGCAATAAATGAAATAGAAACACAGAAAACAATAGCAAAGATCAATAAAACTAAAAGCTGGTTCTTTGAGAAGATAAACAAAATTGATAAACCATTAGCCAGACTCATCAAGCAAAAGAGGGAGAGGACTCAAATCAATAAGGTTAGAAATGAAAAAGGAGAAGTTACAACAGACACAGCAGAAATATAAAGCATTCTAAGAGACTATTACAAGCAACTGTATGCCAATAAAATGGACAAACTGGAAGAAATGGACAACTTCTTAGAAACGTATAACCTTCCAAGACTGAACCTGGAAGAAATAGAAAATATGAACAGACCAATCACAAGTAATGAAATTGAAACTGTGATTAAAAATCCTCCAACAAACAAAAGTCCAGGACCAGATGGCTTCACAGGTGAATTCTATCAGACATTTAGAGAGGAGCTAACGCCCATACTTCTCAAAGTCTTGCAAAAAATCACAGAGGAAGGAACACTCCCAAACTCATTCTACAAGGCCACTATCACACTGATACCAAAACCAGAAAAGATATTACAAAGAAAAAAATTTCAGACCAATATCACTGATGAATATAGATGCAAAAATCCTCAACAAAATACTAGCAAACAGAATCCAACAACACATTAAAAGGATCATACACCATGATCAAGTTGGTTTTATCCCAGGGATGCAAGGATTCTTTAATATATGCAAATCAATCAATGTGATACACCATATTAACAACTTGAAAAATAAGAACCATATGATCATCTCAATCGATGCAGAAAATGTTTTGACAAAATCACCCATTTATGATAAAAAAAAAAACCTCTCCAGTAAGTGGGCATAGAGGGAACCTACTTCAACATAAAAAAGGCCAAATGTGAAAAACCCACAGCAAACATCATTCTCAATGGTGAAAAATTGAAAGCATTTCCTCTAAGATTATGAACAAGACAAGGATATCCACTCTCACCACTATTATTCAACATAGTTTTGGAAGTCTTAGCCATGGCAATCAGAGAAGAAAAGGGAATAAAAGGAATACAAATTGGAAAAGAAGAAGTAAAACTGTCACTGTTTGTAGATGACATGATACTATTCATAGAGAATCCTAAAAATGCCACCAGAAAACTACTAGAGCTAATCAATGAATTAGGTAAAGTTGCAGGATACAAAATTAAGGCACAGAAATCTCTTGCATTCCTATACACTAATGATGAAAATCTGAAAGAGAAATTATGGAACACTTCCATTTACCATTGCAACAAAAAGAATAAAATACCTAGGAATACACCTACCTAGGGAAACAAAAGAGCTGTATGAAGAAAACTATAAGACACTGATGAAAGAAATTAAAGATGATACCAACAGATGGAAAGATATACCATGTTCTTGGATTGGAAGAATCAATATTATGAAAATGACTATACTACACAAAGCAATCTACAGTTTCAATACAATCCCTATCAAATTACCAACAACATTTTTATGGAACTAGAACAAATCATCTTAAAATTTGTATGGGAACACAAAACACCCCGAATAGCCAAAGCAGTTTTGAGGGAAAAAAACGGAGCTGGAGGAATCAGACTCCCTGACTTCAGACTATACTACAAATCTACAGTAATCAAGACAACATGGGACTGGCACAAAAACAGAAACATAGATCAATGGATCAAGATAGAAAGCCCAGAGATAAACCCATGCACCTATGGTCAACTAATCTATGACAAAGGAGGCAAGGATATACAATGGAGAAAAGACAGTCTCTTCAATAAGTGATGCTGGGCAAACTGGACAGCTACATGTAAAAGAATGAAATTAGAACACTCCCTAACACCATACACAAAAATAAACTCAGAATGGATTAGAGACCTAAATGTAAGACCGGACACTATAAAACTCTTTAGGAAAACATAGGAAGAACACTCTTTGACATAAATCACAGCAAGATCTTTTTTGATACACCTCTTAGAGTAATGGAAATAAAAACAAAAATAAACAAATGGGACCTAATAAAACTTCAAAGCTTTTGCACAACAAAGGAAACCTTAAACAAGACGAAAAGACAACCCTCAAAATGGGAGAAAATATTTGCAACTGAATCAGCGGACAAAGGATTAATCTCCAAAATATATAAACAGCTCAGGCAGCTCAATATTAAAGAATAAAACAACCCAATCTGAAAATGGGCAGAAGACCTAAATAGACATTTCTCCAAAGAAGACATACAGATGGCTAAGAAGCACATGAAAAGCTGCTCAACATCACTAATTATTAGAGGAATGCAAATCAAAACTACAGTGAGGTATCACCTCACACCAGTTAGAATGGGCATCATCAGAAAATCTACAAACAACAAATGCTGGAGAGGGTGTGGAGAAAATGGAACCCTCTTGCACTTTTGGTGGGAAAGTAAATTGATACAGCCACTTTGGAGAACAGTATGGAGGTTCCTTAAAAAACTAAAAATAGAATTACCATATGATCCAGCAATCCCACTACTGGGCATATAACCAGAGAAAACCATAATTCAAAAAGACACATGCACCCCAATGTTCATTGCAGCACTATTTACAATAGCCAGGACATGGAAGCAACCTAAATGCACATCGACAGATGAATGGATAAAGAAGATGTGGTACATACACACAATGGAATATTACTCAGCCATAAAAAGGGACGAAATTGAGCCATTTGTTGAGACGTGTATGGATCCAGAGACTGTCATACAGAGTGAAGTAAGTCATAAAGAGAAAAACAAATATCGTATATTAACGCATGTATGTGGAACCTAGAATAATGGTACAGGTGAACCATTTTGCAGGGCAGAAGTTGAGACACAGATGTAGAGAATAAATGTATGGACACCAAGGGGGGAATACCGCAGTGGGGTGGGGACGGTGGTGTGCTGAATTGGGCAATTGGGATTGACATGTTCACTATTATGTACGAATCTGTGAAGCTCCACATTATAAAGAATAACTTCATGTATGGTCTGAGGTCAAGAAGATGGGAAGAAAGAGTTAGGTTGGAACCCCATATTTTTAACTTTAGCCAACATAGTCTTCCTGGTTAAAAAGAAAAAGAAAGGAAACAGCAAAATTAGGAGATGCACAGTGAAAGACTTTAAAAAATATTCCTTTCTGACTCAAAAATGAAATCAAATGAAATGAACACTTATTGGTGTAGGAAAATACTATACATAGCAGATATTTAATAAATATTTGGTAAATAATTTTACATTGGCAAATATATTTAAGCTTTTGCAGCAAATGACATTTTTGGACCTCTCATATACTATCATCTGATTTTTAGAATATAGTTTACAACTTTAAAATTAACCGAGTGGTAATTTTAAAAAAGTTTTTGGAATAATTTAGTGAATGCAAATATTTTTGCTATTACATTCTAGGAACTGATTGTTTAGAAATATGACTTAGGTTTTTAAAAATTTATGTAAATTTTTATCATACAACACAAATAAACAATATTTGCAAGCAGTAGAATCACTTTTTAAAAGAAGAGATTTCACTGAAATTTGTCGTCTTAAACCTTTATGAAAAGTCTTTATTTGAATCTCAGAGTGTCTACCGTTATATAATGTAATAAAAAAGCAATATAAAAAATACGCAGGAAAAATGTTAAACATGTAAACAAATGCATGAATTAATGCACAATTTCTTATATTCTCCACACACCTCAATAACCTTCAGTATCAAGTTCCAGAAATGTTAATGTGAATGTGGTTACAAGTACTATTATTTCTGGGGGGTAAGATTATACCTTTATTGAAAATAAGGTCCTCCATATAACCTCCTGCTTACTTTCCGTGTATGAGGCCACTGCTTTTAAAATTGCTGTTCAGCTCCTGCTGTTGCTCCCATAGGTGATTCTGTAAAAAATACATCAAACTTTTAGAGAATTTGAGGGTTCCACATGTTAGGTGAAGTTGAGCTTGGAAAAGCTGCAACAGTATTGGGGAATTCATACTGGGTAGTGTATGAGGCACAACCAGTGGGCCTGAATGGTGCCCACCATTTCCTAAGGGTGTTTCTTCCTAAAGCCTGAATATATTCCGTTCAGTTTACATTATTGCTTAAAATTCCACCAATTCGGGCATATACCCAGAGAAAACCATAATTCAAAATGACACATGCACCCCAATGTTCATTGCAGCACTATGTACAATAGTCAGGGCATGGAAGCAACCTAAATGCCCATTGACAGATGAATGGATAAAGAAGATGTGGTACATACATACAATGGAATATTGCTCAGCCATAGAAAGGAATGAAATTGGGTCATTTGTAGAGACGTGGATGGATCTAGAGACTGTCATACAGAGTGAAGTAAGTCAGAAAGCGAAAAACAGATATCGTATAATAATGCATATATGTGGAATCTAGAAAAATGGTACAGATGAACCAGTTTGCAGGACAGAAATAGAGACACAGATGTAGAGAATAAATGTATGGACACCAAGGGGGGAAAGTGGGTGGTGGTTGTTGGGGGATGAATTGGGAGATTGGGATTGACATGTATACACTAATATGTATAAAATAGATAACTAATAAGAACCTCTGGTATAAAAAAATTAAATTAAATTAAAAAGTATAAAATAAAAAGGAAAACAATTCCACCAATACATTTGAGTTATAAATACAAATACTTCTGGGAAATGTATGGAGTGTTAGAGAAATGAACTCAATCAGATTGGTTTTTTTGCTAGGAACTAAAGTGAGATCCCACTCTGGGACTAGGAGTTTGTACAGAAAGCAGGTGGAGTGACTATGCAGGATTCCCTTCAGTAAGAAGCCCTGGCACAGCAGGATGGAATGTTCTAAGGCTCTGCAGAAAAAAAAGGTGCATGGGTACCTACAGGAAGTTTAAAAAGGCTTTATCCTGAACCTGGGAAAGGAGTGACAGAAGCAGAAGTCCAGTTGTCAAGGTTTAGGGAAGAATAGGGATTAGAGGCAATTAGGACATGAGTGTTATCCAGGGAATTTGTAAAGAAAGAAAATAAATTGCAAAGCAGCTGAAAAGGGTAGTGAAATTGAACTTTTCCCCCTTACTCCTAAATTACTCATTCCCGGCTCTCAGGAATTACACATAATATATTAACAGTCTCACTATGTTTCAGTTTTTTTAATGGTTAAAAAAAAAAGACTCTTGCTGAGGAGAATGGGAACCTAATCATTATTGTATGTGCATTTTAAATTCCCAAAAACAAACTCTTTACAGTTCCCATCAGAAAATGCCTCAGAATGGCAAATAATTAGTACTTCATGATCTACCCTTATTTTGAGATAAATCTGCAGTCTCTCATTATTGTTAATCAGATAGAATGTTTGTAGTTCTGGGAACACATAGGGAGGTCTCATGTCCTTGGGATCTGCTCAAAACTTCCAGCCCCTGCCCTCACTGCCCCCCATACCTTCAACCCAACTTGGGTTAGATTTCCTAGACTAGGTGATAGGGAAATAGTGTCTCATTTTTTAATACAACAGACAACAGCTCATTTTTCAGCCTTTTATGACTCTCCTAGGATGATTTGGCTATTCTCTCCATCACACCCCTATATATCTTGTTTCTTCTCTTGTCATATCTGAAATATTTCTTTGCTCTTCCCTGTTTTCATATCTTTCTTCCCCTATTAGAGGGTAAATCCCTTAGAACAAATGATTGTATGTTTGTCTTTGCAATCTCAGGGCCTATCAAAGTAAATTCCTCCCCCCAAATGGGTGAATGAGTGAATGCATGTATGGATCCTTCAGTGAATGAAGCAGCAGGCTGGCAATTCCCCTTTGGTATGTAACCCATTCATCAGTTGGAGCTGCTTACCTGCCAGGAATTACTCAGAACTATGGCTTTGGTTCTTGTGCTGGTTTCCATTTCTCAGATATCAAGATAATTTTAAATACTCAGATGTGAAGATTGTAAGCAATCTAAAGGGAAAATTAAATCTTTTTCTTTTTGTATTCCTGTGATGATTCAAGAAATTCTCCCTTCCATAATAAACATGAACTAGCAAAAAATAAAATAAGACCCTGTTCACTCCGGCTCTATGACTACATATGTAGCTGGGAAACAAAGAAAGGGGAGGGATCCCAAGCCAGGAATGATGGTTAGAGATAAATAAAGATGATGTATTTCCAATAAAACAACTTACAAACCTGCTAGAGATTTTAAACAAAGTAAAAATGAAAGCTTTCTTCTGGATTGCTATTAGCCACATCAGATTCTCTAGATGATTTGAAACTTCCAATGAAAAACAACACAAAATTTATGCAGTGCACTCCTTCTCTTCAGAACTGTTGTTGTGCAGAATTAAAGGAGAAATGTGACCTTAACTGCATTCCTGGAGGCCATGCCTAATCTAATTTATTTCCAGTAGAGCTGAACAAGGAAGAGATGGTGCAGTCTGCTGGCCAGGTCTGCCACCACAATACTTTCTTCAGAAAGTTTTGCCATCTGGAAAATGCATAATTCAGCTTCACTGGCATAAGTACATCATATGTAGGAAACAGAAGAACAATGATATTAACTGAACAAGCTTCAAAATAAATATGGACTATTTGAAAAGGAATGCTAACCAGTTGCTGAAAAGTGAATAGGTCTAAATGGCTTTCATCTTGATGTTCTGGACCATCCATTTCAGTCTGTGTTTATTTTTGGAGTAGAATTTACTTATTTTTCAATGTAGGGAGTATAAAGAAAAAGAAGAGGTAAGTGTAGAATGTAAAAGAACATATCCAGAGGAAGGGGGCCCTGAAATAAAGGAATCCTGGAATTGGAATATTTGATTTTTTTTTCCATGAAGAATTTTACTCATAAGAATTCTGTCACAAGCGATGGAAAAACGGTGATAATAAGCTCAATGATAGTGTTGAGAGTGAAATGTTTAACTTGTATGGTGTCGGAACAGCCAGCTTTAGCAGCACCAATGATATCCTGAAAAGTTGGTCACTCTCACATGTGGAACTAAAATTGTTACCAGGTGACACCTCTGACCATTGGTTTTTATGTTCATTTTGCACAAGTCTTTTAACCTCTCCATAAATGCACCAAATATCAGGCATGCATTCCCAAATATATAAATACACTTCATCAGGCACAAGGACACTTCTCCCAGCTAATATTCATCATTATTACCACCATCATCATCGAAAAGAATATTTATTTATTGAGAACCGTCAACATTTCATCATTTCTAAGATGAACGATTTTTTTTTCATATTTTAACATCTCTGGTGTCAGAATATGTTTTGCAATCAATGTTGTCTTATAATTGTTATCAGTCAGATGATTAATATGGCATAGTTGTTTTACCTGACATTTTTGGAAATATTAAGAAATGGTCAAAATATGTATAATGAGTGTTGTCAACTTGAACTAACACTCTGGGTACAATGATGAAATCTTTTAGGAAATGTTGTATGACCCATGATCATGAAGACTTTGAAAGAATATCTTGTGAAAAAATACAAAAATCAATGAATTTAATTCTAATTAATTAATTTTAATTAATTCAAAATATTCTGAATACTTTAAGCAAATTATTTTATTTGTATTGAACTTTTCATTTATGTAAAGAGTGATATATGATAAAAATAAGGAATTGGCTCACATAATTATTGAGACCAAGACATTCCAAGATCTGCAGTCAGCAAGTTGAACATCCAGGAGAGTAGATATATATTTCTAATCTGAATTTTTGTTTGAAGATCTAAGAACCAGGGGAATTAATGATAAGTTTCAGTCTGAAAGCCAGCAGCAGGCTCAGTATCCAAGAAGGGCCAGTGATTCAGTCTGAATCCTGGAAAGCTAGAAAACAATGTTCCAGCTCAAACAGACAAGGGGATGGTTCCCTCTTATTCACAAGAGGGTCAGCCTTTTTTATTCTATTCAGGCATTCAACTGATTGAAGGAGGCCCATCCACATTAGGGAGGGCAATCTGCTTTACTCAGTCTACCAATTCAAATGTTAACCTCATCCCCAAACACCCTCACAGACTTACCCAGAATAATGTTTGACAAATATCTGGGTAACCCATGGCTCAGTCAAGTTGATTTAGACATCACACGTCCTCCCCTTGTCAACTTGGCACCTATATGCATCTCCTTAAGCCATGCTTAATCTCCAAATAAAGGCAATAACAAGGTATTAATTCCACTAATGTGATACAACTCTCTTGCGTACAACTGGAAATGCACTAACTCTTTCCCCAGAAGAGGAGCTAAAGTTCTTGAGTGATGGACTCTTCTCTTTGATGTCCTGGAACTTAAATGCTGTGATGTAAAATTAATAGAACTTAAATACTATGATATTACATATATATATATATATATAATTTTATTATAACATATTTTATATAAAATACACAAACAAATGTATTCATAAAATAAGGAGGAAATATTCATGAAAATTATAATCCTAATTTCTGCTACTGGTCACATAGCCATAGCTGGTATTTATATCTATCTCCTTCCACTACCCATTTTGTATTCTCTTTGCCTCAAAAAGCTCTTCAACTGGTTTTTATTCTTTGCTTGGTGGGGGGATCCAAACTTTCATTCTTGAAGGGTCCAGGCCATTAGTAGTCCTGCCTGAATTGGGTTGTTGTAGTTTTCCATTGACCTTAATCTCAGAGCATGGTGATGCTAAGAGACACCCTAGGGGATCTCCTGTATCCAGACATACTATTCCTCACCTCTACTGTAGTCATCCAGTTTCTTCAGAGTAGTCACACTCAATCCCCCCAGATAGCACAGTAACTCCCTTCTTTGATTCAGAGACATAAAGAGCCCAAAAATTCAGTGGCAGTTTTAACTTCCTGTTCAGTGACATCACTACTGTATCTTCTAGGGGAAGCATTCCTCCCTTTGGAAATAAGACCTCCAGGCCAGCAGAGCATAAAGTCTTGGAAACAGGAAGCAAGAACTTCGCTAGTGGATCACTAGCAAGTAGTGTCACTCCCATTTCCACTACTTAATTCCTAGACTCACGAATTCTAGCTAAGGAAGAAACAGCACCATATATTGAACACTGGTTGAGAGCATAGACAACCTTCTGGAGAACCTTGTCTCAACCTTGCAAGTTATTGCCACCTAGCTGGTACTGTAACTGTCTTAAAAAAGCCATTCCACAATTCTATTGAGCCAGCTGTTTCAGAATGGTAGGGAACATGGTAAGACCAGTGAATTCTATGAACATGGACACGTTGACACACTTCTTTTCCTGTGAAGTGTTCCTCGATCAGAAATAATATTGTATGGAATACCATGATGGTGGATAGCCTTATACATGGTATTCCATGTATGTCTATGGATGATAGTTTTGGCAAAATCATAGTGTGAATGGAAAGCAAATCTACATCTAGAGTAACTATTCCAATAAGAACAAAACACGGTCTCTTCCATGATGAAAGCAGTCCAATGTAATCAATCTGCCACCAGGTAACTGGCTGATATATGGAATGGTACCACATCAGGGACTTAGTGTTTGTCTCTGCTGTGGGCAGATTGGGCACTCAGTGATGGCCATAGCCAGGTTGACCTTGGTGAATGGAAGTCCTTGTTGCTGTGCCCATGCATAAATTCTATCCCTGCCACCATAGCCACTTTGCTCATGAGCCCATTTGTTGATGAGAGGTGTGGCTGAGCAAAGAGACTGACTGGTATCCACAAAATGGGTCACCATACCATCCACTTGATTATTAAAATCCCCTTCTGTTGGGGTCACCTTTTGGTGAGTATTCACAGGGGGCACAAATATATTCACTTTTTTTTGCCCTATTCAGAGATGTCTATTCATATAATACCTCTTTCCCAAATTTCTTTCCAACCAATTTTTCTATCATTTTCTTTCCAAGTCCATGACCATTCAACCAGACTATTGGCCACAGCCCATGAATTCCTATATAACCACACGTCTGGTCATTTCTCCTTTCATGTAAAGTGAAAAACTAGGTGCGTTACTCAAAGTTCTACCCACTGGGAGAATTTCTTTTCACCACTGTCCTTCAGGGATATCTGACTAAGAGGCTGTAGTGTTGCAGCTATCCACTTTTGGGTGGTGCCTGCATATTGTTCAGAACCATATCTAAACCAGGCTCAAGACTCTTCTTCTCTATCAGCTAATCATAGGAAACTCCCCAGTAGGCAGTCTGGGAGAGAGAAGGCAGTATAGCAGGAGCTTGAACCATGAGTATTTGGGCTACATCTTCATGTGTCTTTGAGGCTTGGTTGGGCCTGATCACACATATACCACTTTCATTTGATGGTGGAGTACTGCTGTGCATGTCCAGCTTTATGGTTTGCTGTGTCAGAAAACACCCAGTTCAGGATGGGCAGGTCAGGTTGTTTGGTTAACTTGGAGACCCATGGTTAAGCATTCAGTCGCTACTAAAGCCCAGTAGTAGGCCAAGGGTTCATTTTCATAAAAGGAAGAGTTATTTATAGAGGATGGCACTTTTTTGCTCTAAAATCCTGAGGACCTGCACTGAAATTTATCTACAGGACCTGCCGAAGGCTACAAACAGCATCCCTATTTGCCGCCAATACTGCAGGCAGAATTAGGTCTGCTGGATCATAAGACCCAAGTGACAGAACAGCTTGCAACAACTGCCTGGACCTGTTGGCAGAGCTTTCTCTTGTTCTAGGCCTCACCTAAAACTAGAAGCTTCACTCGGTAAATGGGCCAGAGTAACATCCAAATGAGGAATATGTTGTCTCCAAAATCCAAAGAGGCTCACTAGGAATATTGTGCGTTTTTTTTTTTTTATTGTAGAAGAGGCTAAAGCAACAACTTATTGTCTACATGGCCACACCACTGGACCCCTGGAAGACCCTTGAAATTTGGTCAGATATATTTCTCAGCCAATGACATACCAATAATTCTTACCAATAAGTCTAAGGTAGTCATGTCTTCTTGCTCACTAGTTCCAATCAGAATATATAATGGACCAGTGTGTTATCTTGTGGAAGGGAAAGGTGATCAAGGTCCCTGGAAATTAAATTATTACATAGGACTGAAGAGTTGATACTTTCCTGAGGTAGGACAGGGAAAGTGTGCTGTTGATCTTGCCAGCTGCCAGGAAACTGATTTTGGTGCCTTTTGGACAAATATGGAGAAAAAGGCATTTGCTAGATCAATAGCTGCACACTAGGTACCAGTGAATGTGTTAATTTGCTCAAGCAATGAAATCACATCTGATACAGTAGATGTAATTGGAATCATCACGTGGTTAAGCTTATAATAATCCACTGTCATTCTCTAACCTCCATCTGTCTTGTGTACAAACCAAATAGACTAGTTGAACAGGGATGTGGTGAGAATCACCATCCCTGAGTCTTTCAGGTTCTCGATAGTGGCTCTAATCTCTGTAATCCCTCCAGCAGTGTAGTATTGATTTTGGCTTACTATTTTCCCAGGTAGAGGCAGTTCTAGTGACTCCCACCTGGCCTTTTCCACCATGATAGCCATAGGTAAATAATCAATGTGGGAATTCTGCTAGCTGTTGAGTATATATATTCCAGTTATGAATTCTGGAACTGGAAAACATCCACAGGATGGGTTCAGAGACCCACTGGGCCCACTGTGAGACAGACTTGAGCTAAAACTCCATTGATCACCTGACATCCATAAGTGCTTACTCTGTCTGGTGGATCACAATGACATTTTGAGTCCTGGAATTAATGTCAGTTCAGAGCCAGTATCCAGTAGTCTCTGAAAGGCTTGATTATGTCCTTTCCTCATAGCAGTTACTCTGGTAAAAGGCCACATGTCCTTGGGTGAAAAGCTGAGATAACAGTTAAGAGTATGAATTTTTGGTAGTGTACTGAGGTCCTTTCTCAAGGAGAGCTCACCACCTCCCCTACTTTCAAAGGGTTCTGGGTTTATAAACCCACTTAAATCTGGGAATTGATTTAAGGACCATGACATTCTTGGGACAGTTGTTCATCACTTTGGCCTACATAATAGTTTGCCAATAGTGTTTCTCACAGCTACTCAGAGAGCTTCTGAAAATGCACATATCAGGGCCTCCTTACTAGAGATTCAGATTTGGTACATCTGTGGTGAGGCACAGGAACCTCAATTTTGAATAAGTACTCCAGGCAGTGCTGAGGCTAAGCTTTTATAAACGCTGGTTAAACAATTAACAAATCATTACTTGATGATTCAACACACAAACGGCACTTTGGAATCAGGTTTATGGTATTGAGAACCAACCAATTAGGTTTCCCCAGACGTGGAAGGCATTTACAATCCACCCTAACTTATAACACTGTAACTGTTGTTGAACCCCAGCTTGTGTGCCCAATGCACAGTGAGACCAAACAAACCAAAATGTTGGAGTTTGGAGCACAGAAAGTGTATCACAGTGGATGAGCAAGGAGAACGTGTTGCTAGTACTCAAATGACTAGAACTCCCCAATGGTTTTGAGGGGAGAGTTTTTAATGGCAAAATTTGGGGGAGAGCTGCAGGGTGTGTAACCTTCAACTGACTGGTTGGTGGTGAGGTAAGAGGTTGGTGTCCTATAAATCTCAATCATCAGCCTTATGGTTCCTACCAGTCTGGACCCCACATGCTTGTGCTCAGCCTGAAGTTACCATACTCTGGCCAGGTGGGGGCCTTAGTTTCTGTAGAAGAACTCAAAGATATATTGTTATGTATGTCTCTTGATGAGGAACCAGGACACTACTTTATCCCTGCACTATTGTTTCTTAACCACTCCTCCTTAGTTTCTGCATTCCATCCCTTCCCTAATTAGTAACTGTTTGAATCTGCCCTTTGGAATTCAGGGAAGGTCTAGGAGACTGAAGCCTTTTTCCTACAAATGAGAAACATGGCACACAGAAAATGTTTTGTACCAAGGAGGGCCCCAAAGAGTCCTGCTCAGTTTCATAATTATTAAAATAACCAATATAAATATTTACTAAATATTTTAATGTAAACAATTGTGATATACAACTTACGGTAATAATAATAATTGACACTATTAACTGCTAACTGCTTAATGTAAATTACCCATCAGCTTCCTTTCCTTCCTCATCCTCACCCCGAATCCAAACCCCAACACTAACCCTAACCCTAACGCTAATCATAATCTCATCAAATCCTCCAAACCAACTTCCAGCCTATACACATCATACTTTTCATAAATCTTTTCTACAACTCGTGCTTGGACATTTGCCTCTGGTTCTTCAAACTTCACTTTGAACACTTGGTCGAAATTGCCCTCTTAAGAAAGCATTATATTCATGGTCAAATAACTAATATATAGTTGAGCCAGAATTTGAACCCAAACCCATCAAAAGCCAGAGTGAATTGAATCAGTTCACCTGGATCTGGTTCTACTACATTTATAAATCAACACTTATTTTGCTATAGTAGGCAGAGAGCTTAATTTAGCCCTGTCTCCAGTTTTACTAAAGGTCTACGAGTGAATCCAGTAAAATAATTTTGACATAGAGGAGTTTTGGGGGAGACATTGTCAACCTTCTGCATCATTCTAATTATTCTCTTACTCAAGAGATTACTGCCATGGCCACTGTCACCAGGGCCTGAAGGCAAAGGAAGCGTCCTGGACCCAAATTGTCTTATGCAGCTAGAGGTAATGAAAAGCCCATGTCACCTGAGCATTCCAGTTATCTATTGATGTAAAATAAATTACCCTAGAATATCATGGCTTAAAACAAAGTCAGTTTACTGTCTCTCACAGTGTCTGTGGGTCAAGAATTTGGACAGAGTTGGACTGGGTGGATTTGATTGAAGTCTTTCAAATCACTGCAGACAGATGAGATGGTGAGGAGAACTGTAGCAGAGTGTAGTCAGGAGCTCCCCAGGCATCTGTCTCTTCATGTGGCCTTTTGAATACACTAATTTGGGCTTCATAGCATGGCAGCCTCAGGGCAGTTTGACTACTTACATGGTAGCTGACTTTCCTGGAAGTGAGCGTCCTAAGAGAGCCAGGCAGAAGCTGAATTTCCTTTTACGACCTGACCTCTGAAGTCACATAACATCAATTCCACCACATCTAATAACTGAAACATGACAAAAGTACACTACTCCCTCGTGGTAAGAGTGTTGAAATGTCTACAGACATAATTTAAAATCACCATGTTGAGCCACTGATAATGTCTCTTGACTCTGAGCTTCTCTGAGTGTCCATGGCTGGAAAGTGGAAAAAGGCAAAAATACAGGTGTATGTGATATATGTTAGCTTATAAGTATACTATACATCTGTATACATATATTATGTATACAAGTTATTTATATGTATATGGGCCAAAAAATATCATGGATTATAAGGGTATGAGTATTTAAATCTAGACATTTATATGGATTTGTTTTCCAAAGTATATGAGAGTCTCTATACTCTCATATAAGCATACACGTATTATGACTATATGGGTGTTTTGCTTTAGTAATGAAACCACTCTACATTTCTATTTAAAGTCATTTTCCACATTGTTTTGTTTAAATAGTTTGAAAATGTTCCAAGAGGAAAAAGCCTGGTCCCTTAAAAGATTGAAAGCAGACCCTTGGTAGATGTTACATTTTTAAATGGCAAAATAAATAAAGAAAACCACTCGATGGTTAGGCATTGCTTATGAAGGAGGGTGGGGTTGAGTGAATGAATTAAATCCATTGCCAGAAAATTCTTTCCTGATTAGAAATAAAATTTCACAGGTTTTTCATACAGATTCCACCCTGTTTGTGCATAGCATCTGAGGAGACAAATTTACTTCTTCCAGATTAAATTAAACTCTATATAATTGAAAGTTTACTGAGGTGGACTTGACAGGTTCAGGAAAACTTATGAAAGAAAGTTGAAGAAGGTGCCTTTCTGTGACCAGTTGTGAGAACATTAAAGGTTGGAGTGAAGACTCCCACTAATGATTTTATTCCCAAACATCTCAGCGAAAGAGATGCAAGTCAAACAGAGAATGAGCTCAGTGGTCCCAGGTAGGGCTTAGGATGCATAGGGTTTCTTTTACTCCATATTGTTCCCAGAGTTGCTGGAAAATTTACTGTCATTAAAGCATCATCCAAGAAAGGTCGTCTGAGTCCTGTCTGGAGGGAGGATGGCTAACCACCCAAGCAGCAGTCACAGCTTGGCTTTATGGCAACTTTTCACTTAATCTCTAGCCAACTAGACCCAATTTCTTACTTCCTTCTAACTAGAGCACAAGTAAATCTTACAATCTGAGGTGCCACTCTCTACATTTCCATTGTAGAAATAAAAAAGTGGATTTAAGCTCTTTTGTCATTGTTCTTCAATGTAAGTGTCTTCATGACTTTACTACTTGGATTGATTTTGATTTCAGTAAGATTAATAAAGGGATTGGTGCCACATTTGGCTGAGAAAATGTGCCCTAACTTGGCAAGATTGCAAATTTCATCCTCCTTAGTTTGTTTCTTTCTTACTCTTCTGCCTTGTACCTAGCACTTGGACTCTTGAGAAAGCCTTCTCATTGAATTTAAAATGCTTACAACTCTGTCAGAATTTGACTCAGTTCTTTTTTCCTCTTCATGCAGATCTTCTAGTCTCCTCAGTGTTCTGCATTTTATCATCTGAGTCCTCTCTTCATGATTTTAACTTGTCTAGTACTGAGATATGTTGTACTCAGTGTTAAAACTTGTACTTAGAAATTCTAGCCCAGGAATGAGAAGTTGTATTTTAGTAAATTTTTTCTTTTCTTGTTTTGCTCAGGGTTACCTTACTGCCAATTCAGATTAAGAGATCTGTCTCTCGTCCCTGAAAATGTTCTCCTCTGCTAAGATGCCCCAGAATCTTGAATTCTATTTCTAGACACTCTTTACTTAGGGAGGTTTCCTAAATTTACTTAACTGTTTTTTTCATAAGCATTATAGGAAATCTTGTTGAGCATAGAATTTCTGCTTTACCCCAAATCACTATAATCAGGATCCAAATGGAGGAATGAGAATTTCTGTATATAACAAGTTCTTTTATATATAATAGGTAGTAGAATCTGGGTAATTTGGGAAATACGAGTTGGCAAACATTTTCTGTAAAAAGCCAGCAAGTAAACATTATTGGCTTTGTGAGCCACTTGGTCTCCATTGCAACTACTCAGCTGTACTGCCATTATAGCAGCCACAGACAATATATAACAGGTAATCATAACTATATATATTGTCCCCCCTATTATTTACAATACTCAGTGAATAAGATATCAATATTCCTATTTTGCAGAGGGAAAATTGGAATTGGACATTAATTCTGGAACATAGTGTCTGGAAGGAGGTACTCAATAAATGTTTGGTGAATACATGGAGAATGGATTGGATGGATAGAATTTGGAATATATATTATAACAAGACATAAAAGTTTGAAATTTCATTAATTATTATATATTTCTGAAGTATTTACTCTATCTTCTATTTTATGCATAATTATCTGCAGATATTATTGGTAAAGACATAAGGGTGAGTGAGATTATCTTGGTAACAGAATAGCAGAAACCAGACAATAAAACTTGGAGGGAAGTGACATATAACTGTATTTTACCAAAGCAAAAAATCTAAACTGATATCAATTTAGGCTGAGATTTTTCAGTCCAGCTTCATGAAACACTTATTTAATCTTGTCTTAGAGAATTTGGTTAATCAAAGTTTCTAAAATATCATTATTTCCTCAAAAATACCATACCCTGGAAAGTTCATAGGTTCAACCCTGATTTGGTTTACTAATATAACTATATTCAACCTCAGAAAGTAACTAAAAGAGTTAGAAAAGAAAATAAAACATTTTTTTCAAAATAAGTATTATTAAGAAAGTCATCCCTAGATTGGAAATAAGATGCTTTCAGAAAGACCAAAAGACTACTATAGAGAGAAAAATAGAATGAATATCATAGATGTTTTATTGATGTATTGAAAAATATATTTAAAAGTTATGATGTATAAAATATGTCTAAAAATAAACTATAAATACGTACTACTGAAACTTCCAGATACACCAAACTTTGGACACAACTGGAAAATAAATATGCTGATGCAGTTTTCATACCCACTTGTATTACTTACTCAAAAGATTCTGTCTTGGATCATCTTTAAAACTCTAAGGTAAATTTCCTGCAGTTTACTTTGTGCCTCAATTTTTTATTTCTGTAAAGTGGAGAAAATAATCTTCCTTGTCTTTCAAAATTGTGAAAATTAAATACATTAATACACATAAAGCTCTTGGAGCAGTGCTTTGCACATAACACAAGCTCAAAATGTATTACCTATTACTTTTTTAAATTATAAATTTATGGCACCTATATCTTTTGAAGTTCTCCATGAGGAAAATCTTCCTTTATAAAAAAATAAGATAAGGAGAGAAAGAGTTCAAGATGGTAGCATAAGAGGCCCATCCTCACCTCTTCTCATGGACACAACAAATTTACAGCTACACATGGAATAATTTTCCCCTGAAAAGGACTTGAGAACTAGATGAAAAGAACCTGCACAACAAAAGATAAAAAAAGATGTATTGTATGGAGACAGTAAGAGAGGCAGAGAATCAGTCTCTCGTCTAGGACTCCACACCAGGTTCAATGTCCCACAACTGGGAAGGGATCCCCAAAATATGGACTTTCCTTCAAGGAGTGAAGTGTCTGTGCCCTACATCAGTCACCTTGACACCTGGGTCCAACACTAGAAAAACGAGCCCCCCAAATGCCTGGTTTTGAAAATCAATAGGGATGAAATCTAGGGGAGCCATAGAACTGTGAGGAGTGGAGAACACACTCTTGAAAAGCTCATGTGAGAACTCACTTCCCCTGAGATCCAACACAAAAGCAACAGTTTTAAAAGTGAGGGAGACTCACTTACAAATCCTAAAGCAGCTGCTGGAGAGGGGGGAAACCTGCAGTGACATTCTCTGGGGATGGCAACACTGACATGCATCATTTTTGCAACCTCATTCTAACTTGCCTGTGACGGAGCTGGTGGGTGCCATTTTTGGTGCCCTCCCTCTAGCCTGCTAGCACTGGTGGGCAGGTCTCATGTCCCACCCATCCCACATAGCAGCTGAGAACCTGCTCTAAAAGGCCTCCCACACAGACTCAGTTACCCTGACATCCAGAACAAAAACAACAGTTTGAAAAGTGCCTAAACCAGAAGTGAGGGGGACCCATTTGCTAATCCTAAAGCAGCTGCTATAGAGGCAGGAAGCTCCAATGATTTTCTCTGGGGACATAAATGTTGAGTGGGTGCCATTTTTGCAATTTCATTCCAAATTGCTGGTGATGGAGCTGAGGCCCCCATTTTTGGTGTTCTCCCACTAGCACCAATGGGCTTGCCCCAAGCCCCACCTGCCTTGCCCAACCAAGTTAGTTGAGTGCACTGGGCCTAGCCTATCTTGTGCAATAGCTGTGCCCCCACCATACCTTGCAAGGGTGCTCAGTCTGCTCAAGGGATGACCCTTGAGTGCTGGACTCTGGAGACTAGGGTAGATTGTGCTTCTGGGCCCCACACATCACAAGACCCCACAAGACCCCATGAGACCACATCTTCAAAACTGGGAGAGGTAGCTGTATTGCCTAGTGCATACATACAAACACAAAATCAGGCAATATGAGGAGACAGAGAATAAGACACCAAAGAACAAGACAAATCACCAGAAAAAGACCTTAATGAAATGGAGATAAGCAAGCTACCAGATAAGGAGTTCAAAATAATGGTCATAAAGATGCTCACCAGGCTGGGAAGAAGAATAGATGAACACAATGAGAACTTCAACAAAGAGACAGAAAATAAAGAAAGTACCAAACAGAGGTTATAATTACAATGAAAATTATACTAGAGGGGTTCAAGAGCAGAATAGATGAAGTAGAAGCACAAATCAGTGAGCTGGAAGACAAAACAATGGATGTCACCCACACATAGTGGCAATATTTTAACAAAGAGTTTTAAAAACTAAGAATAACTTAAGGGCCTCTAGGATAACATAAGCAGACTGTGATTAACAGTATAGAAGGAGAAAGAGAGAGAAGGGGTCTGAAAAATTATATAAAGAAATTATGGCAAAAAGTTTTCCTGACCTGGGAAAGGAAACAGATATCCAGGTCCAGGAAGCACAGAGTTCCAAACAGGATCAGCCCAAGGAGAACCACGTCAAGACACATTATAATTAAAATCGTCAGATTTAAGGATAAAGAGAGAATCTTAAAAGCAGCTAGAGAAAAACAATTTAATACTTACAAGGGAAACCCCATAAGACTGTCAATGGATTTTTCAGTAGAAACTTTCTAGGTCAGAAGGTAGTGGCATGCTACATTCAATGTGCTGAAAGGTAAAAACTTACAACCAAGAATACTCCACCTGTCAGGGTTATAATTTAGAATTGAAGGAGAGATGAAGAGATTCCCAGAGAAGTAAAATCTAAAGAAGTTTATCACCACTAAACTGGCCTTATAAAAAATGTTAAAGGAATTTCTTTAAGTGGAAAAGAAAAGGCCATAACTAGAAATAAGAAAATATATAAAAGAAAAATTCTCACTAGTGAAGGCAAATATATAGAAAAGGTAGTAGATCAACCACTTATAAAATAAAATCAACTATAACTACAGTAACTAGTTAAGGGATACACAACATAAAAAGATGTAAATTATGATGCCCAAAACACAAAATCTGGGGGAGAGTGAGGGAGTAAAAATGTAGAGCAGGGGCTTCCCTGGTGGCGCAGTGGTTGAGAGTCCGCCTGCCAATGCAGGGGATACGGGTTTGTGCCCCAGTCCGGGAAGATCCCACATGCCACGGAGCGGCTGGGCCCGTGAGCCATGGCCGCTGAGCCTGTGCGTCTGGAGTCTGTGCTTCGCAATGGGAGAGGCCACAACAGTGAGAGGCCCGCGTATCACACACACACAAAAAAATGTAGAGCAGAGGCAGACTACTATATATATAGGTTGTTGTATATGAACCTCACAAACCAAAAGCATATAATAGACACACACACACAAAAATAAATCAATAAAGGGAAAGCAATCCAACATGACACTAAAGAGAGTCATAAAACCATAAGGAAAGAGAGCAAAAAAGAAGAAAAGAACAGAGAAGAACTATCAAAAGAAAAAAGAAAAGCAATTAACAGAATGGTAATAAGTACATGCTAATCAATAATTACTTTAAATATAAAGGGATTAAATTATCCAATAAAAAACATAGGGTGGCTGAATGGATTTTTTTTAAAAGTCCCATATATATGCTACCCATAAGAGACACACTTCAGATCTAAAGACACACACAGACTGAAAGTGAAGAGATAGAAAAAGATAATCTATGCAAGTGGAAACAAAAAGAAAGGTGAGGTAGCAATACTTATATTAAACAAAATAGACTTTAAAACAAAGACTATAGCAAAAGACAAATAAAGTTATTACATAGTGATAAAGGGGTCAATCCAAAAGAATAAAGCATTTGTAAATATTTATGTACCAACATAGAAGAACTTAAGTAAATAAACCAAATATTAAGAGATATAAAGGGAGAAATTGGCAGCAATACAATAATAATAGGGCATTTAGCACCCTACTTACATCAATGAATAGGTCATCTAGACAGAAAATCAGGAAAACATTGGCTTTAACTGATACATTTGACCAAAGGGCTTAATAGATATATACAGAATATTCCATCCCCAAAGAGCAATTCACATTCTTTTCAAGTGCACATAAAATATTCCCCAGGATAGATCACATATTATGTCACAAAACAGAAGTTAATAAATTTAAGAAGATTGAAATCGTATCAAGCATCTTCTCTGACCACACTGGTATAAAATGGTATCAAAACAAAAGCAGTTCTAAGAGGAAAGTTCATAGCAATACATACCTACTCAAGAAACAAGAAAATTTTCAAATAAAAAAAATTAATTTTAAACCTAAAGGAACTAGGAAAAGAACAAACAAAACCCAAAGTAATTAGAAGGAAGAAAATAATAAAGATCAGAGTAGTAATAAATGAAATAGACTAAAAAACAATAGAAAAGATCAATGAAACTAAGAGCTGATTCTTTGAAAAGGTAAATAAAATTGATAAAACTTTAGCCAGACTCATCATGAAAAAAAAGGTGGACCAGGGCTTCCCTGATGGCGCAGTGGTTGAGAGTCCACCTGCCGATGCAGGGGACATGGTTTCGTGCCCTGGTCTGGGAAGATCCCACATGCCATGGAGCAGCTGGGCCCATGAGCCATGGCCGCTGAGCCTGCACGTCTGAAGTCTGTGCTCCGCAATGGGAGAGGCCACAACAGTGAGAGGCCCATGTACCACACACACACAAAAAAAAGGTGGACCAAAATAAATATAATCCGAAATGAAAAAGAAGTTACAACCAATACAGAAATACAAAAGATAGTAAGGAACAACTATAAACAATCATATGCAAACAAATTGGACAATCTAGAATAAATGGACAAATTCTTAGAAGCATAAAATCTTCTAAAACTGAACCATGAAGAAACAGAAAATATGAGTAGACCAATTACTAGTAATGAAATTGAATCAAGAATCAAAAAAACTCATGACAAACAAAATTCCAGGACCAGATGCCTTCCCCCGTGAATTCTTCTGAACATTGAAAACAAAATAATAGCTATTCTTCTCAAACTATTCCAAAATATGAAGAGGAAGGTATGCTTCCAAACACATTATTTGAGGTCAACATTACCCTGATACCAAAACCAGACACAGATACTATAAAATAAGAAAATTACAGGCCAACAATGAACACAAATGCAAAAGCACTCAACAAAATATTAGCAAACCTAATTCAACAATACATTAAAAGGATCACATACCATAATCAGGTGGGAATTATTCCAGGGATGCAAAGATGATTCAACACTTGCAAATCAATCAATGTGATATGTCACATTAACAAAACAAAGAATAAAAATCATATGATCATTTCAATAGATGCAGAAAAAGCATTTGACAAAATTCAACATCTATTTATGATCTTAACTCTCAACAAGGTGGATACTGAGGAAATGTACCTCAACATAAGAAAGACCATATATGACAAACCCACAGGTAACATCATATTCAACAGTGAAAAGCTGGAAGTTTTTCCTCTAAGATCAGGAATAAGACAAGAACGCCTACTCTCACCACTTTTATTCAACATATTGGAAGTCCTAGCCACAGAGATTAGGCAAGAAAAAGAAATAAAAGGCATTCAAATTGGAAAGAAAGAAGTAAAACTGTCACTATTTGCAGATGACATGATACCAATATATAGAAATCCTAAAGGTGCCACCAAAAAACTACTAGAACTAATAAATGAATACAGTAATGCTGCAGGATACAAAATTTATACACAGAAATTTGTTGCATTTCTGTAAACTAATAACAAACTATCAGAAAGAGAAATTAAGAAACAATCCCATTTACAATTGCATTAAAAAGAATAAAGTACTTAGGAATAAATTTAACCAAGAAGGTGAAAGACCTATACTCTGCAAACTACAAGACATTGATGAAAGAAACTGAAGATGACACAAATAAATTGAAGGATATTCCATGCCCATGGATTGGAAGAATTAATGTTGTTAAAATGTCCATACTGCCCAAAGCAATGTACAAATTCCATGCAATTCCTATCAAAATACCCATGGTATTTTTTTCACAAAACTAAAACAAGTAATCCTAAAATTTGTATAAAAGCACAAAAGACCTTGAATGGCTAAAACAATCTTGAGAAAGAAGAACAAAGCTAAAGGTATTGTGCTCCCTGAATTCAAACTATACTGCAAAGCTGCAGTCATTAAAACAGTGTGGTACTGGCACAAAAATAGACACATAAATCAACAGGAAAAAATAGAGTTTAGAAATAAACCCACAGTGGTATGGTCAATTAATCTATGACAAAGGAAGGAAGACTATACAATGGTGAAAAGATAGTCTTTTCAATAAATTTTGTTGGGAAAACTGGACAGCTACACCTTAAAGAACGAAATGGTACCACTTTCTCAAACAAACAAAAATAAACTCAAAATGGATTAAAAACTTGAATGTAAGACCTGAAGCCATAAAACCTTTAGGAAAAAACATAGGCATTGTGTTCCTTGACATCAGTCCTAGCATTTGTTTTGTTTTTGATGTGTCCTCAGGCAAGGGAAACAAAAGCAAGAATAAACACATGGGACTATATCAAACTAAAAAGTTTTGCACAGCAAAGGAAACCATCAACAAAATCAAAAGGACATCTACTGAATGGGAGAATATATTTGCAAATGATGTATTCAATAAGAGGTTGATATCCAGAATATAATATAAAAAGAACTTATATGACTCAATATAAAAAAATCAAATAATTCAATTAAAAAATAGGCAGAAGACCTGAACAGACTCTTTTCTAAAGAAGACATACAGATGGCCAACAGGCACATGAAAAGATGCTCAACATCACTAATTATCAGGGAAATGCAAATCAAAACCACAATGACATATCACTTCATACCTGTTAGAATGACTACCATCCAAAATACAAGAAATAACAAGTGTTGGTGAGGATGTGGAGAAAAAAGAATCCTCGTGTATTGCTGGTGAGAATGCAAAATTGTACAGCCACTATGGAAAACAATATGGAGGTTCCTCAAAAAATTAAAAGTAGAGCTATCATACAATATAGCAATTCCACTCCTGGCATTATTTACAATAGCCAAGATATGATAGCAACCTAAGTGCCCATAAATAGATGAATAGATAAAGAGGATGTGATATATATATATATATATATATATATATATATATATATATATATCACTTATTTGTGGAGCCTAAAAAACAAAACAAATGAACAAACATAACAAAACAGACATAGATACAGAGAACAAACAGGTGGTTGCCAAAGGGGAAGTGGGTAGGTGCATGAGTGAAAGGTAAGAGAAATTAAGAGGTACAAAACTCCAGTTACAAAGTAAATGAGTCACAGGATGAAATGTACATTGTGGGGGATATAACCAATAATAACTTAGTATCTTTGTATGGTGACAGATGGTAGCTAGACTTATTGTGGTGATTATTTCATAATGTATAAAAATAGAGAATCCATATTTTGTGTACCTGAAACTAATATATTTTAAGTCAATTATAATTCAATAAAAATTAAATTTCAGAATTTGGAATAAAAAAGAAGTTAGCAAAAGAAAAATAAGTAAAAAATTAATATATGGAAAACAGAATGAGAAAGATAAAAGAATTAATTTAGAAAAAAATTCAAATTGAAACCTAAATCCAGAAATTATTTCTTTTACAAAAGTAACAGGTCTATATAAATGAGAGAAGACATAAATATAAATAATATTGGGAATAAGGATGGGGTCATAATGAATATGGATGAGATTGAAATAGTAAAAAAGTATTATGATAGTAGGAATTTTAATTGAAAATTTCATTTTTAAAGAATACATAAAAAATTAAATAAAATTAAGGAGAAAGAGAAAATCCAAATGAGACAATAAACATAGTTGAAATAGAAAAAAAAATTTAGTAGCATATCATTTAAAATCATGATTCAGAAACTCATCAAAGTATTAAATATTCAGAAAGTGTTGAGCAAAGAAATCTATTCCAGTTTGCTTAAATACATCTCATATTTACTTGAACATAAAACTTGGGGTACCGGTTACAAATGTTATCATTATTCATGTATTCTAAGGAACCCATCTCGGGCATTGCTGCTCTGAAAGAATATAACTGTACTGAATTAGCAATGATGTACAGGTCATAAACTTGGAAGATATAATAGACTCTACTGGCCATCTACAACTAAATGTTCTAAGTCCCCTTCCCTTGAAGTTCCCAGAGGATTGAGCACCTTTTTCTCATAGTGGTGCTCAAACAGTGACAATTATGTTGACTCTCTCCCTCCTTCCTTCTTTCACTCTCTCAAGTCCCTCAGTACTATAAATAGGATCAGTTCTCAAATGACCTGCCTGCATACAAACTCTTGTCTCAGGCCCTGGTTTCTGGGGAACCTAAGCTAAGTCAATATTAGATAGGTCCTTATATAAGATAAGGACCTATCTCTAATATATGCTATATACTCTATATGGAATATAATATAGATTAAAAATCTTGTGCTTTCTATCTTTTGAACTTAATACACAAGCTATGAGGAATTATGTGTGAAACAAAACTCACATTCTACATCTGATAGGGAGGGAACAATAAAGAAGATTTTTTTCATATTTAACACAAGTCCACCTTATTTCAAGGTTTATGTCAGTTTGACTTATAAGTGAATTATCACTATCATTTCCACCTTTACTTAATAAGATCTTGACCTTTGGTAAACAAGGTATAAATTTTACGACAAAAAGATAATTGCATGGACAACAAGAATTGTGCTCACTGACATTGCTGATAACAGAATTGGTGTGTCTATATGGTATAGTCTTTTCATTTTCTTCTTAAACCCATTGTGTCCTTTGGTAGGTATGTTTGTTGAGACATGAGGGCACTTAGGTTATTTTGATTTGTCAAAAGATTTTCAAAATTGGTTTTAAAGAATAAAAGAGAAATTCATATCATAAAAGAAAAATAAATGAAATTTAATAGTTCAATAAATAAAATCCCTTGCCATCAGTAAAATAAATGGGAAGTAAACAAAATTCGACAAATTCAATAAATGAAATTCTTTGTCGTCAGGAAAAAAGAGAAAATTAGACAGAAACAATCCACTTTCCAAAATGAACCAGGTTTCAATGGCTCAAAATGAAGGTTTTAATCCACATTTACTCTTGACCATTTTATTAAGAATAAGATAAATGAAGGTCTTTTGCTTTTAAGCAAACGATTGACCTTAAAATATATCAAATTTAAGTATTGCCCTCGTTAATCAAATAGGAAAGCCAACATCTCATGGCTTGGATTAGCCTTGTATTTGGCAGAGCCACTGGAGACGGGCCCCAGATTGACTTTAGTTGGTATGGCACATGTGGATCACTGAGTGATTCATCTCCAGATGGAAACATGTGCTCTACACTTCTAAGATGAAGCAATCATGGAGAAAATTTTTCTGAAATTGGGAAGGTCATCGTCTCTGGCTTGAAATGAAACCATCATAGAGCATGATCATATAGCAAAAATAAAATCAAAGCCGTCCTGGTAGTTATCAGCCTCTATAAACATTTCACCTTCTACTTACATTTATTTCAGACAAAGGAGTATGTTTTTATGAAACTGAGAAGTAATGGCAATGTCTTGTAAGCAGCTGCACTTTATTTTTTTCCTTTTTATTAGATAAAATTCAACACTTCAAATGTCAAACTATTGGAAAGTATAAACAAATATTTTCCTTTGAAGAAATAACAACCTAGATTACTTCAAGCATACATAAATGTCAAAGGCCACAGCATACACTATAAACATATAAAGAAAAAGCAGTCAGGAAGAGTTACAGTAAGTTGTCACACAAGGAAGGGAAAATAAAAACATATTCCCCTGAATGAAACAATTCACATTCTGCTTTATATTGTAATTATTTGTGTATCTATCTTATTTCTGAACCACAATAAGAGGACAAAGTGAGTCTTTTGTTGCTGCCTAGATGACCTCCTCTAGTGTCAACACAATACATTCTCGAAAATGTTGTTTAAAATAAATTTAAATTAAAAAAATCAGAGCTCTTTGAAGAAATCACACATAAGAAAAAATATGAATCTATGGTTAATTACACATTTGGAAAAATGTGTTCTGATGTGTTCCCATTTCCATTTGGGAAAGTCAAGGCTATAAATCTAGCACTCAAGTAATAATAATACAAGAAGCAGAGGATGAAGATGAGAAACCGATTCTATCATCAAACATGGTATTACATCGTGTGGTATATGGACTGGCATGTGCTGTGTGGTGTGAAGCACCAGAAGGGAACCTACGCTCAGAAATACGTGTACTCTCAGGTAGATATCAAAGGTTGGCATATTTTCAGTCTTTCACACTCCAGCCTCAGCCCCAAAGATCTGGGTTCTAACCCACAGTGGGAGAAAGGTCAGAGATCCCTCATTTACAGTCAGGTCAATTTTTTTTTTGTTGTTTAGTTTGTTTGGCTTTGATTACCTGTATGGTACATAATCTCTGGTGGAAAATAAAATTCATCAAGAATTTCATAGCACTGTACACCCATGCTTTTACAAAATTAATGTAAAATTGTCTTTCCTTATAGTGGATTTAAGAAAAATGTTACAAAAGCAACGAGAAAAACTCCTGGAATAAACAGCTATGTTTTGTCAAGGAGACTTCAAGTCACGACTTTCAACCAGGCAAAGGCTAGTGAATCCTGCAAGACAGAGAACGTGTGAAAATCAGCAAAGTCAAACTTGGGGTACTTCAGCGAGTAACTGAAAAACAGTATGTCTTTAATCTACTATTTTTGACAGTTTTTGTGTTTGTCCTAGGATAACTTTAAATACTGAGCTCTGTTTTGTCAGAATGAATATGACCAGATTAATTATGAAAACATTCTTTATTGTCTTAAAATAAAAAAGGATCTGAGTGTAGCTGAACTAAAAAGTTGGTAAGGGTCTTTAAGACTCATGGATACCGTTTTCAAAGTCAATATTTTTCTCGTTTTTCCCTTTCACTGGTGTTTTACTGAAAAGCTCATGATTTGATGGAATGGAAAAGAGAACATTCTGACAGACTTTTAAAATTAAAGGACGAAAAAATTTCCAGAGAATCCCATCCCATTTAAACTCTTCTGGCTCTGTGAACAGAAGTGTCACTGCTATTCAAAGTGACAAATTGCAGTAAGAATTATTCAACCTAAAACAAAATGCCTTTTAAATACACAAATTGGCTTTTTTACATAAAAAATAAATACAAAAATTGGCTTTTAAATAAATACACAAATTGATTTTCAGCCAATATCTTGATGATTATAAAAATATATACACAATGAGGATGATCACTTTTGTTCTGTCATCCAGGAATTGTCCTCAATAGACAGCACGTCCTTCTATAAAATTTTGTTAGGTATTGGTATGCTGCAGCAGACAAACAAACAAACAAAAAAAACCAAAATAAGGCGCAGATGCTGTTTTCAAAATATTATTAATTTTTGCTTGATATAAGCAAAATCGAGACTACTTTGTGTGGTTAACCAATTATACATGATCATTAAAAGACTTGTGACTTCTTTGATGATCTTTGGGTCATATTGCTATTCCACATTCCACAGTGTTCCTTCTAGTTTAATTATATAACAGTAGACAAAATATTCCAGTAAGACGCGAACTAACATCCAACTACAAACACGAAACACATGTGTTTGCAGGGTAAGTAAGGAAAGGGCACATTGGTTAATAATCAGGTGGGGACTAAGTCCAAACTGCAAAGGCACTGCCGGGTCTGCTAGTCTGCGAAGGCAGCATGAGGGCTGGTACTCAGAGCATGTTTTCCCTCCCAGCCGTCCATCACGGGGGCTCACTTAGTTCCCTGCTTCTCAGTCGGCTCACGCATAAAATGGGGAAGAATTTACCAGCCTTATATGTTTAGGGGTCTTCAAAACTTCATGAAAGGACTCAAACATTGAATGAATCTATCAAACCCGACATGATAAATATAACCGCCTGCCCTTTTACCTTCAAATTCAGGCTTATTTTGGGGGGGACTCTAAATGAGAGTTGTTGAAAATTAGTTTAAAATGTAGTATTCATTAAATTATATGTATTGAGTATATAATCTGTCATGTTAGGAGCTCTGCTTCACCTGCTTCTTGGCATTTATGATGTTAATATTGTGAGCACAGTTATGTGGGCAACTGGACACTTACAATGTCTTACCTGTATCCATTGTCAGTGCACAAGGAAAATGGCACGCAACATGACAACAATAGTATTTAGATACCACAGTGTGATGTACATGATTTTGTTTTATTCTTGCAATAATCCCTTGCAGTAGGAAAGCCAGGTGTAATATTACATTCATCTTACTGATAAAGTGAGGCTCAGAGAAGTTGAGGTTTGTCCAAGGCAAGAGGGTTAGTAAGTGGGAGAGCACAAATATGAGCATAACTTTGGTTGTAACTACAATTTTCCAGTGTTTAAGTTAGCCCAGGTTTAAGGCCTTAAAAAATTATAATAAACAGAAAAATAATCATATCATAAGGAAACAGACATTAAAAATTTTAAGTTTGATTGGCCCTTGAAGTTTTTCAAATTTTTAATTGCTATGTGTCATTTGATCATATTATTGATAACAATGAGAAAGATACAAAGGGATGGACTAAATTCTATAAAACGAATATATCACCGAGTTTATAGCATACTTGAACCTATCTGGAGAGTTTCTGTAGAGCAAATATCTGATTATCTGCGATGAAAATTAGCCCAGTCACCATGTGTAGTACAAGGGCTGGGAAGTACTTGAGAAGAGGTTCAGGAAAAGATAACAAGGGGCAGAGGAATGGCTCTATTTCAGGGTTTTCCTGCCAGAGGTGGTAACATTGGGGGAAGCAAGTCTGTTCTTCACAGATGGGATTGAACAATTAATAATATGGAGCAAAGTGAGGAAAGATTGAGGCTAAGGAGGAATCAAAGAAAGAAAACTCACTGGTACCTCATTTTTATCTTTGGTGTACATAAGCACACATGTTTTAAAACTCAGGAAATATTACTTTAGTCACTGGGCACATTAATAGACTCAGAAATCCTGGCCAGAAAGTATATTCTGGCTGGTCTGTTCTTTGTTAGATGTAGTCTTCCTCACAGACTAAGATGCTTTATCAAAGTAGGTCTTTAGGTTTCTTTGTTAAATGTTTATGCCACTTATTTTCATTCCATGTTAATTTTTCATATCCTAATCACTAGCAGATTCGGAAAGTTACTTAAACATGAGACAGTTCTACAAATTTTTCTCAAGTTTCCAAGGACCATGTGTTTGCAGAAAAATCCATTCAGGTAGTTTTTGTTTGGATGGGATAATGTTCTAAGTCTTGCAAATAATCCATTAGTTGCTCATTATCGTCATTAATCTTTGACTATTTAGACATTTCTAATGAAAAGAAATATTTTATGGACAGCCAATATTATTGTTGGATGATACAGTCAGAACAATTCATTCTTTTTAAGATGTAAAGTAATATCTGTTCAGAACAGCCAATGACCTAATTTTTAAACCATTAGATAATTTTTTCTATAATAAAAATAATTGGATTGTTTACTCATTATTGAGCACATAGTTGATAATTAAACGATTATTCAGGGACTTCCCTGGGGCTCCAGTGGTGAAGAATCCACTCTTCCACAACAGGGGGTGCGGGTTCCATCCCTGGTTGGGGATAAGATCCCGCATGCATGGGGTATGGCCAAAAAAATAGATTTTTTCATGTTTGAAAATATTCTCCCATTGGAAAACTTAAAACTTGATTGAAATCAAGATGAAATCCATACTTGAACTTATAATTCAGTTGCTTTGATATACAGGTGATCCCTAATTTTCCTTGTTCTGTTTAAAAATTTTGAACATGTAGAGATTTAAGGTAGAAACTTCAGCAATTCAGAAGTTTGTCAACATTTTATATATAGGCCTCATTTTGGAAAGGATCTAAAAATATTTAATGAGTTTTCTTTTTCTTCAACAAAGAAATAAAGATGCTATTAAACCTCTCTTACACGCCTTATCTCCACATCCATGCCTTGTAGCCTCGCCGCTGTCACACCCATGTAACACTGTACCTCGACAGGTAAACTTTTCCTGAATTAGCACTTTTTAAAAAAAAATTATTTATTTATTATTTTTTAACATCTTTAATGGAGTATAATTGCTTTACAATGGTGTATTAGTTTCTGCTTCGTAACAAAGTGAATCAGCTATATATATACATACATCCTCATATCTCTTCCCTCTTGTGTCTCCCTCCCTCCCACCCTCCCTATCCCACCCCTCTAGCTGTTCACAAAGCACCGAGCTGATCACCCTGTGCTATGCGGCTGCTTCCCACTAGCTATCTGTTTTACATCTGGTAGTGTATATATGTCCATGCCACTCTCTCACTTCGTCCCAGCTTACCCTTCCCAATCCCCGTGTCCTCAAGTCCATTCTCTAGTAGGTCTGCGTCTTTATTCCCATCCTGCTTCTAGGTTCTTCATGACCATCTTTTTTTTTTTTTTTTTTTAGATTCCATACATATGTGTTACCATACAGTATTCATTTTTCTCTTTTGGACTTACTTCACTCTGTATGACAGACTCTAGGTCCATCCACCTCACTACAAATAACTAAATTACATTTCTTTTTATGGCTGAGTAATATTCCATTGCATATATGTGTCACATCTTGTTTATCCATTCATCTGTCGATGGACACTTAGGTTGCTTCCATGTCCTGGTTATTGTAAATAGAGCTGCAGTGAGCATTGTGGTACATGTCTCTTTTTGAATTATGGTTTACTCAGGGTATATGCCCAGTAGTGAGATTGCTGGGTTGTATGGTAGTTCTATTTTTAGTTTTTTAAAGAACATCCATACTGTTCTCCATAGTGGCTGTATCAGTTTACATTCCCACCAACAAGTGCAAGAGGGTTCCCTTTTCTCCAAACCCACACCAGCATTTACTGTTTCTAGATTTTTTGATGATGGCCATTCTGACTGGTGTGAGATGGTATCTCATTGTAGTTTTGATTGGAATTTCTCTAATAATTAGCGATGTTGAGCATTCTTTCATGTGTTTGTTGGCAATCTGTATATCTTCTTTGGAGAAATGCTTATTTAGGTCTTCTGCCCATTTTTGGATTCGGTTGTTTGTTTTTTTGATATTGAGCTGCATGAGCTGCTTGTAATTTTGGAGATTAATCCTTTGCCAGTTGCTTTGTTTGCAAATATTTTCTCCCATTCTGAGGGTTGTCTTTTCATCTTGTTTATGGTTCCTTTGCTGTGCAAAAGCTTTGAAGTTTCATTAGGTCCCATTTGTTTATTTTTGTTTTTATTTCCATTTCTCTAGGAGGTGGGTCAAAAAGGATCTTGCTGTGATTTATGTCATAGAGTGTTCTACCTATGTTTTTCTCTAAGAGTTTGAGAGTGTCTGGCCTTACATTTAGGTCTTTAATCCATTTTGAGTTTATTTTTGTGTATGGTGTTAGGGAGTGTTCTAATTTCATTGTTTTACATGTAGCTGTCTAGTTTTCCCAGCAACACTTATTGAAGAGGCTGTCTTTTCTCCATTGTATATTCTTGCACCCTTTGTCAAAGATAAGGTGACCATAGGTGCATGGGTTTATCTCTGGGATTTCTATCCTGTTCCATTGATCTATACTTCTGTTTTTGTGCCATTACCATACTGTCTTGATTACTGTAGCTTTGTAGTATAGTCTGAAGTAAGCGAGCCTGATTCCTCAAACTATGTTCTTCTTCTGAAGATTGCTTTGGCTATTCGGGGTCTTTTATGTTTCCATACAAATTGTGAAATTTTTTGTTCTAGTTCTGTGGAAAACGCCAGTGGTAGTTTGATAGGGATTGCATTGAATCTGTGGATTGCTTTGGGTAGTATAGTCATTTTCACAATGTTGTTTCTTCCAATACAAGAACATGATATATCTCTTCATCTATTTGTATCATCTTTACTTTCTTTCATCAGTGTCTTATAGTATTCTGCATACAGGTCTTTGGTCTCCTTCAGTAGGTTTATTCCTAGGTATTTTATTCTTTTTGTTGCAATGGTAAATGGGAGTGTTTCCTTAATTTCACTTTCAGATTTTTCAACATTAGTGTATAGGAATGCAAGAGGTTTCTGTGCATTAATTTTGTATCTGGCTACTTTACCAGATTTATTGATTAGCTGTAGTAGTTTTCTGATACCATCTTTAGGATTGTCTATGTATAGTATCATGTCATCTGCAAACAGTGACAGCTTTACTTCTTTTCTGATTTGGATTCCTTTTATTTCTTTTTCTTCTCTGATTGCTGTGGCTAAAACTTCCAAAACAATATTGAATAATAGTGGTGAGAGTGGGCATGCTCATCTTGTTCCTAATCTTAGTGGAAATGGTTTCAGTTTTCACCATTGAGGATGATGTTGGCTGTGGGTTTGTTGTCTATCACCTTTATTATGTTGAGGTAAGTTCCCTCTGTGCCTATTTTCTGGATGGTTTTTTCATAAATGGGGGTTGAATTTTGTCGAAAGCTTTTTCTGCATCTATTGAGATTATCACATGGTTTTTATTCTTCAATTTGTTAATATTGTGTATCAGATTGATTGATTTGAGTATATTGAAGAATCCTTGCATTCCTGGGATAAACCCCACTTGATAATGTTGTATGATCTTTTTAATGTGCTGTGGATTCTGTTTGCAAGTATCTTGTTGAGGATTTTTGCATCTATGTTCATCAGTGATATTGGCCTGTAGTTTTCTTTCTTTGTGAAATCTTTGTCTGGTTTTGGGATCAGGATGTTGGTGGCCTCGTAGAATGAGTTTGGGAGTGTTCCTCCCCCTGCTGTATTTTGGAAGAGTTTGAGGAGGATTGGTGCTAGCTCTTCTCTAAATGTTTGGGAGAATTCACCTGTGAAGCCATCTGGTCCTGAGCTTTTGTTTGTTGGAAGATTTTTAATCACAGTTTCAATTTCAGAGCTGGTGATTGGTCTGTTTATATTTTTTATTTCTTCCTGGTTCAGTCTTGGAAGGCTGTGCTTTTCTAAGAATTTGTCCATTTCTTCCAGGTTGTCCATTTTATGGCATATAGTTCCTTGTAGTAATCTCTCATGATCCTTTGTACTTCTGCAGTGTCAGTTGTTACTTCTTTTTCATTTCTAATTCTATTGACTTGAGTCTTCTCCCATTTTTTCTTGATGAGTCTGGCTAATGGTTTACCAATTTTGTTTATCTTCTCAAAGAACCAGCTTTTAGTTTTACTGATCATTGTTATTGTTTCCTTCATTTCTTTTTCATTTATTTCTGATCTGATCTTTATGATTTCTTTCCTTCTGCTAACTTTGGGGTTTCTTTGTTCTTCTTTCTCTAATTGCTTTAGGTGTAAGGTTAAGTTGTTTATTTGAGATATGTCTTGTTTCTTAAGGTAGGATTGTATTGCTATAAACTTCCCTCTTAGAACTGTTTTTGCTGCATCCCACAGATTTTGGGTCATCGTGTTTTCATTGTCATTTGTTTCTAGGTATTTTTTGATTTCCTCTTTGATTTCTTCAGTGATCTCTTGGTTATTTAGTAATGTGTTGTTTAGCCTCCAGGTGTTTGTGTTTTTTACAGATATTTCCTTTAATTGATATCTAGTCTCACAGTGTTGTGGTTGGAAAAGATACTTGATACGAATTTAATTTTCTTAAATGTAACCAGGCTTGATTTGTAACCCAAGGTATGGTCTATCCTGGAGAATGTTCCATGAGCACTTGAGAAGAAAGTGTATACTGTTGTTTTGGGATGGAATGTCCTATAAATATCAATTAAGTCCATCTTGTTTAATGTGTCATTTAAAGCTTGTGTTTCCTTATTTATTTTCATATTGGATGATCTGTCCATTGGTGAAAGTGGGGTGTTAATTTCCCTTCTATGATTGTGTTACTGTCGATTTCCCCTTTTATGGCTGTTCGTATTTGCCTTATGTATTGACGTGTTCCTATGTTGGGTGCATAAATATTTACAATTGTTGTATGTTCTTCTTAGTTTGATTCCTTGATAATTATGTAGTGTCCTTCTTTGTCTCTTCTAATAGTCTTTATTTTAAAGTCTATTTTGTCTGATATGAGAATTGTTACTCCAGCTTTCTTTTGATTTCTTTTTGCATGGAATATCTTTTTCCATCTCCTCACTTTCAGTCTGTATGTGTCCCTAGGTCTGAAGTGGGTCTGCTGTAGACAGCATATATATGTGTCTTGTTTTTGTATCCATTCAGCCAGTCTATATCCTTTGGTTGGTGCATTTAATCCATTTACATTTAAGGTAAAATGATCAATAGGTATGTTCCTGTTACCATTTTCTTAATTTTGGGGGGTTTGCTATTGTAGGTCTTTTCCTTCTCTTCTGTTTCCTGCCTAGAGCAGTTTCTTTAGCATTTGCTGTAAGGCTGGTTTGGTGGTGCTGAATTCTCTTAGCTTTTGCTTGTCTGTAAAGGTTTTAATTTCTCCATCAAATGTGAATCAGAACCTTGCTGGGTAGAGTAATCTCTGTTGTAGGTTTTTCCCTTTCATCACTTTAAATATGTCCTGCCACTCCCTTCTGGCTTGCAGAGTTTCTGTTGAAAGATCAGTGGTTAACCTTATGGGGATTCTCTTGTATGTCAGTTGTTGTTTTTACCTTGCTGCTTTTAATATTTATTCTTTGTATTTAATTTTTGATAGTTTGATTAATATGTGTTTTGGCGTGTTTCTCCTTGGATTTATCCTGTATTGGACACTCTGTGCTTCCTGGACTTGATTAACAATTTCCTTTCCCATATTAGGGAAGTTTTCAACTATAATCTCTTCAAATATTTTCTCAGTCCCTTTCTTTTTCTCTTCTTCTTCTGGAACCCCTATAATTCGAATGTTGGTGCATTTAATGTTGTCCCAGATGTCTCTGAGACTGTCCTCAATTCTTTTCATTCTTTTTTCTTTATTCTGCTCTGTAGTAGTTATTTCCACTTTTTTATCTTCCAGGTCACTTATCCGTCCTCTGCCTCAGTTATTCTGCTATTGATTACTTCTAGAGAATTTTTAATTTCACTTATTGTGTTGTTCATCATTATTTGTTTGCTCTTTAGTTGTTCTAGGTCCTTGTTAAACGTTTCTTGTATTTTCTCCATTCTATTTCCAAGATTTTGGATCATCATTGCTATCATTATTCTGAATTCTTTTTCAGGTAGACTGCCTATTTCCTCTTCATTTGTTAGGTTTGGTGGGTTTTAACCTTGCTCCTTCATCAGCTGTGTTTTTCTCTGCCTTCTCATTTGCTTATCTTACTGTGTTTGGGGTCTCCTTTTCACAGGCTGCAGGTTGGTAGTTCCCATTGTTTTTGGTGTCTGTCCCCAGTGGCTAAGGTAGGTTCAGTGGGTTGTGTAGGCTTCCTGTTGGAGGGGACTAGTGCATGTGTGCTGGTGGATGAGGCTGGATCTTGTCTTTCTGGTGGGCTGGGCCTAGTCCGGTGGTGTGTTTTTGGGTGTTTGTGACCTTATTATGATTTTTGGCAGCCTCTCTGCTGATGGGTGGGGTTGTGTTCTTGTCTTCCTAGTTGTTTGGCATAGGGTGTCTAGTACTGTAGCTTGCTGGTCATTGATTGGAGCTGGGTCTTGGCATTGAGGTGGAGATCTCTGGGAGATTTTTGCCATTTCATTTGACGTGGAGCTGGATGGTCTCTGGTGGTCCAATGTCCTGAACTCAGCTCTCCCGCCTCAGAGGCACAGCCCTGATACCTGACCAGAGCACCAAGACCCTGTCATCCACATGGCTCAGAATAAAAGGGAGAAAAAAGAAAGAAAGAAACAAAGAAATAAAATAAAATAAAATAAAATAGTTATTAGAGTAAAAAAATAATTATTAACAACAAAAAAAATTTTTAAGTAATAAGAAAAAGAAGAAATAAAGAGAGAAGAGAGCAACCAAACAAAAAAACAAATCCACCAATGATAACAAGTGCTAAAAAACTATAAAAAAACAAACAAACAAAAAAATGGACAGACTGAACCCCAGGACAAATGGTAAAAGCAAAAGCAAAGCTATACAGACAAAATCACGCACAGAAGCATACACATACATGCTCACTAAAGAGAAAAAGAGAGAAAAAAAATATATATATATACATTGTTGCTCCCAAAGTCCACCACCTCAATTTGGGATGATTCCTTGTCTATTCAGGAATTCCAGAGATGCAGGGTACATCAAGTTGATTGTGGAGCTTTAATCCGCTGCTCCTGAGTCTGCTGGGAGAGATTTCCCTTTCTCTTCTTTGTTCGCACAGCTCCCGGGGTTCAGCTTTGGATTTGGACCCCGCCTCTGCATGTAGGCCGCCTGAGGGCGTCTGTTCTTCGCTAAGACAGGACGGGGTTAAAGGAGCAGCTGATTCGGGGGCTCTGGCTCACTCAGGCCCGGGGGACGGAGGGGCACAATGAGGGGTGAGCCTGCGGCGGCAGAGGGCGGCGTGACGTTGCACCAGCCTGAGGTGCACCGTGCGTTCTCCCGTGGAAGTTGTCCCTGGATCCCGGGACCCTGGCAGTAGCGGGCTGCACAGGTTCCCCAGAATGGGGGTGTGGAGAGTGACCTGTGCTCGCACACAGGCTTCTTGGTGGCGGCAGCAGCAACCTTAGCGTCCCACGCCCGTCTCTGGGGTCCGCGCTGGTAGCCGCGGCTCGCGCCCGTCTCTGGAGCTCGTTTAGGCGGCGCTCTGAATCCCCTCTCCTCGCGCACCAGGAAACAAAGAGGGAAGAAAAAGTCTCTTGCCTCTTCGGCAGCTCCAGACTTTTCCCGGACTCCCTCCCGGCCAGCCGTGGTGCACTAACCCCTTCAAGCTGTGTTCACACCGCCAGCCCCAGTCCTCTCCCTGCGCTCCGACTGAAACCCGAGCCTCAGCTCCCAGCCCCGCCCGCCCCGGCGGGTGGGCAGACAAGCCTCTCGGGCTGGTGTGTGCCTGTCGGCCCCGATCCTCTGTGCGGGAATCTCTCCGCTTTGCCCTCCGCACCCCTGTTGCTGTGCTCTCCTCCGCGGCTCCGAAGCTTCCCCCCTCCGCCAGCCGCAGTCTCCGCCCGCGAAGGGGCTTCTAGTGTGTGGAAACCTTTCCTCCTTCACGGCTCCCTCCCACTGGTGCAGGTCGCGTCCCTATCCTTTTGTCTCTGTTGTTTCTTTTTTCCTTTGCCCTACCCAGGTATGTGGGGAGTTTCTTGCCTTTTGGGGGGTCTGAGGTCTTCTGTCAGCGTTCAGTAGGTGTTCTGTAGGGGTTGTTCCACGTGTAGATGTATTTCTGATGTATCTGTGGGGAGGAAGGTGATCTCCACGTCTTACTCTTCCGCCATCTTGAAGCTCCACCCCTGAGCCCTTTCTTGACATCAGTTCTGACTACTCGATAAATCACTTTTAAAAACACCAAAGCCCAGCTCACCACCCCCACCAATTATCAGAATCCCTGAGTGGGATGAAGGTATCATTTTGTTTAGAAACTTCCCCACATAATTTTAAAAGCCAAGCAGGCTTGGGAATCCACTGCTCAACATTTCCCTCCCAGTTTAGCAGTGAAAAAATTGTTCTCCACCATCACACCCCTGGGCAGGGCCCAGCACACTTCTGGGCACGTATGGGTTTTGGCTCAAAAGAAACCATTTACCCTGTGACCATTCTTTTGACCCGAAAAGAGGAAACTGCTCAACTTCCAGCTACCAACTTAGTAATTTGGTGTCTTTAACCTAGAGAACAGCAAATTTTTTTAAAATATATATCTAATGCCAAATTCTCATGAGAGTCTAATCACAGCACTGTTGTCTCTCTCCCACCCCCCCCCTTTTTTTTTAAGGAAATGCAGATGATAAACTAAAAAAAATGTCAGCTTTTGGAATAGACAGATGTGAACGGAAACCTCAACTCTACCACTCATGGACAGCATAAATGCCCAGGTAAACGGCTTCATTGTGTTGAATTTCAGCTACCGTAGATGTAATGTAGGAATAAATATCCCATCTACAGGGTTGATTGAAGGGTGAAATAAGAATATATGTATGAAATAACTGGCACATAAGTTTTCTAGAAGTAATATTCCATTCTTCTAAAGGATCTTATACTTTAAAACTACAGTTTTGACATCGGGATTTTCTAGAAGCATAGAGCTTCTGTGGCAGTGCCTTGGGGGACACGGTTGGGACAAGGGAGAGGTGCGAGGAGAAAGAGCTCTGATCCCATAAAGTCAGGTTCCACCAGAGGAGCTCCACTTTGATCTATTTTATTCAGTAGCCTTTGACATCAGATGTCACATAATGAAAGAATTCTGTCAAAGGAAAAAAATGCGTAAAAGTCACTGATTTAAGTTATTATGGTAGCCATCACTTGTGTTTTTCTTTTACGTCCACATAATTCACTACAAAAGCACACGTAGATTTATTTATATCATCAACTATAATATTGGTTTTAATTTTGTTTTTACATATTTAACAAAAAACAGTTTGGTAATTCTGTACTTGGACCACAATAAAAGGTCAATTTCAGGAAAAAAATATTCTTGTTAAGGTTTATCATATAGTAATAAACCAGATGATAAATGATTAAAATACCATGTCTGATTAAGCCAAAGTACCAAACACTGAGGTCACAAGTAGAAGATTCATATTTTAGATGTGGATATAGAACATAACAAATGTTACATTAGAAAGGGCTTTAAGAAAGCAATGGAACTTAGTCAATACCAGTAAGAAAATGATTAAGGTAGCTTAGGCAAAATGATCTTATAGAACATGTAAGCTTTCCCTTATTTCAATTATAATAAGAATTAATGGGACCAAAAGCAGTCTGGAATTTCTATAGATATCAGTCTTTTTAGTTGTTCATTGTTTCCCAAAATAGCAGAGGATACATGACCTTCTTGCTGTTCTTCATTTAGCAAACCTAATCACATTATTATAAACATAGTTTCTTATCATATCCATCCAAATTTCTGGAAAATATTAAGATTTATTGTCAAAACAATGAAAACAAAAGAAGCTGTGCCTTTGCATATTTTCTGTTAGGCGTTTCCTGTTGCTTTCTGCATATTTTTTATTGCAATCATAGTTGCAGCTGAACCTCTTTAATATTCTGTCTCTCTCTTTCTCTCATTTGTGGATGTGGCATTAAGTGGCTAAAATTACCAGGTAAAGTTCATCCCTAAATTCTTTAATGGCTCACCCACAGTGTTTTACTCCTTGGAACATAGATCACTGGAGTCTTTTGAAATTCATTTTGCATGTAGTAGTACAAGATGGCCTGTAAGAACAAAGGCCATAAAATGGACAATTTAGCCAGAGGCAAGAAACAGCTAATCAAAATGCCAAATGAAAACCTTGGTAGTTGAAATTTATTTGGTGTTTTGAAGACTACACAACTTGGGTTCCTGCAATTCTACATACATTATCAGTATTCATGGCTATAATATATGTACTCTTTAGTCTTTAGTGTGTACTTTAGTTTTCAAAGTAACTTTTCAATAAAATTAATAAGGAAGTGAGATACTCCTGGGATCACACTGTCTCTCTAATTCAATTTGCTTCCTGGAAGTGAAAAAAATTATAGGCAACTTCTAGCAATTTTGTTCAAACAATGTTAACATATTAGTCTACCTTACAGATTTACAACCATTTTGTTTGTGGAACAAACATTGCCAAACAGGAATCAGGATAATGCTTTTAGACACTGTAAAATCAAGACAGCATATGATACAAATAACTGTTATTAACTTCATGTTGACCAGACACATATTCTCTTGGAAAACCAGCAAAGCTTGTACCTTAATACATTTTTTTTGATGAAACGAAAAGGTAAAACTTTAGTTATCTGAAAACTATTTTGAGATTAGTTTACAGTTCTCTTAAAAATTTTTATAGGGCTTACTGTGTGCTAGCTAGATATGGTACTAGGCCTGGAGATAGAACAAAGGATAAGATGTAATCTCTCCTTCGAGGAAATATCATAAGTATGTCAAAAATTGTGTCAGAGCAATGTGAAAATTGCAATAATGGACTTCGACACAAGGTACAGTAATGGAAGGCATAAGAAAGGACTGATTCATTCTGGAGAACAACCACATGAGGTTCCACAGAGAAGGGGGACTGAGCTTAGTTTGAAGGGTATAAAGGAGATGTGAGAAACAAGATGGCCAGGAAATGACGGGTAGACAAATTACTTTGGTCAGAGTGAAGAGAGACAACAAAGCACTGAGGAGAGGAATAGTATAATGAAATGTTTGAAGAAATGCTAATATGTCACAATTACAGGGACGTGAAGCTTGATACTACACATGGCAAGAATTAAAGTCACATATGTAGGAAGGTTCTTGCATGCCATGTAAGGCATTTTTTGGATACCAGTGGTATACAAACTTTTTAGTTTTTACACATACAATTTGTTAAAAAAAAAAGCACTCCATCGATATCTGTATGTCTATTTATTTATTTAATTGTCTGTGACCTCCATAAAGGCAGTTTTAAAAAACATCTGTCTTACTTATTGATATCTTTCAAGTGTCCATAACAGTACCTGGCACAAGAGGGCTCAATAAATAGCCGTTCAGTGAATGAGGCACATTACTAAACACAAATAAAAATAGAATTTTCAAGAGGATGTGCTAAAGATGAAATAAAATGGAGTTTGAAGGGTTTTGCTAATTGGAATAGCTTTATATTATCATTAGCTTATATCTCTAGGTACAAAATATACTTTGAGGTTCATCTATAATAATGGTAGGTGTTAATCAGTATATTTAGTAATCTTCTTGATAATTTTGAACTTTTTTGCCAACCATCTTCTCCACTCTTATTATGTCACCCTTCTCTTCACCTTGCGATGTGGCTGGGAGAAAGCTTGTGTGAAGGTAATAAGAAGATGTCTCAGCTCTGTATTTTTTTAATTGCTCTCTTTGCTTACATTATTGTCTTCAATCAATGGTTTCTTCGGGGGAGTGTTCTTAAGCAACTCGCTCGTTTTCTGAGATTTAGTCAAAACTAAATAATATAAATGATACATTCACTTGCTGATTCATATAAACTGCAGAACATTACAATACTTTGAAAGTAAATGAAAGAGTGAGGACGTCATCATAAACTGCACTGGGGCACCCAACTCTTGCTTCTGAATTCTTTATGTGACGATTTATTATCAGTGGAACTGAAGGACGGCACCAGGGCCCACCTGTATATTACATATCAACAGAGTGTAGCGAATTTCTTTTTCTTATTACAATACAGTGTAATGAATGCAAAAAATTCAATATTTTCTTCCTTCACTCCAAAAGATTGCCTTTTCCCCCCTGAGGTACATACACCCCCCCTTTGGAGACCATGGTTGTGGAAATAGAAACCAAAGTAAAACACTAAGCACAGAAATGACACACTTAGACTTGAATTGGAAGAAATGCTCTGTAGCCCAGTTTCCTAGACAGCTTTAAGTAAATATTTTAATTCTGTCATTTTGGATGGATAGAAAGCTTTCTAATATGTACTTTAGACTTTTTTTGATTTGTTAATCACTATCTTTACAGGACTTGATTTTTTCTTTATGACATTATTACTATTATACTGTGGCACGATACAGAGAGGTCTTTAAGTCTACTCACTTTTTTAAAACCGTGAGTCTCTATATTAAGTGACCCCACATTATTATTATTTTGAAATTCCTATTATTGACTTTCAGAAAACTTTAGCCTCTTCTCCTTCGTCTAGTTATTATTATAAGTCCTTCTTGACTCATCCAATTTAATTTATATTCAGAGAGCATGAAACCCAGATTACCAGGCTTAGTAAAATTGTATCTAAAATAAGGCAAACACTTTCTGAATTCAGGCCTGAAGGATGCTCCTCTAAGCAAACTTAATATGTGACTTAATCTGTGGACTTGATGTTCTCTACACTTTTCAGATGCTTTTTTATTTTATTTTTTGTCTCCATTTTTAGGTTGTGGGACATATTCCAGATAAATTTAAATGCCAGATCCCCACATTCTGGACAAAGAAAGCATGACTCTACCTGTTCTCCTTTGTGTTTTCATGGTTGCTCTTTATAAAGACTTGTTAACATTTCTTTTTTATTATTAGGACATTTGCACACTTCTAAACTTGATGATTGGAGCTCTAGAGAGATTTGAGTAGATAAAAACAGGGAAACATTGGCCCTGATATGCAAATTGAGGACTGCCAAAAAGCAAGATGAAGAGGGAGCAAGGAAAGAGTGGGTAAAGAAGGTAAATGCAAACAACACCTAGGACTTAATTCTGAGTGGGAGACTCTCATGACCGAGAGTGAATCCTGTGTGAAGTCGTAGTTCAGATGAATAAGAAGAGGTACCTGGGGTGATTGGCAAATAGAGAACAGATATGTCTCAGCCAACAAGTCAGAGAGAGGGGACATAGCCACTGTCTGGGACACAGTACAGTAAATCCCCTACATACGAACCTTCAAGTTGTGAACATTCAAAGATGTGAACATACATTTGCATGTCCAGTCACGTAAGTTAGTTCACGTGTCTGGCGTACATTGTCATGTGTGTGCATCCTCTACAAGTGGCTGTGCTTTTGTGTACATTACAATACTGTATAGAGTACAGTAGTACAGTATCTTTATTTCAAGCCCAGGATGTCCAGAAGCAAGCGTAAAAGCAGTTGTGATGTAGCTGGTACTACTCTACTTTTCAAGGTACTGTCCTATAAGATTAAAAAAGTTTTATTTTTTGTGTTTCTTTGTTTTTTATGTATTATTTGTGCAAAAAGTATTATAAACCTATTACAGTACAGTACTATATAGCTGATTATATTAGTTGGGTACCTAGGCTAACTTTGTTGGACTTAACAAAAAAATTGGACTTAACGAACACGCTCTCGGAATGGAACTCATTTGCATGTAAGGGACTTACTGTAGTGACACGTTAGCAGTGCCCAGAGCTGGGCAACCACTGCTTGGGGGGTGGGGTTTGAACTGATTCTCAAATAAATGAATTTAAGATAAATCAAACTGTCTCTTCCATATGCTGTTGGGTACCTAGTGAATCAAGATTTTATTTATTCTACTGACTGTAAGGTTATTCATCTATCTTCTGTGAAAATTCTCATAAATATGGAAAAGTACTGAAAGTAATACAAATATACATATACATCTGCTCAGAATTAACACATATTACTATCTTATCCTATTTGTTTCAAATTTTTGTTAAGGAATAAAACATCAGAGTTTAACTTCTCTTTGAATTGCTATCCAGCCTCAGAATTGAGACATTGGGCTTCCTGCTAATAAGAGCAATTTGGAGTTTGAGAAATTAACTGGAAAAAAATTGGATATAACTGTATTTTCATACCAAACTCTGAGTTATGCTGCACATAGGACAAAGGGAAGTATTACCGATTTCTTTTACTATAGATTTTTCTATTTCATCATATAATAGTGCTTTAAATGTCCCATTAGATATCCATTAGTTCTGCATGACGGTTAGCAGTACACTTATTTTGGCACATACATCATGGGTAAGGAGTTTCTAAAGTCCTGTTTAATGGATTCACATAGTTTAAATTCCTGACAAGGGAGTGCCTGGACTGAGCCACCAACGGGAGAAATAAAAGGATTAAAACCTCCTAGCTGCTGTTCTTTTTCACTTAAGGAAACACAGAATACCAGATGCAGGTATTTTGGAAGCAAAGTGTGCCTGTGAACAAATTATTTTTCTTTCCCATATTATACTTTCTCTCAGATCACTTTCTTTGCCTTCCTGAGGCGGGAAGGTCCCAGGTTGAGTTCTCAGGCAGCAGACATGAGACGAGGTTTGTGTGCAGGGGTTATTGAGTAATGCCTTGGGATTACTCCTGTAAGGGCATGAGGAAGCCAGGCGTGGGCAGAGGGAGGATTGAGCTGTGAAGCAGATTCAAAGATTCAAAAGAGGTCTTAGCTGGTTCCACTGGGCTCGTGGGAGCAGGGATGGCTCTTCACAGTTGTCCTTATTTGAGGAGGAAGGTAAGAAAGGCTGCTCCTGGGGAGGGGATAATAGCCTCCAGCCAGGCAGTTCCTCATGGTCTAGGAAAATTTCTAGAGAGGGCTTCATGTTTGTACCATCAGCAGGCAACACTGAGGGCCTCAGTCCTCCAGAGGGAATCTGGGCAGCTCACCATGCCTGGGTCCAGCCTGTGCATGCAACATATGGAGGGTAGCAGAGAGCAGATGTTATGGCACACATATTATTAATAAGTAAAATAGCCACTCAGAGACAGCTATCCAAATTAATGCAATTTGGTTTCTTTGGAAATAAATATTTTATTTGTGGTAGTAAAACTGTGTAAACTGTATGACTATTTTTCCTATCCATTACTTTGTAGTTAAACCACTTAAGAACGATTTCAAAGGAGGCGTGCAAAAGAAAAGCCACGCTCACTCCCTGAGCGGAAACAACAATATGATTTGACAGATGACATACACAGATAGAGAACACTTAGGGAACAATTATATAACCTTGCATGAGGAAATACATAATAATGGTCTAGGAATAAAAATGCTAGTGAAACTTAGGTTGGAGGAGTTTCCAGAATGGATCGGTATCTGAATTTCTAGAGAAATATCATTAATAAAAGCACCAGTTGAATTTTTTCTTTTGCATTTTTCCCAAGACATTGTTTTTAGCAGGTAAAATGTAGTTATTGCCACATTATATGTTAACTTTTTTTTTGTAAGTACCTAGGTTATTGAAAGTTATAAAACAAAAAATGGAGCACAGATGAATTAGTTTCCAAAATGTTTTAGTCCAGTAAAACATCATATAAAGGGCCTTGCAATACTATGACTTTGCTGACAATCTAGATTAAGTCATTTCCCCATATAGTCCTCCCTTCCCTATAACTAAAAAGACATAAAACAAAGCTATCATTCTTGTGTTTATATGAGAACAGAGAGTGTCATCCTGTTCCACTAGAACTCAGTATTCTGGTGGAAATGTGTGGACCCTGTCATTTACCATATCTCTCAGAAGTACAGATGTTGGCCTCTATGTGATGGCTTACGATGCTAAATCTTCCTTAAGTTTAGAAAGAGAACAACTCAATTTAAAAGTGCTGATATTCAGGATTTCATGAGTACTAATAGATGCTGATTTACTTATTGATCAGTTGCCTGTAATTATATGACTTTTATGTGAAATGTCTGAATACAAGCGTTATATAGTACAGGCATAACTTGTTTTATTGTGCTCCACTTTATCAGGCTTCACAGATACTGTGTTTTTCACAAATTGAAGGTTTACGGCAACCCCACGTCCAGCAGGATTTATTCACTTCATATATGACACACTGTGTCATATTTTGTTAATTCCTGCAATATTTCAAACTTTTTCATTTTATTATATTTGTTATGGTCATCTGTGATCAATGATGATGATCAGTGATGTTACCACTGTCATTGTTTTGGGGTGCCATGAACCACACCCATATAAGATGTTTAACTTAATTGATAAATGTGTGTGTTCTGACTGCTCCAATGACTGGCCATTTCTCCACCTCTCCCCCTCTCTTTGGGTCTTCCTATTCCCTGAAACACAGCAACATTGAAATTATTCCAATTAATAACCCTGCTATGGTCTCTAAGTGTTTGAGTGAAAGGAAGATTCACATGTCTCTTACTTTAAATCAAAAGCTAGAAATGATTAAGCTTAGTAAGGAAGGCATTTCAAAAACTGAGATACAGTTAGCTAGGCCTCTTTCACCAGTTAACCAAGTTGTGAATGAAAAGAAAAAGTTATTGAAGGAAATGAAAAATGCTACTCCAGTGAACTCATGAATGATAAGAAAGTGAAACAGTCATATTGCTGATATGGAGAAAGTTTTAATGGTCTGGATAGAAGATCAAACCAGCCACAACATTCCCTTAAGCCAAAGCCTAATCCAGAGCAAGACCCTAACTCTTTTCAATTCTATGAAGGATTAGAGAGGTGAGGAAGCTTCAGAAGAAAAGTTTGAACCCAGCAGAGGTTGATTCATGAGGTTTAAGGAAAGAATCCATCTCCATAACATAAAAGTGCAAGGTGAAGCAGCTGATGTAGAAGCTGCAGCAAGTTATCCAGAAGATCTAGCTAAGATCATTAACGTAGGTGGCTATACCAAACCACAAATTTTCAATGTAGATGAAACAGCCTTATATTGAAAGAAGATGCCATCTAGGACTTTCATAGCTAGAGAGGAGAAGTCAATGCCTGGTTTCAAAGCTTCAAAGGACAGACTGAATCTCCTGTTAGAGGCTCATGCAGCTGGTGACTTGAAGTTGAAGCCAATGATCATTTTTCCTTTTAAAAATCCTAGGGCCCTTAACAGTTATGCTAAATCTACTCTACCTGTGCTCTATAAATGGAACTACAAAACCTGGATGATAACACATAAGTTTACAACATGATTTACTGAATATTTTAAGCCCAGTATTGAGACTTACTGCTCAGGAAAAAAGATTTATTTCAAAATATTACTGCCCACTGACAATACACCTGGTCACCCAAGAGCTCTGGTGGAGGTATACAACAAGATTTATGTTGTTTTCATGTCTACTAATACTACATCCATGAAGCAAGGAGTAATTTTGACTTTCAAGTCTTTTATTCAAGAAATATATTTTGTAATGTTATAACTACCAGAGATAATGATTCTTCTGATGGGTGTGAGCAAAGTCAATTGAAAACCTTCTAGAAAGGCTCCAATGTTCTAGGTGCCACTAAGAAGATTCGTGATGCATGGGAAGAGATTAAAGTATCAACATTAACAGGAATTTGGAAGAAGTTGATTTCAACCCTCCAGGATGACTTTGAGTGGGTCAAGACTTCAGTGGAGGAAGTAATTACAGAGGTGGTGGAAACAGCAAGAGAACTAGAATTCAAAGTGGAGCTTAAAGATGTGACTGAATTGCTGCAGTCTCATGATAAAACTTGAATGGATGAGGAGCTGCTCTTATGGATGAGCAAAGAAAGTGATTTTTTGACATGGAATCTACTGCTGGTGAAGATAGCGTGAAGACTGTTGAAATGACAACAAAGGATTTAGAATATTACACAGTTGATAAAGCAGTGGCAGGGTTTGAGAAGACTTCAATTTTGAAAGAAGTTCTTCTGTGGGTAAATACAATCAAACAGCATTGCATGCTACAGAGAAATCATTCATGGAAGGAAGAGTCAATCAATGTGACAAACTTTGTTGTGATCTTATTTTAAGAAATTGCCCCAGTCGCCCCCTACCTTTAACAACCACCACCATGATCAGTCAGCAGCCATCAATATCCAAGTAAAACTCTCCACCAGCAAAAAGATTATGACTTGTGGAGGGCTCAGGAGGTGGTTAGCATTTTTAACCATAAAGTAGTTTTAAATTAAGGTATGTACATGGTTATTTTAAACATAATCCTATTGCATACTTATGTTACAGTATAGTGTAAACATAACTTTTATATGCACAGGGAAATCAAAAATTTTGTGTGACTTGCTTTACTGAGTTTGTCTGGAACTAAACTTGCAAAATCTGTGTCTTTCAGGACACAGGCAAGAATAGATTTTGTTCTTAAATTTCATTTGAAACTTAAAAGTTTATAGGAAAATTTACCTGCTAAGTACAAAGTTACAAAGTTACAAATGAGAGGTAGTCACAAGCTAGTGCACAGATGTCTAACTCTATTTCATTACACCTAACTTTGCATCAATGGTTTTTCTAAGTCCTGATCCCTTGGGAGATGCTGGTTTCAGAAGTGATACGGAACTCTGGTGGCAAAGGAGGGCCTCAGGAAGAGGAGAAAGAAGGGGCAGAACCTTGGACACTAGGATCTCGCTGTAGAGGGAAAAAGTTCTACAATGGGGAGGAGGAGAGGTGAGTAGTAAAGGATAGATTTGGTTTAATTAATTAATGTTTTTTTTTATCTACAGGTTGAGTTTCCATAGGTTAAGGATTACTTTGGATGGTATTTCAAGACAATGCTTTAAATAAATAGTGCTTCATTTCAATTTGATATTTTTTACTTGCCCATGGTGGTTTTACATTTTTTCAAACTTTTTAGTCTTTATTTTTGCTTTCTCTTAACTTGACTTTATTGCCTAAGCAACATTATTGCAACAGTAAAGGATATCAAAATAGGAGAAAAATTTACTCACATTGTCCTCATGCTGATGTATCAACAGTTCTCATTTTTCTTTTTTCTAGTTTGTCCATACCTAAATATCATTGTAACCAAAGCAGAGATACTTCCATGCTATGGTCTTTTTCATATGACACTGTATCCTGTTTCATGGTTCTTCATCATTTCCACTTCACCACTCAAAACTGGCCTTCTAGATTCCATGTTGGATGCCCAAGCTTGTAAACCCCTGACCTGTTGTCGAATTCCATGCAGCTTCCTTTAGATGCGGGACTGTGAGTGCCACCTCTGAGAGCATGCATCTCTGTAGATGTCTTCTCCAATGAGAAAGAAACAACCTCCCATTCTCCTCTTGAAAGTGCAAGGAAACAGTACCTTCTCACATACTACTTTTGGTCTGCTTGTACTTTTAGGTTTCATCTGAATTTAAGGGTAATTTCATGTTTTAATATTGAAACACATCTCAACAGATTCCCATAGTGTGGTGCCTGGCATGAAGTAGGCACTCAGCAGATGTTTACTGAATGGACAATATTGCTCATACAGAATCACAGATCAATTAGTTTAACAAAAGAAAGTTCTCATAATGTGTTTCCAAAAAAAAAAAATCGTGTGCTTACTCAGAAAAACTCCTAAAAATAATAGAGTTCATAATGTTTTAAAGTATACATTTTAAAGAATGATGCTATTCATTGTCCTAATTGCTTTATGGAAGTTTTTGTTCTTTTAAGCTTTCCAATAACCCTGTGATACTGGTATTGATATTCTGATCTTACAGATAAATAAGGCTCAGAGAAGTTAAGAAAGTTAAGAAACTTGTCCAAGATCACACAATTAATAAATAAGTGTTGGAGCCAAGATTTGGACACTGCCCTTCTGATTTCACTCTAGCTCCTGTAATATATTTCCAGTATCCACAGTCAGCTTATCAGTTTCAGATAGCATAAAGATCAGAATACTATGGAAAAGAAGGATTGGGAACTATGAAGTGGAGATGTCAACAATAGTGATTTGCTGACAGGATGTCCCTAATTCTATCAGTACCTTAGTGGCTGACACAAGTTAACCCTGGATTTCTGAATTGGCTTGCAGGTGTGGAATTGAACTCTTGAGGACTTCCAGTAATTTGAAAGTGTTCAAGCCTGGTGCCAGTTACCTAATTTCTCAGAAAACTACACAGAAGATGACAGTTCTGTATCATTCTTGTATGGAAAGTGGAGAGGGGACATTTTGTGTACTGCCATAAGAATTCCTAGCAGGTTTGAAATAGAATACAATCAAGCAAAAGGAAATAAAATAAAGTGAAATTAATCACTCTACTACAACTTCTTAACAAGGAAAGAATGAGAGATTGAATGCAATCCTTGATTATATGTAGAAATAAGTTTAAAAAATATATTTATCTCACACTTTAACTTGATGACTTGTATATTCTTGAATGAATATCTAATTACTTATGAAATTATGAATATATTCTACTCATTCATTTTGAACAAATTGTAATATTGACCTATTTACATATCAACCAAAAATGCAACATTAAAATAAAAAAAATATTTCTTAGAATTTCAATTTTTAGAAAATATTGGCTATTGGTAGTTATAATTAAATTTTTGTAACATTAACACTACTATTAATAATGGAGGATTTTTTTTTAACCACATATGGTTCTAAGCATCCATTAGGTAAATGTTGCCCTCTTCAAATCACTGGGGTATTTTATTTATTTATTTTTTTTAAAGGGCTTCAAATGCTTGGCTTTTTTAAAATTTATTTATTTATTTATTTATTTATTTATTTACTTATAGCTGTGTGGGGTCTTCATTTCTGTGCAAGGGCTTTTTCTAGTTGTGGCAAGCGGGGGCCACTCTTCATCACGGTGCATGGGCCTGTCACTATCATGGCCTCTCCTGTAGCGGAGCACAGGCTCCAGACACACAGGCTCAGCAGTTGTGGCTCATGGGCCTAGTTGCTCTGCAGCATGTGGGATCTTCCCAGACCAGGGCTCGAACTCATGTCCCCTGCATTAGCAGGCAGATTCTCCACCTCTGCGCCACCAGGGAAGCCCAAAGGCTCCAGATACACAGGCTCAGTAGTTGTAGCTCATGGGCTTAGTTGCTCCGCGGCATGTGGGATCTTCCCAGACTAGGGCTTGAACCCGTGTCCCCTGCATTGGCAGGCAGATTCTCAACCATTGTGCGACCATGGAAACCCCCCTGGGGTATTTTAAAAAACATTATCTAGGCATTCCTAAAAATACTCCAAGAAATATTATTCCACTACATAGACATAGCACATCTGTCAAAAATACTGAATGTCTGGACACTATAGCAACATTCTATTTTAGAGTCAGGAATCAATTTAGTAAATAGAATCTTAAATGTGATACAATAATTGCAAGGGATAGAAATGTTCTGGGAAGATAAAACCGTAAGTGACAAAATGAGACAATTTTAAGTGAAACTGAATGTTTCTTTTAATGATAAAATCAGTTTATTTGGTGTCATTCAAAATACATTTTAATGTGCTGTTCGATTCTGTTTGCTAGTATTTGTTGAGTTTTGCATCTATGTTCATCAGTGATATTGGTCTGTAGTTTCCTTTCTTTGTGACATATTTGTCTGGTTTTGGTATCAGGGTGATGGTGGCCTCATAGAATGAGTTTGGGAGTGTTTCTACCTCTACTATATTTTGGAAGAGTTTGAGAAAGATAGGTGTTAGCTCTTCCCTAAATGTTTAATAGAATTCGCCTGTGAAGCCATCTGGTCCTGGGCTTTTGTTTGTTGGAAGATTTTTAATCCCAGTTTCAATTTCAGTACTTGTGATGTTTGTTTATACTTTCTGTTTCATCCTGGTTTGGTCTTGGAAGGTTGTGCTTTTCTAAGAATTTGTCAATTTCTTCAGGTTGTCCATTTTATTGGCATATAGTTGCTTGTAGAAATCCCTCATGATTCTTTGCATTTCTGCAGTGTCAGTTGTTACTTCTCTTTTTTCATTTCTAATTCTGTTGATTTGAGTCTTCTAATTAAAACAATCATACACCATGCTCAAGAGGGGTTTATCCCAGGAATGCAAGGATTCTTCAATATAGGCAAATCAATCAATGTGATACACAATATTAACAAACTGAAGGATAAAAACCATATGATAATCTCAACAGATGCAGAAAATGATTTTGACAAAATTCAACACCTATTTATGGTAAAAACTCTCCAGAAAAAGGCATAGAGAGAACTTACCTCAACATAATAAAGGCCATAAATGACAAACCCACATCAAATATCATTCTCAATGTGGAACAACTGAAATCAATTCCTCTAAAATCAGGAAGAAGACAAGGATGCCCACTCTCACCACTATTATGCAACAGAGTTTTGGAAGTTTTAGCCACAGCAATTAGAGAAGAAAAAGAAATAATAGGAATCCAAATCCGAAAAGAAGAAGCAAAGCTGTCACTGCTTGCAGATGACATGATACTATACATACAGAATCCTAAAGATGCTACCAGAAAACTACTAGAGCAAATCAATGAATCTGGTAAAGTAACAGGATACAAAATTAATGCACAGAAATCTCTTGCATTCCTATATACTAATGATGAAAAATCTGAAAGAGAAATTAAGGAAATACTCCTATTTACCACTGCAACAAAAAGAATAATATACCTAGGAAAATACCTACCTAAGGAGACAAAAACCTGTGTGCAGAAAACTATAAGAAACTGATGAAAGGAATTAAAGATAATATAAACAGATGTAGAGATATACCATGTTCTTGGATTGGAAGAATCAATATTGTGAAAATGACTATGCTACACAAAGCAATCTAAAGATTCAAAGAAATCCCAGTCAAACAACCACTGGCATTTTTAGAGAACTAGAACAAAAAATTTCACAATTTCTATGGAAACACTAAAGACCCTGAATAGCCAAAGTAATCTTGAGAAAGAAAAATGGTGCTGGAGGAATCAGGCTCCCTAACTTAAGACTATACTAGAAAGCTACAGTAATCAAGACAGTATGGTACTGGCACAAAAACAGAAATATAGGTCAATGAAACAGGACAGAAATCCTAGAGACAAACCTACGCACATATGGTCACCTTATCTTTGATAAAGGAGGCAATAATATATATTGGTGAAAAGACAGCCTCTTCAATAAGTGGTGCTGGGAAAACTGGACAGCTACATGTAAAAGACTGAAATTAGAACACTTTCTAACACCATACAGAAAAAGAAACTCAAAATGGATTAAAGATCTAAATGTAAGGTCAGACACTATAAAAATCTTAGAGGAAAACATAGGCAGAACACTCTGTGACATACATCCCAGCAAGATCCTTTTTGGCCCACCTCCTAGAGAAATGAAAATAAGAACAAAAATAAACAATGGGACCTAATGAAACTTAAAAGCCTTTGCACAGCAAAGGAAACCATAAACAAGACAAAAAGACAACATTTAGAATGGGAGAAAATATTTTCAAATGAATCATCAAAGAATTAATCTCCAAAATATATAAGCAGGTCATGCAGCTGAATATAACAAAACAAACAACACAATCCAAAATTGGCAGAAGACCTAAGTAGACATTTCTTCAAAGAGAAATACGCAACTCATTCCAAGAATGCTCAACATCACTAATCGTTAGAGAAATGCAAATCAAAACTACAGTGAGGTATCACCTCACACCAGTTAGAATGGGCATCATCAGAAAATCTACAAACAACCAATGCTGGAGAGGGTGTGGAGAAAAGGGAAACTTCTTGCACTGTTGGTGGGAATGTAAATTGATACAGCCACTTTGGAGAACAGTGTGGAGGTTCCTTAAAAAACTAAAAATAGAATTACAATATGATCCAGCAATCCCACTACTGGGTATATACCCAGAGAAAACCATAATTCAAAAAGACACATGCATCCCAATGTTCATTGCAGCACTATTTACAATACCCAGGTCATGGAAGCAACCTAAATGCCTATCAACAGACGAATGGATAAAGATGTGATACATATATATAATGCAATATTACTCAGCCATAGAAAGGAATGAAATTGAGTCATTTGTAGAGACGTGGATGCATCTAGAGACTGTCATACAGAGTGAAGTAAGTCAGAAAGAGAAAAACAAATATCGTATATCAACGCATATATGTGGAACCAAGAAAAATGGTACAGATGAAGAACCAGTTTGCAGAGCAGAAATTGAGACACAGAAGTAGAGAAAAAAACGTATGGACGCCAAGGGGGGATGGGGATTGGTAAGCTGGGATGAAGTGAGAGAGTTGCATGGACATATATACACTACCAAATGTAAAATAGATAGCTAGTGCGAAGCAGCCACATAGCACAGGGAGATCAGCTCAGTGCTTTGTGACCACCTAGAGGGGTGGGATAGGGAGGATGGGTGGGAGATGCAAGAGGGAGGAGATATGGGGATATATGTATATGTATAGCTGATTCACTTTGTTATATAGCAGAAACTAACACAACCTTGTAAATCGATTATACTCCAATAAAGGTGTTAAAAAATACATTTCAGACTAAAGCAAGAATGATACAAACCAGAAAATAGAATTAAAATGGCTACCTATATTTGTATAATATATATCTCATGAAATGTGCTTCTGACTTGTAATATCTCTTAAGATTTTCACTAGTAAAGTTATAGAAATTTAGAATATAAATCTGCAGATTAAAAAGTACAAATGCACTCAAGATACGATGTTGGAATTTCAAAAAATTATTGGTCTGCAATAGTAACTATGTCATAGCTAATGATTAAACTGAAGACAGAAAATTGGTAATTAACAAATTCATGTTATATGGCCCTTTCACATATCTGCTGGAGAGTTTAAACTTTAGTATATAAATGGTCTTCCTTAGAGTTAGGAGAGTTTCTTGATATTTGCGGCCAAATGAAAATATTTTTGAGCCTTATGTAAATCTACCAGAATTCAGATTTCTCATTCACATCTGCAAAAACATTAGGTGAGTTAATTTTATCACCAGCTTATTTGTGTAAATGACACGATTAAATAAAGAATCCCCCATAGTCGTCGTGGAGCACGTTTGGCGAGCATTGGCAGTGAGCCAGGCACCCCTCACCTTACGTAACTTCAAACAACCTTGTGAGCTGGAACTACTAGCATCCCCACTCTACAGACGGGAAACCAAGCTTGGAAACGGAATTGATAGAATTGCCATAGAACTATAGATAATTTAATTTTCAAATATACTTATGCTTCTTCCTTGCTATGTCTGAGTTATAACGTATACAGGCCTTGGTACAGAACTAATGTAATAGTCTAACTCGTTTAGATTGGGGTTTCAAATGATCTCTTTCAGATGCATTTTATTACCTTCCTTAGAGGATTTGTCTGGTACCCACACTTTAAAAATGTACTCCTGGGTTATTAGAAAATTTACTAACTCCATCTTCAGGGTTAAGATTAGACATTAGTTGAAACAAATTCATCAAAATCTACCATTTTTACTATGGGTGAATAACTAGTGAGTAGGAATTAACCATGTGATAAATTTTGGGGGGGGATTTTATTGCAATGTAAAAAAATGTCCAGCCTCGTATTATAAAATATACAACAGCTTGATACAACTAAAGGTAAACAGGTATGAGTCAAACTGAATAGTGATCAGAAGAACAAATGTCAGAATGACTAAACTCATCAGAAAGGGCATATGCTTTTATTTCTCTTGGATAAATATCTAGGAGTGAACAGCCTGAGTCATCTGGTGGGTATATGTTTAACATTTTGAGAAACTATGAAGCTGTTTTCCAAAGTGGTTGTACTGTTTTATATTCCTACTGGCAAAATGTATGAGAGTTATGAGAGTTTCAGTTTCTCCACATCCTTGCCAACATTGAGAAGAGGTGTATAGTGGTACCTAATTGTGGTTTTAATTTGCATTTCCTCATGACTAATAATACTGAGCATCTTTCCTTAAGTCTATTTATCTTCTTTATTCTGTTATAAGTTTTTACTTAGTTAAAAGATTGGTTAAAATCTTTTGCCCATTGATTTTTTGGGGATGTCTGTTTTCTTATTATTGAGGCTTGAGAGTTTTTTTTTTTTACTCAGGATACAAGTTCTTTAACAAATATATCATTTGCAAACACTTTCTCTAGTCTGTGTCATGTCTTTTCATTCAACAGGGTATTTTAAAGACTTGGACACAAATGTTCAGAGAAGCTTTATTTGCAAAAGCCAAAATCTGGAAACAATCCAAATACACATCAGCAGGTGAGAGGATAAACAAATTGTGGTATCCAAACACTAGAGTAGTATTCAGCAGTAAGAAGGAATGAACTGTTGATATGTGTAATAAAATGAATGATCCTCAACATAACTATACTGAGTGGAAGAAGCCAGAAGAAAAAAGTGTACATACTTTATGATTCCATTTATATAAAATACTAGAAAATGCAGATAAATCTATAGTGAAAGAAAACAGATAAGTGGCTGCCTGGGAATAGGGGTTAGGGAATGGGAAGGATTATACTAAGGCACAAAGAAATGTTTGGAGGTGATGGACACCTTAATTATCTTGCTTGTAATGGTGGTTTTATGGGTTTATACATATGCCTAAACTTACAAATTGTACACTTTGAATATGTGCAGTTTATTGCATGTCAATTATACCTCAATAAAGCTGTTTAAAAACATCAGCAGAAAGTTTGCATTATACTTAATTTGTTTGTGTTTTTAGTTGAATCACCAACCAAAAAAAAGGAAAGACAAAAAAAATTACAGAGTATATAGCACTCCATGAAAATTTATACTGCATCTCATTTATATTGTTATAACACCATTTGGCTCATTCTAAGGCAAAACATTACCAGTGTAAAGAGATAAACTTCTTACCCTTCCCCTATAAACTCTAAGATGAATAGAATTCCATTCTGAAAGATTCATTTTAGACAACAATGTATCATAAAATTCTCAGTATTTATACTGACTGCAAGAAGAACATATTATGAAAACATTAGCTTTCATGGAAAACATAATAAATTCTGTCCTTGGCAAGGCATGTAATTAAAAGTTAAAAAAATACCACCAGCCAGTCATTAATTTCATGTGTCAGGTCATACAATAAGAAATGATTTGTTTTTTCAGTTGGCTGATTAAAATGGAAGAATATTAATAAAGAACAGTGCAAGGTAGAGAAGGTCAACAGGATCATTTTAGGAAAGGATATAAATTTCACCTAATGTTATTGGCATGTTTTCTGGGTTTTCTCTTTTAAGGCCCTTGAAATACACAGCATAGTCCTCAACACTGAGCTAAACAGGATCATATTCCAGCAGAGGCGAGAGGTGGTTTCCATTAGATCTGCTAGAAGTAGCCGCAATTTACAGCTCACCACTCACGGGTAGCAGACAGTCCAGGATGGTTCTCCAAATCTCTACTCAGTGCTCTCCTTCAGATTCCGCAGAGAAAGGAAAAGGGTTTACGGTCCTGGCTCCATTAGTTCTTTGTTCTTATATTTTTTCCCCAGAAAATGGATCATCTTTTCAGTTTATCTGAGTTCCCTAGCCATAGCCTGTGAACTGAAATAAATATTTTCATCCTACATTGCTATCGAATCTTACTTGATTTTTCTTGTCGCCTTCCTCAATCTTATCTGCTGTTCATTTGCTGATTCAAACCAGTTTGGAATGTTTAAAATAAGATTAAAATTGCTGCTACTACAGAGACTGGAGAAAAAGAAATTCTGTACTGCCTGCTTCCTTTTTTCCAAAGTTGCTTAGAGTGCTTTAGCCTTTGATTTAGATTTTTATTTTGCAACACACCTTCTTATCTTCCTCTATAGGTAATTGTGGATATATAATTATCAGATAATTATAATTTAGTAAATTTCCCTTAGTATTTTCAATGACAGTGGAACTTCTCAAAAGTGAGTTTATAAGAATTTATAGGGCTTCCCTGGTGGCGCAGTGGTTGAGAGTCCGCCTGCTGATGCAGGGGACACGGGTTCGTGCCCCGGTCCGGGAAGATCCCACATGCTGCAGAACGGCTGGGCCATGGCCGCTGAGCCTGCGCGTCTGGAGCCTGTGCTCTGCAATGGGAGAGGTCACAACAGTGAGAGGCCCGCGTACCGCAAAAAAAAAAAAAAAAAAGAACTTATATGTGTTCTCCAGGCATAGTCAATATTTAATGACAGTGTAAATTACTTCCTAATAATTAAGGCATACTTCGACTTGAATACAGGAGACATCTTTATTTGGGCTAGAGCATAAAACTCAAAATGTCCTTTTGTTTTAATAAACTTAATTTAGAAGATAAGATTTACAGAAAATTTGTGAAGATAGTACAAGCAGTTCCCATAAACTCTGCAACTAGTTCCAATTTTGTTAACATTTGCCATGACTATGATACATTTGTCGCAACTAATGAACCAATATTGACACATTACTAACTAAACTTTATAATTTATTTAAATCACTAACCTAATGTCCTTTTTCTGTTCCAAGATTCCATCTAGGACATCACACTACATTTAATCATCATGTCTCCCTAGGCTCCTTTGACTGTGACAGTTCCTCAGACTTCCCTTCTTTCTTTCTTTTTTTTTTTTCCTTGATAACTGATAACTTTGAGTTTATTGGATGCTCTACTTGTGGCTATATTGGGGTTATGAGTTTTTGAAAGGGCAAACAGAGAAGTAAAATGCCATTTTCATTATATCATATCAAGGGTACCTGCTATAAACATGATTTATCACTGATGATGGTAACGTTGATTACTTCATTGAGGCTGTATTTGTCAAATTTTTCACTTATAAGGATATCTCTTCTCCCTCCCCCCATACTCAGTGTACCCAGCACTCAAAGGGGTAGGGTGTTAAGTTCCATGTCCTTGAGGGGGAAGAGCTACATAAATTATTTGAAATTCTGTAGAGATTTGTCTCTTTCCCCTCATTTATTACTTAATCACTTATTTATATCAGTATAGACTCATGGGTATTTATTTTGTACTTCAGGGTATAATACAATATTGTTTTATTTTTTCATTCAAGTTGCTCCAGCTTTAGCCATTCAGAGCTCATCACTGGGCTCCTGTGTCACTTTCTCCTACCCCCATCATTTTGTGTTTTGAGCACTTCCTTACTTCCTGGCACTTCAAGATGATCCAGCCTCATCTTGTATTTTTCCTGTCCCAATCCTAGAATTATCCATTTCTCTAAGGAGACTTGGTTTCTCTTTTAAGAGAGTGTTATTAGAAACTAAAATCTGGACATTAAGTGTGCTTATTGATACTGAAATGTTACTGCTTCTAAGACTCCTGTTGACAAAGCTAGAGTCATAGGATATAGTTAAAGTTTCCACTCTTCCACCTCCTAACCATCTTATCTCTTTTGTACTTGGGTTGATGCACATGTTGGACTCACAAATTCACATTCCCCAATAACCTGAACTCCAGTTCAACTGGTTTCTTTTATCACATATAATGAGGAAAACTTAATGAAACATTGAGGACAATTTTACTCCTTGAAGGAAGCCTACTTAAAAATCTTGAGAGGCAGCCCAAGCAGTCCTACTTCAATCCAATTTATTTGATATAGTGTACTACACTTAAAACAAATATGAGGACAGTCTAAATAAATAAATAAATAAATAAAAGAATAAGTAGATAAAGAATGATTTTGGAAAAAAAATTAATGGAACTAATGGAGAAGAGAAAGGTCAGAATAAGCCAGGTGCTATTTTCCTCATTTTTTAATAAGGCTGAATTCCTCTTTTAGATGCTAAAACTTAGGATAAAATTGACTGCTACATATAGGTCAATTAAAGAGGATGGGCCATAACAATAATTGCATATCAAAATTATAATCCTCCAAAACTTATCAATTATAAGTCTCTGAAAAGCAATTAAGGTTAAAGAAGGTTGCTTATGATGAAAACATACTGCAACAGAAATGAATTTTTCTAATATTGTTACACTGAGAAACCCAAAAAGCAGGTGAATACTCACAAGAATATTGCCTTGGTAAAGGAGTTAAGTTAGCCTTACCCTAAAGTCTAATCTGGACCCACTCTAACAAAGCTTAAAAGACAGTCACAAAGGAGTCAAAAGGTTCAAAAAATCTAATATTCTTTTAGGGAATACAACAAAATCTAGCAAGGAAAAAAGTGAAATTCAAATTGTTCACCACCCGATTACAATTCAACCATACATTCTAAGAAGCAGGAAAATATGATCCATAACTAGGACACAAAACAATCAACAGAAAGAGATCCAGAAATGGCAAAGTTTGTGTTTTCTAAATTATTATTAATTGAATTTTTCTCCTTGTGAGAAATCTACTCAATGTGATTTTGTTTTATTCTTGTTGGTAAAATTCTCATACATTGCTGGTGGGAATGAAAAATGCCACAGCCACTTTAGAAAACATTTTGGATGTTCTTAATAAGTTATACTTACACTTACCATAAGATCCAGCTATCCCTAACTGGATTCTCTTAGGTATTTACTCAAGAGAAATGAAAACATATGTTCACACATATATTTGTATATAAATGTTCATAATAGCCAAATCATTGATGGTACCCAGTTGCCCATCAACATGTGAGTGAGTAAACAAATCATGATATATCTGTATAATGGACTACTACTCACTAATAAAAAGGAACAAACGACTGATACACACAACATGGATGAGTCTCAAAGTCATTACTCTAAGTCAAAGAAGCCAAATACAGACATTTATAAAACATTACAAGAAAAAGCACATCCTTAGTGACTGAAAGCAAATCTGAGTTTGTCAGAGGCTGAAGTTGAGGGAAGGAAATTGATTACAAAGTGGCATAAGGGAATATGTACACATGGATATATATTTTTCAAAACTCACTGAATTTTACACTTAAAATTGGAGAATTTTTTTGTATGTAAACTTTACCTCAATAAACTGAGTGAAAATAAGTGGAACAGATTTGGGGGTAGAGCAAGTTTCTAAGACTTGAGATGGCCTGACCAAATTTTAAGTCAACTATTCTTAAAAGAGAAACAAATTGGTAGTAAAAATCAATAGCAAATAACTGCTTGTGGTAGATAAAGCTCCTTGAATTAACATCAAACATGGGAAAATGTCTGCTTACATTCAAAGAAAGCCTTGAAATAGCACCAAGTAAACTGATAGGCAGTAAAATTGGCAAAAAGAAACACTACTCCAGTATATTATGAAAACTAAGAATTCCTGTGTTCTAATGCATACTGGAGAATTCAAATCCTTACTCTTTTGTGAAGGATAAAATGAGTAATTTTTCTAGGAAAGTAATCATGTTCTCTCCTGCAGGAGTTAAACCATTTGAAATTGAGGAGGGGAGAGGTGTTGTCAAAGTTTTAACAAAGTCTGAAGGTAAAAAGTTTAATGAGAATTTTAGGTGCCAGTCATTCTGTACAATCTTATGGAATATGGGTAGATTTCAAGTACTCGTCAGACCAAAACAAGGAAACCATCTCAATCTTACATCATATTTCCTTTTAACGTAGGCTCTGCAGGAGTGCAGGTCTCCCAGTACATCTTTCATTGTTCCCAGAGTATTGGCCCTGAGAAGCCAAAACCTTCTCCAAATCAATGAAAATAATTAAAAAACCCAACAAAACGTTTGGGTCTTTTAAAATAAAAACTAAAAGATCTCTGATGTTTGTGAATGATTCCTTCTATTTATCATTGAAGGTTGGAATTACTTAAAGCATATCTGCTTCATTTTTCTTTAATGGAAGTCTCCCAAAGGTCAGAGAAGTTCTGAGAAATCAAGTCCTGAAATTTTCTTGGCCTTCTGGGCTATTGAAGCTGGACTGAGTTATGTTTATTAAATCCATCTTGATATTTTTTGGCAATCAGTTTCTCACACCTTGAGTTTAGAAATCTGGGAATCACTGGCATGCAAAACTTCAAAGTATATGAAGCTAATTTTTCATAAACCAACATGCCTAATAGGTGGTATTACTTTTTGAAAAGTTTTCATTACTGATCCCCTTGGGATTCATTCATGGAAAAAGCATTTAAAATGATGTCTATCCTCTGAAACCCTATTGTTAAGGCTGCAGGCAGATGTTTTTGTAAACAATTGGCCCTTGAAGGTGTCCTTGGAGCCAAGAAGCTCATGTTTCATTGGACCAAGAGAAGAAGCACATTCCAGAGTTGAGGATCCTCTGAGGACAAAACTGTGAGTCAATGTTCACCACATTATATCATTAATCAGCTTGATTCAAATGATGTCATAAATTCAAGGTCAAAAAGAACCAATAAATTCCACATCCAAGGACCTGCTTTTACAGCTTCTAGAGTATCCTGTGAAATTTTCCTTCTAATTTTAAAAATTGAGACAATAATTATGAACTATAAAATTTGAAGACCAACTATAAGTCAAGAGTTTAGTGTTATAATAAAAACCGGATAGAACTAAATGCATCTAACAATCAACATAATTATGATTACAAGATAAGGTAAGTAGTCATAAATAGAAACTAACAATGAGATTGGTGACATTTACACAACTGATTTGAGCATTTTTAAATCATTTAAAAGGTGATTGGTAGGCTCGGCTGAAAACGAAACTGCTCAGAGCTTCCACTCAAGACATTGTAACAAAAACCACCTGAAGTGCAAGTTAAAAACATGATTCCTGAACATCATCCCAGTAGGAATGTCAGATAAAATATAGGATACAGTTAAATTTGAATTTCATGTAGATGATAATTGTATTCCTATATTTTATTTCACATAAACAATGAATACTTGTATTTCTATATATATATTTTTTCTAAATCTGGCCATATACAGAGAACAAACCAAAATTTTTTATTAGAATCCCAGAGGATTCTTAATATCAGGAAAGTTGGAGAAATATTGCTGGAGGTAAATGCTGACTTTTTTCTTTCCCAGTAAGGAATGCCCAAAGCATAAGGTTCCAGGGACTTCTACAGACAGGTGTGCCCAAAATCCACACTTTGGAAATTCCAAATCAATTTAAACTGAATATGAGGAAACACCTCTCCTCATCTGAGTTAGAATTATTTTCCTTTATGGAGGAATAAAATCAGGCAACGTAGCCTGGGTTTTAGACTCCAGGTAGGAAGGGAGAAGCAGAAAGGAGGTTGAGTCCTTGTATAGACTAGGGTAGAAGGTAAATGGTGTAATTTCCCTGTCACTTAATCTCCTTCTCCTTTCCTCCTGTTCTTTTCCACAGTAGTTGTACATGGAGAATTACCCGAATTACGTGTATCAGCTGCAACCCCAGCCCCTCTCCAATACAAGAGGGAGTTCTCTCCAAGAGCGAATGCTCATGGGAATGTTAAATGGCAAAGGTTAAATGTGTTCTTTTGAAATTTTTCAAATTTTTTTTGGCTATGGAACATTTCAAACATATACCAACATAGAATAATATCAGACACCAAAATATGTAACATGTTGCTTCAATAATGATAAACTCATGCCAATCTTCTTTTATTTATATTCATTGCCATCATGTACAGCCCCATTATTCTAAAAAGATCTATATCTTTTCATTTCATACATGTGCCCGTGTGTGCATGTATATATGTGTATGTGTGTGTATATATGCACGTATATATTATCAGACAAATTAAGAAACATATTATGTTATATATACATATGTTTGAGACTGTATCTCTAAAAGATAAGGAATTTAAAAAACATTATGCCAAAAATATCAATAATCCTTAATGTCATAAAATATATGACAGTGTTCAAATTTCTTTGATTCTATTTTTAACTACTTCAAATAGAAGTGCTTATAAACTCCATATATTGCAGTTGATTAATATATCTTTTTATAGATCTCCTTTTTTTTTCCCCTTGCAATTCATTTGTTAAAGAAACCAAGTTATTTTCCCTTTAGAGTTTCCCACATTCTGGATTTTGCTGATTGCATTCTTGTAGTGTTGTTTAACAGGTTTCTCTGAGTTAACAATGGAATGAGAAGCTTGAGAGAGAGAGGACCAAGATGGTGACATAGGAAGCTCCTGAGTTCCCCTGCTTTCATGGATGCACCAGCTGTATAGCTATTCACATGGCACTTTCCAATGAAAGAAATACAGAAACTAGCTGAGTGGCTTCTACACATTGGGCCAGTGAGAAGGTACACAATGAAATGGGTAGGAAAACCTGAGACACAGTCTGACCATAAACCCCATGCCTGGCCCAGGGTCATACAATCTGAAAAGAATACCCAGTTCCCAGTTTCTCCCTGAGGAGCAAAGGATTTGACCACACAATCAGCATCCCAAATTTAAAACTTTCACCTGAAGGCTGGACCTCCCCAAAACAGCTACCTCTGAAAGCCAAAGAGTCTAATCTATGATACCCACAAAACTATACCAAAAAAGAAGCAGTTGTTAACGTGAGAGCACTCACTGTGGCTGTCCCCCAGGGTTTAGCACGGAGGAAGCAGGCAAAATTCACCCATCACCCAGTGTTTTCCTGAAAACAGATTTATCTGCATACTTAAAAACTACCTAGCAAGAATAAGCTACTCAGCAAAGTTGTCCTCCAAAACTGAACAAATGATAAATAAGAGTTTTCCAGACACACATATTCTGCTGGAATTCATTACAACTAGACCAGCCTTACAAGAAATGTTAAACGATCTCCATGCTGAAAATAAAGGAAGCTAATTAGTAACAGGAAAACATGGGTAAGTATTGTTGACTGAAAAAAAAATGCACAACTTAAAAGTTGTGAGTTATGTTTTATTCGGGGACTTTACTGAGGACAATAGCCCGGGGACAGCCTCTCAGATAGCTCTGAGGAACTATTCCAAAGAGGTAAAGGAAGAGCCAGGTTATATAGGAGTTTTCCTGAAAACAAACAAACAAAAAACAAACAAATATGGTTTAAGATAAAAATATTACTGCTAATCACAAAAAACAGACATTTCAAGTTAATGATTTTAATGCTTTTTTGCATATGGGAAGATGCAAGAATCTGGGCTCATTGAAATTATTCCTTTGATATGCATCTTAACTATCTAGGGCCAGTATTCTGTTTTTCTCCATTCTGAATTCCCCTCAAAGCTCACCACCTAGGGGTGGTTGCTGTGACTGATGGCTTGTTGGCGGGTAACATTCATTATTTACTGAAATGGCAGGCAACGTTTTTTGTCCACAGTATAAAATTCACTGATAAATATAAATATATAGTTAAATTCAGAACATCCTAATGTTACAGTGCTGGTGGATAAATCACTTTATGATTCACTTCACTGTATGAAGGTTAAAAGACAGAAGTATTAAAAATAACTATAAGTGTAATAATTAATGAATGGATAGTGTAAAAAGATGTAAATTGTGACATGAAAAACATAAAGGAGAGTGGGAGTGTAAAAATCTAGAACTCTGTACTATGCTTGAAGTTAAGCTGTTATTGGTTTAAAATAGAACGTTATAAATATGTTTTATGTAATTCTCATGGAAATCACAAAACAAAAGCCTATAATAGACATGCAAAAGATAAACAGAAAGGAATCAAAGCATACCACCTCACAAAATCATCAAATCATAGGGAAATAGAACAAGAGAAGAAGAAAGGAATAGAGGAAATACAAAGAAGTCAGAAAATAGTAAAAAAAAATGATAATAGTAAGTTCATATTTATCAATAATTATGTTAAATATAAATGACTTAAATTTTCCAATCAAAAGTCATGGAGTGGCTGAATGGATTTTTAAAAAAGAGACTCAGCTAATTATATTCTGCCTATAAGAGGCTCTTCAGCTTTCAGGAACATACAGACTGAAAGAGAAAAAATAGGAAAATATTTTCCATGCAAAGGGAAACCCACAAAAAGCAGGAGTAATTATATCAGACAAAATAGAATTTAAGCCAAAGACTGTAACAAGAGATAAAGAAGGTCATTATGTGACAGAAAATAAGTCAGACAGAAAAAGGCAAATACTGCATGGCAAATACTCCATTCACTTACTATGTGGAATATAAATTTATAAAACCCCCTCAAACTCATAGAAAAGTGGTTGCCAGGGACTGGGGGTGGGAGTGGGGGAAATAGGGAGAGGTTGGTAAAGGTATACATTTTCAGGAATAAGATGAATTAGGTCTGAGGATCTATTAACGTAGTGACTATAGTTAATAATAGTGTACTGTATAATTGAAATTTGCTAAGAGAGTAGAACTTAAATATTCTCACCCAAATGAAATAAAAGGTAAATACGTGAGATGATGGGCGTTTTAATTAACTTGATTTGGAGAATCCTTTCACAATGTGTTTGTATATCAAATCATCAGTTTGTATGCTTTAAATATCTTACAATTTTATTTGTTAACTATGCCTCAATAACACTGAAAGATAATTTTTTTAAAAGTTGATAGAAAGAAAAAGAGGGAAAAAGAAAAGAGAGGGCAATATAGGAAAGGTTAATGAGTATGGAGAACAAGTAAAGAGAAAACCAAGAAGCTAGTGTGGAGAGTAATTGTGGAAATATAAATGAGACAGGAGAATAGAAATCCGGGAGAATATGTCAGTTTCACTCACTTGTTTTTCCTATAGAAAATGAGATATGTATTCAGGGACACTCTAAGACATATGTGGCCAAACTCATACAGCGCTCAGTAGGATTGTGGTTAATATTGACATTTAAACCTCACATAAAGATGACACCCTTACTTTTTTTAAAAAAATTTTTATTGGAGCATGTTGTCAGTTTCAGGTGTACAGCAAAGTGAATCAGTTATACACATAAACATATCTATTCTTTTTTTAGATTCTTTTCCCATATAGTCCATTACAGAGTATTGAGCAGTGTTCCCTGTGCTATACAGTAGGTCCTTATTAGTTAACTATTTTATGTATAGTAGTATATATATGTCAATCCCAATCTACTAATTTATCCCTCCCCTGCTTACCCCTAGTAACCATAACTTTATTTCTATATTGGTGACTTTACTTCTGTTCTGTAAATAAGTATATTTGTACACTTTTGTTAGATTCCATGTTTAAGTAATATCATATGATAATTTGTCTTTCTTTGTCTGACTTAACTTCACTCTGTATGACAATCTCTAGGTCCACCCATGTTGCTGCAAGTGGCATTATTTTGTTCTTTTTTATGGCTGAGTAATATTCCATTGTATATATGTACCACATCTTCTTTTATCCGTTCTTCTGTTGATGGACATTAAGGTTGCTCCCATGTCCTGGCTATTGTAAATAGTGTGGCAATGAACACTGAGGTGCATGTGTCTGTTTGAATTATGGTTTTCTCTGGGTATAGGCCTAGGAGTGGGATTGCTGGGTCACATGATAGTTCTATTTTTAGTTTTAAAGGAACCTCCATACCGTTCTCCATAGTGGCTCTACCAATTTACATTCCACCAGAAGTGTAGGAGGGTTTCCTTTTCTCCACACCCTCTTCACCACTTATTGTTTGTAGATACTTTGATGATGGCCATTCTGACCAGTGTGAGGTGATACCTCACTGTAGTTTTGATTAGTATTTCTGTAATAATTAGTGCTGTTGAACATCTTTTCATGTGCCTTTTGGTCATCTGTATGTCTTATTTGGAGAAATGTCTATTTAGATCTTCCACCCGTTTTTTGATTGGATTGTTTGTTTTTTCGATATTGAGGTGTGTGAGCTGTTTGTATATTTTGGAGATTAATCCCTTGTTAGTTGCTTCATTTGTAAGTATTTTCTCCCATTCTGAGTGTTGTCTTTTCGTCTTATTTATGATTTCCTTTGCTGTGCAAAAGCTTTTAAGTTTAATTAGATCCCATTTGTTTATTTTTGTTTTTATTCTCATTACTCTAGGAGGTGGGTCACAAAAGACCTTGCTGTGACTTATGTCATAGAGTGTTCTGCCTATATTTTCGTCTAAGAGTTCTATAGTGTCTGGCCTATAGGTCTTTAACCCATTTTGAGATTACTTTTGTGTATGGTGTTAGGAAGTGTCCTAATTTCATTCTTTTACATGTAGCTGCCCAGTTTACTCAGCACCACTTATTGAAGAGACTGCCTTTTCTCCATTGTATTCTTGCCTACTTTGTCATAGATTAGGTGACCATAATGCATGGGTTTATCTCTAGGCTTTCTATCCTGTTCCATTGATTTATATTTCTGTTTCTGTGTCAGTACTATAAGGTTTTGATGACTAACTCCAGCTCTGTTTTTCTTTCTCAAGAATCCCAAGATTCTTTCTCAAAAATAGCTTTGGCTATTTGGGGTCTTTTGTGTTTCCATACAAACTGTAAAATTTTTTCATCTAATTCTGTGAAAAATACCATTGGTAATTTGATAGGTTGCATTGAATCTGTAGAATGCTTGGGTAGTATAGTCATTTTCACAATATTGATTCTTGCAACCTAAGAACATGGTATATCTCACCATCTGTTTATTTCATCTTTAATTTCTTTCACCAGTGTCTTATAGTTTTCTGTGTACAAGTCTTTTGCCTCCTTAGGTAGTTTTATTATTAGGTATTTTATTCTTTTTGTTGCAGTGGTAAATGGGATTGTTTCCTTACTTTCTCTTTATGATCTTTCATTGTTAATGCATAGGAATGTAAGAGATTTCTGTGTGTTAATTTTGTATCCTGCTGCTTTACCAAATTCATTGATGAGCTCAAATAGTTTTCTGGTGGCATCTTTGGGATTTTCTATGTATAGCATCATGTCATCTGAAAACAGTGATAGTTTTACATCTTTCTTTTTTTCCAATTTGGATTCTTTTATTGCTTTTTCTTCTCTGATAGCTATGGCTAGGACTTCCAAAACTATGTTGAATTATAGTGGGGAGAGTGGACATCCTTGTCTTATTCCTCATCTTAGAGGAAATTCTTTCAGTTTTTCACCATTTTCACCCATGTTTGCTGTGGGTTTTGTTGTATATGGCCTTTATTATATTGAGGTAGGTTCCCACTATACCCACTTTCTGGAGAGTTTTTATCATAAATGGGTGCTGAATTTTGTTGAAAGCTTTTTCTGCATCTATTGAGATAATCATATGGTTTTTAATCTTCAATTTGTTAATATGGTGTATCACACTGATTGATTGATATGTTGAAGAATCCTTGCATTCCTGGGGTAAATCCCACTTGATCATGGTGTATGATCCTTCTAATGTGTTGTTGGATGTGTTTGCTAGTACTTTTTGTGAGTATTTTTGTGACTATGTTTATCATTGGTATTGGCCAGTAATTTTTGTGTGTGTGTGATATCTTGTCTGGTTTTGGTATCAGGATGATAGTGGCCTTGTAGAATGAGTTTGGGAGTGTCCCCCTCTCTGAAAATTTTTGGAAGAGTTTGAGAGGGATAGGTGTTAGCTCTTTTCTAAATGTTTGATAGAATTTGCCTGTGAAGCCATCTGGTCCTGACCTTTGTTTTTTGGAAAAATTTTATTCACAGTTTCAATTTCATTATTTGTGATTGGTCTTTTTATAGTTTTCTATTCCATCCTGGTTCAGTCTTGGAATATTGTACTTTTCCAAGAATTTGTCCATTTCTTCCAGCTTGTCCCTTTGATTGGCATATAGTTGCTTGTAGTAGTCTCTTATGATCCTTTGTATTTCTGTAGTGTCCTTTGTAACTTTTCCTTTTATATTTCTAATTTTATTGATTTGAGTCCTCTCCCTTTTTTTCCTTGATCAGTCTTGCTAAAGGTTTATCAATTTTCTTTATCTTCTCAAAGAACCAGCTTTTAGTATTATTGATCTTTGCTATTGTTTTCTTCATTTCTGTTTCACTTATTTCTGCTCTGATTTTAATGTTTTCTTTCTCCTTCTACTAACTTTGGGTTTTGTTTATTCTTCTTTCTCTAGTTGCTTTAGGTGTAATGTTGGTTTGTTTACTTGAGATTTATCTTGTTTCCTGATGTAGGACTGTATTGCTATAAATTTTCCCCTTAGAACTGCTTTTGCTACATCCCATAGGTTTTGGGTAGTCAGGTTTTCATTGTCATTTATTTCTAGGTATTTTTTGATTCCCTCAATGATCTCTTGGTTTTTAGTAGCATATTGTTTAGCCTCCATTTGTTTGTGGTTTTTTTTCCTGTAATTGATTTCTAATCTTGTAGCATTGGGTTGGAAAAAATGCCTGATATGAGTTCAACTTCTTAAATTTACTGAGGCTTCATTTGTCACCCAATTTGTGATCTATCCTAGAGAATGTTCCATGTGCACTTGAGGAGAATGTATTCTGCTGCTTTTGGATGGAACATACTATAAATATCCATTAAGTCTATCTAGTCTAATGTGTCACTTAAGGCTTGTGTTTTCTTAATTTTCTGTCTTGATGATCTATCCATTTATATAATTGGAGTGTTAACGTCCCCCACTGTCATTGTGTTACTATTGATTTCCCCTTTTATGGTTGTTAGCATTTGCCTTATGTATTGAGGTGCTCCTATTTTGGGTGCATACATATTTACAATTGTTATGTCATATTCTTAGATTGATCCCTTGATCATTATGTAGTGTCCTTCCTTGTCTCTTGTAATAGTCTTTATTTTAAAATCTATTTCATAAGATGTGATTATTACTACTCCAGCTTTCTTTTGATTACATTTGCATGGAATATCTTTTTCTATCCCCTCACTTTCAGTCTTTATGGGTCCCTAGGTCTGAAGCGGGTCTCTTGTAGAGATCATATATATGGATCTTGTTCTTATTTTTATTTTATTTTATTTTATTTTATTTATTTATTATATTTATTTATTTATTTATTTATTTATTTATTTATTTATTTATGACTGAATTGGGTCTTCGTTGCTGCACGTGGGCTTTCTCTAGTTGCAGCAAGCGGGGGTTACTCTTCATTTTGGTGCATGGGCTTCTCATTGTGGTGGCTTCTCTTGTTGTGGAGCACAGGCTCTAGGCATGTGGGCTTCAGTAGTTGTAGCATGCGGCCTCAGTAGTTGTGGTTCACGGCCTCTAGAGTGCAGCCTCAGTAGTTGTGGCAAATGGGTTTAGTTGCTCCATGGCATGTGGATTCTTGCTGGACCAGGGCTCAAACCCATATCCTCTGCATTGACAGGCCGATTCTTAACCACTGTGCCACCAGCAAAGTCCCTGGATCTTGCTTTTATATCCATTCAGCCAGTCTGTGTCTTTTGGTTGGAGGATTTAATCCATTTACATTTATGGTAATTATCAATAAGTATGTTCCTATTGCCATTTTCTTGTTTTGAGTTTGTTTTGGTAGGTCTTCTTCTTCTCTCGTGTTTCCCACCTAGAGAAATTTCTTTAGCATGTTTTGTAAAGCTGGTTTGGTTGTGCTGAATTTGCTTAGTTTTTGCTTGTCTGTAAATGTTTTGATTTCTCTGTCAAATCTGAATGAGATGCTTGCTGGGTAGAGTAATCTTGGTTGTAGGTTATTAACGTTCATCACTCTAAATACGTCCTGCCACTCTCTTCTAGCCTGCAGAGTTTCTGCTGACAAATCAGCTGATAACTTCATAGGGATTCTCTTGTATGTTATTTTCTGCTTTTCCCTTGCTGCTTTTAATATTTTTTCCTTATTTTTAATTTTTGTTAGTTTGATTAATATGTGTCTTGGCATGTTTCTCCTTGGGTTTATCCTGTATGGGACTCTCTGTGCTTCCTGGACTTGACTGGCTATTTCTTTTCCCACATTCAGGAAGTTTTTGACTATAATCTCTTCAATTATTTTCTCAGGCCCTTTACCTTTCTCTTCTTCTTCTGGGACCTCTATAATTCGAATGTTGGTGTGTTTAATGTTGTCCCAGAAGTCTCTGAGACTGTACTCATTTGTTTTCATTTTTTCCCCCTTATTCTGCTCCTCGGTAGTCATTTCCACCATTATATCTTCCAACTCACTTATCCTTTCTTCTGCCTCAGTTATTCTGCTATTGATTCCTTCTAGTGTATTTTTCATTTCAGGTATTGTGCCGTCTATCACTGACTGTTTGTTCTTTATTTCTTCTAGGTCCTTGTTAAATATTTCTTATATCTTCTCTATCTGTGCCTCTATTCTATTTCTGAGATCTTGGATATCTTTACTATTATTACTCTGAATTCTTTTTCAGGTAGATTACCTATTTCTTCTTCACTTATTTGTTCTTGTGGGATTTTACCTTGCTCCTTCATCTGCAACATATTTCTCTGTCGTCTCATTTTGTCTAACCCACCATTTTTATGGTCTCCTTTCTACGGGCTGCAGGGTTGTAATTCCTCTTGATCTGTTGTCTGCTCCATGGTGAGTGAGGTTGGTCCTGGTGCCTGTGTAGGTTTCCTGGTGGGAGCAACTGATGCCTGCACTCTGGTGAGTGGAGATCAGTCTTTTCCTCTGAGGGGCAGGGCCATATCAGGTGGTGTGTTTTGGGATGTCTGTGAGCTTAGCATGATTTTAAGCAGCCTGCTGCTGGTGGCTGAGTCTGTTTTCCTATCTTGCTGGTTGTGTGGTGTGAGGTTATCAGCACTAGAGCTTGCAGGTAGTTGGGTGGAGCTGGGTCTTGGTGATGAGATGGATACCTCATGGAGAATGCATGACAATTAATATTTCCTGAGCTTGTGAATTCTCCAGTAACCCAGCATCCTCGACTTGACACTCTCACCCCAGAGGCCTTGGCCCAACCCCTGGCTGGGGAGCCAAGAGCACACAAGACATGTAGTGCAGCCAGAGAAAAAAGAAAGAAAAGCAAGAAAAAAGAAAAGAAAACAGACAAACAGAACCCAAGAGAAATAGCAAAGACCAAAACAAACACGCAGTAGCAACAGCAACACAACGCACACACAGAAAAAAAATAGAAGAAAGAAAACAGACACACCAAATCCAAGACAAATGATAACAACAAAACCAAACTAACAGAAACAAACAAGAAGCAGACTGAAAAGGAAAAGAAAAAACAACCCCAAAAACCAAAAACTAAAAAAACACCCAAGAGAGCAAACAAAGAACTGAAAAATGAGAAGAATCAATGAGGACTAAACTAACAAAAACAAAAAATGGAAAATAAAATGAAAACAGAAAGCAAATAAAAAAAATCAAAGAAAACATAAAATAAACACATAAAAACAATCAAAAAAGAAAAAGATAAAATATTATAAAATAGAGTAAAAAAAAAAAAAGAAGAACCAAAAACACCAAAAAGGAAAAAATGCAAAACAACAAAAAGTAAAAATAGGAAAATTAAAAAATATATATTAAAAAATATTTTTGAAAATGAAAACAAAAAATAAAAATTAAAAATAATAAAAACAATACCACCAACAACTGAACAAAATGAAGCAAAAAAAAGCATAATATTAATATGTATATTTTCTTGGGGTCTCAGCTATCAGTGTCCTTGCTCCCACAGTGAGCCAGAGCCAATCCTCACCTCCCCAGGAGGCCCTCCAGTACCTCTAGGTAGGTCTCTGGACTTACTGTGGGCACTGTGGGACCAGCTCAGACACTAACCTGACCCAACTCCTGCATATGCTTGTCCCCAAAATCCATTGCTGTTAAGGCTATACCAGTATCATTGTGAGAACACTTGTTGTCTATTCAGCTATTCCAAAGACACAGAATTTCCCAAACTGATGTTGGGGGTTTGATCTGCGGCTTCTGTAGTTGCAGGGAAAGGTTACCATTCCTCTTCCTTAGTCGCCCTGCCCCTGGGGTCCAACTTTGGCTTTGGCCCCACCTCTGCATGTGTGCCACCCTCAGGCGTCTGCTCCTTGCCCAGGCAAGAGGGAGCAAAGACAGCAGCTGATTGGGGCACACTTACTCCCTCAGGCTGGGGAGGGGTACAGCAGCCACAGTTGGAGTGTGCACGAGTTGCCTGTGGTAGCAGAGACCAGCAGGCAGTTACAACAGTCTGGGGTGTGCTTGCTCTGCTGGGAGTCCCTCCCAGTGTCTGGGGACACAGGGACTGGCAAGTGGGGGCAGTGGCAGCCCTGCCCCTTGCATGCCTCTCAACAATAGTGACTCATTTCTTGGGCAGACCATGCTTCCACTAGGGGCATTCCCGGCCACGGAGCCCCTCACTCCCATCCCCTCTGTTATATTTGCTCAGCCAACAGCAGTCCTCTCCCCAGATCTGCTCTCTTAACCTCATGCTATAGCACTCAGCTCCCACCAGCACTGGTGGATCTCCATCTCAGGCAGGGCCACCCAGGGCGATTCCCCAGGAAGCTTTGGGATGGGTGGCACACAGGACCCCAGAGCCTATGCGGGTGGAGGAGGTCTTGGCTTGAGGGACAGGCAAGCCTACTCAGATGGGAGCCCCTCCCAGTACCTGCAGAGGCCAAAGAAGCTGGTGGGTGGGGAAAGGGATTGTAATGGTGGCCCTGCCCATTGCATGCCAATCAGCAATAATGCCTTGCTTCTATGGTGACCCAGGCTTTTTTCACAAACTTTCCTGGCTGTGGAGCTCCTTACTCCTGTCCCTTCACTGTCTTTTCACAGCCAACAGCTGTCCCTTCCCTGGGTCTGCACTCCAAACCCCACTTTCTAGCACCCAGCCCCCAGTCTGAACTGGAGACTCACAACTTAGGCTGGAATGCTCAGAGCTACAGTGTAGACTATGTGCACAGTTCTTACTTTATCCTGCTTTCACAGACTGCCTGCTGCATTATCCTTTGATCCCCCAAAGACTTCTTTCTGTTCCAGCTGATTTCCCACTGAGAGGGAATTTTTCTGAGTGTGAAGACCTCCCCTCACTTTCAGCTTCCCACCAGGATTGCTGGTCTCTTTTTTGATTCTTCTTTTCTTTTTTTCTTCTTTCTTTTGTCCTACCCGGTTGTGAGGGGATTTTTCTTGTCCTTTTAGGTGTCTGAAGTGTTCAACTAGTGTTCAGCAGGTGCTCTGTGAGAACTGTCCTATCAAGAACATCTGTTCTTGATGTATTTGTGAGGAGCAACCAATTCCATGTCCTCCTATTCTGCCATCTGGACTCCTCCTCTCCTCAAGCACATTTCTTAGCTTCCTTATGCTAAGAAAGTGAGGACTAGAATAGTACCTATCTCATAGGGTGTGTTTCAGGATAAATTAGTTATCATATAATATGTTTGTGGAAACAGTGTCTGTCACTTTGTAGGTACTAGATAAATGTATAACCTTCTTTTTATTCTCCTTCACTTCCCTTAAAATAGAATTTTCCAGAAATGTACAGCCTACCTTAAGTTACGTATATTTGACTCTTCAGCCAGAGCAAGGTGATGAGGCATCCCACACTTTAAAGCTAATGAGACCAGCTTTCTGAGTAGACCCATGCAGAGGTTAACATTGAACACCTACTTCATGCTTAACCTTCAATGTTTATTTGATAGTCAAAATAATCATATAAGGTTGTTTTTATTCTGTCTGTTTTACAAGTAAGGAAACCAAGACTCAGAAAAAGGCTGAACACTTGTCCTTATTCAGGCCTAGTAAGTGACAGAGCCAGGATCCAGAGTCAGCCTTTCTTCCCAGTGAGCTCTTCCCACTCTATCACTGCCTTTCCAAGGAAGACGTCCCATGTCTAGTTGAGTGGAGTCTGAAGCCTCACTGTTGCAGGTTGATTCCCATGGCTTACCTCTTTTCCTCTGTTAAATGTCACTGTCTTTGCAATAACTAGTCTTTGCTTTCTTGGACATAGAGAAAAAATATATCTGGAAAAAAATTACATTTTCATTTTATATCATAGTTTGTGTTCTCTGGATTATTCTCAGAATCAATTGTCATAGGATTTGAGCAAGAAAAAGCACTTTTATGATGCTGGTGGAAGGAATAGTACAGAATTCTTCCAGTGAAAATTACTCCTTGCTCAACAGCTATGGAAGAAGGGTCCTCCAGAAAACAAACATTCACTGGGTCGTGTTTTTTAATTTCCTAACACATTATTCTGGTGTCTTCCTCTGCCACTTCTAAAGTGCAATTTTAGATGTGAAATTTACTAAGGCATTTATTTTAGATTCTGGTATTTTTCCAACTGGGAATAGTAAAAAAAAAAAATGGGAATCATGGTGTTAGTTATAAAATTAAATCCAATTTAAGAATAATTAGTAACAGAGTTGGCAAGATAATTCAGAGCATTTTAAGATGCAGCCAAATTTTACCATCTTCTGTTCTTAATTTTAAACTCAGGGAAATTAGATGTGATAAGTTGATTCATTTTCCTTAACTGTGTAAACACAGTTTTCTCATTCTAACAAAACATAGAATGGATGGAAGTAGAGGGAGGAAAAATGAATTAAATGCAAGAAAAAAGGAAATGTCATGAATAAGTGGTTACTGCATAGTATGTATTCTAGAAATTATTCTCTATGCTTGGTAATGGCTATCTATATATAAATCATTTATTATTCTAAAATCATTTAGCATAAATGAAAAGAAATAAGTGAAGTTTGCATGAGTTATACATATTTGCAAAGGAAAATTAACAGGATTTTTTATGAAAGCAGATTAGCTAAATTTAAAACATCCTGAAATCCCCAGCACAAAATCATAGTTATATATTTTTCTCTGTAAGTATTTTATATACATTCTAATTTTTACCATTCTAAATTGTTAGGAGAAAAGTGAATAGATAAAATATAGTGGCTATAGGAATTTCTAAAATTAACTTCTATCTATATATGCAAATTTAAGCAATTTGTCAGTTGCAGTTTTTATTTTCAAAATATTAATGTTGATAATGGGTAGATATTGACACATACAAAAAGTTTAAAACAAAATGATTAAGTTGGAACAACATTCTGCAGGAGACAGAATCAGATAACCTTTCAAAACTATTAATGATGCTGTAATGATTTCATTAAAAGCAAATTTGATTAGTAGAAACAAAGGGGAGGAAGAAGAAAAATATAAATATAAAATACATAAAATATAACCATAAAATATAAAATATATAAATATAAAATACCTTTATTCCATTTTAGGAAAGTTGCCCACACTACAAACCCCTTCACCCTGCTCTCCCACACACAAAGGAATTGCTTAACATTATGTTGAAAAATGCTTTTGGAATGAAAATCTTTGAAATAGGCAAAAACGCGTCTGTTTCTTGCACCGTCTTGGGGGTTTGAAAATTCCAAGACTTTCAAATTTTCTTCTAGATTACTTTTATGATCTCTGGTTCAGTTTTCAATATGGTTATTCAGGAAATTCTTGATTTTACTTACAGGTTAAATTATTTTCTATGGAAATCAATTAGGAAATAGATTTCTTTCAGTAGGACAGTTTTTTTTAGAGTCATTTCTTTCTCTAACCATAATCTTTAATAATTAGATGATACACACCATAGAATTTGGTAAAAGTCTGTAAAAAGGTACGTAGTTTTCTATTGATATTTCTTTACTGTGGATGAAAATACCTATTCACTAGAAAGGTATGGCTTCTATTTACAGTTTAATTGAGGTAAGAGTACAATGAGATGGCATGACATCAGCCTGTGAGAATCTGGAATTTGCACCATAATTGGACTGTTTCTCTAGTTGCAGTGTTCTCCTTGAGAAACTGGATTTGTCTGTGTATAGAACCCTTGGTCCATCATTACACTTCTAGTGTTCCTGATCCTTCTTTTTTTAAAAAAAAAAAATTTATTTATTTATTTATTTATTTTTGACTGTGTTGGGTCTTCATTGCTGTGCTCAGGCTTTCTCTAGTTGTGGTGAGTGGGGGTTACTCTTCTTTGTGGTGCATGGGCTTCTCATTGTCATGGCTTCTCTTGTTGCGCAGCAGGGGCTCTAGGCATGTAGGCTTCAGTAGTTGTGATGCATGGGCTCAGTAGTTGTGGCTTGTGGGCTCTAGAGCTCAGGCTCATTAGTTGTGGTGCACGGGCTTAGTTGCTCTGTGACATGTGGGATCTTCCTGGGCCAGGGCTCGAACCCGTGTCCCTTACATTGACAAGCAGATTCTTAACCACTCTGCCACCAGGGAAGCCCACTCCTGATCCTTTTTAATGCTGGTCTATCCATCCAAATTTGTAGGAATCCAATTACTCTTATTACCCTCCAGGGCCCCAGAGCTACCCATAAGAAATCTCAGCTGAGCCTGATCCCTTATGGGAATATGAGTCTAACCAAATCTAGCCTATGTTTTATATTACATTCATTTCCATCTTGTAGTCACAAACTCAATTTATACAACAGGGTAACTAATTGTTTCATATACTCTCCAGCACTTTCTTAATTTCTCTTTGCTGCTCAATTAGGATAAATAATTCCATTATTTCTGTGTCAGTTTAGATCCCAAAGACATTTTTAGACTTGATGAAACTTGGCAGTAATATTTATATTCCTTCTAAACTGGAATTAAGACTATCAAATTATTAAGACTGCTTTGGCTGGGCCAAAGTGACCCTTTGTAAACTATGACAGGGACAGGTCATTCCAGTGATCCACGAGCAATGGCTGAAGGTGAGTAGAAGAAGAGCCACACTTGGTGTGCACTCAAGGGGTGTTAAGGAATCTATGGGGAGAGTAGAGGCTCCCTCTACATTCAGGATCAGTTGAAATCCAAGAGATTTTCTAGAGATTTTCTATCTCCATTCTCTCAAACGTGTCCATCTCCTGTCATACTATGCTCTGTACCCTGTCCTCTTGACTAGTAAAATCTACTTATCATTCTTTACTTCTCCAAGTTTTCATTCCTGTTTCATCATTGCATCTATTCCTTAATCTAATACTTTCTTCTTCACTGTATACCTATCACCTACATTCTCCCTGCCTCCTTCCTTCTTTTTTGCAGAGTGTCTTAGGTAAATCCCCTGAGAGGTCACTTGGAGATGGGGATTTGCATGCAGGTGGTTTCCTAGAGAGGCCTGTCTGGAAAACATGTATGAATGAAAGTAAGGAGCAGAGTTGAGCCAAGAGAAATTGAACTTTGATGCAATTGGAAATGAGATTCCAGCAAATCTTACAGGGGGCTCTGGACCTGGCATAACCTTCAGTGTTGTCCCTTTAGAGTTAAGAGAGTGAGTCCTTGTCTTCTAGACCATACCCTGCATCAACAATCATTGGATAGGGGTAAGTGGCAGGATGATCATAATCGATAACCTTGAGACAAGCAGCCTGCTTCTGCCAAGGGCGATTCAGAGGAGGGATTCAGCTTCGTATAATCTATTCTTTGGATGCAAATTACTGAGTCTAGCCAGCACTTGAGGTTAAGTTCCCCCTCCTGGAGGTTTGAATATCGGCTTATATTGTTTAGAATTCTTCCATATGGAAGATTTGTCCCTTCTCTCCCATATATTTATTCACTCATTTATTTATATCAGTATGGACACATGGATATTTATTTTATACTTTGAGATGTAATATAGTACCACACTGTTTATTTGGTTTCTCAATTTCCTCTAGCTTTGACCACTGGAAGCTCTTTCTAGATGTTTTCTGCATCTCTTGTAACTCCATCATTTTGTTTTTCTGAGCCCATCCTTACTTTCAGGCACTACGAGATGATCCATCTTCATCATATATATTCCCTGCTCAGATTCTGAATCATCCATTTCTCTGAGGAGCCAGGTTTCCTTTCACTGAGAATGGTATTTAGAAATCAAGATCTGAGTGCTAAGTGTGCTTATTGCTCCTGTATTATCACCATTCAAGACTTTTCAAGAGGGCAGATCAAGGGAATATATGTATGTAAACTAACCCATGTGTACACACATATCTATAATTAGTTTTGTATTTATCTGTCTAAATATAAAGTTAAACAGCATTCATATTAATGCATCCATGCCAATTCATTTCCATAGGGTTCAGTCTAACCTTTCTCCCTCCACCTTGCTTATCTGTTACTTCCCTCTGCAACAGTGAGAGAGACCTGGCTCCCAGCATCCACCATCCATAAATTTGTTCAATCCAGTATATATGTAAAGCAGGTTCAGAATTGTTAACACAAACCACAACCAGAAGCAAACTTGCCAATTAGAGTGCAGTTGTTCATATTCACTTCCTTTTGTCTTTATCTGGTCAAAACACATTTATCGTCAGCTCATTTTCCCCCCACCCCCTTCTGTGAGGCAATGCCATATATACATTTATAATACAGTTAGATTTGTTTGTTTCAGTCGGCACTCCATCCAGAATCCCCAAAATTTTGATTGATTTTTTAAATGTACACATTAAAACTCATTCTTTGTGATGTATAGTTCTAAGATACTTGACAAATGCATATAGGCATGGCCCACCACTCCAGCACCATACAGAACAGCTCCATCTCAAGCTCCACAGAAGGCAGTGACCCAGTGAGGCATCAAGTCATAGACTAGCTGGTGGATGCACACATCTAGACTCCTTTGAAAAGTAGACATTGAGACATGATTAAATGTGCAATGATATTATTAGGGGAAAAACTTGTTTAAAGGAAATAAGGAGGGAGATGGAAAAGGCTGGGACAGATGGGAGACCAAGATGCAAATTGACCCCAAGTGAAGGATAGGGCATGGAAGGTTGAGTGGAGATACCCTAGATTTCTATGCAGTGTAAGAAAGATTTGGCAAAGCCATCAGGAGTTCTTGAGCCCAAGCCAGCCTTCAAAGGAGTCTTGCATCTCCCAGGAATAGGTCTGCTTTAGTCCCCACAGCTCTCAACCACTGGTAGGGTGGGAGGAAAGCACAGGCTCTGCTCTCTCCTGCCTACATTTCTGCCTCACTCTGGTCTCCTTCCAGAGCTTTCTCTGTCTGGGGAGGATACATGTAATTGACAAGATAGACTCTCACAAACAAGAAAATGCCCCAGAGAAAAGCACATTAGTATATTTATGTATGTATATGTTACGTACATGCATACATATATGAACCTTGCCTATTCAAAGTTCAGTTAAAAATAATAAAATAAATAAATTTAAAATAAAAGAGGCAGCAGGAGAATTTTATTAATAATGATGTAAACATATTCAATTTGACAGGAATATTTTGGATTTCTTTGAAATCTTGCATTAATCTTTCATTGAAGAAATAATAAGCCAGTTTTCAGTGCATTTCTGCCTACTCGTTCAAAAATATTATCTATTTATCTATATCTCTATCTCTGTAAGTTAACCTGTGTGAATATATTATTTATTTCCTAAATAAATAAACTTATTCTTGGCTTAAGAGGGATTTCATTCTAGCATCATTTGGATACATATAAAATGTAAAAATAAAAAAGAACCTTTTTTTCTAGAAAAGCTCTGTGTGGGAAAAAACACAGTACTTTGTCCTCAAGTCCCTTGATTCCAAAAATATGGCAGCCATAATTGTGACCGTCTCAGAAGACCTAGGCCACACCTGAGACAGATTAAGAAAATAGCTCCTGATTATTTTTCAGTAAAGTGGAAAATAATTTATCCATTTGCCTCATGCAAAGGAAGTTGAAAGCAAAAGTTTGGAAATGTGAGAAAAAGAAAATAATTAAATCATAACTATTACAGCCGTCTAGTTGATTTTTTTCCTCAGAGGAAGTGGTAGGGTTATTGGGATACAGAATGTCAAAGTAGAAATTGTGCTTCAAATAAAAATGTCGAGAGAAAAGTGGCAGGAAAATAAAAGGGGTAAAAAAAGAAGAGAAGCCAGTACTGGTGTTTTTCTGAGTGTTATTTTTAGTGTAAACTGGCTTCTCTGGGGAATTGAGAATTTTCTAATGATTAATGAAGAAGAACACCTTGCTGTGAGATTTAATATCTGTAGGGAAAATAAAGATGAAGAATATAATGACATATATAACTCTTAAGTTTTCTGATTTTGTTACTGAATTGCTGAGGGCTGTATATGTTTTACACAAAGTATTTAAAAATAAATTGCTAAAGTATTAGCATCCTTTTTATTGTCCCATTTCCATGACACAATAATATTTTCGGGCCTTACACTCACATTCCTTCACTCCTACATTTCTGGAATGAATGTACCACACAAGTTCAAGCCTCGATGACTGTAAACCTTTTACCTTTAAAAATAAAATAGGGGTATAACTCTGCGGTCCTCATCATAAATCTAAAACTTCAGTATTTCTGGCAGTCACAAACATCAGTTTTAATTGCTATGCCAGAAGCAATAGTTTCCAGTAATATGAATGAACGTAGCTAAATTTTGCTACTCCTGTTAGGTTTTTTTTTTTTTTTAATGTCTCAAAAAGACTGGACAAGACTAAAGATCTATATGTTAATGAACTTCTATATTTGCATTGATCTATCTGCAACAAAATAGATGATAGATAGAATATATAATAGACATCTGTTGTATAGAAACATATAAATATAAGTAAAGTATATTATACTATAAAATAAATTAAATAAAGCTAAACTTCATGAATAGAATATCTAAACTTTTGGAGTTTTTATAAATTTTGAGAAAGAACATCTAAGTTTTAGATATAGCAATGACATATAAAATCAGCATACTGAGAACATATACTAATCAATTTCTATTTGTTTCTTTAAATGTCAAGTTATTTTACATTTGCTATCTGTCAACCACAATTCTTTTCTAACAAATGTTTTAATAGTTAGAAATATCAGTATTAACTCAATGTGGTTGAAGTAACTCTAAAATTTAAAAATATTTTCTAGCTAATCCAATGAGGGTTTTGCATTCAGGAATAATAGGAGAGATTTCAAATGATGGATAGATTTTGCATCTTCCACTGATCCTTTCTCTTCTATGAGAAGTTTAATTTTTAGGGTTGTAGAATTGTTTCACTGCTGCAGGGCAGATTTTTGTATGTAAATACAAGATATTTTAGGATTTCTGTTGTTTTAGTCAAGAGGTGACCAAATGGAAGGATAGAAATGTAATCTAATGACTTCATGGATGATGAAGTTGGGTCTTCATTGCTGCATGCGGGCTTTCTGTAGATGTGGTGAGCAGGGGGTTACTTTTCATTGTGGTGCACGGGCTTCTCATTCTGGTGGCTTCTCTTGTTGCGGAGCATGGGCTCTAGGCCCACGGGCTTCAGCAGGTGTGGCTTGATGACTCTAGAACGCAGGCTCAGCAGTTGTGGTGCACAACTTTAGTTGTTCTGTGGCATGTGGTATCTTCCCGGACCAGGGCTCAAACCCGTGTCCCCTGCAGTGGCAGACTGATTCTTAACCACTGCACCACCAGGGAAGCCCCCAGATCACTTCTCACAGACCTTTCCCCTTTCCAAATCAATACGACACTGGAGGACCCTTATGATTCTTATTGTGTTTGCAAGATGCCCTTCAGCAATAACCATTAGGAAACTTTGAAGAAAAAAAGAGTTTATTACTTACATGCCCTGACATTTACAACGCATGCCAGGGGGCACACAGTGAGATCCCAGGAGAGAGAGAGAGAGAGAAAGAAGGCATGGGCCTGGGGTTCTGCTTTTATTAGGGTTAGGGTTAGTGGTCTAGGGTTTCCTGGGCCACTCTTTATTGATGAATGTAAAAAAAGAGCAGAAATTTGAAGATTTAAAGTTTTAAGTGAAAAAACAAGTGGCCCAAATGGTCAGTTATTAAAATCAACCATCTCTAAAATGAAGGAGCCTCAACTTGGCTCTTTATCTGGCAAAGTGTTTATTCCAGATAGTCTTGTTGAATGCCTCTTTGAAAGGCATGCCTCTTTGAAGTGGATGCCTTGGCAATCAAAGCTTAAGTCAGACACTTGAATTACAAAAAGAAAAGCTAACCATCAGGGCTTATACTATAATTAGGGAGGTTGGCTTGACTGATAAACTTACTAGGCAATTTATCTTTCCTCTTTCACCTCTACACACCTGTCCTTCCAAAGTCTGAACAGCCAAAGGGTGTAATCCTTTCAGTAATAAAGCATTCAGACTTTGTTCCAGGAAATAAAAGTAATTTGTACACTCTACTATAACCTCTACAAGAATCAGTCCTCTGACTGCAATTTGTAAGATCTGACTCAGATCTTACATATTTTAGAAGATATGGAGTTGGTTAACTCTAAATTGAAGCACTATTCTGAATTTGAAAATTGAAATGGTATTTGGTTCAGATGTTTTTGTTTTCAAATAATTTTCCTATTTAAAATAATTTTCTCCAATGCTTACTTGTTATCATTTATTCTACTTTATGAAAATAAGGCTTATAGATAGATGTAAACCAAACAAATAAACAGACAACACATTATTATTTCATATGAAATAAGTTAGTTATTTGGAACTTGTAGTAGAAGTTTGTAGTTAACAACCACTTTATACTTTCTCCCTTTCCTTAGTAAGAGAATACTGATTTTTAGCAGGTCACATTGAAATGGAGCAGGACCGTGTGGGACCCTCTTGGGTACAAATCCTTTCTGTGTCCCTTGTTTCTTGTTTGTAGGGAATAGGCTTTATTCAGCCTCTTTGATATTCCCTGAATTCCAAAGGTCAGATTCAAATATTTGCTTATCAAGGAAGGGAAGGAATGCAGAAACTAAGGAGGAGCAGTCAAGAAACAATAGTGCAGGCCAGGGGCAGGGTTCTGGTTCCTCCTCAAGGAATATATATAACAATACCTTTGAGTTCTTCTGTAGGAACTAAGGCCCCCACTGAAGTGGAAGGTGGTAAAGTCAGGTTGAGCATAGAATCCCTGTTACCTCACCACCAACCAGTCAGAAGAAAGTCTGCACACAGTGGAAGACTCTGACCCCCTCTCCAAATGATTCTCCCTTTAAAACTTTCATGGTCAAGCAGAATCTTCAGAGCTGGTTTTTGGACATGAGTCTGCCTTCTCCCCAGGTTGCTGGCCTCCTGAATAAAGCAGCCTTTCCTTTCCAACCAAACTCATATCTTGAGTACTGGTGTGCTGGCTTTTGAGTGTCAAACCTGAGTTTGTTAACAACAGTTCTCACTGGAATGAAAAAATAAATTTCTCAGCATCCCATGCAGGTAGGTGTATCTTATGACCTGGTTCTGGACAATGAAACATAAAAGGAACAATCAGAAAAAAGAAAGAGCTCATTGAAGTTACAACTATGATAGCTGATACACAGTTCAATGGAGTTGGAAGACAATATAACAAATTTTTTTAGAAAGAAAATAGATGAAAAGAGTGAAAAAGGAGAGAAAAGATGAGGACTTAGAAGATCAGTCCAGGAGTTTCCAATTCCATTTAGGAGACATTCCATTTAGGAGACAAAATGGCAAAGAAGGAATTATGAAGAAACTATACAAAGACATTTCCCAGGAACAAAGGACATAATTCTCAAGTTGTAAATGAGTCATTGCATCTTCAGCCCAACAAATGAAACAAGACCATATAAAAGAATAGCAAGACTTCAGGTTAGATCAGTGCCTCTCTAATGTTTACATGCATACGAATCACTGAATATCTGTTACAATGCAAATTCTGATTCAGGAGGTCTGAGGTCTTTCTAAGAAGCTCTCAGATGATGCTGGTGCTGCTGGTTACCTGACTATACTTTGAGTTACAAAATGCTAGCATATGGGAGTAATGCCGTCAAAATTCTGATAATGTCTTGAAACCCAGAATCCTATGTTCTGTCAATTTATCAGTCAAGTGTGAAGGTAGAATAAAGACATTTCCAAACATAAGGACCTCAAATGCTATCTCCTATGTCCAAAGATTGCAAAATGAGGGATCATCCAAGAAGGAAGAAGACATGAAATCTAGGAAAAAGTGATCTAATGCTGCAAAATGCTGAATTTGGTCCCAAGACTTAGAGAGCAATCTGATGTAAGAAAATAATAAAACAATTATTCCAGGAAAATCAATGTAAGTTGTACAAAAGATGATTCATAATCATCGTACACCATTTGACCCAGGAGTGATCTATTTTTCTTTTATACTATGAGCAAATACTACTCTGAGAAAAATAAAAATAAGGAAAAATTATATGTAAATATGTATACATTCATATACCATCTATATCTATAATATATATATAGAGAGATACATGTATTTTACATATATAATTGTTTCCCTGTAATCAGAAACAAGCAGAGAAGAAATAGCTACAAGAGTTAAAAGTTATTGCTTCTGAAAATCAAGTGGATGGAGAGTGAAACTGTGCCCCATAGGGTTGACAGAAGCTGATAATTACTAGAAATTCTTAAGCATGTCTTACAGAATAATAGATGAGGGAACAGCTTGTTTAAAACCCCTTTGCTTGTAAACTGCCTTCATTGATTAAGTTCACTTTAGTTATTATTTTTTTTTTTTTCTGTACGCGGGCCTCTCACTGCTGTGGCCTCTCCCGTTGCGGAGCACAGGCTCCGGACACACAGGCTCCGCGGCCATGGCTCGCGGGCCCAGCCGCTCCGCGGCATGTGGGATCTTCCGGGATCGGGGCACGAACCCGTGTCCCCTGCATCGGCAGGCGGACTCTCAACCACTGCGCCACCAGGGAAGCCCCACTTTAGTTATTTTTTTCTTTATTTTTCCTCTCTTTAATTGCACACTTTCCCAGCTTCAGGCAACTGGTTGTTCTATAGGGGATTGTTGTCAGCTCCTGCCAGTGCCAGCCAGTTAAGACTGGTTGAGACACCAACCCTAAAACTAGGCCTGTGCAGATGTCTGATGAATGGCCTGTTAACCTCAGAGGACCAGAAAATTCCACCCTTGGATCATGCTGAGGGCCTCCATTTTGAATAAGCAGAAGCATGTAACCCAGATGCCCCTGGTACAGAACACATTTTTCCCTGCCTCCAATCACCTTTCCCTACGCCTAAGACCACTTTGTTTATCCCATAAATATCCCAAGACCCTCGCCTTTGGGGAGGTGGATCTGAGACTTGTTCTCCCATTTTCTCCCTTGACTGCCTTGGGGATAAACCCTTTCTTGGCTGTAAACCTAGGCATCTCAGCATTTGACTTGCTGCATGTCAGGCAAACAGACCTGGTTTGGTAACAAGAGTAGGATAAATTAGGAATAAGAAACAGCTTAAAACAGTTATGAACCTTTCAGTATTATTTTATTTTTATACTATAAGCAAATATTACATTGATACAAATAAGAATAAAATACAAAAATAAGACAATCTGTACAGTTTCTATTTTAATATGATCAAATTTTAAATACCACTGTAAGACAAAAAAAAATTTCTATATTTGGCTTATTATTGCAGACATGTTAATGTGAGATGTTATATTTGATAAACATCTGGCCTGGAAGGTACAACATTATATTAATTTATTAATTCATAATAAGATGATAGACTTTAAGATATGTATTTTCAGTGCTACTAATAGTAGTAACTTTAAATGTTAGGCCATGAAACTCATTTTATATATTGTGGCAGAGGGGAATATTCCCCCTTTTCCCCTTTTCATTTTTTTTTTCTTTTTGGCTGGCAATTAAAATGACATAAAGCAGATATTAGCAGGAGATAATCAAATTTATTATGTATTGTGAAATAAAATTCATATTTCATGACAAGAAAAATTGAAACAAAAAATTTTTATCTGCCCTTTGGCCTCCTCTCTCCCCTCTACTGGGCATTGTGTATCTGCATCGACCAGACCTCTCCCATTGGCAGAAATACCTGCTCAACCATAAAGAGCAACACTCTCCTAGCACCAACAAGACAACTCCTTAAAGATAACATTCCTTCTTGATCTTATAAGGGGCCATGATAATGCTTAGATCTGGATTGTGTAAACTGTCAATAATATATACAATGTACAGCCCTCTGTCTAAAAAAAATTATATATAACTGTGCCTTGACTGTGTGTATTTCTCACTCTGGCCTGTCTGCCACAGATCGGCAGCTTCACCCTCTTCCGACAGTCTCAAATGCTTCCTTTCTGTCCCAATCGATTTCCCCAAAGGAGAGGGCATTTCTCCGTCAGAGAGGGGATTTCCCTGAATTCGGAACCCTCTCCTCTGCTTCAGCTCCCACGCCCTGGGGTGCAGGTCCAGTCCCACTTCCTCTCCTCCGCCTTCTCCCTTCTTTTTTTCCATCCTACCCAGTTATGAAGGGATCTTTATAGTCCTTTCTGGTGTCCAAGGTCTTCTACTAGTTTTTAGCTGGTGTTCTGTGAAAATTGTTGCATCTATAGATGTATTCCTGATGCATCCATGAAGAGAGATGAACTCCACGTCCACCTACTGCTCCGTCGTCTTGAATCCCCCGTGTGAAACTTTTGAAAATTGTAAAGCATTATAGAGTTTAAATGATCTTTTACTCAATTTTTAAAAAGTGAAAAAAAATTTTAAAAAGAAGAAACAGGGCACATGGAAGGGCTTTTGAACCTGGGAGGGTCACACAGGGTCCTGCTCAGTTACAGCGTGGCCAAGGTTTGGTAAAGTGGCATAAGGGGGGTGTTTTGCCACTGATTGAATTTAGGTCACTTCAGGTTTTGCCATTATATTGGTCAGGAAACCATTTTTCTGGTTTTAGAATCCTTTTGGTTTTGGAATTTTATATAAGGACATGTGGACCTGGACTGTCCACTGTCAGAACCTTAAAGTAAAATACTTGCCATCAAAAATTGCAGAAAATAGTTCTTAAAGAGCTTGTTTGTTCTTCATGAGCCATGATATTTGTCTAGTTACCCAGACACTGTGTTTGCCTTAGAACCTATTCTTTGAACCAAAATGTCCTTGCCAAGATTATTTCTGAGAATATTGATATATGTATAAATATGTATACTAGTTTTGAAATGGGACATGCCAGAACTCCCAAAGTATGTATGTGTCAGAAAAGGAGACTTAGTAAGTCTTTCTACTTGAGATACTTCCAATTTCCTTCTCTGGTTTTTAAAATTTAAATTATATAATTATGATGCAAATTATATAACTGTTATAAAAATCATATGTATTTAAAATTTTGAGATAATCAAAAGGGGCATGTTGGGCTTCCCTGGTGGCGCAGTGGTTGAGAGTCCGCCTGCCGATGCAGGGGACGCGGGTTTGTGCCCCGGTCTGGGAAGATCCCACATGCCGCGGAGCAGCTGGGCCCGTGAGCCATGGCCGCTGAGCCTGTGCTCCGCAACGGGAGAGGCCACAACAGTGAGAGACCCGCAAACCAACCCCCCCACAAAAAAAGGGGCATGTTTTCAAATATTGAAGGAAAATTTATGTATACATTCCTTATTTTTCTTCAAGTAAGAAAAATAAAATGTTATTGTTATAGTATTAACATCAATAATAATCATAGCCTATATATAAACAACACATTCTGATCCAGATATTCTAATATCTGGATAATATCTAATATCTAAGAATTCTTTGTTTATTTTGTCTCATTAGACCTTACAAGAACTATATAGGATACACATTATTCTCATTTACTTAGATTAACTACAGAGCTAACTGTGCATTGAATTACTTAAATTAGTTGATATATAAGTAAATTAACCAAATTATGTAATTTTCAATTCAACAGCCAAGTTGAATATACCATGCTGAGCTAAACATAAAAATAGTGGGGCACAGTTTGGCTGGATGTGTTATAGAAGACTGTCTAATTTTTCCCTCACTCTACAGAATGATTGTCACATAACACATAGCAAATACTCAATAACTGTATGTTGAATTAAAACATTGGACTGTCTTCAGATAAAGAACTTGTCACACCACTACATGACAAAAGTTTCATTGAGAGTGGAACCAAGTTGTGTGGGATCCCAGGTTTTCTCAGGCTTTTATTACTGAGAAACACACCATAAGGCTCATTGTCAGACTTGATTTCAACAACTTTGCTAAGTAAAAAATTATTTCCTTTTAATAACTGCTACATGGCACACCTGTTTTCATATATTTTTACTGGGAATTAATTGTAAAATAATATTTTCTTATTGATAAAGCATAATTCACAACCTATCAGAGCACTCTTAAAGAAAATTAGAAGGTATTTTAAAAAAAGAATTATAATTCAGAATAAAATTATGCCATGATATTAGCAGTTATATTGGTAATTAGGCACAGGAGTTTTTTCTCAGTCTTCTTCAATTATCTGTATTATATATTTTTCTATAATAATCATGTAAGAATGTTTAAATAGAAAATCTATAACAAGCTGTGTTGAAAATATAATTCCAAAAAAGTGAAAAGAATCCATTAACACAGAGAGTCAAGAAAAGTTAAAATCTTACTTAAATTAAGCCAAGGCTTTTAGGAAATAAAAGAGTATGATATAAAACAACTATTTTCTTAAAATATTTCAATTATTGCTTAAAATATGTCAATAGCTAGAATATATGATTTATACATATAATAAAATTCTTAACTATAATGTAGTAAAGGCTAAAACTTTAAAACAGTACAAATGAAAAATATTTTTCTGGATACTATGGACTGGAAACACATTACATTTAGAAAATGTTTTTCCCTTTTCGACAGAATTGGCTGTCATTTCACTGTCTGGAAATAAAAACCAAACATGACTATTTTCCTATAATGTTTGGAAATATGTACCACATATTTAATCCAAGGAATGAGGCAAAGGTATATTTTTTATTTATATTATCATAGAAGAGTTTATTGACCAAGGTATAATATTTTCTGAATCCATTCGGTAGAACTTCAGCTATTTGGCTGTAAATTATTTATCATGCCAAACATTTAATTATATGTAAAAATACTGTAAACCAAGAACTTAAAATAAGTCAGTTTAATAACAGAATAGACTCTGAAAGCACAAACTATATTGTCAAACATTCTATTTGGTAGATGTATAAAATCTGAAAACAGACTGAAATAAAATAGATTTCTTTGTTGAATTTTAAACAAGACTGTATAACGTAAGTTCTTAAAATGAGAATATTATCATTTTCTTCTTTATCCCACTGGTGATAAACACTGGAAGAGATGACATATTATACATTAGAAAAGAATTATGCATTCCCATGTTATTATTGTTTTTAAAACTATTTAAGTAAACTCAAATGTTAAGTTTTCATAAGGGTTCATAATTTTAAATCCCAGTTAATAAAGATCTTAGAGGTTTTTTTTTTGATTTTTGATTAAAACAAAAAAAATTTTTTTTTTTTTCGGTACATGGGCCTCTCACTGTCGTGGCCTCTCCCGTTGCGGAGCACAGGCTCCGGACGCGCAGGCCCAGCAGCCATGGCTCACGGGTCCAGCCGCTCCGCGGCATGTGGGATCTTCCTGGACCAGGGCACGAACCCGTGTCCCCTGCATCGGCAGGTGGACTCTCAACCACTGCGCCACCAGGGAAGCCCAAAACAAAATTTTAAAGACAACTTTTTTAGAGCAGTTTTAGGCTCACAGCAAATTTCAGGAGATACAGAGATAACCCAAATACACCCTGCCCCCAAACATGTATAGACTCTGCCCATTATCAACATCCCCTACCAGGGTGGTACATTTGTTACAAGTGCTGAATCTACATTGAAACATCATTATCACCCAAAGTCATAGTTTACATTAGGGTTCACTCTTGGAGTTGTATTATATTCTATGGGTTTGGACAAATGTATCCACCATTATAGTATCAGTACAGAGTATTTTCACAACCCTAAAAATCCTCTATGTTCCACCTATTCATCTTTCCCTTCCCCCTAACCTCTGGCAGCCACTGATCTTTTTACTCTCTCTATAGTTTTGCCTTTTCTAGAATGTCATATAGTTGGAGTCATACAGTATGTAATCTTTTCATACTGGTTTCCTTCACTTAGTAATATGCATGTAAGCTACCTCCATGTATTTTCATGGCTTGATGGCTCATTTCTTAGTGGGGCTCAATAATATTCCATTGACTGGATGTACCATAGTTTATTTACCTTTTCACCCACTGAAGGACATCTTGGTTGCTTCCAAGATTTGGAAATTATGAATAAAACTTCTATAAACACTTGTGTGCAGATTTTTGTATAGACATAAATTTCCAATTCCTTTGTGCAAGTGCTAAGGTGTTGATTGCTGGATCCTATGGTTGGAGTATGTTTAGTTTTGTAAGCATTCACTAAACTGTCTTCAATAGTGGCTGTATCATTTTCCATTCCCACCAGCAGTCAGTGAGAGTTCCTGTTGCTCTACATCCTTGTCAGCATTTGGTGTTCAGCGTTCTGGATTTTGGCCATTTTAGTAGATGTGTGGTGGTATCCCACTGTTTTTTAAATTTCGTTTCCTGTTGATATATGCTGTGGAGTATCTTTTCATAACCGTTTTTGCTATCTGTATATCTTTTTTGTTGAGGTATCTGTTAAGATCTTTAGCCTATTTTTTAACTGAGTTTTATCTTTTCTTACTATTGAGATTAAAGAGTTCTTTTTATATTTTGGAAACAATTCTTTATCAGATATGCCATTTGAATATGTTTTCTTTTAGTCTGTGGCTTGTCTTTTCATTCTCTTAATAATGTGTTTCACAGAACAAAAATTTTTATTTTTAATGAAGTGTAACTTATGAAGTTATGAAGTTATGAAGTGTTTCTTTCATGGATTGTGTCTTTGGCATTTTATCTAGGGTCAATGCCAAACCCTAGGTCATCCAGATTTTCTCCTATGTTATCTTCCAGGAATTTTATGGTTTTGCATTTCACATTTAAGTCTGTGATTCATTCTGAGTTAATTTTTGTGAAAGGTATAAGGTCTATGTCTAGATTCAGTATTTTGCATGTGGATGCCCACTTGTTCCAGCACCATTTGTTTAAAAACAATTGTCACTCCATTGTATTTCTGTTGTCTTTTGTCAAAGATCAGTTTACTATATTTATGGAAGTCTATTTCTGGGCTCTCTACTCTATTCCATTGATCTATTTGTCTATTTTTTTTTTTACAGTATCACACTGTCTTCACTACTGTATCTTTATCATAAGTCTTGAGTCAAATAGTGTAAGGAAGAGCCTAACTTCACTAAGCATTGGTTAGTAAGCACAGATGGCCTAATTACATTGACCAGTCTCTCACTCAGCTTCCTCCAGTACTTGTCTACTACCTCATCTCGGCACTTAAAAACCCTCCTGCCTTACCTAATGTATTTTTTCCTTACTAAAATCTGGTGTTCCTGTGAAACGGCTCTGACTAAGATCTCCAGGAACTGCTTAATGCTGAATGCAGTGAAGTCTGTTCAGTCTTTATCTTATTTGACTCGTCTGTGGTATTAGATTCTGCTGGCAAAGATTTCACTTTTCTTTTCATTGTCATTGTTCATTTGCATGAATTTCTAATTATAAATTTATACTTATTAAAAATAGCAAAATAAATAAATAAATAAAATATAAAATCCTTTGATTATCACTCCTCATTAACCTCAGGAGTAACCACCATTAATATTTTTTAATGAATCTCCAGTCTGACTTTTATAAACACATAAATGACAATAGCTATACTCAATTTTGAATCATATTACATTATGGTCAGAGAACATGGCCTTATAATTTTTTTTAAAAAAGTATTAACGTTTTCCTTATGAATTTCATTAATGTTTGTTGAATCCAAAGTTCTATAACTCTATGTAATGAGATGTTAAACTAACATCAGATATGAAAATGAGCTTAAGACAGATCTTATGGGAAGAATTTACAAAGGAAATGTTTAAAAAACCAATTAGATGATGCTAATCTGGAAACCTCAGCTAGGTTGAGAAATGCAAATGGGTCAGAGAGTAGAGAAAGTTACCTTCTACATTCATCTTAAACTTAGAAAATGGGAGTTGGCAAGGGGGAACACAGGAGAGCTTTAAATATGTTCCCTGTGGTGGAGAGACAGCCATGTAGTGCATGTCTGAGAATGCTGATGGAGCTGGAGCAGCAGAGTGAGTGTTGCACTGAGTGGCCAAAGCCTGGAGGCATCAGGGCTTCGGATGCATGACTGTTTCCTATTGACCAGATGTAGAAAGCCCTTGAAGGAAATTGTGCTGACCTGAGGCTGTTTTAGGTTCTAAAGGAAGAGCACTTAGATGGTTTTCTCAGGGTATATGCCCAGTAGTGGGATTGCAATAGCCAGGACATGGAAGCAACCTAAGCGTCCATCATCAGATGAATGGATAAAGAAGATGTGGCACATATATACAATGGAATATTACTCAGCCATAAAAGGAAATGAAATTGAGTTATTTGTGGTGAGGTGGAGAGTGAAGTAAGTCAGAAAGAGGAAAACAAATACCGTATGCTAACACATATATATGGAATGTAAGGAAAAAAAAAGTCTTGAAGAACCTAGGGGTAAGACGGGAATAATAACACAGACCTACTAGAGAATGGACTTGAGGACACGGGGAGGGGAAGGGTAAGCTGGGACAAACTAAGAGAGTGACATGGACATATATACACTACCAAATGTAAAATAGATAGCTAGTGGGAAGCAGCCGCATAGCACAAGGAGATCAGCTCAGTGGTTTGTGACCACCTAGAGGGGTGGGATAGGGAGGGTGGGAGGGAGGGAGATGCAAGGGGGAAGAGATATGGGAACATATGTATATGTATAACTGATTCACTTTGTTATAAAGCAGAAAATAACACACCATTGTAAAGCAATTATACTCCAATAAAGATGTTAAAAAAAAAGCACTTAGATGAATGGAGAGACTCCAACAGCAAGAGGCTAGAAGCAAATGCCATACTCCTAGTGTCACCAAACCAGCTTTGTTTGCCTGATGTGCAGCAAACCAAATGCTGAGATGCTGAGGTATGCATCAGAGAAATGGTTTATTTACAAAAAAGGAGGTGGTTTATAAAAAAAAACAAAAAAATTAAATTTAAAATAAAAAGAAAAGGAGATGGGAGAAGAAGTCTCAAATCCAGTTCCTCAAAGGACTGGGGCTTAAGGTATTTATGAGATAAGGAAGTGGGGTGTTCTGAGGTGTGGAGAAAGACAACTGGAGGTGAGAAAAAGGTGAAGTAATTAGTGTTCTGTATGGTGTATCTGAGTTAAGTGTTTCTTCATGGGATGTATGTTCAGAAAATGACAGCATTAACATGATCTGAGGGTAGAGTTTTTGGCCCTCTTACATCAAAAGGTCATCCATCAGACATTTGTGCAGGCCTGTTGAATGGTTAGTGGTCTGACCAGTTTGATCTGGGCAAGACTAACTCCACGTTCCTAAAAAACTATTTAAGCAACCTTTACTAGAGCAACCCGTACATCAGAGGTGTTATTTATTGGGGGCGGGTAAAGGAGTCTTGTGGTATATTGTCTAAGCTATGTGAAGTTGGGAAGGTATGCAATTTGCAAGAATGATTAAGGCAAGCTTGATTTATGAAGACAGGTTACAAGATATTGTTTATTAAGAAAGTTATATTTTAAGGGATCTATCTAACTGATGACTCAGTTTCTCTGGTGACTATAGAAGGAGTTACAGGAGAACACTTAGAATAGTGGTGCATCAGGCTGACCAAGTAAACCAGAGAAGAAAGTATCTCAGTTCTTAGCAATAAAATTCTCTTAAAAATACATAAAAATAACTCTCAAGAGTCAGCTTAACCATCTTCAAGATCCAGAGAGCCTGAAGTCACCTGACCAGCTAAGAACTCACCCATCCCCTGACCTCCTTTAGCATTCTAATTATTTATTAGGATTTTATTTTATTAGATGTTTGTTTATGTCTATTTGTATTTGTCTTTGCCTGGATTATACTCTTTTTCTTTATGAATTTATTTTATTTATTTTTATTTTTGACTGCGTTGGGTCTTTGATGCTGCTCACAGGGATCAAAAAACTAGAAAACTCTAGTTGCAGGGAGCGGGGGCTACCCTTTGTTGCAGGGCGTGGGCTTCTCATTGGGTGACTTCTTTTGTCACAGAGCACGGGCTCTAGGTGCGTGGGCTTCAGTAGTTTTGGCACTCGGGCTCAGCAGTTGTGGCTCGCAGGCTCTAGAGCACAGACTCAGTAGTTGTGGCTCATGGGCTTAGTTGCTTTGTCACATGTGGGATCTTCCCAGAACAGGGCTTGAACCCGTGTCCCCTGCATTAGCAGGCAGATTCTTAACCACTGCGCCACCAGGGAAGGCCCTGGATTATATTCTTTTTCATTTAAACTTGTGTTCTCTTTTTTGTTTTTTAAGGAGTTATTTTATTTTTAAATTTATTTATTTATTTTTAAATTTTTGGCTGCGCCCCACAGCATGCAGGATCTTAGTTCCCCGACCAGGGATCAAACCAATACCCCTTGCAGTGGAAGCGTGGAGTCTTAACCACTGGACCACAAGGGAAGTCCCTAAGCTTGTGTTCTTTTTATATAATTGATACATATATACGATGTTAGTCATTTGTCTGCCATGTCTGCTGCAAATAGTTTTTCCAAAGTGTTATTTGCCTTTTATTTTTTTTGCATTTTGTATTTACCTTTTAAAAAACTGCATTGATACCCAGTTTATTTGGTTCCATAAATGCTGATCACATTTAGTAGTGTTTTGCAGTGTTTTGCAAACCTGAGTATACCATCTTCCATCACGTAGTTTGCAAACTACAACACATGGCCACAGGCCAAATCCATCAGTCACATCCTGCCACTATCTGGTTTTGTACAGTCCACAAACTAAGAAGGTTTTTACAGGCTTATATGGCTTAAATGAAAAAAATGATAATTCTTAACCATGAAAACCATATAAAATTCAAATTTTAGTGTCCAAAATAAAATTTTGTTGGAACATATACTTTTTTTCTGTACCTTATATTTACATGATTTTGCTTGAAAAGTAATTCTTTAATATGGGATCCCTTGGCATCAGTATTTCTTTAGACATAGGGGTTAGACTGAGTAACATGAAATGCTGTTGAAAAAAATCAAATTCCTTCAAAGATTTGAATATTCGTCTTTCTGATTTTCCTGTATGACATTCTTAGAAAAAAACATGATGTCAATGTTATCTGTATTTGTTTTTCCATTTTCTACCAATTTTTATCCCAGTAAAAAAAAGAATAAACAGTCATTTTTATTCTGTTTTGATCATAATTTCTGAATTATAGCAATTGGCTTTACTCTGTATGCCACAGGTCAGGAAGTCTAAACAGTGATAGTTTTTAGAGTATTAGAGTGTTTAGTTCACATGATGAGTTCATAATTTGTTACAGACATAACAATGAATACCAACTAGTTTCAAATCAACATACTTTCTCTCCATCCCAGAAGCAGAAGTGGTACTAATAGGAGATGATTTGCCTTCAGTTCATGTTTAGTAAATGTAACCAAGCGTCTGGAAGTCAGTAGGTAAATTTCTGAATGGGAGAGGAATTAATTCTAACCATAAGAACAAGACAATGGGCTTTGATGTTCTTTCCTAAATCATTAACTTAAGCTTTGGGGGAATAAACAGTAACAGGTAATATATACTGAATGTCCACCAAAAGCCATGCTCTAAACCAATTTATATGTTACTTCATTTAATTATCACAGTTATTGTTAACATTTTAAAATGAGGAAATAGTGGTTCAGAAAAGTTAAATAACTTTCTCAGAATCACATAATTATTAAAGGGCAAAGAGAGATGAGTCATTGTCCTTGGATACTGTATCATCACAGGAGAAGGGGTTCTGACTCCAGCTTCTCCAAAAATTTCAACTCTATAAACAATGGTCTTAACTGAGCATACACATTGAGAGTCAGTTCACCTATCTCCTACTGGAAGTCGAAGATGAACTGTACAGTGGGATGGAGAGTGTCCCAGAAACCCACGCCTCCCTTCCTCACAATCCTCACAGCCCTAGCACCATTGTCTACTGTGAGTCACTAGGCTACCCTCACTAGCCCCTATCCTTATTGTCAGTATCCATGATAAGCCCTGCCTCCCAAGGATTCCACGCCCTTTGCTATGTCCTTTCCTTTCTCTCCAGCTTGCATGTTTTCTCAGTGTCTGGATTTCTTTGTCCATCTTATGCAAGAATCCTCAGTTTTTTCAACTTCTCTAAATTCACCATTCATCTTCTTGCATTCATGAAAACCTGGTTTCTCCAAAGGAAACCGCCACTGCTATAGCTTAAATTAAATTGTGGGGTTTTTTTTGTTTGTTTGTTTTGTTTTTTCCCCTGATAACTCTTGTACTACCAGACTGAAATGTTGGATGGGTGTTTTTGTCATCCTTTCTCTATCCTTCCCAACAACTTACCCAAATCTTCCTATATTTGAATCTGATGTCATCAGACTAATACCCTGCTACTGCCATTTACCTTCAGGGAGTTGCCTCTCCTTTGATTATGGCCTTAATTCCTTACTCACTCTTTACTTCTGAGACTGCTCTTGTTCTTATTATGTAAGTGGATAATTCTTTCTAGCAGACTTCCTCCCCTCAAATACTCCTGTTCTCCACACTTCCTTAGTTATTCAATCCCATGGCCATTCCCCAAACCCTGACATTACTGTTAACTGAACTTCTGCATAATTTTAGCCATGTATCCCAATTACTAACCAATATCTTTTAAGCTCATTTCCGTTAGAACCCCAATGCCAACAACCTAGCAGGCCTACTGGGAATTTCAATCCATTGATTCTCTCAGTGTTCATCATTCTTTACCTCATTTATGTCTTTTTACCCTCACTGCCTAGAATAAACCTTATGGTAAGTTCTTATACAGATACTACCTAGCTGTAGTCTATGAACCTTTTCTGCTTTCTTTTGTTTTAATTAATTAGTTTATTTATTTTTCTTCTTATTAGTCATCCATTTTATACACATCAGTGTAGACATGTCAATCCCAATCTCCTAGTTCGTCCCCCCCCCACCTCATTCCCCCCTTGGTGTCCATACATTTGTTCTCTACTTCTGTGTCTCAATTTCTGCTCTGCAAACTGGTTCATCTGTAACGTTTTCTAGGTTCCACATATATGCGTTAATATACAATATTTGTTTTTCTTTTTCTGACTTACTTCACTCTGTGTGACAGTCTCTATATCCATCCATATCTCTACAAAAGACCCAATTTCATTCCTTTTTATGGCTGAGTAATATTCCATTGTATATATGTAACACATCTTCTTTATCCATTCATCTGTCAATGGGCATTTAGGTTGCTTCCATGACCTGGCTATTGTAAATAGTGCTGCAATGAACATTAGGGTGCATGCATCTTTTTGAATTATGGCTTTCTCAGTGTATATGCCCAGTAGTGGGATTGCTGGGTCATATGGTAATTCTATTTTTAGTTCTTTAAGGAAACTCCATACTGTTCTCCAAAGTGGCTGTATCAATTTACATTCCCACCAATAGTGCAAGAGGGTTCTCTTTTCTCCACACCCTCTCCAGCATTGGTTGTTTGTAGATATTCTGATGATGCCCATTCTAACTGGTGTGAGGTGATACTTCATTGTAGTTTTGATTTGCCTTCCTCTAATAATTAGTAATGTTGAGCAGCTTTTCATGTGCTTCTTGACCATCTGTATGTCTTCTTTGGAGAAATGTCTATTTAGGTCTTCTGCCCACTTTTGGATTGGGTTGTTTGTTTTTTTTAATATTGAGGTGCATGAGCTGTTTATATATTATGGAGATTAACCCTTTGATGATTCATTTGCAAATATTTTCTCCCATTCTGAGGTTTGTCTTTTCATCTTGTTTATGGTTTCCTTTGCTGTGCAAAAGCTTTTCAGTTTCATTAGGTCCCATTTGTTTATTTTTGTTTTTATTTCCTTTACTCTAGGAGGTGGATCATAAAATATCTTGCTGTGATTTATGTCAAAAAGTGTTCTTCCTATGTTATCCTCTAAGAGTTTTATAGTGTCTGCTCTTATATTTAGGTCTCTAATCCATTTTGGGTTTATTTTTGTGTATGGTGTTAGGGAGTGTTCTAATTTCTTTCTTTTACATGTAGCTGTCCAGTTTTCCCAGAACCACTAACTGAAGAGTCTGCCTTTTCTCCATTGTATATCTTTGCCTCCTTTGTCATAGATGAGTTGACCATAGGTGCGACTTATCACATTAAAAAAAAAAGTAAGCAAAAATATTTCAGTGGATAGAAGTAACTCTATGGGCATGGAAAACAGGTTAGCCTGCTATAACAAAGAGAGGTAAAACTACTGTGACTTAAAGTAGACCGAAATGTATTTATTCTTAATTAAGATCTGTTTAGTTAGGCCAAAGCTTTGTTAGTGACTTAATGGTGCCAAAAACTATTTCTTTCATCTTGTTACTGTCTCATTCAAAATTAGGTTTCCATCTTGTAGTACAGGATGGCTCCTCTTCTACAATCATGCTCTCTTTCTAGGAGAAAAGTAAAATAAAGCACAAATCCCATCTGTCTAAAGAAACATCCTGGAAATTTCACACATTTCTTCTACACCCGTGTCCAAATATTAGCCAGATGGCTACATTGATGTATAAGTGAGGATAGGAAATGGAATCTTCTGGTAGACCATGTGCCCACCTAAAATTCTGGAGGTTCCATTATTAAAGAAAAGAAAGAAGGTTATGGGAGGAAAGAAGCTGTTGTTGCTAAGAATGGGAGTGGATTTTCCCAAATTATCTCTTCCATTGTATAAATTTTCATAAAATAGAGTTTTCAGTGCTCTGTATCAAATGAAAGACACATTTTGGACAAAACTGTAGGGAAAATATACTGATATTTTAATCTCTGCTCCAAGTTATTGATTGAAATTCAGAGTTGGCAAATGAACTACTATGACTGAGAGATGTACTTATGAGTGATTCCGTTACAGTTAGTTGTAATTAACACACACTCCCTGTCTTCCTGCTGTTTCTTTGGAACTCCTTCTCAGACTCCTTTGATAGTTCTACCCTCTCTGTACCTCCTCTAAATGTTGAATTATTGTGGTTCAATCTTGGGTTCTTTGCAGCCAACATTCTCTAAAGAGACCAAGCACATTTTAATACCGCTTGTGTACTGAGAATTTCCAAACCTAGAGCTCCAGTTTAGACCTGGAATTTTAAGTTCAGATGTGTAGATCCAAGTGCTTACTTGACACCTCCACTGAATGTCTCTCAAAATTTATAAGCACCAAGTCTGGATTCTTGATTTCTCCCTAACTCAATCTGTTACACAGATTACATTATTCCACTGCTAAACGTGTTTAGTTCCCATTCCCTTTAGAATAAAATCCAAAATTCTTATCTTGCTTACAAGGTTCTTTATGCTCAAAATTCACCTCCCTCTCTAATCTCATGTTTCACATTCATAGAGGGAAACCCACTCATTTTGCTCCAACACTTAGCTTCCATGTGCCATGATCTTTCCTACTCCCAAATATCTGCATGTATCTTTTTCTATCTATTTCTGTGTAAGCTCTTCTTACTTTCAGCCTTCTTTCTATTATTTACAATGTTTCTCCTTGTTTCTTCTAAAAAGTATCTGTGTATTTTTTCAATTCAGTCTGATTATTGTTACCTTTTACATGATGAATTTTATCCATTCAGATTTATTATGAACATTAATATATTGGGATTTATTTCCATTATACTATGTCTACTTTTTTTTTTTCTATATCCTTCTTGGGTTGCTTTTTCCCCTTTTGCATCCCTTCTATTCTATTACAATATTTTTCTCTCTTATGCTACCAATTTCCCTTTTTTTGTTCAAAATTTATAAATTCTATTTCATTTTTTTATTTTAGTGGTTACTTTGAAATTTTAGCTTGCTTGCTAAAGTCTAAATTTGATCTCTTTATTCTTCTACTGGATAATACAAGACCTTATATCATCAACTCCTGACAACACCCAACTTTCCTATGCTAGCTGGCATGAAAATTCTTGAAGAGTATTTTAATTCTATATTTAACTCTCTTATTAGAAGTTATTATTACTGTTTTATACAGTCAATGTTTATTTAGAATTATCTATGTTTGTCTTTTTCTTTCCTCATTAATTTCTTCTTCATTTTTGACCTTCAATTTGAATCATTTTTCTTCTTCTTAAAGGACATATTTAAAATTTTCTTTTAGTGGAAATCTTTTGGTGATAAACTCTCCTTTTTGATTATCTGAATGTGTCATTTTTCATTCTCATTTGCTAGGTATACAATTATGTGCCAGCATATTTTTTTCTAAAACTTTATGTTATTTCATTCTCTTCTAGCATTCATTTTTTTTTATTTTGAGAAGTTGGATGTCTACTGTTACCTTGTAGCTAATCTGTTTTTCTTTTTTAGATGCTTTTAACATTTGTCTTTGGTTCTACAATTTTACCATAAAATGACTAGCTATCTATTTCATTTTGTTTATATTGCAAGAAATGCAATTCTGTATGTTTGTTCTAAATCTTTTTATCAGTTGATTATCATATCAATTATCATTTTCCTATGAAGGTATTAATTAAAACAATTTGTAGTTCTAGAGATAATAATAGTGGTAATAATAATACAACTTCATATGGAAGTTGAAGAATAGCTGCTGTGCAATTATTTTGGAATTCTCTAATTTTTCTTTTCACTCAGTAACCACTCTTCCCCACCAAGAAAAACCATGGTCATTAGTTCCTTTTCAAACTATTGAATAATATGGCCACAATGTGGTTGAGATCACCATTGTTACCCTCTGATCCTTGGTTGCTTCACAGCATTTTGATCATATTAAGCTTTGGTATTAACTAAACACCACAAGGGCATGAAAGAAAATCATCATGACACCACATTATGCTTTGCAAATGGACATTTAGAGAGCTGGAGGAAAATGTTCAATCTGTATGACTTTTAAGGGGATACTAATGTGTCATATATGTCTTTGGTTTTGAGATTATTACATGACAAAATGCTTTAACTTGTTAATTGTAGGTCATGCTTTATTAGGCATCTGTCATCACTTTTTATCACATAAAAGACCTTCCTAATTGAAATAAACACCTTCTAGCAGCATAGGATTTAATTGTTTAAGATCATTTATATCCTATAATAAGTATCTCATGGTTTTAGGAAATTGGCATTGAATATAAAATAATAGATTTTTTAAGCACTGACATAACCATAGGAATATGCTTCTATGTGTTTATATGGTAACAGAACAATAAACACTTAAAACATTTTCTGGAGAGAAAGCTGGGTGTGTTTGTGTATACGTGCACGTATATGCAGAACCATGTGTATGTACGTGACTCTGCATATTTGAATCAACTTTCCGCATTGTATTCTGGCCTCTTAGCATATCATGACGCCGTGTTTTGGAATCTGTTATAAAGTGACATTTTCTAAGAAAACGTTCCATTAAAGAATGTTCAATCCAGGTCCCTCACAATTATATATAAACTTTTGGTCTAGATTGGTTATTATCTATCTGACATTCAGTTGTGGGTTTTCTAGGGTAAAAATTGCCATGAATGGATACAAGTTTAATAAATGTGATTTGGGTAAGGATGGTTTCTGTTCTGTTTAAGGAAAAGTCTTTTTTCTTTAAAACACACAAAATTTAGGGAAAATGACAAGATGTACTTCATTTTAAGTAGCATCATAATATTTATTTTTCACAGAGAAGTTAAAAGCCACTAAACAGAAGAAGATACTTGAGAGAAATGCTGTTCTCCATTGCTTGACATTGTCTTGAGAAGTCTTATCAAGTGACATGAACTCAAGACAACTCTTTGTTTCTCTACCTTTTCCACCTTGTTTATCCTTTTTCTTCCTTTGTATGTCCAAATCCTTTGTTTCTCTCCTCTTCCTCTTCTATTGGCATATTTCAGGTCTGCCCGAATGATGGCCCTCCCAACTCCACCACTTCCCATGGGTGTAACCTCTTTCAGCCTTGGCTTCTTCATCCACAGAGTGAGAGGGCAGGGAGCAGGGAGAGAGGATTAAAGCAGACCATGCTGAGGCAGTGCTTAGTACAGTGCCTGGAGCACACTCAGTGTTTAAAATAAGCATTATAAGTAAGTAATAAAGGCATAAATACCCCTAATAAATAAAAGTATAGAAATAATAAAACAAGAGGTTATATGAATCACAAATCTTTGACTGGACATGTTCAAAGTCAGATCATGAGAAAATATAGTCCAAGCTTCTATATAATTTGAAACAAAGAAACAAAAAAACTTTAAAAATTACAAATAGGTTGCGGTTTTTACTTTTAATTATTCTTCTTTCTATTTTTCACATTGCTCCTAGCATCTGGTAAATGATAAATCAATTTGACACTAAAATCTACAGATGCAAAATGTTTTTAAGCTTGTGTTGAAGGGTTGCTACATTGAAAGTGAGAATAATTACAGCTGTGCTTTCCATTTCACTAAATATTACTGCACAAATAGACTGGAATAGAATTTAAGGACCCTTCAAAGAAAGCCCTATTAAAGCTTTCTCCTTCTCAGTGACCCAATTCCATGTCAGGTTTCTACTAAACAAAGAGTTTGTAGCCAGCACTGGTGTCCACTGCAAAGTCTGAAAATAGGTGTAGAACAAAGCATTGGATATTTCATTTAAATTTAAGCTTGGCTTTTAAAACTCACTTCTTTAATGGAATAGCATAGACAAACTCCACTCTTTGGCATCTAAGAAAAGTAGATAAAGTGCCGTTCCTCATTAAATGTGGAGAAAAGGTAAATTAATATGATAAATTCTACAAAAATTAAACTATTATTTAACATTTTCCAAAAAAAAACAAACCTTATTGCTTAGTGAAATTTTATTGTGATTATTTTCTTTCCTAGGTAACTCACTAAACTTATTCACTTCACTTCAATCCCCTAGTTCTCAAATTTATCAACGGCTAAGTGTCAAGAAAATCTCCTTGAAGAAAATGCAGATTCTTGGGCCACCTCTAGAGACTGATTCAGGGATCTAGAGTAAGAATCTGTGATATAGTAAGGCACCTTGATCAGGGTTGGGATACCATGCCTCTGACTCATGGGCAAAATCCAAACAATGGGCAAAATTGTCCTATGGCCTGTCCTTGTAAAGTCTGCCTAAGAGTGGTTTTTACATTTTTAAAGGGTTGCAGAAAGAAAGGAAAGCAAAGACAAGGAAGAGAAGGGAAGGATATACCCCCCACAAAGCCTGAAATATTTATCATCAGACCCTTTCCAGAAAAAGTTTGCCAACCCCTGCCCTAGATGATCCTGGTTCATTCACTTTACAAATATGTAATGACCACTCACTCTGTGTTGGGAGTGCCCCCTGGCTCTGGTGATAAGGGACACAGGGACCAAAAGAGGCAGAAACCAGTGTCTAAGTCTCATGTAGGTTGCATTGCATGTGGGACAGATCACAATTAACTTGTAATTATGGTTTGTGATGTACAAACCATACATTAATGAGGTAACTTTAAATAGTAATTTTTTTTTTTTTTTTTTTTTTTTTCCGTACGCGGGCCTCTCACTGTTGTGGCCTCTCCCGTTGCGGAGCACAGGCTCCGGATGCGCAGGCTCAGCGGCCATGGCTCACGGGCCCAGCCGCTCCGCGGCATATGGGATCCTCCCAGACCGGGGCACGAACCCGTATCCCCTGCATCGGCAGGCGGACTCTCAACCACTGCGCCACCAGGGAGGCCCAAATAGTAATTTTTTATGAAGAAAATATAACAATGATATATCTTCACCAAGGTGACATTTGAACTAAGCTCTGAACACCTGGCTTAGCTACAGTGTGTAGATTTGGAGAGAGCTTGCCCACTACACGGAAGGAAGGGTGAGGCAAGAGCCTAAAGTCAGAAATGAGTTTGGACTCTTCAAAGAGGCCAGTGTGGGTAGAATAGAAGTTAGAGGAGGAGCTTGAGGAAATGTGGTCAACATAGCAAGTCCTGAAGGCTGGATGGGTTATCAGGAGGACGTTTACATTTTAATCTAAGTGTAATGGTACCATAGCCTGTAAACTCCATTTTCAAACACATGCCTTAGAAATAAATGAAGAGCGTGTCACTACTCTGAGATATATTAAAACTCAAATTAAAATGATTAAGTTAAGAAAAGACAGACAACTAAAAAACAATATTCTTGCAGATCAAATTTGGTATTTTTCCTCACTTTGTGTTCATGAATAATCTTAGGGGATATAAAATCAGAATTAATTATAGACTAATGTACTAAAGTAAATATATTTAATTCAAACTCAGCTTTGAAGGAAGATAAATGCTTTAAAAGTGCTTTATTTCTTAGGAAGCTATATGTACACAAATCTGAGTTCATTAAAGATAAAGATTATGTTTTATTTAAAGTTATAATATCAAAATTTATTCTTTAAGTAAAGTCCTTTGTCCCTGATAATGGGTCTCATAACACATATACTTATGTGAAATATAAAAGAAACTTTAAAGAGAGTAATAATTTTTGGTTTTAGAGACTTAACATTCTCCATGGTAACTATGATATATTATGATGACTTAACCATAAAGGCAAGTGTGAGAACCCAGTGAATAATTCATGCTGTCTGGCCCTCATTTCATGCATTAATTGCATTAGACATCAGCTTCAATGGAAAATCCATTTAAAAATGAACTGGATGGCACTGAACATAATAGTAACAAGGACTCTAAAAGATCATAGGGTAAACTGCAACATTTATTATTTTTAAACATTAATTTTGTTTTGCCAAATAAGAATATAAATAATGCATAATATAAAACTTATTCACATGCTCCCAACAAATGTCTAAATGGAAACATTCAAATACATTTAAAAAATCATGTCATATCCAGCTGGCACTGAATTTAATGAATTTGAAGAGACAACCTCTGGGACTGGGAGAATATGGTAGCACAAGTTGAGAATATGCAGTGATTTCTCAGTTGCCTGGCAAATCATTAATGATCTTTATATGTTTGTCTCCCTGATGAGACCAAAGCTTTTGATGATAGCATTCATTATTTAGTACTTCATATTTGTAAGCACTCGATAGATGTTTGGTTAAAGAAAGGATTTTCTCTTGCCAAATTCCAAATAAAATATTAATAATGTTAAACTATATGCAAAGATATGTCATCAGATACACATGGTAAATAACACAGAGCTGGTATTGGTGCCTTTACACCGCAATGCCCTGGGTGCCAGAGAGAAATTCTGAACCTTGTTTATTTTCCCAGGAATGGAAGAGAGTGGCTCTTCTCTGAGGTTTTGAGGGTGAAGCAGCATTAAAGGCATTTTACTGGATGGCTTTGTACTCTGATGAATGAAGCAAATGAAATGATTAACCTGAAATGACACCTTCAGACCTGGGGACATCCAGTCTCACACTGTCACTGACTTCCCTTGATTATTTCTCTTCCTTTGTTCCTTTATAAGTTTTTCTTAGGATAATGATATTATTATTTTTATAAATATGATGCATGCTTATTACAATGTCAACCAATACAGAAAAAAACAGATGAAGAAAATTTAAAATTATATACTTAGAAAAAAAATAAGTAAAATCACACTACTTGTAAAGAGGCATTATTAACATTGGATGAACATAATTCCAACATCTCTGTGCTTATATTTATATCTATAAAAGATATATTTATATATATACAGAAATATAAATACATTTATAAAAATGTATCACACCATGCATACTATTCTTAAAGTATGAACCATTACATTTAAATTTGTATTTAGTAGGAGGGAATTAAAGTAATTGTGGAACTTCAGAGAAGTATTTCTGCACAAAAGATATTTAATCTGCAAAAGACCCTCCAAGTTTAAAGAAATAATAAAAATTACAAATTACAGTTCTATTTTTTAACTACATGTTTTGCTTTTTGAGAATAACAATTGGTTGCCAGCTGTTAATATTAGTGTATTCTCTCCTTGACCCATCCCTTGTGCCCTAAATCTAAATTTTGTTATTTAGATATTTTTTAAGTTGATAAAGGGCATAATAATATTTACATTCTTTTTATACATTGATTATTTTCCATTGTATTTAGTCTTTCTATGGCCTTTCCATTTCTGACCTCAATTTGAATGACCTTTGAGTGACTGAATTTCACCATCAATTGTTGAAAAGAAATTCAGAGCTTCTACATTCCCCGAGTCCTTGCAGGTTTGAGAATATCTGCCTATTGCCTTGATAACAGAATAACATGGCTGTGTATGGAATTTGACAATACTGCTTTTTCTCGGAATTTTAGAGACACTGCTCTGTGGTACGTCCACACTGAATGCCTTTCACTAAGGTTTCTCCATCGATGACTTTATTGGCTTGATTTAATTGCATGGTACTTTTTTCCCCAAGAAGGGCTCAAAAGTGCTTTAGTCCTCGAGGTTTTTCATATTTGAAAGTATCTGCCTCTTGCCGCTATATTTGAACGACAGTGTGACAACAGCGTGCATTCTCCTGGGGGTCCTTCTACACAACTTGCAGACATGGCTTCTCTGTGTCATGGCGTTGAATGTGGCTGGGACCATGTCCGAGGATGGCCTATTTTGCTCACATCTTTCCTTGTGAGTGGCTTGTTTTCCTCCTTGTATGCCTGAAGAATTATTATCTTGAAAGTAACAGTAACTCACCCAGGAGATTCCTGAGAGTTGACTGCTCCATACTCATTTTTCTTGGAAGAGAGTGTGGTCTTTCACTCTGCAGATGCAATCCTTCCTTCGTTTCAGGGATCTTTTCTTCTTCATATATATTATTTTTTCCTCTGCTTTCACTATGGTCATCTTGGTCCTTTCCTCTATTAACGTAACTCCACTTCAGCTCACTCTATTACGTTCCTTATTATTTCTAATTCATTTAGAAGTTTGTCATCAGGCTTAAGTGATGTCTCAGTTTCGGAGTTTTTCCACTGCAATCCCAGCTCATTTCATTCTGTGGTTTCATTATGTCTTTTTGTGTTATTGTACTCACGTGATTATTATATTTTCTTTTAGTAAAACTACTTGGAGAATTTTCTTCTATTTTTCAGACTGTGTTCCTAGGTTAGGTTATGGGTTGTTTCTAGGTTAGGTTATGGGTGATTTCTATACTGGTGTGGTCCCTTTTTTTACCCATTTAGACATAAAAGTTCTGGCCAAATAAAAAAAAGGTCATCAGCTGTTATCATTTTATTATTTTGTCTATTTCAAATGATGATATCATTCATTAATATTATATAAATATATAAACATTTATAATCAATGGCAAGTCTGCTATGTAGTAATTTCCTCATAAATTTCCTAAGACTTTTAAAAAAGTTTTCTTAAGAGTTGTAAAGATGTTACTTATGTCTGAGGTTAAATGAGAAAAGAATAGCGACCACATGGAATATTACGAATTCTTCTAGTTTATAACTAGCTTTTCTCAATGGTAATTTTTTTGTGTCTCTCCTGCAAATATCTCTACTACAATTTGGGAAAGTGTGAGAACCCTCGAGTCTTTTGACATAGGAATGAAGGATTTTGCCCAATGTTTCTGTTTCTTTTTTTAGCGGTCACCACATGTGAATTATTCAAATGCTATCTTGGAAGGATCATGCATAAACTATATCAAATACATTAGCTTAAGCTTTCAGTTAATGTCTTACAGAGATGAGAGGACATCTACCAGAGCAAACAATTGGACACAGGCCAGATATTTCATCATAGGGTTTGCCTGCAGTCTGGGGAAGTGTTAAGAAGGAGGTATTTTTCAATAGTTGGCCTGTGACTGGTTTTTACCCACTGTAACAAACCTCCTCTTACCACTGTGGAGGTTTAAAGAGAGATGAGTGATTTGAGATCATCAGAAGACATGTTTTGTATTTATAAAATGTAGTATTTAAAATATCAGCAGTAGTAATGTAATCAACTATTCTCCTATAGACAAGGAGAAAACAGGAATTAGAAGGACAATTTCTTCCAGGAGATTTTTTTTCTGACAATTACCCAATCAGAAAACTCTAAGAAATTGCTTTTCTGAATTTACTGGCACAAATATTTGCTCTAGTAAACCTTACTTTTCTTATGACTATCAATAAATTCTAATTTTTCCTATGAGACTAACTGCCTTAATAGTTACAGATACCTTTTACTGAGAGTTTACTTTGTGCCAGACACGATTTTATGCATTTTACACTTTGTTTCATGCTTAAAACTTACAAGAGCTATGTACAATGCATCACATTTCTATCTTATAAATGAAGAAATGTACAAAGTAGTTTAAGAAATTTGACAAGATCACAGATATGATAAATCTTGGAGCCAGGATCTAAATCTGGGGCCATCTGACTCTAAAACACTAAGTTCTACTTCCTCTGTGAGTCAGTCAACAGACACGCACATTGCTTGGGTGTCTTCCACATCCCAGATTCTAGTCTTGATGCTAGGGAGCTGCTGAATAAGAAGAATAAAAACCCTGCACTTATGGAGCTTAAATTCTAGTGAGATCCTTGAAAAAACAAACAGTGAGTGATGTAGTTTCAGTAAGATTTTTGTAAGTGCTTCTTAAGTGAATACATGTCAGCATGCGTGACTGAGACCTCCACAGTTCTATCCAATACACTCTGAAAAGTCATTTCAGGAGCTTACAGATTAACTAGTGGAAAAGAAAAATGTTTTCCTAAGCTTCACACAGAGAAAGAAGCTTCTCCAAATCAGTAAGCATAAATAATATTTTACTAAAAATGTTTTTTAATTGGAATAGGAAGCTAGAGTAGTTCTTTAAACTATGGGGACAATAGGAAAGTATTTGCAAAAATTAAGTAGAGGAATGGAAGGCATTCTTATATGTCATATATGTATATATATCATGATGGAATGATTTACACTCTTCTCTGGCCTGTAATGATTGCAACTCGCTAGAGATAAGCACTTAAAGAATAATAAGAAAAAGCATTTAGACTGATTTACAACCCTAATAGTGATAAAAGTGCAAAGCTAAAGTTGTCTGTGGTTATGGAATGAATATAGGCTAATATGCCTCATGTTTACTATTTTTATCTAATCACGACATGCGGATAGTTTTAAAAGGTATGTAGAAAACATATATATATATATATATATATAACTATAAAACTTCGTATAAAAAGAACAAAACAATTCTCCACTTTCCAATTATTTGAGATGTTTTAAAATTTTACCATAGTTCCCAATTAATATTCATTCATACAGTGTTATTTCTTCAATTACTAATTTTAGATTTGCCATTGATTTTCTCTTTCCATAGAAGAGATTTTTTTGGTTCTCCTTCACCCTATCCTTTCTTCCTCCCAATTACTCAATATAGTTATATCACATTTTAAAATCTATTACTGTGAATAAATAAATATTATGCATTGATTATTATTGTTGTGTCAGGTAGTATACAATGTATATACTTCCTGGCACATTTACTTCATATTTATGGACATTTGGTCCTGGGATATTTACTTTTATTATTTTTTGAAAATTTATTCTCCTCTATCTTCCACTTACTCTTTTTTCTTTTAACATCTTTATTGGAGTATAATTGCTTTACAATGTTGTATTAGTTTCTGCTGTATAACAAAGTGAATCAGCTATATGTATACATATATCCCCATATACCCTCACTCTTGCATCTCCCTCCCACCCTCCCTATCCCACCCCTCTAGGTGGTCAAAAGGCACTGAACTGATCTCCCTGTGCTATGCAGTTGCTTCTGACTAGTTATCTATTTTACATTTGGTAGTGTATAAATGTCAATGCTACTCTCTCACTTCATCACAGCTTATGCTTCCCCCTCCCTGTGTCCTCCCCTTGTCCATGTCTTTATTCCTGTCGTGTCCCTAGGATCATTAGAACCATTTTTTTTTTAGATTCCATATATATGTGTTAGCATACAGTATTTGTTTTTCTTTTTCTGACTTACTTCACTCTGTATGACAGACACTAGGTCCATCCACCACACTACAAACAACTCAATTTCATTTCTTTTTATGGCTGAGTAATATTCCATTGTATATATGTGCCACATCTTTATCCATACATCTGTTGATGGACACTTAGGTTAGTTCCATGTCCTGGCTATTGTAAATAGTGTTGCAATGAACATTGTGGTACATGTCTCTTTTTGAATTATGGTTTTCTCAGGGTATATGCCCAGTAGTGGGATTGCTGAGTCATATGGTAGTCCTATTTTTAATTTTTTAAGGAAGTTCCATACTGTTCTCCATAGTGGCTGTATCAGTTTACATTCCCACCAACAGTGCAAGAGGGTTCCCTTTTCTCCAAACCCTCTCCAGCATTTATTGTTTGTGGATTTTTTGATGATGGCCGTTCTGACTGGTGTGAGGTGATACCTCATTGTAGTTTTGATTTACATTTCTCTAATGATTACTGATGTTGAGCATCCTTTCATGTGTTTATTGGCAATCTGTATATCTTCTTCGGAGAAATGTCTATTTAGATATTCTGCTCATTTTTGAATTGGGTTGTTCCTTTTTTTTAGATTGAGCTGCATGAGTTGCATGTATATTTTAGAGATTAATCCTTTGTCAGTTGCTTCATTGGCAAATATTTTCTCCCTTTCTAAGGGTTTTCTTGTCATCTTGTTTATGGTTTCCTTTGCTGTGCAAAAGCTTTGAAGTTTCAATAGGTCCCATTTGTTTATTTTTTTTTTATTTCTATTTCTCTAGGAGGTGGGTCAAAAAGGATCTTGCTGTAATTTATGTCATAGAGTGTTCTTCCTATGTTTTCCTCTAAGAGTTTTATAGTGTCTGGCTTTACATTTAGGTCTTTAATCCATTTTCACTTTCTTTTTGTATATGGTGTTAGGAAGTGTTCTAATTTCATTCTCTTACATGTAGCTGTGCAGTTTTCCCAGCGCCACTTATCAAAGAGGTTGGCTTTTCTCCATTGTATATTCTTGCCTTCTTTATCGAAAATAAGGTGACCATATGTGCGTGGGTGTATCTCTGGGCTTTCTATCTTGTTCCATTTATCTATATGTCTGTTTTTGTGCCAGGAATATACTGTCTTGATTACTGTAGCTTTGTTGTATAGTCTGAAGCCAGGGAGCCTGATTCCTCCAGCTCTGTTTTTGTTTCTCAAGATTGCTTTGGCTATTCAGGGTCTTTTGTGTTTCCATACAAATTGTGAAATTTTTTGTTCTAGTTCTGTGAAAAATGACATTGGTAGTTTGATAGGGATTGCACTGAATCTGTAGATTGCTTTGTGTATTATAGTCATTTTCACAATGTTGATTCTTCCGATCCAAGAACATGGTATATCTTTCCATCTGTTTGTATCATCTTTAATTCTTTCATCAGTGTCTTATTGTTTTCTGCATACAGCTCTTTTGTCTCCTTAGCCAGGTTTATTCCTAGGTATTTTATTCTTTTTGTTGCAGTGGTAAATGGAAGTGTTTCCTTAATTTCTCTTTCAGATTTTTCATCATTAGTGTTTAGGAATGCAAGAGGTTTCTGTGCATTAATTTTGTATCCTGCTACTTTACCAAATTCATTTGTTTAGCTCTTGTAGTTTTCCAGTAGCATATTTAGGATTCTCTGTGTATAGTATGTCATCTGCAAACAGTGACAGTTTTACTTCTTCTTTTCCAATTTGTATTTCTTTTTCTTCTCTGATTGCCATGGCTAGGACTTCCAAAACTATGTTGAGTAATAGGGGTGAGAGTGGACATTCTTGTCTTCTTCCTGAACATAGAGGAAATGCTTTCAGTTTTTCATCATTGAGAATGATGGTTGCTGTGGGTTTGTCATATATGGCCTTTATTATGTTGAGGTAGGTTCCCTCTATGCCCACGTTCTGGCAAGTTTTTATCATAAATGGGTGTTGAATTTGTTCAAAAGCTTTTTCTGCATCTCTTGAGATGATCATATGGTTTCTATTCTTCAATTTGTTAATATGGTTTATCACATTGATTGATTTACGTATATTGAAGAATCCTTGCACCCCTGGTATAAATCCCACTTCATCATGATGTATGATCCTTTAAATGTGCTGTTGGATTCTGTTTGCTAGTATTTTGTTGAGGATTTTTGCATCTATATTCATCAGTGATATTGGTCTGCAATTTTCTTTTTTTGTAGTATCTTTGTCTGGTTTGGGTAACAGGTTGATGGTGGTCTCATAGAATGACTTTGGGAGTGTTCCTTCCTCTGCAATTTTTTGGAAGAGTTTGAGAAGGATGGGTGTTGATTCTTCTCCAAATGTTTGATAGAATTCCCCTGTGAAGCCATCTGGTCATGAACTTTTGTTTGTTGGAAGACTTTTAATCACAGTTTCAATTTCTTTACTTGTGATTGGTCTGTTCATGTTTTCTATTTCTTCCTGGTTCAGTCTTGGAAGGTTATACCTTTCTAAGAATTCGTCCATTTCTTCCAGGTTGTCCATTTTATTGGCATTGAGTTGCTTCTAGTAGTCTCTTATGATGCTTTGTGTTTCTGCCGTGTCTGTTGTAACTTCTCCTTTTTCATTTCTAATTTTATTGATTTGAGTCCTCTTCCTCTTTTTCTTGATGAGTCTGACTAATGGTTTTTCAATTTTCTTTATCTTCTCAAAGAACCAGCTTTTAGTTTCATTGATCTTTGCTATTGTTTTCTTTTTATCTATTTCATTTATTTCTGCTCTGCTCTTTATGATTTCTTTCCTTCTGCTAATTTTGGGTTTGGTTTGTTCTTCCTTCTCTATTCCTTTAGGTGTACAGTTAGATTGTTTATTTGAGATTTTCCTTGTTTCTTGAGGGAGGCTTATATAGCTTCAAACTTCCATCTTAGAACTGCTTTTTCTGCATCCCATAGGTTTTGGAGACTGTCATGTTTTTATTGTCATTTGTCTCTAGGTATTTTTAAATTTCCTCTTTGATTTCCTCAGTGATTTCTTGGTTATTTAGTAACGTATTGTGCAGCCTCCATGTGTTTGTGTTTTTTACTTTTTTTCCCCCTGTAATTCATTTCTAATCTCATAGCGTTGTTGTCAGAAAAGATGCTTGATATAATTTCAATATTCTTAAATTTACTGTTATTTGATTCGTGACCCAACATGTGATCTATCCTGGAGAATGTTGCATACTCACTTGAGAAGAAAGCGTAATCTGCTATTTTGGGATGGAATGTTCTATAAATATCAATGACATCTATCTGGTCCATTGTGACATTTAAAGCTTCTGTTTCCTTATTTATTTTCATTTTGGATTATCTGTCCTTTGGTGTAAGTGAGGTGTTAAAGTCCCCCACTCTTATAGTGTTACTGTCGATTTCCTCTTTTATAGCTGTTAGCAGTTGCCTTATGTATACATTGAGGTGCTCCTCTGTTGGCTGCATATATATTTATAATTGTTATATCTTCTTCTTGGATTGATCCCTTGATCATTATGTAGTGTCCTTCCATGTCTCTCATAACATTCTTTATTTTAAAGTCTATTTTATCTGATATGAGTATTGCTACTCTGGCTTTTTTTTTTTTGTGGTACGCGGGCCTCTCACTGTTATAGCCTCTCTTGTTGTGGAGCACAGGCTCCAGACGCACAGGCTCAGTGGCCATGGTTCATGGGCCTAGCTGCTCTGTGGCATGTGGGATCTTCCCAGACTGAGGTATGAACCCATGTCCCCTGTATCATCAGGCAGACTCTCAACCACTGCACAACCAGGGAAGCCCTCCAGCTTTCTTTTTATTTCCATTTACATGGAATATCTAGTTCCATCCCTTCACTTTCAGTCTGTTTGTGTCCCTAGATCTGAAATGGGTCTTTTGTAGACAGCAGATGGGTGTTGCTTTTGTATCCATTCAGCAAGCCTGTGTCTTTTGGTTGGAGCATTTAATCCATCCACGTTTAAGGTAATTATCGATATGTATGTTCCTATGACCATTTTCTTAATTGTTTTGCATTTGTTTTATAGGTCCTTTTCTTCTCTTGTGTTTCCCACTTAGAGAAGTTCCTTTAGCATTTGTTGTAGACCTGGTTTGGTGGTGCTGAATTCTCTTAGTTTTTGCTTGTCTGTAAAGCTTTTGATTTCTCCATTGAATCTGAATGAGATCCTTGCTGGGTAGAGTAATCGTGGTTGTAGGATCTTCCCTTTCATCACTTTAAGTATATTATGCCACTCCCTTCTGGCTTGTAGAGTTTCTGCTGAGAAATCAGCTGTTAACCTTATGGGAGTTCCCTTGTATATTATTTTTTTGTTTTTCCCTTGCTGCTTTCAGTAATTTTCCTTTGTCTTTAATTTTTGTCAATTTGATTAGTATGTGTCTCGACGTGTTAACTTATGGGAGTTACCTTGTATGTTATTTTCCATTTTTCCCTTGCTGCTTTCAATAATTTTCCTTTGTCTTTAATTTTTGTCAATTTGATTACTATTTATTTCAATGTGTTTCTCCTTGGGTTTATCCTTTATGGGACTCACTGCACTTTCTGGATTTGGGTGGCTATTTCCTTTCCCACGTCAAAGATGTTTTCGACTATAATCTCTTCAAATATTTTCTCTGGTCCTTTCTCTCTCTCTTCTCCCTCTGGGACCCCTATAATGAGAATGTTGTTGCATTTAATGCTGTCCCAGAGGTCTCTTAGGCTGCCTTTATTTCTTTTCATTCTTTTTTCTTTATTCTGTTCTGCAGGAGTGAATTCCACCATTCTGTCTTCCAGGTCACTTATCTGTTCTTCTGCCTCCATTATTCTGCTATTGTTTCCTTGTAGTGTAGTTTCCATTTCAGTTATTGTACTGTTCACCTCTGTTTCTTTGTTCTTTAATTCTTCTAGGTCTTTGCTAAACATTTCTTGCATCTTCTCGATCTTTGCCTCCATTCTTTTCCCGAGGTCCTTGATCACCTTCACTATCACTATTCTGAATTCTTTTTCTCGAAGGTTACTCTCTCCACTTCGCCTTTAGGTGTTTTTCTTGGGTTTTATCTTGTTCCTTCATCTGGTACATAACTCTCTTCCTTTTCATCTTGTCTGTCTTTCTGTGAATGTGGTTTTTGTTCCACAGGCTGCAGGATTGTAGTTCTTCTTGTTTCTGTGTCTACCCTCTGGTGGATGAGGCTATCTAAGAGGCTTATGTAAGTTTCCTGATGTGAGGGACTGGTGGTGGGTAGAGCTAACTCTGTTTTACAATTTTTTTTCTAAAAACCTTGAAAATGTTCATTTAAAAATTTCTATTTTTTAATTTGTCTCTAAGTTAGATTCAAATTATAGAAGACAATTAGATTTCCTTTTGGATCAACCCACAAGATATTATTTATTTTTCATCTGCACTCCAACTGTTGGGTTTGCTTATGTGAATGAACAAGGGAGTGATGTGAATCTACAGAGAATTAGAGTGAAATTTTAAAATAGTAATTGGACTTAGGGGTAGTAATGGGAAAGACATTTTAAAAGTTTAGAAAGAGTAGGGAATTATTTTAATAATAAAAGACGAGGGAAAATTTAAGTTTTGCAAATTTTATTTATGTTACAAAATAATATTTATGTTAAATATTTGAAGATATGTTGACTATATTTCAGTATAATCAAATATTTTTTCTTGTTTTAAGGCCAGAATGCAAAAGTTAAACATCGAATGTGCCTTAAAAGCTTGACTTCTAAATTTTTATTTGCACTGAACTATAATACGCTTGTTAAATTCATACACAAATTGATTGCATTTCCTGAAAGGAGTTATGATAACTCAAGACTTGAATGGGTGTTTGTGAATGGAAAAGATGGAATATCTAAAGTTTGGTCTATTTCTACCTGGTAGGTTTTATAAATTGTCACATCACCTGGCAGAGCCCTCCTCAGGGGGAAAAAAAAGAAAATTTTTTGTTTTCCTACTTTTCATGTTTAAAGTCTGTCTCCCTCTCTCCTATATAGTCCTGATTGGTTGGAGTTTCACACACTTATGGAATACCTCTTGAGCAGTAGACATTGGTTCTAGGTGCTGGATTTACAAAGATAACTAATCTTTGCCCTATTTCCCCATCCCTTTCTATCTGGGGAACTCTACATCCCTCAAGTCTCAGTTGGAGGATTTCCTCCTTCAGGAAGCATTCTCTGGTGTCCCTAGGTAGCACTGACAGTGCTAGAGCTATCTTGAATCCTTAATGGATTTTGTACAAATAGCTACTACCTAGTCCATAGCACCTGTATACCACCCAGACAAATATTTTTAAAGAGACAGAGGTATTTATTTGAAGGAATTGGCTCATGTGATTGTAGACGTTGACAACTTTGAGATCAGTAGAATAGGCAACAGGCTCAAAAAAAAAGAAAAACTCCCAACAAACAGAAGTCAGGGACCAGACAGCTTCACTGGAGAATTCTACCAAGCATTTAAAGAAGAGCTAATCCCTAGTCTTCTAAAGCTATTTCAAAAAATCGAAGAGGGAATTCTTCCAAAATTGTTCTACAAGGCCAGCATCACCCTGATAACAAAACCAGATGATAGTCTCACACACAGAAAAAAATTACAGGCCAATATCACTAATGACATAGATGTAAAAATCCTCAACAAAATATTAGCAAACAAAATTCAACAATGCACTAAAAGGATCATCAGGTAGGATTCATCCCAGGGATGTAAGGATGGTTCAATATCTGCAAATCAATCAGTGTGACACACTATATTAACACATTGAAGAATAAAAATCACGTGATCATCTCAACAAATGCAGAAAAAGCTTTTGACAAAATTCAACACCCATTTATGTTAAAACTCTTAACAAAATGGGTATAGAGGAAACATAACTCAACATATTAAAGGTCATATGTGACAAACCCACAGCTAACATCATACTCAATGGTGAAAAGCTGAAAACTTTTCCTCTAACATCAGGAATAAGACAGGGATACCCATTCTCACCACTTTTATTCAACATAGTATTGGAAGTCCCAGCCACAGCAATCAGACAACAACATAATAAAAGGAATCCAAATTGGAAAGGAAGAAGTAAAACTGTTACTGTTTTACAAATATCATGATACTATATGAAGAAAATTTTAAAGAGTTCACTAAAAAGCTATTAGTACTCATAATTGAATTTAGTAAAGTTGCAGTGTACAAAGTTAATATACAGAAATCTGTTGCATTTCTATATACTAACAATGAATTACCAGAAAGAGAAATTAAGAAAACAATCTCATTTACAATCACATGAAAAGGAATAAAATATTTAAGAATAAATCTAATTAAGGGAGTAAACGACTGTACTCAAAAACTGTAAGACACTGATGAAAGAAATTGAAGGCAACACAAACAAATGAAAAGATGCACTGTGCTCATGGATTTGAAGAATTAATATTGTTAAAACAATCTTAATACCTAAGGTAATCTACAGGTTCAATGCAATGCTTACCAAAATGCCAGTGGCATTTTTCACAGAACTACAAAAATAAATCTAAATTTTTTTTTGAGTGGGTAGTGTCTTATTTATTTATTTGTTTGTTTGTTTATTTATTTATTTTTGGCTGCATTGGGTCTTCGTTGCTGCATGCAGGTTTTCTCTAGTTGCGGTGAGAAGGGTCTTTTCTTCATTGCAGTGCATGGGCTTCTCATTGTGGTGGCTTTTCTTGTTGCAGAGCATGGGCTCTAGGTGCGTGGGCTTCAGTAGTTGTGGCACATTGACTCAGTAGTTATGGCTTGTAGGCTCTAGAGCTCAGGCTCAGTAATTGTGGCTCATGGGCTTAGTTGCTTCACAGCATGTGAGATCTTCCCAGACTAGGGCTCGAACCCATGCATTGACAGGTGGATTCATAACAACTGCACCACCAGGGAAGTCTTCTAAAATTTGTATGCAAACACAAAAGGCCCACTATAGAAAAAGCAATATTGAGAAAGAAGAACAGAGTTGGAAATATCACACTGCCTGACTTCAAACTATACTACCAAGCTACAGTAATCAGGACAGTATGGTATCAGCACAAAAACAGACATATAGATCAATGGAACAGAATAGAAAAATGTAGAAGTGAACTCACACTTACATATGCAATTAATCTGTGACAAAGGAGGCAAGAATATATGTTGGGGAAAAGGCAGTGGTGTTGGGAAAACTGGACAGCTACATGCAAAAGAATCAAACTGGACTGCGTTCTCATATCATATAAAAAGAAACTTAAACTGAATTAAAGATTTAAATGTAAGACCTAAACCATAAAACTTCTAGAATAAACATAGTCAGTACACTTTTGACATTGGTTTTAGCAATTTTTTTTGGTCTGTCTCCCCACACAAGGGGGGAAAATATAAAAGTAAACAAATGTAACTACATAAAATGAAAAACTTGCACAGTGAAGGAATCTATCAATAAAACAAAAACTCTGCCTACTGAAAGGGTGAAGATATTTGCAAACATCTTTGCAAAGAGGTTAATATCCAAAATATGCAAAGAACTCATATAACTCAACATCAAAAAAACCCCAAACAACCAAAACATGGGCAGACTACATGAGTAAACATTTTTCCACAGAAGACATAGAGATGTCCAGCAGGAACATAAAAAGATGCTCAACATCACTAATCATCAGAGACATGCAAATCAAAACCACAATGATACCTCTTCATACCTGTCGGAATGGCTGTTGTCAAAAAGACCACAAAGAACTAATGTTGTCAAGGATATGGAGAAAAGGGCACATTTGTTCAGTTTTGGTGGGATTGCAAATTGGTGCAGTCACTATGGAAAAAGTACAGAGGTTCCTCAAAAAATTTAAAATAGATCAACCAAACAATCCACCAATTTCACTTCTGAGTATTTTTCTAAAGAAACCAAAACACTAATTTGGAAAGATTTATTCACCTCTGTGTTCATTGCAGCATTATTCATAATAGCCAAGATATGTAATATGGAAACAATATAAGTGCCCATAGATAGATAAATGGATAAAGACTATGTGAGATATATATATATATATATCATAGTAATATATATGATACTTATTTACTCAGTCATAAAAAAGACTGAAATCTTTCCATTTGTGACAACATGGATGGTCATAATAATACCATAGAGGGTATTGTGCTATGCAAAATAAGGCAGATGAAGACAAATGCTGTATGATTTCTCTTGTATGTGGAATCTAAAAAAAAAAACAAAAAACAAAAATGAACAAACATAACAAAGCAGAGTCATAGATATAGAGAACAAATGGGTGGTTTGCCAGAAGGGCGGGGTTGGAGTGAAATATGTAAGTAAGAATAAAAGGTATAAACTTCTGGTTACAAAATAAACGAGTTACAGGAATGAAATGTACTGCTGGGGGAACATAATCATTAATATCTTTGTATGGTGACAAATGGTAGCTAGACTTATTGTGCTGATAATTTTGTAATGTATAGAAATATTGAATCACTACACCATGCATCAGGAACTAAAGTTACAGGTCAATTTTTCTTTAAAAAATGAACAAACAAACTCATAGTAAAAGAGGCGAGACTTGTGGTTACCAGAGGTGGTGAGTCAGGGGAGGGGATATTGGATGGTGATCAAAAGGCACAAACTTCCAGTTATAAGATAAATAAGTACTAGGGATGTAATGTAAGGCATAATTAATATAATTAACACCACTTGATTTTATATATGAAAGATTTTAAGAGAGAAAATCCTAAATGCTCTTATCACACGGGAAACATTTTAAATTTTTCTTTTATTTTGTATCTATGTGAGATGAGATGTTTATCAAACTTATTGTGGTCATTTCATAATGTATGTAAGTCAAATCATTGTGCTGTACACCTTAAATTTATAGTGTTGTATGTCAATTATATCTCAATAAAACTGGAAGAAAATAACTAAAAATTATTTTTCTTTAGAAAAGTAACTTAAAGAAAAGAAGGAAGGAAGGCAGAGAGAGAGAAGGAGAGGGAGAGAGAAAGAAAAGTCTTTAAGGTAGTAGCATAAGAATAGATTGATAGACCAATAGAACAGAATAGAACTCAGAGCAGGAATTCATGATTATATGGGAACGTTACCATAAGGGGGCACCACAAATTAGAACATTTTAAAGAGAAAAAAAATATAGTTGACAGTAACACAATCATACTAGGGGACTTTAACACCCCACCTTCACCAATGGACAGATCATCTAAAATGAAAATAAATAAGGAAACACAAGCTTTAAATGACACATTAAACAAGATGGACTTAACTGATATTTATTGGACATTCCATCCAAAAACAAGAGAATACACTTTCTTCTCATGTGCTCATGGAACATTCTCCAGGATAGATCATATTTGGGTCACAAATCAAGCCTTGATAAATTTAAGAAAATTGAAATCGTATCAAGTATCTTTTCTGACCACAATGCTATGAGACTAGATATCAATTACAGGAAACAATCTGTAAAAAATACAAACACATGGAGGCTAAACAATACCCTACTTAATAACCAAGAGATCACTGAAGAAATCAAAGAGGAAATCAAAAAATACCTACAAACAAATGACAATGAAAACATGAAGAACAAAAACCTATGGGACGCAGTAAAAGCAGTTCTAAGAGAGAAGCTTAGAGCAATACCATCCTACCTCAAGAAAGAAGAAACATCTCAAATAAACAGCCTAATCTTACACCTAAAGCAATTAGAGAAAGAAGAACAAAAAAACCCCAAAGTTAGCAGAAGGAAAGAAATCATAAAGATCAGAGCAGAAATAAATGAAAAAGAAATGAAGGAAACGATAGCAAAGATCGGTAAAATTAAAAGCTGGTTCTTTGAGAAGATAAACAAAATTGATAAACCATTCACCAGACTCATCAAGAAAAAAAAAGGGAGGAGACTCAAATCAATAGAATTATAAATGAAAAAAGAGACATAACAACTGACACTGCAGAAATACAAAGGATCATGAGAGATTACTACAAGCAGTTATATGCCAATAAAATGGACATATGGGAAGAAATGGACAAATTCTTAGAATAGCACAACCTTCTGAGACTGAACCAGAACAAAATAGAAAATATAAACAGACCAATCACAAACACTGAAAATGAAACTGTGATTAAAAAATCTTCCAACAAACAAAAGCCCAGGACAGGTGAATTCTGTCAAACATTTAGAGAAGAGCTAACAACTATCCTTCTCAAACTCTTCCAAAATATAGCTGAGGGAGGAACACTCCCAAACTCCTTCTACAAGGCCACCATCACCCTGATACCATAAGCAGACAAAGATGTCACAAAGAAAGAAAACTACAGGTCAATATCACTGATGAACATAGATGCAAAATCCTCAACAAAATACTAACAAAAAGAATCCAACAGCACATTAAAAGGATCATACACCATGATCAAGTGGGCTTTATCCCAGGAATGCAAGGATTCTTCAATATACACAAATCAATCAATGTGATACACCATATTAACAAATTGAAGAATAAAAACCATATGATCATCTCAATAGATGCAGAAAAAGCTTCTGACAAAATGCAACACCCATTTATGATAAAAACCCTGCAGAAAGTAGTCATACAGGGAACTTACCTCAACATAATAAAGGCCAAATATGACAAACCCACAGCCAACATCGTCCTCAATGATGAAAAACTGAAACCATTCCACTAAGATCAGGAATAAGAAAAGGTTGCTCACTCTCACCACTATTATTCAACATTGGTTTGGAAGTTTAAGCTACATCAATCAGAGAAGAAAAAGAAATAAAAGGAATCTGAATTGGAAAAGAAGAAGTAAAGCTGTCACTGTTTGCAGATGACATGATACTATACATAGAGAATCCTAAAGATGCTACCAGAAAACTACTAGAGCTAATCAATGAATCTGGTAAACTAGCAGGATACAAAATTAATGCACAGAACTCTACTGCATTCCTATACACTAATGATGAATAATCTGAAAGAGAAATTAAAGAAATACTCCCATTTACCATTGCAACAAAAAGAATAAAATACCTAGGAATGAACCTACCTAAGGAGAAAAAAGACCTGTATGCAGAAAACTATGACACTGAAGAAAGAAATTAAAGATGATACAAACAGATAGAGGAATATACTATGTTCTTGGAGTGGAAGAATCAGCATTGTGAAAATGACTATAATACCCAAAGCCATCTACACGTTCAATGCAATCCCTATCAAACTACCAATGTCATTTTTCACAGAACTAGAACAGAAAATTTTACAATTTGTATTGAAACACAAAACACCCTGAATAGGCAAAGCAATCTTAAGAAAGAAAAACGGTGTTGGAGGAAACAGGCTCCTTGACTTCAGACTATACTACAAAGCTACAGTAATCAAGATAGTATGGTACTGGCACAAAAACAGACATATAGATCAATGGAACATGATAGAAAGCCCAGAGATAAACCTATGCACATATGGTCACCTTATATTTGATAAAGGACATAAGAATACACAATGGAGAATAGACAGCCTCTTCGATAAGTGGTGCTGGGAAAACTGGACAGCTACATGTAAAACAATAAAATTAGAACACTTCCTAACACCATACACAAAAAGAAACTCAATATGGATTAAAGACCTAAATGTAAGGACAGACACTATAAAACTTTTAGAGGAAAACATAGGCAGAACACTCTATGACATAGAACACTGCAAGATCCTTTTTGACCCACCTCCTAGAGAAATGGAAATAGAAACAAAAATAAACAAATGGGAACTAATGAAACTTAAAAGCTTTTGCACAGCAAAGGAACCATAAACAAGACAAAAAGACAACCCTCAGAATGGGGAAAATATTTGCAAATGAAGGAACTGACAAAGGATTAATCTCCAAAATATACAAGCAGCTCATGCAGCTCAATGTCAAATATCATAAATATCAATATCAAGAAAACAAATAACCCAATGTATTTAGGGCAGAAGACTTTAATAGACATTTCGCCAAAGAAGATATACAGATTTCCAACAAACACATGAAAGAATGCTCAACATCATTAATCATTAGAGAAATGCAAATCAAAACTACAGTGAGGTATCACCTCACACCAGTCAGAATGGCCATCATCAAAAAATCTACAAACAATAAATTCTGGGGAGGTGTGGAGAAAAGGGAGCCCTCTTGCACTGTTGGTGGAAATGTTAATTAATACAGCCACTATGGAGAACAGTATGGAGGTTCCTTAAAAAGCTACAAATAGAACTACCATATGACCCAGTAATCCCACTACTGGGCATATACCCTGAGAAAACCATAATTCAAAAAGAGTCATGTACCACAATGTTCACTGTGGCTCTATTTACAATAACCAGGACATGGAAGCAACCTATGTGTCCATCAACAGATGAATGGATAAAGAACATGTGGCACTTATATACAATGGAATATTACTCAGCCATAAAAAGAAACGGAATTGAGTTATTTGTAGTGAGGTGGATGGACCTAGAATCAGTCATACAGAGTGAAGTAAGTCAGAAAGAGAAAAACAAATACCGTATGCTAAAACCTATATATGGAATCTAAAAAAAAAAAAAAAAAAAAAAAAAAGAGGTTGTGAAGAACCTAGGGGCAGGATGGGAATAAAGACACAGACCTACTAGAGAATGGACTTGAGGACACCCGAAGTTGGAAGGGTAAGCTGGGACAAAGTGAGAGAGTGGCATGGACATATATACACTACCAAATGTAAAATAGATAGCTAGTGGGAAACAACTGCATAGCACAGGGAGATCAGCTCAGTGCTTTGTGACCACGTAGAGGGGTGGGATAGGGAGGGTGGGAGGGAGGCAGATGCAAGAGGGAGGAGATATGGGGATATATGTATATGTATAGCTAATTCACTTTGTTATAAAGCAGAAAGTAACACACCGTTGTAAAGCAATTATAGTCCAATAAAGATATTGAAAGAAAAAAAAAAGCACAGGTACACATAAAGCAGCCTATAGAATTTACTGGGATGCATACATATCTAAGAACATATATTAAACGCATTAAAGTGAATCTCTGTGATGGAGACGGACAGTAAGAATGGGAACTGGGAAGAAGGGAGAAGCCAAAAATAGTCCAGAAGAGAGCCTTGCACTGAAGTGGGCCATAATCAGAGACGTATAAGGATCTCAACCCTGGGCACCAGACTTTCTTCCAAAAAAAAAAAAAAAAAAAAAAGTAAATTCTTGGACAGCACCCAAATCTACCAAAGCAGAATCTTTGGCCATGCAGCACAAGAATTTGCATTTTTAACAAGTTCCCAAGGCCATTCTTATGCTGCTGAAATTTGAGCTTAGAATTTGGGATTTGAGCTGAGAATTTGGGACGCAAGATTTCAGATTCACTGCTTGTTCTGCCAGCAATATACTCTGACCCACACAGTTTCCTAGGTTTCCTTTTGTCTCTAGGTTTCCTTTACTTCCTCATTCATTACCTAAACCTTATCTGACCTGACTCTTCAGGGAGAATATGTTTTCTTATATGTGCAAGCATTTTGAAAACTTAGTGAAATGATCATTAGATTTAAGTAAATTTTATGGATAAACTAAGGAGTCCACAACTCAGTTATACTCTGTCCAATTTCTAAAATAAAACAAAACAGAGGCATATTTTGCAGAATTTGTTAAATGGGAATATTTAATTAAAAAATTGTGAGATGTGTGCTAAAAATAAGCCAAGCATAGAAGAGAAAAGAAGGCAGTGTTAGGCAATTCCAACAGATGTGAGAATGTTTATCTTATAGAAGGAAACTACACGGAGAGCCCATGCTTTGGAACACTAGGATTTTGGACATCAGAGGCTTATTTTCACTTTATAGCTTGGAAATACGCAGTTTACCAGAATAAATGACATTGCTTGAAACAATTTTTTTCGGGAAGAAAAAGATTGCTCCTTATCTTTCCTAATCTAGGTAGGGAAATGGCATTACTATTCCCTTTATTTCCCAACCCAGTTATGTATTCACTTTCTAAAATGTGATACAAATGCATCATACCATCCTGAAATCAGACACTATATAGCAGCATTTCTCCACTGAAGGTGATTTTCCCCTCCCTCTCTCAGGGACAGCTGGCACTGTCTGGGGGCAATTTTGGTTGTCAGAGCTGGGGAGGCGGGTGTTGCTATTGGCATCTACTTGGTAGAGGCCAGGGATGCTGCTAAACATCTTGCAATTCATCGGACAGCACCTGCAATAAAACATTAACTTGCCTAAATGTCTGCATTGCCACTGTTGTGAAGCCCTGTTGTACAGTATTACATCATCATTCTATTTATATCATGCCTAATCCTAAAGAGCTCTCTAGGAAAAATCGAGTAAATTCTCTTACATTTGTTTTACAGACAAGATTATAGTATCAAATATATGTGTCTGACTGTCCATACATCCAATCATCTATCTGCCTGTTTTTCATTTACTCAACCACTGTACATTTCACTGTCTAGTCTCTACCAAGGATCGTGCAAAGTACTTCAAAATCAAGGAAGACTAAGACCCAGTCTTTGCTTTGGAGATAATATCAGTTTACTCAGAAAGGCATGTCGAAGAGTGTTATAATATAATATGATAAATGCTATAAAAAATCGTGGTACAAGTAACTGACATAGAGAAGAGAATAATTATATGTTGCTATAGCATATAAATTAATAAAATATGACAAAGCATCATAGCATTTTATGTTAGATAAATTTAACATATATAGATATAAATATAAATGACAAAAATTTCATCATCTTAATTAATTTTGCATTTTCTTAAGAACTGATTACTCTCTTCTGGAAGTTCTCCAAATAGTTTCTGAACATGTGTGGTGTCCTGTCTGTTAACATGCTACAGGGGATGATCAGCACAATGATACATGTCACATATAAGGTAAGATTAAAGAGACTTCCTCTGGAAAAGCAGCAGGAGGAGAACAAGTTTTTGTGTCTATGAGCATCTAAAGAGTGAACCATCAGTATGTTAAAGGATTCAAAGACTCAAAGGAAGGAAAAGTATCATCTTACATATCAAAAGAGGGGAAAAGACTGAGAATATGGCCCATAATATATTCAATATGTGACTCTGTGGATTTGGAAAGTCTCTGTAAAAAGGATAGACTCTTTCCTACTTACTTCAAAAGCCACTCATCAAAGTTTTATTACTGCAAATCTCCATTCCATTTTTTCCCAAATTTGTAAAAATTGAGTTGAAAGTTGCCACTCAAATCTATGAGTAATGTTCTCCATTAGTTTGTGTTTTTTTGTAAATAACTTGGAGATAAAGTTGCCATATGGGAAGAAGGACTCCAACGTCTTGTGGTATAATAAGTTTCAAGTAAGGAATCTCTGAGGAGGAAGTGGTACAGGAAGCTGAGAGGGTCGGAACTGGCCAGGAGCACAGGGAGAGACTGTGCTTTCAGGATTTCCAGAGAAGAGATGATGGAAACCCCTTTACCCAGAAATCCCACAGTGGCTCTGCCACAAGTCATAAAAGTGCAAACTTCAAAAGAGTTTTCTGAGTCTGAAAAATATGCTCCTTTTTTTCTAAGCCCGTGTGATGAGATGGCTCCCGTGTTTACTGATAGTAATCTCATTGTCTTTAATGCCAGGCTTATTGAAACTTTAATGTTCTTGCCTCACAAAGAAAAGTGAGTTCAAAGCAGTATAAGAAAATGGATTCAAGGATTGAACGTGTGTGTCATAAACTGATGTGTTTCCTGAGATATCTGATCAGAGTCAATAAAATGTTAAAGACTTTGACATAAAGCAGGCATATGGAACAACTGATGTATGTAATTTCCATTTTTCTCACTGGGAAAAGTCATAACTGTACTGTCACAGTTTCTTCAAAGGGATAGACGTGAATTTAGATACTTTTCAAGGAAGAAAAATGTGTCCTGTACCAGAGAAATTGCTACTCTAAGTTGATTTCTAAAGATATATTTATAAATTTTACTTTTGTATGTTACTTTCAGAAAGTGCTTTTAGTATTAGCTCTTATTCATTGTGTAAATTGATGTGCCATTCTACTGAAACATACTCCCACATGAACATGAGAAGTTGATCTGGCATACTGAAGGTAAAAAGCTAAAGCATGTAACATTCTAGAACGTCATATGCTGAGAAGGAAAAGTCAATGTGTGAGGAAACCTCTGAGGCCAAAAGGCAGATAAAGATAGCAAATAATTTTCACACGTGCAATCTAATTTATAAGCTGTACAAACCCCAGGAAGGAAAAAATATATATGTTTTGTGTCAATGTACTTCATAGACTTTTTTATCTCCCAGGAAACAGAAATGTCATGATGAAAGTCAAGAACAATAAAATACATAACCAAGTTATCCAAGTCATACACCCCAAATCCTTAGGAATTGTGGTAGAAGAAGTAGAAAGGGAACAAATGATTCCTGGCCTGAATCTGCACTCTCTAAATCATGCTATCAATTTCTTTCTTTATTTTTCTTAAACACTTTTTTTTCTGATTGAAAGAAAGAAAAAGAAAAAAACAAAAGAAAATGAAGAAAATAAAAACGTATTGCTACCACCTAGAGCTTAAAGTCTATTCCTCCAAAAATATTTTCATCTTAATGTTAACTAAAGAATAATTGCAGATGGTAACGCCAACTTTTCAGACATGCTCAGTGAATCTTGACCCTGGACAGCTGGTGCCCGCTTCCTACCATTTATAGCAACGTTGAGAAGCCCGCTAAGACATCCCAGATAGGGGAAGAGAAAAGGTGAGGGAGAGGGAAAAGAAGAGGAAGAGAGAAAGAAGGGGAGGATTTGTTCAAACTTAAATTTAAACATACTATGAAATGAAATTAAATAAGATGAAGCTGATAGTTTTTGGAACATCAGCCCTCAGCATGTGAGGAGGGGTCTTCCAGGAACATTGAAACCACATTCTATAGATGGTCCCTTACTTCATCTGGTTAGTATTATGTTAATTTCATCTAAGAACAAGAATGTTACAGGCCCTTATGCTAAAGAAGTACATGGAGACTCTAGTACTGATGGCCGGACAAAGGACAATGTGTGTGTGTACCTGCTGATTTGCTTATTTTTAAGATAATAATAATTGGTAACTTTTGTTAACTGTTTCCTATATCCCATGCTGAGAGCTGAGAGTATTATTTCATTAATTTTTTCCCCACCCACTTAATAGACAAGGAAACTGTGGAGTAGAAATGGAAAGGTATAGCCAATCGTTGCAAAATGGCAGAGCTTGGGTCCAAACACAGGTTCATCTGCAGTGACCCCAAACCCAGGGCCACTACACTCAACCACACTTCCCCAGCCCCTACCACTCTCCCCCCAAAACTGTGTGGACCCAATGATTTGAAGAATATCTTTCAAAGCATAAAATTTCCAAAACAAAATATACTTAATATTAATGAATTGTTAACAAATTCTGGGATATTATTGAAAATATGTACTCTTTGGAAAGGGAAGTGAAGACTCTGATAGAGCCAGGTGGCATTGATTAATAGTCTCCTCATAAAGTAGAACAGCTTCAACCCTTTGGTAGGGATGGGTAATGGCATATCTGCTTTACAAGTTTATTATATTTTATTGCATCCTCTCTATATCATATTTTGAATAGACATAATGTCACGGAATCTAAATTATGGTAATTCCTGGTCCAATAGTCTTTCAAATATAGCAATGTGGTTCTAAAGACATTGATAATACATAAACAGAAAACGCAGTGCTTGGACTTACAAGTTATAAGTATCTTAACCTCTTCAAATAATTTGAAGCCCTTATTAGTAGCAAAAGGCCTTTTACTGCGCCTATACAGATCTTGCTGGGTTAAAAAATAAATTGCTCTGTTCTGTACTCACTGACGATAATTTCTGAGATATAACATTGATTTGAAAAAAGAATAGCAAGTCGTTGCTGTCTCATGGGTATAGAATTTCAGTTTTTCAAGATGAAAAGAGTTTTGGAGATCGGTTGCGAACAGTGTGAATGTATTTAATACTACTGACCTGTACACTTAAAAATAGTTAAGGTGGTAAATTTTATGTTATGTGTCTTTTACCACAGTTAAAAATAAAATAAAATAAAATTTTAAAATGAAAAAAAGGAAAACATCGGCCTCAGGTCAGATTGTTCTCTCACGGCCTCGTCACCTGCCCCACTCTCGGCCCTCCCTTAACTTCATAAACTCAGCATGGGGGAGGAACAAGTTTCCAACATAATTATTAGTACTTTTAACAAGTGTCAGTGATCCAGCTGCTTATTATCAACTTGCTGGGATTTCCATAGTTACTATAAATACTGCAGAATTATTTGTTTTCAGAGCTGGTGGATAAAAAAAAGGATCTCCTCTCACTCTAGTTTTACTTTTCTTACTAGAATTTTATCTGCATTTCTCTAGGACTTCTCCTAGTAGATGTCAGTCTTGATCATCACTCCCAAGAATTTTCTCCAATATTTTTTTAACATAGTTGCCAAAGAGGGGAAGACATCAAATTGAATGCCTATTGCTTGGCACATTCCAAGAAAGATGTGAACAGATTCTTTTTGTTTCATGAGGAGCTGAGAGGCAGATTAGTTGTTTCTTTGTAGACACTTGGGCTGTTTCTCGCTAAGCAGCAGTTCTCTGGCTAAGCACACCGTGCACCTTCTGGTCAGAAGCCAGTTTTGGCAGATCAAAGGAGGAGTCCCTTGACAAACCAATCTTTAGTCAGTTGACCACAGAGGACATGGGGTAGTCTAGTCTCCAGAGCCCAGGCTACCCCTTTCCAGTGGAGATTAAGACTAATATAAAATTCCAAGTGCAACAGTGCTGCTCGGAAGATGTATACTTTCTAACTTAATCAAAACCCAGCTTTATTATGGTTCCTCCTACTGGGCAATATTTCTTTTGGCTTTACTCTAAGAAACAATTGCCTAGAATGGGATTCCCATTCTGCTAGAGTCAAACTCAATTGTACTGTTGATCCTAGAGTTTGACCTGTTTAGAGAGCCAGAGCTGGAAATAGACGATCAGGGAAAAGCAGCAGTTTTCTCGAGCTACACACTGGAACACACATGCTTCATCAGCAGCTTCACTGACCTAGCTTCTCCTTCGAGAATCTGGCCTGACTTTGAGGGGTCTGTTTTCAGGAGGTGACTGAAGACTTGGCAGGCTGGTTCTCACTTACTGTAATCGAGTCAGACAATTAAATTGCCTCCCAGTTACTGAAAATGTAAACCACATACACTGTATGTAGGTCACAGCATTCCAGTGGTGCGTGTCCGGTATAGTGACTTAATGCCTGGATATGGACCGCTCTTTGAGTCAAAGCAGCATAGCCTGCTGGCTCAGCTGTGCAAATGCACGCAGCAAGGGCAACACCAAAGGTCTGTAGCTTTGGAAGATGTCCTAGAATCGGCGCTCCAACACATGGATTTATTTAGACAAAACAATGTGTCAGCTTATCATCATGCTGCAATTTTTGGATAGCTTTCCTTAAAATCCTAAAGTGAAATGTGTTTATTAATGAGCCCCTTCCTTTACACACAACCCTTATAAACCTCCATGTTTTCCCCAAACCAAAGTTGTACTCAGAGATGTAAAATAAAACACTTTTACACCAGTAGAGAATCTAAAGTAAAACTAACAAAGATGTCAGCCTCAGTGTGTGATGTTAGTTAGACTTTGGAGAAAGTGGACTTCATTACATTATTGCAACTGGGGAAAAGGATTGTGTATATGTTCAACCTGACAATATGAACGCCAGTACAGTCAGCTGATTACTGTTAATACAGTGGTGATGAAAAAATAGGTTTTATAATCAATCTTACTCTCAGAATGATGACTGTTTTCACTGTATTAGGATATCTTATCTCCGAAACAGACTACAAACAATAGGCTGTTAAAAGTTTTCCTTAAAAAAATTCCTTGATCCGTTTTTGGATTTTCCATGGCAAACCTTCAATCTTCAGATTCTATCCTTCTCCAACTCCGCATGCTTTTTGACATCTGGCTCCATCATCAAGTGTTGCATGTTTAAAGAATGCAATTTTCCTAGTCTAACAAAAGCAGAATTACCAAGATATGTGTGTGTGCGTGCACAAACACGTGTGTGTGTGTGCATGTGCTCCAGGAATGTTCCCTGCAAAAGCATCCTAATGGATCCTTATTTAAATCCTTTTCCCCATGCTTAGCAAACCATGCTTTTAGAATTACATTAACTGTTTAATGAGGAAATCCAGTGTTTTCCTGGTGAGCTTGCTCTTAGGTAGCCCTACTTCTATTTGGGGTATTCTGGTTATGAGATTATCTTGGGCAGCACCAGTCTTTCTCCAATAGAGAAAGGTTAAGAGAAAAGGTATGTGGACACCCATATGTAAAACACTGAGATGAGGGCATTCCTTCACACCAGATTAAAAAAATAAACTCAAATGGTTTAAAGATCTAAATGTGAGGGCGGAAACCATAAAATTAGAAGAGAACATAGGAGGAGCACTCTGACATAAATCGTGGCAATATTTTTTTGGATCAGTCTCCTAAGGAAAAGGAAATAAAAGCAAAAATAAACAAAAGGGACCTAATTAAACTTAAAGGCTTTTGCACAGCAAAGGAAACTATTGACAAAATGAGAAGACAACCTACTAAATGGGAGAAAATATTTGCAAATGATATGACCATGACTGACAAGGGGTTAATGTCCAAAATATACAAACAGCTCATACAACTCAGTATCAAAAAGACCAAACAACCCAATCAAAAAATTGGCAGAAGACCTGAATAGACATTTTCCAAAGAAGGAATACAGATGGCCAACAGGCACATGAAAAGATGCTCAGTATTGGTAATTATTAGAGAAATGCAAATCAAAACAACAATGAGATATCGCCTCACATGGGTCAGAAGAGCAGTCATCAAAAAACCTGCAAATAACAAATGCTGGAGGGGATGTGGAAAAAAGGGAACGCTCTTGCACTGTTGGTGGGAATGTAAATTGGTGCAGCCACTATGGAGAACAGTATGGAGGTTCCTCACAAAAGTAAAATTAGAACTACCATGTGATCCAGCAATTTTGCTCCTGGATACATATATGCAAAAAATGAAAACACTAATCTGAAAAGACATATTTACCCCAATGTTCATAGCACCCAATATTTACAGTAGTCAACATGGAAGCAGCCCATCAACAGATGACTGGTTAAGATGTGGTATATACAATGAAATATTACTCAGCCATAAAAAAGAATAAAATTATGCCATTTGCAGGAACATGGATGGACCTAGAGGGTACTGTGCTTAGTGAAATAAGTCAGACAAAGACAAACACTGGATGATATCACTTATATGTGGAATCTAAAAAGTAATACAAATGAATGTGTATACAAAACAGAAACAAAGTCACAGACATCCAAAACAAACTTGTGGTTACCAAAGGGGAGAGGGAAGGGGGAGGGACAAATTAGGGGTATGATATTAACAGATACAAACTACTATTTATAAAATAGATAAGCAATAAGGATTTATTATAGAGCACAGGGAATTATAGCCATTATCTTGTAAAAACCTATAACGGAATATAATCTTCAAAAATACCGAGTCACTATGCTGTATACCTGAGACTAATATAATATTGTAAATAAATTATACTTCAGTTTAAATAAAGAAAGTGAGAGATGGTATAAACATGTGAGACTGGCTATTTTTCTGCCACCAACTTTTATTGCTTCCATTTTGAGTGTCTCAAAAGGGTATAAAATTTCTTAACTCTGAAGCAGTAGATGCACGCCAGTTCCACCTCTTTAGAGCTAGCTCAAAGCCTCTTGAGGCTTCCTTCACTCAGACTGTGCAGCCAAGCCCTCCATGAAAAAGTTGCACATTGGATTATTTCCAAGTATATTTCTTGACACAATGATAGGAGAAAGTGCAACACTGATGTAAAAATCTAGTTATTATTCCAGGTCCATTTCCACTGAATCATTTAAATTTTTAAATTTCTATTTTAAAATATTCATTGTTTATAGAGGCAGTATGTGGTGTTTGAGGCAGTGATGGAGTAACATGGGTAATATGTGAATGTCCTACAATTTAGATCAACTGACAAATATACACAAAGAGCTCATAAAATCTTAGAATACATATCATTAAAATCAAGGTTCTTCTTTCTATGAAACCTCAACAAGATTCTACGTTATTCTTGTTATACAGAATTTTTTGTTATTCAGTTCTTTGTTATAAAGAAGCTCTTTATATATCAAACTTGAACAAAGGCATAAATAGTCAAAGTTATTACATACATTATAATACTAAAAATTTGTTTAAAATGCTTTTATGATGAAGAATTTTAAAAGATGCCAGGATGTCAAATATTTTACTCCCCCCTCCAAAATCCCCCAAACACAGAGCATACTGTCTCATATATTACCCATAAACTCAATGAAAAAAGTTCTTATTCACAATAGGAATGAATATGTAAATACCCAATCTTACCCTTAATGAGACACATTACCAATTTTTAAAAAACTATACGTTAGTCAACTATTTACAGGAAAATTTGAATAAGAAATAAAATGTTCTTATTTGAAAAGATGTTAACAACTCTTCCCAACTTATAAAGTGCTCTAATATTAACAAAATCCCAGTGAAACACTTTAAGCAAAAATGACAAAACTATACAATTCATCTGGAAGAACCAGATTTGCACTCATTCCTGAAAAGCATGTCCAGAGGCTGGCGCCATTGCTCTTTGTTGGGGGCATGGCTCTGTTCATGCAGAGGAAGGTCTCACCTGAGCGGATGGCAGACTCCAAAGACAGATGATCAAACAGAATTGGAAACTGTGTGATAAAATAAACTTCAATTCCAGGAAGGCAAGCAGAATTGGTGGTAAAGGAAAGAGAAGGAGACATCAAGTCCATCCCAAGAGGCATGGCAGAAACCTCCAAATCCTAGAAGTCGAGAGAAAATGTAAGTGGGAAATAGTACATAGAAAATGATCTGTGGAAACTGTCTAAACTAGATCCTGCTTCTTGTCACTCAGCTAATCAGGATGGAGCATGTGAGTGGCTTGGCAGAGATATCTAACTAAGAACGAGCAGGGGAAAAGGAGAAATTTAAGACTGAGAAGAGAGGGTGACTATGATTTGTTAAAACACTTTAACAAAGCCATGTTAATTCCAGCAGCATGAAACAAGTGCAAGGACAGACAGATTCCAGTAATGATAAATATAAAACAGAATAAGCATCACAATTTAGCCTCACCCACAAGTGTTGAAAGAACTGGTTAGTGATTTCTATCTCACAATTCATCATAAGATAAAATACATTTCAAAGGGCAAGAAGAATTAACTATGTTTAAAAACAAATGAAACAAACAAGAAAAGGAAATAGAAGTTTACTAATTCTAACACCTATTAATGGAGTGCTTACTGTGCAGCATTGCTATTCTGGGTGTCCGGGATACGACAGCAAACAAAACTGATGAAAGTGCTTGCCTTGGTGGAGCTTATATTGTGATGGAGAGAGACATGCTATGGATGACTAGACAAGTAGAATCAACGCTATGTCCAGAGGGGCGAGGGTGAAAGAGCTTTACAGGCAGAGGGCATAGCAGTACAAAGTCCCTGTGATGAGAGCATTCCTGGTGGGCAGGGGACAGAAAGGTGCTCAGTGTGGCTGGAGTGAATGAATAAGGGGCAGGATGGTGGGAGATGAGATCACAGGCACAGAATGACAGGGTATCAGGACAGACTGTAGGACACAGGAGGTCACTGTGAGGACACGTGCCTTTATTCTGACTGAAACAGGAAATCACTGAAGGGTTTAAAGCAGAAGAGTGGGATCATCTGACCTACATTTTAAAAATATCTCTCTGTCTACTGAAGTGAGAATAGACCAGAAGGAAGCAAGAATGGGCATTATTTAGAGAAATTTATGTGAGAGATGATGGTGAGAAGTATTCAGATTATGAGTGCATTTTAAAGGAAGAGCCAACAGGATTTGAGGACAAACTCAATGTGACAAAAAGAGAGAACCCAAGATTATTCCACGTTTTTGGCCAGAGCAACTGGAAAGATGAGATGTCATTTACTGAGATGGGAATTCTGTGGGAGGACCACTTGGGGACATGATTAGCAGTTCAATTTGGACACTTTAGTTTGAGATTCTGATTAGATGTCCGGTAGAGATATCAAGTGGACCCTTGGCTATAATCTGCAGTTTGGGAAAGAGGTCTGGATTGGAGATATAAGTATTAGAGTTTTCAGAATACAGATACAGATATAGAAAATGGTTTAAAAATCTTGAAATGTGAGTAACTAAACATGAGAAAAGAACGAACGACTGAGCCTTGGAGCAGAGGTTGAGGAAATGAGAATAAATCAACAAAGGAGACTGAAAAAAAGCCACTACTGAAGTAGGAGGATAATCAGGAAAGTGTAATGCTTTTGAAGCCAAGAAGAGAAAAAAAAAGTGTTTCAAGGAGGAGAGGTCAGTTGAGCCCAAGTTTCCAGAGAGGTCAAGTGAGATGAGAACAGAGAATTGTACGTTGCATTCTGAAGACTGGAAGATATGGTTATAGAGGGAAGGGCTGTTTTGGTGGAACAAAACCTGATTGGAGTGGTTCAAGAGAGATTGAAAACAATGGGGAGTTTTGCTATATAGGGTAACAGAAAAGAATAATATCTGCAGGGAGATATGGATTCAGGAGAGAAATTTTGGTTTCCTTGGTTGTTTTTTAGGAGGAGAGAAATTACATGTGTTTGCCAACAGGAATTACATAGTGGAGAAGAAAAAAAGTTGATGCTGCAGGGGAAAGAAGAAAAGTTACTGAAACAGTGACCGTGAGTAGGTGAAAGTGGATTCTGTTGTAAAAGTGGAGGGGATTGGCCTTCGTTAGGTTTGGGAGCATTCATCAGCAGTCACGTGAGGGAGTGTGGATGCGTGGGCACAGATATGGGTAAGGTGCTGGATGTGGTGTAGGGCATGGTAACTAATATTTGATTAGTCGTAGTAGATAGTTTTTAATGACGTCTACCCACTGTTCCTCCCAACCCTGTATTCACATGCAGATTCTCACATCAAGAAGTTGAATCTCTTTTCCTTCTCTTGAATCCTCCTGACCTTGTGCCTTGCTTTGACTAATAGAATAATGTGGGAGTGACATTCTGGGCTTTCCAAGCCTGAGCCTTAAGAAGTCATCCTCTTCTGCTGCCTCCTTCTTCGAACCCACTGCCACACTCTAAGAAATGCCCGGCACCGGATGCTCAGTGTTCAAACGCAGAACCATGGAAGTTGAGAGGCCACTGTGGCTTCCGACTGAATCCCCCTAAGCTGCTGCGCGTGGAGGAGAAGAATTGCCCAGCCGACTCCTGCCCAAGTTCCTGACCACCAATTGTGAGAAATAACACATCATTTTTAAGCCATTAATTTTGGGGACTTTGTAAGGCAGAAATAATTCATCGAAATACCTGTGAAATCTTTTTAAAATTTCACTTGAAAGTGAGGATGGAAAAGGTGTAGGAGTTTGAGGGGGAGAGAAAAAGGTTTGAAAAAGTCGGAGAGGAGGAGATTTCGGAGAGAAACAGTGTGACCGTTGGGAAGCACGAAGGTGAATTTAAAGGGAAAAGAGTCAGTGTGTGAGTTGTTCTCCAGCCACCTTCAGCTGCTCCGGTGCAGGCTGGGACCTGGGGAGGGTTGGATTTCAGCTGGGCTGGATTTGTGACAGGTGAGTTTGGAAGGATGTTGAAGGGATGTAAGAGACCTGTTGTAACGAATGGTCACGGGATTCCATTTCATGGGCTAATAAATCATTTTCAAACTACCTTTCTGCTGATTTAAAAGAAACAACACACTTTATCAATCTGCATAGAGCTCCTGGGAAAGAACTTGTACTTGTATTGCTTTGACTCCTCTCACAACAGTCCTTCTCTTTCTTATAAGGAAGCCAGGAAGCTGAAAGTAAAGCATTTATTTTCTGCTGTCATTTGTACCAGTTATGGATTGGAAACTGTTAGAAGCCCTGTACAGAACTTTAAATAATCCTTAATAGAACATGGCATAGTGTTAAACAAGATTGTCAAGAAAAAAAATTTTAAATAAATGAGTGAATAAATATGTCACTTACTTCTATTCAAGTTTTGTAAATAATTGTTTAGTGGGCAGGAAAGATGTAATTAAATGTGAATAACTCCAGTTGTGTGTGCAGGCTACTCAGGGTGCCTGACCCATCGCCGGCACAGTATGAATGAAAGTTCACATTCTCATCAGTTGAAGAAAAAGTAACTCCTGCTAAAGACTTTTTTCCAGTCATTTTTCATGTACATTTATAAAACTCCAAATTGAACAGTGTTTTTCTGATACAGAAAAACTGTCTGGCATTCGAGCTTCTCCCCAAATTCCATTATCTTGACATCAAGAAACTGGGTAAAAGCCTCACCTTTAGATTCACACCTTTGTATTTGCTGCAATTTATTTGCAGCTTTAGATTTACACCTTTATATTTGCTAGAATTTATTTGCTTGCCTTTACATTCACCCCCCTAAAAATATGGGTGCTTGGGAGAATCATGGCAAGGCATGAGCTACTGCAGGTCATTAAACTTCTTTGGAAGTGTTTTCTGTTGTGCAGTAGAAACATCTCCCTATTTTGAAGTGTTAAGACGTGTTGACTTAAAGAGAACATTTTTTTTCTCGTGTGAATGGATACAGACTTTTCCATTTCATTCCAGAAAGTGAGTAAAAGTCTACTAATGTACCTTCACTTCGGGAAGATTCCAATTCCAGGACCCAGCCAAAAGGGCAATTAAGATTCCACAGATAAAATGTCTTTAATCTGCAGAAGATAGGCAATTGATGTCCCAGTCAGAACTGCGCTTCATGGTCCCTTAATGCTTGCTTTCTACAGAGAATTGCTGTTATCAAGCTTTTCAGTTATTTTCTCAGAAAAGAGTATTACATACAATATCATGGTGAGGGGAGAGTTCATTGTACAGCTACTAACACATGAAATATGACTTAGTCCACTCGTTCCAAAACCTGGTCAAATGAATTACCACCAAAGCTGTTTTAAAATAAAGATTCCTGGACGTCCCCCACCCACCCTGCCCCCAGATTCTAATCCAGGACTGGAAAGAGACTCAGGTGGGTTGATTTATAACACGCTCCTTGCGTGCTTCTTCGCTCGTTAGTCTGGCACCAGTCCACTGACAGCTCTTTAAAAATCACTGATTTATTTAACTGGAATATATGTCAGATGCCTGTTTGTGTGACTCTATAAAGGGTGACATAGTAGTAAAATATGTTCCTTTCTCCTCAAGCAGGTGGATGCATTTATGACCCTGGCTGTCACCTAAAAAACAACTGATACTTTCAGTCCAGTATTCACTTTACAAATATGTATGACCGCCCTGTGTAGTCAGTGGATTTGTGTTCATCTCATCTGAGATGAACTCTTCAATAACTCACGGATTTTACTCAGAAATAATTCTAAATCATATGTAGCTCTGCTGCATTTCCTTTTCCGGTTGTCATGCTGCTTCTTCAACACCCAACCCATCCATGATTCTAAATTGGAGGACCAAATCCTCCAAAGAAGTATATTTCTCATAGTTATAGGAAGACCACATGTATATGTTGAAAGCCAGATTCAGTGTTTTACTGTAATTTTTAATTTGGGAAAAATATTGTTTTTATAATATAACCTACAGAAAATAAGGCTCAACAAAACTTGTATAGTGAAGATCTACAGAAGTTAATGGATTCCTCTGGGCATCACCCCCCATAATGTATCTTAATTGGCAGGGGTTGCAAAAGCATTCCCATCCTGTAGGTACCAAAAGGGACATATCACAAAACACCGATCAGCACTGTTTACGCGATAAGATCGCTCAAACTGATAAATCTCAAGGCACCAAGGACTTTCTCTTCTTTCAGCTGCTCTCTGTGATTCACTGCTTGGCTTCCTACTATCGCTTTCCAATTCCAAGAGCCCCTTTTTTACTTTTTTGCCACTTCCACCCAGATTCTAATGTTACGCTGCTTTGCCCATATTCCAAAATCCTCGGGCTGATTAAGATTAAGACAATGCTGCCCAGAAGGAGTTGGCACTTGAGTTCTGTATATTGACTTTCAAATTAATGAGATAATTGTACCAATCCCCATTTCCCAGTCCCAGAACAGTCACAGACTGTATTTTGAAGCCATTTACCCTGAAGCTCAATCCATAAATTTGTAGTAAAAATGAAATAAGGATCCAGTGAATTATGTGCAATGGCAAACACCTATTACATTTGGCATTTGGAAAATGTTAGACCACTGTAAAATAACCGAATTTTACTTGCCAAGCGTTTTCATGACCATGATCAGTTGGTAGATAAACTTCTTAAAGCTGTTCAAGGAAATTTAATATTAGGAAGGCAACATACACACTCACACACACATTTCATGTGTATTTAGGTCTCAACCACCAAAATGTCCCTTCCCGTTTTCTTTTCTATTTCAGCAGCAAAGATAGAAGATTCTGAATTTAGGTGAGAAAAACGTATGGCATATTTGCAAGTCTAAATGTTCTTCTTTATGGATTGGCTAATTCAACTTCTATTTTTCTAGCAGGAAAGTGGGATATAGATGGAGCGACATGTTCAAGGTCCCAAGGCAAATAAGAAGCACATCCAACACTAGAAGCCAGACTTCATTTCATTCAGCAAATATATGTCGGGTGTAACATGTGCCAGGCACACAGGTGAGGGGTACACATGCTCTGTCCTCCAAGTCCTCATTATCTACTTGAGGGAGTTGAATGACTAACAAGGTTACTGCAAGGGAGAACATAGGAACAAACAAAGATTCCCCTAAGGTTGAGTAAAACGGGCTTCCTAGAGGAAGCCTAATGTGACCTCTGAACTGCATGTAGGAGAAGAGGTGCAGAAGGATGTTTCAGGCATGAGGAGTATTTCCTCGGACTCAGAGGCAAGAAAGCACATGCTGTTCGGGGAGCTGTAGGTACCTCCACACACTGGAGCACAGGTGGGGCTGGCAGGGAGCAAGGAGACTGGGCAGGTGAGGGGCCCAGCATCTTGTCAAGTTTAGACATTTGGACATTACTCTGAAGGCAATGGAAGAGTCATTGTAGGGATCTTGGCAGAGTGATAGTACTAAAATTTGCATTTTAGCAGCAATTATCAGATCGTAGTGTGAATGTTGGATTGGAGAAAGGGAAAGAAAGGAAGCCAAGACCATGCTTCCTCTATCACTGTATAAAGGGTCTTTGTGAGAGTTTTAAAAAGGCACCCCTTCCTGTTGGAACATTGTCATGACACACAGAGTTTATCAGAACAAGACTTTCTTTAGTCCCATTTGCCAGAAAATTATTGACAGAGATATAGAAATCGACATGATATGTTCTGACACCCTTGTGCAATGTACAGCCTGACCAACTGGCCCTGACCACACATTGCTTCTAGGAAACCCAAACAGGGTTGTCTAGCAGTTGAAAATGGGCAAGCCACTTTCATAAAAGTTATTTTGTTTACTCTTCCTGATAAGCCTGTGAGGTAGTTAGAAAAGGTGATATTTTCACCCTCATATTTAGCTGATATGTTAAAAATTGGGCTGAGGAAGCTTGGGTGATTGTTTTCAATTCTCTTTCTCTCTCACATCTTCATTAGGGAAAAAAAAACATTCTACAGTGTTATGTTCCCTTTCTGTGGTCAAGTGCTGTTACCTTCTTTTTCTAACTATTCCCAAGGGAAAGAGCACAGAATAGTGGAATTGAAATCCTTGTGGTTGCTCCAAAACCATAACAAGTAAGACTACGTAAGTTATACTTGCATGGGAGGGAAATTCTGGGTTAGGCAGGCATCACTGTATTTACTCATGTCTGAAACTCTGATTATGTCTAATACGGAATTTCCAAGCTGATTCTGAATGATGCCCAGGTACTGTACAAAGAAATTCCTCAGAATACTCAATCAGTGTCATCATTGCTTCCAGATGAAAGACATTGCAATGTACAATGCTTAAAACATAAAGATTAAGGCAAAGTATGCACTGATTTCAGTGCATTTAGTGGTTTATGTGTTTACCTTCTCCACTGAAATGGGAGATTTTCCAAAATATTTTTTTTAATTTATTTAATTTTTAAAAATATTTTATCTAAAGATAAAAAGTAAACTTTAGTCATTTTTCAGTAAAATAGTTACTCAGTAACATTCTTGCTACCTCAAAAGAGGTATAAATGTAGGTTTGTAATGGCCTAAATACCAGACTTCTCTGAGCTCTGGTAATTGAAGAACATACAGCTGTGAACTTTATACCATAATTTAAAACAGACTGGAAGATACTATAACTTTCCTTAGATCGTCATTTAATTATTTCTACGGAAATACCATCCTTCTTAGATTTCAAATGTTTTAAATTTTGTAATACACCATAGTTTTGCAATAAAATGTTCAGAGACAAGTAATTTTAAAACTTTTTGCCATCTGGGGAAAAGAAGGACAGGACATTTTTTTAGAGCTGAGTTGTAATCGTTAGACTTTCTTTTTTGATTACAAGTGAATGAAAATCCAAACCAAACTGGTTTGAACTAAAATAGAATTTATTGCCTCACCTAACCCAAAAGTTCAAGAATAAATCTAGCTTCGGTCAGGACTTGACCAGATTCAAATGACATCATCAGGACATGGTTTTCCTCTGCAACTCTTGGCTCTGCTTTCTTCTTACTGTAGACAAGGTTGACTCCATGGTTGGCGGCCACGGCTCTGGTTCTTCATACTTCCAGGAACCCACCATGTAAGGGAGACAGTCTGCTTCTCTGAGATCGGAAACAAAAGGCTCAGAATGAAATTTCTGCAGCTACGTTCGGCCCCCGTGGATCCTACCTATCCATGGACATTCACTGTGGCCAGAGGGAGGAAGGCACACTCCCTTCCTCCCATGGGTCTGGGCTTAGTGCAAATACACCATTTCAGGTCTGGGGGAGGGTTCGGTTTACCTAAGGCACACAGGCTAACAAAGGCGGAGGGGTGGTTCTCCCAGAGCAAAAAGGAGGTGCCATTTTTGCTTTCGATTCGATGCTCTCTCTGGTAGATTTTAAGTTACGTGATAGGAAGGACCTTACCGATTTTGTTCACCATTTTATCAACAGCACATAGCACAGTGTCTGGGCACAGTGGGAATTCAATAAGCAGGTACTGATTGGACAAAGGTAATAATGACATGTTCTCATTTCCACTAGGATGAATAAAGATGGTCTAGTGTAAGGATTCTGTTAGTCTGTAGCATTTTACATTCTTGATGTCCCCTCCTTCTTGGGCCTAATCCTTCCTTGGCTTGGATGGTTCTAACCGTCCAGGATTATCTCCTGACAATTGTTCATCTCCCTAGCATCCCCACTGGTAGTTGTCAGCATGCCACTTCCCTTACCACTGTGGTTGTCTTGACCTTGATTATCTATCACCTGTGAGAGATAATAGCCTCCTAATTAGTTGCTCCACCTCTAGTCCTTCTTCTCTCATCTACATGGATTTTAGAAGAATTTGCTTAAAGAGCAATTTGAATATTGTTAATTACCTGCAGTCACTTTCTTGCCCCAAGTGAAGTCCAAACTCCTTAGTACTCAAGTAAGGTCCCAAACCTATTATTTATTTTCCTCTCCTGTTTCTTCTCAGAAACACTCTAAATGCCTTAAGAGGAAAAATTATGGCTAATTCGTTGTCTTATTTTATTTGGTTACTTGCCTTTCTAGATCCTATATTGATGGTTTTGTACATAATAAACCATCAATAACTAAAAGTTAATGAATAAATAAAATAAAAGACACATACCACAATGAATGTACAATGCTATCTCTGGAATTTCATCTTTTGAGGATAACAGCAAAGATATATCCGGTGAGTAGAAGGTGCCATTTTCTGTAGTTCATTGCAGCTGCTTCAGGAGAAAACTCCACATTTTATTTCTTGGTAGCTTTCAGAGAGTGTTCTCTAAAATTGGCTTGAACTGCATAATACTTGTATTATGGGAAGAAAAGAGTATTTCCATCTTGGCATTGGAAATGTCTTTCTTCTCAGTTACGATATCTGATCACACATACAGCACAGGTTGTCATCTGATATCTTAAAAAAAATCATTTCTGGTCAATTCAAAAGGAAAGAAACAAAGTTGGTCAATAAATATAAAATGCTCAACCTGAATAATTATGATAGAAATTCAAATTAAGATAACAACGAATTAATATTTGTTTTTACTTCTCAGATTAGCTAAGATTAAAAGTTTGTTACCGCAGTTTGACAAAGATGCAGAAAAGCGAGTGCTCTCATAGACTGTGGTGGAATGGCAATTTAGCAGTAATTATCCAAATTAAAAATGCATATTCCTTTGATGCACCTATTTCAGTTCTAGTAAATTATTCTACATATATTCTGACATAGTTGCATAAAAATATATGTGCATGTATATTCAGTTCATCATTATTTGTAGCTATTAATTTAAAAAAAAGAATTGGAAGCAACACTATTGCCTATCTTCTAGGAACTGGAAATTAATTATTGTTTAGCCATGTAGTAGACTAGAATATTTAGAGTCAAATTTTTAAAGAATTAAATAAGTATATGCGTGTAAAGGTGGTAATCTGGGTAAATGTGGAAAAATCTCCAAAAAATAGTAGATGGAATAAAACTATGTGCAAAATAGTACATAAAACATGATCCAGTTTGTTAAAAATGAACACAATTTTAGTAGCAATGCTAGAGAAAGAAAGATGGGAATGGGGCCATTAGGTAGGGGGAAAGACTTTTGTATACTTCTGCTTGAATTTTCGTCATATACAGTCACTGTTTTTATAATACATCCCTAGAGTGAGGGGGAAAAAATGAAAAACACACACATTCAAATGCAAAAAAAATGAATGATTTAGTATTGTACACAATTCATGTTTTCATGTTCATTTATACATTAACATGTTCAAAAGCTATTTCTTGAGGTTTATTGTGGTACAGACACCATACACGCAAGATGAACTTGCAAGGTTCTTGTTTCTTTTTTCAGAAGATGCACACATTCTTGGAACTCAAAAGTGCTTTTGCACATAGGTCTCTGCCCACAAATACAGGTATTTTGCTTTTCATAATCATGTTAAAATACTATGTTAAATGGCCAGCCTGCTCATGTAGTTACCTGTACATTTCTACTCACATGTACAGAAAGCATGCTAATTCAATTGACCATTTTCAGCTTTGAGCCCCGGGCTTGTAACTTCCTTTTGGTTTGCATGAATGGCACTTTGTTTTTCTTGAAACATAATAATTAAAAACAGATTCTGAGCATAGGTTAGCTCTGTAAAAAATACCAGCAGCCCGAGAAAGCAGAGCTGTGCTGCCCTCTAACTGATCACACTGCCGTGGACTGTGCTCTGCCTGAAGGGGACAGGGGGCAATTTCCCGCCATGCTCAGGTAAGCGGAAAACAAGAGTGGCTCATATGCATCGGACTTAGCTTTGAGAGCCAAACTCCACTCTTTCTGCAATGTAAAGTCAACCATGCCATTGTGGGGCCTCCTCACACATTCCAGTATTCATCAAAAGAACATTAGAGATTGTCAACATTCGTGGTCCAAAAGAAATTTTATTAGGGTAGACCTGGCCAGGACTTTTAAGAAATAATTAATTCTTTTCTTTAATAAATATGTCTTCAAGATGATGCTTATATAGTCCTGACTGAAAGAAGGATATATGCTTTATTCCTTCAAAGAACAAAACACTTAAAGTATGAATCAGATGTTAATTTACTCAAACCAGAATTGGAACTTCTCCTTACACAGTGTTCATTCAATGTATTTTTGCCAGAATGAAGGAGCCAGGGACACTTAGTCCAGGCCGTAGGCTAATGATGGCTCTTGTACAATGTTGTAAGCACTGGGGCCTTTAACAAAACCATATTAAGAAAAAGGAGGTTTAGATCATAATGAACGTTTAATGTTTATACTTTATGTATCAATATCACTATGTAACCAGAAAGCATCAGAGAATTGCCTTATGCCAAAGGCTCACCCAAAATGTTCCCTATTTCCTGGCTTTAAGTGTGTCTGTGGCTCATGGTATCTTCCTCACACTGGCAGGGGTAGACCAGTGTGGATGGCTAATACAAGCTCTCTTGCCTGCGAGCAATGCATGATCTAATGAAAAACAACAATCCAATTTGTGCAAACTCAGGTACTGTGTTGTAGAATTTTGAGTAGTTTGTCTTCTTCAGATGCTAGGGTCACAGATATTAAAGACCATTACCTATTTCTAATACCTTGTACCATTTTGTAGTTAGGAATGCAATTTTTTTTTATCTAAAGTGGATATGTCCTGATCCTGCAGAGTGGTTTATATTAAAGTTTCCTATGTGGGCACCATTTCAAATACTGTCTTCTTTTCCCCATAAACATATTTCTATTTCTGTTAGGGAATGTGTACTAATTTGTGCTCAGAAAATATAGCTTAACCAAAAAGAAGAGGAATTATTGAAAATCTTAGCTTCTTTTATTTTGTAGAAAAATCTGTTGATCATATAGCCTCTTCAGATTGACAGAAATGTGCAAAAATACTGTGTACTCTAAGGCATACCTCAACTCTATGTCTTTGAGCAGCTAAGACGTTTTTCTGTCCACTTATTTTTGAATAAAAATTCCCTGATATCTCTGCTTGTAACGGCTGATACCCACCCCCTCCTCAAATCTTAAAGTTCTAAGTTACTAAGTTCAAACTTACAGTGAATCAATATTTTGTATATGAAGAATGTTCTTCGTTTGAATTGGATCTTCATCAGTCAGTGAAAGATTAAACAGTTCTAAAAATATCATGTTCCCCTTGAACTACTAGAATCTCCGCTTGAGGAAAATAGGACATTTGAATGAAATATATTTAAATGCAACTTCCACAGTGATGTGAAGAAAAATAACTGGAAATAAAGTTGTATTCATTCCTTTATAGGTAGTTTGCTTCTCTGGTTGTGAAGCATGTTATTCTAAATAAAAGTATCCCAAAATACGAAGGAATAATATTACTGATGCCAACTATTACAGGATATATAAATACTTGAGTAAATCCTTATGAGAAGGAAAAACCTTTCAAATCCTGAGCTTTTCGGAACAGAAGGAATGTTGATTCTGGCGTTGAGTGTAAACCACCTACGTATCACTTTTCACGAGCTACTAAAAGATGAAGCCAAAGGGTAAAAATGTACACCGAAATTCCCTGTTGAGAAGATGGAAAAAAAAAAGAAAAGAAAACCCAAAATAATGGAAACATTGTCTATATATTTAATAATTTTGGGTTATGCCAACTAAGAAGTGAGAATTATAAATACCTGGTCATATTCACTTCTTATATTTCATTTACTGTCTATTTTGAAAAACACTTGGCAGCCTGGCCTACATTTTATCCATGTGATTGACAGTGTGGATTTGCCTAAGGCCAGCTTTGGTGAAATGAAAATTTTTTTCATCTGCAGATTTCGTACCTCTGCACCATATTACTAGAGAGAAGAGGAAAAAGATTAATGACAAATCTCACTCTGTTTGTTCTTGACTATATATCCCTTTCACTGCAAGGCCATATTTTAACCAGAATACAAGGTTGTTACTATGTTAGTATAAGTGACCAATTTTGATCTTTTAAATAAAATAATTAGAAGAATTTTCATATTTTTATCTTAAGATATTGTATTTGATTGACTCCTATGAACTCACTACTTGTTTCTAAAAAATATTGTCTCATTTCCTGTAGAACATTTTATAAGTACTTCACTCTAACCAAATCTTTAGGTTGCATCCATTTACTTGTCATATGTAGTTTACAGATAAAAGTGTTTTATTTCATAGGTGTTTAATACTAAGAAATACTATGCAGTTATTGAAAAGTATGTTCAAAAAGAATTTTTAATATTATGAAATAATACTTCTTTTTCCAAGAAATGATTCTTTTGTCAAATAGAAAGCAGAATAAATTATTTTAAATGTAGTATGAACTTAATTATGTACAAAATATATGAAGAATAAAGACCGAAGGAAATATTTCAAAATATGAATATTGGTTGCTATGCATGTAGAACTATGAAAAATTTCTTTCATCTTTTTATCCATGCATCCTCAAACCCTCTCCTCTCCCTCTATTATTATTTTTTGCCTATGACCCAACTATCCAACATGTTCTCCTGTCAGAGGCATGCCCTAGACTTTCTGTCTTCGGTGATCATGTCAAATCCAATCACTCTACCCCAGGAACTTTATTTCCTACATATTTCTCCCATCTTCTTCTTTCTATCTCCATCCTTGCTGTCACTTTCCCAGATCAGGCTCCCACTATCTCTGGTCTGTGCTGCGAAACAGCCTCCTACCTTGTCTCCTTACCTCTAGTCTTGGGTCCTTTAGAACGACTCTCTACAATATAACTTAAGAAATTTATTTCGAGTGAAGATATGACTATATAACTGTCCTTAAGTGGTGTTCCATTGCCTATGGAATCAAGCCCCTTAGTGTGGCATAAAATAACCCTTATGTGACCCACCCCTGACCTCCCTCCTCAGCCTCATCTTTCTCTCCCCATATTTTAGTGTGTACTATAGAATGTGTACATTATGTAATTTCACTCTTTAAGGGTTTGCTCAGGCTATTTCTCCTGCATAATATGCCCTGAATAAAGCTCACTCCTACTATGACACAAACTAAGGTAGCTTCCCCTTCCTGGAGCCACCTTCTTGTTGGGATGAAATTGACTAAATATCTCTCCCATAACCCCTGGTGTTTCTCAGTTAACCTGTACATTTAATACTGAATTAATTTACTTAGAAATTTGTTTCTTCCACTAGATTATAAGCTTTTAGACAGCAGAGGCTGTGAATAATTCATAATTCATTTATCCCGGTGTTTAGTATGGATCTGAAATACAGCAGGCACTCAATAAACATGTGAGGAATCAAACTGAACTTACAGTCACTTAAAATTAGGTTTAGATTCAACGGCTTGCTCTAGGAAAGTAATGCTCAAGTATATTAAGGACAAGTCAAATCAGCGTTGCATACTGCAGGGGACAGTGTTGTCATTTATTTGGTGCAAGTACTAAAATCTCAAGGAATTAGTTAATCTTTTGATGCCTCTGTCTTTTATTCCATCCTAGAGAAATTGTATATTAAAGTTCCATAGAGATGTGAGTGCAAATGAGTTGTGTTCTTCTTTAAAGCTGTGGAATAAAATAGTAGGCAACAATAATATTTCACAAATTAAGTGGGCACAAGGTCAAACATCGTCTCAGTTCTATGTAGTTTCTGTGGCTTGGAAACTTCTTTTACAGGCATCGTATTTTTCTTTACACTTACCTAAGAGAACGTACCTAAGGTTTGGAAATCAGTAGCGAACATCCATTCCTGAGACATTTCCAGTACTTTGTGGTTCTGGTCAAGATGGTCAAAAGCAGTGTGTCGTGTATTCTCTTGGTCTAGTCCCAGGCTTAGCAAAAGAAGATCCCCAAGATCCAGATTCAGATACTGCTTAACCACAGGCTCTAAGCAACACCCCTAAGTGCTAGGGTTTCCATTTCTATCTCTGGGACATGTCAGAGCCAATTCTTCTCCATGAAGAAGAGGTCAGCTGTCTCACTGAGCACGTCTGCCAGACTGCTGCTTCATTGCCCGCTTCAGTCTCAGAAACTAACTGGCAGAAGCATGGATCAAAAAGCTCTACCTTTTAGCAGTAGACATTGGTTTTCTAGGGTACTTGTCGGAAATTAGATTGAGCATTTCACTTTTTTCAAGAATGGCTAATATTTGAGGCAGAGATTCCACATGAATTTCACCTAGTCCCCGCTGTCTATACTGCAAAAGTTACCAAGGCCTGTAACTTTTCTTCTTTCATCTTTTGAGGAACAATTTTACAGCTTTTTTCCCCTTTTCTCATAAGCCAAATACTAGCCACCTGTTTCTCACACATATTATTTAAATATACAATTGCATTCAATGTTAACAATTGTAGAAGTGTCTTTGAAAGGTAGTGAAAGGAATTGGATACTCTTCAAAGAATTTGGTTAAACATAATAATTTTCTCTTGGCCCCAAACTGTAGTATTTCACAATCAAAAGTTATTTGTCAGAAGTAAGAATCTAACAAAAATGGCTTAAATGTATTTTACTTGCTGCAATATTATCTGGGGTTAAGAGAATCAAATGAAATTTTCATTATATTTTAAAGTAAGCATTTAACTGGCATGTGATTATGAAATGAGGAAAATATTGCCTATGATTATCTGTGAGGAAAGTACGAAACTGGAAATATTAGATGGTTATAATCAGTCATGCATAGTTTATGGAGACAAATATAGAAGATGAAGAAATTTATTCTAAATGGTAAAATGCACTCCCATGGATCAATTATCACTGGGGAGTTCCAGTATGTACTTAATATAACTAGATAACTAAATAAGTGCTTACTAGGGCTAGCTAATTGCCAACTTTGCCATTTGGAGAATATATCAGGTCTTCAGGAATTCCTGATTACAGAAGTTGTTAGAAATTTTAGAGGAGAATAACTATTATAAAGTAAAGCTAGTGACCAAATGTATTTAAAATTCTGTAACTTAACCCTTGATAAGTTTAGAAAATTAAGAAACCAAAATGTCTTGTTAATCTATATTATAGAATCAGTCTATTCAAATAGTGGCATAGAAAAGCTATTTAGAGGAATGCAGTTTTTGTCCTAAAAATTGAAACACCTTAAGCATAGATGCATGAATTATGTCATGCTATGAGGCTCAAAAACTCAGGTCAGATTCATAGGATGGTATGCCTCTGGCTTGCTAGAAGCCTATCATCTCTCCTCCCTGTTTTGAATAATGAGTTATGGAGTTTTTATAAGGTGAGGTTGTCATGCACTTATTAGAGGAGAGATTCAGGAACTAGGATAGAGGAGGAGATGACATATAATAAGGCCCACATTGTACAGTGAATAAATGGGTGGGAAAAATCCAGAAAGAGATAATATGGAAGCTTTGATCAGGAGTTGGCAAACATTTCTGTAAAGGGCCAGATAGAGAATACTTCTGGTTTTATGGGCCGTTATTCTCTCTTGTAACTACTCAACTCTGCTATTGTAGCAAGAAAGCAGACATAGACAATCTGTAAATGAATAAACATGACTGTATTCTAATATTTCTTTACTTATGGGCACTGACATTTGATTTTCATACAATTTTCATGTGTCATGAAATATTCTTCTTTCAATTTGCTTTCAACTATTTAAAAACATAAAATCATTCTTAGCCTGTGGACCATGCTACAACAGGCAGCAGACCAGACTTGGCCTGCAGACCATGGTTTGCCAACCCCTGCCCTAGATGGATGGATGGCTTTTTGTCTGGATGGAAAAAGAAGGCTAGGAACCAGAGTTATTGCCTGGGGGGCCTCCACAGGCCACATCGCGGTGCAGGTGGTGAATGCAGCCAGAGCGGATCACACCCAGTTCTCTTCTGACCAGCACCCAAGGACACTGTGGGTACAGAAGAGGGACGGGCAGTAAAAAAACAACTCTTTTGAACTGTAAAGACTGTTTTAGTCTTTAAGTCTTCATAGTTAATGTCTGTCTTCTCTGAAACTCAGGAAAGCAAGGGCTCTTTCAATCATTTCCCTGCTCTAGGTCAGTGCTTATCACGATGTCTGGCACATTGCAACAACCCTTACGTATTAGATGACCCAAAATGAATAGACCAGAAAGCTCAAAGGGGCCCTGGGAGACATATACTCAGTCTATTCCAAATGAATCAATTCAGCTGCTTTATGATAAAGATTCTGATGTGGAAAGAAAAAGTAAAATAATATAAAATAAGAGCTGTAGCAGAAACTCTCGTTTGTTTAACTAGCTAAAAAGTCCCATAAGAGCTTTGAGTGAACTTGACAGCTAAGCGGTCAAAAATGCATTTCTTGATTGCAGCTCTATGTATTTTTAACAGGACTTCATAAAGTTGCTGAGTCTATATAAATCTTTCTGTAAACTTTAGCTGATCTATAGAGAACAACAGCAGAATGAGGCTAATGAAGTGTGTCTGCTTCAGCTGCAGGACAGAAGCTCAGCTCGTTCTCTGCCACTGGATCAAACTAGGAGCAGACGGTAATTGGGGCCAGATGAAATTTCAGAGGGAAGAGACGCGGGACATTCCAAAGTGCACACTGAACTTTTTTCCAAAAGATTAATGTCGATTATAAAGACATCATATTCACTGAACTTACACACGGCAACTGAATTACCTCGAAAGTGAAGCAATTCATTTTTATAGACTGACATCATTCAGTATTTGGGGGAAATTAATAGCAATCAGCAACTTCATAGGTACCTTTTTTGGTTGTGTTTTTACATGCTCCATTCTACAAGAATGGATAGTTCTTTCGTATTTATTTTTTCTTTGCTCCAATTAATCTTTCTAGTGTTAGGAGAAACTAGTTAAGCCAGCAAAATAAACTTTCTGAAACGTGCAAACAATGAAGCTTACTTAAAATTTTCTGTTATATATTCTATTTTCCCTGCTATACAATCCCAATACATTCTTTTTTTTTTTTTTTTTTTTTTTGCTGTACGCGGGCCTCTCACTGCTGTGGCCTCTCCCGTTGCGGAGCACAGGCTCCGGACACACAGGCTCCGCGGCCATGGCTCGCGGGCCCAGCCGCTCCGCGGCATGTGGGATCTTCCGGGATCGGGGCACGAACCCGTGTCCCCTGCATCGGCAGGCGGACTCTCAACCACGGCGCCACCAGGGAAGCCCCCCAATACATTCTTTAAACAAATAAACAAGGCTCAGATATTTAAGTTCTAGTGCTCTCAATTTTAGTATGACCCAGAAACAGATTTTTTGATTTTAGAGCAGCAGTGTTTGACAGCTATTTATCAGAAGGGCTTACGGGAGTAGACATATGAAAATGTATTATTACTTTATTGATCCCCTGTAGTAGTGGCTATTCCCATACTAATCTGGTAGTGGCTGTGACCACCAGCCATCAGCCACATCAGGGAGATCATACCTGCCACGGACAAATCACACTGCATGGAAATCACTCAGGACCACACTTTTAAGGCGATGCAGACTGGCAGGAAAAGCAAGTCCTGACTGGGAAGTAGTCAAATTGTAATTATTTAGGGGGCAAGTTTGATTAGGTAAAAGAGAATGCCATTGCCACTATCCTCCTCAAGAAGGTTGGGGTTCTACCCTTAATATTGTGATCTAGACAACCGATTCCCTGTTTCTCACAAAACACACTGTCTGCTTTCTGGTCTTGGTGCTTTTGTTCGCGCCATCCTCTTGTCTCTCCCCTGAGTATGTCTCGCATACTTATCTTCTTTGAACTTAGAACCTGAGCCTGTGGAATCTCTGTCTTCCAAATATCCACAGCGGTGATTAGTTTAAAAGAGGTTGCAAATTTAGCTGCAGAGAGAGGACAGGATCTGAATGAATAAGCTGGGCTAGGTGTAACAGGATAGCATCTTACACTGAGCCCCAGGGTTGCACAAATTTGCTTCGTCTAAATAAAGCTGCCTTCTCTCTAACTGACACATGGGTGGGATTGTGGTCCCAATGTTGCCATGAGTTCCAATTTTTCAAAGATTTTGCAATGTCAGTGTGAAAATTTCTAATTTCTAAGTGTTGGCCCTTATTAATTCAAATGATTAAATATCTGCCTTGCACATCCTCGGACTGAGGGCAATCAGACTGAACCTTCTTTAACCGTCATTTGACAATCACTACATGAGCATCGTAAACTTTTATTTAAATAGGCTATAGTTTTATAATATTTAGTGTTTTAAGATTTATCCAAATAGAATCAGAAATCAGACTCCTCTAGATGAGACTATCTTGTACATTTTCACTTCAGAACCAACAAGATGATTTAAACATAAAAGTGTTTAATAAATGATAATTTGATTGAGTCTAATAATCTTAAAACAAAAGTGAAAATTAAGTTATCACAGAAAGGCAGAAGGAGAAAACTTGAAACGGAATAATAGAAATTTCTTAATAAAGGTAGGCCTTGAGAGAGACATGTGCTTTGGGCCCAAAAGGAGTCTTTGTTATAAGGCTCAGATGAACTATGGGATCTGAGAACCCTTTGTAAATTACGAAGGCCTATAGAGATATTAACTGCGTTATTGTGATGGAAGAATACACAGAAACTTTTCTACTTTTATAACATAGTAAATGATGTCTGACATTTGTATTTACTCAACTGTTACTAATGGTGGATCATTGTGTCTATTTCTGATTTATAGTTTGTAGTTTGATACACAGAAATCTCTGAGTAAAATTATCTTCATTCCTTTAAAATGTCCTCCCTGTGTGTAAAATTCTTTTCAAAACAATCCTATTTTTTAGATTTGAGGAAGTCCATATGTTTGAGCAGGACGAAGATAAATAATCTGATAATTCCTAAGAACTTTCAAAGCAGAGTTATTTTACTTCCCTTTGCTTGCTCTGGTAGTGTACCTCTCTTGGGACAAATGTTTTCAAGTAAAAAGTTGTTGCAAATGAATAATTCCGAAAGAAATAAAGTCATCTGAACAAAAATCAAAGTTTTATACTATAATAAAGATAGGAATAATACAGAAAATATGCTTTCTCTTAATGAGAAGTTTTATATACACATATTAGAAAAAGAAAAGAGAAAATAAAATGTTATTTTTATCTCAAGGAAAAAGAATTCTTTCTGACATGTTTGGGATGTCAAAGAGGAAATTCTGTTTGCAGCAATAAGTATCAAATTTATAAGATCAGTTTCCAGTGCACATTACATTTTTAGAGGACATAATTATGCTCCAACTTTTTGGAGCATAGATTTTCCCCAAAAAGGGACCTTCCTATGTTTGAAAGGGGTGCACTTAGAGTGACCTGAGGCTAACCCAAGCCTCACTTTTCACATTCCTACTTGGGTCCCAAATGAAGGGCTTGCCTCTGCCATTAGCATCCAGGCACACCCAAGCAGACTGTCAAATCCTAGTGAGAAATGGCAAGCAGATTAAAAGGAAAGTGGCATGAAACCCTCCCATTGATAACCAGGAGTAGCGTCAACAGTGAAAGGAAGTGTGGCTGGGAGCAGCCCAGTGGTTGGCCAAGAAAAGAAGGGACTGAGAGACTCGGGGTCCCTTTGATATGTGGTCAGTCATAGAGCTTAGTCTGTGAGCCTCTCTCTCTCTCTCTCTCTCTCTCTCTCTCTCTCTCTCGGCATTTTTCAGTGGACTTAAAATGTGAAAAATATTTATGCAAACGAAAATGGTGTTTAGTGTCAATATTTTTCCTTTGATACACCAGCTTGTTTTAACTGTATGGGTTACTTGCATTTCGTGTCTGAAATAAAGAGGTTAAGAAAAGAATGCTTTTAATTCAAGAAAAAATTCAGGAAGGAGAGACCCCTTCAGTTGAGGATTCTTCTGATGAAGACTATCTTAATTGAAAATTTTGATGTTTATTGGCTTGCTGATGACATTGATGAGCTGCCAATTTCTGAGGAATAGTTTGTCATAACTTTGAGAATGTGATGACTTTTGGTCACCTATGCTTTCTGTAACTAATCATCTGGCTCTGAGGCTTCCATTCTGGCCTCTGCTCTCACCTCAGCTGCCTTCTAAGGCCCCTACTGGGAGCCCATGAAACTTCTAAAGGTTGGGAAAGACTGAGCAAGGGATAGGGTCATTCGGAGTATTCTAGGCAGAGGCAGTAAGAGAAAGTAGTGGGTTCAAAAGTCTGAAGGAAGCTGCTGATGACTGGAGCCTAGAGATGGGAGGGGGCCAAGTCATGAAGGATTTTGCAAAGGAGTTAAAAGATTTGGACTTTATCCCCAGGGCCATGGGAAGGGTGTTAATCAGGGGAGTACATGACTGAATTTTCCTAGGCCAAGTCTTGGATCTTCTAGAGAGCCAATTAATCTCAAATGAGTCTTAACTATAAAATGAGGTGTAAAAAATGTTAAATTGCCACCACAGAATAGAGTGGCACAAATGTACATGAATGTCATGAAGGGGCTCATTCTGGTCCTCTGATGCCATCCCCCCACACACATCTCATGTGGCCTCATATGGCGATCTGCTTTGGAAGAGGTGAACACAAATCCAGTACTCATTTGTCCCTCAGAACCACCAGGGCTCAGGTGGCAAATCTGAAGAGCAGGGGAGTTGAGTAAACTGCTCACAACAGGGAGAGCAGAATGATGGTAAAAGAGTGCCGAAGCACATTTAATTTGATGCAATGCAGCAAAAAATTTATTGGGCACCTATTTTGTTCTTGACACAGTGAAAATGCTAAGGTTAACAAAAATTAAAAAATCAATCTCAGTGTAACGTGGACATATCGCTACACAATTACTATTCAATATGATGAGGGTTATAAACATGCCAAGAAAAGTTATGAAGTGTAAAACTATGTTTAAAGTTATTTTCCAAAATAGTTTGAAAATACAAATGATGGTACTGTTAACTATTAAGAAAAAGAAAAACAAATGTTTATAAAAATGGCCAAGAATAAAGTGGAGGAAAGAAAATGTTTTTTGTAGTTATTTACTAAACACCCTTCCATTCGTGATTCAATCAATGATTCAATCAATCATTCACACATTTATTAATTTAACTTCCCAATCAATCAGTTGAACAGTTAAGATTTATTTAATACCTAATATGCCAGGCAATCTGTTAGGTGCTATTAGTTCTGGGGAAGTATAACAAAGTCCTTGCTCTCATGGAAGCACAGGTAAATAAGACCAGTCCTTGCATTTATGGGGTGTGGTAGTTAATTTTATATGTCAACTTGACTGGGCCACAGGTGCACAGATATTTGGTTAAACAGTATTCAGGGAGCGTCCGTGAGATTGTGTCTAGATGAGATTAGCATTTGAATCTGTAGACTGGGTAAAATAGATTGCCTTCCCAGTGTAGGTGGACCTCATCCAAGCCACTACAGGTCTGAGTAGAACAAAAAGGAGAAGTAAGAGAGAATTCATTCTATCTGCCTCACTGTCTTCAAGCTGGGACATCAGCCTCTGCCTGGGACTCAGACTCAGACCAGAACTTACACCATCAACTGTCCTGGTTCTCAGGTTGTTGGATTCAGAATACAACTATCCCACTGGCTCTCCTGGGTCTCCAGCTTGCCAACTGCAACTTGTATATGTGTATATGTGTGTGTGTGTGTGTGTAGAGCTTCTTGTACTACAAAGTATTTTAATTCACAACACCTAATTCTGTTTTTGCAGCCACATTTTATGAAGTTTGCATAATCTTTTGAGATTTGCAGATTTTATACTCAGAACTGTCTCTTAAATGTAGATCTTCACACCACAGTCCATCTTCTGTGTACCAAACAAGATTGAATGGAGTGACTACTCAGAGAGAGAAAGGAGGGAGAAATTCAAAGATGTGTCACATTCAAGATAAACACCCAAACAAAAACCACACAGGAAAACATGGGCTATAAGTTGACAGGGAAGATGAAATATGGTAGGACTTGAATGACTACAGATCAGAGGCAAGGACACTCCAGGATGAGAGAGTGATACAAGGAAGAAATGGGATGTTGAGGATTACATCCAGGTAATGTCATGTCTTCCCATTTGGTAGGACCACAAGTTATTTATAGGGCAGAGGAGACATGGATGGAAAATATGCAGGAAAATCAAATTATACACTGTCATAGAAATCACAGTCTATGTGGGTGTTATAAAGAGATCTCTTCAAATACTTTAATAGAACAAGGAATATGGGAGGAGAGAGATCACGATGGTGGAGGAGGGGTATGCTGAGCTCACCCCCCTTCTGTGAACACATCAAAAATACAATTGCATGTGGAGCAACTCTCACTGAAATCACCCTGGAGACTGGTAGAATGGCTCTTCTACAACCAAGACTATAAAGGAAGATCCATATGGAGTCGGGTAGGAAGGGAGGAGAAGGGATCTGGTTGGATCCCACACCCCTAGCAGGGGACTGAGAAAAGGAAGGAGATATCATAGTCTCTGGGATGCTCCCTGGGGAAGGGGTTCAAGCCACATATATTATTCACCTTAGCCTGGGGTCTGACACCAGGAAGATGAGTCCCCTTAGCTGGATGGAAAACCAGTGGGGCCTACTGGAGAACTGTTAGAAACTGGACTCTGCTCTTGAAGAGAGCATCTACAGATTTGCTTACTCATGGTCAGAGCACAGAGGCAGCAGGATGAAAACTGCCTGGGGCTCCGACCAGCTTGGCAGGGTTGCCTCACTGCGCTCCCTAGCCCTCACAATCAGCATCCCCCCAGAGTGGTGCGTTTGTTACAATCAGTGAACCTACACTAACACCACATTATCACCCAAAGTCCACAATTTACCTTAGGATTCGATCTTGATATTGTACTTTCTGAGTTTGCGTGACAATTAGATAGTATGGGGGCATTTTCCATAATTGAATGAAGTATATCTGTAGTCCCAATTCTTTTTATTAAAAAAATTAAGCATGTATTATATGCATGACATTATACTAAGGGTTTGAGATACCTTAGTTAAAAAAAAGATGACTGAGGTTACAGTCCTCAGGTTCTAGGGAAGGCAGACAATAAACCATAAATATACTAAAAAAGTAAACTATGTAGTTTGGTAGAAGGTGATGAGGGGTGGAAAAACAAAACATAAAAGGCAAGTTGAGTAAAAGTGGACTGAGAGGGCAAGCAGAGAGAGATGGGAATAAAAATAAGTTACAGGCCTCATTCAGAAGATTTGACATATAAAAGTATTTCTTTAAAATGTTATTTTGGCAAAAATATATTTACTTATAGTAATAACATTTACTTTTTCCCAACTGTTCCTGAACATATTGCCTTGGATGAGATGCCTCTAAGTTAGAGTGTGGTCATAATTAACAGTCATTTCCAAAGTCATATTAAGGATTTTGTTCATATACTTCCCAGAAGACAAACACCTCTACCATGTAATGAAACCTTTTGAATGTTTTCCAATTTCAAAAAATTTGAAGGAAAATCTAATTGAACAGAGACATGATGAAGCATTAATGGATGTTTTGATTTTCAAGTAAATTAGGTCAATTTACCAAAATTATAAAATTGATGAGTATGAGTAAACTGTGAGGTGAGTGCTGTCAGATTTACAGGTTCACTTTGTATTAGTCCTTTCAATTCATGTCACGCTCCACATTTTGTGCAAGTTTTGTTTTCATTTCGTGTAAAATACTTTAAATCGGATGAAAATGTCTACATAAAATACAATTTAATTATGTTAATTTAAATTACAAAGTTCAATTTGTCATGGTAGAATATTTTATAGAATTTAGAACAATAGTTAATCCAAAGAAAAGCTTTTTTCGGAGGAGATGGGTTACATCAGAAGTTCCAACAAAGAGAGTCAATGTTAACATGCTAAAATAGATATCTGTATGAAAAGAACAATTGTATAAAAATTACAGTCCTGGAAAGCATACAATTTTACAAGTTAACCTGAGAATTTTTTGAGCTCTGTGGAATGTATTTGGGTAGCACTTAGATAAATAACAGCAATAAAATGTTCTATAATAGTTCTTTCTTAAAACAGGGTTCATGGCATAAAAGTCAGGAAAGGGAAAAAATTGATATGGTATACCATTTTTAAACTGCTGCCATAAAACTTTCTAGAGCTCTCTGACAGTGAAAACTTTGTTAGTAGTGGTGTGTTTAATAGGCCAAAGAAAGCCAAATAGCTAATAAGCCAGTCTTAACTTGTCTTTTCTGACATATAGTGTAAATTACATACATTCTGTCCCTTAAGTTAATTTTTAGTCAAAATCCCAAGAGAAATCTTTTAGAGATAGTATACAATCTTTCCATTTCAGTAAGATCTCCGGTGATGAAAATAGTTCCCATACCAAGGGAATATATAAGCTCTGTGTAACCGACAAGAAAACAATAAAATTTCTTAATTTTAAACATTACTTTTAGTTTTTTTTTAATGGTATGAATTAGCCCAAAGCAAGGGCTACTTGATAATTAATGAATTGACAATTTAATTTACAAATCTGAAGAGACCGTATAAAATGTCTTGGCATATCACAAGTTTCTTATATTTCAAAAGTTGAAGTATGTTGATTTTTAATTATAACGTATGACCCACTAAACAGGAACAAAAATCTATTAAGGCAGAATTCTGTAAAGAGAGCTGTTTTCATGCCATGTGCAATCAAATCTCTGTTCAATAATGGTTTGGATCATTCTGAATTCATATAACACAACTTTTATTTTTTTAACATCTTTATTGGAGTAAAATTGTTTTACAATGGTGTGTTAGTTTCTGAGTTATAACAAGGTGAATCAGCTACACATATACATATACCCCCATATCCCCTCCCCCTTGTGTCTCCCTCCCACCCTCCCTATCCCACCCCTTTAGGTGACCACAAGGCACAGAAGTGATCTCCCTGTGCTATGCGGCTGTTTTCCACCAGCTAACTATTTTACATTTGGTAATGTACATAAATTCATGCCAATCTCTCACTTCATCCCACTTTACCCTTCCCCCTCTCTGTGTCCTCAAGTCCATTTTCTACATCTCCTTCTTTATTCCTGTCCTGCCCCTAGATTTTTCAGAGCCATAGATATATATATATTTTAGATTCTATATATATGTGTTAGCATACTGTATTTATTTTTTTTCTAACTAACTTCACTCTGTATGACAGTCCCTATGTCCATCCACCTCACTACTAATAACTCAATTTCATTTCTTTTTATGGCTGAGTAATATTCCATTGTATATATGTGCCACATCTTCTTTATCTATTCATCTGTCGATGGACACTTAGGTTGCTTCAATGTCCTGGCTATTGTAAATAAAGTTGCAATGAACATTGTGATACATGACTTTTTTTGATTTTGGTTTTCTCAGGGTATATGCCCAGTAGTGGGATTGCTGGGTCATATGGTAGTTCTATTTTTAGTTTTTTAAGGAACCTCTGTACTATTCTCCATAGTGGCTGTATCAATTTACATTCCCACCAACAGTGCAAGAGGGTTCCCTTTTCTCCAAACTCTCTCCAGCATTTATTGTTTGTAGATTTTTTGATGATGGTCATTCTGACTGGTGTGAGGCAATACCTCACTGTAGTTTGATTTGCATTCCCTAATGATTAGTGATGTTGAGCATTGTTTCATGTGTTTGCTGGCAACCTGTATATCTTCTTTGAGAAATGTCTATTTAAGTCATTCGCCCATTTTTGGATTGGGTTGTTTGTATTTTTGGTATTGAACTACAGGAGCTGCTTGTAAATTTTGGAAATTAGTCCTTTGTCAGTTTCTTCATTTGAAAATATTTTCTCCCGTTCTGAGGGTTGTCTTTTCATCTTGTTTATAGTTTCCTTTGATGTGCAAAAGCTTTTAAGTTTCAGTAGGTCCCATTTGTTTATTTTTGTTTTTATTTCCATTTCTCTAGGAGGTGCTTCAAAAAGGATCTTGCTGTGATTTATATCATAGAGTGTTCTGCCTATGTTTTCCTCTAAGAGTTTGATAATGTCTGGCCTTACATTTAGGTCTTTAATCCATTTTGAGTTTTCTTTTTGTATATGGTGTTAGGAAGTGCTCTAATTTCATTCTTTTGCATGTAGCTGTCCAGTTTTCCCAGCACCACTTATTGAAGAGGCTGTCTTTTCTCCATTGTATATTCTTGCCTCCTTTATCAAAAATAAGATGCCCATATGTGTGTGAGTTTATCTCTGGGCTTTCTGTTCCATTGATCTATATATCTATTTTTGTGCCAGTACCATACTGTCTTGATTACTGTAGCTTTATAATATAGTCTGAAGTCAGGGAGCCTGATTCCTCCAACTCTGTTTTTCTTTCTCAAGATTGCTTTGGCTATTCAGGGTCTTTTGTGTTTCCATACAAATTGTGAAATTTTTTGTTCTAGTTCTGTGAAAAATGTTATTGGTAGTTTGATAGGGATTGCATTGAATCTGTAGATTGCTTTGGGTAGTAGAGTCATTTTCACAATGTTGATTCTTCCAATCCAAGAACATGATATATCTCTCCATCTATTTGTATCATCTTTAATTTCTTTCATCAGTGTCTTATTGTTTTCTGCATACAGTTCTTTTGTCTCCTTAGGTAGGTTTATTCCTAGCTATTTTATTCTTTTTGTTCCAATGGTAAATGGAAGGGTTTCCTTAATTTCTCTTTCAGATTAGTCATCATTAGTGTATAGGAATGCCAGAGATTTCTGTGAATTAATTTTGTATCCTGCTACTTTACCAGATTCACTGATTAGCTCTAGTATTTTTCTGGTAGCATCTTTAGGATTCATGTCATATGTAAACAGTGACAGCTTTACTTCTTCTTTTCTGAGTTGGATTCCTTTTATTTCTTATTCTTCTCTGATTGCTGTGGCTAAAACTTCTAAAGCTATGTTGAATAATAGTGGTGAGAGTGGACAACCTTTTCTTGTTCCTGATCTTAGAGGAAATTGTTTCTGTTTTTCACCATTGAGAATAATGTTGGCTGCACGTTTGTCATATGGCCTTTATCATGTTGAGGTAAGTTCCCTCTATGCCTATTTTCTGAAGGTTTTTTTAATCATAAATGGGTGTTGAATTTTGTCAAAAGCTTTTTCTGAATCTCTTGAGATGATCACATGGTTTTTATTCTTAAATTTGTTAATATGGTGTATCATATTGATTGATTTGCCTATATTGAAGAATCCTTGCATTCCTGGGATAAACCCCACTTAATCATGGTGCATGATCCTTTTAATGTGTTGTTGGATTCTGTTTGCTAGTATTTTGTTGAGGATTTTTGCATCTTTGTCATCAGTGATATAAGCCTGTAGTTTTCCTTCTTTCTGACAGCCTTGTCTGGTTTTGGTATCAGGGTGATGATGGCCTCATAGAATGAGTTTGAGAGTGTTCCTCCCTCTGTTATGTTTTGGAAGAGTTTGAGAAGGATAGGTGTTAGCTCTTCTCTAAATGTTTGAGAGAATTTGCCTGTGAAACCAGCTGGTCCTGGGCTTTTTTTTGTTGGATGATTGTTTACCACAGTCGCAATTTCAGTGCTTGAGATTGGTCCGTTCATACTTTCTATTTCTTCCTGGTTCAGTCTCAGAAGGTTGTGCTTTTCTAAGAATTTGTCCATTTCTTCCAATTTGTTCATTTTATTGGCATATAGTTGCTTGTAGTAATCTCTCATGATCTTTTGTATTTCTGCAGTGTCAGTTGTTACTTCTTTTTCATTTCTAATTCTATTGATTTGAGTCTTCTTGTGTTTTTTCTTGATGAGTCTGGCTAATGGTTTATCAATTTTGTTTATCTATTCAAAGAACCAGCTTTATTTTTATTGATCTTTGCTATTGTTTCCTTCATTTCTTTTTCATTTATTTCTGATCTGATCTTTATGATTTCTTTCCTTCTGCTAACTTTCGGTTTTTTTCTTCTTTCTCTAATTGCTTTTGGTGTAAGGTTAGGTTGTTTATTTGAGATGTTTCTTCTTTCTTGAGGTAGGATTGTATTGCTCTAAATTTTCCTGGTAGAACTCCTTTTGCTGCATCCCATAGTTTTGGGTCTTCCTGTTTTCATCGTCATTTTTTTCTAGGTATTTTTTTATTTCCTCTTTGATTTCTTCAGTGATCTCTTGGTTATTAGGTAGTGTATTGTTTAGCCTCCATGTGTTTGTATGTTTTACAGATTGTTTCCTGTAATTGATATCTAGTCTCATAGCATTGTGGTCGGAAAAGAAACTTGATATGATTTCAATTTTCTTAAATTATCAAGGCTTGATTTGTGACCCAAGATATGATCTATCCTGGGGACTATTCCATGAGCATTTGAGAAGGAGGTGTATTCTCTTGTTTTTGGATAGAATGTCCTATAAATATTAGTTAAGTCCATCTTGTTTAATGTATCTTTTAAAGCTTGTGTTTCCTTATTTATTTTCATTTTGGATGACCTATCCATTGGTGAAAGTGGGGTGTTAAAATCCCCTACTATGATTGTGTTACTTTTGATTTCCCCTTTTATGGCTGTTAGCATTTGCCTTATATATTGACGTGCTCCTCTGTTGGGTGCATAAGTATTTACAATTGTTATATCTTTTTCTTGGATTGATCCCTTGATCTTTATGTAGTGTCCTTATTTGTCTCTTGTAATAGTCTTTTTAGTCTATTTTGTCTGATATGAGAATTGCTCCTCCAGCTTTCTTTTGATTTCCATTTGCATGGAATGTCTTTTCCATCCCCTCTCTTTCAATCTTTATGTGTCCCTAGGTCTGAAGTGGGTCTCTTGTGGACAGCATATATATGGGTCTTGTTTTTGTATGCATTCAGCCAGTATATGTCTTTTGGTGGGAGCATTTAATGCATATACATTTAAGGTAATTTTTGATATGTATGTTCCTATTACCATTTTCTTAATTGTTTGGGTTTGTTTTTGTAGGTCTTTTCCTTCTCTTGTGTTTTCTGCCTAGAGAAGTTCCTTTAGCATTTGTTGTAAAGTGGTTTGGTGGTTCTGAATTCTCTTAGCTTTTTCTTGTCTGTGAAGGTTTTAATTTCTCCGTCGAATCTGAATGAGTTTCTTGCTGGATAGAGTAGTCTTGGTTGTAGGTTTTTCCCTTTCATCACTTTAAATATGTCTTGCCACTCGCTTCTGGTTTGCAGAGTTCCTGCTGAAAGATCAGCTGTTAACCTTATGGGGATTCCCTTGTATGTTATTTGTTGTTTTTCCCCTATGCTTTTAATATTTTTTCTTTGTATTTAATTTTTGATAGTTTGATTAATATGTGTCTTGGCATGTTTCTCCTTGGATTTATCCTGTATGGGACTCTCTGCACTTCCTGGACTTGATTAACTATTTCCTTTCCCTAATTAGGGAAGTTTTCAACTATAATCTCTTCAAATATTTTTTCAGTCCCTTTCCTTTCCTCTTCTTCTTCTGGGAACCCTATAATTTGAATATTGTTGTGTTTAATGTTGTCCCTGAGGTCTCTAAGACTGTCCTCAATTCTTTTCATTCTTTTTTCTTTATTCTTCTCTGCAGTAGTTATTTCCACTATTTTATCATTCAGGTCACGTATCTGTTCTTCTGCCTCAGTTTTTCTGCTTTTGATTCCTTCTAGAGAATTTTTAAATTTATTTATTGTGTTATTCATCATTGTTTGTTTGCTCTTTATTTCTTCCTGCTCCCTGTAAACGTTTCTTGTATTTTCTCCATTCTATTTCCAAGATTTTGGATCATCTTTACTATCATTCCTCTGAATCCTTTTTCAGGTAGACTGCCTATTTCCTCTTCATTTGTTTGGTCTGGTGAATTTTTACCTTGCTCCTCCCCTGCTGTGTGTTTCTCTGTCTTCTCATTTTGCTTAAGTTACTGTGTTTGGGGTCACCTTTCTGTAGGCTGCAGGTTCATACTTCCTGTTGCTTTTGGTGTCTGCCCCCAGGGGCTAAGTTTGGTTCAGTGAGTTGTGTAGGCTTCCTGTTGGAGAGGACTAGTGTCTGCGTTCTGGTGGATGAGTCTGGATCTTGTCTTTCTTGTGGGCTGGACCTTGTCCGGTGGTGTGTTTTTGGGTGTCTGTGACCTTATTATGCTTTTAGACAGCCTCTCTGCTAATGGGTGGGGTTGTGTTCCTGTCTTGCTGGTTGTTTGGCATGGAGTGTCCTACACTCTAGCTTGCTGGTTGTTGAGTGGAGATGGGTCTTAGCGTTGAGATGGAGATCTCTGGGAGAGCTTTTGCCATTTGATATTATGTGGAGCCAGGAGGTCTCTGGTGGACCAGTGTCCTGAACTCGGCTCTCCCACCTCTGAGGCACAGGCCTGACACCCGGCCAGAGGACCAAACCCTGTCAGCCACACATCAGAAGAGAAGGGAGAAAAAAAGAAAGAAAAAAGATAAAATAAAAAGAAATAAAGCTATTAAAATAAAAATAAAATAAATTATTAAAAATAAAATATCAAAAAGAAATAAAATAAAGAAAAAATAAAGGAAGAAGAGAGCAACCAGCCCAAAAAACAAATCCACCAATGATAATAATCTTTAATAACTTCTTTAAAAAAAAAAGAAAGAAAAGAAAGTGACAGACAGAACCCCAGGACAAATCGTAAAAGCAGAGCTATGAAGACAAAATCACACAAAGAAGTATACACATACACATTCACAATAAAAGAAAAAGGAAAAAATATATATATCTATATATTTAAAAAAAAGGAAGAGAGCAACCAAATCAATAAACAAATCTACCAATGATAATAAGCTCTAAGTACTAAACTAAGATAAGCATAAAACCAGAAACAAATTATATGCAGAAAGCAAACCCCAAGTCTACAGTCTACTTTGCTCCCAAAGTCCACCGCCTCCATTTGGGATGATTTGTTGTCTCTTTAGGTATTCCAGAGATGAAGGTACATCACGTTGATTGTGGAGATTTAATCTGCTGCTCCTGAGGCTGCTGGGAGAGATTTCCCTTTCTCTTCTTTGTTCTCACAGCTCCCGGGTCTCAGCTTTGGATTTGGCCCCGCCTCTGTGTGTAGGTCGGCTGAGGGCGTCTGTTCTTCACTCAGACAGGACGGGGTTAAAGAGCCGCTGATTCAGGGGCTCTGGCTCACTCAGGCCGGGGTGGGGGAGGGGTGCGGATGCAGGGCGAGCCTGCGGCGGCAAAGGCCGTGACGTTGCACCAGCCCGAGGCACGCCGTGTGTTCTCCCTGGGAAGTTGTCCCTGGATCTCGGGACCCTGGCGGTGGCAGGCTGCACAGGCTCCCCGGAAGGGGGGCGTGGAGAGTGACCTGTGCTCGCACACAGGCTTCTTGGTGGCGGCAGCAGCAACCTTAGCATCTCGTGCCCGTCTCTGGGGTCCGCGCTGTTAGCCGCGGCTCGCGCCCGTCTCTGGAGCTCCTTTAAGCAGCGCTCTGAATCCCCTCTCCTCGCACACCAGGAAACAAAGAGGGAAGAAAAAGTCTCTTGCCTCTTCAGCAGCTCCAGACTTTTCCCGGACTCCTTCCCGGCCAGCCGTGGCGCACTAACCCCTTCAGGCTGTGTTCACCCCACCAACCACAGTCCTCTCCCTGCGCTCCGACCAAAGCCCGAGCTTCAGCTCCCAGCCCCGCCCGCCCCGGCGGGTGAGCAGACAAGCCTCTCGGGCTGGTGAGTGCCGGTGGGCACCTATCCTCTGTGCGGGAATCTCTCCGCTTTGCCCTCCACACCCCTATTGCTGCGCTCTCCTCTGCATCTCCGAAGCTTCCCTCCTCCACCACCCGCAGTCTCCGCCCGCAAAGGGGCTCCTAGTGTGTGGAAACCTTTCCTCCTTCACGGCTCCCTCTCACTGGTGCAGGTCCCGTCCCTATCCTTTCGTCTCTGTTTATTCTTTTTTCTTTTGCCCTACCCAGGTACGTAGGGAGTTTCTTGCCTTTTGGGAGGTCTGAGGTCTTCTGTCAGCGTTCAGTAGGTGTTCTGTAGGAGTTGTTCCACATGTAGATGTATTTCTGATGTATTTGTGGGGAGGAGGTGATCTCCACGTCTTACTCCTCTGCCATCTTGAAGGTCTCCCATACATCACTCCTCAACCATACCTGATGATAGGTGTGTGTGCTTGGTGTGGGGAGATGATTTTAAACTTAGAAGTCAATAAAGGATTAGTAGAGAGTAAATGTACTGCATATAACTCAAACTCTCCACATATACATACTCATATTCTCAGATATAATCACAAAGCTCAAGTAAGTGGTCTTATAATCCTAACACTAAATACAAATTTCTGTAACTAGAAAATTTTGGTGACATTCGTAGTATTGGCTAAGAGAACATGTTTTCATCCCACGTATGTCCAGAGCTTGATTCCATGTGATTTGTGGTTGCTTATCTGTCTCCATACTTGTTCATATCTACATTAAAAGAGGTCTTCTGTTGTATCAGAGCTAAGAAACTCATTATACAGATTTCTGTGTGGGTTCACAATTATACAACATTCATAATGTAAGTCTAAGATTCTTCATCATTTTGTTTTGATAGTTCTCATTGCTGCACTTCCTAATTTGCTACTGTACATAACACTAAAATTCTGACATTTAAGCAAGTTTACACTCCTTCAGTGAGTACTGTAATATTCCCTTTGACTTCAAATAGCTTCTTTCTCTACCTCATTATTGGGTGGTACATGACCACCTTAGTTGTCCTGCCCAGCCCAGCATCTCTTCTCTGTCTCTGCTGTTTCTCTTTCTTGGTCTAAGGCTCTCAGTTGGCCCTTTCTGTAGGGCACTAAGTGTCCTTCTAAAAGATAAAGAGGCTGCTTCTAAAGCTCTAAAAAGACAAATCAGTATTATACCTGGGCTTCAGTTCTTAGAGCCTGGGTTGGCCTCAGAGTAGAGCTGCTCTGGCCAGAGGCTCCAGAGTAGGGAACTATGGGAGATGGAGGGCTAAAGCCTGGATCAGGCCAACTGGACTTTTCTGCTGAGGTTTGAAGTGTCTGGGAAGTAAAACAGAGCAGGACAGGAAAGGCGGACACTAGGACACAACAAGCTGACTTGGAATAGAAAGTGGAGAGCAGAGCCTGGAGACTGCCTCTAAGGGGCTGTAGCCACTAGGCCTTTCCATAGGATACCTGCAGGCTTGCTCAGGGATGGAAGGGAGCCATTGAGGGGACTGAGACTTCCTGGACACCAGCTTTAAGTGAGGGATGCCTGCAAAAACGTGTTTCCATTGAGCCAGTCACTGACAACAAGACACTTTCTACGTTGAACTACCAAACATCCTTCATTCCTGCGCCAATGTAGAAATTCCCCACTGTACCATCAACGCCTGACTCTCCAGGGCTCTTTCCCTGGGTGTTATGTTGTGTTTGTGCTTGTCCTATATCTCAGGGCCCGTGGTCTGCTCGTGGGCCAGTGAGGTTCAGATATAGTTCAGTAGAGAACTGAGAAAGAATTTTTAAAGATCATTATCAATGAACCAAAACCAGGGTGGAGGAAATATTCAAGGCATGTTAGATTTCATGGTTGTAGATAGTGAGAACTTAGTTTCAACCCTTTGAGGATTTGTGAATTTTTATTTGGAAACTCTAAAGTACAGATTGGAACTCTATTGCTTTGCTGTTCTCTGACAGAGGTGAGGCCACAACACGATCTAGCAATTCTTCTACTCATTTCTAGTCAGGAGGTCTTTTATGAGAAGTATGTCATTTTCATAAAACTCTCACCCCTCAACCTCATGTTCTATTTTACAAAGAAGATAAAAACCATTGAACACTTATTTTATTCAACAAATATTTATTGAACACCAACTATATGTCACGATCTGTGTTACATGCGAGCATACAGTGGCTGGAGGACACAGGTAAGTAGGCACCTGTAATAAATATGACCCAGTCCTGACTAATTAGACATAAAGAAACCTCTAAAAGGCTTCTGGGAGAGATGATCTCCCCTGCCAAAGGGCAAGGACACTGCAAAAGAAAAGTTCTTGGAATCCCTTCCCCTTGTCCCTGCTTTTGATTCTATTGTTTGAAGTCAGATGTCTCTGAGGATAAGATGGGGTCCATTTTGAAACCAGTAGAGAAAATATGGAGGATGAAAGTCAATACACTTATTGTGGTGAACCAGAAGGATGGAAGAACCTGGGTCTATGTGAATATATTGAGTTCCTGAACTAACAATGATCAATCTACCTCTAGGCATCCCAAGGACAGGCATTTAATGTTCTTATGATTTAAGCCAGTGATAGTTAGGTTTTCTGTTACTTGCATCCAGAAGCATCTTGACTGACAAAATCTCATGGGGGAGCTTAGGAAGGATGCCTACTTCAACCTTCTTAGAGAAGTAGTATCTCTGATGGAATGTGAGAATCTACTAGGAGACTGGTATTCCAAGGAGGGCCAGGTCTGAGGGGGAAGGAGGTGCCAGGCAGAGGTAGCAGCACACAGAGGGGCTCAGAGGGAAAGTAAGGGTGAGGAACTTCAAGTAATTAGTGTGAAAGGAAAAAAGAACATGACGGGAGCCTTCCAGAGTGATCTTGTCACTCTTCTCTTCAAATCTCTGCAAGCTCTCCCCAGTTCCCTCTTAGCAGAAGCCAGAACCCTTGGAATGAGTTTTAAGATCTCATGGTCCAGGGCTTCCCTGGTGGCGCAGTGGTTGAGAGTCCACCTGCCGATGCAGGGGACGTGGGTTCGTGTCCCGGTCCAGGAGGATCCCACATGCCACAGAGCGGCTGGGCCCGTGAGCCATGGCCACTGAGGCTGCGCATCCGGAGCCTGTGCTCCACAATGGGAGAGGCCACAACAATGAGAGGCCCGCGTACCACAAATCTCATGGTCTGGCTCTAGACACTGCTCGGGCTTCAACTCCTACTATTCTCCCCTCACTCTTTCTTCTTAAGCCACAAGGACCTCATTTCTCTCCCTCAAACATCCTTAGCTTGATCCTGCTTCAAGGCCTTTGCACCTGCTCTTCCCTCCACCAGGAATGCTCTGTCCACACATATATGTGTGGCTTACTCTCTCTTGCTTTCTTTAGTTCTCTGCTGAAGCATCACCTTTCCAGAGACCTGCCTCTGACCACTCTATGTACAGTAGCAACCCCCAGTTACCTCTCCCAGCACTCCAGATCCTCTTTATCTTGTTAACTTTTCCTCTAAAGCGTGTGTCGTTATCCTATCCTACATAAGTTTACACATTTATTTATCATCATTCTTCCCCTGTGTGGGCAGGAATTTGTCTGTTTTGTTTTGCAGTATATCTCTAGAACCCAGATAAACTGTTTCATTGCTGCATCCCTAGCCCTCCAGCCCTTATCAGAGGCTCACAGCAAATATTTATTGATAAAATGCGTGAATGAATAAGGATAAACCAAATCCTCTAGGTTTTTGCATGCTACGGTAAAGACACATTAACTACCTTAACTTGCCCCTTTCCTATGCATTTCCAAACTTAACCAACTCTTCTTTAATCCTTTTCTTCTGAGAGGATTGTAGGGAGCTTGTGGGCATGAGGATAGAGAAGCAGGCAGATCACAGCATATACTATGGTTGTATAAAGGAGCTCCGGTTTTATACTGAAAGGTTTTATAGCAAGAGAGCGATGTTTATCAATTTACATTTTTGAAAGGTAACCTTTCCTTCAGTATAGAGAATAAATTTGGAGTGGATACAAGTGTAGGAAAGGAGACCCATGAGAAACCTATTGCAATAATACAAGTGAGAAATTATTAGGGTCTTAACTAAAGAAGGGGCATCTGGAATTGAGAAAAGGATATTGACTGAGACCTGATGGTGAGGGAAATGATAAAGGATTTAGTGTAAGATTAGATGAGAGGGTATGAAATACAGGGCAAAATCTGAAATGCCCCCAGCTTTGGGTCCTGGGGACCTAGCTGACAGTTCATCAAGATGGGCAGGTGGCAAGCAGAAGTGGAGTTCCAGGAAGTGACACAGTGAGCTTGATTTCAGACACGCTGAGTCTGAGGTATCTGCAGAGATATTCTCAGGCAGCTGGATATATCAATCTACAACTCACAAAGAATCAACCACTGATATCTAATGGGTGCGCAGAGGAAAAAGAATTGCTGTGAGGCTAAGAGGAGAGCTTCCTAAAATGAAGATGAAAGTGGGCAAAGTGCTGCACAGAAACCAAGCATGATGAATACCAAAAAGATATCACTGTATTTGACAACCTTAAGAACCCTGATGATATTTGATGGAAACATTTCAATAGACTTACAAGGACAGAAGCCAGATTCCACTTGGTTGAAGAATAGGAACAGTAATAGCTAACGTTTTCTACTTATGTACTGAGTGCCAGGCACTTTCCTCCATCCTCTTTGAGGATAAGTGCATTTAATCCCCACAACTGCTCTGTGAGGTCAGTCGTGCTCTCAGCATCATCCCCATTTTTCTGATGAGGAAATGAAGCACAGAGATAGTGATTTACGAACATCACACAGATTAAGAAAGGTAGCAGAATTAGGATTTGAACTGGGCTGTTTATGCTCAGAGCCCATCTCAATCACCATGCTCCATTGTTCTCTGATGAATGAAAAACAAGGAAACGGAGGCAATAGGTACAGGGGTTTCTTCGAAATATTGGAAATGAAGGAAAACAGAGACAGAAAATGTTAGCTAAAGAAGAAGTTAGGGTCGAAGGGTACAAGATGCCGTGCAGAGAGTATGAGCTTTGAAATCAGAAAAAGGCACCTCCACCACTTGCTTGTACTGTTATTTCAAGAAATTAACCCTTATTCATGTTCTTCATGTATAAAATGGAGATAATTACAGTGAAACATTAGAAATGTTGCAAGGGTTAACTGAACAATAAATACAATGTTCCTAACATAGCTCTAGCTATACAGTAGCTGCAAATAAAAAAATATGCATTTCCTTCCTTCCCCGCACAGCCAGCCAAGGGGCTGGTGCCCTGCCAATCACAACACCCGCTGATTTCACAGAGGTTGTCATGGTTTGCTCCTACTTGGCCACGAGCTCTTCTAATTCTATTAAAAGCATTCCTTTTTATGTTCAGATTCTTCACCTCTCAGTGCTATCTCTTTCATACCAGCATCTTATCACTCTGGGAAAGCTGAGGGCCCACTAGCTGCCTAATGATGTCTGACCCAAATGACAGGCTTCATTCATGGCTCCAATTTTTCACCCACTTTGTGTCTGTGCCCTTTGCCATGGCTGGCCATGCAACTGCCTTTGGCTAATGAGATGCTGGCAAACTCAATAATAGATGAGGATTAAGAAATGAGGTTTTGTTATCACTTTTGCCCTCTTGTGCCTCTCTGCCACCAGTGTAAGAATATACATGGGCCAGGCTGCCAAGGAATGAGAGACACATGGAGGAGAGCTGGGTCACCCAAGGTGCCCCACTGCCCCGTCCATCTAAATTGCTAACCTACAGACCCATAAGCTAACTAAATGCTTCATATTTAAAGCCACAGAGTTTTGGAGGGGTCTGTTAACCAACACTAGTTTGGCGACAAATAACTGATGAACTCTGTCCAATTTGAACATTTTATCAACAGCCAACAGGGTTCCGGTGAAGCTGAATTTGTTACAATTTTTCCATTGAAAACTTCTGGCTCTGTTCTGCCATAAATGGAAGCCGGACTTTACTCAGAAAGATTGAGGCATGTTCTTGGGGCCCCATCCTGGCTTAACAGCCCCTGATGCTGCAGCGTTCTCCCTCTTCTCTCCCCCTCCCCCTTTGAGGGCTGCGTGGGAGAATTAACTCAGCTTAATGGTCTTTTGCAGATCATACATTTCTACCTCTCCCAGTTCTATGATGGTTGGGTGTTAGACTTAAAATCTCAATTTCAGTGTTTTGACGACTCTCTTTTAGTACTAAGAATGGCAGAGATTGGCACACATCCCCCTGTGGAAACATCATTAACCAGCCTCTCTTTAGCCCCCTATACTCTGCGATATAAACAATGAATAAACCCTAGAAAGCCTGGGAGCATGTCTGCAGTTCTGGCCTCTACCCACATGAGAGCTTTCAATTGCTGCTGGGTCCTTTTGCCCACGTATGTCTGGGAAATTATTAGAGGCTAACAAAATTCTTTTCTTATGGCTGGTGCAGGATAGCCGCAATCACAGAAGGTTCCACTGTGAGAGGCAGTGAAGTCAGTGGATGAAATTACCTGCACTTCCTGACCCTCATCTAACGTGTTCCAGGCAACGCGACTATCTCAGGAGCTGCCCTGGTTCTAGTGCCAGCCTTTGGTCTCCTTTGCTAAAAAGTAATATTATTTTTATACAAAGAGTATGTAATATAAAATAGGTAACGTCTAACTCTGCTGTCTTTGTGAAACTCAAAATGTAGAAATTTAAGGTCAGAAAGATGTCAGAATAATAGCCTTTAAACATTGTGGCCAGTATGTGCAATTCTTGGGCATCTTTTGGGGGGGTGTGGAACAGCTGGAGAATATGTATCTGTTTCACACTTCTCACACCACACTTTACCTCTCCTGTCTGTGCTGTCATATACCCACCTACCATAGAAATAACTCAGTAACTTAGCTTAAATATATTTGCAACATGTGTACCTTGGTTTCTGTTATGACAGGTCTTTTTGTTAGGGTTTCTGCTATTTAGGTAATGGCAGTTTTGCTTGGTAGGTGAGAAAAAAGTCATTCTTGATCTTTCTTTAAAAACTAGGTTAATATCTCCTAGATTAACAGAAATGTTGAGGCTACCATACTTACTTGGAGATTGTTTTGGAAAGGAAAATGGCATTCATATAAAATGCCCTTAAAAACAGTGGAAAGTTCTTAGACTAAAGACTGAATATTATTCCAACCTCAAAGACTAAAACTTAAAGTTGGAAGCTCACACACACACACACACACACACACACACAAACACACGACCAGTCTGATGTGTCCTAAATCTTCTTGGCCTGTCCCTAAGTAGAATCCCAGTATACTGGGGTTGAAGACAGGCCAAGATCAAGATCAAAAGCTGAGTTTTTGTTTTTAATTTTTTCCTTGAATCTCTTTATCCTTCTTCCTGTGTTTCACTTACAAGAAGGTGAACACAGTAACAAGTAACCTATATTCTTTATTTTCTTAGTTGCTTACAGTGTGATTCCCCTTCTCTCAGCCCCCTTCCCTTTTTCTTGTTCTTTTTCTTCCCCTCCCTTAAACAAAGACATTTCCTCCCAGAGAACTGCCTCTGCTACTGTTGCGGTTCCTCTCTTCGCCTTGCCTTCTGGAATGTTTTATGAAATGCCAGACAAGATGACTCAGGGAGAACAGGGAAAAAAAGCCTATGAGTCCCTTGGTCTCACATCGCGTATGTAATAGAATACTATTTAGGAGAATTCACTTTGCCAAAGTAACTAGAATAAGATGCTGATAATATTTTCCACTATCAGGTGCAATACCACGAGGACACGTAAATGATGAATGTGAGTGTGAAATGTCCCTGATGGCTGAACTCATGGAAGAAACGTGGACATGAGGTGTCACAGGCTGGCTGGAAGCTCCGTGCACATTTAGACACAAAAAATAATGTGAACTTGGTCTAAGGAATGAGACCAAATGAGGAGCTACAGACTTCAGAGACGTGTGCTTTTCATTTAGTGCAAACATGCCCTTGAGTTCTCTCAGTGTAATTTGACGTGTCCCATTTAGTATTTGAAGTTTTGCCTCTGTTTCCAAGAATCCTCAAGGATGGAAACTCAACAATTCCAGAAATCCCTTGATCTCAGTCTCCCCGTTTTCACGCTTCAGAAACATTTCCTTCTTGGGTTGAGACACAAAGAGGACCAGGAACAGGGAGGGACAGGGAGGGCTGGGGTTGGAGGGACGGGGTGAAGAAAGATGAAAGATGAGGAAAACAAGTCTCCATAAATAAGCCTTGTTTTTGCCAGGCTTTTCACTAGGAAGTGAAAAATCACTAGGAAGTGACTTTTATTCTATTTTACTTTACTTTTACTGTATATTGAAGTTGACTTCATGGCTAGAGAAAAAATAAGTTAATGGTTAGTTATGTCAAAATTTCACACTTTAATTTCCTTTTGTCATAACTTCTAAGATTATATTTTGGGGAGAAGGAAGGAAGAAATTATTACTAATAATATCGCTTCAGGTTATATGATGATTTTAACTTCTCAAAGTAATCTTATTATCGACAATCTTATTTTATCCTTTGTAAACCAGAAATATTTTCTTAATTTGCATAATGTCAAAATCCTGAAGGGAGAATCCTGGAATAATGAGCAGATCTGTAGGATAACCTGATTCCTTCCAAGAGACGTTGATGTACTGTGTTCCATGTGAGTGAAGCTGAAGTGAGGAACTTCCTTTCTTACATTCTACTTGAGGATGAAGTTCTCCATTTACTGATTCACAAAATCAGGGGGCTGGATTAGATGTCTTCCAAGAGTATTTTCCTTTGAAATTCTGTGGTTTGATGACACTGTAAAGACACGTCTCTTGCCTTCCATACCAAGAGAGGTATCCTTCTGTGTGGAAATATCCAGCTTCTGGAAGTTGCCAGAACACAATTAAGTTGCTGTCCTCAGGTAGAACAGCCTGTTAATACTTCAGTATATTCTTGTAGATGTGTATATTCTTGTTGTAACTATCTCAAATTCTTCATGGGTAAATCTGGAGGGAAAAAAAATAAGAAACAATCGAGGTACCTACTTCACCAGTTTCCAGTGAGGATAAAAAGCCACAATTAAAGCCATAATCCTTGACTGGAAGGGTAAGAACATGTCGACGTCCTTGACTGACAGTTCCCAAGGAATATATGAAATTCCTTGGAAGACAGGTGAGGAATACCTGTGTCAAGAGAAAATAATAAACAGCCCACAGGGGTGCAGCCTTACCAGGTGGTTCAATGAATGGATGGCTTTTGGTAAAAATGTTCTTTTTTTGGAACAGGTAGACAGGGAGTCAAACTGGTTGTCGTCAATGAAATGTACTATCACCAGGAAGATAAGCTGGGCCTTCAGGTCTAGGCATGTAGCTCACTCACTAGGGGAAGTCAGAGCCTTCAAGCTCTTTGGACACAGAGGACCCCACAGGGAGGCCCGGCTAAGAGCACAGGATGGAGCGTGTGTGCTGCTGTTCTTCTGATGACCCTGCATCCCTTAGCTCTCATTCCTTATTAAAAAGTGAAGAAACAGAAGCTCAGAGAAGTCATATAACTGGTTTACCAAAAGATGTTTACTAATTAATGACCAAATTGTGACTCACAGGCAGAGGCTTGTTTGAAAGCTTTAATACAGATGGTGGCAGGGCTCATCTAAGTACTTAGATGGAACTCTTTACACTTCAAGGACACTTTTAAAGCTCTTTTTCCCCTCTGCTCTATATTAAACTTAACTTCACATCCAGGTGGCTAAGTGACTTACCTTAAATCTATTGACACTATTTCTCATCGGTTCAAATCATGCAAATTGCCTGGAAGAGGAAGGCCATGGACTTACTGGAGAAGAGATGAGTTAAAGAAGAATAACACAGGTTTTGAATCAGCCTTGAGGCTGAATCTTGACTCCACTGTTCACATGGGTGAGACATTTAAACTTCCAAAACCTCTCCTTTCTCACACATTTAATGGAAATAATAATACACTATAGGGCTGTAGTATGGTTAAAGAAGTATAGGAAAGATGTAGCACAATTCCTGGTAGATAATAAACAGTAGGTAACTCTCGTTGTGATAAATGCTAAATCTGATTACCTACGAAATTAGAGACAAAAACTGGGTTTGACAAACTTTTCCTATAAAGGGCAAAGTAGTAAATATTTTAGGTTTTTCAGACCAAATGGTTTCTGCAATAACTACTCAAATTTTCTTGCTGTAGCACAAAAGTAGCCAGAAAACAAAGAAATGAATGTGTGTGGCTGCGTGCCAGTAAAACCTTATTTAAAAACTGGGAGGTACACCAGATTTGACCCATGGGTATAGTTTGCCCACCCCTGAGGTTAAGTAGTAAATAGATTAATTGTAAGAACATAAATGTCTCAATATAATTGTTGAACTGTGTCTAACAGTCTCTAAATGAAATATATCCAGAGTTAAAGTGCATGTAACTTGACCTTCACAGGTGAGGCCCAAGGGTCTGGGCTGGAAGGCAAGCCTCGTGAACTGTACATCACTTCCCTCATGAGTCGTCCTTTGCGTGGGATGGCATTTACCATTTTATGTCTGTTAATCATTTCTGTTGACTAACTGTAAATGGACTCAGCTGTTCAAATCACATGCTTGGGTATACCAGGAAAATCTGGGATTCAGAAGATCAGTTTACATTGCATTTCAAAACAAATTAATTACTGAAATGCCACATAAATTTTCCAGTTAAGGGAGTCTTTTGGAATTTGAAGCTTTTCTGGATGAATGTACAATTTGGCAGACCCTGCCTTGTTTGAAACCATGAAAGCCTGAGATATTTAAGTGATGCAGTGCAATTAATAAAGTTCTATTAATCTTTCTGAGTTTTGTCCAAAGCTTTTAATAACTCAGTTCTATTTTTTTCTGATCACTTTATCTTCTGTTCCTATGGGAAGTTTTTGGGCTATCGATTATAATTTGATGTGATCAAACTGAATTCTGTTTCAACTGTGGAGGGAAAAAGTTGAATTGAAACACAATGCAATCAATTTTATATGTACAAACAACTTAAAAGAACGAAGGAATATCTAAAAATAACTATGATTTGTCATTAACCAATTTAAATGAACAGTTTTATTAAATTGGTGTCTCATAGTCAAATCTCATCCTCATGGAATGGGAACTATGGCACTGAGTTCTCAGGGGTTTCTGTACTTGGGGGAAACTACTTGGCTTCTCTGCTCCAGAGTGAAATGTGATTGCCCCTGAAATGCTGAGTTTTCTTGCCAGAAAGGCATTCTCACATCCAGAAAAATAAAATATTCCCTACGATCAGCCATAAGCTAAATTGCTCACTTTGGAATGTTAGTTTGCTTATAAAAATCTCCCTTTTTCTGCTTTACATCATAATCCAAAAGGTTCATTAGTTTTTCTTTGTTATCACCCTATGTTACCTCAATTCATCTCACTTCTGACACTGGCTACCTGGAGTTACTTCACATCCCACCCGTTAAGATCTCAGTCCCACAGGACTGCCCTCAATTTCACTTCAGATGTCAATCACAGGTCCAGGTTGCTAAGACCCACTGGTGATAAAATCAAAGATTCCCACCTCGTGCCGCCCCACTTAGGTTCCATTAATTTGCTAGAGCACCTCACAGAACTCAGGAAAACAGCTTACTTCCTAGATTAAAAGTTTATTATAAAAAGATATAACCCAGAAGCAGCCAGAAAGAAGATAGCTGTGTGGGTAGGTAGACGGAAAGGAGCACAGAGCTTCCATGCTCTCCCTGGGTGCCGCCTTCCCAGCATCTCCACGTGTTCACAACAAGCAAGCTCTCCAGACCCCGTTGTTTAGGATTTTTGTATACGATTCATTACATAGACATGATTGATTAAATCATTGACCAATGGTAATTGATTCAACCTCCTTCTCCTTTCCCGTCCTCAGAGGTCAGAGGGTGGGGGTGAAAGTTGTAACCCTCTTCGTTACAGGGTTTGTTCCCCTGGCAACCAGTCCCCATCCTCCGGTTATCGAGGAGCTTTCCAAAAATCACCTCATTAATATAAACTCAGGTGTGGTTGAAAACAAGAGACATGCATTTCACTTTTATTACTCTGGATCTATTTCAGGAACTGGAAACAAAGTTTAAATATTATAACAAAAGATGGCTCTCTGGCTTTTGTCGCTTGGTGAATTACAGGAAATGTAGGAGCTGTGTGTCAGGAGCCATGGACAAAGACCACAGTATACATGTCTTATTATAAATCAAGATATCTCAGGTATTTTTCTATATTATAGTAAAAATATTACTCACTGACTTTAAATCAGCTAACAAGACTTAAACATCAGGAGATAAATTAGGAGTTTGGGATTAAAATATACACACTACTATATACAAAACAGGAAACCAACAAGGGACCTGCTGTATAGCCCAGGGAACTGTACTCAATATCTTATGATAACCTATAATGAAAGAGACTGCTAAAAAAGAATATATATATAGACACACATATATATGTATGTATAATATAACTGAATCATTTTGCTGTACAACTGAAAATAACACAAAATTGTAATTTTTAAAATTACATTGTAAATTGTAAACTATATTTCAATAAAAAATTTTAATGGAAAAAATTAAACGAAGACTTAAACATCAGTAAATTGTACATAAATATCCTGATTTATTGCTGTCTTAGAAAATTACGATGTCAAGAATGTTGGGATGGCCTTCCTTCTTGTGGTTTTTAAGGACACAGGTTTGTTTCAGTGCTGGGGGGGCAGGGGGAGGCCTTTGGTTCTGGGGATGGTCTAGTTTTTGTGCTCAACTTGTACTGCAAAAAAAAAAAAAAGTGGCAGTCTTTGAGTAGAATCTCTGTGGGACTTTGTGATGTCTTGCTGTCATCAGTTTTCTTTTGCAGCGAGGGACTGGGGTTCTTTCTTCTCCTGCAGACATGAGATTTGACGGCACACTTGTTGCTTTGGCATCCGAGGTGACAAGAGATTCCACTGCAGTAAGCAGGAATCGGGGCAGGGAAATGTGGGTGCTCATTAGTGGCCAAAGACACTACTGTATAGCACATTCTTGGGTGGGATACACCTGCAGTTCCACAAACCATTGAGAGTGGTTTTTGTTTCTAACGAGAACTCCACAAAACCCCACAAGGAACTACTCATTATGATTCTTTTTTTAATTTATAGTTTGATGTAACTTGAGAAATATTGGGTACTTCTGTTAAATTTTACATTACCTCATCCATCTCTGATCAAAGGATTTCTTAAGGGCCACAAACAATTTACATTGCAAAAGAGTACCTGATACATGGTATAAATATATTTATTATTGTCATTACTATTTTAGCATTATTCTGCATTTTTAAAAGAACAGAGTGTTTGTAAACCTTCAGTCCTCAATGTAATTCTTGTATTCAGAATGTTAACAAAAAAAAATCACTATAACATGGACTGTCAAGATTAAATATTAAATTTTATAATAAAAACTTTTAGTGCTTTTTGGGTGAAGACAAGCCAATTTCAAATCCTTACTTCTTTTGAGGTAAATTCTTACAAAGAACAGTACTGAATGCTTGAGGTTATTTAATCAACACTTACACAAATTTTGTATATTTAAGGACAGACTTTGCCAAAACCATGCTCATTAAGGTAGAGTTAGCATCATCATAGGATGAAAGAATTTGGTAGCCTTTAAAAAGTTGAGAATGCCAGTGGTATTGCTTCTGCAGACAGTTCTGCTCTTAGCACTCTGACCCATTAAACACACTAGCAGCCTGCTGACAGACTGTCGAATAGAATTTCCTTTTCAAATTTCCATCTTAGCCAGCTAAATAATATGAAAGCTATTTGTCATGCCACATAGATCAAACACGAACTTGCAAAATAAATTACCTTTGAGGTTATTTGCAGACAAATATGATCCTGGAAAAAATGTGTATATGGAAAGATAATGCAAGTCAGTGAAAGAAATAGCTGATATCCAGAGTGAAGAACAAGTATTAAAAAGTTTTCCAAGTTGGAAAAAGTGAATAATTAAAAAAGCCTTTACTTTCCATTAACTCTCTTTTAAGGGCAAGAACTGTGTGGAGATATAAGTGAAGCTGCTGTTTCCTAGTCTAGCATCTGATTTTGTTGCTCACGCTTTGACAAATAAGAAGATGAGATAATTTTTTCTGCTGAGGCCAGAGGTTTCTGTGGTTATATCTGGTTCTGATGTTTACTTAAAGAATAGAAAAATTAATATCAACCATCCATACAATTAAGGTTGTTATGAAGTACATATGTGTATGTTATGATTGCGTGGATGTGTGTGCAATTAATTCTGCAAACAGAATTTTTAAAGTTGAAACATGAAGCTTTTGCTGTGCAGATTATGAAACATTTTCCCAGAAATTTTTGCAATATTTTTGTGCATGTGTGCTTGTGTAAGGCAGAGAGTTCCTTGAATGCCAGAACAGTGTTCATTTGTCTTTGGATCTCAAGCACCAATATAGAGGCTACCTAGTAGATGTTTAATAGATCTTCCTGATAAATAAATCCTGTGACCAGAAACTGCCAGTGAGGGACCATATGATAGGTGAATGGGTGTCATCTAAAAAATATTATAATTCGAGGTGGCACTATAATGGGGGGAAATGGATTTGAAGTAAAAAATAATGAAAAGAGCTGGATTCAAGTTCAGGTCCCCATAAATTACTGCTGTATGGCCTAGAGGTGAACATTGTGTCTTCAGTGGAAAAAAGTGGGGTGGGGAGAGGTGAGGAAGGGTTAAAAAATTAGAAGAGGATCATTGATTTTTAGGTAATTTTTTTCATTCAAAAACATTTTTTTTAATTAAAAAATTTTTTTTAATTTAAAAAAATAATAAAAAACCAGAAAAATTAAGTTCTTACTATATGTCAGGCACTGTTGTTTATAGGTGATGGAAGGAAAGTTTCATTCTCATGGAGCTTACACTGTAGTGATCTATTATGTCATACGTTAAATGTTATATTTTTCTACTTCATGCTACGTAGTATGCAGTATATTAGATAATATTGTATTGATCGATATCTTAGAAAATATGTTAAATAGTGCAATATTATAATAAGCAGTATGAAGAAAAATAAATAATCGTCAGGCAATGGTGCTGCCATTTTAGAGGAGGTTTTCAGGGAGATGACACTTGAGGAGAACATTGAATGAGGCAGGAGAGGAAGTCACGGAAGAAATAGGTCTGGAGTACTCCAAGCAGAGCCAATCTCAAATAAAAGGTCCTGAGGAATAACTGAGGCTTATTTCTTCAGGAAAAAAATAAGAAGTCCTGTGTGATTGAGGGTGGAGAGTCAGGAGAAGAGCAGGAGAGGATGATAGCGAGCGAGGCAGAGGCCAGACTATGGAAGGGCTTTTTTAGAGTCATCAACCCATAGACCAGAGAAAGTAAACAGCGAAGAACGATTTTCGATGACTGAACCCTGGAGAACAGCTGAATTGGGGATTTGGGATCCAGATGAGCACACAGCCGCGGAGACTCAGGAGTGGGCGTTGAGCTGGGGAAGAATGGGGAGAACGTGCCTCTCACACAGCAAGTATTTGAAGAAGGATGAGTCACCGTCTGTGCCCAATTCCCCTGCAAGGCTGAGGAAGACGAGGGCTGAAACCACCCTTTGTACTCACGCCCTTCACGGGGAACAGTTTAGTGAAGCGGTGGAGACAGAAGCTGCCTGTAGCTGATTCGAAAGAGAATACGAAATGAGGACTTTGGGACAGAGAACAAAATACTCTCAGGAGAGCGAGAGATGAAGAAACGGAGCTACGGAAGGATGAGCACATGCAGTAAAGGAAGAATTTTTTTCCCAGGATGGGAGATATTATACCATACTTTCAAGACAGACAGACGGATGGGACAGATGGAGAGTGTGACGGGCAGAGTGACTGGGAGAGCAAACACAGGTGAGCCGTGGTCACAGGTACGGTGGATGCTGAGGGTGAGCGGAGAATAAGAGCCATATTGTCCGTGATCTTATCAAGTTTACAGTCTCAAGTTTCCAACCCTAATTGCTGCTGAAAGCACTTTGCATTAAATCGAGATGGAGCTATAACCTAATACTTTCTTGGCTCTTTTAAAGTCATACCCCATTTAAACAGCTGATAGTAGCATCCCACAGAGACCAAAGACAGGGAACAGTCCCTGTTCCTCCTCTAAGTCAGTTTTTCTCACGACCAGTGGAGAGTATTGATAAATATTTAACCACCAACCCTCTGGAGGGAAAAACACCCTAATTTGTAGTAATTGCCGATTATTGTAGTGTCAATACTCTTGCCATGGTCAATTTCAAGTTACTAACTATACAACAACCAGCTTGCAACATTCCGAAATATTTCACAAGCAGCTCTGACAAGTCAGTAGAAGCTGGCTGCAGCATTCCACCGTCAGTCACAACTTCAAATTTACAATCCCTCCATGACTCTAAGCTTCCTGAAGATAAGAAATGTGTCTGGTCCACTTTCTATCTCTCTAAGCACTAAACACATTGATTTATCTAATAGAGCCACACACCAAATATTTGGGGAAGGAAAGACGAAAGGGCAGATACTCTGATCAATAGCTGAGATAAATGACATCTGTGAGCCACTCGGCTTAGAACACACCTCCCCATTCTACCTGCCTGGCTCTTTGCCTCACATGTATTATCTTAAATGGTGCCTTGATAGAAAGGCCTTTCTACTGATTCTATCCAAGCAGTCCCCACAGTTATTTCATAACTCTGCACTCTGTTGCTTTTTTTCATAGTTCTCATTGTGATCTATCGTTTTCCACAATTTATTTCCTTCCCAATTTACCCCACCATACTATAATTCCCAAACAAGACGGGACCTTGTTTATTGTATTCCCAGGGCATAACTAGCAGTCTGAATGGTGCCTGACTCATACTACACACTTAATAAAAATATACTTTGAACAAATAAGTGATTTTACATGATTTATTAGTAAAAAGCAAGCTATTTAACGAAATGCTAATCTTATTGGTAAATTATTTTGATATCTACAATACCATTATGATACTTCGTTTTACATTTTTCTTATTTGTCAATTATCAGAGTAGGAAGTTAGTGTTACTAAAATGTTCATCAACTTTGTTTTCTACACAAAGATGTCATTGTCATTTGGAAACTGTAAGTTTACGTGGTTTTATATTCGAGAATGTTATCTATGTTCTCTCTGCTTTTCATCTAAATTTACATACACACACTAACAGCCATACATGTATTAAGGATGGAAGCAAATACCAGTAGACAAAAGTTTGGACTCATCCTGCTAATAATCACGAGGGAGTATAAATTTCTATATAGAAATAAAATACCAAAGACTCCTCTCCTGTTATATCTACAGTCCTCAAGCCTGTCTTATATCATAGAGTGTTGCTTCTATGCCCTTTGCTCATGCTGTTTGCTTTGAAACATCCTCCTCGTCGCAGGCTCCACTCATCAAAATTCTATTATCCAACTAATTTCGTCTCTACTGCTCTCTCTAACCATGAAGTGTTTCTCATTCTCATATATCACTCCTTAAAGAGACATTTGCTGATACTGCTGCGTCCCTGGTACTAAGCAAGTACTAGGTACTCAGAGATAAATAAGATACAGCCCTGCCATGCGGAGCTGACTGTGTAGCTGGGGGGTCAGACCAGCAAGCCTAGTGGACTTCACTCAGGGTCAAATGTGAGGCTCTGGTCAAGAATGAGTTGTCAGAGAATGCTTCCTAGAAAAGAGTGCCTCTTCTGAGTTACAGTCACGCTAGATGGATTTCCTCTTCATTCAGGTCCAGTAGGATGTTTCTTTTTCTTATGGCATTTGTAGAGTTCCTTATTTCATTATAGACATTATGGGCATTTTTATATATTACAGATGTATAAAATATCCTTCTATTTTTATATGTGTGTGTATTTATTGTTACAATCGAGTTTGTTTCTCATTCATGTCAATTAATTATTTGTCAGATGGCCAAAAAGGTGATTCAGGGACCCAGGCCCCTTCCACATATTGGTTGCTCCAAATACTCCATTGGCTACTCTGAGTCTGGCCTGGAGATGAGGGGAGAGAGGTCACCAGCAGAGAACCTCAGGGACAAGTTCAGAGGCCACGTGCAATACTGCATACATTCAATTGGCCAGAGGTAGGCACGTGGCCCTAAGTAATTTGTAGCTATTATCAAACTGTGAACTTGCTAAGGCTACTAATATATAATGTAACTGCAATACACTTCAAAATACATTTATTTACAATAACTTGAGCATTTTTTCCTCTGGAAAAGAAGTTCAGAAAGTTTCATAATATACTTTTCAGTAATGTACCTGTGCACCATTTAATCTACACACCTGGCAGATGATCTTCAGTACCTTCCATGCTGGGGAGTGAGGCATCCAAGAGACATTTCTTCCTTGGGTTAAATATGCAGCCAGGCCCAGCGCTAGCTATGGGTCGCCAGAAGGCTTGCCTGTTGAACACAACTCTTTCTGTCTGCTGGTTTGTAAACCGAATTCAGCATTGTGAAGTGAGATTTTTTTCCAGAATTTTATGGCATGTGATATTTTTCAAAGCATTCATCCAAAAGAAACCTAGCTAAAAACTATCTATGATAATACCACCATGTCTCCCAGCTTTTGCCTTTAAAATCAAGTGCATTTGTGTTACCATGCCCCCTAGGTAGAAACTGTCCCCGGGTACATTCTAGTAATACCGAGAAGGCCAGTGACAGCTGAAGGACTATTTTTTCCTAAACCACTGTGTAAATTGAGAATGGACATAACCTCTAAACAGTGGGTAACCATATTATTTATCATCTTGTAAGACTATGTAAATTAACATCCAGTCAGGTTATCAGCACAGTCAGCAGGAATTACACATTGTGAATTTGATAAATATGGAACAGACGTGAGGTGGAGAAGATCAACGTGTGCAATTAAAATAGTAACAGAGAATCATTTGTAGCTCTAATCCAGGAAACCTCACACATTCATTAGGCAAGGTGGTTTAATGGAAGAAATAGGTGTGAGAGTACATACCTTTCCATTCCATTCAACTGTTTATAACTTGTGATCCTAAGGAAATCATTTAATTAATTCTCATCTAGACAGAGGTTTAAAACACGTACTATAATCATTAATTATAAGGATGTAAATTAACCTGCAACAGTACCTGATACAGGGAAGCCTCTTGAAGGAGCTATAGTCCATCATAACTAAGTTTATTTATTTATTTATTTTTATACATTTTTATTGGAGTATAATTGTTTTACAATGTTGTGTTAGCTTCTGCTATACAACAAAGAGAATCAAAGCATACACACATACACACACGCACACAAACGCAGACATTATTGAAGAAAAAATAAATATCTCCTATGAACTCCAATTCCAAAGAATTACCATTATAAGATTTTGTTGTATTTGGCATATATTGCATGTATGTATGCATCTCAATATTTTATAAGTAGCAATATTTCAAAATATATTTTAAATAAATGTGGGCATCATATAGTTCTGTATGTTTATTTTTTAACTTAACATTAAGAATTTTCCAACTTTTCAAACATGATTTAGTTGAAAACAAAACTTAGAGCACATCAAATAAAGTTCTTTTGTCAGCCACAAATACTGAATTAACATAGCAAATATAAAATTAAAGGAAAAATATGCATGAACATACAAGATCAGAGGGACTCAGGACAGGAAGAAAAAATAATATTCAAAATATTTAAAAACCTGAATGGCATGGGGCACTGTATCTTTCAGAATCCACGTCAGCCATGGAGCTGCTGGGCTAGGTATTACGCCGTTATTTGCTCAATTTGGGGGCCATCCACGGAGTCCTGGAGGAAAGGCTGAGTTAAGGGGGAAAAGAAGGGCTCTCGGGGCAATGGCTGTCCACAACCAAGTACGGAAGCGTCAGGGAGGGGGAAATTTCCCCCCACCTTTCTTGAGTTCTTTTGCCTGGTGTAATAATTAAATTGACACAAGACAGATCAAAAGGCGAAAAAAATTTAATTTGCTCACATGGAGCTCTCAGAGAAATAAGACCCCAAAAGTGGCCAAAGCAGGCAGCATTTATACTTCTTAGAAGCAAAAACAAAAAATTTGTGAGGAATTGACTGGACAAAGAAACTTAGGGTCCTTAATTAATAAAGACTCTAAACAAGAGTTTGAGCTTGAAATAGTAAATTAGTAAAGAAGTAACAAAGTATGTTTATGTAGGCTTCTTGGCCCCAAATTCCCTATCTCTGGCAACAAGGGTATGGGAGATTTATTTCCTGCTTTCAGGGACACAGCAAGTAGGGTCCAAGTGTCCCTCTTGCATTGGCTGTTTCTTAAGTAACCTTAATTCAAAATAATCAATATACTGCTTTTGCATGTTTTGGGCTGGCCTGCCCTAAGCCCCAACAGAAGTAATTAAATATTTTGACAACCAGAAGGCAGAACAGTAGACCCAGCATGGTCTCATACACGGCAGGAGCCAGGCAATCTAGGGGAACCTTATGAGCAGAAACTGCTCAAGGTTCTGTCTAGGGACCTGCAATGAAATTAATAAACTATGACTATCTCATTCTTTTACCATCGATCTGAAAATATTCAAATTTGATGGAAAGACTCCATTGGCCTTGCTTGAGTCAAATGTCTATCCTGTGGCTAAGAGAATACAGGGCACCTAATCTCTTATGGGGAGAGATTTGGGGAAGTATAATTACCAAAACAAGATGGAATGAATATTGTCATTTATGTGATATAATGATTCATTTAATTATTCCCCATTGTTGGACAATTAAGATGTTTCTAATTTTTGTTATTGTATATAACACAGTATACCATATTATATATATATATATATAATACTAATACATATTATATATGTGTACATATATAATATGTATTAGCACTATATATAATTCTATAGCATCTTTACTCCCTTCTATGATTTTTTAAATTATTTTCCTAGGAGGATATTACTAGATTAAACAGATATGAGCATCATTAAGCTTTTCAGACATAATGGGAAATTGCTTTTCACAAAGATGGTACCAATTTATATCCTGATGAGCAATGATCAAAAATGCTCTCAAGAGCACTTGATACTACATTTAACAAATATTTTTTTGTGGTTGCAATGGGCCGGTAACCATTACAGTCTCCAGATAGACAGTGATTAACAGATGTCTCTGCTAATGTAGAGAGCTTAAATTATAAACGCACAAGAGCATTTCAGAACTGAGGAATCCTATGAAGAAAATTAATCAGGGGAAGAAAATTAAAAGTTATTGTCATGTGAGTGTGGAGAACATTAGAAAAAGTGGCCAGGAAGGCCCCTCTGAGGAAGTGACATTTAAGCTGAATTCTTTTTTTCTTTTTTTTTTTTAATGGTACGCGGGCCTCTCACTGTTGTGGCCTCTCCTGTTGCGGAGCACAGGCTCCGGACGCGCAGGCTCAGCGGCCATGGCTCACGGACCCAGCCGCTCCGCGGCACGTGGGATCTTCCCGGACCGGGGCACGAACCCGTGTCCCCTGCATCGGCAGGTGGACCCTCAACCACTGTGCCACCAGGGAAGCCCGATATTTGTGATTTTTTTTTTTTTTTTTTTTTTTTTTTGCGGTACGCGGGCCTCTCACTGTTGTGGCCTCTCCCGTTGCGGAGCACAGGCTCCGGACGCACAGGCTCAGCGGCCATGGTTCACGGGCCCAGCCGCTCCACGGCATGTGGTATCTTCCCAGACCGGGGCACGAACCCGTATCCCCTGTGTCGGCAGGCGGACTCTCAACCACTGCACCACCGGGGAATATTTGTGAATTTTTAAGTGAGTTTTAAACATGGGAAGTTAGAGGAATTAGCCTCAATCACACTCTATATTATAACTAAATGTTTAAGGTTAAAAATAAGACAATATCTGTGCGATTGTTTTGTCTGTATTGTAAGGGTCTGAAAACCTTTTCTACGAAGGGTCAGATTGTAAGTATTTTAGGCTTTGTGGGACATACAATCACTGTCACCATGACTCAACTCTGCTACTGCTCTGTGAAAGCAGCTATAGAGAATATGTAAACAAGCAGATGTAGCTGTGTTCCTATAAAACTTTATTTTCAACATCAGGTGGTATGCCAGATTTTGTTCCAAGAGCAGGTTTTTTGCAGACCCTTCCTGTATACAATTACAATATTGTGATTTAAATGAGATTATTCTGTGAAACAGTTTGTCATTAAGTTTCTGTGGCTGATGTGAGGCATTGGAATATTTATAGTAATTCACAATTTAATAAAATTTTCAGATTTTAGTCATGTGTATAGTCTGAAGACCATAAAGTGATTATAACCTTTGTTTTCAGTATAAATAGCTCAGCTACAATGCATTGATTCATAGTTTTTTACTGAAATACTGATAGACAGGCATATGATAAGTTTCCTATGGAATATATGATTGGTGAGAGTAGCCAATTTTCCTTAATTACTATACTCAATGAATTCTTATTCTCAAGGGAATGAATCTTGGCTTGAGGAAGCCCATTGGTAAGTGAGATCTTCTGTACTGTTGCTAATTAATAAGAAGAAAGGTTAGATTAAGATCAAATTAAGTCACAAGCAATCCAAACATGTACTCCCTGTTTGGTTAAATGTGTTTTGAGGCTCGAGGAGAGCTGTGAAGGCAAGAGTAAGATAAGATGCTGTAACACTGGAGTCTGCGTCAGGCCTCTGAAAGCATTCCCTTGCCCACTTGGTAAATTATTATTATTATTTATTTATTTATTTATTTATTTTTGCAGTACACGGGCCTCTCACCGTTGTGGCCTCTCCCGTTGCAGAGCACAGTCTCTGGACGCACAGGCCCAGCAGCCATGGCTCACGGGCCCAGCCGCTGCATGGCACGTGAGATCTTTCCGGACCGGGGCACGAACCCGTGTGCCCTGCATCAGCAGGCAGACTCTCAACCACTGTGCCACCAGGGAAGACCTTGGTAAATTCTTTTACACCAATTCCATAAATGAACATACCTCAGGGATTTTTGTTTGCCCATTTGTTTTCAGGATTGTGTTAGTTTACAATTGCTGTGTAACATATTATCAGAAACTTGGTGGCTTAAAACAACACAAATTTATTTTCTTACAGTTCTGGAGGTCAGAAGTCTGAGATGTCTCACTGGGCTGAAATGAAGGTGTTGGCAAAGCTCCTTCTGTTGGCTCCAGGAGAAATCCTGTTTCTTTGCCTTTTCTAGCTTCCAGACGTCACTTGCATTCCTTGGCTTATGGCCACCTTCCTCCATCTTCAAAGCCAACAATAGAGGGACGTGTTCTCACATCACATCAATCTGACCTTCTCTTCTGCCTCCTTCTTTCACTTGTAAGGACCCTTGTGATTATTTTAAGCTCACCTGGATAATTCAAAATAATCTCCCTATCTTAATGTTAGCTGATGAGCAACCTTAATTCCATCTGTGAACTTTATTCCCCTTTGTCATATAGCCTAACATAATCACAAGTTCCAGGAATTCGGAGTTGGCCATCTTTGGGAGACCAGTATTCTGCCAAACGTAAGGATCAAATTATACACAAAATTAAGTAAACTGAATTGAATTTTCCTATAGAAGAGTTGATCAGCCCTGAGTCATCCTTACATCTGAAGATGTAAGGCCTAAAGAACAAGACCATAAATTTGCTGGAGAGCTAGAATATGTACTATTTTTTTAAAATACAAAAGCCCTAATTTGGATACATCATCATTTACTTAGTGGTTAAAAGCATGGCCCTGAAATAATAGAACCTGGGTTCACACACTAGCACCACCATTTACTGGCTGTATGGTTTTTGGTAAATCACTTAGCCCTAGGTTTCGATTTCTTCCTCTGTAAACTGGGCATGGTAAAAGGTCTATCTTTTATAGAGTTGTTGGGATGATAAAATGAGACAGCACTTAAAGCTCTTACAAGGATGTTTGTAGGAAAGGGGCAAGGGCACAGTTATCAGGGGAAAAAAAGGCATAGGTGCCTGACTTATTTAAAAGGCTCTTTATTTCTCGCCTAACGTTATTATTATTATTATTATTATTATTATTATTATTATTAATTTTATTTTTTAATTTTTTTTGCAGTATGCGGGCCTCTCACTGTTGTGGCCTCTCCCGTTGCGGAGCACAGGCTCCAGACTCGCAGGCTCAGTGGCCATGGCTCACGGGCCCAGCCGCTCCGTGGCATGTGGGATCTTCCCGGACCAGGGCACGAACCCGTGTCCCCTGCATTGGCAGGCGGACCCTCAACCACTGCGCCACCAGGGAAGCCTTCGCCTAACATTATTGAACTGGAGAACACAGAAAAGGAGATGGGGAGCAGGCCAGAATGCGTTTTCTAATTTTAATATGGTGCTCGTATTATTTTTCAGCGTGGATGAATGAAGTCTTCCATGTCTGATAGTGTGAATGCAAATTATTTTCCTAGACTTTGAGAAAGATGAACAGATCAGTGAGCATGTTCCATGGACAAGAGCAGCATGGACACGATGCCTAAGACTGCTCTGCCTTGAGGTGGCTTGTGTCTCCTCATTTGGTGCAGTTGGATGTATAAAGTGATAGAATTTGGAATATTGGACTTCACCCATTTTCCTGGTACCCTCGGCCCCTCTGACATTCTCTTAGCCCCCAAATAATGATTAATATCTACACTGATAGACAGAAATATTTCTATATATTCTGACTTCGTTCTTTAGAGCTTTGACACAAAATCCATATCCTAGGCAATATTTCCACAGAATTCCTGTGTCAAAGGTGGCTATAAAATGTAGGAATAAAAAACTAGGGAGGTCTCAAATAATTAAAGGGTTCTCCTCTGAGTCTCTCTCTGCCATGGTTTAAAGTTTTAGACTCAAGAACTATCAGGGGAGAGGTCATTTGAGTTCTTATAATCAGCCTTGGCTTCTTTAATACCTCATTTTAAACAACTGAATTAAATTCACATAGTAATTCTAAGAAGATGGTATATCTGTGTTTTTTCTACCTTTTAATGAGAATTTATTCCTTTGCTTGCATTTCTATTGTAATTTGAACTAAATGAACTCATCTGAAAGATGATGAAAAACTAATATTAACATTGCTTATGGTACTTCCAGTAGCCTCACCAAATGGTTTTATGATTTCATGTTCTTCTGTTTCTCGCAACTGGATTGAAACAAAAGAACATCATTTTATTTTTTAATAAATAAATAACTTGAAAATATACATGCACCCCAATGTTCATAGCAGCATTATTTACAATTGTCAAGATATGGAAGCAACCTAAGTGTCCATCAGTAGATGAATTGATAAAGAAGCTGTGATATATATATATATATATATATATATATATATATATATACACACACACAATGAAATACTACTCAACCATAAAAAAGAATGAAATTTTGCCATTTGCAGCAACATGGACAGACTGGGAGGGTATTATGCTAAGTGAAATCCAGACAGAGACAGACAAATACTGAAAGATATCACTTATATGTGGACTCTAAAAAATACAGCAAACTAGTGAATATAACAAAAAATAAGCAGACTAACAGATACAGAGAGCAAACTAGAGGTTACCAGTGGGGAGAGGGAAGGGGGAAGGGATAATAGAGCGGTTAGGGAATAAGGAAGTAAAAACTATTAGGTATAAAATAAGCTACAAGGATATATTGTACAATAAGAGAAATATAGCTAATATTTTATAATAACTATAAATGGAATATAACTTTTAAAACAGTGAATCCCTATATTGTACACCTGTAACTTATATAACATTGTCCATCAACTATACATCCAAAAAAAAGAGCATTATTTTATGCTATTTTTGTAGCTAAATGGTATAGAAAATGTGTAAGGAAATAAGATTTATTGTTTAGCCTATATGTCTTAAACAGCTTATTTTATTTAAGGCTTACAAAAATCATTCAGGAAACATTATTATCCCCATTGCAAATTAAGAAAATAAGACCAAGAGGTTAAGCAACTAATCCAATGAAGACAGCTGGTGAGCAACTAAGTGTGTATTCCTGAGTAATCTTCTCTGAACTCTTTGACTTCAAGTCCAGGTTCTAGTACATGTACTGTTCTGCCTCCTTCAGATCCCATGTATCAAACTGAATGTGCTAGCCAGAGTGATGCTACCTGACAGGTATTCAGTATGTCAGTCCCTCTTAAATCAATTTCCCTGTGGATTTTGAGACCTGTATATAGCACTCCCTGTAACCTGGCAGTATATGATTAGAAAGTCCTTGTACACTGGCAACAAGACATTTCCATTACTCTGCTTTCTGCTCATGCAAAATGTTGCATAGCAGGAGTGACTGAATTATATGTGCATGTCAGAGGAAGTTCAAAGAATATAATAAAATATACACTTAGGAAAAAAGAGCTATGACCCTACAGAATTCAATATTAAAAGTTGCTTAAAATAATATATATTTACCTTGCTTCAGTTATATTTTGCTAAAAAAAGTGAAACAAATCTATTTTTATTTGGTCAAAAATCATCTAGTGACCATTTGAACTCACCAAAAAAGGTCTAAAATGGATATGAAAAGATTATAGTTAACCTATTTTATTTGGAATTTATATAATCCAAATAAACAATTTGTCTTGTATGAAATTATTTCTATTCAACTAAGACTTTAAATTCTGCTTTTGATTATTACATTTTTTGACAAAATGCTTATTCTTTTCCCTGAAAAAAGAATTCTACTGTTTCCACGTCAATAGTCATCCACAGTCTTCCATAGTCACTTATAGCAAATATCTGGTATTTCTAAATGAAACATCAGAAACTCCCTGAATCATCGTCTGAAGAACTAATTAAAATATCAAATGCTGTATAATGATATGCTTCACAGAATGGGAAAATAAAAATCCTGCTCAATAGAAGAGAGATCTTGAACAATGCCTACATTATTGATTCTGTGTGGAATGGATCCTTTATGGAATTAAAGGCCTAATTGTTCTCCCATTGATACACATGTGTAATTTCCTTTAGAGAAACTGACAATGGACCCCTTAAGAGGCTTCAGCACTCACATCCTCCACTGTGTATGTGACAGCGAATTGGGGCAGCGAGCTAAGACTCCAATCGCTTACCACATGGTTCTGATAATGACTAAAAGACTTTTAAAACCCTACTTTTAGGAGATTGAGGGAAATAACAGATTCCTCTAGGTTCTCCACATCTTTTGCTTTTGGGGGGACAAAATGGGCAAACCTGTTTAGCTCCTTTTCTTAACTTATGTCAATAAAATTACATACTCTGATCCTATAAAACATAATCAAACTTGATACATAAAATAGTCAGTAAAGATCCACAGAATTCCTATCTTGGCACCTAACAATTTTATTTTAAATTCAAATAATACAAGAACTATTTGTTCATAGAACATATTTTCTTGATCAATAAGATAACCAGATTCCCACAGAGCACAACTCTTCCACCAGTCTGCACATATAGTGTCCACAAAGCCAATATTAAATAGTGAACCCCACCCACCTAGGTCCTGCTAACTGCCTGCCTGCTCCATCTTCCTCCAGATCACCCACTGGCCCTCAGAGGCCTGACCAGCTGTACTTTCTTTTGGTACCACAACCCATCTCCCTTCCTGCTTCTGATGAGTAGGTTGTTTGTTACTCTTCACTTCTTGCTACACAGCCTCTCTGTGAGAACTCATGGATTCTTCTTTGGGTGGTATTTCTGGAGTTGGACATTTTAACAATGCTGTAAAAAGAAACAAAGAAAATTGCTAGAAAATTGTCTGCATCATACTCTTTCAAACCAGCAAAATATGCTCCTGCATACAATGGAACATAAATAGAATCGTTCTCTTGTAAGGTAGAGAAATGCAAATTATTTTCTTTAATATTGTAGATGGGTCAAATGTGTTTGTAATGGTTAATTACATTTCTGGCCACAGAAAGTGGTGTTGATGGTTCCCCTGGAAATTTAAACCACAACCCAGGCTCCAGCCCCAATGTGTGGGGTCCAGCCTCAGTCTAGCCTCTGGCCCTCTTAAGTTAACACCTATCCAGTAACTGAGCAGAGCCACTCTTGGATGTGGAGGATTTGTACAGGGCTTTAATACAGTCTACCATTGTAATGGCATGTGAGAGTAGTCGTTCCCATTTTAAGCAGAGGTGAAATTATTTTTATCAAAATTATGCACATTGATTATTGGATCAAATGAATAAATCTTCTAATTACTAAGAATTTAGTTGTTGGTTTCCAGTCAGGTACTCAGCTTAAGCACTTGATAAATATGTCTTTACATTTCCATCTTGACTAATCTTTCTACAACCAGGGCCATTTATTTCTGCTTCTATTCAAGCACTGACAGTCACTGAACCACTCTTACTTTTCACACCTTCTTTCATTTTCCCATTCTCACTAATGTAAAATGACCAAGGGCTGGGGACAGTGGACGAACAGAGACATCTTGTCCTCAGCCCTTCCCCAGGTGCTTCACTCTCTCAGGGAGTCTTTGCTCGTGCTTTTTGGTTCATTCAAATTCCATGAGTCCTAGCTACTCGTGCCCCCTGCCCAGCTTAATCCTATGGGCTGTTTCTTTTCCCAGCCTGAGGAAAGTGCCTGTATTGGCCAACTGCCTATATTGCTTTGACTGGGACCTGGGTGGTCTAGAGAAATTCTTTGCTTGTTGTTAAACCAATTCCTCAAGGGTGTTTGGTAGCAAGAGATTCAAACATGGCTCTAAGAGCTTGGTTAGGCATAGAGTAAGAGGTAGCCAAAAATAAGTCACCATGTGAGAGGTTGGCATTTGCCTATGAGGCTGGTGAAATTTAGCAAAGCTGGACTACTACTACTAATTTTTTAATTTAATGTTAACATGTGTTCTGGTTCTATAAATATACTATGTTATTTTTGTTTGAAATTTTCTATAAAATTTAGGACCTCAGAAAGGGAATTTGAAGTGAAGTATCTGACCACTAGAAACCTTGTGTTTGGTTTTAATCCAAAAGTATAAGCAGAATGATTGTGGTTTGTTAATGTGTTTGTGCTTCCTATATGCTGAAGTATTTTTTTCTAAAAGACTTTATAAGTTCTTTTTCTAACATCTTATTAAATGCTTGAGTTAGTGACAAATCAAGATTTCTGTTTATGACACCTAAGGAAAATAGAACTCTGCTAATTGTTGCCAAGTTTGAGAATTCATAAGATGTTAACTTTAGTTACAGTAATGATCATGAGTTTTTCAATTTATTGTTCCATGGAATTTTTCTGATATATATATTCTGATTTTTCTGATGAATGATTTGATCTGTTTCAACGTGCTTTAAAATTGGAAGAAATAAAGAATAGTTATGATAAGATAAATGGAAGCAACACAGTGCTGTAAGGTAATTCAAATTTAGGTGTATCTATACGTTGGATAGAATTTTAAATGTTTTGTAACATTTACATTTTTTAGTATTTAATAAAATTTTGCATTTGTATATAATTTTATATCTTTGTTAGCTTTTCACACAACTCATTTGATCCTCTTAACAAATTTGTGAGGTAGATAGGGTAGGTATTTTTAATTCCATTTTGTAGATGAGGAAACTAAAGTCAGAGAGGCTATATGGCCTTGGGTTAAGGTGTTATAAATTATGCCCACAGGCACTATTCATCCATTCAACAAACAGTCATTGTGTGTTGTCTTTAGGTTCCTGTCACTCTTCTAAACAATGGGGACATGGCAGTGAACCTATGTCCCTTAACTCTTATTCTACTGCTTTATCAACTAGACCACATGGGCAAAGAAAATTGATTTTAAAAAAAAGAAAAGAAAAGCATAATGATGATGGGCATTTTACTCTACTCTAAATATCTAGGTACAGCCCAATGTTACATCAGAAACTAAGATTCTATTTGTCTTTCTCTTTCTGACTTATTTCACTAAGCATAATACCCTCTAGGTCCATCCAAGTTATTGCAAATAGCAACAGTAAATAACTGTAAAATTTTTAAAAAGAGAAAAAAAGGTTATAAGGCATTAAAAACAAACAAAAAGTCTTAAAACGCTTGAAAACCACTCTAGTAACACCGATTGGTAGGAAGATAATTTACTTTCAACCCTCTGAACTACTTTACTAGGGGGGTGGTGATGCTTTCAAATCACGTGTTCCTCCTTCATATTGCTGGGGTGATCTACTGGGTCAATGGTGTGAAGACTGCTGAATGCTGAGACAGCTGGGGCAGCCAGAAACACTATTTAGAGGTTCATATACACTTCTTCCAGGTAAAGATCTTCTCAATCTTTTTAATCAGAGATAATTATTGTTATGTGTTTGGTAATGGGTACCCAAACTAAACGATTATTTGAGCCTTGGATACCTTATTAGTACAGTGATCACTTAATTTGTTGTCCAAACTAGGACACTTGATTATGAAATGTGGAGCTACTAATAATTATGCTTTTTCAAGAGGCACAAACTGGGGACTATCCTAGGTCAACTAGGACTAACAACCACACTTCTTATGTGGCAGTCCTTTGATAAGCAGAACACTAGAGTATCCCACCCTTCCTATTTTAAATGTTCCAGAACAACAATTATTTCGAAATCTGGCCTTCATTTTCAAAGGCACCAAATAGATAACCAGAGTTTACAGACTTCTGAATATACTACACACTTTCCTCTTCCAATTAAGCAAGAAATCACTGGACTAAATCAATAAGAAGCTTTTGGTTGCCAGAAACAGAAAATCCAATTCAAACTTGCTTATTCAATAAATAGAATTTAATATCTTCCATTCCTAAAAGATTCAAAGACTAATCTGGCCCAGGTAGAGGTGAATCCAGTGGCCCAACAGTGACATCAGGACCTGATTTTGTTCTGCCTCTTCCTTCTACACTTTCTGGTGTAGACTTCATCACAGGCAAGTATTTATGATCCCCAATGGCTTCCGTCATGTCTCAGTTCCACATGCTTCTGTATTAGTATCACACAGAAAAGAGTGTCACTGTCTCAGAATTCACAGAGAAAGTCCATAGATTTTCAGTGTTTATACTGGCTAAGGTTAAGTGACCGTCTGGGAACCAGTCTCTGCATTCAGGATAGTAGGTGCTGATTGGTCATGTGCTTTACCTTTAAAATAAAGGGTGGAGCCAGATTCTCTGGAATCCAGATAAAAATGGAGAGTCACTGGGCCAGAACCACCAAAGACTGGGTGGGAGAGGGTGAGTGGTGGTGATGGTGGTTGTAGTGGGGTAAGGGGAGATAGGGCAGATATAAAAGCTGAGAAGGTGATAAAAATGACTACTACCTGAATATCAAGAAATCTCTCTAGGATACTGACAATCGAAACTGAGTAGGGACAGATAGGAGAGAGAGCAGAGAAACTGAAGCTGCAGTAAATGAATTAACTCAGAGTTTGTGCGAGAGATTGGGATCTGGGATGTTTCTAGCATTCCTGGTTTGGGTGATTGACAGGATTATTGACTATATTATTCATAGAGATGGATCCACAGCAAAAGGAGTGGGTATAGGAGGAGAGGAAGCTGGATTTGGGACATGTTGAGCTTGAATTGATCTTAGACTTTACACATAGGCTCTCCTGTAGGTTCTTTTACTTTTGTGTTTCTGTTAGAGTCTGCTAGTTGCTTTACTCTCCCCTATATTGTCAAGGTGACCAACGTACCTGGTTAGAGATATAAATTTCCTAACACCAACTGCAGCTTGAGGTGACCAATGAGATGTGAGAAGAAGCTTCTGGAATTCAGAAAAGTTCCTTATAACTCTGGTCCTAGCTGGCAACCATACTTTGGGATTTTGCCCCTTCCTCTTTCTTATCCATTTACATCATAAATTAAATGGTATACATGTGAATATAAACCTGGAACTTTGGGGATATATCTGAGATATAAATTCTTCATATTTCAGTACAAGTTAAAATATATCTACCAAACAATATATGCAATATCAGCCTGGAGCATATATTGTATTGAAGGATACAGGAGTGATGAATATAGAGTCTTTGCCAACAATAACTTAGTATAGAGGGAAGAGTAATTGGGAAAGCAATATTTAAATTATTATGATGAAGGTTTGATGAAGTTACACGTTATGGGCTATGAAGAGGTAGATTTCAAAGACAGTAAGATAATATCGTGTTGGGGGTTCTGGGGCATGTGGGGTGACGCTTGAAGAGTGAGCCAATTTTCAACTGGAAGTTGTGAGAAAGGAGGGATATTTCAACTGGAAGAAGCAGCTTAATTAATATGTGAGGTTTTAAAAGGATAATCAATTACCCACTTTATTCAAAGACAAATTCTCACATTTAGGAATTCAGAGCTGTTACAAACAGTAGGAAATTAAGTCTATGAAGATTTGGGACCCTCTTGATGGAAATGCAGTCAAAAGGGTTAAACTTTTTTATTTACTGAACTGATCCGGTTTTTTGGCCCAAGTGACCTGATCATCTGACTATTTTAGCATCAGCTGGGTACATTAACCTTTTCTTTTCTTTTTTAGTTCACTGGTGATCTCATCTCTGAGTTTGTAAAATCAGTAACATTAACCTCCTACTCACTTATTTTAATGCTTGCCTGTGCACTGGTTTCTCAATCTGTAAAATATGAAACACTGTGTTTCTCAGCTACATGTGGTAAATTAGTTGGTACAACAGCCAACTTTGAGATTCTTGAAGGAGAAATTTCATATTCTATGTTTCAGTCTTAGTATATTGTGAAACATTTTCTACAAAGAAAACATAGGTAAAACAAACTGAAACAGAGTTGTAAAATTAATATTAAGCCATCTGACACCTTTATAGAAAAATTGAAACTTAGATATTTCCTCCTAATTTTAGTCTAATCCTTCAGTCATTTGGAATCTGACCCAGATGTGCCAGACCAAAACATAAAGTCATTTCCTTCAAATGGAATGCTGAATAAGATACTGACATTAAGACTGAATGTTTTGTGGCTGCAGTGCATGAACCAAGACTGAAAAATGTCCTTTTTATTCTAGCCATTTAGATTACCTGCCATATTTGGTAATTCAACTTCTGTACATGTGCATATATGCATATAGATAGGTAGATATATATATGCATAGATATATTTTATTTCCAACTTTTTTTTTTATTTTAGGAAAATAGCATTGATCAATTCAAGCTTTAAAAGAATTTAAATCAGTGGGTTTGTTATCTCAAAAAAGTAAAAACGTTTTCAGGAAACAGAAATTTGAAATGATTTTTTTATTATAAGAGTAAATGATAGATAAAATAATCCAAGAGGGAAAATACGTACTTCACACATGCAAACACACATCAAAAACAAACACACACCACATGATCTTTTGGTGTCTCCCATAACTTTTGTCAAAATGGTCATTCTTATAGGAGATATTTATAGAAATTTCTAACTCAGAGCTTGTTATTTATCAGTTGATAATAGTAACTTGTATTCATATGAAATTTTACCTAGCATTTTAACATTCAGTCTTTTATTTGATTCTGATCATAGCCTTGTGAGTTAGATATTATGGATAATGCATCTCCTTTTTATATAGGAAGACACTGATTTGGAGAAGACAAGTAACTGCCCTGAGGCCGCACAAGAAGCAAGCAAGTTTCTAATGCCTCTTTGACAACTCTTCCTACTGCAACATAATAGCTGCCTTTTATTGTTATGAATACAGTTTTAAAGCCCTCTACAGACCAGTCACTGGCAAACAAGGAATCAGACAAATATTGAAAACCTTGTGGACACAGTTCAGTCAAAAAAGTGGATATTCCTCAGGAAAATATAATAATTAGCATATTTTTCATGATTAAGACATGGTTTTAAAATTTCTCCTAGACCCTCTTCTATGAGAATTAATAATATAGCTAAATGTCAATAACCCCACAATACTAGGTTTATGTTTTAAATGCAAGATAGAATGCAAAAGCAGATGGGATGCCACGTACCCAAGACAACTTGATCCATTTCCCAAATGAACAGCCCTCAAAATGCCTCATTACCAATCCCTTTGCAAGGTTCCCCCAGACATGACAACTCAGGAAACCCGAAACCTCAACCAATTTGAATGGGATTTCTAGGTCAAACCCTGAATCCTTTCCTTATTTTCTCTCTGCCATCACAAAGTACACAAAAAATGTCTGGGTCTTTTTATGATAGGAGCCCAGAACCATTTCCAACCTACCCAAAATGGCATTCCACATGGTAACTTGAGTGGAGTGAAAGAGATGGCAGAGAAATTATTCATGCCTCAAACAGCAAGCTAAAGACCTCGTACCCTGCAATTTGGGCTTTACTTAAGGTCCTACAGAAAGAGCTGCATTCAGGAGCTTGGGTGGTCCCACATTGGCAGGGGCTAGGGGAAAACTGAAGCAATGCATGAGGCAGAGAAGACAGGCCTACAGAAATAAATGCAACTATGACACCAACACATCAGCCAATATCCACCCCTTTCTGTTGTAATGCATGCTCTTTTAAATGTAGTGATTTGTTCCTGGCCAAAATGTCACAAAATATGTTCTTCCCTTCTTGAGTTTTCCATTCAGAACACTGTGTCCTAAAGGAGACTAGTTTCCACAGTGAAAAATAATTGGGTATGGCCATGTGAATGAAAGAAAAATCATTTAAATCTCTTTTCTTCTACTCATAAATTAACAAGGTTTCAACAAGTAGCATAAAAAAAGTAACAGACAAGAACAGTCAGTACACAAAGGAAAAAATACAAACAGCCAACTGTATTAATAGCCAAAGAAATACTAAACAAACCAATAGTATTTTCACCTTTTGTACTGGCAAAAATTTTAAATAATTTAAAATATCTAGTGTTGTTTCGGATATGAGGAAACAGATTCTCATTAACTGCTAATAAAAGTGCAAATTGATAAAACGTGTCTGGAAAGTAATGTGGAAATTTATCAAAAAGATTTAACACATGCATGGAAGAACTTCTGAGTCAAAGAATATGATCTATTTTGACATTATCCATCAGAAAATTTGTAAGGCTTTATGCTTCAATCAGAACAGAGAGCTGATTGGTTGAATGGCTATTCTTTGGTCAGTGCCATACTGTACTACTTGTAAAATATTTTGATTATCACCCCTGAATATGCCAGCACTCATTTGAATGTATCTCCCATACTAGATATTGGTGTATTTTTAAAAAATTAGGATGTGGGGCTTCCCTGGTGGCGCAGTGGTTGAGAGTCCGCCTGCCGATGCAGGGGACACCGGTTCATGCCCTGGTCCGGGAAGATCCCACGTGCCACGGAGTGGCTGGGCCCATGAGCCATGGCCACTGAGCCTGCACGTCCAGAGCCTGTGCTCCGCAACGGGAGAGGCCACAACAGTGAGAGACCCGCGTACCAAAAAAAAAAAAAAAAAATTACTGATGTAGTAAGAGGTAAATGCTATCGCTCTGCTTTAATTTTCATTATGTAATTGTTGGTAATATTGAACATGTTTTCATATATTTATTCAACACTGTAATTTTTATGGAGAACTGTGAATTTCTTTTTATACTCCCCTTTTCTGTTAGAGGAATTATAGCAAGTAAGATAGGTTTGGGGAAAGATACGACAATTTTTCATTCTTTGGTTGTGACAAACTGGTGAATGAACTAAATAACAGAACCATAACTAATGAATTATTACCTGCCCAAAAAAGGGTTGTCATGGTCTTAGATACTGAAAACATTCCAAACATTTTTAGTATTTGGTTTTATTGTATATGCTGTTTTTAAACAAGATTTCTCATCTTAATTATTTTGTTCTCGGCTCAAATGAACAGCAGTCTGGAACCACTGAACACACATCAGCCAACATGGAAAGCAGACATCTGGCCCAGGAGAGAAATCAAAACAGGAAGGTAAAATTCACCCCAGTTAGTTCACAAAATCAAAAAGGTCCACACGAAAGAAAATACCATCTTCTAGTTCTGCAACTTTAGTGTTTTACTCCAATAGCAGGATGCAAATTCTCATACTTCAAGATTTATATATCCCATAGCTCAAGACAGACAAATGACCAGATGACAGTTTCACAGCATAATACCCATTGTCAGCTACTAGTTAAAAATTAACTCATGGCAAATTCATGTCATATATCTGGAAGAAAACTGCTTAAGTTTTCTTTAAAGCATCCTTGAGGACAAGCTTCTGGCATGAAAATGGAAAATAGGTTGAATAATATTAATAAATGTTAATAAAACTTGTAAAGTACTAAAGTATAGAAAAATTGGGTGGGAAATTTTTTTGCTCTGAAAAACAGCTTGAATTGCTTGTCCCTTAAAACTCCATAGATGATTTCCATATTCACATCTGTATTTGTCATGCCAGAAAAGGATGAAAGGGAGAAAGAAAAGGAATGTTAAGTGTCTGGGAAGGAACAGGAAAGCCTGATGTGCTTCAGGGATTCAGGTTTTACACCATGCATAGTCACCATACATAGTCACCATGCACAGTCACCATACATAGTCAAGATGTTACTCTTACCAGAGATAGATCATCGAGTCTTCCTCTTATTTACATAGATACACTATTGTGGAAAGATTTTCACAATTAAACTTAGGATTTCTTTTCAGTATTCCTTCAATATATTTGACAAATCCACAACTGATATAAAATTTCAGATGGAAATGTTCTATAAACATGCCATGTTTTCCATCTACTCTCTGATTTCTAGATACTTAGACTTGTGCCTTAATCTCTTAATAACTCAAACAACAAAGACCACAATACCATACAGGGGAAATAATGATTTGAGAATCAAAAATTGCTGAAGAGCAGAACTGACTTTCAAGTTTATTTAAGGACTTTCCATGGAACAATGATTTTTAAATTAAGTTCTTATCTCCTTTATTATGAGAGTTTCCTGGAAGAATTACAGCTGGGAAAGTGGCCACTCTTATGATTAACCTCAGTCGTTCACTGCAGCATGCTGCAATCATTAGGGCTTGTAAAATCCCTTTTGCAGATTTGCAAGGAGGCTAAATTACATTATCTCCGTCAGCGTTTATGTACCTAAAGATAAAAGATAGACTCATTGAACTCATAGAGTTGCAGAGTTCAGTGGAATTAGGTTATAGAACTACTATTGCTAACACCGAAATACTGTTAAGACTTCTATTTTCAATATTACTGTTAACAGCAAAGCTAGAAAGAAACTTTCAGATAATCTATGTAAATAAAATATCCCTCATAAAAATTAATAGAAAATGACTTTTTTCTTATTATGATCCATATTCCACATGTAAACTACTGTGATAAAATCTTCTTCTATGAAAAGAAGTAAAATTATTTTTATATTTCTAATGTTTTATTTGGCTCTTACATAGTCTAATATATGGATCATTGATCAAAGTTTTTATTTTTAATCCAAATATTTTTATCATGTAGTCACAGTATAAATTTTTATTATTAATTTTTAGCATATCAGAGAACAAAGAAGAAAAGAATTTGAAAAATTTAAAAAAATTGACTTTTGCAATTGAAATGATGCAAAACTTATTTAACTCCTTTAGAGCTTACTGAGTTTATTCATTTCCCATTCCTTTGCAAAAAAAAAAAATGATAGAGTAGATAGAGAGAATTTAAGATAACTAAATTTATAAAGAAAATTTGAAAACAGATTAAGAGAAAATGATACTGAAAACAGTAACCAATACTTTCAACAAGACATGATAACACATAAAACCTGGTTCTTAACCTCAAGGAACCAAATGTAGTGGAAACCAACACCTTTTTCCTTTTCCTGCTGGACTTAGAGCTACAGTGTTTCCCACCCACCCTTGCCCTGAGAGTAGTCAGGTGACTGGGTCCTGACCAGTGAAATTTGGGCCACAGAGATGTGCAACGCTTCCATGCCTGGCCTTTCCCCATCTGCAAGATGAATGGACCCTACTGTAGGACTTAAGAGAAGATGGACCAACAAGCTAGAAGGAGCCTGGGTTTTCAAATGACCACATAGAAGGTGACCTACAACCAGAAACACACACATCAGCATTTGTATGAATGAGAAATAATTCTTATTGCATTAAGCTGCTGATAGTTTGGAGTTTATCACTTAGCATAATCAATTCAGTAAAGCAAAGAGAAACTTTAAAATGTTAATAATTTTACTTCAATACACACATACATACACATAAACACAAATGATAGCATACATAATTGGAGAAATCTGAACAAGCTCTGTGGGTTGTACCAATGTCAATTTCTTGGTATCCTCATCATACCATAGTTATACAATATGTTAACTTTGGGGGAATCTAAGGGGAAAAGTGCAGAGACCATCCTGTACATTTATTTGCAACTTCCTGTTTATCTATAATTATGTCAAAAGAATTTAAAAATTTCCCTTGATTAGAGGCAAAAACCTATATCAAATATTTAGGGAAAACCAAATTTGATTATTCTTAATTGTTTATTATGTAGGTACAAACGAGGTATTTATATCATTAAAAAAGTTGTAGAACATAGAAAATGTCAAAGTGGAAATTATATGTCTAATTCTTATAGTAACTTTTCATAAAAACTGGAAGATAATAGAAGTTGAAGCATTATTTGGTAAAGATGATTTGATAGTGATCGAATATGATATGGTCCCAAAGTATAAATGCCTATTTGAAAAACTAGATTTTAAACAAATAAAGGAGGGTGTAACAGCCCAGAAATGTTCAAATATTTCTCACTTTGATTCATACCAGATAGTGCTTGCACAACACACACCCATGTGTATCAGATACAACTTCCCTCTATCACTCAAGGAAGATAATGGAATCAAGGGCATAAGAACAACACAATCATGAGACCAGCCTTGACTTTGCTCTGACTTACTTTTTATTATACAATAAATTATTTGTCAACTTCAGGACTTTCCTATTTTTAAAAAATAAGTAGTAATACACTGTGGAAGAACTCTTTGCTGTGGTTAGAAAGGATCCATTAGAATGAGTTTCTTGGTCTTTCAGACAAAGCCAAGACCAGTATTCTACCCCTTTTTGACAAATAAGCAAGGTGTCATGCTGCCTCTAAAACTAGGTGTCTCTGCCATCTCCTCACTAGAGTGGGTTCCACATGGCATCTACCTCACTAGAGATGTAATGCCTGTGATTGCTACAGAAAGAGTTCCTCACTTTTACTGCAAGAAGGCTGTGCATTTCAGCCTTGTGCCCTGGCAAAGCAAGAACTTACAAGGTGAGAAATTTCTTATTATAGGAAAGAGGTTCAAAGAATGAGGCGGCCAAAAAGAGTGACAAATATCTGCTACACAGCACATGTATAGATTAACATTATGAATAAGATGTTATTTTTCTATTTGGCAGTAAAGAATCCTGGCAAACACTGCCTCACCCCAGTGATAAGTCATGTACCCCCAACATGCACCAATGTGATGTCATGAGAATGGGAGTTCATCTCTGTGGTCACCCACTCCAAAATGCACAACCCCCATTTAATCATGAGAAAAGCATCCAGCAATAGACAAAATACCTGAAGAGCTTTTGTCTAAAGAAAGTCATCAAAAATAAGCAAAGACAGAGACCCTGTCACAGAGCAGAGAAGGCTAAGGAGACATGACAACTAAATATAATGTCCTGGATTGTATCCTGGAACATAAAAGACATAGGAAAAATCTAGTGAACTCTGAATAAAATGTGGAGAGCTCCGCAGACTCTTGGCTAAGATCAAATGTGAATAAGATGAGTTCAGTTAAAAGTAATGTACCAGTGTTGGCTTCTTAGTGTGACAAATGTACCGTAGTAATGTAACACATTAATAACAGGGACACTGGGTGTGTGAAGGATATAGGGGAACTCTCTGCACTGTCTTTCCAACTTTTCTGTAAATAAAAAACTATTATAACACAAAAAGTTTATTTAAAAAAAGAATACTTTTGCACCAGCTGGTTAATGTTTTTATAGACACTAGTGTGAAAATATTCCCCCATTTTCTCCCACCCCTTTACATAAAACAGTAGTGACTGGTAAAGTACTTTAAAATAATACCATTGTCATTTGTGGCTTCTTTTCATTTCAACTAAGATTGATTCAAAGTATTTAAAGCTTGTACTTTTCTATTTCTACAGCATCTCACAAATAATCACAAGCAAGCACAACTAACAATTTCCTTAGATTGTTAGATCTGGGAAACATCTCTTTGCTGAGGTTGTATCTGGATAGTAGTGGTGTGAAGTTACATATCCTGATAGGATCTGGGGCTGGAAATATTCTTATCCATATGAAAAGATGGGATTTAGCCCGTGATTGTGAACTTAAAGGGGCTAAATCAGTTACTGAATGAAAGGCATATCTCTTCTCCGTATGGAGGTAAACTGTGGGAGATTTACCTCAGGAATTTAACAAGCGATTATAAAGTTGTTCTGAACATTTTCAAAAAAATATTATTACTTATAAAACTGATGTGTAACCAAAATATATTAGGTCCAACCCTTTTAATTAAAGTCAAATTCTTACTGAAGAACATACCTGTGTGTCTGAATTCTCAGCCACTGACGAGTAACTTTATTAAAAAGTATTATTTAAACCCGATTAGCTGCTGACTCCACCAGAATTTCAAAAGAGAAGGAATTGTAAACCTTTTGGGCAGGATATGGGTTTTGTGGGAAGGTTTTTTAGCAACCCTGTGTTCACAGACATGCAGTAAACATTCTGTCTACCCAGAAAGTACCCAGAAGGTACCCAGAAAGTACCTCTCTGCCAAAATTCAAACTTGTTTGATGTTCATGATATTCATAATGTTTCAAACATCCAACTAGTTCTGATGTTTATAACAAATAAAAGGGATTTAGTTATAAATTCTAGTGATACTGGCTGTTCTTTAAAGGACTCTCCCAAAGACACTTTTTCATGAAAACAATTATTAAAAGCAGCAGAATGGTAAGTTGTAATGCAATGTACACTTATATGATGTTGAAGGAAAGGTATTTTTATATCTTAATGATGAAAATAATACTTAAGGACTTCTTTAAACTATGCTGATAAGAGTAATTTACCCGAAGTAGGTCTCTGCCAATGGATCTTTCAAATGAAAGCTACTGAAAAGAGTCTCAAAAACTGACATAGGGCTTCCCTGGTGGCGCAGTGGTTGAGAGTCCGCCTGCCGATGCAGGGGACACGGGTTCATGCCCTGGTCCGGGAAGATCCCACATGCCGCAGAGTGGCTGGGCCCGTGAGCCATGGCCACTGAGCCTGCGTGCCCGGAGCCTGTGCTCCGCAATGGGAGAGGCCACAACAGTGAGAGGCCCGTGTACTGCAAAAAAAAAAAAAAAAGAAAGAAAAAAACTGACATAAAGACTTCTGGATCGTGCTGCTACCCTAAAACTGGACCCAGCCATAGGATATGGACAACTCTGGAACAGAACTTGATAAACAGCCTTTAGTACACAAATTTCCAATGCCAAGACAGTTGATTAATGTATGTCAAACTTCTCTGCATAGCTAAATATGCCCATTGTTTTGTGCTTTCTCATAAAATTTATTTTTCAAACTGTCGAACACAGCTGAGTCATCACCTCATTATTCCTATGTTATCTTTTCTGTCCTTTGGGGACATTTTCCCCCACTGCTTAGGTGAGATTTCTTCTATTTGTTACTTCTATTTCTTGCCCTATTCATAGTTGGACTCTAGAGGGTCACACATAATTACCCCAGAGAACTATTTCATGGTATACAAAACTGAAAAGTAAAGTGATTTTAAACAACTCCACACTGTAGGGTGGTGTGCCTACACGTAGGCATACAATCATTCATGTTCTGACTGGTGTGGCTGCAAAGTAGGTACAGCCAAAATGGGCGCTGCCTATATTCTTGCAATAGGATGAAATGGAATGAAATTAAACGGAATTTAATTCTAAATTAACTTCGTATTCATCTAACGCAGTGCCTTACCTTATTAAAAGTAGAATATATATTTGTTGATTAATAAATGATTGGGGAATTGCTGCAGTTGCAGAATCTGGGTTATGTCTTTTACATTATATTTATTTAGTACTGCTTTTACTTTCTTAGCCAGGATTAATTTTGCACATAGGCAAATGATGGCCAACTATGCAGCATAATTTTAGTGTGCAAATATTATTTGACAGAGAATAAAGGTTTAAGACTCTAGTCCTCTTGTAGCAGCCGGAACCCGAAGCCTGGCGGGCCCTTCCCTCCTCCCTCCTTGGCGCGTGGCCCGAGCGCAGTTGCAGCAGGGGCCGCTCCGACGCTCCTTTGCTCGTGGGGGCTGCGTCTAGCCCACCAGACTGTCCCCGTGCCCACCCGCCCGCTCACTGAGCAAGCGGACAAGGGGGAGCTCTGCTCCGGGGGCACCAGTGCCCCGGGCCACCTCATTCATTCATTCATTCACTGGCTGACCGGTGAAGCCAGCGGCGGGCTGAGCCCACAGCGCACCTCTCCACACCCACCCCACCCCTGAGAGCGATTCCAGGGGCGGGCACGTCGACCGCCTCCACGTGGCCACCACGGTCTCCATCACTTGCGAGCCTCGCCCCACCACGAGCCGGAGGACAGCGTTGCTGGAATGGCCGGGTACTTCTTCAGACCCGGCCTCTTTCTGGTGTAACATCTTTCTGCTCCTGGTGTGGTAGCTGCGAGGCAGGCGAGGGCTACAGCAGCCCTGCTCAGCCATTGGCTGGCACCACAGTGGGCCCCGCCCCCTTCCCCTCTTGTACATAAAAGGAGCCCGAAGTCGGTCGGAGGTAAGGTGGGTTTTTTTTTGTTTTTTTTTTAAACTAATATATATTTATTGTAATCAATTCAGAAAACATAAATGCATACATTAAAAAAAAACACACTCATCCCCTACCCCATTTCTGGAATGTTAATATATATTCTTTTTGTTTTCTGTGCTTATACAATATATATGTAGTTATATACATATATACCTTAACTTTCAAGTATTTTTAAACATACTCAAGGAACGATAAGAGAGCCAAAACACTAGAGAGACTAAACATCTTTGGTCCAAAATAAATTTTTGTTAGCTCCAATCTGAGGTATACAGAAGGTATACAAGGTATACAGTTTTATACAAAGTATACAGTTCTACATTCTTCTAGGCAACTTTTTTTTTTATTAGTTTCTGCTTTATAACAAAGTGAATCAGTCATACATATACATCTGTTCCCACATCCCTTCCCTCATGCATCTCCCTCCCTCCCACCCTCCCCATCCCACCCCTCCAGGCGGTCACAAAGCACCGAGCTGATCTCCCTGTGCTATGCGGCTGCTTCCCACTATCTATCTACCTTACGTTTGGTAGTGTATATATGTCCATGCCTCTCTGTCGCTTTGTCACAGCTTACCCTTCCCCCTCCCCATATCCTCAAGTCCATTCTCAAGTAGATCTGTGTCTTTATTCCCGTTTTACCCCTAGGTTCATCAGAACCATTTTTTTTTTTTTTTTAGATTCCATATATATGTGTTAGCATACGGTATTTGTCTTTCTCTTTCTGACTTACTTCACTCTGTATGACAGACTCTAGGTCTATCCACCTCATTACAAATAGCTCAATTTCGTTTCTTTTTATGGCTGAGTAATAATCCATTGTATATATGTGCCACATCTTCTTTATCCATTCATCCGATGATGGACACTTAGGTTGTTTCCAGCTCCGGGCTACTGTGAATAGAGCTGCAATGAACATTTTGGTACATGTCTCTTTTTGAATTATGGTTTTCTCAGGGTATATGCCTAGTAGTGGGATTGCTGGGTCATATGGTACTTCTATTTTTAGTTTTTTAAGGAACCTCCATACTGTTCTCCATAGTGGCTGTACCAATTCACATTCCCAACAGCAGTGCAAGAGTGTTCCCTTTTCTCCACACCTTCTCCAGCATTTATTGTTTCTAGATTTCTTGATGATGGCCATTCTGACTGCTGTGAGATGATATCTCATTGTAGTTTTGATTTGCATTTCTCTAATGATTAATGATGTTGAACATTCTTTCATGTGCTTGTTGGCAGTATGTATAACTTCTTTGGAGAAATGCCTATTTTGGAAATGCTAGTTTGCCATCTTCTCAGTCTGCTAGCTTTCCGATTAAAATCGTTATTCCTTGTTCCAACAACTTGTGTCCCGATTTATTGGCCTGCTGTGTGGAGAACAGAATGAGCTTGGGCTCGGTAACACTATCCCATTAGTCCAGTAGCATAAATTAGATATCTATATCTATACCTGTTGGACTTTTAACACTCTTAGAAAGAAAGAAGTGACTGACTTCCTAAGTTAATGAGATGTATGTCCAAATAGTTTTGTTGGAGAAATGGTGATAATGAACAGGAAATGACCTGGGAGAGATAGACTTAAAGGCAATAAGATCTAGGGTTTTTAGCAACAGCTGAAAAGTTGAGGGGTATTATATATATGAAAACGGGGGGCCATAAAGAGATAATGAGTTCTCTTGTGAGAAAAACTGCCAAATTCACAATATAAAGCTGATCATATTTGTGATTTCATGGCGAATATAAACATGATTCCTAGAAGTCATATCTTATGCTTTGCTCTCACATGAACTTTATAACTATGCTTTGACTTAGAGAAGATTTCAATCTTCTGTTTTTAGCTTCTACTAGAGTTCCCTCATCTCAAAAACAGTCGTAAAGCATGCTGATCATTTTACCCACCGAAATGGTTATAGTGGTAATTTTAATGGTTTTAGCTATCAATGTCTGTGTGTCAACTGTTATCCCTCTGGCCCACATGTCTTTCTATTCCAAGACTCAGACTAAAGACAGCACACAGAATATATCTGATAAGGACTCATATTTAGAGTATATGAAACCTCCTATAACTCAATACTAATGATAGAAATAACTCTATTAAAAGAATCTGAATAGATATTTCTCCAAAGAAGATGTCAAAGGACCAGCAAGTCAAAGAAAGGATGATCAACATCCTCATACATCAGGGAAATGCAAATCAAAAACATAATGAGATAGCACTTTGTATCGACTAGAATGACTATAATCAAAAAGATAAAAACAAGTGTCGATGAGGATGTACAGAAATTAAATCCTTATCTAGTACTGGTAAAAATGCACAATGATGCAGCTTATTTGGAATATTAGACTGGCTATTTCTCAAAATGTTAAGGGTAGAGTTGTCATATGACCCAGCAATTTCACTTCTGCCTATGTCTTTAAGAGAAATGAAAACATGTCCACACAAAAACTTGCACACAAATGTTGATAGCAATGTTATTCATAATAGCCAAAATATAGAAACAACCCAAATGTCTATCAACTCATAAATGGATAAATAAAATGTGGTATATTCATATACTGTAATATTATTTAGGAGTGAAAAGAAACGAACTACTATTACATGCTAAAACACTGGTGAACCTTGGAAGAAGCTAGTCAGTAAATTTGGTGTGTCTGTGGGTGGAGGTGAGCTCAGAGACTTCCTACTCTATCATTTTGGCCACACTCTGTACACATTAAATAGATGAATTGTACGCTATGTGAATTATATCTAAGTAAAGCTGTTATTAAAAATATATAATAGGGGCTATTTAAATCAAGAATTTAAATGATATATGTGGGTAAAACGGGAATAAAGACACAGATCTACTTGAGAATGGACTTGAGGATATGGGGAGGGGGAAGGGTAAGCTGTGACAAAGCGAAAGAGAGGCATGGACATATATACACTACCAAACGTAAGGTAGATAGTGGGAAGCAGCCGCATAGCACAGGGAGATCAGCTCGGTGCTTTGTGACCGCCTAGAGGGGTGGGATGGGGAGGGGGGGAGGGAGGGAGATGCATGAGGGAAGAGATGTAGGAACAGATGTATATGTATGACTGATTCGCTTTGTTATAAAGCAGAAACTAATAAAAAATTAAAAAAAATTATATATGTGGACAAATTGAAAGAGCAGTTGCAGAAGCTGGTCAAGCAACAGCTTTTCAGTAAGTAAAGTCTCATGTTATCAATGGACTATTGGTAACGGAGGCTTCTGGTCAGTCAGACAATAGAATTAAATTTTTCCTTAAATGAAGAAAAAGGTGACTTCAGAAAAAGAGATTTGGGTCTCGTTTGCCTATTTGAATGGTTGTCTGAGGATAACCTGCTTAAGAATTAATATATGGGTAGCAACATCTCACCAATATCAAAGTGGATCTAAAGAATATATCTTATGAATATTTCACTTCATAAATACAAAGTCACCTCACGAGTTTAATAGGGCAATCTCATCTTCAGAATCTTTGGCACAAAAATTGACTGAAGAATTTAAAAGTCTTATTTGAACCAAAAAAATCTTTTCTACTTGTCAAAACAAAAATGGACTTTTGGGGATATTTTATTGATTAAAGATCTCCCATTCCAATATCAACATGTTCCAGCCTTACTAGATATCATAATCTCCATAGATCCATTGATCAGGGAGACATGGACAAGGTGAGAGGTGTGAACTTGTATAAAAGACCTTGAGAATGGACATTGAAGGGGGAGTAATGGCATATTATAGCTACTTCTATTCAAAGGAAATCTGCCTCCTACTTCACCACGACCAGAGATATCCACTGTGCATAATTAACTGTAGCTATAAATCCTCAGTGCTGAGGTGTGCTTGTGTGTCTGCCTGTGAATGAAATCTCATAATTGATGAACCTATTGAAAATAATTATTTCCATGTTTTATTTCTAGATATTATTTCCTAAGCTTTCCTTCCCAAAGTCTCCTATTTATAGAAATAACATTCCTCTCTTCATTTGAAAATAAGCCTCAGATGTTTTTAAATGTTAAATTATAAGTATTATTTGATCAATATATATAAAGAAGACCATCTGAGCTAGTTCATACATCTTGTCATGGGAACTCATCATCAATATAAGATTACCTAGTCAGAAGATGTAATTCACCGAAATATGTACCTTAGACACACCTGTTTAAAATAAATTTTGGAATAATAGTTGTTGAAATGTGGTGAGTCCCAGAAAGTGTCAAAAGACAGACATCACTGACAGTGGGCCGTTCTACTGAGGAAAAGTTAGTTCAGAGCTTAGTCTTAAAATTGTGTTCAAATTTCACCTTCAGCCCCGCAAAGTAATTGATTACATAAATAGTTGACCATAAGAGGAATTAAGTCACAGTCTTTTCACAGAAACACTTTATGCAGTCTTTGGCAATTGATAGATCTGATGAAACACTGCAATTTAGAAGTCTGTATTACATATTTTTTCTTATGGAGTGATAAACATATCCTGATTACATTTCATCTTGGATTTTGTAACATATTATTGATGATTACAAGCCTTTTCTTGTGGTTTGAGAGTTTCTCGGGTACCATGAACATCATCTGCGATCATTCTCCAAGTTTAGTTTAAATAAACCCAATATGAATGGTTTACCTTATTAGGTAAAAAGGCTAAAAATGTATTCAACGTCAACATTCCAAATGAATGAAGTTGGCCCAATAACTTGCATAAAGCAATGTCTTTCTTAGAAAGAAGAGTGAAAAAGCACAATCCTCTCTGAACACATATTTTGGATTTTAAGTAGGTTATCACCTAATACTAATATTTAATTAATTCTGTGAGCTCTCTTTAAAGGAGAAAAGAATACATAAGTTTAAAAATGTTTAAGACTCTCCCCTAAAGAGGCAGATTTCAATAAATAAAATTATATATTCTAGAGTCTGCACCTTACTGAAGACAAGGTACTAGGTAGCTAGAAATCTGGATGATAATAGTATAATACTTCAACTTTTAAATGTAAATTTACAAATAAATCTGTGGAACAGAATAGAGCATATCCCTGTATAGCTAATTAAGCATTTTCAAATTATCCTAGAACCACACTCATATTAAGCCCAAGCAATGTCAAGAAAGAAATCAAACCCATATTACAATACCATACTAGAAACTTCATGTCTAAACTTAGAGTCATGTACCAAAATATTCATTGCAGCTCTATTTACAATAGCCAGGACATGGAAGCAACCTAAGTGTCCATCAACAGATGAATGGATAAAGAAGATGTGGCACATATATACAATGGAATATTACTCAACCATAAAAAGAAATGAAACTGAGTTATTTGTAGTGAGGTGGATAGGCCTAGAGACTGTCATAAAGAGTGAAGTAAGTCAGAAAGAGAAAAACAAATACCGTATGCTAACACATATATATGGAATCTAAAAAAAAAGAAAGAAAGAAAAATGGTCAGAAGAACCTAGGGGCAAGATGGGAATAAAGATGCAGAGCTACTAGAGAATGGACTTGAGGATATGGGGAGGAGGAAGGGTAAGCTGGGACAAAGTGAGAGAGTGACATGGACATATATACACTACCAAAAGTAAATTAGATAGCTAGTGGGAAGCAGCCACATAGCACAGGGAGATCAACTCGGTGCTTTGTGACCACCTAGAGGAGTGGGATAGGGAGGGTGGGAGGGAGGGAGATGCAAGAGGGAAGAGATATGGGGACATATGTGTGTGTATAACTAATTCACTTTGTTATAAAGCAGAAACTAACACACTATTATAAAGCAATTATACTCCAATAAAGATGTTAAAAAAAGAAAAAAAAAGAAAAAAACAATAAAAATAAACTAAAAGATCAGTGAGAAGAGTGCCTTGTGTGTCTTATTCAATAGTGAAACAAATATTTTGAATAAATAAATATAAGAGTATGAGATGTACAAGATAAAACAAATAAATGCAGATCTGCAAGCTAAAATCTTACCTACTTACAAATGTAATAAAAAAGACAAATCAGCAATGTGTGCAAATATAGCCTACATGTACCCCAGACAAAATTTGGATGTTGTTAAGCATAAAGAAGTTTTGTGATATCTGTGTTCCTGCTAATTGGAGTCTGACTGAAATAAGGAACAAACCAACACCTCTCCACACACATAAATGCTCACACATACACCAACACCCCCCCACACACACACACTTTTAATATCCCAGTATGTTGACATGATCCCAGTATGTTGACATGGCTTCCACTGATGTCTTCAGAATGCCTCAGATAGAAAGTAAAGTATTTCCTGGTGTGACAAGTAAATTCTTGATCAGGAGGACCCAATTATTAAGACTCTATTGACAATGAACTTGGAGCAAGTTTCTAAGTAGCTACATAAAATAAACATTGTCTTTCACTGCTGACCACATAAGAGCATGTAAATATATTTTACATAACCAACAGTGTGAAAAATAAAGTTGAGCTACAGCAAACAAAATGTGCCATGAACACTTGTTGTTTGAAGCCATGATGAGTGGTCCACATAAAGAAGATTAATAGGATAAGAATAACACAAGAAGACAAATCCATATAGTGCTCAAGAAGAAACAATGGCTTGACAAATTAAGAGATTTGCATGAATTTCTTGTGTGAAAACCTTGAAAATAAGTATGGATGCTCATTTTTTTTTTTTTTTTTTTTTTTTTACGGTACGCGGGCCTCTCACTGTTGTGGCCTCTCCTGTTGTGGAGCACAGGCTCCGGACGCGCAGACTCAGCAGCCATGGCTCACGGGCCCAGCCGCTCCGCGGCATGTGGGATCCTCCCGGACCGGGGCACAAACCCGTGTCCCCTGCATCGGCAGGCGGACTCTCAACCACTGTGCCACCAGGGAAGCCCTGGATGCTCAATTTTAATATCATTTCATAGTAAACTATAAACATTTTTTCCTCAAAAATATCCGATCATTTCTATTAATTATAATTCTTATAGATTTCCAGGTTAAATAGTCACAGTGTTTTTCTAGGTAGATACAAGAAGGAGAATATCACCTCTGACAGTTGTACTCAGGAGTCTGGTTCCCAGAGTAGGAAAAGCCAGAAAGAAGTACCCCTAACAGAATGGCAATTTATTTAGGCTTACTTCTGACTAGAGAAAAGGAGATTGCTGGAATGACAATAAAATAATAGCAATTTTTATGAATTCTTACTAAGTGCCAGACACTGTTCTAAATGTTACATATGACTCATTTAAGTAACAACCCTATGAGTTAAATATTATTATTAGCCTTAGTTTATAGAAGAAGATACTAAGACACAGAATGGTTATAGAAAAATGAAAAAGAGAATGTCCTAATCTAGTCTATGAATCAAAGGAAGTTTCTTTCCAAAGAAGTTTAGCCTCTACTTTCCTATAATGGTTAGGGAAAATACTTAAAATTATTTGTACTTTTATATATTGACACCTGGTTAAGATGAATCAATTGCAGTGGTGACTTGGCATTCTGGATCAGACAGAATTTCTATCCTTCTATATTCATGTAATTGCTATAAGTTATATATATGAGAGAATCTGATTAAAAGATGCAGATATGCCAGCAATTAATTCTAGATATTATAACTTCTGGTGAGACAATACAGATGAGTTTATAACAATTTTAAATTCCACATCTAATCTTCATTTCTTCTTACACATTCCACTGGATCACTAGCTTAGCATCATTTAAAATATTTATCATATAATATACAGTACAGTGGTTCTCAAGTCTGGCAGTGCATCAAAATCAGGCTGGGAGTGTATAACATTCAAGATGAAGTAAGTCAAAATGTCTAGAAGAAGGGTTCCAGAAATTTAAATTTTTAACCACCTCTTTAGGTAATTCATATGACTCTTAGGTTTGCAAACCAAAAATCATGTACTAGACCTAGACTAACCTGGGATGTCTGACACTGCATACATCAAAGTTTGGAAGGGGCCTTAAAGAAGAGTAAAAAAAAAAATTTTAATCCAAACAGTTTCCTGGAAGAATTGTTAATGAAGGAGGCACCATAAATGTTTTCATTTAACTTAGGCTTGGACCAGAAACAGAATAACGTAAATTGAAATATGTTGGTGTCCAGATGTGTGAAGTCACACATACAGAAACATGTCAAGACTACAGTCAAAGCAAACTTTAAAAGGAGGCTCAGAACTGGTTTTAAGTCAACATTTATTGGGCAGAAATTATTTAAGTGCCAAAATCATAAATCTAACAGCTGGAACAAACTTCATGACATGATTGTAGGAGATATAAAGAAGGAAAAGTTTTATACAATAGATAGATAGCTTTTTTCAAAATACTGAAGATTTTAGATTTCCCTGAAAATTAATTTCTATCAAAAGGGAGAAGCATCTTAATTTTCACTGATACCAAGAAACCCATTATTCTGTTCACTGTGTATATTACACAAATATACACATGCTATGGAAGGGAAAATAGTGTATTTTTAAGTAGTGAGATCTCCTAACCATTTACAATTCTGTAAATTAAAAGTTTTTTTAACATTTTCTCAGTAGCATTTTCCATTGTGTATATTCTCTCCAATAAGAGGCTCATGGTGAAGTCTGTAAATCACCACTTGCTATTTACCCCCATTGGATATTCATAATGTACATTACTACATAGTCTTTAGACAGACCTGCCATGATCTGTTCAATTTTATTTAATTCAGTGTTTCTCAAACTTATTTCACAAGAGACTCCATTTAAAAATTTTAAAACATCTATTATCCCACAAGGAACATGCTCTGGAAAACACTGGGTAGACAAATTTGAAAATATAACTTTATGGGGAAATGGCTTTTCATCAAGAAAACAACTTCACAAACAAAATAGAAGGAGTGGTCTCAAAGATTTTTAAAAGAGTGTAATTGTTCAGACAAATTAAGATAAAGATACTTAGCAAGTTGTGCCTTCTTAAGAGGGGTACATGTTTTAGCTTCCTTTTTTCATTTTATTAGCTATTTTTCAATAAAACATGGCATTTTATGTAATCATATTTTATTTGAATTCTTCCTTTTTTAAATCTTTGGATATTGCTTCATATATGTGACCTCAGTGCAACTAGTCAATTTCTAAATATAGCAAAATGCACAACAAGCTAGTTGGGAAATGTAGACTAAACAAATGGTTGTAATAGAGTCTTCATTTTTAACTATGAATTTTTGCATCATGTAAGAAAAAAACCCATAAATCCTAGGCTATATTTATATAGCATAAATAAAAGCTAACAATCAGTCAAAATTTAGGATGCATTGCAATATGTTTCTATATAGGTAACATCTATGTATTTTTAAATTACCTTTTGCAATTTACCAATGCCTAATAAAATAGTTTTAAAAATGGAAGGAATTTTAGAGACTGTTTGTTTCAAACTCCTCATATCATTTATGAGATAGAAGGTGGTCCAAAGCAATAAAGAATCTTAACCAAGGTTATATCAGGTTAAAACCTTCTCTGGTAATATTCAATTCTATTTCTTAATGTAATTAAGTTCATCCAACATTTATTAAGCACATAATATGAGACAGGCTTATCCAATTCCAGTTATAAGTACAAAGCTACTGAGACTGCAGGATGTTGCAATCACTCAGCAAGCTTATTCCAAAGGAAATGAAGGAGACAAGACAGAATTCAGTCCAGATACCCTCAAATCACTTAGAAAATATGATTGTAAAGGGTATCCTGGAAAATGGGCCCCAAAATGCAAAGTGTTTACAAATTAAAATTCCTTCTGGGACTTCCCTAATGGTCTGGTGGTTAAGACTCCAGGCTACCACTATGGGGGCACAGATTCCATCCCTGGTCAGGGAACTAAGATCCAAAAAAAGTTCCTCTCAGAAACAATAAATCCCCCAAAAGAATTCCCCCATAGTTCTCTGAATCAGCAGCGCGTGGCTTCTGTGCGGCCTTCAGAGATTTGCTGGTCACGCTAATAACATGCTTGAAAACCTGAGAATGAAGTAGCAAACTCTCTTCTCTCTCCTTCCTTCCCTTAGGGAAGAAATTTCAGTAAAAAGCTAAGAAAGTTTACAAAATTGGGGCCTTGGGGCTTTGAAAGCTGAAATTATAGAGTTTTGCTAAACACTGACCCTCTGTGGGTAGAAGGCCACAAATGCCACTCTGGCTGAGCCTCCTATTTACACAGCCAGTGTTCACAGAGACTGAATTCCAGGGGGCTTGAGAATGTGGGATGCTGTTCAGGCCCCCGGGAATCCCCAAACGAACCCAGATCCAGCCGATGTATTGTTCAGCTACAAGGAAAACCCAAATGTGTGGCTCTTACCACTTGATTTCACAGTGGGGAAAAACAAACTTTAAATCTTTGGGGATCAAAATATGAAACATACACACTTAAAATACTCTTCACTCTTTCCCACATTCAACAGCTTTTGTGCCACTTCTAGATACTTGATATCCAAAATGTCCATTATATAGATTTTACTGAAGGATATGCATACATATACATATGTATATAGAAACACATTTTTTTTTTTGTAATGATGATGGGCAGAAATTTTACAGCTTGTTATTTGTATGTTTAAAGACATCCTCACACCCCCTTCCAAACAACAGTGTTACATCCCGGGGTGTGTATCTAACTTATAAAGATGTATAGTATATTTATTTTGTGTATTCACAAATGTTTATTTTACTGTTTTAGAGCCTTCCACTCTTTGTGGTTCATTTCTCTTTGCCTTGTGTTTAAAAGAGCACAGTTCTAGTCACACACGAAGTCCACTGGGGCTTGGCAGTGAAAGACCTAGATAGCAGACCTGTGTAGATATGCCAAGACACTCCCAAGGCCTCCACATCTAATCAAGATGGGAAGCAGATCAAACTTTCCAAAATTCACAAAGGTGAATAGTGACCTGGAGCAACTGATAGAAGCTACTGAAGCAGGTTTCCACTTCCACTTTACTGTTGTTCTTACATGTTGTGGCCAGAATTGGCTCTGCACACAGGCAAGTGAGTGGCCATCTATGCAGTCTTAGAATAAATAATTATTTTTAGCAAAGTCATAATTAAAAATTCAATGTAGGGCTTCCCTGGTGGCGCAGTGGTTGAGAATCTGCCTGCTAATGCAAGGGACACGGGTTCGAGCCCTGGTCTGGGAGGATCCCACATGCCGCGGGGCAACTAGGCCCATGAGCCACAACTGAGCCTGCGCATCTGGAACCTGTGCTCCACAACAAGAGAGGCCGCAGTAGTGAGAGGCCCATGCACCGCAATGAAGAGTGGCTCCTGCTTGCCACAACTAGAGAAAGCCCTCACACAGAAACGAAGACTCAACACAGCAAAAATAAATTAATAAATTAATAAACTCCTACCCCCAACATCTTCTTTAAAAAAAAAAAATTCAATGTAAAAAATTCAACACTTTCTATATACTTATAATGAAAAATTAGAAATTGATGTTTAAAAATAAAAACATAATTTATAATAGCATAAAAATATGAGATGATTATGGACAAGTTTAATAAAATACTTGGGAAGTCTATACCCTAGAAATGACAAAACACTGCTGAGAGAAATTAAAGACCTAACTAAATTGAGAGACATCCCAGGCTCATGAATGGGAAGACTCAGAATTATGAAATGTCAGGTTTCCCCAAGTTGATTTATAGCCTTATCAAAAGCCTAAAAAAAAAAAAAAAACCTAGGTTTTTTTTTTGTTGTTGTTGTGACATACACAAGCTGATTCTAAGAGTTTTTATGAAAATGCAAAGGGCCTAGAATAACAGGAACAATTTTGGCAAAGCAGAATGAAGTCAAAAGACTTCCATTACCTGACATCAAGACTTTATATTATAGAGCTGGAATAAACAAGACAGTGTGGTATTGGTGTAGGATCAGACATAGATCAATGGAGAAGAATTAAAAGTCCAGAAATATTCCACACATATACGGACAATTGATATTCAATAAAAGAGCAAACACAATTCAATGGATTCAATGGGAGGAAAAGATGTCTTTTCAACAAATGATGCTGTGATAATATCTATGCATCAAAAAAAAAAAAAAAAACCTTAGCCCTCATATTACACCAGTATTACTACTACAGACTCATTCTTCTCAGTATTATAAACTCAGTGTTACTAACCCATTCTACAGATGCTGCATATATAAGGTAGATAAAAGAATTCAGTGTTTGACTTTGGGCAGGTCACCTCATAGATCACCATCAGTCAAATGAGGGACAGACTTTCTACTCTCCTATTTTCACTAAAAAATGTATAATGTTCTACAAATACAATTAACGTTTGTATCTATTATGGACATAAACATTAAATATGCTACATTTATATATGTTTACATGCATTAGAACTTTAAAAAATTTAGTGTAAGGTAGATGTGAGACTTGTTACAGTAAACAAAACTGATCGAAAGGGAGATTTAACTATGTGCAATGTTTAATTCACCAGGTGTTTGACAAAACAAAACAAAAAAAAGTGAGTTAATCAAAAACTGTGTGTGTGTGTATTCCTTTGCAATTAGTAATTTTGGCTATTTCACGGCATGAGTAACAAACAAGAATTGATTAGTTCTTACGACTTGGTCTAATGGGTCTGATAGTTCCTTTCTGGAATTTAGACTTATTAACTTCCTCATACATACTTGAGAGTTGGTTATTTTCTGAAGATGTACAAGAATTTTGCAGTATTTTGTGGTTGATTGAAAATTGGAAAATGATGAAAATACATTGGATGGACTAGGGCCCTGGGAGCAGCTAAAAGAAAAAAAAAAGGTTTCTAAAGTACTTAAAAAGGCATTTATGGGATGGAAAATTACTGTGGATTTTTATAGAAATCTCCTTATTAGAATTCTTAAGGAATTCTTCCTTTTAAAAGTGTGGTTTATACCCATATTATGCTGTAGGCAATCAGAGTTTAAGATTTTTATTTAATGCATAAATATATTCTTCAAGGAGTGTTTCCACTCCAGTGAATATTTAAATATGCTCTAAGGCATTTGGGGTATTAAGGAAAGCTTGAGGAAATATATGAGCATTTGTTTTTCCAGAAAGCTATACCAGGAAAATGCATGAGGCATAAAGCTTGAAAATACCAAATTTCCAAACAAAAGAAAGAATGTGTCTTCCACTCCCTCTTTTTCACTATTAGAAAGTGAATAAAATAAACATAGCCTTCTTATAGACTTAAAGTTCAAATTGCTGTATGAGTCAGACTGTGATGATGTTCTCTATATCTTTCAAGTTATAATGAAACATAAGCAAACTACTATGGAAAAAATCTAGCCACAAGCTCCTTTTTCCTCCCTCTTCTATATAAATTAGTTTTTTTAAAGCCAAACCAAACCCTCATGCCTGGGTTACAAACTTTATTTTGATTTCATTTTTAAATGACCCAACCAAAAATCCCTAAGCCAAATACCACAAGGAACTCCCTGCCTTCTCCTCCCCAAAGTAAGAATCTGGAATTAAACTCTTCTGGTTACAATTACATAGTCACTTTAAAAGTATATGGTAGTCCCATTTTTGTCATTGAGGTAACTGATATACTTGAGCAGAATATATTATTAATCTTTAGCTCTTTGGCTCCTAAAAGAAAATATTTTTCTTTAAAAATTGATGTCATCAATCACTAGAGTACAATTTGGCAATATTGATCTATTTATCATCTATCTCTTACAAATATACCTATTCTTCTACTGAGAAATTCATTTTTAGGAATTTATCCTGCAACTGTATTTCAAAAATTTTGCAGAGATTTATGTACAAAGATATTAACTGCAACATTGCTCTGTAAGAGCAGAAGATTGAAAACAACCCAAATGTCCACCAACATAAGGTTATTTAATAAATGAAGGTAGGTCAGTACAATGGAAAGCTATTCAGAGTTAAAAAGCAAAAGGCAGCTCTAATTTGACCTATATAGAATACCCACTGAGATACATTATCAAAAGAAAAAAACTAGGTTTTATAAAAGTATGTAAGATATACAATTGCCTGCAGTTATAAGTGCATATATACACTGATAAATAAATACAATATCTCTGGGAGCGTACATAAGAAATTGGTAGTACGGTTTGCCTGTGAGATAGGATTAAATATCAACTAGTGTACAGAGTGGGCAAGAGACTTACCTCTCACTGAATTCCATTTTATTAGTTTTGAATATGGATTATGTGCATATATTATCTATTAAAATAATCATCTTAAAAGGTAATATACACCTAAAAAGCATTCTTTATACTGAACATGATGAAGAAGAGAAACACTGCTTATGGGGAAAAAATAAACACACTAGAGAAAAATAAAACCTAGCCAAACAACACAAATGATTTTAAGCTGTTAGTATTTGGTGCTAACATTTAAGAATATTACTGAGACGATTGCAATGTTGTAAACATCTCCACTGTTTGCATAAATTTTGTTGTGGGAAGAGAATACTTGTCAGCAGCAATTAGAAAAAAATTAAAAGTAAAATACTGTTGGCTGATTGAATATTTGCAAACCACACATGAGGAAATAGCATTTATTTAGAGTGGTTGGAGTCAAGGAGAACAAAGTTCCTAGAAAGAAGTTAGACTTTTCTTTCATGAGTCAAGAGCAATACCTGTGTCCAGAAGTTAATAAATACAAGTCAGGACTCAAAGGACGAATACAAGATTTACCCAAGAATATTCCTGCAAAGTGGGGTTAAGGTGAGGTTCTAGCATCTTTTAATTAGCAAAAGAATGAACTGTAATCAGAAATTTCTTCTAAAAGCTTAATTTGCTGGTTGAGAGGGAGGAACTGCAGTTCACTCTTCTAGAGCCATAAATCCATGACATAGCCAGCCAACTTATCCATCTGGTTAGAATTATATGCTGTTTGTGACTGATTGCTTCTTGATTCTTCTTGTCTTTAATGCTTTCTAACACTTTGGGGATCACTTTGATAAGTTCTAATATTTATAAAGTTGGGGTGAGCACAGTAAGACCTTAAAGAAACAAATTCTCTGCACTACCATCTCTACACAGTGGCTTCAACATCTTCAGTGATTGTTGACAGATAATAACAGGGACATTCCATCTATTGTGGGGAAAGGAACCACATCACTTAGACTATCAAAAACAAATATCTTTAACTTTTAAACCATGAAGTACATCCAAGTAGCAGAAACAAAAGTTCTTACATAGAAAATATTTATCATTATATAATTTATATGGATCTTTTTGTTGTTATTCACTCTCCTCCTCCTCTACTCTGAGTAACCCCAGACCCTTTTTCCCTAAGCCTTATCCGCTATGTCAACTTATATTTACTTGCTATTAAGTAGGTAGATATTAATTATTTCCATAACAAACTTTATATTTTTATAATATATATAATTTCAATATGTTTTGACAAGCATTGTTTTATTAGAATTTCCCAGTAAGCCTATTAGCAGTTCAGAATAGAAATTATTGGTGCCATAATATTTTAGATGAGGAAACTGATGTTTGTAGTTTTTAAGAAAATTGCTTAAAGTTCTACAAATAATATGAAATAAAAGAGAAAACACACTCCAATCTGACTGTTCCTCAACTGGAACAACAAATATGTGCCTCCCACAAAAAAAAAAAAAAAAAAAAAAAAAAAAAACTGCCAGAGAAATGTGCGCCAAAAGGAACAGGATAGTGCTTGTTTCTTAAGGACTCGATAAAAATTTCAGTTAGTAGGTCTACTTGATGAGAAGTCAAATCACTTATCATACAATGAATTGAAAGATCCTCTGATGGGCTGTAAATCTCTTTATCACAGAGATTTTTGTCAAAAGACTTTATCCAACGATGGGAGATGACTAAAAATGGTCTTTCATCTATCACTGTCACCATATTGAGTTCCAGACAAAGAGTTCCAGAAAAAGAGCTATCATTGTTCAACTCAATTTTATTTTCTTTGCAAATATATAATGAGTGCAATAAAAGTATTTTAAAATATATTTTTGATAAGCACTTTTCCCTGGAAAAATATCTGCTAAATAATCTGTTTAAAAATTTAAATTCAAAAAGTAATGGCAAAGAGTGAGTTCCACAGGCTTCCTCATTTCTCTGCTACTGTTACAGGTTGAATTCTGTCCCTTTCAAAAATAAATTTGTATATTAAGGTCTTTAACCTCCAGTACCTCAGAAGGTAACCTAATTTGAAACAGAGTATTTGCAGATACTTTATTAATTAATTAAGATGAGATCATAATGGAGAAAGTTGGGCCCCTAATACAATATGTCTGGAACCTATATAAAAAGGAAACTCTGGGCACAGACACACACACACAGGAAGAACATAACTTAGAAATAAAGGAAGAAATTAAAGTGATGTTTCTATAAACCAAAGAATGCCAAAGATGGGCAGCAAACCACAGAAAGCTAGGCAAAACTCACGGAACGATTCTGCCTCACAGCCCTCGGAAGAAAACATTCCTGCTGACACCTTGATCTCAGGCTTCTAGCCTCCAGACTGAGAGACAATATATTTCTGTTGTTAAGCCACTCAGTTTGTGGTCTTTGTTCCCACATCCCTAGCAAACTAAAACACCCACAAGTATGACGAATTTAAGGAGAATTCCAGCTACGTATGTAGTTTTAAGGTGTACAGCTGGCAACACTGGGTAATTAGGAGCAGAAATCACCAAGAAAAAGAATAACTGAGATAGAAAGAAAAGGGATATGGATTAAGGACAAGAACCCATATAGGATGAATGAAAGGAAAACTTCCTGGTTGAGAGTTAAGAGTATGTGTGAGAAAGGTGTTAGCAAGTGGCCACTGTAAAGGACAGTGAGTCAGACAGTGACTGAGGAAGAGGAACTTTAAGCTGTTTGTGTACCCCAAAAGTGCTCCCACCAAACCTCCAACCTATGCATACAAACATCCTTCCAACTTTAAATGTTTGTAAAAAAATGAATATATCAATTACATATGGACACATTTAAAAATATAGACATACATTTTTTTCTCTCTAAATGCTGTTTCTTTGAATCAACACTGCATGAAGACTAAGCCAAGATTGTATTATATCTATTACATTTAGATTATATGTATGCAAAATGTATAATGTATATTATATATTTTATTGAATTTTAAAGTATGGATTATTTGAATATATATAAAAGTATAGATACTTATGTGCCAACCACACAGGCTTTATATTTCCACCTTATGTAATGAAATAAAACATGAATTAGTTTCTACCACTATCATCATAAATTACCACAAACAGTGACTGAAACGACACATATTGTTTATTATTCTACAGATTAGAAATCTGACATGGGTCTTCCTGGGCTAAAATCAAGGTGCTGGCAGGGATGAATTACTTTCATAGGTTTTTAGGAGAGAATTCCCCCTTTCCCTTTTCCAGTTTCTAGAGGCTGCCTGCATCCTTGGTTCACAGTCTCCTTCCTCCATCTTCAAAGACATATCAGAGGGTCTAGTCCTTCTCACATCACAGCATCGTGCCCTCCTCTTCTTCCTCTTTCTTCCTCCTTTAAGGACGCTTATGATTACACTGGGTCTACTCAGAAATCCAAGATGATCTCCCTATCATAAAGTCAGCCGATTAGCAACCTTAATTCCACTTGCAAACTTAATCCCCATTTGCCGCATAACCTGATGTATTCACAGGATCCAGGGATTAGGATGTGGACATCGTGGTTGGGGGTTAGAGCATTATTCTGTCTATCAGATATGGTAAACGCCAATTCCCTCATCTCTCTCTCCCTCTTCACTCCTAGAATATTTTTTTTACTGTTTTTCAACATATTTGTGAAATATGTGTTTTTATAGTATTGTTTTGAGTATTTAAATTTTTCAATGATATTACATTTAATGAGAATTTACATTCCAATTTACTCAGGATAGTCTGAGTTTACATAGTATAGTTGATTTACAATGTTGTGTATAAAAGCTTTTGAACAGCAAAGAAAACCATCAATAAAATGAAAAGACAACCTACTAAATAGGAGAAGATATTTGTAAATGATATGTCTGATGAAGAGTTAATATCCAAAATATATAAAGAGCTCATATGAACAACTCAGTATGAAAAATACAAGCAATCCAATTAAAAAATGGGCAGAAAACCTGAATAGACATTTTTCCAAAGAAAACACAGGCACATGAAATGATCCTCAACATCACTAATCATTAAGGAAATGTGAATCAAAATTGAAGTGAGATATCACCTAACACCTGACAGAATGGTTATCATCAAAAATACAGCAAATAATAAATTTGGAAAGCATGAGGGTAAAAGTGAACCATAGTTCACTGTTGGTGGAAATGTAAATTGGTACTGTCAGTTTGGAAAACAGTATAAAGATTCCTCAAAAAATTAAAAATAGAACTATCATATCCAGCAATTCCACTCTTGGGTATATGAGTGAAGAATATAAAAACACTAGTTCAAAAAGATATATGCACCTTAACATTCCAATGTTCATAGCCTCATTATTTACAATAGCTAAGATATGGAAGTATATATACACATAGTGGAATATTACTCATCCATAAAAAAGAATGAACTTTTGCTATTTTTGACAGCATGAATGGACCTGGAGTGTGTTATGCTAAGTAAGTAAATCAGACAGAAAGACAAATACTGTGTGTTTTCACTTATATGTGGAATCTAAAAAATACAGCAAATGAATGAATGTAATAAAGCCAAAGCAGACTTATAGATACAGAGAACAAACTAGTGGTTACCAGACAGGAAAGTCATGGGGGGAAGGAAAGATAGAGGAAGGGATTAGAGGTACAAACTACTAGGTATAAAATAAATAAGAACCAAGGGTGTAAAGTATAGCACAGGAAATATTACCAATATTTTATAATAACTTTAAAGGGAGTATAATCTAAAAATTATTGAATCACTATTTTGTACACCTGAAACTAATTTAACATTGAAAGTAAACTATAAAATTAAAAAAAAATTATACTTAGTGAAATAAGCCAGACACAAAGGACAAGTATTATATTATTCCATTTATATGAAGTACCTAGAACAGTAAAATTCGTAGAGACACAAAGTACAATAGAGGTCCCAGGGACTGGGGGGAATAGGAGGGGAAAGTTATTGTTTAATGGGTACAGAGGTTTTGGTGGGGGTAATGAAAAAGTCTTAGGCGTAGGTAGTGGTGATGGTTATACAAGTTTGAGAATGTATTTAATGCCACTGAATTATACACTTATAAATGGTTAAAATGGTCAATATTATACAAGGTATACTTTTCGACAATAAAAATATTATAAAAATAAATTCTTACCCAGTGGGCTTTTAAATTTGCTTTTAAAAATAATCTTTCTTTACTATATTCATAGTACATATAAAGAGTATATATATAGTTTGATGATACTAAATCCCCTTTAATAAACTACTTCTAATTCAGTTTTACTGCTTTGTAGATTTTTGTGAAATAAGGTTTAAATTTAACGGCATGAAAGGATAAACCAAAAAAATCTAGCTGCTTTGAATGTTGTCTAATTTTTTAAAAATATACTTGTTAATAGTAATTTGCTATTATCCCACAATCACTTCAGTTATGTGAACTATGTTGTCTGTCATTTCTATTAACTTCTACATGCCTTTTGCAAGAAGTGTTGGCAAAGATAATTATTTTCAAGAATAAAAGTTGCATTTTGCCAAAGGGAATGGGATAAAACAGTGGAACATTTGCATTTTCTTCAAAATGCCAGTCTTATAAATTCTGGGTGGACTCTAATTTTGGTGGTAAAAGCTTGCCAGTCCTTTCTGGATGAGATGTATGATTGGAACTTACTTGTGTCCTTCTTTTAATTGAAGATGTGGAGACCAAAAGTTTTCCAATACATTTTTTTCTTAATGATAATAGTAATGAGTATTTATTGTGTAGCATCAGTGGTCCTATGGATGGCCACAACTTGTGCTAAATAAATTGAAATGAGGCCTAGCTTCACAGCAAATGTGGCATAACCCAAGCACAATTTAGTGTGAAATATCATTGAAATGGTATGCTATCATTGAATCTTAATTTCCCCTCAAACCTCAGTATCTCACAATGTTTAAGTGCATGGATTCCAGAACCTCTTTACATGGGTTCAACTCCCAGCTCTACCATCTATTAGCCATGGAAGCCTGAGGAAGATACTTACCGTTTGTGCCTCAGTTTCCTTGTCTGTAAAGTGGGGAGATAATAGTAGCTAGCTCATAGAATTGTGATGAGGCTTAAAGGTAAAGTATTTAAAATAGTACTTGAACAGGTAAACATTTATAATTGGTAGCTAACTTTTTCACAAGATACACAACTGTCTGCTCAATATTAATGTTTTAGATTAACACTTCAGTTATGTCTTGTACTTAATGAAGCTTTATCCTCTTTACTACCAGATTACTTTCATTTTCCTAAAAGCATTCTTTCATTTTCTTGCCCCAGTTTGTTTATTTGGGGGATGAATATTTCTTCACAGTGACCATATGCTTTCCATGAGTGACTGTCATCCTAACCAAACCAGGTCTCCTATTTTTGGTACCCAGGCAACTATCTTTGTTTATAGTGGCATTATTAACAGATGATGGTGCCAGGCAAAACTTTAATTAAAATGACGGGATATTTTGTTTGGTTGTAGTTTATCTAAAAAGTTAAATTTAAAAAATTTTTTCGTTATCATCATATCCAGAGTCTCACATATCTTTAGTTAACCTTAAAATGCCAGAAATCATAGTTAATGATGTCTATTAGGTGCATTAATAAAAAATAATCTTGAGGAAAACCTCTAATGGGATGATTATTTTTCCTTATTTTTTTTCCTGCATTATATAACATCTGAAAATAAAATAATGGCTGGCTCTTGGATTTTTATTTATTAACAACAGAAGAAAATGTATAGTACAGATTAATATTTTCAATAATTAATTAATTACAACAAACTATGAAAATATATAGTTGGTACCCTCTGACCAACATCTTCCCAATTCCTGCCCTCCTACCCCCAGCTCCTGGTATCCTCCATTCTACTCTCTGTTTCTGTAAATTCAGCTTTTTATATTCTACATATAAGTGACCTCATACAACTCTTTCTCTGTCTGACTTATCTTACTTAATGTAATGCCCTCAAGGTCCATCCATGTTGTCAAAAATAACAGGCTTTTCTTCTTTCTCCTGGCTGAAAAATATTCCATTGTACATGTGTGTGTGTGTGTGTGTGTGTGTATATATATATATATACACATATATATGTGTGTGTGTATGTATATATATACACACACACACATATATATGTGTGTATACCATGTTTTCTTTATTCATTCATCTGTTGACTTATGTTGCTTTCATATCTTGACTATAGTGAATAATGCTGCAATAAACATGGGGGTGCAGATATCTTTTTTGATTTCCTGTTTTCATTTTTTTGGATATATGCCCAGAAGTGGAATTGCTGGATCATATGGTAGTTCTATTTTAAATTTTTGAGTAAATTTCATACTGTTTTCCATAGTGGTCAAAATAATTTACATTCCCACCAACAGTACAAAAGGGTTTGTTTTATGTTTTTTGTTTTGTTTTGTTTTGTTTTTACATCCTTGCCAACACTTTTTAATCTCTTCTCTTCTTCATAATAGCCATTCTAACAGGTGTGAGGTGATATCTCATTATGGTTTTGATTTGCATTTCCCTGATAATTAATAATGTCAAGCATCTTTTCAAGTACATGTTGACCATTTGCATGTTTTATCCGAAGAACTTCCTATTCAGTTCCTCTGCCCACTTTTTAGTTAGATTGGTTTTCTGTTACTGTATGAGTTGTATGAGTTTTGGAACTTTTAATTTGTCCCAAAGTTGCTAAAGCAAAAATCATGATAAAACCTTCTGCTTTCCTTTATAACCCCCAATGCAAAACAAACAAACAAACAAACAATAAAACCAAAACCAAAAAATTCCGTAGGAGAAAAAAATAGTTTTGTACATGGGAGGAAACAATATAAATTCAAAACTTACAGATAAGGGTTAGTTCTATCACTCTTCTCTTTCAAAAGTTTATACGAATATCCAGTCAACACCAACAGGGTTATCTCCCTTGAAATGTTACCTATACAGATTTCCAAGTAGACCACAGGGCTGTATACTGTCTTGGAATGTACTCAGAAGGCTCCGTCACTGAGCAGGCAACAGAGTAAACACCTCAGAGTCCTTTCTTTCAACTGGAAGAGGGAAAGACAGGGATAGAAGACACTATTCAAACTTCGTCTTCTTTCCTTGTGGCTTGTGGTCTCCTCCACCTCCTCTGAAGCCTCCTCACCCTGCAAAGCCTCCCCTGCCTCTGCCACCAAATCCACCTGGGCCACCTGTGCCACCACCTTGGCCTCCAAAGCCACCTTCACCCTTAGCCTTGGCCCAATCCAGATTAACTTTGTTTCCATCAATTTCACCATCTCCCATGGCCTCCTTGGCAGCTTTGGCATCTTCCTCATTGTTGTTTTGTTTCCATCAATTTCACCATCTTCCATGGCTTCCTTGGCAGCTTTGGCATCTTCCTCATTGTTGAAGTCTACAAAACCAAACCCCTTGGAGGATCCAGTCTCCCGGTCAATGACTCTCCTTGCACAAATAGAGCCATCAAATGACTCCTTTAATGTCTCTTCTGTAGTATCCTCAGACAGACCTTTGACAAACAGAGTTTTGGATGGCTGGATTCTTGCATTAGGTGATTCCCTGGGTTCTTGCAACTCCAGCCTGATTTCTCTGCCCTCATTTTCCATTTTATTACATGAATTTAAAGCTTCTTTAGCATCTTCAAATGAAGCAAATTCTATAAATGCATAGCCTTTAGATTTGCCATTTTGGTTCCGGGGCACTTTGATAAACATTGCCTTCTCAAATGCTTCCTGAAGAGTTTCTTCCGTTGCACTATAGGAGAGGTTGCTCAAAACCAGGGTTTAAAAAAAATTTTTTTTTATATATATATTTTTTGCGGTACGCGGGCCTCTCACTGTTGTGGCCTCTCCCGTTGTGGAGCACAGGCTCCGGACGCGCAGGCTCAGCGGCCATGGCTCACGGGCCCAGCCGCTCCACGGCACGTGGGATCCTCCCGGACCGGGGCACGAACCCGTGTCCCCTGCATCGGCAGGCGGACTCTCAACCACTGTGCCACCAGGGAAGCCCACAAAACCAGGGTTTTTGATTCACCACTCCAAGTGCTATTCTCTCCACCTCTATAGTCTTGACTTTGACCTTTCTCTCTGGTATAGTACAAGGAAATGGATCGCCCATCTATCTCTGTTCCTTGCTTTTCTTCCAAGTTTTTCTCTGAATCAGCTTCAGTCTTAAATTCAATATAAGCAATCCCTTTACTCTTCCCATGCTTGCTGACTAATCTGATCTCCACAGCATCTTCAAACACTTCTTTTAATTCTTCCTGAGTAATTTTATAAGGCAGATTTTAACCAAAAGTGTTCTCGCATATCGATCTTTCTTATTGCCTTTTCCCTTTGGTTTTTCAAGTTTAATTTTATTGACAAAGACTTTCAAACCAGTGAGTTCCAAGGCTTTTTCCAGGTCTTCAGCAGATTCAAAATCCACATAGCCAAACTTCCTAGACACACCAATTCTGACAACAACAACTGCAAGATCATTTTTAGCAAAAAGGTCACTGATACCCGTTTTCAATTCAGGAGAAAATTTACTGAAGTTCAGGTTTCCAACAAAGAGATTGAAAGATGTAGTTGGTTCTGTGGCTTCCACTTTCTGTTTCTTGGCTTCAAGAGCTGTTTTTGTTTGGCCATTTCCTTCTTTCGTTTTCCAGGTGCTTCTTTGACAGGTTCTTCCTCCTCTTCCTCCTCCTTGTCATCCTCCTCATCATCCTCTTCATCTTCAACAGTGCTGTTTGCCTTCACAGGAGCAGCTTTTGCTGGAGCTTTCTTTCCTTTGGCTGGTGCAGTCTCCATAGCTGCTTCTTCAGATTCATCTTTGTCATTCTCATCATCCTCATTGTCCTCATCATCATCTTCATCCTCATCATCTGATGAGTCTTTATATATTTTGGAAATTAACTCTTTATCCAATATATGGTGTGCAAATATGTTCTTCCATTCCATAGGTTGCCTTTTCACACTGCTGATTGTTTTGGGGGTTTTATTGCTGTGCAGAAACTTTTTAGTTTGATGTAATCCCACTTGTTGCTTTTTGTTTTTTTTTGCTTGTGCTTTTGGTGTCATACTCCCAAAAATATTACCAAGATTAATAGACTTTCTCCATATGTTTTCTTCTGAAACTCTTATGGTTTCTGGTCTTATTTTTAAGTGTTTAAAATATTTTGAGTTAATTTTTGTGAGTGGTATAAGATAGGGATCCAGTTTCATTTTTCTGTATGTGGTTGTCCAGTTTTCCCAACACCATTTATGAAGAGACGATCCTTTCCCCATTGAGTATTCTTGGCTCCCTTATTGAATATTAACTGACCTTATATGCAGGGGTTTTTATGGATTCTCTATTCTGTCTCATTGATCTATGTATCTGTTATTATGCCAGTACCATACTCTTTGCTCACTATAACTTGGTAGCACATTTAAAATCAGGAAATGTGATGCCTTCAGCATCATTCTTCTTTCTCAGGATTGCTTTGGCTATTTGAAATCTTTTGTGGCTTCACACAAATTTAAGGGTTTTTTTTTCTATTTCTGTGAAAAATGCCATTGAAATTTTGATAGGGATTACATTGAATCTGTAGATGGCTTTGTGTAGTATGAACATTTTATTAATATAAATTCTTCTGATCCCTAAACAAGGGATATCTTTCCATTTGTATCTTATTCAGTTTCTTTCATCAATGTCTTGTAGTTTTCATTGTACAAATCTTTCACTTCCTTAGTTAAATTTATTCCTAAGTGTTTTATGGCTTTTGGTACTATTGTGAATGGAATTGTTTTCTTTATTCCTTTTTCAGATATTTAGTTGTTGATGTATAAAAGCACAACTGATTTCTGTATGTTGATTTTATAACCTGAAGCTTTACTGAATTCATAGATTACTTCCAACAGTTTTTTGGTTGAGTCTTTAGAATTTTCTATATATAAGATCATTATCAACTGCGTAATGAACAGTGAGTTTAAATGTGTCATCCTTTTTGTTTTATTAACTTATATTGCAATGAAAAATAAAAGTAATTTGAGTAAAATTAATTAAGCAATTTCTTATATCAGCCAACAATTCCATTACTAGGTACTGATCTGGCATTTAAATATTAGGCTAAAGAATTGTGAAAATGGAATAATCTACAGTAAATTTCAATATTGTGTTCTTAATGTCTTTAGTAGGTCATGAAAGGAGTATTAAAAAACAAAAATGCCTTTATGTTAATTTGTAGAAAATGGGAATCAATATAACTGACTTGATTTTGCATGAAGTTTCACCATCTAAGTGTAAAATACTACTTTGATGGAAACTGAATCGTTATCCACATCTGGGGTCAATTCTAGGAAAAATAGCAGTTGGCTGATTCAATATTTCATGTCTACTCCTATCTCCTCTGAGCATCCCATCCATGTCTGATTGTTTTTCTAGGGAGGATACATATTACAAGGAATAGAGCATGCTTTTTACAATCTAGAAAGACCTTAAAAATCCCAACTTTTGAGGGGGCTGATACATAACTCACCTTGCGAAAGTTCCCCTGTGAAACTCCTCATCTGTAAAGTAGTGGCATGGATAACCTCTTAGGTTTGTTTTAATAAATAAATATTACAGAAATGTTATGGTGTGTGTGTCAGATATACAATAAATGTTAACATTTCTCTACCTTGGGTAATATTAAATTACTGAACTTTTCATATTTCATGTAGTTATTTTTCCTCCAAATAAACACAGTTGGGATAGGTTTGATAGAGTCAGTATAGAAAAATAATTTTTTTTAACATATAAGCTTTTTCTTCACTATATTTATTAAATAGTCATGGTGGGTAAAAAAGATAAATCTATTTTATTTATGTTGTAGGGAAACACATATCTAGAGTTTCTGTAGATAACCTTTAAAAATACTATACTTTGTGCAGAAATTTGCTTTTATTTTTCTTTTCCCTTGATCTTTCCTATAATTTCAAAACTAAAATTTTATTTGAGTTTAATCCAAAATGTTTCAAAACAATGACCAGTTAAAAGATTTATAATTAGATAATCATGTCAATTATATTTATTTCTATATTGGTCACTTCTGAAATAAATGTTTCAGTCTTTTCCACCACACCTTTAAAATCCTTCCTTTACTGATGGCGAATCCTATAAACAAGAGTCATGAAATGGATAATCAATGAATTCCAAGTCTACAGGAGCCAGAAAAATATAAGGAGAGGGGAAGGGAAAGAAAGGGAAGGAAAAAAGGGAGGGAAAGGAGGGAGAGAGGGGAAGAGAGAGGATGAGGAAGAGACAGAGTGAGAAAAGGGGTGGGGGGTGAGGATGAATTATAAATTGATACAGAGTGTGAAGCCATGTCCAGTAGTAAGTACTTGCTATCAAGCTTTACACCATATATTTTATTTTATTTTTAATTAATTAATTTAGTTAGTTAGTTTTGGCTGCGTTGGGTCTTCATTGCTGCGTGCGGGCTTCCTCTAGTTGTGGCGAGTGGGGGCTACTCTTCGTTGCGGTGCGCGGGCTTCTCATTGTGGTGGCTTCTCTTGTTGTGGAGCATGGGATCTAGGTGCGCGGGCTTCAGTAGTTGTGGCATGTGGGCTCAGCAGTTGTAACTCGTAGGCTCTAGAGCACAGGCTCAGTATTTGTGATGCATGGACTTTGTTGCTCCACGGCATGTGGGATCTTCCTGGACCAGGGCTTGAACCTGTGTCCCCTGCATTGGCAGGTGGATTCTTAACCACTGCGCCATCAGGGAAGTCCCCCATAATATATTTTAGAAAGCAATTTTTTGGTCTGATATTTGCTAAAGACTCTTTGAAATCTAAGGCAATTGCAGATAGAGAATAAAAGTTCCCTGTAGTTTTCCTTTAACACTCAGACTTTATAGCAGGTCTCTAGTCAAGGAGTGTCCTCTCACAGAGACCTCCAAATATCCCACTAAACCACAGCAACCTCACTCTCTCTGCGCAACTCCTTACAGTACTTGTTTCTCTATGTGGCACGGAGAACTGACTGAAACAACTATGTATGGATTTTGTTTTCTGTCTCCTGCTCTAGAAATTCCTGTGGCTACAGGGGTTTTGTCATTCATTTTGCATTGCATTCCAATGCCTAGAATAACACTTGATACATAATAGGGACTTGGTAAAAATTTAGTGAATAAATGAGTATAAGAAAGTGACTTTAGCACAGTCCGGGGAAGAGGAAAAATAGGGTGAGACACAGAGCAGGGAATCATGCAAACTAAGAAGAGTAAAGAAGCGGCAAAGTTGCAGTCATTTCAGGAAATAAAACAAAACATAACACCTCAACTTTATATTGAAATTGAAGTTTTACCAATTTCTAGAGAGGATGAATTATAAATTCATATCAGAACCGCAGCATCAGGTTTTTAAAATGTGTTTTGCTATTTGTAATTATGCTTAAAACATTATGGTAATTAACATATAGTTATTCATCTACAAAGTAGATTAGCCATTTCTTTTTTCTTTTTTTTTCTTTTCCAGCTTTATTGAGATATAATTGACATACAGTATTGTGAGTTTAAGATGTACACGTGTCGACTTGATACACACATATATTGCAAAATAATTACCACCATAGCATTAGTTATTGTTTACATCACATCATATAACTACCGTTCCCTTTTGTGGTGAGAATATTAAATTATATTAATAATTGCTGTCTTAACAACTTTCAAGAACATAGTACAGTATTATTAATTATAATTACTATGCTGTACATTAGATCCCCAGAACTTATTCAGCTTATAGCTGGAAGTTTGTATTCTGACTAACAATTACCCCTTTTCCCCCACCTTTCATACCCTGGTAACCAACATTCCAGTCTCATATCTACTAGTTAAGCTTTTTTAGTTTCCACATATAAGTGATACCATGCAATATCTGCCTTTCTCAGTCAGCCATTTCTAATGAATGTATTCTGTTGTATTTATAAAGAGATGTATTAAATCACTCATTCAGACATTGCTTTAAATACATGTTTGAACTTGACCAAGACTTAACAACTGTAGCCATGCTGTTGGTGCCCAGAGCTGACAGATCTTTAAAACTGGTGCATTAGCAATACTTCCAATGGTGCAAACAAACACAGTGATAGTTTTGGCAGCTGATTGTGAATACCAACTTGGTGGGTCACAGAAGAAAGTCGTTACTATACCTTTCCCTTCATAACCACAAGTTGTAAGAGAAACTGATATCAGATCCTTCTTTCAGAAGACAAAACAGAGGAGAAGAGAAACAGATCGTTAATCTTTCTTAAGCTCTAACTATGTGCCAGGCATGGATTTAAATCCTCAAAATAACCATATGTAATTCTTATTAAGGATGAGGAAATAGGTTTAGAAATTTTAAATGCTAATCCAGGTTCACATAGAGTGATAAATCTGAGATTTAAACCCAAATACCTTTGAAAGATCAGCTACAAAACTCACTCTTCACAATATACTTATCCAAAGTACATACATTTCATTTCAAATATTCCACAACTAATTCTGTAAGAATAATTATTTCTATTGCATAATTCTCTTTCTCACCTCACGTATATGGATGTCTTTGTTTCTTCAAAGAACAAATCTACTTCAAAAAAGCACTGGGTAAATTTTTAAAAGTCAAAAAATAAATTCAAAATATTATTCCTTGTCAATAAGTTCATTGTAGAATCTGTTACTAAAATCAGTTCTAGATCAACTTTTCATACAGTTGATACAGAGACCTAAATAAAATTATTTCATTGAATAGAAAGTAATACAGAAAAGGGAATTTAAAGAGTTATTTGCCTACATGAAGATTTTAAGCACATTATATATTTTCTAGTATAAGCACAATTTTAAACAACATGAAGTAATCTACAGCTTCCCAATTGCAAGTTATTTCCAAAAATAAGCTTTTATTTTATCAAAATAACAATAGTATTTATTAATTATTGAATTGTTGTTTAAACTGAACGTCTTAACAAGACCAATATATCTCCATAAAATGCCATCTATTTCTCTGTATTTCCTTAAAATACATTTTTTTAAAAGGCTAGAAAATTTAGCAAGTAGAGAAAAGGTTCTTGAGACTTGGGTGGTTCCCAGTCCTTAGTGACATAGTTCAGTGAAAAGACCACTAAAACAAGATTTTTTTTTAAAGGAGGAGGGGAATATTGGCTCTGACAGCAAATACTGTCTTTGGTAAGCCCTCTGATTAGTCTAAGTGTCAATTTCCCCCCTTACCTCACTATAATGGATCAAACAAACACCTGTGTTGCTTTCTTCATCTGGATGCCAGTATTTACCCTCTTCCCAATTCCTCCTTTTCCTACATAGAAAATTCTAACCAATAAAGTCTGACTGAAATGCCCCCTTTTGTTTCTGTAGCATTCGTTCAACCTCATCTCTACCCCGTGAACTAAATTAACTACTGTAGAACAATGGCACTTCATACATTCTACTCTCAACATAGAATAGAATAGAATAGAATAGAACAGAATAGAATAGAATTTTTTCCATTTATTCCTTGATAGATATAAGCTTCTTGAAGAAAACTAAAAAAAAAAAAAAAAAAAAAAAAGCCCCACTATATTTTATATAATTTCACAGTCTCGAAGTACAAAAGAAGTACTAATATTAATTATAGACTGGTAGTAATAATAATAATAGCCAGATGCTAAAAACAATTGTAAAATTACATCATATCACCATCCTTCTTTTTCCTTTTTCTTGGAGGAATTCATTCCCTTTCTAAATGTTAGTGGTTCTCAGTAGGTCAGTGGCTGTGCCTTACAGCCTCATAAATAGGAGGAATTGTTTAATACCCTTACCAGGTCTCAGAGCAGACCTGTTAAATTAGAATCTTTTTTGTTTGTTTGTTTTCTTTTTGGAAGTGGGTCCGGGAGCAGGCTCTGCTGTTTACAAAGCTTCCCAGGTCTTGGGAACACACAGCCAGAACAGAAGACCATTGATGATATGGAAGTGCCAAATCATAGACCTGGTTTGAGAAAGGGTGGGAACAGACAGGTTACAGCAAAGGAATAGTTGCTTACATGTGGTTTAACTTTTGGGTTAGTTAATTGGGCATAATGTTTATGAAAACAAAAAGGATAATTTCAAATTTTAAATGATTATACCATAATTTGTATACTCCTACCTATGTTTGGGGACAGAATAATTCAATCAGTGCTCCCACCTCTTGACTTATGTGAGCTCGTCCAGTTAACATTCAGTTGAATTCTTCCAATGAACACTTCAATGAGACATTTTCTCCTCTCACTAATTCCAATAAATGTTTTCTTAATACTGGCAGATTTTTACAATAAAAAACAAAGCAAAAAGTGCAAAACAAACATTTTAAAATTATATTGTTTGTGGTTTCATATGGATCATGATTTACCCCTTCCTTTGTCCTCTCTGCCTTTAGAAATTTGGATACAATTTGTTTCCAATAACAGAATATTTCTAACCATATGTTTTTTAAAACAGACAATCTAAAATAAGTTTTTGGAATGTTTCAAAGTAAAAAATTCTGAAAATATATATGAAGAAAATACGGAATAAAGTAGGAATCTCAAAAGGAGTAGCTGGTCAAGTAGGATTCAGATGAAATATGCAAGGATGAGTTTTTTTATTTTTTATATTATTTTATATAAAATCTATAACTGTCTACAACAGTGATCAAATTTTATGGATAATGTAGCATTAAAATTGAGCAACAAAAATTTTTAAATATTTAGAAATACAAGAAATACAGTAGAAACAATGTAGCAGTACACAGAACAAGTAGGTAAAAATAAATTAGAATATAAAAGACTAATTATATGGAAATTAAATTTTCAAAAATAAAATCTTACATAAAGTTTTTGGAGGAAATTATGCTGCAATTATAGGATATTTAGAAAATAATTATTAAAAAACAATTTATATAAGAAATAGAATATATGGTCAAAGATTTTCCCAAAAGCAAATTTGTAGCCTGAAGTGTTTTTGTTACTAAAAATGTTAGGAGGGGCTTCCCTGGTGGCGCAGTGGTTGGGGGTCCGCCTGCCGATGCAGGGAACACGGGTTCGTGCCCCGGTCCGGGAGGATCCCGCATGCCGTGGAGCGGCTGGGCCCGTGAGCCATGGCCACTGAGCCTGCGCATCTGGAACCTGTGCTCCACAACGGGAGAGGGCACAACAGTGAGAGGCCTGCGTATCGCAAAAAATAATAATAATAAAATAAAAAAAATTGCTAGGAGCTAGATAATATATAAAAGCTAGATAATATATCTAGGAGATAAGTGTGTGTGTGTGTGTGTGTATATATATATATATATATATATATATATATATATATATACACACACATATGTAACATATAAAACAGAAAATATAAGAAAGAAAAGAAGGAATGAATAGAAGGAATTTGGAAATCATGTTCCAAATAAGTATATTTTGGTTAATATAGAAGTAAAGTACTATCAGGTTTTAGAGTGTAGTATATACAAGGCAATTCTCTTATTTTTTAATATATTGTATTAGAGCTGGAAGAAGCTTCAAAATCATTCCAATAATGTTTTATCATCAGTTGTCCCTAAGTAAAAAAACTATGTCATCATACTTAATAAAGACAGCAAATAGAATTATGCACTTAAAAAAATTGAATATAACCTTTGAGATAATTGAAAATACTACTGTACTTCCATTTCCCATCATAAACGCAATTGACTTTTTCAGTGCTTACTCTCAGATTACCAAACTTTGCTATGCAACATACTGAATAGAATCTGCCACACACTGAATTACTTATTCAACCATGAATAGATCTGGGCTCTGGAGGTTTTGTACCCAGTATTTTACCACTACAGAGCCAAAACAGCAAGAATAAATTGAGTTTTGACCTAATGTGGCAAAAATATAGGACTACATCAAATCTAGAACTGACTTGGGATGACCAGAAAAAAAATCTGATCATTCAGAAAACATGCTTTGACATACACTGTAGCACAGGTTTCAAGATTTGTCCTGTAATTCCACAGTGAATTCACTAGATTTTTAAGTACATTTTGTTCTGAAACTGCTGGATCATATGGCAGTTTTATTTTTAAGTTTTTGAGGAATCTTCATCTTGTTTTCCATAGAGGCTACACAAATTTACAATCCAACCAACAATGCATGAGTGTTCCCTCTTCTTCACATCCCTGCCTTGCTTTTTCCTGTTTTTTTTTTTTTTTGATGATAGCTATTCTGACTAGGTATGAGGTGATACATCAGTGTGGTTTTCCTTTGCATTTCCCTGATGATTAGTGATGTTGAGCATCTTTTCATATGCCTGTTGGCCATCTACATGTCTTCTCTTGAAAAATGTCTTTTCATGTTCTCAGCCCATTTTTTAATCAGCTTGTTTGATTTTTTGATGTTGAATTGTATGAGTTCACCTGAAGAAAACAAAAACAAAAATTTGAAAAGATATATGCACTCTGATGTTCATTGCAACATTATATACAGTGGCCAGGATATAGAAACAACTTGAGTGACCATCAGTAGATGAATGGATAAAGAAGAAATGTTATTGTTTGGAAATATAATGGAATAATACTCAGCCATAAAAATAAAATCTTGCCGTTTAAGACAAATGGATGGATGTAGAGGATATTATGCTAAGTGAAATAAATCAGAAAGACAAGTGCCATATGATCTCTCATATGTGGAATTTAGAAAACAAAACAAACCAACAAACAAAACAACACAAGAACAGACTCATAGAAGCAGAAAACAAATGGGTGCTTGCCAGAGGGGAGTGAGGTGGGGAGACGGGTGAAATAGGTGGAGGGGATTAAGAAGTACAAACCTCCAGTTCTAAAATAAATAACCCACTGGGAAGTAACATAGAGCATAAGGAGTATGGTCGATAACAATGTAATAACTTTGTATAGAGACAGATGGCTACTAGACTTATCGTGGTGATCATTTCATAATGTAAGTGTCAAATCACCGTACAATACAATTAAAACTAATATAATATTGTATGTCAACTATATTCCAATAAAAATAAATAAATAAATGTGTTATGTTCTAACCCTCTTTAAAACATCTGATTTTGAGTTTTAATTTCTAAATTTTAACTTCATTAATGAAGAAATACTAAACATCTGAATGCAGATATCCGGGGATTCTTATACATTCCATGTTTTCCATCCATAACGCTTTTTGGTTTCCCCAGGTTCCATAAGTCATATATAATATGTGAGGGAAGTATGCAGATGCCAAACCTCTGTCTGCAGAGACAACTTTTTCAGGAGATGGAAACAGAGACAGAGCGTGCTAAAGATTTCCAGGCCTGGAAGTCCAAGGAGTTGGGTTGAAATTCGACCTCTGTAGAATTGAAACCACGGGGTAACATTTAAAAGGAAAATGTGGGCTTTAAATAACATTTCACATGCTGACTGTAGAACATGGAAACAACTTCTGGGTGTCCAGGACATCTGAAGTCTTTAACAAACGGTAACTCACAAATCAAGTCAGACATGGGACCAAGAATAAAAATACGGCCCTGCATTGTTATGGAAGGGGGTGAATTTTTCTTAAGTCTTTAATCTCTTGGAATTAAGTTTACTTTTTTAAGTTTTATAAACATACACACCATAAGCACAAGATATTACTCAGGTTTTTTTTTTTCCTCCAAAGTGAGGTATTTTTATGTTTCAAGGACACAAATGAGAGATTTCTTTTAAAAAAAACTTTTAATACTCATGTTCTGAATAAGTACATTTTGCTTCATATAGAAGTAAAGAACGATCAGGTTTTAGAGTGTGGTGTATACAAGGCAACTATCTTATATTCAGCCTTATTTTAACTCACCTCCCTCATTATTCTGTTCCACTTGTAAAGACCAAATTTCACAGCTCCAGTAAATTTAATTATGCTGCCAAAAGCACAATTCCTCTACTCTTCTATTAAATTCTATTTGTATTTAAAGATATAGAACATTAGAGCTGAAAGCAACCATAAAATCATCCATATAAATGTTTTATCATCCTTTGCCCTAAGTGCTATGAGCACATATGAATAATAGAGCAGGAAAAAAAGCAAAAGAGTTGATTAAAAAGTTGATCGAGAATAATAACATTGATTTTCCTTTTGCTTTGCTCACTGGTGCTGCACATTTGTTGGAGAGTTGAACCTCTTTCTTGCTGAGTCTCTGGCTCAGCGGGGAAGGTGAATGCAAAGTCTCAGAACTAGAATGCCTCCACATTCCTACTTGGCCTCTTGATTCACTGGTCATTGCCCTAAAGCAACCAATCTCAATATTGTATGGGGCTCACCCGTTAGGGAATCTGCTGCAGACAGCCTTACTGCCATCTGTGGGTGAGATGCAGCAGCTTCACACTGGGCTCTTGATGTCCCACCAAACCTCCTCAGTTACCTGGCTTTTCTCTGTTTTAATTACAACCCCCTAGCCCTGGGACTCTGATTAATCCAATGGAAATGATCATGGAATGTTATGCACTGAATGCTTGTGTCCCCACCAAATGCATACGTTGGAGCCCTAACCCCCCCACTGTGATGACACATGGAAATCTGGCCTTTGGGAGGTAATTAGTTTAGATGAGGTTATGATGGTGAGGCCCCAATGATGGGATTGGTGTCCTTACAAGAAGAGGAAGAGAGACCAGATCCCTCTATATATATCTCTATCTCTGTCTCTATCTATCTCTCTACCAAAAGAAACACTGCAGGAAGGGCCATTTGTAAGCCAGAAAGAGAGCTCTCACCAGGAATGAAATCTGCCAGCACCTTGATCTTGGACTTCCCAGCCTCCATAACTGTAAGAAATATATGTCTCATTGTTTAAGCCACTCGGTATGTTACATTTTGTTCTAGCAGCCTGAACTAAGACAGAACAGGCCTAGTGCCAGACGAGGGCACTTTCCTTCATCCAGCTTGGACACCCTAAATGTCTCTTTCAGTCAGTGCCTTGAATACTCAGGGATGACCCTTATTCTCCCGAGGACTATTAGGTGGGGGCTGGCTGTCATTATCCACATGCCCAGCCCATTACTCTTCCTAACCAAGCCCCTCTAATCAGGAATGATAGACGTGAGTGTTTATATGATACACAAACCAAGAAGATGAAAATAAGTCATAAGTTGCTACTTCTGTTAGTACAGAGTATAACAGAATCATAGAGCTATAAAGCTGAGCTGTAGCTTGGAGATCACCTCTGCTGCAACACCTTTATTCCATAACAGAAGAAAGTAAATATCAAAAAATTGATAGCTTGCCTAAATTCACGTAGTCAGGGTAGAAATAGGCACAGGAATAATACTCTGTCAATCTGTTTTGTTCAGTTCATTTTATGCTTTAAACAACTATTTTTATTGTAGAAAATGTCAATAAAAAGATTAGTTCAATTCTTTCAATTGCACACACATGCCAACACCCTGGTCTGTTTTCTAAGGATTTGGAAACATTGATGTCACCTTGCGTGCTTAGTATTTTGCCACATGCTACGACTACAGCATGATAAATCAAAGCCATAATAGTAACCATAGCTTCTTGCTCTTCCAGTTTAAGTTGTCATCTCCTAAACCAAAAGTCTTCCATACAAATTGAAGCAAAAATCATGGCTGACATGTTTATTATGCATTTGGGGATGGAGAGACAAACAAGGCAAGTCATGCCTTAAGCAAAATACAGCCCATTTGGAGAGACTGACAGCTGCACAAAGTCTGTCAGAAGGAAATATACGGGGATCATCTCTAAGGTGCTATAATCAGAAACCAAAGTCTCACAATGGAACAAAAGATGTAGGATCATTTCTTTGGGGAAGAATCAAGGAAGATTTCATGCCAGAGGTTTCAAATGGTCATTAGAATTTAGGGAAAAAGAAGCAGAAGAAGGTATAATAAAATAAAAGAAATGCTCTGAGAAGGAAGTGCCTTGAGGTGGTCAGTGACAGGACTTTTCCAGTGAGCACTGACCAGGTCAGCGTTGCAGAGGGTAGTGGAGAATGGGTGAGGTGGCAGTCAGATCGAGAGTTGGGAAGGCAGGTCAGAGCCAGCCAGATCATGGAGGGCTTATAATTGCATGCAAAGAAGTTTATTTTAACTTAGTCAACAGGAGAGCCGAGAAAAATGATTCTTAGCAGAGAAACGATCAGATCTCCATTAATTGAAAAATGACAACAACAAAAGCAAACAAATAATAATAACAATAAGCGATTTGCTGATGGTCTCCCTGCTCTTTGTTTAGACATTAATAATCTGAGTAATCCAGTTTATCACCAGTTATCGGGGAAGCCTTATCACCAGAGTTATCCTCTCATTGTGATCTGTTTAATCTTTTCAGAATCTGCTGATGTCTTCACTTGTTGACTGCCAAGATTCTGGCTCAGGCTTCAGTCCTCACTTAACAGCTCCTTGGCCACCCTTCTCCATTCATCCATCACATGCTTTAAGTCCATCCAAAGTTCTGCAGTACATCTCACTTTTTCCATTTCTTGTAGCGCTCGTGTTACAATGGCCTCTTGTACACCTGAAAATTAGATTCAAGTAATTTCTGGTTCTGATGTTTCAAACACTTTACACCTTTGTGCTTACAGAATGCCCTTCAAGGCCCTGATTTTGCCCTTCTTGTTGAGACTGGATTTAAGGAGTTTTCACCATTAAGGTTCAGCCTGATCAAGAAGAACAAGGATCATCTTGGACTTATCTGTGAAGTTGAGTTAAAGAATGTCAGAGTGTTCATTAATCTGCTATATTACTCCTAAAATTGACCTCTATATTACCTGCCTCCTGTCCCTATAAACATTTTTCATGAATTTTAAGCCACCTTTTCTAATTATTTAGTGTTCTAGTGGTAGCTTCTGAAAATAGCAAAATGCTTTAATTTCATGAAAAGATAATATTTAAGTGAAATGTGCAAGTCTCTGTTTTGATCGAGAAATTCTTATTTCCATAGATAAATTCCTCTTGAAACTCACCTGTTACTTCTCTCTTTTTTTCTCTCTCTCTCTCTCTCTCTCTCTCTCTCTCACTGTCTCTCTCTCTCTGCCCTCATACTTCCCTTCCTATTTTTCATCTCTAAGCATTTATCCCAAAAGGCTTCCTCAGCAATTCTACATTCAAAGGTTTCAAAGATCAGAGGACATTCCTTAGAGAAATATGCCCATTTTAAAGATGAAAATACTGAGATACAGGTAAAATGTCTTTTAGGTTTGTTTGTGAAGAAACAAACCTACTATAGAAACTCAAACCTGCTATAGAAACTCAAAGCTCTCAATCCTTAGTCTACTGAGAAAGTTATAACCCTGACTTATAAATTAGTTTGAAAGAGATCATGATTCTTTCTCCTGTCTTGGAAACAATTTTGGTTTCTGGCTAAGAAATCAGTTACATCATATCAATTAACTCAAGGACAGAAAAACTTGTCTAAAACTTGGCTGGTCCAGCACTTAGAAAAAACCCAGCTTTGGCTCAAAAAACCTCTTCTGCAAATGAACTAGCCTCAGTAGCCACTGCAGAATCCTATCATTTGCTTAAATATTCTTGTACTAAATTCTCCAGTTAGTAAGTGCTACTTAGGCATGACATAAGTTAGTTTTTGGTACTGAGAGAAATATTTTCATTCAGTTTACAAAATAATTTCAGTTTGTATATAAAATGCTATTACATAAAATTGATCATTTTTTCTCTGTAATTTATTTTCATTTTTATGCAGCTTTTTTAATACTTTATTATAAATTTTGCTGTAATTTCTGAACATTATAAAAATAACTCTCAAGAATATTGTTACATCTGCATTAAAATTATCTGTCATTCATTTTTTATGGAAATTGTCTGAATTTTTGGCATTACCTTTACTGATATATAATCATATAAATTATCATGTACAAGAATAATAAAAATGATTTATTATTTATGAAGTAAATTGGAGGTAACTTGATTTATGGAAAGAGGTCTGGCTTTGGACCAAGGCAGACTGAAGCTTGGCCATACGCTATATCTAGGGTTTAGACAAATTACTTCACATCTCTTTACATGAAATATGGGCTACTGATTACAATAATGTTGTAAAAATATAATATTATGAATGTAGTAGAAATTTCCCAGCTCAGGGATGGCTTATATTATGTATTCAAAAATATTAATTCTCTTTCTTCTTTCCCAGAATATAAGAATATTGCACCATTGTAGTGATGTTTTTCATTTGAACCTTATGATTTCACTGGAAGTGACCATTTTTAGTTTCAATAGTTTAATAAAGTGTTTGCCAAATTAACGAGGGAAGAATGAGTCCATTTACTTCTTTCTAATTGCAAAAGCATTTTTCCAATAGATATCTAAAAAAAGAAATGTTATAAATTACACTATATTTTCCTTGGCCAACTACTACAACATTTTATGGGGATGTAATCCTGCAGATTTTACTTAACTTAAAACAAAAACTCCAGGTTGTTTTTCTTATTAAGCTAGAAGAAGCTGTTGCCCGATTACATGTCTAGCATTTACTTGAATGAACATAAATGAGCTCATCTTTTTCTGAAGTATCTTATGTCATGTTTCAGATCCATCTCAAGGACTCACCAAAAATGAAGATTTAATGTTAAACTTAAAGCTAAACATCAAGGTAACTTAGTAAATAAAGACAAATTTTAAAGGAGGTTAAAAGGGGGAAAACAGAAGAGGAAAAAATGTAGACTGAGGAGATCAAGAGAAAAGTGAAATGAGTCAGAAGAAAATTAGTTAAATATTGAATGTTTAGTTGTCTCACAAAATTAGAGATAGAGGTAATCCAAGCTCTGACTATGTTAATATAAATGTACCTATGACTGTAATCCAGGTATGTCATTTCAAGAACCCAACATAAACCTTTTTTAAAAAACATGTGAACCAGAAAGGTCTGTGATTTTTTTTTTTAATTTGTTCATATTCGGACACATCCTGAGATAAATTCTAAACATCAAAGACTTTCTTTACCTAAAAATCACTCAAAGCAATAGAAGATTCAGTGGAGACAGGAAGGTCTAACATATTGGAGAAGGTATTATACATGTTCTTTAAAAAATGCATACGTGTAATTTGTGATCAGATTTAAATTTTAGATCTAAATTCCAAGTCAGTTACTTACTATCTCAACACATTTTATCCCAGATCTATAAAAAATTTTACTCCCTCGCTAGACTGTCAACTCTTTGAGACAGAAGCCGTTCTATTTATTTTGCTTTTCCTGGAGAACTGAATACAGTACTTAGCATAAACTAGTTAGTCCATTTATCATTAATTAAGGAACCACAATTAACGTGATGTGTCCACAATGACTGCAGTGCCATTCTCTTCTTGGGGGCCTTAAAACACTGCAGTAGTTAGGACCAGCACACTCAGAAATCATGACATGAGTATACCAGGCAGAAAAATATTTTAAAAATACTTACCTCAGTTGCTTCATTTGCCTTATAGGAAATCATAAACACAAATATAGAAAATAGTAAATCTTAGAGGGAATGGAATAACCTGGCATACACATTTTACTACTGAGGCCCATCACCTGCTTTCTTTTATTCCACTTAGCTTTAACTTTTCTCTTCCTTTATTCTACATTTTGTTTCTATACTTTGTGCTTCCATACTTTTTACTTCATTATCCTTTCCTGAATAAAGACTGGAAAAAATTGGGGGAAAATAAAGAAAATAGACATGTTTTAATGCTACATTAGCTATTATTTGTAAAAGCATATATGTAAGTTTTGCTATAAATGCATTGAAGTTTTTGTAGGTACCTTTATAATATGATTATTCACTGGAATGAATATGTACTGAATCTTGACTATGTGCAAATCAGAGTCCCATATGTAAAGCAGAGTATTATGAGCACTTATAATGGAGTAACGATTGAAGATGGGAAGGCAAAATCCACTAGAGGAGCCATAAAAAAAAAGACCTTGAATCTATTTCTTTAACAAACTTACAAAAGGTTAGTATTTTGCCATGACTTTGGCTGTATAACAAAGTAAAAAAATGGTTTATCTCTCTGTTTACCAATGTTTGGTCTTGAACTTAAAAAAAATCCCTATTTATAAATTTACTCTCAAAATTATTACTTGGTTGTTTAGATAATCTTGAAAATGTTGGATGTACTAGAGAAAAAGGTGAAATCAAATGCATATTGGACTAAGCAACTTAAAATGTTTTCCAAACATTTTTGGTTCTATAAAGTCTAAATTTATTTTCTCAGAAAACATCAAATGCTTGGTTATACTGAAAAAACATGAAGTCATTTTCCAATCTCTTTCATTTAATTCCTACTGCTTTTTAAGAACTACTTACTATACTGAGAGACAGTTTCTTTACTGAAACTAATGTTTTCTTTAACACAGTAAGAAGAAACTTGAAAACATAGTAGGTATAGGTGGCTCTTAATATTAAGTTTTACTTGGTTTGACATTTATGACATTGTTTTTGGTAAGTCAGTAGAAATCTGTTTAATTTCCTTGAAGATCTCTTGGATAAGCAAAAGTAATTCTAGGTAAAAGTGTCATTCAAATGAATGCGTCTCAAAAATGTAATGAAGAAAACGGTACCATTATGGAATGGCAAAAATACCATCTTCTCACCTGATAGGTCAGTTTTATCTATGATCAAAAGGAATCAATTTACAGGGAAGAAAAGTCTTTTATACACATAAATACCTTACACTCAGAAAATTCAGGTACAGATAGTAATACTAAAACTGGTTTTATGGTAATTATAAATTTTCTTTACATTTCTATGAATGAATTATATAGTCATCACTACTTCATTCTTTCAGAAAATATTTATTGAGAAAATTCTATGTGTCAAGCATCATTCTGAGTTCTAGAACCATAGTGTTGATGAGCAAGATAGGGCTTCTACTCTTGTGGATTTGACATTACAGTGGGAGACAGCAGGTCATAAATACAGTAATTTCAGAAGAAAATAATCGGTTGATGGAATACATGATGATGGGAGGAAGTACATTTATATAAGGCAGTCAGAAGACCTCTTCTGTAATGAAGAGGTGATGGCTGAGCTGTGACTTGAAGGAGTCAGTCATGGAAGGATTTGGAAGCAGAATTTCCGGAGGAAGGAACAGGTATGAAAGGCATTTAGCAGGAAAGATCTCAGGGTACTCCCGTGGTAGATTAAAGGTGGCAAATTCTTAGACGCTTTTTTTCCCATTGCAAGGTGGCATCTTTTCTCCCTCTCCTTGAATTTAGGCAGGCTTCCAACTGCTTTGACCCAAAGAGTGTTAGAAGTGAGGCTGTACTTATTCCAGGCCAGTCTCTCAGAGAACTGGCAGCTTCAACCTGGTTTCTCAGAGCCCTTAGCAGATAGGTAGCTCTAGCAACCCTCCTGGAGAGACCCCAGGAAGAGGACATGACTAAAAGCACGGGCGGATGGAGAGGGGTCCTGCTGAGTGCAGCCTTGCAGCCTTCCTGGCTACTCATTCATGGCTCCAGACACATGACAGAAGCTATTTTTGACCTCTCCAGGCCAGCAGCCATTTGAATGCACCATGAAGAGCAGAAGCATCACCCAGCCAAGCTCTATTGGAATTCCTGGCTCACAAACATGTGAGAAATGATAAGATGGTTGTTGTTTTAAGCCACTAAATTTTGGAGAAGTTTGTTATGCCGTGAAGAGTAACTGGAACATTTTCTAGAGCAGAAAAAGACCAATATGGCAGGTGCATGATACATCAAGGAGCTTGTGATCTGGAAGGGGACCAGGCATTTTATTCTGGGTTCCCTTGAATGACAAGACTGGGGAGAGAGTGTGATTCTTACCTAACATATATCTTTAAAAGTACATCTCTGCTACTTTTCAGAAAATAGATTTTAAAGAGGTAAGAGTATAAGCAGGAAGAACAGTTTTTTTTAAAAAAAAGTATTGTAGTCATATGATTATTCCATTTAATTCTCCCAACACCTGAGACAGCAACTTGTATTATCTTTATTTTACAAACAATCAGACTGAGGAACATAAAGATCAAATAATTTGCCCAGTTTTGCACAGATAATAAAAGACGGAAGTATAACTGAAAGGCCGATTCTAAGTCATTTGGTGTAATTGAGTCACTAAACCACGGGTTCTCAGAGAGTCGTCCCTGGAACAGCAGCACAAACCATCACCTGGAAATTTGTTATAAATGCAAATTCTTAGACCCCACTCCAGACCTACCAAATCAGAAACTCTGAGAGTGAGACCCAGCACTCTGTATTTTGACAAATGTTCAGGTGATTCTGACGCAAGGTCAAAACCGTCTCTTATACCCAGAAAAGATAGAGGACTCAGAACTGAGCTGAAAGGGTACTTCTGCATTTGAAGTCTGACTGAGAACAAGGAACCAGCACAGCGTAGGCAAATGAAAAGGAGCAGTCAGTGGAGTAGAAAGGAACCGGGAGACTCTGATGTCAGTCAAGACAATAAAACGTTTCAAGAAGGAGGGGCGGTTCCATTTTGTCAAAGGTCGCTGAAAGATCAAGGAAGAGGAGGACACAGCACGACCAGTGGACTTGCCAGGATAGGTAGAAGCCCTTGGTTACCTTGAAATGGGTTATTATTTGGAGTGGTGAAGAAAGCTTGATTGGAATAGAATAATTAAAGAATAGAGAGGGAAGAAAGGGAAAATAAAAGAGTAATCAACCTTTTTGAGAAGTTTTTCTATGAAGTATAGAGATATGGGATGAGAGAAGGATTTTAAATGTGTAGTTTTTTTCTTAGATAAAAGATATTAAGGCTTTTTTATATGCCATTAGAAACCATCCAATGTAGGCGAAATTGAAGTTGAAAAAGAGAGCAAGACACAGTTATTACATAAGTAAAGTTCTTGAGTAGACAAGGGTAGGGTCTTTGTCCCCAGTAAGATCACAGACTCCTCTTAAGAAGAAGTGAAGCAATGAATCTTGGAACAGATGAAGGCTGGCTTGAAGACATGGTGGTGAGGTGAGGTAGGTCTTGTTAGTGAGTTTAGAGCTTATCAGTGGTATCTGGTCTGAAGTCATATGTCAGAGTTGGGAGTGTTGTGAAGAAGAAAAGGTATAGAATAACTTTCTTAGAATGTGGGGATGGAAATTTAGTAGAAGAATGGAGAGATATTAGCCAAAGCTGGAGACTATCTGGGATTTGTGATCATTAATTTAATATGAGAACACTGAGGTTTCTTCCCCAGGGAGCTATGTCTAAAACTGAGGCCTTACCTATAATAAAGTGAAACAGGAAAAAGACTGTTTACAAGAAAGTGATTATAGTAGTGGACCGTGGAGCCAAGGACTTCACTGTGAGTAAGGAGGAAATTGAACTATAAAGAGGATGCTGTAGAGTGAAAAGGAGAGCCAAAGTGATGGGGTTCAAAGAGGGGTTGGAGAATTGTGGGTGTAGGAGTACTGGAACAGAGAAGAAAAAACCTGACTCCATATCAGATCTATTCCTTTAGCTCTAACCCTGTGCTGTGTTGCCTGTGCTTAGTCACACTGGCTCTGCACCTTTGTAAAGGAATGTTATCTCTAGCCTGAAATATGCATGATATCCTATTCTCAAGGCTCTGACTGCTAAAGGTATAACATTTTTCCATTCATATAGAGATAAAAGTTGCAAAACTGGAAATAACAATAGTCTTGCTGGAGGTTTATAGGACCATTGTGACCAGATCTACACGGACAGCTACAAGAACAAAGGATTCCAGCACCAAGAAGTTTGCGGCAACCAGCCATAGCCCCTCCTTTTTTAAGTATAAAAGAAGTCCAGATTCTAACTTGGGTAAGAAGGTTCTTTGGGACAATAGTCCACCCTCTTGTCAGTCTGCTGGCTTTCTGAATAAAGTCACTATTTCTTGCCCCAGTAACTCATCTTTAGGTTTAGTGGCCTGTTGTGCAGTGAGCAGTATGAGCTTGGACTCGGTAATGGTACAATTTAAGTAAGCCAGATGGATACAGGGGAGTAGTCAGAGATCAAGATCCTGACACAGATTTTGGAGTTTACATAGTCATTACTAATGCAGAGTTACAGAAAAGACCTTGGGAGTGGGATGCTGAGGTGGGGTGGGAGAAAAAAACACCACTTGTGTGAGGAAGTTAAATGTGGAGTGAACAAAATATCAAGTAGACCATAAAGGAGGAAGCCAACAGCAAGAATGATGACATAAGCAGTGATAAAAAGAATACCAGTAAGACTGGTATTAGAGTGTGTGTGTGTGTGTGTGTGTGTGTGTATACTTATGTATAAATATAAAACAGATGTTTTATCTTTCCTTCCAGAATGTAAGTTTCTTGAAGGTAAGGTCCATGGTTAATTTTGATCTTGCGTGTTATGCTGTCTACTGTGTTATATTTAGGATATAAATATATTAAAAAATATATAGATATCCTACATATCCCTCTAATGTGATTTGGATAAATGAATCAATTGCTAGCAAGTTAAGAAAACTAGCCAGCAAGATCACATGAAAACATGGAAACAGAAAGCAAAGTGTTAAAGAACTGCTTTTAAGAATTGCCATAGTTCCCAAAACTTCCAATAAGGTCTAGTTCCTATAAGTTTAGTCATTTTCAGGATAACCAGACATGTCAGTTTTTCTGACTTATGTTTACTCTCCTAAAGTCTCATCTGATTAAGAATTTTTTCCAGATTAAAAAAAAATTTAACCAGATTTGATTATTAACACTTACATTAAAATAAGCTTTCATGGGTTTGATGCTACTCCACTTGATAGTTCTAACTTCTGCCAAGGTACCTCTTACCTATTTGTGTCTGAGACACACATGAAATATGCAGAGATTTTACAGATCTTTCTTTTTAAAGTTTACACAGAAGATAATATTTTGCAGTAATAATACAAATATTAATTTTGGGGGAGCAGAGAAAAATGGCACAAATACCATTTTTTTTACTAAGAAACACAAACATCAGAAATACACCTAGAATTGATTGTGGCACATACACAATTCACAATTGTGCTCAAACAATTAAATTGACTCTGTCAATTTAAATGGAAACTGTAGTCAAAATTTACATTTCTATATACTTTTACAGAGCAACTATTACCTCAAAATTCTGTTACAAAGCAGGTGTTGAATACAAAAAAAATTTGTTTAACATGCCAAAGAGTACTTTTACTTTCTGTTACTTGCTACCAATCAGATTTTTAAATGTTTGGAACTTTAAAGAATTATTCTGTAAGTCAACATATCTTACAATTCATGTGAAACGTTTTACAAATGAGTCCTTTATATTTCTACTGTGTTCAAAATTAGCTGGAAATCTCTAATTAAATTATTCAAAAAATGAAGTATGAAAAAAATAGTATTTAAAGATTTTAGTGAATTGCTTTTCTTGGAAATCACGCTTGCAATTGAGAAGACATCAAAATTTGTCCCTCTAAAACACAGGAGGAATTGAATCAATTAAATGATGACAATTCAAAAGTACACAAAATTTAATTTTGTAATTTTATAATTTCTCTTTGGAGAAATGTTTTGATACAGTTCCCATATTCCACTGGATACAAGTATATGCTTATGATTTTGCAGCATCTGAATTTGGCAAAAGTCAAAAGGATTATAAATAGAGACATTTACTTTGATTTTCTTATAAAAATATTTGTTGAGGTACCTAAATAAAAGTTTAAAATAAAAAACGGTATCAGTATTTGGACTGAAATATTTACATATTACAATTAAATAATTGGAAATGAAAATACCCTATATTTATCAAGAAGTTGCTCTGAACTTTCCAGGTAACTTAATATCTGTAGAGAAAATATTTTCTCAATTAAGGTTATACAGAGAAATGTCTAAAATAAAAAAGCTTTCAAGATTTATTAACCATAAATATAACTTTGAGCAAGATTATATGCAATTTCATGAATAAAAGGTAATAAGCCTATGTACTATAACAAATACATTCATTGGGAAAATACCAGTGACATGATATTAGAGATAGATATGGGTTGTTTTAAACATTGATTAAAGTTCTTGAATAAATACTCTACTTATGCAATTTTTAAAATTAAAATAAGCAATATGAATAATTGCTTTATATTGTTTTTGTATAAAATATTACTTTTTAAAAGAATTTTGTTTTCAAGCACTTTTTGAAAAGAACGGTTTTATTGGTCCACAAATATAATAAAAACAATTTGTTTATAAATAAATATCTCAAAAGCTTATGTATTTTAAATTATTTTAGCATCCCTCTCAAAAATGCTCTGGCTTTATGGGAAATTATATGATTGACATAGTCATAGTGTTTTTTAGAATCACTCTGTTACTCAATTTTATTCATAATCAATTCTTGAGCAATTTTCTGAAATTCAAGTAAATGTCCACTACAGGTGTTTTGTATTGATACTAGAGCCCCAGAAATTTTCAGGGCTGAGAGAGATAATGGAGACCTTGTAGACGAAATTCCACATTTTAGTGCTAAGAAGCAAAAACCTGAGGTGCTAACTGTGCAACCCAAGTGCATATTTCTAATTGGTAGCAGAGTCGGGTCTGGGTATTCCACTCTCCTAAAGGTGATGAGTGGTCTTTCCCATACACCAGGCTTCAGGTACAAGCTTTCTACTCAAATAGCCCTACAAAGGGATGGTCATTTCTAACTAAAATGAATTATATTTTGCTATTATGCTCTTTTAATTTGCAAGTGTATAAGTCAAGATTACATGTTTCCGTCAACTTATTTCTTTTTTTTTTTCTTTTTTCTTTTTTTTTTCTTTCTTTTTTTTTTTTTTTTTGCAGTACGCGGGCCTCTCACTGCTGTGGCCTCTTCCGTTGCGGAGCACAGGCTCTGGACGCGCAGGCTCAGCGGCCATGGCTCACGGGCCCAGCTGCTCTGCGGCATGTGGGATCTTCCTGGACTGGGGCATGAACCCGTGTCCCCTGCATCGTCAGGCAGACTCTCAACTACTGCGCCACCAGGGAAGCCCAGTCAACTTATTTCTTACTAAGAATTTTTCCATGTATTGTCCTGATAAAAAAAAATTGAATATGTAGTTTTCTGGGTTTGTTTTTATATATTTTTTTTGGTTTGGATCATTCTGAATTTTTTAATAACTTTACAATGAGATGAAAACAACAATTTAAGGTCTTGATATTCAGTTTGTGGTTTAAATGCTGACATTAGGGAATGAGTTTTTCTTATTTATCTGAAGACTGCTATTATGATGCAATTTCCTTTTTACAAAGCTTAGAAAATGTGACCAACTCAAGCGTTTATTGATTTATAGAGGATGAAATCATATTTATATTTCAAGAGAAAAAATAACCACCAAGTTAAAAAGCAATTTGTCTCCAGTTGCATTACATTCTCATTAATTATGGGTGGGAATTTAAAAATCAATATGCTCCCACTTTCTGCTAGAAAAATCTACTTAAGATATTTCTGAATTTCTCTCTCAGGTTCTGAGAAAAAACACACTAGCAGGCTTTAGGCATTCGCTGATGGGAACTGACACCTTCTTGTTATTCTTTCAATGACTGATTGACACTTTTCACTTTGGAAAAAAATGAAATGTCAGTTTCAAAGTAAAAATGAAAAGCTTCCCTCAGACTATGTGTTTACAACAATCATTATCAGTATTACTCTTGGAAAATGATGCAGAGAAAGTGTCAAAACAAAAAGATCTTTTCCTTGTGTAGCACTAATGGAAAAATTGAATGCAATAGTAAAAATTATATATATATAATCCTTATTATTCAAGAATCCCATATTTGCAAATTCACCTCCTCCTCTCTAAAATTTATTTGTAATGGCAAAATCCATACACTAGGCTCTTCTGCCAGAACATTTTTGTGCTTTTTTGTTGGTGATTTCGTTGTTTAAAATGGACACCAAGAGCAGTGCCGAAGTGCTGTCTAGTGTTCCTCAGTGCAGAAAGACTGTGATGTATGTACCTCATGAGAACAATATGTGTGTCGGCAAACTTCACTCAAGGCATGAGTTTTAATGTCATTCAGTGTAAATGAACCAATAACGTATTTTATAAGGTGTCTAAACAGAAAAACACATTGAAATGTTACATATTGATCAGTTGACAAAAAATGTAACCAGAAGCTCATGGGACCCTAACCCTGTATTTCCCCTAGGAGCAATGGTCCACAGCAATTCCAGAGAACGTAACCACTGGGGATAATGAGAGTCAAATATACATACACATATAGAGACAAACACAAGCGTATATATAAAACACAACCTCTAACTCAGCATATGAAATCTAAGAGATACTATCCATAGTCTAAATCTCGTCTGACTGTACTCTCTACCTTTAGGCTTCCATTCAGGGCTGTTCTGAGATCCTTTCAGGGAATAGAGAGCTTAAGGGAGAGTCGTTTTCTTCCCTTCATCCTTTCACCTCTAGGTTCTTGAGAATACAAGTAAAGAACTTTCCATAAACACAACCCCCAGGATCTGATCCCCATCTCGTTTTTGAAGGAGGTCAGAGGATGGCCCTCACAAAGACTCTTGCTTCTCAGGGAGGCCACCAAGCAGATTCCTTAAGATCCAGGAAACCCATCATACACCCTCATCATAGTCATGAACATGTAAAATCCTCTCAATGTTTTCAAAAAAGAGGATACAACCTCAGCACCTCAGTTTGTTTTCAAATGGAAACAAACCTCAGTTTGTTTTCAAATGGAAAGCATAATTCTCCAAATTCAAATTGTAAGGTGTTGGTTCCAGCACAACACAAAAGAAAAAAAAAATGTTTTGCTAAGGGCACAGTGGTTTTTTGTTGTTGTTTTTCAAGGGGAAGATATTGCCAGACCATGTGTGGGAATCATATTGCAGTCCATCTAAAGGAAGTGAAATGAAAATACTGAAATAATGTTTTCCTAACATTTAAGATAGTCCTATACATTTCAAGAGCCAACTTTAAGAAACATTTTAATTCATATTCAGGTTCAGATGATAGTTTTCAAAACATCCATTTAATGGCTTTGGGTGTTTGAGAGGCCTTGGTCTGCAGCCTAATATGCTGAGAACATGTTTACCTTGACCTGTCTCTGCCTTTATGACAGTGACACTAATCTGCCCAGCAAAGGTGTACTGTCTCCCACACAGACTCACTGGGCCAACAAACCTGCCTTCAAGTACAAGTGTATATGGACTATGAGGACACTGGGACTATTATATTTCCTGCACACCTTTTTAACACACTAGAATATGTACATTTCTAACTTATTGTTGGGATACTCTAACATAAAAATTCTAGAACCTAGAAACTGCTTAACTTTTTATTAAAATGGAAATGTAGATGCACAAATGCTGAAAAAAGGCAGTATTACTGGGCTGGCGAAAAAGTTTGTTTGGGTTTTTCCGTAAGATGTTACGCAAAAACCCAAATGAACTTCCGGGCCAATCCAATACTACAAAGAGTGTGATTAAGTACAACATCTCACTCTTCTGCATAAATTCCCATGCAGTAGGAATAAAATCCAAATACTCTTCTGTGACCCACAAGGCCCCACTTGATCTGTCTCCAACTACCTCCCCAGCCATATCTCTGGCCTCTCTTCTTCTCCCATCACACTTCAGCCACATTGTCCTTCCTTAAGTCCTTCAATGGCCAACTTTTTCCCTGTCTTGGAGTCTTTGCACATTCTCTTCACTCTTCCTGGAATGCTGACCCCATATCCTCACATTGCTAATACATTCTTGTCTTTCAACTCTGAATGCAAAACATACCTCTTCATTGATTACCCATTCCAAGTGAAACCCAACATCCTTCTAACCCTCTATTACAATGCCCCATTTCAGACTCTTCATAGCCTTTATCTAAAATCACCTTCCATATATTGGTTCACATGTATTTTGCCTGTCTACCTCCTTGGTATGTAAATTGGAGTATTACCTGTCTTATTCTCCACTGTATCCTTAGCTCCTAGAAAACTGCCTGGAACTTAGTAGAGCTCCTCATATATTTGCTGGAAAGAATTAACAAACTATTCAAACCACTTAAATGCGAAATATAAACTCCCAGAGGAGATTCAATATAATCACATCTGGGTGGTGGCAAAAATTGCTATTGGGAAATTTTAAAAATCCTTTCTTTTATCTGGTTGCTTTGTCTCTGTAATATGTAAAAAAGATTTGTTTAGGGGTTTTTTTTAGCTTTTATTTCTATCAAATTTCCAATACCAGCCAGACATGCCATAAAGCTTTGCATTAACTTCTGAGGCCAGAATGAATAGCACAGCCTGCTCTAAAGTGATGGAAACACACCTCCTTGAATCATCTGTGGGCATATGCATGTTCAGGTGTAGGAGGCCCACATTATAGACAACATTGTCAACTGTGGAAACACCGCAATAGACTGAACTGACAGTAATCGCAAAATCCCAACCCCCATTTCCATCAAAGGAACAAAGAGAGTTGTAAGTAAGGTAGTAAGAGAGAAGATAAGGATGAGCAGCATTATACTTCATCTACACTTAAACCTATGTCTCCAGTTTAATCTCTGACCTGCGCTTCAACCCATGTCTGAAGATGTATAAAGAACATCCTAAGATACCATGGGGCCACATCGACAGTTGGATTCATTTTTCCAACTGGGAATAATATATTATTTTCTCAACACATCGACAAGGAAAATATATTTCCTCAACACATCGACAGTTGGATTCATTTTTCTCCTCCACAAAACGGTCCCCTTCACACACTAGAAAATGTGCAATCACTCTTCATGCTTTCTTCTCACTGTGTTGCATGTTCTTATATGCACTGGATCCACCCAGCCTGCCTCCTTGAAATGTCTTTTGGCTTTAGTTCTTATCTCTGTCCCAGAGCTCCCACTTGGCCTAGATCCATGTCATTTCACATCAGGACATACATTCCTCCTCTTCTGAGATGGGATGGTGGCCCCTAGAGCTTGGCTCTAAACCACAACTGAGGTTTGGAACATGGCCTTGCCCCTTGAACTCTATCATCACTTTTATCCTCAGAATTATGTCTCTGTAGAAATGGCTTACAGCAGTTATCTGATTGGAAGGAGGGGCTAGAGGACTTATTTTAAGGCTTCCTGTGTACAGCACTTTAAACAAAGCCAGGCAAAACTATTCATGATCTAAATCAAAGAGTAGGTTGAAGGGCTGATGGAAACGATGGGGATGACAAAGAGCTAAAAGTCACCAAAGCCACCCCTTGTCTCCACTGATACTTAGGACCAATTTGCCCTATTTCTACACATACTGACTACGGTTTCTTATTTGCGCAGAGGAAAGCATGGTGTATTAAGAGCATAGGACTTTAGATTATAGGATTAAGATCGGAATCTCCTAACTCTGAAGTCCAAGTTCTTCTGGCTATACTACATTGTCTCATTCAAGTGTAAACACAAAGAGACATGATAGTGTGTATCTCTGTATTGTTTTTCTAAAATGAAACTAATTGGTTACTAATCTACCTAGGGTAAGACTAAATTATAATTATAAAAAGTAACTGTTTGGGCTTCCCTGGTGGCGCAGTGGTTGAGAGTTCACCTTCCGGTGCAGGGGACACAGGTTCGTGCCCCAGTCTGGGAAGATCCCACGTGCCGCGGAGCGGCTGGGCCCGTGAGCCATGGTCATTGAGCCTGCGCGTCCAGAGCCTGTGCTCCGCAACAGGAGAGGCCACAACAGTGAGAGGCCCTCATACCACCAAAAAAAAAAAAAAAAAAAGTAATTGTTTTTAATTAATACATACTGACCATTGAAATGAAATTTTTAGTAAATCTCACAATAGATGGAAAAAGAGGCAAGCTTACTCAAAAATTAGTTCTTATTTCATTTACTGAGGAATATTGACATGTTGAGAAAAACATTAGAGCCAAATTCAAACACTGTTAATTCCTCAGTGACAAAACTTTTAACTTCAATAGATACTTACACTTTGAAAGAAAGTACAAGAAGTTGTTCCTAGTGGTGATTAAATCATTCTTAACAATGGTTGCTGTGATACAGTAGCTCAGCTGGCAAGAGTAGAGCTGATCAGGATGACATTCAAGCTTACCACATGTTGGGTAGTTAGTTCCAGTCTGCTCCACTGCCAGAAATTGCACACCTAACTCTTTTTGTTGTTGTTGTTTGTTTTTGCGGTACGCGGGCCTCTCACTGCTGTGGCCTCTCTCGTTGCAGAGCACAGGCTCCAGACGCGCAGGCTCAGCGGCCATGGCTCACGGGCCCAGCCGCTCCGCGGCATGTGGGATCCTCCCGGACCGGGGCATGAACCCGCGTCCCCTGCATCGGCAGGCGGACTCTCAACCACTGCGCCACCAGGGAAGCCCTCACACCTACCTCTTGACTACCAGTTAGAGTGTATGACCGTGGCTGTAAGGATGGCCAAGTCAAAGAATGTAGCATCTCGTGACAGCATCACTACCGGAACAAAACCACCTTAAATTCTAGGCCTTGTTGATGATGAATCAACAATGTCACTGATGCATAAATGTCGACGACGTTTTAACATACTCTCTGAATCTACCCTTGGTGCACATTATTTTTATAAAAAGAAAAGATGAACATATTTTTCAGTGCCCAGAAAAAAATATATATATATACTAAAAGTCTTTATTCTGACACTTTCCTAATACATCTAATTCTTTATTTCCAGTCACACTTACTCAGTTGCATATTTGTTTCTGTCAATGAGGCTAAACAGAAGCTACTACAGTATCTGCATTTTCAAAAATGCCTCCTTCAGAACTGTTTTCTGGGAACAGACGTCTGAAAAGCTGAAAATGTCTGCACTCAAAGGTTTTTTACAATACAAATCAAAACCACAGATAACTAAGAAAAAAAGATGATAAGATGTACTTTCTATCTGTATAACTAGATAGCATCCCTCTATATTTTAATCCCCTCTGGAAACACTGAAAGAACAAGGGAAAGGTAACAAAGATGGGATCTGGTGAACCCCACATACGTATCCCTTCACAACACCTTCTGTTGGTGATTTTAGTTTAATTTTTCCTGTTTGTCTACCAGTCAAAAATCCTTGTATTTCACTAATATTGCCATAAGAATGTCACATATTAGTTGCTGGTAACTATGAGGCTTGCCTAACTAGTGGCACTTAGGGTATTCTTTCAGGAATCCTAAGTTTATCCTACCTTCATGCTGTGAGTTTCCCCTGTATCTACAACTTCTTCCAACACCATACTTTGTGTACCTACAGATCTTTAAAGCATGCTAATTGACCACAAGCTTGACCCATGTCTTCATTTGTATCCAAATAAACATCCATATAAATTGATATATAAATGTTTTACTTAATATAAAGAACAAGTATGAGAAAGAATGTGACATATAGGAAAGTACACGAGGCCAGTGTCCTAGACGGCCCTTACTCAGCTAGAACCCGGATGAGAGTACAAACAGTCATGTGCCTATGATTCTGAGTGTAGATTTTATGAAAGCATCATGGGCTTTTACTGCTCTCTACTGGGTAGAAAATAGATTAGGCATTCTTAAATGAGTAGGTGAACACATTATTTTTTTATCTTATTTCTCTCCTCATATTAGTGAGATAAAGATTCCAATTCCCCATTCTACGTCTTTACCTATAAGATAACTATAACTTAGAATCCACATCCTGAGTGTGTATTTCAAGATGATAGATATACAATGATATATTTATTTTAAAGTTTGCTTTCTCTCACATTTACAAGTCACTGCCAGCAAATGGCATTAATATCATCATTTCTTTCCACATATATAGTACTCAATGTTCAACCAACAATATTGTCATGTTGGTGCTGTTAAAAGAAAGTCCCCTGTTTCTAACACACAGACACACACACATTCATGAAATACTAACAATGCTTTGATGATATTTTTTAAGTTTCAAAACTAAAAAGAAAGAAAGAAAGAAAAAAACAGACTTCACTTTTGGAAAACAATCTAGAAATTAGAGCTTTGAAAAAGAAACATGATGCCTCTCAGACATTACCATCATAAAAACAGAAAAGGTCACTCTGTTTTCCTGATTAAGGAGATTTTTCATTCCAAACACTGATGTCAGAGCTGCACTGTTGTCCTGAGATAGTTGATTAGGAAACAGTATTTACTCCTTCATCTATCTGCCTTCTGTGTGTCATTATATCAGTAAAGAATAAAAACAACTTCAAACAAAAGTACGTTTGGTGACATGAAAGAATTTCCACTTGTACAAAGACAAATCAAAGCACCCAACAAAAACACTGCACCTCCTCAAGGACAGGAGTTAGCACTTTGTCAGAACACAGCCTAAGTCCCCTTCATGCTGGGCACCTGTCATGGACTACAGCCAGGGAGAAGGGAAACCACTGCAGAGGACACTGCCCCAGACTGAAGGAAAACTTTAAGCATGGGGTACTTTCTATTTATTGCCCCCAAAGTAAGATACCTGAAATATAAATCTGCAAGATTAAAGCCCTCCAAGGCTTCCCTGTCACCACAGAGCATCATCCAGGCCCATCAGCATGGTAGGCTGGCCGGCCATAGCCCTTGCTGCTACTCAAGCCCACTGTCCACCCTCTTTACTTTGCATTTCGTAGTTCAGATACACGGAATTGCCTGTAGTTTCCCAAATGCATGATTCTGTTTCAGGATTTCCTATGGCCCATATTCACTGCCTGTCCTTCCCTCCCTGGCTTCTGCACTTCCTGTTAATACTTCCGGGTCCAATGCAGGTGCCAGTTCTCCTAATGTAGTAGGAAAAAAAAAGGGCGTGAGAAGATGGTCATTTCCCAGGTCTTGAGTGAGTCCCTGGGATGGGCCACCAAGTGAGGGTCCTTGGCTTCATGCAGGAAAGTATTCAAGAGTGAGCCACAGTAAAGTGAGAGCAGGTTTATTTATAGAGATGCACATTCCACAGGCAGAGTGTAGGCCATCTCAGAAGGTGAGAGGCCAGAGGGCATGGGGTCATATCTAGAAAAGTGGGGATGACAGGAGGTGTGCCGGTGGTTAGTTTTTATGAGCTGGGTAATTTCATAGGCTAACAAGTAGGAAGAGTATTCTAACTATCTTGGAGAAGGGGTGGGGATTTCCAGGGATTGGGACACTGCCCAATTATTGGCCTTTTATGGTCGACTTCATCAGAACTGTCTTGGCACCTGTGGGTGTGTCCTTTAGATGCTGATGAGCATATAATGAGGCTCAAGGTCAACTGGAAGTCAAATCATCCTCCATCTTGGGCCTAGTAGGTCCTCACCGGTTTTTGTGGTACCCTGTTCTTCTTAACGGTTGTGTCGTTCTTTTAGTGGTTGTGCTCTGCCCGCTTCCTTCCTGTATCACTAAGGGATCTTTCCTGAGCATCAGCTCCTTGTATCCCAAAGCTAGAGCCAGGTTTTAATTCTTTAATCCCACAACAAGCCTTTCCTGCTTTCATCATAACTCTATTTTGTTTTTTTGTTTGTTTGTTTTGTTTTGTTTTTTGCGGTATGCAGGCCTCTCACTGTTGTGGCCTCTCCCGTTGTGGAGCACAGGCTCCAGACGCGCAGGCTCAGCGGCCATGGCTCACGGGCACAGCTGCTCCGTGGCATGTGGGATCTTCCAGGACCGGGGCACGAACCCGTGTCCCCTGCATCGGCAGGAGGACTCTCAACTATTGCACCACCAGGGAAGACCTGTTTTGCTTTTAATTTAATGGTTAATATGCCTGTCTCTTATCAAGGGAAAGGACAGAGTTTGTATCATCTTTATACATTCAATTTCTAGAATCTCATTTTTCACAGGACAATCGACTGAACTGGCCTGAGCTGTGCTGAACCTGCTCTCTGGCCTGGTCAGTGAATCAAACCTGTTGGCCTAGGCTTTAGAAGAGCACTGGGGTGTCTTCCAATTCTTAGATGCTCTGGTGTAAAGCATTCATGTCCTATAATTAGAAAGAATTTATGCTATTGATTTGAACTGATGTGAGACTATCTTAGACTTTCCAACTCAGGCCACATCTTAGAGCACATTATTATTAACATTAAAGTACTTTAAACATAACCTATAATTACCTGTTTTTTGCTGATGTTATATGCACTGAATTTTAAGAACTACTCAGATTTGTTCAGCTACCTAGCACAATTATCTGTCACCTCTCCCTATGGCCCAACATATAAATGATCAAGTAATATACGGCATATGTTAATATATTCATAGGGGAAAGTTCTAGGAGGCAAGTACAGAAGGCTGCTAATCTGCTAGATTTCTCCAGGAGTTGAGATTATAGGAGCCTCTCACTTTTTACGATAAATATTTCTAAGATGTTTATATTTGTTAACAATCGCTAATTAATTTCATAAGAAGAAAATAATAATTAAAAAATAAAAATACATAACAGAGGCAAATGGATATTATGTTTTAGTAATTCTCTCTCTTAGTAGCAACAAATAGTGTTCTCTATATTTTCAGGACTACGTTTCTTCTCAGAATCATGGTCTGGACTACACTGTGCTTCATCTACTCTTCTATTAAATCATACTTCATGCCATCAGGTTTAGAAATTACAGCACAGAATGGAAGTATAAAAGACAGAAAGTTGGAAAAATGTTGATGATTTGGCAAATATCCTGTGGATTTTTAAATAACATATGAATTCTTAAACAACTATTCAATTGTTTATCTGAAAATAAACATTATCAAGAACTTTTTCTCAGTTCCAGTAAATGAGTTAGCTTTTTCCATCTTTCCCAAGGATGATTTCCATGCTTTCCTCCGATTGGTTAGTACTGAAAGCTAATTTGACATATTAACATCAAGCAGCTTTTTTTCTCTTACATGCACATATGTTTATTTTATAGGAATATTTTGGCATTTGAACTTAAAAATTCACTCTTTAATAAGTTCTCTATTAATTGCTTATAGGTCTTTTATGCAATATATCATTCAGACATTTGCAAAATTGCTTCAAAGGCAGTCACTTTGGCAATTCTTTGGTGATTGGGTTCCCCCTTCTCCATGATTATAACTGAAAAAAAATCATTTGATGCAGGGAAAACCTAACCATCTATAAACCTTATTGGTTTGCACATACAAATATCTTGCTAGATATGAAAATTGTTTTCTAAAAAATTTAGAATCACCAAAATAATACACTTAGAAAGAACTTCTTAAGCCATCTCAGCCCAGAGATTGATGTGAGAATCTCTAGGACACACAGCAGGTTAGTAAGGCAGGGCTGGTTAGTTAGCTAGGGCCTAGATCTCCTGGCACTCTAAACTATGTTCTTCCCTTCACAGTTGTTTTTATGCTCAGAAAACTTCCCCAGTCCTAATTAACCTTAATCCTATTTAGTCATACCACATTTATTATTTAGCTTCTACAATGTGCATTTCCTTTAAACAAGAATTTCTTTGAAACAGTTCCTGCAAGAAGGAGTGAGAAGTGATGCCAAGTTTTGTTATTGTTATTTTAACATACAAGCCACCGCTTTTAAATTTTCATCACTAAGCCTTAGATGTTATGCTTCTGACATGAAATTTTAGGAGTTTATTGTTATGGTTTTAATAGATTTCAGAATGTGACATAGCCATGGGAATAAGAAGTCATACTGCTCTGTAAAGTCAGATGAGGAAGGAAGTGAAATGCCCTTGTTTTGACGTTGGTCTTTCTTTAAGATGTTCCACCCAGAGTCCACTCCTAGAAAGCAAGGTGATTGTTCCTACCCATCTGCCCTTGATCCACTGGAGTTAACATGTTGTTGGTTAAGATCATTATTCACTGTGAAGCAGAACCACTATTTCTAGGTAGCTGATACTCAGTCAGTTGTGAAGACAAGATGAAGAATAGGTGAATAGCCTGTTTTGGTTTTATGTGTAATCATTAGACTATTATGACTTTTAAACTTTTGCATCTGACTTACCCTCATAAATCTATAATAACATTCCTTTTTAATATATTGGTATATCTTATAGTTTACAGTAAAAAAGGTCCTTTCCCTCCAAAGTAAAAGCTTTTACAATGAGTGGAGAGAAAACTCTCAAGTAAAGTAAGCTTCCAGAATCTACAGAGAAATCAAGACAATCTCTAGTTATTTGGAATATTCCTTATGTACAGTGTTACAGAAAAACAAATTAGGTATTATTTAATTCACTGAGTACAAACTTTATTTAGAAAAATTGCTTATATTATACTACTAATTTAGTTTAGAATTTTAAAAAAATTCTTTAATTCACAAAAAAAATATTAAATGAAATACTGTTGAATATAGTAATAGAATTAAGCTAAGTATTTCATATAGCACTGAGAAGGATATTCCTAAATACACAACCAACATTCTACATGAGATCTTACTATGACATACATATTCCTTATTTACTGTGACATTATAATAATATGTAGCTTTTAAAACTTTAGGAAGTTATTAACTTAGGAGTTAAATGTTTGAAGTATTCCTCTATAGAATTGTTCTACTGATGAAACAAATTTCTCCTTAGGTTAATCATGTGGAAATCATTTCAAAATGTAGCCAAGTGGCTTCCCTGGTGGCGCAGTGGTTGAGAGTCCGCCTGCCGATGCAGGGGACGCGGGTTCGTGCCCCGGTCCGGGAAGATCCCACATGCCGTGGAGCGGCTGGACCCGTGAGCCATGGCCGCTGAGCCTGCGCGTCTGGAGCCTGTGCTCCGCAACGGGAGAGGCCACAGTAGTAAGAGGCCCACGTACTGCAAGAAAAAAAATGTAGCCAAGAAAAATTGTTTCTACCTACATTTATTTAATAATGACAATTTCTACCTCCATCGACTCCACATATGTTAATTAGGTTTATTCTAAAGAATCCTCAGGTGGGAACCTTGTTAATGGGTCTTTGTGTACATTAATGTCAGCCTTCTTTGGGAGGCATTTTCAAGGGAAAGGAGCACACAGTCTTCTCTGAGGGGTGTCTCTTGTCAAAAGACTTTCAACTACTTTATGAACCACATTCAGAAGATTCATTTCCCTGACATTCAGAGCAACATGTGCTGCTCATGTGAATTATGGTGGTGGAAAATCTAAATAAAACTAGAGAATGGGTAATAGCCAAAAATTTAATAGTTTTCATTTTCCTTAAAAAAATTTGGAAAAGAAATAGAAGGACGGGAAGAAAATTTCATAACATTTCTGATCTCTATATTCTCTAGTGCTAAGGAAATAAAAATAATATCAAGTCTACCCAATAGTTTGAACTATATACACCATTTTGCAATATCTATCATTTACAAATTGTACAATTTAAATCATATATGGTATGCTACCTATAAATACCACGTGTTTATAGAACACTTTTTTTCTTGACATTATAACAGGAGGAGGATAAGTAGGCTTTGGTTCTTATTCAGTTGATAATAAAATGTGAAGTGACAAGTCAGTGGGCTTGTTGGAGCAGGGGCCGTATTGGGCCTCCAAGTCCTCAAAGCCAAGGGGACCACAACCTTAACAGTGTGCTTTGCCCCTGCATGGGACTGAGCAAGAATGCCTACATGGAACTACAGGTATCCTGATGGCCTACATCATGGATAGCACTTGTCAATGTCGTGGAGGTACAGTTTTGCTGACAGTCTGGTTTGACAAATCCACAGCCATTACGAGGTCTCAAATCCAACCTTATGGTGGATAGATTGGGACTGCCCAGCACATACATATCTACCTGCTGGTATCTGTAGGAAAGTTATAAACAACAGCCTGTCGGTTTTCTCTAAAGTGCAGAAGCTCTTCAAACTCTTCCATTTTTTTCCTGATACAGATTCAGTCCATCATCTAAGTCCTATCTCCTCCTTGAAATTTTCCTAGGTTTTTCTTCTTATGCATAGAAAACCTTTGGGAGATTGCTGGGTATGACCCAGTAATTTTCATTTGAACAACTACCCCAGATGATTCAGTAGCCCAAATATATATTTACAGAATTGCTCTCTACTAAAAATGAAAAACTTTGCAGAATTTTATTTAGAAGAACTGACAAAAATTAAGTTATATTTTAAAGCAATCACTCTGGCTGCTCTATTGAGAATAGATTCTAAGGGGCCCATAGTAAAATCAAGAAGACACAGTAGAAGTTTTCTGCAGTAATCCAAGCAGGAGATGATGGTGGTTCTCACCTTGGTGGTTGTAGTGGAGGCGGTAAGATGTAGACAAATTCTGGATATATTCTGATGATAAATTCAATGAGAATTTCCTGACATACTGAATGTAGGGTGAGAATTAGCACTCAAATATAACTCCACAGTATTTGCCTGAACTAGAAGGATGTAGTGCTATTAAATGAAATGAGAGAGGCTTCAGGTGAAGTAGGTTTGGAGAGTAAAAAGAGACCAGCTTGGTTTTGGAAATTATGAGTTGAGGTGATTATTGGACATTCAAGTGGAGATATTAAATTGGCAGTCTGATATATAGGACATGTTCTTTTAAACCCTAAGAGCAGGCTTTGGGAGCCATGTTCAGAAGAGTTGCTCTGTAGCTCTGTGGGATCAGGAAGTTCCTTAGAGTACTGTCTTCCTACTTCCCACATCCTGTCTCCATGGCTCTGGGCCCTTTTGCATTGTCCTGTCTTTATCTCCTGGATCTGGACTTCATGACCAACTCAGAAATCCCAAAGAAGTTATTAGGAGTTCAAGGTTCACACTCCGAAACCAAGACTAGCACCCCAGGTTCCCACTTGGTTTAGAGAAGGAAATCAGAAAGTCAATGTGAGTTAAGAGCAGGGAGAGCTAGGTGAGGAGCCAAACAGGTGAATCACACAGGCAAAAGGGGAGAATGAGGTGTTGGTGTAACAAAGAGAAAGAGGCCAAAATAACAGTGCAGTGGAAAGATGAAAAGAACAAGGCAAGGCAGGCAGGCGTAGAAGTCTCTGAGAGAGTGATGTCAGTAGCATGGCAAAGTGAGACACTTGCTTTGTCTCTCCCCTTTTACCTACAACCATCAAAGCATCAGAGGTGCTCCCACCCAACCCAACAGGATGCCAGAGAATTCCATAAATCTCTACATGTTAAGGTGGGTGGACTGGAAAACATAAAAGAGGTAGAACCAGGGGAACAGTGGAAGCAGTTCCTTTGATCCCGGCCTCTGGCTATGGCAGCTGAGTCCACAGCCCCAGAGAACCTGGTCGCAGCAGAGAGATGACGCACATGACTCCAGCCTTCCAGACCCAGGAGCACCCACAGCCGCAGGTAACTGGGCAGCAATAGCAGTGGGGCCTGGGACCCCATCCCTCCAGCCACTGAGGTGCCCATGACCCTGGGGTCCCTGCCCCCACCCCACTCTCAGTGGTGGAGCCTGAAAACCTTACAACATAGGCCACTGCAGAGGAGCTGGGGCAACCACAGTGCCCCACTCACCTACTCCCTCCCTCCAGGGGTGGAACTTGTGATTCAGGGGATCCTGGATGTACAGGAAGAGCTCACCGTACCAGTGCCTCAGGTGATGATCGAGCAACACTGGCAGTAGCAAGGCATCAATGACCCCAGAGACACAAGAAACCACAGGGCAACAGCTTTGACACAGGCAGTGGAGAGTGGAAAGTGCTGACTCTCAAATATAACCAGAGGCAGCTTAGGCAAGAGAAACCAAAAACTTGTGATACAGCGCCACCTACAGTAAAATAAATGAAATGCCTCTAATTTCTAACATTAAATCATTAGAATCAAGTAGAAAGGTGACCATTACATCAAGTTAGCCAGAAGTGAAGCAACTTACCAAGCACCATAAAGAAACTTAGTAACCCTGTACCACAAAAAGAAAATGACTATTCTCCAGAAACCAAAGTTAAAGTCACAGAATATTGAAATCTAACTGATAGAGAATTTAAAATAGCTGTCATAAAGAAACAATGAGCTACAAGATAAGTCAGAAAGGCAATTCAATGAGCTCAGGAATAAAATTAATAAACAGAAGGAATACTTTACCAAAGAGAATGAAACTCTAAAAAAGAATGAAACAGAAATTCTGGGGCTTTCCTTGTGCGCAGTGGTTAAGAATCTACCTGCCAATGCAGGGGACACAGGTTTAAGCCCTGGTCTGGGAAGCAACTAAGCCCGTGTGCCACAACTACTGAGCCTGCACTCTAGAGCCTATGAGCCACTACTGAGCCCTTGTGCCACAACTACTGAAGCCCACTCACCTAGAGCCCATGCTCTGCAGCAAGAGAAGCCAATGCAATGAGAAGCCTGTGCACCACAACAAAGAGTAGCCCCTGCTTACTACAACTAAAGAAAGCCCATGTGCAGAAAAGAAGACCCAAAGCAGCCAAAAATAAATAAATAAAATAATAAATTTATTTAAAAAAAAGAAATTCTGGAACTGAAGAACTCAATAACCCAGACAATAATACATTAGAAAGCATTATAAAGAGAGAAGACCTCAGAGAAGAGAGAATTAGCAAGATCAAAGATAGAAAAATAGAAATAATACAAGTAGAAGAGTAAACAGAATCAAGACATAGAAAAGTGAGGAAATTCTATGAGAGCTCTTTAGCTCTTTTAGGAAGGGCAACATTTGAGTAATGGGTATCTTAGGGGAAAAGAGAGGGAGAAGGGAGAAAAGAGTTTATTTAAATGAATAATAGCTGACAACTTCCCAAACCTGGAGAAGGAACTGGATATACAAATTCATGAAACTAAGGGAACACCTAATTACCTCGATGCAAAAAGACCTTCTCTGAGACAGATTATATTAGAATTGTCAAAAGTCAGTGATAAAGAATTTTAAAGGCAGCAAGGAAAAAAGGATGGTAACCTACAAAAGAATTCCCATTAGGCTATCAGCAGATTTCCCAGCAGAAATTTTATAGGCCAGAAGAGAGTGGAAAGACATTCTCAAAATACTGAGAGAAAAACTGTCACCCAAGAACACTCTATCCAACAAAATTATCATTCAGATATGAAGGAGACATAAAGACTTTCCCAGACAAACAAAGCATGAGAGAGTTCATCACCACTAGACCTGACTTACAAGAAATGTTGAAAGGAGTTCTTCTACCAAACACAAAAAGGCAAAAGTACACAAAACTTTAAGGGGATAAATAGACAGACAGAATAAGAAAATTGAAACTCCGTATTAGAGTAGGTTTTAAACACTTTATTATAACATAAAGGTTAAAAGGGAAAAAAACCAGAAAAAATAACTATAGCTACTTCAATTTGGTAATGACCTCAGGTATAAAAATGAATCATTTGAGACAAGAAAAGCACAAAAGGGAAAGAGAAAAAGGATGGAATCCATATAGGTCAACAAAGATAAGATACAATCAGCAGAAAATAGACTATTTTACCTATGAGAAGTTATTTTCAAACCTAATGGTAACCACAAAACATAAATCTAGAGCAGAGACATGAAACATAGAAAAAGAGGAAACTGAGAAAAACATCATAGAAAACCACCAAACCAAAATGGTAGACAGAAACACAGGGAAAAAGAGACAATGGAGACATACAGCAACCAGAAAACAAAAGATGAAATAGCAATACTAAGTCCTCATTTATCAATAATCACCCTAAATTTAAATAAATGTAATTCATCAATCAAGACACAAAGTGGCTGGATGGATTAAAAAATAAGACCCAACTATATTCTGACTTCAGGACACTCACCTCAGCTCTAAAAACAAACATAGGCTCAGAGTGAAGGGATGGAAGATGATACTCCAAGAAAATGGCAGTCAAAATAAAGAGGGTGTAGCCATACTCATATCAGACAAAATAGACTTCAAGCCAAAAAGGTAAACGAGGCAAAGATGGACAGTATATAATGATAAAGGGGACAATTAATCAAGAAGACATAACAATTATTAATATACATAGGAGCACCTAACGTAAGAATACCAAAATATGTAAACAACTACTGACAGGACAAAAGGGAGAAATTTACAACAAAATAACAATAGGGGAATTTAACACCTCATTTACATTAACAGAGAGGTCATTCAGACAGAAAGTCAACAAGGAAAGAGTGGCCTTAAATAAAATATTAGACCAGAAGGATTTGATAGATTTGTACAGAACATTCCATCCAAATGCAACAGGATACACATTCCTCTCAAGTGCACATGGAACTTTCTCAAGGATAGGCCATCTGTTGGGAAAAAAACAAGTCCCAATAAATTTTAGAAGATTGAAATCATATCAAGCATCTTTTCTGGTCACAATGGTATGAAACTAGAAATAAACTATTTGAAGAAAGCTGAAAAATCACAAAAATGTGGAGACTGAACAACATGCTAATGAACAACTATTCGGTTTGTGAAGAAATCAAAGGAGAGATCATAACTTACATGAAGACAAATGAAAGTGAAAATACGACATGCCAAAATCTGTGGGATTCAGCAAAAGATTTACTAAGAAGGAAGATTATAGTTATACAACCCCAACTCAAGAAAAAAAGAAAAATTTCAAATAAACAATCTAACCTTACATCTCAAAGAACTAGAAAAAGAACAAATAAAGCCTACAGTTAGCGGAAAGAAGGAAATAATAAAGATCAGAGTAGAAGTAAATAAAATAGAAAGTAAAAGACAAATAGAAAAGGTCAATGGAACTGAAAGCTGGTTCTTTGAAAAGACAAACAAAATTGATAAACCTTTCACTAGACTCAGAGAAAAGAGACATGTTTCTGATAAAGTCAGAAACAAAAGGAGAGAAATAACAATGGATACCACAGAAATACAAAGGATTATAAGAGAATATTATGAACAGTTATATGCCAACTATTTGGATAACCTGGAAGAAATCGACAAATTCTTAGAATCATAAAATCTTCCAAGACTGAATCATGAAGAAATAAAAAAATCTGAATAAACCAATCACTGGTACAGAGGTTGAAATGGTAACCAAAAACCTCCCCCCTCCAAAAAAGTCCAGGACAAGACAGCTTCATAGGTGAATTCTACCAAACATTCAAATAAAATTTAATACCTGTTCTTCTCAAACTCTTACAAAAAAATTGAAGAGGAGGGAATGCTTCTTAACTCATTTTACAAGGCCAACATCACCCTAATACTAAAACCAGACAAAGACAACACAAAAAAAGAAAATTACAGGCCAATATCTCTAATTAATATAGACCCCAAAATTTTCAACAAAATGTTAGCAAACTGAGTACAACAATACATTAAAGGCTTCCCTGGTGGTACAGTGGTTAAGAAATCCACCTGCCAAAGCAGGGGACATGGGTTTGAGCCCTGGTCTGGGAATATCCCACATTAGCAACTAAGCCCACGCACCACAAGTACTGAAGCCTTCGCACCTAGAGCCTGTGCTCCACAACAAGAGAAGCCACTGCAATGAGAAACCCATGCACAGTAATAACGAGCAGCCCCCACTCGCCACAACTAGAGAAAGCCCATCCACGGCAATGAAGACCCAACATAGCCATAAATAAATAAATTAATTAAAAGCCATAGTAATCAAAACAGCATGGTATTGGCAGAAAAACAGATATGTAGATCAATGGAACAGAATAGAGAGCCCAGAAATAAACTCATGCATATACGGACAATTAATTTATGACAAAGAAGCAAAGAACATACAATGGAGAAAGGATAGTCTCTTCAGTAAATGGTGCTGGGAAAACTGGACTGCCACATAAGGAAAGAAAAGGAAAGAAAAGGAAAGGAAAGGAAAGGAAAGGAAGGAAAAGAAGAAAAAAAAAAGAAATCAGACGACTATCTCACACCATACACAAAAATCAACTCAAAATGCATTAAAGACTTAAATGTAAGACCTGAAGCCATAAAACTCCTAGAAGAAAATATAGGTAGTATGCTCTTTGACTTTGGTCTTAGCAATGTCTTTCAGATCTGTCTCCTCAGGCAAGGGAAACAAAAGCAAAAATAAACAAATGGGACTATATCAAGCTAAAAATCTTCTGCACAACAAAGGAAACTGTCAGCAAAATGAAAAGACAACCTACTGAATGGGAGAAGATATTTACAAATGATATATCCAATAAGGGTTTAATATCCAAAGTATATGAAGAACTCATACAATTCAACAATAAAAAACCAAAAAACCCAATTAAAAAATGGGCAGAGAATCTAAATAGGGTTAGATTAAATCTAAATCTTAATCTAACCTTAAATCTAAATCTAAAATTTTCCAAAGAAGATATGCAGACAGATGGCCAACAGACACATGAAAGCATGCTGAAAATCACTAATTATTAGGAAATGCAAATCAAAATCACAATGATATATCACTTTACACATATTAAAATGTCTGTTATCAAAAAGGCAAGGAATACTAAGTATTAGTGAGGATGTGGAGAAAAGGGAACCCTCATGCAGTGTTGTTGACGTGTCAATTGGTGTAGCCACTATAGGAAGATTCCTCAAAAAATAAGAAAAGATCTACCATATGATCCACCTATCCCATTTCTGGGTATTTGTCCTAAAAATATGAAAACACTAATTCAAAAAGATACATGATCTTCTATGTTTATCTCAGCATTATTTACAATAACCAAGATATGGAAACCATCTAAGTGCCCATTAACAGATAAATGGAGAAAGAAAATGTGGTACACACACACACACACACACACACAATAAAATACTCCCCAGCCATAAAAAAAAAAAGAAATCTTGCCCTTTGTGACAGCATGGATGGACCTGAAGTGTATTATGCTAAGTGAAATAATTCAGATGGAGAAAGACCTTATTATTTAACTCACAAGTAGAATAAACAAACAAAATAAAAGAACAAACCAAACCAAACAAAAACAAACCCTGAGGATCAGAGGACAGAGTAGTGATTACCAGAGGGGAAGAGGCAGGGGGAAGGCAAAATGGGTAAAGGGGATCAGCGCTATGGTGATGGATGGAAACTAAATTCTTCGTGGTGAGCACACTATAGTGTACCCAGAAGTAGAAATATAATGTTGTACTCATGAAACTTGCACAATGTAATCAACCAATGTTACCTCAATAAAAAACAAAATGAATAAAGAAGTCTCTGAGACCACAATTAAAATTTGCCCAAAGGGACACATCAGGAATTGGCCATTTTCTACATTGAAAATGAGGAGGCTCTCCTCGGGTGTTGCTCACCAAGAGGAAGGGTTGAATCTTCACACTTTTCTTTTCAAAAAGGTTTTTGGACACTAAGTTTAATTTTAAAAAGCAAACTATCATCTTTTAAATCTTCTATTAAAAACAGAAATCCCAAAGATATCAGGTAATCCTACAAAGACTGCCAGTGTCTTGTATTTAAGGTCTGTGGGATTTAACTTATGAGTCCAGTGTTTGTCGACATTGATTGAAACTGATTACCTGCTTGATGGTCTTCTTGAAAAGTGGCAGGTACTGAGGACTGCCTCAATAACACCTACAGCTGCTGCTGGTCCAGCTTGGCATGTTGTCTACATGTGCCAATGGTTGACATCTTTAGAAAGCTATCCAGTATCTTATGTCCTCAAAGATCCAGTTATCAGTTCCAAAGACCTCAGCCAGCAGCCTATTAGGATCTGTAGACTGAGTTAAATATCTGCTACAATATCTCTTAATTTAAATTACAAAAAAAATCCCTTTACCCCATGCTCCCCTCAAATCACCACATTTTATAGAAAAACTTCTCAGGATCTAATTTCTTTTCAACTCTCTCTTGAATCCACTCCAGTGAAGCTTTTGTCCCTATTATTTCACCAATTAACCTCAAGTTGTCAAAACCAATGAATAATTCTCAGTTCTCATTTTATGTGATGTAACAACATTTAACATGGTTGATCAACTTCCTCCTTCTAGAAAATGTATTTCATTTTCCATCTGGGACATTACTGTTTCTGGTTTTTCCCACTGGCCTCTTCTCAATCTCTTTTGCTGATTCCTCTTCATCTTCCTGATTCCTAAACAATAAAGTGCCTCCAGGGCTCAGGCCTTGGAACTTCTTTTGACACTTACTCTTAGAGTGATCTCATCCAGTCATGGCAGTAAACGCTCTCTATACTCTGATGACGTCCAACTTTATCACTCCTGCCTGAATGTGCCTCTAAATCCAAGTGTTAAATATTTAACTACATTTTTCACATCTCCACTTGGATTTCTAATACTCATCTCAAACAACATATCTAGAATATCTTGATTTCCTCCCAAAATCTGCTCCTCTAAAGCTCTTCCTTACTTTAGTATTGGAAATTATGGCCAATTCTTCCAATTGGTCAAGGGTCATACTTGTCTCCTCCCTTCTTTCATACTCTACATACAATCCAACCTCAAGTCAGCTATACCTTCTAAATGTATTTAGAATTCAACCACTTCTCACTGCCTCCATGACTCCTGCTCTGATTTAGATCACCAACATCTCTTACCTGAATTATTTCAATAGTCTCTTACCTGTGCGCTCCTGTATCCTACTCTCATACAGAGATCCCCTAAACATTCAAATCAGAAGAGATCAAAACTCTAGATAAAATGATACAATGATTTTTCCACCACACCCAGAATAAGAACTAAAATTCTTACCCTGACTTATCAGATCAATTCTGTGGCCTGTTGGACCTCATCTCCTCCCTGCTTCATTTCTCTACTATGTTGCAGCCACACTGACCCTGTTTCCTCCTCTTCTTCAACACAAGAAGGATACTTCTGCCTCAGGGCCTTTGAATTTGACCTCCTCCTGCCTGAAGCAGCTTCCCACATATACCAGCATGGCTCAACCTTACTTTCCTCTGAACTTATTCAGTTCTCACCCCTCACCTTTTTGGGAGACCTTTTTTTAACATATTGCTCTATAAAAGAGCAATTTCCTTTCTTATTTACTCTCTATTTCCCTCACCCTGCTTTAATTTCCTTCAGAAGTTTTATTACTCCCTGACATTTTATGTAATTGCTGATTACCTCTCTCACCCTCATTGGAATGGAAGCTTCAAGGTAAATATTTTGTCTCTATGTTTCACTGCTGTATCCACAGTATTTCACTTAGAATAGTGCCTGGGGCTATATAGAAGATACTTAACAGATATGAGCTTAATTATTTAATTAATTAAATAAGTATCTTTATAGAGTCTATTTAATGCCAGCTGGAATCATTTCTTTCCTCCCTGGTATTGCTCCTGAATCCAGCTGCCAGTGCTGCAGAGTATCTCTAAGTGCTGGCTCAGGTAACCATTCTAATTCCTCATGCCCCAGGAATATTTCTGCATAGCATGGTATAGAGGAGAAAGAAAGAAACTGAGATTTGCCTAGTTAATCTTCAAAGTGGCCCAATACCTATGCCAGGCACTAGACATCCAGAGATGAAATCTTTAGAAAGCATACTATGAACAGTTTAGTTGGGTGAGAAAAACAAACCAACAATTGAAATACATTCTTTAAGCCCCATAATAGAGTATGTAAAGCATTCTATGGGAGTATAGAAGAGGGCCCTAAACCTTACTGTGGTAATCAAGGAAGTAGGAAGTAAAGAATCTCAAAGATTATGAACATTGCCAGGTATTAGGACACTCTAGGTATAAAACATAACTTGTGGAGAGTCTTTAAGGGATTAAGAAGACTGCAAAGCAAGAAATAAACTAAAGAAATAGACAAGAGTCAGGTCAGTAAGAATATGAATACCATGGTGAAAGAGTATATATTTTATCTTGAAGTTGACAGGGAGCCACTGAAGGGACTTAAGTGAAAGAATGAAAAGACTAGGATTTAGTCCTGGCCCTGCTTCTCACTGACCAGGATTTAGGTCATGTTATTTGACGCAATTCATATCCAATTGTTTAGCCAAATAAAAGCCTTTGTTCAAGCAAAAGGTATCCAGAACCAACACATAAATCAGATAAAACCAAGCACTCTGGCTAAAGACTTGCTTCTTTGGCCCTTTTACACTTTGCAGCAGTCTCTGGGGCCCTTCCATGAAATCCTCAGAGCTCCAAGGATTACAGGAAAATAAACCACTGACTTTACATTTCTCTGTCTTTGTGCCAAATTCAACAATCTCTAGCAGGCTTAAAATATGTCTTTTCTATAGAGTCTTACATAGTTGATTTCCCCCAAAGGCATTCTAAAGCAATCTTTTTAGATTATTTGATTATGCAAAGGTGTCAAATTTTTATTTTCACTTTTGCACAACAGAGCTTGTTTTACTAAAAAAAAGAAAAAGAAAAATTATTCCAGAGAGTGACTTTTACACTAAAAAGGAGAATTACAGATATAATTGTTAGATTAATTGTAAGAACCTCATTGCATCTTAACCAGCTGTGCATGCTAAAGCATAAGCAAAAGTATGAGTCTGTTAACCAGTAGAACTGCAAATCAGTAGAAACATCAACTATCAAAGTTATGCTTCAAACATAAAGTTGTTTAAGTATGTTATCAGAAAAAGCTTGATAATGAGGTTTTGTTGCCCTTCAGGTTTATTCTCCTCAGATACTGTACCCCAGATGTCACCTTTTGATGAAAACATTCTTTCTTTTCATTTTGTTTAATACGTAACAGAAGTCTCCTGCTCTATGATTCTGTTAGTTTAATTAACACTGTCCTGGAGAAGTACTCCTACTTCTCTTTATATATGGTAAAGAATGCACGTTTGGAGAGAAGATTAGGAGATTACAGCATGAAAAAAAAAGTGGAATTACAGTGGAGGTATCAAGAGTTGTGTCCAATTCCTATTCCCATTGTACTCCATGGCTCTTCAAGAATCTAAGGCATTCTGCCTTTTCTGCCTAAAGGAAGGAAGGCCACAGCAGAAATACTAAGAAAAATGGTTAGTCTGGGATTTACCATCTCAGAAATAAACAATAGCTTAAGCGGGAAAAGGAAAGTTTTAAATTAAAAAATTCAAAATCCTGTAGGACTCAGGGCTTGAAATTTATGTCCCCAAATTAGGTGCATGTGTTAATCAGAGCGGAGGCTTCCCAAAGACATCAACCTTCTAATCTTGAGAAACTGAATATGTTACGTCACATGTCAAAAGGCAAATATGACTGTGCTAAGGATTTTGAGAAGGGAAGATTAGCCTGTATCATCCTGCTGGACACAGTGTAATCACAAGAGCCCTTGCGATTAAGGAGGCTGAAGGATTAGAGTCAGAAAAGGTGTTATGATGGAGCAGAGGGTCAGAGCTAGAAAAATACTATGTTTCTGGCTTTGAAGATGGAGGATTGCACCACGAACCAAGGAATGCAGGCAGCCTCTAGAAGCTGGAAAAGACAAGGAGATTCTTCCCTAGAGTCTCCAGAAGGATTGTGGCCCTGCCCATCTGTTTTGCACTTCTGACCTCCAGATAATTAACTTGTATTGTTCTAAGCCTTGTATTGTTTAATTTGTGGTAATTTGTTACAAGAGAAATAAGTAATACAGATTTTGGTACTGAAAGTGAGGTACTGCTGGAGCAAATGCTTAAATGTGTAGAATAGCTTTGAAATTGGGTTTTGGGTAGAAACTGGGAGAATTTTGAGGAGCATAACAGAAAAACTCTAGATTGCCTTGAACACACTGTTGGTAGAAATATGGTTAAAGGAACTTGGAACTGCTGGTGAGGGTTCAGAATGAAGTAAGGAGTATGTAGAGAAATCCTATATAATCTTAGTGAATACTCAAATCATCATGAACAGTCTGTTGTCAGAAATAGGAACTTTAAAAGTGTGCTGGTGGGGGCTTCCCTGGTGGCGCAGTGGTTGAGAGTCCGCCTGCCGATGCAGGGGACACGGGTTCGTGCCCCGATCCCGGAAGATCCCACATGCCGCGGAGCGGCTGGGCCCGCGAGCCATGGCCGCGGAGCCTGTGTGTCCGGAGCCTGTGCTCCGCAACGGGAGAGGCCACAGCAGTGAGAGGCCCGCGTACAGAAAAAAAAAAAAAAAAAAAAAAAGTGTGCTGGTGAAGGCTCAGAAGGAAATGAACATGTTATTTAAAACTATCTGGAAGGGGACCCTTGTTACATAGGGACAGAAAGTTTAGTTAAATTATGTCTTACAGTTATACAGAAAGCAAAACTTGTAACGGATGAACATGTATATTTAGCTGAGAAGAGTTACAAACAAAGTATTGAAGGTCCAGCCCACTTTCTCCTTGTTGCTTGTAATATAATGTGAGAGAAAAGAAATAAATTGAGGGCAAAACTAGCCATGGCACTTAGATAATAAAAAGAAATAAAAGTCATCTAAATTGGAAAGGAAAGAGTAAAATTGTCTCTGTTTATAGATGATATAATCTTACATATAAAAAACACTAAAGGCTTCATCAAAAAACTGTTATGATTTAGTAAATGAATTCAGTAAAGTTGCAGGATAAAAAATCAATGTGCAAAGTTCAGCTGCATTTCTATACACTAACAAATAACTACCAAAAGAAAAATTAAGAAATAATCCCACTTACACTAACATCGAAAACAACAAAATAATTTAACCATGGAGGTGAAATATCTATACACTAAAGGTATAAAATATTGATGAAAAAATTGAAGACACAAATAAATAGAAAGATATTCTGTGTTCATGGTTTGGAAGAATTTATTTAGTAGAAGAATAAAATGTCCATACTACTTAAAGCCATCTACATATTTAATGCAATCTCTATAAAAATCCCAGGGGCATTTTTCACAGAAATAGAAAAAACAATCTTAAAAGTTTTGCAGACTCACAAAGGCCTCCTATGGCCACATTAATCTTGAGCAAGAGGACCAAAGCTGGAGGCATTGTAGTTCCTAATTTCAGATTATATTACGAATCTAGATTAAGCAAAAAATTGTGGTACTGACATAAAAACAAATACATAGTCTAGTGGAAGAGAATAGAGAGCCCAGAAATAAACCCACACATATATCTCCACTAATCTTTGAAAAGGCACCACCAAGAATACACTGTAGGGAAAGAATAGTATTTTCAATAAATGGTGTTAAGAAAAATTGGATATCTACATGCAGAAGAATGAAATTGGACCTTTATTTCACAAGAAGATCAACTCAAAATGGATTAAAAACTGAAATGTAGGACTTCCCTGGTGGTCCATTGGTTAAGAATCCACCTGCCAATGCAGGGGACACAGGTTCAATCCCTGGTCCAGGAACATCCCACGTGCCACAGAGCAACTAAGCCCATGTGTCACAACTACTGTGCCCATGCTCTGAAGCCCATGAGTTGCAACTACTGAGACAGTGTGCTGCAACTACTGAGCCCATGTGCCTAGAACCCACGTGCCTAGAGCTCTTAATTTTTCTTTTGGTAGTTATTTGTTAGTGTATAGAAATGCAGCTGAATTTTGCACATTGATTTTGTATCCTACAACTTTACTGAATTCATTTACTAAATCATAACCTCCATTTGCAACCTCCACTCGCAGCAATGAAGACCCAATGCAGCCAAAAATAAAATAAATAAATTTATTTTTTAAAAACTTAAATGTAAAACCTGGAACTCTAAAACTCTCAGAGGAAATTGTAGGGGGGAAGTCTTGTCATTTGTCTTAGCAATAATTTTTTGATTTGGCACCAGAAGCAAAGGCAACAAAATGAAATATAAACAAATTGGAATATATCAAACTAAAAAGTTTCTGCACAGCAAAGGAAATCATCAACAAAATTTTTCATTTTCAGCAACATACTGAAGGGGAGAAAATATTTGCAAATCATATATCTGATAAGGGTTTAACATTCAAAATACATAAAGAACTCATGCAACTCAATAGCAAAACAAAATACAATTTAAAAATGGGAAGAGAATCTGAATAGACATTTTTCCAAAGAAAACATACAGATGACCAACAGGTACATGAAAATATGTTCAACATCACTAATCATCACGGAAATGCAAATCAAACCCACGAGGATATATTACCTCACTCCTGTTAGAACGGCTATTATCAAAAAGACAAGAAAACCAAGTGTTGGCAAGGATGTGGAAAAATGGGAACTCTGTGCACTGTTGGTGGGACTGTAAATTAATTCAAGCACTATGGAAAACAATATGGAGGATTCTCCCCCCCCCCAATTAAAAATAGAACTACCATATGACCCAGAAATTCCACTTCTGGGTATTTATCCAAGGGGGAAAAACCACTATTTTAAAGAGATATTTGCACTCCTTTGTTTATTGTAATATTATTAAGTAATTGAGATATATATAACCTAATTGTCAGTGGATGAATGGATAAAGAATTGTGGTATAATTATACAATGGAACACAATTCAACCCTAAAAAAGAAGGAAACCCTGCTCTTTGCAACAACACAGATGAATTTGGAGGACATGATGCTAAGTGAAATAAACCAGACACAAAGGCAAGTACTTCATATTCTCACTTACATGTGAAATCTAAAAATTGTTGAACTCATAGTAACAGAGAATAGAATGTTGGTTACCAGGGGCCATGGGGTGGGGGAAATAAGGAGATGCTTTTCAATGGGTACATACTTTTAGTTAGGAGATGAATAAGTTTTGGAGATCTAATGTATAATATGATGGCTATAGTTAATAATAACATATTATATACTTGAAATTTTCTGAGAGAGTAGATCTCAAGTGTTCTCATCACACACACACATACAACACATACAAGGTAACTATGTGAGCAGGTGAGGTGATGGATATTTTAATTGGTTGATTGTGGTAACTATTTCACAATTTATATGTATATCAAAACATTGTATTGGACACTTAAACATATACAATTTTTATTTGTCAATCATATGTTGGTACATTAAGTTTTATTAAGGAAACTGGGAGAAAAAGAAACCATCAAAAATACATTACCTCATTTCATCTTTTTAGCATCCTATGAGATAAGTACTATTATTATCCCCATTTTACAGACAAGAAAACTAAAGAATAGAGATTAAATTATTTGCCCAATGTAGAGCTGGGTTTCAAACCCAAGCAATCTGGACCCAGAGACTAGGCTCTTAATTACTCTATATGTGATGCCTTACTGCACAGACTTTTCATTGCCAATCTAGTTCACTTTCTTTACTTTCCTGAGTAATTGGACCTTGAAATAAAAGCTGTTTCTCATAGTCCACAATAACGTACTTATGTCTCTTATCCCATAATGTCATCCTTTCAAGTCCTACCTAAAGAAATAGGATCTCCTCATTCATTCATTCCACACTGAACAGAATTCAGATACATAAGAATCGAAGAATTCTTTTGGTTCATCTGAGACTTCTTAATACATCCCACTGAAGTGATATACAGAAGAAGTCATATTCAGCTCCTTTGAAAGTCAAGATGAAGTAATGGCTTTCAGCCTATTTGAAGATATCAATCCTCTGAAGGAGAACAACAGTATTGTAGATATTAAGCAATCAACAACATTGGTCTGTAAATTCAAGATGCAAGTTTCTTCTAGGTTAATAGTGTTCAAATTTTAGTATGCATCAGAAGCACCTGGAAGTCCTGTTAAAACAGAGTTCTAGGCTCCAACCAACCAGTTTCTGATTCAGAATGTGTAAGGTAGTACACAAGAATTTACATTTCTAACAATTTCCCTGCTGATGCTGATGCTGCTGATTCCGAAACCAGCTTTTGAAAAACATTGACCAAGACCAAGTTTTCCCAACTGGAGCTCCATAGAAACTGGTTTCTTAGAATAACCATGTTTTCTTTGAAAGTGTTTTTTTTATTTTTTCCAAAAAATCTTGGGAAATTATGCACATTTGAGGAATCATAAAATGCCAGTATATTATGAGAAGTCTTGGAAAAGATATCCTATCTAATTTAGTTAAACCTAGCTTTTCCCAAACTTATATGACAACGGTTTTTGGCAGAATGCCTATTAAATCACATGGAACTGGTGTTTTGAGGAGGAATGTTAGACTGCCATTCAACATTAGTAGATTCTGCTCATAAATTAATTTAGCCAGGTGTTTTTATTTTCCTAATTGATTTACACAATACCTCATTAATGATCCCAGGGAATACATTTATCCCTAGTTGAGGGTTATTTTTATGGGTGAGATAGTGGAAACATTGCCAACCTGAGTATCAGATCTCTTAAAATTATGATGTTAGCTGATGGTGCATAGCAGATATGTAAAGTTCAAAAGACTGTCAAATTGAGACCAGATATCTAAAAAATTTGCATGCACCCTGGCAGAAATAATGTAATTGTCATGACATACCATGTTCATTTTGAGGTTTGATAAATCAGCATCAGATGAAAAAAAGTTCCTCTTATATGTTCCAGGTAATTAAAAATCATAGTTTTAACATTAAATATGACTAAATTATTTTAGCCATTCTTATCTATGCCAACATCAGTTTGCTGCATGGCAAGAGAAAAAAGGGTTCTAAAGTTTTGAGCATGTGGGATTTTGTTTTCTAACATAATTGTCTCCTCTAGCAACATTTTAGAAGATTGCACTGTCTTAATTCAGATGTTTCCCTGAGCTAAGATTAACAAAGGCACATAGAATGTCATCAGTAATTGAAATTTTTTCTACCAATCATTTTTTATTAGTAGTGTACTTTTTTTTCTTTTTTTTTTTTTTTTTGTGGTACGCGGGCCTCTCACTGTTGTGGCCTCTCCCATTGCGGAGCACAGGCTCCGGACGCGCAGGCTCAGCGACCATGGCTCACGGGCCCAGCCACTCCGCGGCATGTGGGATCTTCCCAGACCGGGGCACAAACCCGTGTCCCCTGCATAGGCAGGCGGACTCTCAACCACTGTGTCACCAGGGAAGCCCAGTAGTGTACTTTTTAAAGAGCAGTTTTAGATTTACAGAAAATTTGTAGATAGCAAAAATATGTTTCCCCTTTTATTACCATCTTACTGCTACTATATTTGTTCCAATTAATAAACCAGTATTGATATATTATTATCAACTAAAACCCATATTTATTCAGATTTCCTTAGTTTTTATGTAATACCCTTTTTCTGTTCTGGGATCCCATCCAGTGTACCACGTTACATTTAGTTATCATATTACCTTCAATTCCTCTTGACTCTGACAGTTTCTAAGACATGACTGTTTTTGATGACCTTGACAGCTTTGAGAAGTATTAGTCAGGTATATTGTAGAATGCCTCTCTATAGAAATCATGTTTTTCTCACTATTAGCCTGGGGTTCTGGGTTTTGGGGGAGGAATGTCACACAGGTAGAGGTAGAGTATCGTTTCATCACATCATATTAAGGCTATCAACATAATTTGTGACTGTTGATATTGACCTTGGCTGAAGTCGTGTTTGTCAGGTTTCTCCATTATTAAATCACACTTCCCCCCCTCTTCATATTGTGCTCTTTGTAAGAAAGTCATTATGCACACCCCACACTTAAGAAATGAGGATTTATGCTCCCTTTCCATTAGGGAAGAGTAAATACATAATTTATTTGGAATTCTACACAGGAGAATTTTCTCTTCTTCATGTAGTTGGATATTCATTTTATACCTTAGGTTATAATCTAATACTATTTATTTTTTGCTCAAAATGTTCCAGTTTTGGCCATTGATAGCTGTTTCACTTGACTTCTATGTTCTTCTGACATATTCCCATCATCCCCATCACTGTGGATTTCTTTTTTTCAATTTAGTTGCTCCAGATTCATCTTGTATATATTCCACCCCAGTCCTATAATCAACTATTTCTCTCAAGATCCCTGGTTCCTTTTATTGAAGAATGGTATTAGAAACCAAGACCTGAGGACTAGGTGTGCTTGTTGCTATGGAGTGTCTTTTCTTTTAGGCCCTCTCAGTTGTCGTAACCGAGAAATATATGTGTGTATACTACATATACACAGTGTAGCTCTTTATATCTTTTTAAATTAAGCAGGTGTTCTTACAGTAATTTTGATTTTAATCTCCTGAATATGAACCATCTTGTGATGAGAAATAGGCTTCGTAGAGCAGGTCACCTATGTAACAATGGGTCTGAATAGCCAGTTATGAACAATTTACTTTCTGTAATTGGAAAAAGTGAAATCAAATGTGAGTGCAAGTCAATGGGAGCACCGAGTCTTAGGCGATATGAAGAGGGTGAGAAATCAGTGTAACCTGTGCAGAGAAACAACCAACAAATGGGCACGTGGTGCACATCTGCTCTCCTTTGTGCATGCCCCTCACTCTCATCCCTTGATGCGAGGTAGAGCCATGTGTCTTGTTCTGCCCATTGGAATAGGAGGGGAAGCTATGTGTGTGTCTGTCAGCTTGATACACAGCAGTGATAGCTTAGAACCTGCTGTATTAGCCTACTCTGCTAGGGCTGCTGTAACAAAATACCACAGACCATGTGGCTTAAACAGTGGAAGTTTATTTTCTCACAGTTGTACAGGCTGGAAGTCCAAGATAAAAGTATTGGTGGGTTTGGTTTCTCCTAAGGTCTCCCTCCATGGCTGGCAGATGGCCTCCTTCTCCCTTTGTCCTCACATGGCCTTTGCTCTGTGTGTGTGCCTCCCTGGTGTCTCTTTCTCTTCTTCTAAAGACATCAGTCGTATTGGATTAGGGCCTAACCTTAAAACCTCATTTAACCTTAATTATTCCCTAAAGGTCCTATCTTCAAATCCAGCCATATTGGGGGTTAAGACTTCAACATAGATATTTGAAGGGGATACAAATCGAGTCTATAGTGTCCAGCATTATTTAGAACAGAAAACATGAGATCTAAAAAAGAGCATTGTTATTTTAATTCACATTTATTTCACCAGGACTGAAACTAGGAGTCTAGGAAAGCTTTCTAATTGGTAGTAGTAGGAATGGGAGACTGAATATGAAACCACTGTTTTTTAGGGCATGATAATTCCTCAGGTGTTCCTCTCAGATGCCTATCACACACCTACATGCTATGCTTGTTTTTTCTAAAACAACAACAATAAAAGATAAAATACAAAATTTTTTTTACATCTTTATTGGAGTATAATTGCTTTACGATGTTGTGTTAGTTTCTGCTGTATGACAAAGTGAATCAGTTATAAGTATACATATATCCCATATTCCCTCCCTCTTGAGCCTCCCTCCCACCCTCCTTATCCCACCCCTCTAGGTCATCACAAAGCACCGAGCTGGTCTCCCTGTGTTATGCAGCAGCTTCCCACTAGCTATCTATTTTACACTTGGTAGTGTGTATATGTCAATTCTATTCTCTCACTTCATCCCAGCTTCCCCTTCCCCCTGTGTCCTCAAGCCCATTCTCTACGTCTGCATCTTTATTCCTGCCCTACCACTAGGTTCATCAGTACTGTTTTTTTAGATTCCATATATATGCATTAGCATATGGTATTAAAATACAAACTTTAAATAAATTAGAAAATTAGTTAACAGAACATGCTAAATTTTTTTTTTTAAAGGGCCGCCCCTCCCCCCAGCCACACAGTTCTGCAGGCTTGTTTCAGGACTACAATTAGAAGGGGCTCTTAGGATTTTTTTTTTAATTAATTAATTATTTATTTATGGCTGTGTTGGGTCTTCGTTTCTGTGCGAGGGCTTTCTCTAGTTGTGGCAAGTGGGGGCCACTCTTCATCGCGGTGCGCAGGCCTCTCACTATCGTGGCCTCTCTTGTTGCGGAGCACAGGCTCCAGACGCGCAGGCTCAGTAATTATGTCTCACGGGGCTAATTGCCCCGCGGCATGTGGGCTCTTCCCAGACCAGGGCTCGAACCCGTGTCTTCTGCATTGGCAGGCAGATTCTCAACCACTGCGCCACCAGGGAAGCCCCAACATGCTAAATTTAAATGCATACGATTAACAAAAATAAATACGAAATACATAAATTTTGAGATAATTGTTACAATAAATAATCATTATAATGAAGAAAATCAGCTATAGAGACATACTGAAAACAGCTAAACAGATTAAAATGAAGACCTGGAGAAGTACCAAAGCTAAGAAAAAGATGAAAGAAGGATCCTGTGGGTGGATGCAAACTTTGTGAATTTTCTTTGGCAGAACACCTATTAAGTCACATGGAACTGGTGTTTTGTGGGAATAAGAATCACTACAGAAGTCTCTCTTCTCCAAACAGCTACAGAACATTTTGCCCTTGAACAGCTCACCATTAGGTTAATGGTATTTCAAGCTAAATAATAATGTATTTCAAATTAAACTCAATTTTTCTTTCTTTCCGAACTGAAATTATCTTTCTAATTTCAGTATTTTTTTCAGCTGTCAGATACTGTACCATTTTTGTATCCATTTTCTCTGAAAAAGAAAAAATATCCATTACGTTGGACTCTTCCTTTTTGTATCTTCTCCTCAAACTCATCAACCAAGAAGTCCTACCCACCCATACCTTCGGAAAACAACAAATTACTAAGACACTGTCCCAAGTCAGGCGATGTAACCCAGGGATACAGTGATGAGCAATGTGAAAATTCAAGGACCTTACATTCCATATTGAAAGACAGACATGAAATAAATAAATAAGAAATAGAGCGATGGGTGCCCTGATGGGGAACAGGAAAAGAGGAGCTTAAATCACAGGAGAGTGTTGATTTGTGGTCATTATTCTGTTCCTTTCACCACTGTCTGTCTTCTACTGATGCAAGTGTATTGTATCACACTTGCAATAAAATCCAAATGTCTTTACTCCCTAGCTCCCAAAGGGAGCTCTGCCCCAACAAACTCTTGAAGTCATTTCCTGTGTGCTCTTTGTCACTCACTTCACTCCAGCCTTTCTCATTCCTTGAGTGAGCCTAGCTGTTCTGTTGATCAAGGTCTTTACATTTGCTATTCCTCTCAACCTAGAATCTTTACTCCACACTTTTGTCTGACTTTATCCAAACTCTGTTCCACAGGTCTCTCACCCTGCATTCTTTTTCTCTACACTGTTTTAACTATTTGAAATTGTATTACTTACTTGTTTGCTTGTTTATTATCTGATTATTTTCAAGTAAGGGAAATAAAACTGTTTAAATACAGAGCTCTATACTAACCTACAAAAATAAGAATGAAATTGTTAAAGTTTAAGGCTTACCCAGGTTTTCCCACTCTGAGCAACAAAACTTGATACCAGAAATAGAAAAAAACAGTCGTATCAGTAATATATATATATATATATATATATATATATATATATATATTTAACAATAATATAAGATATTGCTTAAATGAAAAAAATTGATTTAGTGAGAATAAGTAAATTCATACATTATAATATGAACAGTGTTTTTACCACATGTTCCTACTCACAACTGACTAGAAAGTATATACAGAGGATTCTAATTAAAACACAGTTTTAGTTCTTCCTCATTAAAGAAATGGTGATAACCATACATCCTACCCAGTCTTTACTGAGATGTCCATTTCTTGTTTCTTATTAGTACTCACAAAAAAATTTTTGGTTGTCACTTAAATGCTTACTCAAGGTAATGTGTTAAGAACCATGTTTTTCTAAGATGATTTCCATAGTAGCATTTGCTCCTTCCCAGAATGTTCTACAACCCTGCTATACAAAATGTGATTCAGAGACCAATAGCATCAGCATCACTTGGCACCTCATAACAAACCCAGAATCTTTGGACTCCCCAGATTTGAACTGGAATCTAAAGTTTAATAAGATTCCCCAGGTGATATTTATCCATATTAAGGTTTGAGAACCTCTGTCCTAAAAAATGCTTGCTGCCTGCTTTTCTTGTACAAGTAAATAGCTGTATGATTTTACAGCTGTTTCTCTCAAATGGTACTGTGTTCTTGGCAGCCAAAATCTCTGTGTGAAATCAACAAGCTCCACATAGATGGAGCCAAAAGATGGATTACTTTATACCCTTTTTGGTGTGAAAGAGCTTTCTTCTGGGAACAAAAGAAAGATGTGCTCCATAGTTAAAGATAAGAATTAACTTCTAATCAGGGCCATTTATTTATCCTGCTTATTTACTATAAAAATATTTGTAAACATTCTTTAGGTTTATTTCAGGTAAACAAATCTAATATAAATTTTAGATTTAAAAACTGTTTTCAAATTGTAGAAAATATTTTATACTGTCTCATCATTTCACTTTTTTGCTATAACTTATAACTGAATTTAATGAAATATGTGTTAGTAGCTAATTGGTTTTGATTTATAATTATTCTATTAAATGTAAACTTGAATTGTATGTGTCAAATAAGGGGAGTTAATCCACTAAATTCAGAGCCTTCATAGAATATTCATACTGCCTCCTAAAATACTTTGTTGAATGAAGCAAAACATACCTTAATGTGATAAGCAGAATAATATCCCTTACCTTTGCTTCCCACCAAAGATGTTACCTTACATGGAAAAGGGACTGTACAGATCCAGGTGGGACCAATGTAATGACAAGAGTCCTTATAGGGGAAAGAAGGAAGCAGGAGAATCAAAGAAGATGAAAGTTCATAGGCAGAGGTCAGAGAGAAACTTTTAAGATGGAGTGGGCCACAAGCCAAGGAATGAGAACAGTCTCTAGAAGCTGGAAAAGGCAAGGAAATAGATTCTCCCTTAGCTCCTCAGAAGGAACACAGCCCTGCTTACGCCTACATTTTAGCCCACTAAAATGTTTTTTATTGGAGTATAGTTGATTTACAATATTGTGTGAGTTTCAGGTGTATAGCAAAGTGAATCAGTTATACATATACATATATCCACTCTTTTTAAAATTCTTTTCCCATATAGGCCATTACAGAATATTGGGTAGATTTCCCTGTGTTATACAGTACATCCTTATTAATTACCTATTTTTTATATAGTAGTGTGTATATGTCAATCCCAATCTCCTAATTTATCCTTCCCCTTTCCACCCTGGTAACCATAAGTTTGTTTTCTACATCTGTGACTCTGTTTCTGTCTTGTAAATAAGTTCATCTGTACCATTTTTTTTTTAAGATTAGTCCATTAGAATTTTGACCTCCAAAACTGGAAGATAATAAATCTGTGTTGTTTAAGCCACTTTTTGGTAATTTGTTACAGCAGCAGTAGGAAATGCATACACTTAATTATATCAATATATACCAAGAGCAAATATTTGAAACAAATGTATAGAAACACTTGCATAGGCTGCCCACAAAAATGGGCAGAACTGTTACTGCCACTTCAGTTCATGTGTAAAGAAATAACAATTGCTGGTTTGTTTCCAAGATTGATACCCTTATTGTGATCCAACCAAGACCCTATAATGCATCTAAATTTTGTTTGGAAACAGTAGATAACCTCTAAGCTTTTACATATTTATGAGTCTTCATTTTTATTTTAAATCACCAAGTGTTCTCTTCGTTACTTAAAGGAAATCTTTGAAAACAAAATCATTCTACTGAGGTATGATTGATTACCAAAAGGTGTATATATGTGTACAACTTAATGAGTTTGGAGATAAATGAAACTGTCACCACAATCTATGCCCTGAACATATACATCACTTTGAAAAGTTTTCTCCTGCCTCCTTTGTGATACAAACACTTTTAACATAAGATCTTCTTTCTTAGCAAATTTTTAAGTATGCAATATGATATCGTTAACTGTAGGCACTGAGCTATGCAAAAGCTCTCTAGGGCTTATTCATCTTATACGACTCACAATTTGTACCCTCTGGCTAATACCTCCCCTCCACCCTCCAACCCCTATTCTCTGCTTTCTAACCAGCATTCTACTTTCTGCTTCTATGAATTTGACTATTTTAGACTCCTCATACAAGCAGTATTTTCCTTCTATGCCTGGCTTATTTCACTTAACATAATGTCCTCCAGGTTCACTCACGTTGCCAAAAATGAAAGGATTTCCCTCTTTCTTAAGGCTACATAATATTCTATTGTATATGTATACTACATTTTCTATATCCATTCGTTGAGGAAATCTTTATTCCTATTAAAAAAGGAAATGAACCCTGACAATATTTGTTGAAATATTCCACAACTTTATTCAGACTAATTAACTATGAACTGTCTCTATGGCCATGTGACCAACAAAGGATATGAGTTACTTGTTTCCATATATGCACTTTATTATAGAATTAAAACAATGGGTGGCAGTTGGGGGCATTTTAGGGGTTGTTTTAATTCAATAAACACTCATTAAGCAAGAACTATCCAAGAGCTCACACTCCACTCACAGAACCATTCTGTCACTACCCAGTTGTCCAAAATAAAAGATTTCTCTCTGTATTTCTAAATTCACTAACTCAAAGATACAAGTCTCTCACAAATATTTTGCAATTTTCTTTCTTTCAGGTATTGCCAATAAAATCAAATGTGTTAATCGTCTGGCTGTAACATAACACCTATTTTGGCCCATGTTTTGAGCCAAAAACAGCCCCCCAAAATACCAACCAAGTCAATACAAACCTATTGTACCTCAAATAAAGAATCAATCAGCCTAATAAGATTAATACTTTTCCATGTAACAAAAGTATTGTTTTTTTATAGACACATATTTAAATATTTTCTAAATGGGCATTTCTTTGTGTAAGTTGGCAATATAAAAGAATGCAATTCTGGTGTGGTTATTAACTAGAATTTTTATTGAAAACAGTGGGCTACTTGTTTTTGATTTGAAATTTTCATGCACCAATATTTTCTTAGGTAGTTCAGACACTCTAGATTTTCTAATATTTACAAAGTACAGATTTTCACTTAATCTGGGAATTTTATAATTCGACGTGTTAACAGATGGGGAAAACTCCTGAATGCCAAAAAACAAAACAAAACAAAACACAAAAAAAACCCCAAACCACAAGCTCTATGGATTAAAGAGGTAAGTGAGATATATTTGTAAAATAATTAACTCATTTACACCTAACAGTTAACATATTTTAAAAGATCTGGTTTAAAATGCACTAGAAAAGCATTAAATGTTCCCAGTTTAGTGTAGTATTTAAGTACTGTAGGTGAATGGGGTATGGAATTCTCAGAGTTGCCTAAATTACCCTCTGTCTTGCCATAGAATCATTGCCTGTTAGAATCAGACTAGAATTTGAGACTTTTTCAGAAAAGCAAACTGAAGCTAGAACAAAAACTTCAACATACAAAACTTCAATATACCAAACTTCTACTCCAGAGTTACTTAAAGTCTCTTAGTTCATGAAGGCCTTAGGTCCCCAGCAACTTTTTAATGATGCTTTTAGTACAAAATAAATACCTATCAGTTCAATTTATTAAGTAATTAATGCAAACAAATTAATAAACTATTTGCACTCTAACAACTCAGCAGCCATTTAAACAAAATCATATATGCTAATTGAAAGAAAAAATAGCACCTTTACTTTATTCTTAACCACAGTTACTTATTGATGGGATATATGCTCCCTCTAGGCACTGCCTGATTTCTCAGACCTTGGAATCAGGTTGTATATTGCCATCACATTTCCTGTTCCATATCGATGTTCAAGTGCTACTTGCTTTTTATCACAGTGATTGTTGAAACCTGAGCTTCACAAAAATATTATGTAATTGAAGGACTGTAGTGTGAAATAATATCAAAACCATGAACTATCTTGAGCTAGTAGTTTGTGCGGTGCCCAACATATGTCAAGTGCCACTGTTAAAGTACCTCATGGTACTGCGTGAGTTCACTGCCTGTATCCCAGGGTGCCTTGGTGCAGTTAGAGAACCATGGGTCTAGACAAAGATAGGGATAAAGCTAGAGTTCAAAATCCCTAATTCTAAGTCCAATGTTCTCTCCACTATATTAAAAATTCATAGGCAATATATTTTGTTTCTTTTCAAATTTTTAAACATTTTATTTTCTACTTTAGCAAATGAAGTTTCTTATATAGCAGCAGAGTATTAAAATAATTTGTTACATAGCTGCTGAATTTTACTCTTTCATCTTATAAGGGGCTTTGTTCCCAGCATGACTCATAATGTTAAGAGTTATATATGCAAATTCTTCTCTCAGTATAGTGTGGTGATTAAGATCAGAAATCCTGGAGTAGACCACCTAGGTTCAAATACCAGTTCTGTCACTTATTCAACTATGAGTTAAACTACTTAAACTCTTCACTTCAAGTTCTTCATTTGTAGTGTAATAATATCTACTTTAAAGTGGTGATATATATCAAATTAGCTATTCCTAATAAATTACCTGCGTTGGGTCAGAATAGGCTTCTTCCTTTATTTTTCAATCCTCATCACCACACACATGTCAAGTAGTATTTAAAGTTTACATGCAACAATATTGCCTATTTTACTGTCACTTTATAAAATACCTTAGGTTCTATTAATTTGTACCCATGTTGATTTTAAAATGTAAATGCCATACTAAATCTCATTTTAAAAAACATGATATTGAAATATTATACCTGATGTACACGACTTTTTCACACAGATGAAAAGTTACATACTATGAAGAGAGAAGAAATGATTTCACATATGATACAGCTTACAAATACTATACTTTGGAATAGCATATTTTCTTACTAGTTTTAAATAAATCTCAAAATATAAGTCCTTATGTATCATATATGCTCAAATTTTATCTCACTGAGGGACTGGAGGGGTGGAGAGTATAGTATCTGTAGTACTCAGAAAAAAATTATAAAATATTTTACAGTGTCATCATATGTTGAATATCTTTGCTTTTCCCTCCAAGGTCACATCCTTTGTCCATGAGAGAACACATTTTTTTAGTCCTAACAACACTGACCTTGAGTATTGAGCTAATGGAATGCCTAATAATAAAATCCCAATCCAGCAAGATCTAATTAAATGGACAGCTATGGGATTTGACTCTTCAGAACATCATGTCTCAGAAATAAAAAAATATTTTATTTGTATTTTGAAGCGACTCATTCACTATGACCTGTGAGGACATACAAATAATTCAAACCTTATTCAATAAAAAGGCTTACTAAATGGTCTAAGAAAAACAAGCCAGCAGCAGCTGCTCTAACCACATTATATCCACCCACACAAGGCTCTATGACTAATGGGAGTGAGCTTCGAAAGCAGACTCTAGAAATGCAGCACTACTCAGTGATGACTAATTCTTCAATATCCAATAGGGATCAATTAGACATTTTTATTTCTTGAGGTTGTCTCTAACACTTATGCAATTTGAACAATTTGGTTCAATTTGGATAGTGAATTAAAATTCATTTTAGAGTTTATGAATATTCTTGACTAAATTCGTTTACATTTAGAATCTTTGTTTGGTTACAGAACAAACTAGTCCAGTGGGATGGTATTTCTTTATGGAAGCAGGTGTGTGGACATGAGCAGATAAATAGACATATTGAGTTTCCTTATTCCCAAAATATTTGTGTAGCTTATTCTTCCCTGATTTGATCTCTTAGCATCTCAGGGTATATACTTTAAAACTATCTTCCTGGGACAAAGATAACAAAATTGTGAAGAGAACTTATCTAAGCATTTAGATTGCAGAGAAACATTCAGTTTAGCAATTATCCACTGAACCCATCTTAGGTTTTGGCATTCCATAGGCCAGTGGTTCAGATCAAAATTAGCTAAAAAAACTACCTACTAGAAATACCAGGGTTCAACCATCAGGCACCCTGAATTGAAATCTTCAGGATCAAAACCTCTCAAGTGGAACCAGACCTTATGTATACTTTTTAAACATCAGAGGTAACTGTGATTCTCAGAAAGGGTTGACAAGCACCAAAGTAGTAACTTTTAAGGGCCTTGATTTGAACCTGGGGAATGGGTAAAACTTTTGGTAGTTTGGAAGTAAATGGGGAAAAATTCTAAAAAAATAATATAATTAATGTATGCAAAAATTAGTATTATTTACCAAATTCTATGCATCTTTCAAAGCCTAGCTTAAATTCACCTTCATGAATATTATTCTGCGTCCACATGCTTTGTGTTCTAGCCTTCTCTGTCCATTACCTATTTTTGAAAAAATCCATGTTACAAGTTCACCTTTGTGCTTTTGCTCTGCCCTCTCCTTCACCTGGCCAAGTAAAACTGAAATCAAGAGGAGAAACTAAAGGAAAAGTACCCAAATCTAAACAAAATGTGTAAATGCCTTTTATATAAGCCTTTCTGTGGACATTTCCACATATTTCAGCTGAATTAATCACTCCCACCTCTATTTTCTGATAGCATTTTACTCATGCCATTTTATAGTTTAACTATGTTTCAGTATAGAGTCAATTGTGTTTTGCATAGTTTTATTATGATTTCCTTCAGTAGAAAACTAAGCCTTAACACCTTTTGCAACCCTAAGAAGCTGGCATAGTGTCTGGCAAGTAGATCTATATAAATATTTGTTTCATCATGCTGAGGTTCTTCTGATATATTGGACTTCTTCAATAGTATTTACTATAAATCTGTCTTTTATTACCATTATGCAAGGGTGTGTATTTGTGCATGTTTGGGAATGTGGTGTCTGCTACTTATCTGGAAGTTCCTTGAAAGAGGGGACTGAGTTGTATTCTAATCTGAGCCCACCCCAACCCCTCCCATAGAATATAGTAGATACTTTTTTCCTGCTCATTGATTTGGGGCCGGCCTAATTGTATCCAAGACTAACTATTGGGACCATAAGTTAAAAGGAAGAGATTTTGGAAACCACTGAATATTGCAATAAGAGTATTGACCTGATTCAGTAAAGAACAAATTCTCATTATGATTTCTTGAAGGGAAAGGAAATGGAGGTATAGTGGGGAAAAGAGCTTTCTCGGATCCTTGTTAATTGTGTATGTTTTGGTGAATTGTCATTACTTTTCAACATCTCAATTTTATCATTTATAGAATGAGAGAACTGGACTGTGTCAGTGGATCCCAAACTTCATTGATGATCAGAATCAACGGGGGAGATATATTAAAAACACAGATTCCTCATTCTCACCTAAGTTCAACTAAATCTGAATCTCTAGAAATGGACCCCATATATTTTAAAACATTCTCAGATGATTCTGATAATAGGACAAGTATGGTCCATGGATTAGCAACATCAGCATCATCTGGGAACTTAAAAATGCAAATTGCCGATCTCCACCCCGACCTACTGAGTCAAAAACACTGGGTAGGGCCCAGCAATCTATGTTTTAACAATCCATCCAGGGAATCCTGATTCACAACAAATTCGAGGACCATTGGGATAGATGATAAATAAGAGGCCTGTCAATTTTGAAATTAAGTAATTATATGATCAAAGGTAAGCAGGAAGACTTATCAATGAGGAGAGTGAGTCTAGAGGAAAGGCACCCAGATCTACACAAAACACACAAGTAAATGCCTCTTCTGGCATGGAGAAGATTAACTTCAGTTGACCTTTAGCCATAACAAATTGTTACACTCAGATTTCAAATATCAGATTATGTCACCTTTTCTTAGACTTGTGTCCTTACCTCTATACCCAGGTAGAACCAAATACCCTTGTTCTGACTCCTACTTTATTCCAGTGATGTCCTCTGCAGACACTTATTATAGCACTTATAATACAATATTACTATAATTTATTCTCAATTGCTTAGGGACAAGGACTATTTCATGTTTTCTCTGTAAGCTTACCTCTTAACCTAGTGTCTGGCCTCTTGTGGACACTCCAGAGTGTGTAATAAATGAGTAAAGTGATAGACCCTAAGCACCGGGTGATACAAAATGTAATTCTAATGGGCCATCTCTCTTGACTCTCTTGTGAAATCAAGATTATTAGGTGATTTAAAAATTTCTATTTCAAGTTAAAATGCCTTTTTTCAATTGATGATATACTATTTCATAATTACTTGGTAATAAATGAAGCTATAATGAGAACATGCCTTAAAAGATGAACAGTTAAATACACAGTATTCAGCTTTGACTAAGTAATCGGTAGCCACTAAGCTACTTCAGATTTTGGCTGGACACAGTCAATATTACTGTAAGGTGGAAGCTTAAACTGTCTCTTAAGAGACACCTGAGACCTACTGAACGCTGACAGAAGACCTCAGACCCCCCAAAAGGCAAGAAATTCCCCACATACCTGGAGGGCATTAAGAGCGCTGCTTAAAGAAGCTCCAGAGACGGGCGCGAGCCGCGGCTGAAGGCGCGGACCCCGGAGACGGGCGTGGGACGCTGGGGCTGCTGCTGCCGCCACAAGGCCTGTGTGCGAGCGCAGGTCACTGTCCACGCCCCCCTTCTGGGGAGCCTGTGCAGCCCGCCACTGCCGGAGTCCCGGGACCCAGGGACAGCTTCCCCGGGAAAGCACACGGAGCGCCTCGGGCTGGTGCAACGTCACGCCGGCCTCTGCTGCCGCAGGCACGCCCTGCACTGCGTGCCCCTCCCTCCCCTCTGCCTGAGCGAACCAGAGCCCCCGAATCAGCGGCTCCTTTAAACCCGTCCTGTCTGAGCGAAGAACGGATGCCCTCCGGCGACCTACGTGCAGAGGCGGGGCCAGGTCCAACGCTGAGACCCGGGAGCTGTGAGAGCAGAGAAGAGACAGGGAAATCTCTCTGTGCAGCCTCAGAAGCAGGGGATTAAAGCTCCACTGTCCGCTTGATGTGCCCTGCATCTGTGGAGTGCATGAATGGACAGCGAATTATCACAAATTGAGGAGGTGGACTTTGAGGACAAGATTTAAGATTTTTTCCCCTTTTCCTCTTTTTACAACGAATTATCCCAAATTAAGGAGGTGGACTTTGAGAGCAAGATTTCAGACTTTTTCCCCTTTTCGTCTTTTTACAACGAATTATCCCAAATTGAGGAGGTCGACTTTGAGAACAAGATTTTTGATTTTTTCCCCTCTGTTCTCTTTTTGTGAATGTGTATGTGTGTGCTTCTGTGTGAGATTTTCTCTGTATAGCTTTGCTTCCACCATAGGTCCCAGGGTTCTATCCATCTGTTTTTTTTTTAATAATTACTTTTTTTATTTTTAATAACGCTACTATATTTTATACTTTATTCTATTTTACTTTATCTTCTCTCTTTCTTTTTTTCCTACCATCCCTTCCTCCCTCCCTCCCTCTGCCCCTTTCTTTCTTTCTTTCTTTCTTTCATTCCTCCCTCCCTCCCTCCCTCCTGTCTGTCTTTCTTTCTTTCCTTCCTCCCTCCCTCTCTCCCTTCTTCCTTTCACTCTTTCTTTTTCTTTCCTTCCTCCCTCCCTCCTTTCTTTCTTTCCGTCCTTCCTCCCTCCCTCCTTTCTTTCTTTCTTTCTTTCTTCCTTCCTTCCTTCCTTCCTTCCTTCCTTTCTTTCCTTCTTCCTTTCTTTCTCTCTCTCTTTCTTTCTACTACTAATTCTTTCTTTCTACTTTTTCTCCCTTTTATTCTGAGCCGGGTAGATAAAAGGCTCTTGGTGCTGCAGCCAGGAGTCAGTGCTGTGCCTCTGAAGTGGGAGAGCCAACTTCAGGACACGGGTCCACAAGAGACCTCCCAGCTCCACATAATATCAAGCAGTGAAAATCTCCCAGAGATCTCCATCTCAACACCAGCACCTAGCTTCAGTCAACGACCAGCAAGCTACAGTGCTGGTCACCCTATGCCAAGCAACAAGCAAGACAGGAACACAACCCCACCCATTAGCAGAGAGGCTGCCTAAAAACATAATAAGGCCACAGGCACCCCAAAACACACCACCAGACGTGGACCTGTCCACCAGAAAGACAAGATAGAGCCTCAACCACCAGAACACAGGCACTAGTCCCCCCCACCAGGAAGCCTACACAACCTACTAAAACAACCGTAGCCACTGGGGACAGACACCAAAAACAACGGGAACTACGAATCTGCAGCCTGCAAAAAGGAGACCCCAAACACAGTAACATAAGCAAAATGAGAAGACAGAAAAACACACAGCAGGTGAAGGAGCAAGATAAAAACCTACCAGACCTAACAAATGAAGAGGCAATAGGCAGTCTACCTGAAAAAGAATTCAGAATAATGATAGTAAAGATGATCTAAGATTCTATTTCCATGATCCAAAATCTTGGAAATAGAATAGACAAAATGCAAGAAACAGTTAATAAGGACCTAGAAGAACTAAAGATGAATCAAGCATCGATTAAAAACACAATAAATGAAATGAAAAATACTCTAGATGGGATCAATAGTAGAATAACTGAGGCAGAAGAACGGATAAGTGAGGTGGAAGATAAAATAGTGGAAATAACTGATGCAGAGCAAAATAAAGAAAAAAGAATGAAAAGAACAGAAGACAGTCTCAGAGACCTCTGGGACAACATTAAACGCACCAACATTTGAAGTATAGGGGTTCCAGAAGAAGAAGAGAAAAAGAAAGGGACTGAGAAAATATTTGAAGAGATTATAGTTGAAAACTTCCCTAATATGGGAAAGGAAATAGTTAATCAAGTCCAGGAGGCACAGAGAGTCCCATACAGAATAAATCCAAGGAGAAATATGCCAAGACACATATTAATCAAACTGTCAAAAATTAACCACAAAGAAATCATATTAAAAGCAGCAAGGGAAAAACAACAAATAACACACAAGGGAATCCCCATCAGGTTAACAGCTGATCTTTCAGCAGAAACTCTACAAGCCAGAAGGGAGTGGCAGGACATAATTAAAGTGATGAATGAGGAAAACCTGCAACCAAGATTACTCTACCCAGCAAGGATCTCATTCAGATTTGATGGAGAAATTAAAACCTTTACAGACAAGCAAAAGCTGAGAGAGTTCAGCACCACCAAACCAGCTTTACAACAAATGCTAAAGGAACTTCTCTAGGCAAGAAACACAACAGAAGGAATATACCTACAATAACGAACCCAAAGCAATTAAGGAAATGGGAATAGGAACATACAGATCAATAATTACCTTAAATGTAAATGGACTAAATGCTGCCACCAAAAGACACAGAGTGGCTGAATGGATACAAAAACAAGACCCATATATATGCTGTCTACAAGAGACCCACTTCAGACCTAGAGACACATACAGATTGAAAGTAAGGGGATGGAAAAAGATATTCCATGCAACTGGAAACCAAAAGAAAGCTGGAGTAGCAATTCTTATATCAGACAAAATAGACTTTAAAATAAAGACTAGTAGAAGAGACAAAGAAGGACACTACATAATGATAAAGGGATTGATCCAAGAAGAAGATATAACAATTGTAAATATATATGCACCCAACATAGGAGCACCTCAATACATAAGGCAAATACTAACAGCCATCAAGGTGGAAATCGACAGTAACACACTCATAGTAGGGGATTTTAACACCCCACTTTCACCAATGGACAGATCATCCAAAATGAAAATAAATAAGGAAACACAGCTTTAAATGATACATTAAACAAGATGGACTTAATTGATATTTATAGGATATTCCATCCAATAACAACAGAATACACATTTTTCTCAAGTGCTCATGGAACATTCTCCAGGATAGATCATATCTTGGGTCACAAATCAAGCCTTGGTAAATTTAAGAAAATTGAAATTGTATCAAGTATCTTTTCCGACCACAATGCTATAAGATTAGACATCAATTACAGGAAAAGATCTGTAAAAAATAGAAACACATGGAGGCTAAACAATACACTACTCAATAACGAAGTGATCACTGAAGAAATCAAAGAGGAAATTAAAAAATACCTAGAAACAAATGACAGTGGAGACACGACGACCCAAAACCTATGGGACGCAGCAAAAGCAGTTCTAAGGGGGAAGTTTATAGCAATACAATCCCACCTTAAGAAACAGGAAACATCTCGAGTAAACAAACTGACCCTTCATCTAAAGCAATTAGAGAAAGAAGAACAAAAAACCCCCAAAGTTAGCAGAAGGAAAGAAATCATAAAGATCAGATCAGAAATAAATGAAAAAGAAATGAAGGAAATGATAGCAAATATCAACCAAACTAAAAGCTGGTTCTTTGAGAAGATAAACAAAATTGACAAACCATTGGCCAGACTCATCAAGAAAAAAAGGGAGAAGACTCAAATCAATAGAATTAGAAATGAAAAAGGAGAAGTAACAACTGACCCTGCAGAAATACAAAAGATCATGAGAGATTACTACAAGCAAATCTATGCCAATAAAATGGACAACCTGGAAGAAATGGACACATTCTTAGAAATGCACAACCTGCCAAGACTGAATCAGGAAGAAATAGAAAATATGAATAGACCAATCACAAGCACTGAAATTGAACTGTGATTAAAAATCTTCCATCAAACAAAAGCCCAGGACCAGATGGCTTCACAGGCGAATTCTATCAAACATTTAGAGAAGAGCTAACACCCATCCTTCTCAAACTCTTCCAAACAATTTTAGAGGAAGGAACACCCCCAAACTCATTCTACGAGGCCACCATCACCTTGATACCAAAACCAGGCAAGGATGTCACAAAGAAAGAAAACTACAGGCCAATATCACTGATGAACATAGATGCAAAAATCCTCAACAACATACTAGCAAACAGAATCCAACAGCACATTAAAAGGATCATACACCATGATCAAGTGGGGTTTATTCCAGGAATGCAAGGATTCTTCAATATACGCAAATCAATCAATGTGATACACCATATTAACAAATTGAAGGAGAAAAACCATATGATAATCTCAAGAGATGCAGAGAAAGCTTTTGACAAAATTCAACACCCATTTATGATAAAAACCCTGCAGAAAGTAGGCATAGAGGGAACTTTCCTCAACATAATAAAGGCCATATATGACAAACCCACAGCCAACATCGTCCTCAATGGTGAAAAACTGAAACCATTTCCACTAAGATCAGGAATAAGACAAGGCTACCCACTCTCACCACTCGTATTCAACCTAGTTTTGGAAGTTTTAGCCACAGCAATCAGAGAAGAAAAGGAAATAAAAGGAATCCAAATCAGAAAAGAAGAAGTAAAGCTGTCACTGTTTGCAGATGACATTATACTATATGTAGAGAATCCTAAAGATGCTACCAGAAAACTACTAGAGCTAATCAGTGAATTTGGTAAAGTTGCAGGATACAAAATTAATGCACAGAAATCTCTGGCACTCCTGTACACTAATGATGAAAAATCTGAAAATGAAATCAAGAAAACACTCCCATTTACCATTGCAACAAAAAGAATAAAATATCTAGGAATAAACCTACCTAAGGAGACAAAAGACCTGTATGCAGAAAATTATAAGACACTGATGAAAGAAATTAAAGATGATACAAATAGATGGAGAGATATACCATGCTCCTGGATTGGAAGAATCAATATTGTGAAAATGGCTCTACTACCCAAAGCAATCTACAGATTCAATGCAATCCCTATCAAACTACCACTGGCATTTTTCACAGAACTAGAACAAAAAATTTCACAATTTATATGGAAACACAAAAGACCCCGAATAGCCAAAGCAATCTTGAGAACGAAAAATGGAGCTGGAGGAATCAGGCTCCCTGACTTCAGACTATACTACAAAGCTACAGTAATCAAGACAGTGTGGTATGGGCACAAAAACAGAAAGATAGATCAATGGAACAGGATAGAAAACCCAGAGATAAACCCATGCACATATGGTCACCTTATCTTTGATAAAGGAGTCAGGAATGTACAATGGAGAAAGGACAGCCTCTTCAATAAGTGTTGCTGGGAAAACTGGACAGCTACATGTAAAAGTATGAGATTAGATCATTCCCTAACACCATACACAAAAATAAGCTCAAAATGGATTAAAGACCTAAATGTAAGGCCAGACACTATCAAACTCTTAGAGGAAAACATAGGCAGAACACTCTATGACATAAATCACAGCAAGATCCCTTTGGACCCACCTCCTAGAGAAATGGAAATAAAAACAAATGGGACCTAATGAAACTTCAAAGCTTTTGCATAGCAAAGGAAACCATAAACAAGATGAAAAGACAACCCTCAGAATGGGAGAAAATATTTGCAAATGAAGCAACAGACAAAGGATTAATCTCCAAAATTTATAAACAGCTCATGCAGCTCAATAGCCAAAAAACAAACAACCCAATCCAAAAATGGGCAGAAGACTTAAATAGGCATTTCTCCAAAGAAGATATACAGACTGCCAACAAACACATGAAAGAATGCTCAACATCACTAATCATTAGAGAAATGCAAATCAAAACTACAATGAGATATCATTTCACACCAGTCAGAATGGCCATCATCCAGAAATCTAGAAACAATAAATGCTGGAGAGGGTGTGGAGAAAAGGGAACACTCTTGCACTGCTGGTGGGAATGTGAATTGGTACAGCCACTATGGAGAACAGTATGGAGGTTCCTTAAAAAACTACAAATAGAACTACCATATGACCCAGCAATCCCTCTACTGGGCATATACCCTGAGAAAACCATAATTCAAAAAGAGACATGTACCAAAATGTTCATTGCAGCTCTATTCACAATAGCCCAGAGATGGAAACAACCCAAGTGTCCATCATCGGATGAATGGATAAAGAAGATGTGGCACATATATACAATGGAATATTACTCAGCCATAAAAAGAAACAAAACTGAGCTATTTGTAATGAGGTGGATAGACCTAGAGTCTGTCATACAGAGTGAAGTAAGTCAGAAAGAGAAAGACAAATACCGTATGCTAACACATTTATATGGAATTTAAGAAAAAAAATGTCATGAAGAACTTAGGGGTAAAACAGGAATAGAGACACAGACCTATTGGGGGTGGGCTTGGGGATATGGAGGGGGGGGCTGTGACGGGGCGGGGGAGTGGCATGGACGTGTGTACACTGCTAGGCGTGGGGTGGATGGATGGTGGGGGGTGGCCGCGTGGTGCGGGGGGAACAGCTCTGTGCTTTGTGGCCGCCTGGAGGGGTGGGATGGGGAGGGTGAGAGGGAGGGAGACGCAGGAGGGAGGGGATGTGGGAACAGATATATATGTATGACTGATTCACTTTGTTGTAAAGCAGAGACTAAAAAAAAAAAAGAGAGACACCTGAAATGTTACAATAATATAAGAATAATGCAGAGATTAAACGTTTTTGTTAAGCAGTGTTGGGAAAATATTTTTCCTAATTTGTAGATATATAAATATTTGTACATGATTTAAAGATTAAAGTTCAAAGTCCATTATTTTAATAGCTAACAGCTGTCCAGTAGGAAAAAAGATGGTTGTTTCTTATTATTAGGTTTGAGCAGAATTTTGCCAAGTATATTTAAAAACAAAAAGTTTTCAACTTTGCAAAGCTATGATGAATTGTACGGGAAGGCTTATTTCATACATAGGAGAAAAGATCAGCTTTATTGCTCTCCATTTTCCTTTTAAAAATATTACTGATATCAAAATAAAAATCTAATTTGTAATAGTATGGGTTTTAGCCTATCCCATTGTCTAAAGTTTTCTTTCTTTGTGAAAAGATGTGTCTGATTTTTCTTAGGTAATAGAAAGTGGAATATACACCTATTTTCATCTAATATAGGAAACACCTAGTCTGTGTATACTTAAACAAGGCACTTTTCAACCACACTTCCTTTCTTTTGATTGCATTTCTTTTGTACAGAAACAATATTAAATGGGCTTCATTATTTTGTTTTTCTAAACTTCTTTTTTCTAATCAATTCAGGACTCTTAAATTTTATTGCTCTTTTGTAATTGCTATATCCAATTATAATTCACATAAGTAACAACATCAGCTGAGGCTTATAATTATTAATATGAAGCTACCCATTGGCTGCCCTGCACAGCATATTTTGAGCCTGTGTAGAAAGAGAACTTCTTGAGCTCAAGGTTGCCTCTCCCTTAAGGGCTAGTTCTTCAGAGGCATGAAGGGGGCAGGCTCTGGCTTGGTTCACCAGGCTCCTCAATAAAGCATTTCCAATAAATCTGATTACTCCTGGACCCAAATTTTTCATATCTTTTTCAAGGGGAACCTCTTTCTGGCCCTCTTCATAAGCACTGTCTTCTTTCAACTAATTCCACCCTAAAAACTCTTGCTTCTAGATGACAGCTAGCAGCTGTATTTCAGGTACAGAAGCCTCAAGCTGTTTATAACAGCTGTATTTCTCAGGGGTGTCTAGTAAACTCCAGAACTTCTGCTACTTGGCTGGTGGACCTTAGCTATAAAAGAGGACACAGGTAGAATCCCTGTTTAAATGGAAATGTCTGCATCATCTTTTATTGTAGTTTCACTGTATTATTCAATTATTTAAAGTGTATCCTTTCAAGAGGAACATGACCCTATTGCCCCTCCTTAGGAAAATTGTTGTGCTAGTCATTTTAAAGAACGTAGAATGACTCATGTACCCTCATTTTATTTCCTTTTGTAACCCAAAACAACTATTTTGAGAGAGTTGGCTGCAATTAGAAGTTCACTCTGTGGTCACTGAAAAAACTGATGATAACTGGACCAAAACACTGGACTCAACAGTACTTTGCCCCTCCCCTTACCCAAGAGAAAAGTGAGTAGATGCCTTCGGTCAATGATTCTTCATATTGATGATAAAAACTCCAACTAAGTCAGGATGATTTTACACAAAATATTGAAGCCCATGGAATAATCTTGAATAAGAATGTGCAGAATTCAAAGAGTTCCCATTTTATTTTAATCAGTGTTAACTTGATCCATGATTGTCTCCCTTTTAAAAAGACAAATGCCACAGAATCTTGACTTCTTAACTCTGAGTTTATTGTAAAGATTGGGTTGAGGTTTAAAATCCTATGTCTAAAGAAATAGCATGATTTAGAAAAATTTAGGTAGACTTCCTTCTTAAGAAGTTGACCTTTAAGAGAAATAAATCAAGTATCACTCACAAAGAAGCACTAAACCAAAGATAACAGTACAAAAAGAAAAACAAGAGCATTTCATTTACTTTTAAAAAGTAAAATACCTAAAATTACCTTAAGATTATTTTTCTTCTAGGATTTTAAAAATTTAAGTATGGAAAGAATTTTGTGAAAAAAAATTAAAGAAAATGTCCAAAAGAAACCAAAAGATTTTCTAAAAGAAAAACATTTTTAAGAAACTATTAAATAATTTCATGGAAAAAAAGTTTTTTAAAGGTCTAACATATTAATATTTTTTATCTTGTGAGGCTTTGATTGAATAGTTTCTTTTTCTTATCCTTTATTTTCTAAATAAATATAATGAATGCATATTACTTTGAAAACCAGAGCATGTAAATTCTATTACATATTCTCAGAAATTTTAATGATGTTTGCTGTTTTGCAAAATATTCAGTAGTTTTCAGTTTTTTGGGTGGCAGAATTGACTCATCCTTTGTTCTTCCTCTTACTCATATTCCCAAGGAGCTGGAATCAAGACACTTGCATTTGAGTTGAGTTCCTCAGACATGACTTTACAAGATTCTTGGCATGATCTCTTTTTATTTTTGAAAAACAATTTCTAGAAAAACAAGCACAATGGATTTTGAGGTAGTAAAGAATAATACCTGAAAAAAGTGAAAGAAACATTACCTTGCTCAAGTGAAACTGCCTCAAAAATTATTCACCTTAAGATCTCCCTATCAGTCAAAAAGGCAAGCCAAAGAAAATTACATTTTTACTAAGCCCACTCTCAGAACAGACTCAGGGGTGAAGTTGGGAGCAGGAATTCTGACCAAAGATTACACTTGGGACCAAGAAAAAAGGGAGAGAGAGACAGAAAGAGAGAACATTTTGTCGTCTCTGTTCCAGAACCCATTAACGCAAACCCTTACTACTGTAGACCATTTTCCACAGACTCCTAGCAGAGGATTTATTACACCAAGAATCAGATAACTCTGTAAAACGTCCTTGTTAAAACATTTTATTGCTAGCAAAGTCTTGGAAATTTCCATTCTATCCCTTCTCCATTATTCTTACCCCTGAAGGTTTATTGCTGTGGTTCCACTCAGCTAAGGAAAGTGGGCACTTTCCCCAGAGCTCTGTGTGGAAGACCCCAACCTGTACATAGTTTCCTCACTAAAACATTGTCCCACAAATCTCAGCAGGTACTAAGTTCAGGCAATGTGGATAAGAAACAGTTTTCAATTTCAAGGGTATGAATGTCAAGGATCAGGTTTGAAAGCCCATAGCCCAACAGAAGGAAATGAAAAAAGCACTAAGAACTGCCTAACATATCCTCAGGAAATAAGTTAATATTCTTCAGAGAAGGTATTTCTTACCAAATAATAGTTTTTCTTAAAAAATAGAAGATATCTTATTGTATTTGATTTTATAATTTTCTGAGCAAATCTGTAAAATATTGTAAAATTTGAGGAAATACGTAAAAATATGTAAAATCAGAAATCAAAAGCTACTAATCTTAATATTTTTGTTACTAACCTATTTAGACCTAATAATTCACAATTAGGAATACATCCTTTCATGGTTTAGGAATAGATTTACCACTTGAAAAGTATTTTAGATGTGATGATGGATTTTAATACTTTAATTTCTATATATTAAAAACATTGGTTATTCCATTTTAAGACAGTAAGTTTATTTCACAGTTTTATTTTGCCTAAGAGTTTATATAAATATGTGTGAACATTTAATCAATACAAAATTATTGAATATAAAGTGAAAAAAATGCAACTTACTGTCAGGATATTTCCTAATTCTAGGATGGTTAGAGTGGATTCTTCCATCGTTATCTAGAAGCCTGGCATTATGAAGACATGGTCTATATCTACATTGTAGATACTGACACATCATTTGAGTCAAGAAAAAAATTCCCCAAACTGTCTTTTGGCAGGATAAGAGGCTGTATCTACACAACTACTCAGATTGGAATAAGACCCATTATCCATCAAGTCATATTGTCAAAACAACACCCAACAACAGGATGAATATGTTGGAGTTTGGGTGTTCTTTTTTCATTGAATTTACTATTTTATTTGGCATATTAGACACACAGCCTGAAAGACAGGGGAACTGACTGAGAAAATCTGGGAGTATAAACCAAAAGATTAAGTCATTTGGAAATTATTTAGACATGAAAAATGGATGAATAGCTTCCTCATATCAGGCCAGCTTAGTGTAGAGCTATAAAAGCCCTGCACTGATGACGTTATTAATAAACTGATAAGTTCAACATTAGGGAATGAGTATAGGTATCCTTCAGTCTTCAAAAGTTTGCTTTATGCCCCTTCACTTTTATGAAAACCTACATTGGCACCTGTTTTCGCTAACCAAAAGAAATCCGAAGAGGATTTTCACTTTTGCTTAAAAAGGTGAAAAGATAGTTCTATTTTTAGTTTTTTTAAGGAACCTCCCTACTGTTCTTCATAGTGGTTGTGGAAGCAACCTAAGTGTCCATCAACAGATGAATGGATAAAGAAGATGTGGCACATACATACAATGGAATATTACTCAGCCATAAAAAGAAATGAAATTGAATTATTTGTAGTGAGGTGAATGGACCTAGAGTCTGTCATACAGATTGAAGGAAGTCAGAAAGAGAAAAACAAATACTGTATGCCAACACATATATATATGAAATCTAAAAAAAAAAATGGTCATGAAGAACCTAGTGGCAAGACGGGAATAAAGACGCAGACCTACTAGAGAATGGACTTGAGGACACAGGGAAGGGGAAGGGGAAGTTGGGACGAAGTGAGAGAGTGGCATGGACATACATACACTACCAAATGTAAAATAGATAGCTAGTGGGAAGCAGCCGCATAACACAGGGAGATCAGCTCAGTGCTTTGTGACCACTTAGAGGGGTGGGGTAGGGAGGGTGGGAGGGAGGGAGATGCAAGAGGGAAGAGATATAAGGATATATGTATATGTATAACTGATTCACTTTGTTATAAAGCAGAAACTAATACACCATTGTAAAGCAATTATACTCCAATAAAAACATTTAAAAAATAATAAAAGTAATAAACAAGTAAAACCAAAAAAAAAAAGGTGAAAAGGGAAAGTCACATTCAGTGTTTGCTCTGCAGTGAGCCACATACACCCCAGTAGCCAGAATGGCACCACCAAGCTCCTTTCCCAGGAGATATCAATACATACAGCATCTCAACATCAAGCCGCCAGAGCTTTGAACTGTGTCTGTGAGCATCTGTGCTTTATCTTGGTTTATTCTGTGTGTCCATTAGCAAGATGTATGTTAAGGTAATTGCTTCTTCACTTTGTGCCTTCTCAGCTTACAAAAGGCTTTATAGGAATGCTCTACATTCAGATAGCAGGGAAACCTGTACATCTTTCTTGTTCTTCCCTCCAAGGATACCAAATTGAATTTGATGAACAACAAAGCTGTGCAGAAAATACTGCTCCTCCACATTTCTCTTCTTATTTCTAAATAGCCAGTTCTACTTTCAGATTTTTTTTTATTCATCCCATTAACATCACTACAGAAAGGTGATACATGCCAAGCTATTTTTCATTGAGCAAGAGATACTCTTTGCCATTATAATGACTTCACTATTTGACCATCACCAGAGACAAAACTGGATGAGGTTTGAGGGCTCTAGAGGAGTGTAAAAACTTTGATCTAATGCTTCACTGCTGCTGAAAGACAGGAATCCTGTCCTAGCCATTACGACTCCCAGAAGGCTTTTGATTCCCACCAGAATGAGCACTGGATACAGAGGCCCGTAGTGCTGATCTTTTAGAAAAATGAACCCCTTTAATCATCACAGTAAATAAAAGCAAGTATGTGCTCTGGCTGCCCATTGGCTCTTGTCCCTGGATAGAAGGTTCTTTAATGTTCAAAAAATTGGTCATTTAACACACTTTCATTTCAGAGCTGAATGAAAATAAACATATGTAAAGATACGTGTGAGCACGACAACATGCACACACAAGCCATGCCATGCTGGCTTATGAACAAATACCAAAAATAGCCAAAGTGTAATACAAGCATTAAAGTAAAAACAGTTGTCACTATTACTCAATATTATAGAATTGTCAGTAAAGTGCTCACCTCTACTGATTGACATTCATGCCTACCTACATATACAGACACATACATAGACCCACGTGTACACAAGGACGTTCTGAGTAGTTTATTTTCAATAAGCTTTTTTATTTTGGAATAATTTTAGATTTATGGAGGGGTTGCAAAGATAGTACAGAGTTCCCATATGCCCGGGTTTCAGTTTCCCCTAAGGTATCACCTTATTTTACCATGGCACATTTGGCAAAACTAAGAAACCAACATTTTTACATTTTTTAAATTATTATCTAAACTTCAGAATATATACAGGTTTCACCAGTTTTTCCCTTAATGTCCAAGTTCTGTTCCAGTTCTGATCCAGTCTAGGATCCCATAATACATTTATTTGTCATGTCTCAAATTAGCTCCTGTGGTCTACGACAGATTCTTGATCTTTGCTTTTCATGACCTCAACATTTTTGAGAAGTTCTGTCAGATATTTTATAGAATGCAGTTCAGTTTGGGTCTGTATAATGTTTTTCTCATAATTAGACTGAAATTAAAAGTTTTTGGAAAGATTTAATCAAAGATAAAGTGCTTTTTTAATCAAAACGTATCAGGGGGTACATGATATGAACATGGCTTAACACCAGTGAGCTTAACCCTGATCACTTGGTTAAAAAGGTGTTTGCCAGTTTTCTTCACTATAAAGTTACTATTTTTCCCCTTTTCATACACTGTTCTTTGGAAGTAAGTCACCAACTCTAGTCCACACTCAAACCGGGGAAGGGTGGTAAATTCCTTCTCCTGGAGAGAGTATTATGCACATATATTATTTGGAATTTTTCTGGAAGGAAGATTTGTCTTTTTGTCCTAATTTATTTATTCAATAATGGGTTATTTAATATGGACTTGTGGATATTATTTTCTATTTTGTATTATAATCTAATTCTACTTCTGTTTCTTGAATTGTTCCAGCTTTGGCCATTGGGAATTCTTTCAGATTGGCTCCTGGTGTCCCTTGAACCTGCCCCCATCCTGTTGCTTCTGTTTTTTGTTTTTCTTATTGTTGTTGTGTTCTGAGTTTTTTCCCCCAATTCTTTTCTTTCTGGCACTGTGAAATGGCCCAGACTGACCTTGCATTTTTTTCTATCTCAGCTCTAGAATAGGTGATTTCTCCAAGGATATCTGGTTCATTTTACTGGAGAACGGTATTTAGAAATCAACAGCTGGACAATGGATAGGAATAGATTTTTCACAGAATTAAGATCGATTGTCTTGAAAGGCCAACAAATATGTGCTCTTCTATTTATTTTCATAAGCACAAACACAACAATGTCAGAACTTAGCTTATTTCCCAAGAAAAAAATTAGTTACTACTTATTTTCAGTATAATTTTGAGCTTTCTTAGGCAGTTCAGAAGCCATTCAATGTTTTTATAAGAAATACAATAGTTAATTTTCACAATTTCACATCTTTCTAAAAGTCATGTCTCATTATGACTACTCTGCATATTAGCCATCTGGTTTTGGACAAATATTTTACTTCTCTATTCATCTCCCACCTTCTCCATCCACCTCTCAGGAGTCTTATAAGTATGGTATGAGACTGCAGACTTGGAAGTGCTTTATAAATCACAGGGTACTAAATAAATACACACAAGGTCCTGGGATAATGCAAATATTATTTTTTATTAATAAATACCTTTATTGAGGGTAAAACATTTGACTGTTAAAACATGCCACTGTATTCCTTTTCAAATCAATTACTTCCCATTATAGAGACAAATAAGTACATAATTTCATATAGTACAGTCAGCCCAAACCTTCTTAAAATTCATGCTCGGGAATTCCCTAGCAGTCCAGTGGTTAAGACTCCATGCTTCCAATGCAGGGGCCACAGGTTCGATCCCTGGTAGGGGATTTAAGATCACACATGCCACATGAGTGGCCAAAAAGATAAAGTTAAATTAAATAAAAATTAAATTAAAAATCTTAAAAAAAAAAAAAACATTCTCACCACCACACTTAGAAAATTACTCCCAAGACTGATGTTCAGCTAGAATTTACCTGCAGGCCCTAAAGACTATTTGTGAATGATATCCTTTTGGTGACTGGTGATTGATTTCTGTTCTAATTTGTGATGCATCTGTTCTGATTGTAGGTAACTAGACCACACTGGTTGTTGGACATTTTATATGTCACCTTAGCCACACATATTTACCTCAGACAGAAGAGGATACACAAATCACTAGAGTAAGTCCGCTACATATGAATAAGTTCTGTCTGAGAGCACATTTGTAAGTCCAATTTGTTCGTAAGTCCAACAAAGTTAGCCTAGGTGCACAACTAACACAATCAGCTATATAGTACTGTACTGTAATAGGTTTGTGATACTTTTCACACAAATAATACATAACGAACAAACACCACAAATAAAGAAAGTGTTTTTAATCTTACAGTACAGTACCTTGAAAAGCACAGTAGTCCAGTGCACCAGCTGGCACACAGGGGCTGGAATCGAGTGAAGAGGCAAGAAGAGTTACTGACTGGAAGAGGGAGAGGAGGTGGGAGATGGTAGAGCTGAAGGATCGTTAGCAACAGGGGACGGAGGACAAGTGCAATTTCACTCATGCCTGATGATGGAATGCATGTTCGTATCTTTGAAAGTTTGCAACTTTCAAAGGTTCGTATGTAGGAGACTTACTGTATCTCTTTCCTGACATTCCTACATCAATCTTACTCCATTCTCCATTTCCTTTTGGCCTGATGGCACCATGGCTCTGGCTTTCTGTGCACAGCCCTTATGTTGCTTGAAGACTGTGCTTAAGTGTCTCAGCAGAAGACAATTAGGTGACACTAACTCCAGCCAAGAAGGGGAAAGAGACAGACAAAGAGATAGTATGTGTCATTAAAAAGTAAGAACAGCAAGTCTCTTGAGCTCTGCAATGTAAGGCATAACTTGAGTGCTGATTCTGAAAGACACCAGCTTTCCAAATGGACTCCTTTAAAGGAGTGTGGCATAGAGTAGTTGTATTAATATATATGCATTTAAGGAAGTTTTTAGTTACTATTCATGCTTAATAATAAATGCTACAAAATACTAAAGATTTCTCAAAAAAATACAATTAATCACTGTTAAAACCCAGAAATGTAATGCAATAGGAAGAAACTGTAGCCAAGGCAAAAACACTTATAATTTGTGACAGAACAGCTGTGAGGACTAAATGAAATAACCTTGTTATTACCTGTTAACATAGTGTTGGCACATGGGACTTCCCTGGTGGTGCAGTGGTTGAGAATCCGCCTGCTAATACAGGGGACATGGGTTCGAGCCCTGGTCTAGGAAGATCCCACATGCCGTGGAGCAGCTAAGCCCATGCACCACAACTACTGAGCCTGACCTCTAGAGCCTGTGAGCCACAACTACTGAAGCTCACGTGCCTAGAGCCCGTGCTCCGCAACAAAGAGAAGCCACTGCAATGAGAAGCCTGCGCACCGCAACTAGAGAAAGCCTGCGTGCAGCAACAAAGACTCAACGCAGCCAAAAATAAATAAATAAACAAATAAATAAATAAATAAATGAAACAGTGTTGGTACAAAGCAGTCTTAGAATAAATGCTTGTTTCTTCACTACTGAATTTACAATACAAATGCTGTTCTATGTTAAAACTGTGAATCACATTAAATTTGCTCTAATATGACAATAAAGTTTCTGAATAGCATGTGACTACACCTGATGAATTAGCAGGTAGCAATAAAATGAAAAATTAATAAAAAGAGGTAGCAATGAAATGAAAAATTACAGCACAAGCACTAACCTTGAGTGTATGGAAGAAATACTCATGCCAAACATGAATGTTCTCTCTGAGTCAAATTTGTGAATTCTATCAACAGAAACCCTTAAGAAAAACTCATCGTCATCTAAGAAAATGTTATACTAAAGTCCTGTGATACTTCAAAATAGACTTTTGTAAATCTATGTTTCATTTATTTTGTAAGTCATCACTGAAGCTTTATAACACACAGGCAAAATCTTGATAACACATAGTTTCTACCATTAAGCAGCTTACAATCTCAATTAAGATTCTCCCGACTCACCCTCTCCCAGTACCTCCTCTGCTGGTGTATTACTCATTTCACAAATCTGGACGCCATCTTTGAAATCTCCTACAGCCAGACAAAAATCAAGCCCTGATATTCCTACTTTGTGCGTATCTCTCAACTTCCATCGTGATCTCTCCATCTCTCTGGTCAACCCTGGTTCAAACCAGCATCTTGTCTCCTCTGGATTCCTCTGACTTTGGAAGTGAAACCAGATTGTTGAAGTTTGATTCGTGGCTCAGCCAAGGTTAATACATTTGAATTTCATTAGCTATTATAGGTAAAGTGCTTAAATGAGAGTCTGGCAATGTAAAGTACTTAAATTTTTAGATAATTCCTTAGTGCAGTAAACTACAAAGGTTTCTTATATTATTCTTCTTCTTCTCTCTCTCTCTCTCTTATTTTTAATAAAATTCTGATTATGTCAATACCTTGCTTCAGTGACTTCTTGTGATTAACCAACATTCTTAATATTGCCTAAAAGTCCCTGCATGGTCTGACCTTTTTATATATCTCTGGGTTTTCCTTCCTTAATATCATTCAGCTTTCATTGAATTAATGATGTCTAACAAACAAATCCCCAAGGTCTCAGTGGCTTATAACTCCACAGGGTAATTTGTCACTTATGTTGCATGTCAACTGTGACCATCTAAATTTCTGGTCCAGGCTGTGGGAGAAATGTGATCCTCACCACGGTCTTTATGTTTGGGGATGAAGGCCAAAGGAGTCAGCTCCTATCCAGTGCATGCTGATCCATCCAGGCAGAAAGAAGGGGAAAAAGAAGGTCCAGCTAAGTCATACCAGTGCATTGAAAGCCTTAACTTATACCTGAAAAATACTCATTGTCCAAAGAAGGTCATATAGCCAAGTTCCAAAGTCAGTGGGGAAGAGGCATCCAAGGGCAGATAGAGAATGAATAAATGTGAAAAAATACATCATTCGTCATACTCTCTGAGCTCCCACAACACTCGGCTGTCCTTCTTTTTCTTCCTGTGCCATCTTTATCTTGCTTTTTAGGTCCTTCAGTAAGCACTTTCCTCTGTGGGGATGCTCTCTTTTCTGTTCCCCATCTTCCTTCCCTTATCCATCTTTCAGTTTCAGCTTAAATACTGCTTCCTCAGGGAATCCCCAAACATATATATATTTTCTCCCATTTAGGTTGTCTAATAGAATGCTACCATTTTCCTTCCTAGTGATCTCGGAGAGGCAGCAGCAGTGAGTGGTGGCTTGAAGTGAGATCTTAGTTCCCTGCTCAGGAGTTGGACCTGGGTAGCCTGGATGAAAACCAGGAATCCTAGCCACTAGACCACCAGGGGCTAGAGGCTAGAAGCAAAATTCCCCTGGCTCTTACCCCCATTTGAAATCAAGAATGTTTCAAGGAGGCAAAAACTGTAAAAACAGGTACAAAGTTTATTATTAGAGGCACAGCACCACAAGTGGGAGAGCACAGAGAGAAGCAGTTTATTTAATTAAGACAGAAGCAAGGCAGAAATACACACCCGCAGAGAAGGGAGTGGGCATCCTCCCTAACGAGGAGGAGCACAGTAGAGAGGTGGTTAGATCATGTATACAGGGCAGTTCTTCCGGGCCTTTGTTTACCTTTGGCCAATTATCTGGTTTCTTTTCCCACATCTGACCTGCCCTAGGGCCCTCCCCAACTTGCGTGCCCAACTTTTTTCCAAGATGGATTCCAGCCCGGAGTCCTATGAGGGGGGCCTTGGCATCACCTATTCTGGGGTGGTGCCCCCTCGTTTTTGACCTCCAGGAGCCTTTCTGCACATGTGAAATGTCTCCCTTGCCCCAAAGATGGGAAACCTATGACCTCTTATCTTTTCCTCAAACAGGGTTTAGCCCCTCTCTGTTCCTGCCATGACTGTGACTGTTAGATTAAAGTGTCCTCAGGAGACAAAGCCTGGATATTTATCCTCTTTCTGTTGTTATTTCTATTTCGAAGTGCAAACAGAAGCCTGGTTGAAAAGGCTTAACCTGGAGACCACCTACCTCCTGTCTCAGGAAATGCAAACAGGAGGCTACTTGTAAGTGTCCAGCCTGAAGCCCACCTTTTTCCTGCTCCAAGAAATGCAAACAGGAGGCCAGTTGTAAATACCTAGCCTGGAGCCCATCTATCTCCTGTCTCAATAGCACTTACCAGAATAGTAAATACATTAAAACTGGACTAACTGATTCTCTTTAATGTCTTCCTTACCACTTCCAAATATAAACTTGAATAAAGCTGAATGCTTTTGGGGGACAGAAGGGGTGTTTAAATTTCTCCTGAAAGGTCACCATTTGAGCCATATTTTAATTAGCTACTTACACACTAAGGCCACAGAGATATTGATGGTTAATTTTATGTATTGACTTGACTGGGATGCCCAGAGAGCTGGTAAAACATTATCTCTGGGTGTGCCCATGAGAGTGTTTCTAGAAGAGATTAGCATTTGAATCAGTAGACTGGGTAAAGAAGAGAGTCCTCACCAATGCAGGTGGGTGCCACCCAATCGCTTGAGGGCCTAAATAGGAAAAAAAAAGGCAGAAAAAGAGCAAATTCCGCTCTCTCTGCCTGAGCTGACATATCCATCTTGTGCCCTCCAACAACAAAGCTCCTGGCTCTCAGCTTTTGGACTCAGACTGGGACTTATACTGTTGGTTTCCCTGGTACCAATATATCTTATTGGTTCTGTTTCTCTGAAGAACCCTGGCTAATACAGAGATTGATTTCTTGATTAAGCAAAGTCCATCAGAGAGTTGAGGCAAGTATGTGAATTAATCCAGTTTCATCCTCTACTTTTGATTTCATGTGGAGACACAGCCCAAAGGACTTTAGAATTTAGACAATAAATATCAAGATTAACTTGCAAGCAGTAATAAAAACAGGTTATAGGTACTAAAGTAAGAGGAAATCTGTTTTGGAACATCAAAGCCTTTTAAGAATAACATTATTCCCATTCTGTTTTCTCCCAGGATTCTGTAACTATATTTTACAACACAGGAAAATCTAGTTAGAACCAACTTTTAAATCTGTGTGGTAATTATAGGACACTTCCTTTTTATGTTGAAATCATCTCACATGTTAGATTTACTTGTTTCTTTCTAAAATCCATATTTAAAAAAAAAGACAACTTGTTTTCCATTTGCATACAACAAATGGGTATTGCATTTCTAAGGTCTTTAGGAATTTTTCTGGAATTGATTGTGGCTAGGATTTCCTTTAACATTTAATTTTGTCACTTGAAAGACTATTTTTAATTATGTGACAAAGGGAGACCACTCTTTCTGGTTTTAATTTATCTATGATTATGAAGCCTTGAAGAATCTTCAAAAAAAATCAAAGAATATTCCTATACAAGGACTATATGGCTGAGTAATAGTCCATTGTATATATGTGCCATATCTCCTTTATCCATTCATCTGATCATGGGCACTTAGGTTGCTTCCATGTCCTGGCTATTGTAAATAGAGCTGCAATGAACATTTTGGTACATGACTCTTTTTGAATTATGGTTTTCTCAGGGTATATGCCCGGTAGTGGGAATGCTGGGTCGTATGGTAGTCCTATTTTTAGTTTTTTAAGGAACCTGCATACTGTTCTCCATAGTGGCTGTATCAATTTACATTCCCACCAGCAGTGCAAGAGGGTTCCCTTTTCTCCACACCCTCTCCAGCATTTATTGTTTCTAGATTTTTTGTTGATGGCCATTCTGACTGGTGTGAGATGATATCTCATTGTAGTTTTGATTTGCATTTCTCTAATAATTAATGATGTTGAGCATTCTTTCATGTGTTTGTTGGCAGTCTGTATATCTTCTGTGGAGAAATGTCTATTTAGGTCTTCTGCTCATTTTTGGATTGGGTTGTTTGTTTTTTTTGTTATTGAGCTGCATGAGCTGCTTGTAAATTTTGGAGATTACATATATATATGGAATCTAAGTTAAAAAAAAGGTTAGGAAGAACCTAGGGGTAAGACAGGAATAAAGTGACAGACCTACTAGAGAATGGACTTGAGGATGTGGGGAGGGGGAAGGGGAAGTTGTGACAAAGTGAGAGAATGGCATGGACATATATACACTACCAAATGTAAAATAGATAGCTAGTGGGAAGCAGCTGCATAGCACAGGGAGATCAGCTCTGTGCTTTGTGACCACCTACAGGGGTGGGATAGGGAGGGTGGGAGGGAGGGAGATGCAAGAGGGAAGAGATATGGGGATATATGTATATGTATAACGGATTCACTTTGTTATACAGCAGAAACTAATATACCATTGTAAAGCAATTATACTCCAATAAAGATGTTTTAAAAAAAAAGACGGACTATAGTTCCCCACCTCTCTCCCTTTGCAATATAATGATGATGGAATACCAAGAAAAAGAATGAACACAATGTACAGCTCAACCTACATGCAGTCAAGTCAAAGAACAAAGGTAATGAAAGAAATTCACTCAACTTTCAACAAGCTTCTCCTGGGGATTGCATACCACAGAGAAGAGTAATTCTTTGGGAAGCAGACAGCAGACTATACTTTACATGCATGTTATATGCATCTGTGTGTACAGTTGTGTTTTTACCTTTAGTGATTTACAGGCATTAAGAAATCTTTTGTTCGCTTTTAGACTAATTTTGACTAAACTGCACAAGCACCTCAGACCAACACTGTGTAAAATCCATAATTTTCCCCTCTTTTCCAGCTTACACTGTTGCCAAAGCACTTTCATGATATCATTCCATGATTCAAAACTCTCCGGTAGCTCCCCATCACCTATGGGATCAAGTGCAAACTCCACATCCTGCTCTGATATTGTATGATTCTCCGGGCGTAAATTTATCTCCACATTTGCCTCCGTAGTGATCCACTCCTCCATCTAGACCTGGTCCTCACTGGCCGTCAAGTGCTCCTGATCCTTTTCAGTCTTCCTTCATGCTGTTTCCTAACCTCCTTCCTTAAGCCTCATGGTACCCATCCCTCAAGTTCCAATCAAGCCTACATGGATTTCCCACTTCAGTGAACTGCTGTGTATTCGTTCTTTCTTTGGTCAACTTTGGCACTTGTTCATATACTACTTTGCATCATTGCTTAACTGATTCATATGCTTATATCAGCCTCCCCTGTTAGATTATAACTTCGGTGAGGTAAGAATTCTCACTTTCTGTTTTTGTGTACCCATTTATACCTACTAACATAATGCTATACACTTAACTGACTATCAGATTTTTTTAGTATGTACTAAAGCAAAGTTATATATTTATATGGGAGGTTTTTAATGCTGCAAGTTTTCTTTTCCCTGTTTCTGAAGAAAGGTTTATATTTTAAGACTTCCTTAAAGGTGACCCTGAGTGAGATAAACAATTGTGAGAACAAGGATGTACCTTGAACACATGTCTAACTCCCATGGTACATCCTCTATGAATGAGGAAAAGGAACAATACAGGGTTAGTTTCATAACTCTTCCCAGACAAACTCTCTGTGACTTACATGATGAATTGATATTCTCCACAGCCATTCCTCATTGCAAGGCATGGGGTGTAGAAGGTAAAGGTAAAATATGATGACCATAATGTTAGATCATGAATGACCAGAATGAAAGTTAGTCTGGTTACTCACAACCCAGGGATTCCTGGGTAGTTTAATATAACACTGTGAAGGGATGTTTGGAGAACTACTACAAGCAAAGCGCTTCTTCAGGAGACTCCCTTCAGGGAATCCAGGAGCCTCTCTGGCAACTTTCTATCATACTGGATCTTCAATTTCTTATGAAGTTGGCATGGAATTTTCCCAAGAATAGCAAACTGCAGTGGTTCATTTCTTAAAACTAGGACCCCATACTTGGAAAGTAAGATACTGGCAAAAAGGTTGAGAGGTCCTGAGAGGTGGGTCTATGTGGAAGGTTTTCCATAGTTCTTGCTGTGGAAACTGTGGAGGAAGGCTGCACTAGAAGAGTCAATTACTAGGTGGAGATGACACACAAAATATAGGAAATTTTGAATTTCACAGTTCATTTGAATTTCAGATAAACTACAGTTTTTAAAAATATAAGTATGTCCCAAATATTGCATGAAGTATACTTATACTAAAAACTTATGTATTATTTGTTTGAAATTCAAACTTAACTGGGCATCTTGTACTTTTATTTGTTAAATCTGGCAACCATGTGGGCAGATTAAGATGCTCAATCATGTCAGAAGCAAATAACAGTTCCTAAAGAATTATTTTAGATACCTTATCAAAAATACATCTTCCCTGAACCTATCAAATATGACAATTGATAGTTTCATTATAGAAATCAAATAATGTGACATTTGTCTAAAATATGACCTATACTAGAAGAAATAAATAACTTAATAGTTAGTGAAAGAATACCACTATTAAAATCTAACATTTCTCTTTTTTTAAATTTCATCTCATAAGGTGAGATACTAATTTTACCTTGATCTTGAGAAAAATATTATTCAGAGATGAGAAAAATATTATTATCAAGCTGAGCATCCATATGTAGGGGAGTGTGGGAAGATGTGAACATCTCATTTTTAAGCAAGTATAAGGTCAGTGACATAGAAATCAGTTCTGAAAATCCTTTCTAGTTCCATCTAAGTCAGTCTATCTTGTGTTGGGCCCCCTCCCACCTCCCTGACAGTCTTCATTAACTTTACTGAATTTACCAGCCTCAAGACATAGGCTATGTATCACATGTGAGAAGCAAGAGGGACAAGAAGCCTGGCCTTGAAGCCTCAGATGTGTATTTTTAGATAGATCTGTCTCACTGGCTCTTGTTCCCTCTAAATGATGAAGATCTGTTCCTGAGTTCTCAGCATGATTGTTTATCATCAATGAGCAAAACTCCAATAAAAACAAAGGACATCATCCAATTTGGATCCTATTCAGTAAAATATAATGTCTTTAGTGAATACAAGACTGTGAAATAGGATGCTTTTCCACTGACTGATTGTGTTGGTGTGACATCTGGGAAGGCATCTCACGCCCTGATCCACTTGAAAAGGTCACCACAGAAGAGCAACAAAGATAGTGTTAGACTTTAGTCAGAGATTCAGACAGAGCCACATACATGGACAAGAAGTGTGCAGCCAGTAGACTTGGCCCCATATTGTTTAACTTGGAAGATCCCACTATCAACCCCATGGTTCTGAACAAAATGTTAAAGTGTTTACCTAGGAATTTTGATGGGAAGGTGGATGGTTGATTTATAAATTAAGTCAAGTCTTCATTTGGGACGCTCAATTGCTAAATATACTCAGTTGCTGTGCTTTTTTTTAAAGCTAAAGGAGGCACTCAAAATGAGAGTCATTTAGAAAGATCATATGCAAATGAAAACTTAATGGAACTTAAGTCCTGGGGAGTTCAGGTTAAACTGGGATTGGCTTTATTTACATAGACTTAATTTTACCAAATTAAATATATTATTTAATCATGCATTTTATTTGGAAGCATCTAGAAAAGTCTAAGTATTATTTTTTATTAATTCAATTTTGCTGACTGAAAATCTTTTCCAGAACCAACCCCATTTCTAAAATGAGAAAGGCTTTCCTCAGCCTTCAGAATCTCTTGCCAAAGTTCAAAAAGGGGGTGCCATCTGGTGGAAAAGTGCTAGAATTATTTTGAATACAGTTGGGCCGTTTAGTAGCTGTACATCTTTTCTCTTTAAAAATGTACTTACTTCCTGTTAGTGAACAGAAATTATTTCTATCACTTCAGAAAAAAAAATGTTTTAGGAAATTATATAGTTAAGCTTCAGTGAGATCTATTTTATGACAGAAAGGTTAGGAAGTTTAGAGGACTATGTTGAGAATGAAGTTATGTCATAGAAAAGGGTTCCCTAAGTCAGAAAAGATGTCACAATAACCTGGTTGGAGGAGTTTACAAAGTTTCATCCGATTAACATAGATGATTGCCCATCATACTAAGTGTTCCTCCGACCAGGATATATTCAACAGTACAATATTATGTCTTCTATTCTTCCCAAGAAATAAGGATTTTAAAGGAAGAAAAAAGAAACATTGAACTTTAATGAATTATTGCTTACATTTCCATTTTTTTTCAAATTACAAAACATTTAAGCATTGTCTAAAGACAGGACCAGTTTCATTTGAGTGTCTTCCATATACTTCTATACTGGTTTAACCATCCTCTAAGAGATTAGTCAGATCACACCAGGTCAGGGATTAGGCTGCTAAGCAAAACATTTCAGAAAGAACTATTTATCACTTTTTAATTCAGAGAATGAAAGAAAAAATGAAGAGAAGACAACATAAATAAAAAGAGAGAGAAAGGTAGCCTGGGGGAAAGAGAGGCAGAAAGTGAGAACAAGCAAATGACAAAGAGAAAAAGAGGAAGTGAGAAAACGGAAGAGAGGGAAGACTGGAGGCGAGGTTGATCCTAATTAGTCACCCCTGTTGTTGTTTAAAGACTTTGGAAGCAATATTCAAATCTCTGCAGAAATAAAAGTCAGGTAGCTTCTTTCTAAGGGTCAACACTTGTTGACTTTTTTTAAAAAATAGATCTTTGAGTATAATTCCTTCACAATACTGTGTTAGTTTCTGTTGTACAACAAAGAGAATCAGCCATATGCATACACATGCCCCCATAACCCCTCCCTCTTGAGCCTCCCTCTCACCCTCCCTATCCCACCTCTCTAGGTCACCAAGCTGATCTTCCTGTGCTATGCTGTTGCTTCCCACTACCTAATTATTGGTACTGTATAGATGTCCATGCCACTCTCACTTTCCCCCTGCTTCCCCCTCCCCACTGTCTCCTCAAGTCCATTCTCTATGTCTATGTCTTTATTCCTGCCCTGCCACGAGGTTCACCAGTAACTTTTTATTTTTATTTTTTTAGATTCCATATATATGTGTTAGCATACAGTATTTGTTTTTCTCTTTCTAATTTATTTCATTCTGTATGACAGACTCTGGGTCCATCCACCTCACTACAAATAACTCAGTTTTGTTTCTTTTTATGGCTGAGTAATATTCCATTGTATATATGTGCCACATCTTCTTTATCCATTCATCTGTCAATGGACATTTAAGTTGATTCCATGTCCTAGCTATTGTAAATAGTGCTGCAATGAACACTGTGGTACATGTCTCTATTTGAACTATGGTTTTCTCAGGGTACAAGCCCAATAGTGGGATTGCTGGGTCATATGGTAGTTCTATTTTTAGTTTATTAAGGAACCTCCATACTGTTCTCCAGAGCGGTTGTATCAATTTACATTCCCACCAACAGTTCAGGAAAGTTCTCTTTTCACCACAGCCTTTCCAGCATTTATTGTTTCTAGAATTTTTGATAATGGCCACACTGACCGGTATGAGGTAATACCTCATTGTAATTTTGATTTGCAGTTCTCTAATAATTAGTGATGTTGAGCATCTTTTCATATTCCTCTTGTCCATCTGTATGTCTTTGGAGAAATGTCTATTTAGGTCTTCAAGCCATTTTTTAATTGAATTGTTTGTTTTTTTTGATATTGAGATCCATGAGCTGTTTGTATATTTTGGAGATTAATCCTTTGTCCCCTGTTTCATTTGCAAATATTTTCTCCCACTCTGAATGTTGTCTTTTCATCTTGTTTATGGTATCCTTTGCTGTGCAAAAGCTTTTAAGTTTCATTAGGTCCCATTTGTTTATTTTTGGTTTTATTTCCATTACTCTAGGAGGTGGGTCAAAAGAGATCTTGCTGTGATTATGTCAAAGAGTGTTCTTTCTATGTTTTTCTCTAGGAGTTTTATAGTGTCCAATCTTGCATTGATGTCTTTAATCCATTTTGAGTTTATTTTTGTGTATGGTGTTAGGGAGTGTTCGAATTTCATTCTTTTACATGTAGCTGTCCAGTTTTCCCAGCACCACTTATTGAAGAGACTGTATTTTCTCCATTGTATGTTCTTGCCTGCTTTGTCATAAATCAAACCCACACCTATGGCCATAGGTGTGTGGGTTTATCTCTGGGCTTTCTATCCTGTACCTTTGATCTATATTTCTGTTTTTGTGCCAGTACCATACTGTCTTGATTACTGTAGCTTTGTAGTATAGTCTGAAGTCAGGGAGCCTGATTCCTCCAGCTCTTTTTTTCTTTCTCAAGATTGCTTTGGCTATTCGGGGTCTCTTGTGTTGCCATACGAATTGTAAAAGTTTTTGTTCTAATTCTGTGAAGAATGCCAAAGGTAATTTGATAGGCATTGCATTGAATCTGTAGATTGCTTTGGGTAGTATAATTATTTTCACAATGTTGATTCTTCCAATCCAAGTACATGGTATATCTCTCCAGCTGTTTATGTTACCTTTGATTTCTTTCATCAGTGTTTTATAATTTTCTGAGTACAAGTCTTTAGCTACCTTATGTAGGTTTTTTCCTAGGTATTTTATTCTTTTTGTTCCTATGGTGAATGGGATTGTTTGCTTAATATCTCTTTCTGATTTTTAGTTGTTATTGTATAGGAATGCCAGGGATTTCTATGCATTAATTTTGTATCCTGAAACCTTACCAAATTAATTGATTAGTTCTAGTAGATTTCTGGTGGCATCTTTAGGATTTTCTAAGTATAGTATTATGTCATCTGCAAACAGTGACAACTTTACTTCTTCTTTTCCAATTTGGATTCCTTTTATTTCTTTTTCTTCTCTGACTGCCATGGCTAGGACTTCCAAAACTATGTTGAATAAGGGTGGTGAGAGTGGACCTCCTTGTCTTGTTCCTGATCTCAGTGGAAATGATTTCAGTTTTTCACCATTGAACATGATGTTTGCTGTGGGTTTGTCATGTATGGCCTTTATCATGTTGAGGTATGTTCCCTCTATGCCCATTTTCTGGAGAGTTTTTTTCATAAACCAGTGCTGAATTTTGTCAAAAGTTTTTCTGAGTCTATTGAGATGATCATATGGTTTGTATTCTTTAATTTGTTAATATGGTGTACCACATTGATTGATTTGCATATATTGAAAAATCCTTGCATCCCTGGGATAAATCCCACTTGATCATGGTGTATGATCCTTTTAATATGTGGTTGGATTCTGCTTGTTAGTGTTTTGTTTAGGATTTTTGCATCTGTGTTAATCAGTAATATTGGTTGTTAATTTTCTTTTTCTGTATCATTGTCTAGTTTTGGTATCAGTGCGATGGTGGCCTCATAGAATGAGTTTGGGAGTCTTCCTTTCTCTGCAATTTTTTGGAAGAGTTTGATAAAGATGGGTGTTAGCTCTTCTCTAAATATTTGATAGAATTCACGTGTGAAGCCATCTGGTTCTGGAATTTTGTTGGAAGACTTTTAATCACAATTTCAATTTCATTACTTACTGGTCTGTTCATATTTTCTATTTCTTCATGATTCAGTCTTGGAAGGTTGTACATTTCTGAGAATTTGTGCATTTCTTTGTGGTTGTCCATTTTATTGGCATAAAGTTGCTTGTAGCAGTCTCATGATGCTTTGTATTTCTATAGTGTCTGTCATATCTTCCCTTTTTCATTTGGAATTTTATTGATTTGCATCCTCTCCCTTTTTTTCTTGATGTGTCTGGCTAAGTGTTTATCATTTTATCTTCTTAAAGAAACATCTTTTAGTTTTATTGATCTTTCCTATTGTTTTCTTTGTTTCTACTTCATTTATTTATGCTGTGATCTTTATGATATCTTTTCTTCTGTGAACTTTGGGTTTTGTTTGTTCTTCTTTCTTTAGGTGTAAGGTTAGATTGTTTATTTGAGATTTTTCTTGTTTCTTGAGGTAGGCTTGTATTGCTATAAGCTTCCCTCTTAGAGCTGCTTTTGCTACATCCCATAGGTTTTGGATTGTCGTGTTTTCATTGTAAATTGTGTCTAGGTATTTTTTGATTTCCTCTTTGATTTCTTCAGTGATCTGTTGGTTATTTAGTAACATATTGTTTAGCCTCCATATGCTTGTGTTTTTTACGGTTTTTTTTCCATGTAATTGATTTCGAATCTCATAGCATTGTGGTTGGGAAAGTTTCTTGATATGATTTCAATTTTCTTAAATTTACCAAGGGTTGATTTGTGACCCAAGATGTGATCTATCCTGGAGAATGTTCCATGTGCACTTGAGAAGAAAGTGTAATCTGCTGTTTTTGGATGGAATGTCCTATAAATATCAATTAAATCTGTCAAGTCTATTGTGTCATTTAAAACTTCTGTTTCCTTATTAATTTTCTGTCTGGAAGATATGTCCATTGTTGTAAGTGAGGTGTTAATATTCCCCACTATTACTGTGTTACTGTCAATTTCTTCTTTTATACCTGTTAGGATTTGCCTTATGTAGTGCAGTGCTCCTATGTTGGGTGCATAAATATTTATAATTGTTATATCTTCTTCTTGGATTGATCCCTTGATCATTATGTAGTGTCCTTCCTTGTCTCTTGTAATAGTCTTTATTTTAAAGTCCATTTTGTCTGATATGAGTATTGCTACTCCAATTTTCTTTTGCATGGGATATCTTTTTCCATTCCCTCACTTTCAGTCAGTATGCGTCCTTAGGTCTGAAGTAGGTCTCTTGTAGACAGCATATATATGGGTCTTGTTTTTGTATCCATTCAGAGAGCCTGTGTCTTTTGGTTGGTGCTTTTAATTCATTCTCATTTAAGGTAATTATCAATATGTGTGTACCTGCTACCATTTTCTTAATTGCTTTGGGTTTGTTTTTGTAGGTCCTTTTCTTCTCTTATGTTTCCCACTTAGAGAAATTCCTTTAGCATTTGTTGTAGAGTTGGTTTTGTGGTGCTGAATTCTCTTAGCTTTTGCTTGTTTGTAAAGGTTTTGATTTCTCCATCAAATCTGAATGAGATCTTTGCTGGGTAGAGTAATCTTGGTTGTAGGTTCTTCCCTTTCATCACTTTAAGTATATCCTGCCACTCCTTTCTGGCTTGCAGAGTTTCTGCTTAGAAATCAGCTGTTAACCTTATGGGAGTTCACTTTTATGTTATTTGTCATTTTTCCCTTGTTGCTTTCAATAATTTTTCTTTGTCTTTAATTTTTGCCAATTTTATTATTATGTGTCTCGGTGTGTTTCTCCTTGGATTTATCTTGTATGGGACTCTCTGTGCTTCCTGGACTTGGGTGGCTATTTCCTTTCCCACGTTAGGGAAATTTTAGACTATAATATCTTCAAATATTTTCTTGGGTCCTTTTTCTCTCTCTTCTCCTTCTTGGACCCCTATTATGTGAATGTTGTTGTGCTTAATGTTGTCCCAGAGGTCTCTTAGGCTGTCTTCATTTCTTTTCATTCTTTTTATTTATTCTGTTCTGTGGCAGTGAATTCCACCATTCTGTCTTCCAGGTCATTTATCTGTTCTTCTGCCTCAGTTATTCTGCTATTGATTCCTTCTAGTGTATTTTTCATTTCAATTATTGTACTGTTCCTCTCTGTTTGTTTGTTCTTTAATTCTTCTAGGTCTTTGTTAAACATTTCTTGCATATTCTCAATTTTTGCATCCATTTTTTTCCTGAGGTCCTGGGTCATCTTCACTATCATTATTCTGAATTCTTTTTCTGGAAGGTTGCCCATATTCACTTCATTTAGTTGTTTTTCTGGGGTTTTATCTTCTTCCTTCATCTGGTACATAGTCCTCTGCCTTTTCCTTTTGTCTATCTTTGTGTGAATGTGGTTTTCATTTCACAGGCTGCAAGATTGTAGTTCTTGCTTCTGCTGTCTGTTCTCTTTTATGACTACATTAAAAAAAAGGAAGACATTAAGGGGAGGGAAAGAATAGGGGGAAAAAAGGGGAACCATGGAAGGGAAAAGAAGACACAAGGAAAAGGGAAGGAGAAGAACACGCAGAAGAGAGACAATGGAAACATAAAAGATACACAAGCAGATAAGGTAGGGGATCCCCAGAGAAAGAGAACCAGGCATGATTTTCTTGATGTAAGAGAAGGAATTTTTGGCCTAAGCCATTTTGTGATCTAATTCTGGCCACAATGGTTGCCCTTGAACAGATCTCAGTAATTAATGATCTTAAGGGAACACAAGAATGCAGGAACAAAGGACTGTTATCAGGCAAAAGAAGTAACAAGAGAAAAGATAACATATCAGTTGTAAAGACTCCCAGTTCTCTTTCAATGATAAAGATTAGCCTGAATGCTCAACCACCAGATCAACTGGAACCTAAGGGAGGATGATGCTGACCTTTTCTGACCCTCATGATTCCCATCAACTAAAGCTCGAACTCTGTCAATTGTCCAAGCCCCTTCATGAATATGCATGTACCCTTAGCTTAAGAGGCCCCCAATTTTGCTGTTTTCAGAGACACTGCCTTGGGCAAGATCTCCAGTGTTCTCCATACTTGCCGCAAGTAATAAATCCTTCCTTCTTCCAATCTTTGGCTTGGTTGTGTCTTTAGGCTTGACACCCACCAAGAGGGGAACCCGTTTTTCAGGTAACAGTGGGATAGAGGGAAAAGAGCTGAAACAAAGACGAATTAGTATTTCTTTAAAATAGAGTTAACTTGGGACATATTTGCCTTGTTTACAATAAATAAATCAAGCACCCTAATTGTTTACCTGAGCAGTAGTAATCAGAATAAATTCATACCCAGACTCAGTCCTTGTGAAAGCCTTTTCTATTAAAATACTGAGAGACTTCTCTCTGAATAGAATTAATTTATTCAGTAACATTTTTAAAGTATATACTATGTGCCAGATGCATAGGCATGGTTAAAGCAACATACAGGTTGGGGGAAAATTATTATATGTGCTGAAATTACTGAGTTATAACTTTTTTCATCATAGACATTTTCTCAGAAAATCTCTATATTGCCTTTGGTAAATATAACCAAAATTCAGGCACAAACCCAATGCCCTAGAAAGCCTAAGACAAGAATGAAAAGTAAGACCCACAGTTTGGCTTACTCAGAACAGCAAATCTTAAAGGCAGTAAAAAAGTAAATACATGTAGGAAAAGGACAAAACATAGTTTTTTTAAATTTGAGAGCCCTTTTGTTTTGGTTGTTTTGTTACTTCTGCCTCCATGATTCTCTGTAGCAAACTCTGTTGTGATCTTAGTTTTTCCCAGTGAAACCCCAGACATCTAGAATTATTGACTTTCAAAATATAAAGTTATTACCTCCCTCCATGGATCTTTGCAGACAGACTTGTTTACTATTCACAGCTCTTTAGATCCTCTTAAATATGGAGAAAAACCTTTCATGATCACAGAATATCACTTTTTACAGGATCATTTTATCATTAAAAAGATGGAGACCTACAGAGAGTTGGCTTTTGTCCAAGAAGAATCAGATATTTGATTAAAGAAAACAAACCTGAAAGGTCATATGTGTAGTACCAAAAATAATAGCAGTCTGGGGTAAATTATGAAATCTCCTATTATTTTGAAAATAGACCCTAACTTAAAGAAAAGTGTCTGATTTGGGACTTCCCTGGTGGTGCAGTGGTTAAGAATCCACATTCCCAGTGCAGGGGGCCCAGGTTCAATTTCCAGTCAGGGAACTAGATCCCACATTCATGCCACAACCAAGAGTTCACATGCTACAACTAAGGAGCCCGCAAGCCACAACTAAGGAACCCATGTGCCACAACTAAGGAGCTGGCAAGCAACAACTTAGGAGCCTGCCTTCTACCTCTAAGACCCAGCGCAACCAAATAAATAAATAAAAGTGTCAGATCTAATTATCCAATGCAACTTTCCTCCAAGGCTGCCTAAATATTTCTAAATGGTCATCTCTCTTTTAAAATGCCTGATGAAAGATTCTTCATGAATTTGGCCCTGGCAGCTTATTTTACCGACATCATCAATTATTTGTGCTACTTGATATGAACCATCAAATCAATATGCAAAATAAACCATTGTAGAGGCTCTGTCTGCTAATTTGTTTAATGATGTACTTGCCAAAGGACTGCATGTTCTAATAATTATTGCTAAATTCATATTAGTAATTTTAGCCAGAGACAGTGTATATTATTATTTCTTTGCAAACTATAAGTGTTACTAAAAAAAACCAGAAGTATAATGCCATGTGTTTTATTATATATAGAACACACACACATCTTTCCCAAATATATACATATAATACATATTTCTGTGTTATGAACTAAAGTGCTAAGATGTTATGAGGCCACTGAAAATTTATCTAAAGTCCTAAACTTTAACAATCTTTTCCTTTGTCTTCCTCTCACTCATTCTCCCAGATCTTGACTTTCCTACTTATTTCCCAAATCTCTGCTCTTTGCATCCAACGGAACCTTAAACATCTTCAAATAAAGTCTGGGAAAGAGTGAGGTGGTGAGGGGAATATTGTCAATGAACCTAATTCAGGATAGGAGCAGAAGCTCTGGCCCTATATCAACAGGCAAACCCACAATAGCTCCCTGCTGCCTTGTCTGCCAACTTCTATGAAGCCAGAAGAGATTAAGATGCCTCCAAAAACAATTTTGGGGGAAGACTAAAGATGTGACCAAACGGCAATTTACATGAGTGAGTTATTATAGCTATTCCAGGGGCACAAATTCTACTCGAAAGACCAAATGATCAACTTGAAATATAGAGGGTTTATAAATTTATAGGAATTTTGCCACTCACCTTTTCCTGGCCCATGGTTAAATTTCAAATAATTTTTATATTTCATTTGGTTTTAAAAATGAGTATTAAAAAGTACTGAGCATTCCATTCAAAACAGACTTATCAGAAACACATTGAATCTCATACATTTTCAGTCAGTAAACAAATTAATCCTTCCCATTTGGGAACAATATATGCAGCAGATTGCAGGGTAGCATTATTATTTCTCTTCTGGGTATATTTTTAAATCAAAATGTGCTTTTCTTTTAAAGGTATGACACTGAAAGATTTCCTGGTTCATCATTATAGTATACATTTATTTTAGGTGGAAATCTACAGTAGAGACCTTCCAGGTTGCTCAGCACACAGCCAGCCTTTCTCTTCAAGCTCTGCCCCATGGGTTAGGGTGGATTCTCAGCAACCATGCTTTCCTCCCTGACACCATGTACTGGCCCATCAAGGGGGACCAAGTTCAGTGGGAACATGACTATAGAGCACAGAGAGAAAAGTAGAAATAAAGAACTGAGAGTACTACCTACTCCTGGAATAAGTTGTCCCATGGCCTAGCTGATCTTGGATTCTGTGAAATACCTAGTATTTGTCTGCAAAAGCCCCTTTGTAGCTTACACAATTTGATGTGTGTTTCTGTTCATTTCAACTAAGAGGACATTGACCAAGACATAATCATTTTTCACAGCAGAATGATCGTCAATATTATTAGGATCATCAATAGTTAAAATGGAGAGTCTTAATCATTTAAATTTTTTCTTACAAAATCTCATCTTTTATATAAAATGTCAGTTTACTGAAGTGAAAGATCCTCCTTGCCCCCATATTTTTTTATTTATGCTTCTTCAGTTTGGATCAAAATACAGTGTGATATTTCTCCCAGGCTGGAGCATAAAATGAAGGAGTTGACCAAAAATTTAAAGTTGTCAGGGTTACAAGAAAACATACAAAAAAGTGATGATTCTATTTAAAGCAAGAGCTGACATATACTGAGTACTTAGTACACCTCAGTCTCTGCTCAAAGCAAGTTCTGCACGTTATCTCGTTTAGTCATCCCAACTCCATAATGTCAGCACTCTTACTGTGGCCATCTCACAAATGGGGAAACTAAAGTATTGAGATGTGGCCTAAGATTATATATCTGGAAAGTGCTAAAGCCAGAACTGAAACCCAACAGAACTGCCTCACAACTCTGCAATTAGTCACCACATTATGTGTTTTAGACAAACGGACCACAAGTAATCATAAACACCTTTTAAAAAAGTATAAATACTGATTTGCCCTTGAAAGAGAAGAATCACTCAACAGTAGTCTTGTTCTTAACTTCCTTAATCCATCAGTTTTTGAATCTGTTTGATAAATATTTTCAATACCTTAATAAAAATTTATATCATTTTTTTAATATTGCAAAAGGAGTTCCACAAACCTAAACTTATTTAATCCTCAGAACAAGCCTGTAAGGAAGTTCCAGGAAATACTATAATCCTCTTCTGCAAAAGAGGAGAGTACAGTTCATGAAAATTAAATGACTAGCCTACAGAGACTGGAACTAATATTTATTGAGGACTTACTGTGTCCTTGGAACTCTGCAGGTCACTTTTTAGATAAGTTATCTCATTTAGGTAAGATAACAACTACTTAATGTCCACATCCAGTTTTATAGCAGAAAAAACTAAAGTTCCCTGTGGCTCAATTACTGAGGGCCAGCACTAGAACTCAGGTATGTGACTCCCTTTTTCAGCAATCATTTATTGAGCACCTTTTATTATGTGCCAAGCACTGTGCTAGCTACTCCATTCATCAGAGAGGGAAGGATACAATAAATAAAACAGAACCTAGTCTCAAGATAATATCTCATTCTAATGTTCAATAAAACATGTGGATCCCAAGGCATGTGGATATGAAGATTCAAGATTTAAAAACAGAACTAAATCAAACTACCATTTACTGAAAGGATCTCAGCCTTCAGAATGCAAGGGAGGACAGGAAGAGAAGATAGAGAGAGTTGAAAATTCAGCACAGGCACTGAACCTAAAAGAGAAGAGGGTTAGTACAAAAAAAAAATGGGAAGAAGAAGAAAAATGAGATGTTGGGATTCAAATTGCAAAATGAATTTTCTTTTTGGAGAGGAAGGGATTCAAACTTTGTCTAAAGCATTGCTCTGCTCTTCTTTTCTTTTCTCTTTCTCATCACAGGTGTAAAGGAATGGTAAGGTAAGGGCGGAAAGGCAGGCAGAAGCACTGGATGGAGCACTCTGACAATTCACATATTGGTGGAAGGTTACATAATGGCATTCTTCACTGAAAACATCACTGCTTGTTTTTTGCTGAAGTAGACAATGGATATATAGCCAGGGAATGGTGGTCTGAAGCAAATACCACAAAGACGTTCCTTCTTCCATTATGGACATGTCATGGTCCACTAGGTCTACAAAAAAAGTACCTTCCTTATACCTGTTTAAACATAATGTCTTAAAAACATTACCTAGAAAAACCAGTCCCCGACTAAAACTGAAAAAGTGTAGGGAAGAAATCTACTGTTGTATCACTTAAAATATTTTTATGTGTCTGTATGCTCCTCTAACCCTTTAGACTTTACCTCTGGAAAATATTACATTTTAAAGATTCCAAAAATTAACGTTATCCTGACAAAACTATGAAAGCCTTTTAAATAGCCCCCAAAATATTTATAGCTAGCTTGTTTTCTATCTGGAAAAGTAGCAAGTGAACTATTTACATGGTAGCTGCTTTCTTCATTCATCTGGTTTGGATCAAACTAATCCCACTTTTGGATGAAAGTTGTCCTGAATTTAATATTTAGGAGGCACGGTGGTATATTTACTAGATATTACACAAATGCCTTCATCTGTGCTCTGGCTACTTCTGCTCCTTCGACATTAAAAAAAAAATCTGCTTATTAGGAAGAGAACTGTGATGATTTTATCCCAGATAATCAGCAAAGAGATAGCAGAGTTTTAAATGGTGGCCGTAGTTCTCTGAGGAGGACTGATTTGAAAAGATGTCTATGAAACCAGTGTTCCTCTCTGTGAGCTACCTTTCAGGGCAGACGGACCTTGAGCAGCTTTCAGCTTCCATCATTTGCCCACTCCTCTCCCTGCCTCCACCCCATATATGGTGCTTTCTTCTTATTGGATGTGAGAAATCAGAAAACTTAACTTTCTAAAAAACCCTCTACCGTTGACCTCCTTCAACGGGTCTTTTTCAAATCAAGCCATGAAATCAAATAAATATTTTAAAGAATAAAATGGTAAGCTCTCATTAGAAAATGATTATCATTCATTTGCATAATAACAATATATTTACATACATAGACATACGTTATGCATGTGTGTGTGTGCTGTGCCATGCTGTCTTCGATTTGAGATTCATAGATATAAATATAGATATCTGTCAGAATATTGTGTGTCTCAAATATGAATCAATAATGGCTAGTAACCAAAGTAAATGGTTTAAAAAAGATACGATAATGGAACCACTCTTTCCTAAGATAATGAACTCATTACTTATTAATCCTGTGTAAGGCAAGAAGCCAGGAAAAAGGGTTTGTCACTGCCACACTTGGGAACTTGATAAACATGACCAGTGCTGAGATGCATGAGATGCAGCCCAGGCTGAAGATGAGCTCAGCCTTTTTTGTTTTTCTTTTTATTATTTCCTCTATATCCGGCTTTTTACTCTGTCCTTACTCCACTATCAATGAGATTACATCCAAAGGGAGATGAAATGAGGACAAGACCAGAATAATTTGCAAACCTCTTCTTTGATTGGTTCAACTTCTTTTAAAATATGCTATTTTGTCCCATTAATGTAGCTGTAAAGCTACAAATAAGTTACATCATAGTGAAAAGAAGAATTGTTTCCCTGAAACTGCTAAGTGGTTCTATAAGCATAGTTTCTTAAAACCAACAAATAAAAAAGAAATAGATCACATGCTATTCTTTTGAGAGTAAATAAACAATCTAAAACTGATTCATCAAAAACAATGACAAAGGTGATGCAAGACATAGAAATGTTATATTCGTATTTGTGTTGAGATTAACACATTAATTTGTTATATTGCTGGAATTCCTTACTTTCATCTCAATTTTAACTTTTGCACAAATATTTCTGTAAGTTCCTTTGGAATTTTTTTTTTTTTCCTTTTTAGATAGACAAAGAGAACACCACCAAATAGTAAAGAGAAACAGTGACCAGCTCATGATGGCAAAGTGCGTTCTTACCTCAAACTACCAGCCTGGTCGAAATAATCACTTTTTCTGACCCCTGGCACTCATACATGCCCTGTCTTCATGCTTTGTCTTCCAGGATTCCAGCACTGTCTTGCTTAGCACCTCTCGGACACTCCTAGAGCCAGCCAGCACCCCTGAATTTGTCTTTGGCTCTCCTGATCGGGGTCTCACACCCTTTTCACACAACTTTGATTACTATCCACTCTCTCAATTCTGAAAAGAGCTAGATAACCTATGGTAAGAGCCATCTCATCTCACAGGCTACACATTACCAACTTTGAAACTCAGTGTCCATACAACTAAGTCCTTGCCAACACCTTACCAAAACTTTGTGTTGCTCTGACCTTAGGACTGTACTTGAGACCCACAACGATGCTCATGAGAACTTGGGTTACCTCACTGTACCACCGATAAACTTGCAGCTTACTTTCCAAGGGCACACAGTGTTCAGGGGCCATGCATGTTATTACGGGGCTATGCTGCTAAAGTAGGAGCCTCACCTGGGCTTCAGACTATGAGGTGTATGAGTCTGGCCCAGTAATTAGGTTTTTTTTATTGCAATTAATTTTTTGTGCTTAAATAGTATAGGTCATTGCTGAATCCTATCAAGTAGCTCTCCCATTGAAAAAAGTCCTGAAGACAGGACTCTGAAGAACATTATTATTTAATGAATGAGTACAAGAAAAGAAATAAATGCAGACGATTGGGGGAAAGTGGTCAATAATAATAAAGAAAAATTATCTAAGGTGTTGCCTTACAAAACAAGAGAGAAAAGTGTTTCAAGAGAGAAGTAAGAGGAAACATGCTTAAGCCGTCCAGTAGTAGTGAGATCAAGATGAACAAGGCATCCCAAAGGGTGCCACAGAATGTCAAACAGTAAGTTCTTTTATTAAATTAGATTTTTAAAATCCTCTTCCTGTTCCCTTTCTTTTACAGGCAATTTAGACCCCAAATCTTCAGGGAGCATCAAGCAAGCCAGGGGAGCTGCAGTGCTTCAGAGGTGGGTATCAAAGCCTGAGCAGGGTAATGAGGGCTGCCCAGTGTGGGTGTCGGGGCCCAGTATGGTGAGAAAAATGCCCATGTTGGTTTTGTTGGAGCCCAGAGCAGGTGCGGAGGGCATCTATGCAGGGGAGGGGAAGCACTGGCAAGGGGAGGTTGGTTAACAGGCAGGAGACTGGTTAAATAATCAATACATTAAGGCTAATGGTAGTCAGATTTCTCATGGTGGGTGAACAATATGGAAAGTGAGAAAACTAGGAAGGACCCTGTAGCATTGGTTTGAAATTGAATATTGCAATGTAAACTCATGCATTTCAATACTTATATAGGTAGACGTCAAAGTTAATATAGCCTTGTCCACCAAAATGGCCTGGGAGCACCAACACCCAATAAAAATAGGCAAATGTAACCCTCAGATTGCTACTTCTAATTGTCATTCTTCAACCAAAGGAGCATTGGAGAAATAGCAACTTCACAGCTGGGGCAGGGAAAATACAAATTGGAGTATGTTGTGCCAGAAAATTTAAGAACGAACATTTTGTGGTGGAAGAAAATAAGAAAATACCCAAAGAATGAAGAGGACTTTTTATTTTTTATAGCTTTATTGAGATATAATTAACTTATAACATTGTGTAAGTTTAAGGTATACAACATGATGATTTGATGCATGTACGTATGGTGACATGACCACCACAATAAGATTTGTTAACACAGCCATCACCTCACATAACTGTAATTTTATTTCTGCATATTTTGGCAACATTTAAGATCTACTCTGTTAGCAACTTTCAAGTATATAATAGAGTATGGTTAACTAGAGTCACCATGCTGTACATTAGATCCGAGAACTTATTCATCTTATAACTGGAAGTTTGTATCCTTTGACCAATATCACCCCAATTCCCTCAACCCCCATCCCCTGGCAATCACCTTTTTACTCTGTTTCGATGGGTTCAGTTTTTTTTAGATTTCACATACAAGTGAGATCATACAGTATTTGTCTTTCTCTAACTGACTTATTTCACTGAGCATAATATCCTCAAGGTCCTTCCATGTGTGACAAAGAGCAGAATTTCCTTATTTTTATGGTTGAATGATATTCCAGTGTCTGTCTGTCTCTCTCATATTTTCTTTTTTTAAGTTTAATTTTATTTTTTTCTGCTTTATAACAAATTTAATCAGTTACACATATACATATGTTCCCATATCCCCTCCCTTTTGCATCTCCCTCCCACCCTCCCTATCCCACCCCTCCAGGTGGTCACAAAGCACCGAGCTGATCTCCCTGTGCTATGTGGCTTCTTCCCACTAGCTATCTACCTTACGTTTGGTAGTGTATATATGTCTTTATCCGTTCATCTCTTGATGACACTTTGGTTGCTTGGCTACTGTGAATAATGCTGCTATGAATATGGGGGTATAGATAGCTCTTTGAGATAGTGACTTTATTTCCTTCAGATATATACCCAAAGGTGGAATTGCTGGATCGTATAGTCGTTCTATTTTTAATTTTTGGAAGAATCTCCATACTGTTTTCATATGGCTGTACCAATTTACATTCCCACCAACAGTGCACAAAATTTCCCTTTTCTCCATATCTTCCCCAACATCCTCTTGTCTTTTTGATAATAGCTATTCTAACATGGGTGAGGTGATATCTCCCTGTGGTCTTGATTTGCTTTTCCATGATGATTAGTGATGTTGAGCACCTTTTCATGTACCTGCCAGTCATTTGTATGTCTTCTTTAGAAAAATGTCTATTCAGGTTCTCTGCCCATTTTTTAATCAGATGATTTATTTTTGTTTATTTTTTGTTGTTGTTATTGAGTTGTAAGAGTACCTCATGTATTTTGGATATTAACCCACTACCTTATGTATGGTTTCCAAATATTTTCTTCTGTTCTGTAGGCTGGCCCTTCATTTTATTGATTGGTTCCTTTCCTGGGCAGAAGCTTTTTAGTTTGATGTAGCCCCACTTATTTATTTTTGCTTTTCTCCCTTTGTGCTTTTGATCTCATATCCAAAAAAATCATTACTAAGACCCTTGTCAAGAGGATTTTTCCTTGGGTTTTCTTCTAGGAGTTTTATGGTTTCAAGACTTTCATTTAAGTCTTTAATCTATTTCAAGTTAATTTTTGAAGTTAATAAGATAGGAGTCCAATTTCATTCTTTTGCTTGTGAATATACAGTTTTCCCAAAACTGTTTATTGAAAAGACTATTTTTCCTCACTTACCATTCTTGGATCAAAGGGCACGTTTTTAAAAGGACACAGAAGCAAGCCTAAATTTCACGGAAGCCATTGACTAAACTGGAGATAATTTGAGCATGAAAATAAACATTTAGAGTAATAGATTATAACTCATTGAGCAAAATAGGAACTAGGAATTCAATTAATATGATTAAATAAATTGAAAGTTTTCTAAAGAACAGGATAATTACATAGTTACATGCTACCTTCTTACAAAATATTTATTTATAGAAAGAGAAAAGGAGTCATATTACAGTGGAGCAGCCTAACAGATACCACATCATTCCAGTGATAAAAGTAAATATTATCAGTAATAGGAAAAATTTTAAAAATGTGTACCGGGCTTCCCTGGCGGCACAGTGGTTGAGAGTCCGCCTGCCGATGCAGGGGACACGGGTTCGTGCCCCGGTCTGGGAAGATCCCACATGCCGCGGAGCGGCTGGGCCAGTGAACCATGGCCACTGAGCCTGCACGTCTGGAGCTTGTGCTCTGCAACGGGAGAGGCCACAACAGTGAGAGGCCTGCGTACCGCAAAAAACAAAACAAACAAACAAACAAAAAATGTGTACCACCTTATAGGAGGCAGTTAAAAGAACACAGCATAACTTCTGTCATATTCCTGCCAAATGCACAGAAGCTGAATCTAATCAGAAAGAAACATTAGCTAAATTCAAGTTGAGGGACATTCTACAAAGTAACAACAAAATTCAAACATAACAAAGTCATAAGAGACAAAGAACACCTGGGAAATTCTTTCAAATTGAAAGATAATATGAGACACAACTAAATATACAATGTATTGGTAAACTGTCTTTTTTCTATAAAGAACATTGGGATAATTGGGAAACTTGAGTGAAGTCTAAGGATTAGATGGTAATAAGCTATCAAAGTTAATGTCCAGACTTAGATGACTGCATTGTGGTTGTGTTGGAGAATATCCCTACTTGTATGAAATATACACTAAAACAGGGGTCCCCAACCCCCAGTCCATGGACCAGTACCAGTCCACGGCCTGTTAGGAACCAGGCCACAGAGCAGGAGGTGAGCGGCAGGCGAGCGCGCGAAGCTTCACCTGCCGCTCCCCATCGCTCCCTGTCGCTCTCATTACCTCTTGAACCATGCTCCCTATCGCTCGTGTTACCACCTGGACCTCGCCCCACACCCGCCCCATCCATGGAAAAATTGTCTTCCATGAAACTGGTCCCTGGTGCCAAAAAGTTTGGGGATGGCCGCACTAAAGTATTTGGGGTGTGACATAATATCATATCAGCAACCAATTCTCAAATGATTCAGGACAAAAAAATGTTTTGTATTATACTTACAAATTTCTGTAAGTTTGAGATTGTTTCAAATTTCTTTAAAAATCATTGAAAATTCTCTAAATTTTCTGTCTTTGGCTAATTTAAATGATTTTACTTGTCAACTAAAAGATTAGCAAATATAACAACTAAAATGTAAAAGGTGAAATACATTTTAATCATTTAGAATTAAAGACCCTGGATAAGCATACTCCATTTTGATTATTCTTAATATTGTTATAATGTTACCAGTAAAGTAAATAAAAGTAAAATTAAAAGATCAAATGCATCTATGTCACTCACTTATGTTAGAAATTTCCTCTCTAAGAAATTGAACATTATGCTAGACAAACTATGGATTAGACTAGTGTGGCATTCCTATATTATTTTGCCTGGGATAGCATAGTGTGTTTAGATTATTACCTATTTTTTTCTTTATTTTACCAATTGAAGAAAAAATTAGGTCTTTCTTTCCCACAAGCAACATTAAATATACACAGTGTAAAATGTACTCAGGAGAAAATGAGAAAACTTATTTCCTAATCATGGAATCAAGAGAGTTCATCTTCTGGAATGAAGAATGGGCTGCATGTAAACATTAGGAAAATACAAAGATGAACACATTACAACAGTCTATGTTTTTAGGAAGGACAATGAATATCTTTTGTAGAGACAAGAAGTGAATTATTTGATAACACTTCTATTGTTTTAAGAATTCTTGACCTAAAGCTAATATAAAGTCTGATAATTGAACCCTTCAGCTGGCTAAATATTGTTTAAGCAAGGAACTCAGAAATGTAAGAGTTCTCCAATGACTAGGTTGTCTGGAAATGTAAAAGTTAAGCAAATGAACGCAAGAATATGAATTTCTTAAAGGCAAATGACACAAGGCAACATGAGGTGAGGGGGACTCCCGCATAACACTGAAGATATCACTATCTTTAGTAGGACAGTGAACAGCTGAAGTAAACAGTCACCTAGAGAACATTAGAAAGATAGCTTACTCACTTGTATTGGAGTTGTAATTTCTGGGCTTTCTTTTTAAAACACACATCATTTGGAGGTTTTTCTCATAAGTTTTGGCCTCCAAGTCCTTCCTGTAAAGAAAACAGGATTAAATACAGACAACTTCCCTAGAATCCTTAGAGCTCAGGCACATTGGTGCTTTGTTAGAAGAGTTAGGAAGGATGGTTGGGAAAATGGCACCCCTACTTTTGTTTTACCTGGGATGAGCTGAGAGAACTCTACATGTGGGACAGTTCATTTTACTCAGCTCCAAGGCAAAACCAGAACCCTGATGTTGACCTGGTGTCCAACGAGTACAGGATGGTGTCCACAAGAGATTGAGACAAAGAGTGTGGATGGATCAATATAAATCCATCGCCACTACTGGAAAAACAACTCCAAGGACATGTTCTGGCACCTGTGGATAAATAGTGTCAAATATGGGAAAGGAAACTAGGAGGAAAACAGAAAAATCTACTCCACAGTTTTTTGTTTTTTGGGGTTTGTTTGTTTGTTTGTTTTGCTCAGGGTCGGTTCTAAATAAGCAAAGGAAAAACTGAAAAATAGAAACTGAAAATCTGAGGTGTGTTTTTAGAATTATTATTTCCTTTGGGGAATAGTCAAAATACACGATTAAGAAACTACATGAAGAAAGAAAAATTTTTCAATATTTTACATTTTTCATTGAAATATATTATACTTCAAGGTATATATATTGTCTATTATCTCAACAGTAACTCAACAATCATAATAAACAATAGGTAAATACTATATTAGCAAAGAAAATGGAATAAATAATGTACTTACATTAGATAATTCATTGCTGAGGTAGTCTTTTAGTCAAAATATCTAGATAAAAAAGAGAAGACCTTGGTATTAAATTAGGTTTTTTTTTTAATGTCCATGTAATTGCCTCATCTTATAGACTCACTTTTACTGGTCTATAACTACACATTATAGAAATGCATATGTTATATCATTCCTAACTCCATCCATTCTTTGATGTTTTCAGACTATGAAAAATTACCTCTATTTCTGAATGAGACAATACCAGACATTTTTTAGTGTTCTATTGCCAGCCATGTGTTTTCACTATTCTTGAAATGATAATATGCAGTTTTGTTATGAAGGATGTCTTTCAACTTTATGTACTTCAGGACAACTGTTTTTTCATAAATTTGGGTTATAAATAGTACTGGAAACGTATTTGTTTCTTATATGTCAGGCAAATTAACAAAATGAAATACCATATTATATTTATACTGTCAAAAAGTGAAAATAGCAACTACAATAATAAATCATGTAGCAGACATTGTACTTTATAAGTCTCATAATTTTAAAAATATCGTTATGATGTTGCTTATTACAATTTCCACTCATTAGGTGAGAAATTTGGAGATCAAAGAGATTAAACAACATATCAAAGAGCTAGTAGATGGCAGGGCTCAATTTCCTATATTTTGTTAATTCTGGGTAAACACATTTTTCAATTAAAATAAATTCCCCCTAAAACTATGAGATACCATGAGCAACAATCTTCTATCTTATACAATTGTATGTTATTAAGACACCTGAGACCCATAAGCAATAATTTGAACAGCATAGAATATTCCAGTGAAGATAAATTTAAAGATACAGAGGTCTTAACTTGAAATAATTATCATATAATTTAAAAAACTTTCAAGAAATTTTCTATGTTTTCTGATTTAAGTTTATTAGAAAAATGAATTATGTGAAATTTATTTAATCTTTCTGTGATTAAAACAGAGCATTAGAGGATTTCTTACCATGATCTTAAGATGACCAGCTCAGTATACATACTAAAGTGTTGCTGGGGAAAAGGTTTGAGTAGCTTGATATATTTTTATTAAAATGTGAATATTTAATTAAAATTTTTTCTCACTGTTGGAATGCAGTATATAATTTTTCAGGTCATGGTATCCAATCTCACTGGAGACTCTAATTTGTTTTGCTATAATATATAAATTGAAGTATTTTATTCTTGAATATTTTTTTTTATTGTTCTAACTTTAGATATTTAAACACTTTCAACTAGCTTCCTGGAGAAGGTAAGAATATTGGTCATAGTCCTAATAAGTAAGTACCTACGGTTGTAAAGGAAACACGCTAGAGAGAAGGGGTCTAAATTTACTTGTGTTTTCCTTAGATGTCTATTTTCTTAAATCTGTTAACACAAAGCAAGTTCTATAGGACAAATAAAATGCAGCAGGTAAAAGCATCCCCTTGGAACACCTGTTAGACGTGGTGACTGTATGTGTCGCTGGTAACTTGCTCTAAAGATATAAATGCCTTGATGATGCATATAGTATTTCTCTTCTTCCACTGAACTCTGCCATGCTATTTTGATCTTGTTGAAAGCTGAACATTAAATTTTAAAATTAACATTGCAACAACAATGTTATTAGTTAAGTAAAACAACTGTTTGAAAATAACAGATGAAGGAGATGAATGATTAGGTCTTTTGCAACTGGTTTCTATAGGCAAGGACTTTCTCCTCAACAGTACTTTCGTTTTTGTACTGACCTGTTCATCTCTAAGAACATGGTAAAAACTCCGTCAATGTTCCGTTTTCCATCACAAACCTCCAGAAATCTTCACCAGAAGAATCACACATTGTGGTCATAAATATCCACCAGGCAAGTGGAGGGGTGATTGAAGCATTCCGGCAGGGGGTGAGAGAGTCCCACATACGTTAATAAAAACTTGACATTTCATTTTGCTACCAGAGCAAAACCACAGGTGATGCTTGTTGTTCCCCCAAAAGGCTGTAATAATATAAACTATTTATTTTCACTCTCTCTTTTTTCTCAATTGAAGTATAATTGATTTACAATACTATATTAGTTTCAGGTGTATAACACAGTGATTCAATATTTTTATAGATTATATTCCATATAAAGTTATTATAAAATATTGGTAATATTCCCTGTGCTGTACATTATATCCTTGTGTCTTATTTATTTTATACCTAGCAGTCTGTATCTCTTAATCCCCTTCCCTAATCCTGCCCCTTCCCCCACCCCTCTCCCCACTGGTAACCACTAGTTTGTTCTCTGTATCTCTGAGTGTGCTTCAGTTTGCTACATTCACTGGTCTGTTTTATTACGCTTAGTGAAATAAGGGAAAGACAAATACTGTATTTTTCAGTTATATTTTCACTCTCTTAAAAGACCAGTTGTGTTTCAGCAAAGGTATAGGAAATTAGGTCTATGTTTTTATGCTTAACAATAATTGTTTCCAATTTTCTTGATACTTTTTTGGGGGAAGGTAGGTGTATTATGGGGTCCCCAAATGTTCTTTTTTAACTTTGAATGTGAATCTGTGGAAGAGTCATTTAATCTTAGATTTATTTTTTCTTCTTTCTTTTGTTTCATAAGAGAGCATGAGAATGAAGGAGAGTTGAAAATTGGAAAGCACTTTGGTGAAAGCCTTCCATGAAGGCAGCCAAAATTTATGAGGGGGAATTTGTACACGAATAATTAACTTCCTAAATTCCCAACTGTTGTAGAGTCTGCACATCTGATACTAGTAACAGAAATATTTTGTAACTGAAAAAATCTTTCAAGGGACTAATATTTGTAGAGTTCAAAGTGTAAATATTTTTTTAATCTTTGAATGTTATTTACTCTAGAGGTGAAATATTTTTGAATAGCAGAAATTTTTACATATAAAATTCAAATAAAAATTAATGAAACTTACATATAAATTTGAATACGTCTCAAATTTTTCTTAGTGGTAGTTATCAACTCAGATGAACTCTTCTCTCCTTGCTTCTTCATTACCTATTTTTGAACACAAACCTGAGCAATAGTGTGAACTAAATATGTTTAAATACTTCTGAGTGGAAGTGGACAATGGATTGTTTTGAATCTGACTTCTTAAAGAGGGAATAGCAGATATTTTAACATATGATATACCTTATTCTTTCATGAAATATGCAATAAAGGGAAAAGGAAGCTTTCAGATTGTCTGGACACAAAGATTTTAATCTGGATATGACTCAAGCTGTTTCCTCACTTCTAGTCACTTAGCTAGCCTCCGGAAAGGAATGGGTTTTTTTGTTTGTTTGTTTTGGTTTTTTTTTTTTTTTGTATTTTAACAGTAACTAACTTCATGCTGTTAGCCCGGTGTTGCAAGCACTTTATTCTAAGTCTAATCATTTCCCAAAATCACGCGCTTGTCTGCATTGTCATTCATGTTTCTTTGTGCAATTCTACAAAATATAAATTATAACTTTCACCAACTAGTAAATGTTCTGTTCATGTCATGTTTTAACATATTTTTGGTCCTCTTAGAAAACAGGAAATTTGATCATAAAACTATAGAATTAAAGTAATTCATAAGCTTGTTACTGCTGATATTTATTGTTTCTTTCTGCTTATCATGTATTTGGAGTGTTTTCATAGCTATAACAGCACCCCTCTTTGCTAGGAATTCTGTAACATGAAAATTAATATCCTGGTCTACATTTGAACTTAAGGTCAACTGATTGCTACATCATTTCAGTATCACAGAAGACTCTTTTAAAGACAAATTTTATGTTTAAAAAATATATTCAGTGTTAATGAAATATCAAATATTATCTAACAAAATAAAAATAACTCAGCAATGAAATATCAAAATTTTGAAAAAAAGAAAAACTAAATATTTAAGCAGAATGCTTCCATTTCTTTTTCTCAGTAACAAATCGAAATGTCTTCATCTTTTAAAATCAGTTATACTCAGTCTCTTACCCAGGGTTTCAAATTTTACCATTTTGAAACACTTAATATTTTAACCATTCAACTATGTGTTTCACTATTTTTTTTTATTAGCCTTTCAGACATGTTTTTCCTTTTTCGTGCAAGCATGTAGAGGAACTAGAGGAAATTAGTAATGTCCATTGTATAAAAACTAGGCTCAAATGTCTATGTGGAGGCTGACAGGAAATGCCAAAGAAAGATCTTGATCAATGTCATGTTGTTAGTGTTTTGTCTTCTCATCCAAGGTCTGAAATTATGGAATCTCCCTTTCAAGAGTTGAGGTGAAATATTATAATTCTTTTTTTTTTATTTCTTACAAACTGAAAATTAGAAACATCGAGAGGGGTAAAAACGTAAGCTAAATTCTTTTTCCCCAAGCGTGCCTACATTTACCAGTTGAAAAGTAAGTGAAAATGTGGCCAATTGAGTGTTTTACAAGCAGAAAGAGGTGTCTTTTCAAAACATAAATCAACTTTGAAACTTTCAGTAGCTTCTAATTACTCTTGAGATAAAGACCAAAATCCTAACTAAATGACCAAAAGCCAACAAGGCTCCTCTCCTTTAACCTCAAGCTCCCTCAGCCCAAGAGCTTTTCCTGGGCAAGTTGATGCATCTGCCTGGACCAGACTTCACTGGCCTCTGCACTCACTGTCATAGTGAACTCAGCCACCACTTCCTCACAACAGCTTTCCTATCCCCCACTGATGAAATCAAACCCCCCATTATAAGCTCTTGCAGCATCCTTTAACTTTCCTTTGGAGAACTTATTACCATAGCAATGTACATAATTTGTGTCATCCTTTGATTAAGGCTAATCTCCCCAACCAGACTGTAAATTCCTTGGGGGCAGGGACAATGCCTGGTTTTGTTCACTCTTGGGTCTGTAACATCTAACACAGTTTCTGGCACATAGTAAATAAATACTTTTGGATGAATTAATCAGTGATATAGACCTGGATTTGAATCTTAACTCTACCATATTTTAGATGCATGATCTTAATCAAGTTTCTAAAGAAATTTCTAAGCCACATGGTCCCCTTTTATAAAAGTGAGACAATAAAACACAATTTATTCCTTGTTGAGAACCTGAAAGATATATATGTAATGACATAGTTTGTGTTGGCTTCAACAGCATGTATTTCCATAACTTCTACTTCTCCTTCTCTTAGGAGAGAATAATGAGGAAAAGTTAATCTCTTGGAAAAGTTGTTTATTAAATAAAAGACCAACACTTGGTGATAGCATATGCAAGTATATGCACAGTTTTGCCTTTCGGATCCCAACTATTTAAAAACCTAATCACATACTCAGTGGACGTTGTTTTATTCTTCAAATCTTTTGACAACTTCATTTCACTAATTTTTGCTTTGGATTGCAATGGTCAAACTATCCTCAAAATTCAGAACAAAGCTATCTAAAAACAGGTATATACTTCTTTCTCTCCATTACCCCAAAGTGCCCAGCTCCTCCAGAACCCATCTCCACAGTCTTCTGCTCCAGGTCAATAGTGGGAATCCAGGGAAGGCTCATGCTAAGGCTATGCTTCTCATCTCTGTGCAAACCCATATATTTGGGGGATTCTTGGGCTGGTATATTTTGTGTTTAATTTACAAGTATATGATGTCAAATCACTATCTTTTACCATAATGTTTGTTTGTCTTTATTAGAACCAACTGTCTTAGTAGTTTTAAAAAATGTGTGGAACTTATTTAACATCCTTTTTGAAAAAAAAGTAAGTCAGAAAACAAACTTTCAAAGGCCACTGGAGAATATGCTGGATTAGTTAAATGTACCAGCCAGGGTCCAACTAACCTGGTATGGTAAGCTTTATGTTTTAGTTCTCTTTCCAAATCCACCTGGATCTGAGAGAATGTGAACACTTTCTTTTCTAATCATTGAGTATATTTGCAGCTATCATTATATGTGGGTCAGCATGTCTATGTCTTTCAATAGCTATTCCTCTTCTAGGACTTCATGAAAAGATCAAGCCATTACTATTGTGCTACTCACTCACTTTCTTTTTTTAAATTTTATTGAAATATAGTTGATTTACAATGTTGTGTTAGTTTCAGATGTACAGCAAAGTGATTCAATTTATATATATATGTATACATTTTTAGATTTTTTTGCCATTATAGGTTGTTACAAGATATTGAATATCTGTGTTATACAGTAAGTCTTTAGTGGTTATCTTTTTTACATATAGTATTGTGAATATTTAATATCAAACTCCTAATTTATTCCTCCACCTCCTCTCCCCTTTGGGAACCATAAGATTGTTCTCTATGTCTGTGAGTCTATTTCTGTTTTGTAAATAAGTTCACTTGTATCATTTTCTTAGATTCCACATATAAGCAACATCATATATTTGTCTTTCTCTGTCTGGCTTACTTAACTTAGTATGTTGAGTTCTAGGTTCATCCATGTTGCTGCAAATGGTATTGTTTTATTCTTTTTCATGACTGAGTAATATTCCACTGTGTATATATACCACATATTCTTTAGCCATTCATCTATCAGTGGACACTTAGATTGCTTCCATGTCTTGGCTATTGTAAATAATGTTGCTATGAATATTGGGGTGCATCTATCTTTTCAAATTAGGATTTTCTTTAGATATATGCCCAGCAGTGTGATCAATGGATCATATGGTAACTCTGTTTGTAGTTTTTTTCAGGAACCTCCATACTGTTCTCCATAGTGGCTGTACCAATTTACATTCCTCCCAACAGTAAAGGAAGATTCCATTTTCTCCATACCCCCTTCTGCATTTATTATTTGTAGACTCTTTGATGATGACCATTCTGACCAGTGAGTTTTTGTTTACATTTCTCTAATAGTTAGTGATGTTGAGCATTTTTTCATGTGCCTATTGGCCATCTGTATGTCTTCTTTGGGGGAATGTTTATTTAGATCACCTGCTCATTTTTTGATTTTGTTGTTTTGTTTGTTTGTTTGTTTGGGTTTTTTTTTTATATTGAGCTGTATAAGTTGTTTGTATATTTTTGAAATTAATCCCTTGCCAATTATATGGTTTCATCATATTTTGTGGTAAAAAGCTGAAAGCATTTCTTGTAAGCTCAGGAATAATACAAGGATGTCCACTCTAGCCACTTTTATTCAACATAGTTTTGGTAGTCCTAGCCACAGCAATCAGAGAAGGAAAAGAAATAAAAGGAATCCAAATTGGAAAAGAAGAAGTTAAATTGTCACTGTTTGCAGATGACATGATACTATACATAGAAAATCCTAAAGATGCTAAGAGAAAACTACTAGACCTCATCAATGAATTTGGTATACAAAATTAATACAGAGAAATCTCTTACATTCTTATAAACTAACAAAAGACCAGAAAGAGAAATTAAGGTAACAATCTCATTTACCTTTGCATCAAAAATAATAAAAAAAAAACAAGGAATAAACCTACCTAAAGAGGCAAAAGACTGTACTCTGAAAACTATTAGACACTGATGAAAGAAATCAAAGTTGACACAAATAAATGGAAAGATATATCATGTCTTTGGATTGGAAGAATCAATATTGTTAAAATGACTGTACTACCCAAGGCCATCTATATATTCAATGCAATCCCTATCAACTTACCTATGGCATTTTTCACAGAACTAGAACAAAAAAATCTTAAAATTTGTATGGAGACAAAAAAGACCCTGAATAGTCAAAGCAATCTTGAGGGGAAAAAAAAAAAAGGAGCTGGAAGACTCAGGCTCCCTGAGTTCAGACTATAATTCAAAGCTCTAGTCATTGAAACAGTATGGTACTGGCACAAAAAAATAAATATAGATCAAAGGAACTGAACAAAAAGCACAGAAATAAACCCATGCACTTATGGTCAATTAATCTACAACAAAAAAGGCAAGAATATACAATGGAGACAAGACAGTCTCTTCAACAAGTGGACCTGGAAAACTGGACTGCCGCATGTAAAAGAATGAAATTAGAGCATTCTCTAATACCATATACAAAAATAAACTCAAAATGGATTAAAGACCTAAATGTAAGACTGGACACTATAAAACTTCTAGAGGAAAACATGGGCAGAACACTCTGACATAAATTGCAAGAAGTTTTTTTTGATATGCCTCCTAGAGTAATGGAAATAAAAACAAAAATAAACTAATGGAATCTAATTAAACTTAAAAGTTTGCACAGCAAAGGAAACCATAGACAAAATGAAAAGACAACCCACAGAATGGGAGACAATATTTGCAAAGGATGCTCATTCACTTTAACCTGTCAGCTTTTTTAATATTGACTCACTTCTGCATTTGCCTGTGGTAAGACAAAGTCCTGCTATTTCTCTAATTCTAAACACTCTTTCAGTGGCTTTGTGTGCTCAGTCCTTTAAAGTGCTCCACTTACTTCTCTCTGAAATATGTTGAGTGTTGGCAGCCCAAGATCATCTCCTTAGAATGTGGAGCTCTCCACCATCTTATATTGCTCACTCTCCCTTGCAGTCAGACTAGGTTACTTAACTCTAATTCCAAGAAAAGTATCTTTGTTCACTCTGGCCCACTATATCAGTTAGACTTATACTGATTATAAATAATAGAACCAAAAATAGAACATGCAAAAGTTAAAGCAAATAAATAAATAAATAAATAAATAAATAGAGAGAGAGAGAGAGAGAGAGAGAGAGGGAGAGAGAGAGGGTTTCTCATAGAATCCAAGGGCAGAAATGTGAATGGGCCGCAAGAACAATTTGGAACCAGTGATAGATTATTTGTTCTCACTTTTTCTTTCTCTTCTTTACTTCTCTCTAGTCCCTAGTCCACATGGTCAAAAATAAAGGAGCTTTTTATCTCCTTTCCCAAGAGACAGGTCTAGACTGATACTAGGATCTTATACTCTCAATTCAGGATTCCCAGAGAAAGGCCTCTGATTGGGCCAGCTGATGTTAAGTGCCTACACCTGAGCCAAGTAGCAGCGAGAAAGTGTTTAGGGTGAAACTGCCAGTGGTTGTCAGAAAAACTCGTTGTGGCTGAGGGTATGCAATTAAATGGGGACCTTTATGAGTTAGGCAATTCTTGCCACTTACCATCAAGCTAAATCCTACAAACTACCCAAGCTCCACCTCCTTTTAAACAACATTCACCAATTTGGTTCACAGTGTCAGGCTCCCAAGACTGTTTATAGGGGAACACAGATGCAAGGACATTCCTGGAGGCTGTGGAGTGCTGACAAATCCATACAGTGGGCTCTCTTTCCCCAGTATCAACACCTCCCACTCCAAATACTAGGGTGAAATAAATACCAGGAGCAAGTTCAAAAGGAGAAGACAAGTTTAAAAGAGCAACCAAAATTCCTAAAATGATGTGACCAAAAAAATTTTCAAAATGGTCAGCATAATTAATTAAATAAATATATATAAAAGATTTTCATATAATTTTTATCTATCAAACTTTAAAAAATATTACACAACTGTGTAATTCCACTGTTCCTGTGGGTGCAGGAATGGGCCAGTTTATTCTTTGCTCACATATTACTTTTTGAGTGACATTTTAACAATATCAATGCCTAGTCTATGAACCAGCGAATCCCAGTTTGTGGTTACTGAGGGCTACCTGGAGATTACTGCCTTTTCTGAACTCCTACAGAAGTTATTGCCAGTGTTCTTTATGAAAACATCACATACCCCCTTATGATCTATCTTTTACTAATGTTTTGCTGGATTACTTAACTTGTAATTCATACTTTTTCTTTCTTGTTCCTGAATATTTACTCCCACACCCCTCAATTTTTAGTGCCCACCATTTAAATATTATTTTATAATTCTCATTTTTATTCCTCTTTGATCCATGATTTCATTAGAAATTTCTAGTGCTTGATGAATATAGAATGTGTGATATCAATGTACTGGAACATGATTCTGTATATGACAAATTTTTGTAAGTGTTCTGTGAGGTTCTAATTTGATGGAAAGTCCAATTAAGAAGACTCACAAAGTTATAAGTTTTTTTCTCTCTTGCAATATGGGACTTATTGGACTTTGCCTGGTCATGCAATCTGTTCCTTTGAGAGGCATAAATATTTGTAAACATTGTCTGTCAAATCAGAAAAGGCCATTGTCACTTTCTTCCTCTCTCATACACTTGCAAGACTAATAAAAGCCTATTACTCAGCCATATTCAAATAAATAATTTGAATCTTCTCTCATTTACATTAATTCTATAACTATATTCTCCTCAAAAGTAAGACTGAACCTGAGTACATTTTTCCTTTGCATTTCACCACAATGTTGATATCCCCAGAAATTTAATAATAAATGAATATTAAAGGATTGTGAATTGTGTTGATTTAGACATTCAATGCTCTGTGTGCTTAATAACTTTTATCAGTTCGATTACTCACCATAGCTTCTTGCATCTCATTCCTTTCTTGTAGATGAAATTTTCTTTCTGTAGGTGTTCCTACTAAAGAGAAAATTTGTAGAGAATTAACTTCCCAAATTTTTCTATATATAAAAAGTCCCTTGTTTTATCCTCACCTCTGAATGCTGGCTTGGTTGGGTATAGAATTATAGTTTAAATTCCTTTTCTTTTATTTTTTTTTGAAAGTTAGAATCCATTGTCTTCTGTAGCTGTTGAGAAAACTGATTTTAACCTATATCTTGTACCTTTTGAGTAATTTATCTTTCTCAGTCCCTCTCTCTATCATAGGTTCTAGTATTTTCTCTATCTTTGATGTCATATTCCACTCAGTGTTTTTTCATTGTTGTTTCTGTTCATTATCTTTCCTTATTTTTCAAACTATGCTATTGGCAGGATATTTGCCTTACTTCATTTCTGGGAAATTTTAGGCTTTATATCTTCAACTGGGAAGTTCCAGCTGTCCTTTCTATTCTCTCCTGCTGGAACAAAAATTGGCAATTTCAGATTTGAATTTCTGTATCACTTGATATATCTTTTATCCTTTCAAAACTTTATTTCTCTGTTCTACTTTTGAAGAATTCCTTGCCTCTATTTTCTAGCTCATTATTTCAATCTTCAGGTGTATTCATTCAGCTTTTCAGACCATCTTTAGTTTTTATGTCAATAATGGTATTTTTATTTCCTAAATGTATGATTAATTTATTTCTGTAACTTATTTTCCTGTTTAATAAATGCTATATTTTGCCTTTTGTATCTGAGAATATTAAATACATTTTTTTTAGTGTTCTGGTTTCTCTTTTAACTCTTCCCTGAGGTGTATGTAAGTTTTTGTGTGTATAAGTTCTTTGCTGACTTTTTTCTCTCTTTCATGTGGGTTAGGCTTTTAAAAGATTGGCGATATTATTGATCCTAGTCAAAACTGTTTAACTTGAATCTAGTCAAGGCTTTAGATCTAATTTCTACTTTACAGAAAATATAGGGGATAGAAGAACAAGCTAAGGCTTTAGATCTAATTTCTACTTTACAGAAAATATAGGGGTTAGAAGAACAAGATAAATACTATCTCCAAGGAAGCAATCAGCCACCTCCAGGAGGTAGAAATTCTATAGCAGGCAGAATACCTCTCTATCTAGTCTTCTGAGTTTGGCAGATCCTAGTTCCCATGGGCATCACTAGCAACACTGGGTACTACTCTCTACCTTCCTCAAACACTGCTTCTGCCTGAAGATAGACAGCTCCATCGCTGATGCCTTGTTCTTGGGGGATTGGAAAGGAATCCACAGGGGTCAGAACACTGTGGTTCCTACTTAATTCCTCTGATGCTTTCTTCTGGGATACCCCCTGTTTTCTGCTACCTCTAACTCTGTACTTGGAGCACCACAATATCACCCCGTTTTTATCCCAATATTATCCTGCAAGAATTCCTGCATAGGTTCTTGACTTCCATTTTTTAATTGGATCCTGTCTGCTTTTAGTTTCTCAGGGATTACTTACAAACTCTTACTTATCAATAATTTCTATTTGAGCTTTCAAATGTAGCCATGTATGTACTTTTTTGTTTTTTAGATAAAAATGGTTGCAATAGAAGTTTTTCAGAATCCATAGCCCTTTAACACTCACAATTTCTTATACATGTCAATGGTGTCTTACTACAAGAACCTGGATTCTCTCTACTTGAGATCTATCTCTGGCTGCTGAAGCCTGTTTGACCCATCAGCATGAGGAGCAGATCATAAATATTGGGAAATTAATGCCCCCAGGAGTAACCCATAACCAAAGATAGATGGGAGTTGGTGACTAATGCACCAGCTTTCTTGCCCCTTGGGTAGGACAATTCTGAGGCATGCTTTACACCCACCCCTAGGGATCCCCAGTATGACTGAGCCACAATAGCCAACCACAGTAACATGCTAATTAAACTTACCCTGTATTAGTTTCCTTCCCTTACATGTTACTTACTGATTCCCTTACCAGTGTTTTCTGGAATTATCCTCCAAATAAACTACTTATACTAAATCCTAGTTTCAGAGTGTGTTTCTGGGGGAACACAACCAAAGACAATGGTGAGAGAAAAGGAATGTTCATCAATTCAGTCTCTCTATCACACAGACTGCTAAGTACTTTTCAGCCAAATTCTGACTTCATTTGTTGAAACAATGCCTGATTTTTAAAGTTTTGTGGCTATCACTCCAAGATTTTATCAGAAAAATATAAAACCTATAGGTATCAAGTAGGAAGGGGGTTATAAGACTATAGGAAGGACTGGAGGAACAAAATTCAAGGAAACTGCTGGTAGAGTGCATGAAATTAAGACATGTAAAATAATGAAATTAGAACACTCCTTAACACCATACACAAAAGTAAACTCAAAATGGATTAAAGATCTGAATGTAAGGCCAGACACTATAAAACTCTTAGAGGAAAACATAGGCAGAAGACTCTTTGACATAAATCGCAGCAAGAAATTTTTTGACCCACCTCCTAAAGTAATGAAAATAAAAACAGAAATAAACAAGTGGGACCTAGTAAAACTTAAAAGCTTTTGCACAACAAAGGAAACCCTAAACAAGACGAAAAGACAACCCTCAGAATGGGAGAAAATATTGGCAAATGAAGCAACTGACAAAGGATTAATCTCCAAAATATAAAAACAGCTCATGGAGCTCAATATCAAAAAAAAACAAATAACTCAATCACAGAAACAAATATCAGAAAATGGGCAGAAGATTTAAATAGACATTTCTCCAAAGAAGACATACAGATGGCCATAAAACACATGAAAAGTTGCTCAAGATCACTAATTTTTAGAGAAATGCAAATCAAAACTATTGATACAATAAGCTATCACCTCACACTGGTCAGAATGGCCATGATCAAAAAATCTACAAACAATAAATGGTGGAGAGTGTGTGGAGAAAATGGAACCCTCCTACATTGTTGGTGGGAATGTGAATTGGTAGAGCCACCATGAAGAACAGTATGAAGGTTCCTTAAAAAACTCAAAATAGAACTACCATATGACCCAGCAATTCTACTCCTGGGCATGTACCCAGAGAAAACCATGGTTAGAAAGACACATACACCCCAATGTTGATTGCAGCCCTATTTATAATAGCCAGGACATGGAATCAACCTAAATGTCCATCAACAGAGGAATGTATAAAGAGGATATGGTACATATATACAATGGAATATTATTCAGGCATAAAAAGGAATGAAATTGGATCATTTGTAGAGACATGGGTGGACATAGAGACTACCATACAGAGATAAGTATGTCAGAAAGAGAAAAACAAATATTGTATATTAATGCATATAAGTGGAATCTGAAAAACTTGGTGTAGATGATCTTATTTACAAAGCAGAAATAGAGACACAGATGTAGAGAATAAATATATAGATACCAAGGGGGAAATGGGGTGGGATGAATTGGGAGATTGGGATTGCATATATACACTATTTGTACTATGTATAAAATAGGTAACAAATGAGAACCTACTGTATAGTACAGGGAACTCTACTCAATCCTCTGTGGTGACCTAAATGAGAAGGAAATCTAAAAAAAGGGATATACATATAGCTGATTCACTTTGCTGTGCAGTATAAATTAACACAATATTATAACGCAACTACAATCCAATGTAAAAGAAATATTGAAGAAAAATTTCTTTAATCAAAAATAAAAATCATATGATCATCACAACAGACACAGAAGTTTTTGACAAAATTTAACATCGATTTATGATAAAATCTTTCCACAAAGTGAGTATAGAGAGAACATGCCTCAACATAAATAAAGGACATATATGACAAACACACAGCTAACATCATACTCAAAATGGTGAAAACCTAAAAGCATTTTCTCTATAATCAGGAAAAAGACAAAGATGTCCACTCTTGCCAATTTTATTCAACATAGTATTGGGAGTCTTAGCCACAGAAATAAGATAAGAAAAATAAATAAAAGAAGTCCAAACTGGAAAGGAAAAAGTAAAACTGACACTGTTTGCAGATGTCATGATACTATATATAGAAAATATTAAAGACACCACAAAAAATTATAGAACCAGTAAATGAACTCAGTAAAGTTGCAGGATACAAAATTAATATACAGAAATCTGTTGCATTTCTATACACTAACAATGAACTATCAGAAAGAGAAATTTTTTTTTAAATTTTCATTTAAAATTACATTGAAAAGAATAAAATACCTAGGAATAAATCTAACTAAGGAAGAAAAAGAGCTGTACTCAGAAAACTGTAAGACGTTGAAGATGATACAAACAAATGGAAATATATACCATGTTCATTGACTGGAAGAATTAATATTATTTAAATTATGATATTACCCAAGGCAATCTACAGATTCAAAGCAAACCCTTTCAAAATACTAGTGACATTTTTCTACAAAGCAAATAACCCTAAAATTTATATGGAAACACAAGATACTCTGAATAGTCAAAGCAATCTTGAGAAAGAAGAACAGGCTGGGATTATCACACTCTGTGTTTTCAAACTCTGTTATATAGCTACAGTAATCAAAACAGTATGGTGCTTGTCAAAAACACATAGATCAATGGAACAGAATAGAGAGTCCAGAAATGAATCCACACTTATATAAGCAATTAATCTATGACAAAGGAGGCAAGAATATTCAATGGAGGAAAGAGAGCCTCTTCAATAAATAGTGTTGAGAAAACTGGGCAATTGCATATGAAAGAATAAAACTGAATTAGTTTCTCACACCATAGACAAGAATAAACTGAAAATGAACTAATAATTTAAATGTAAACCCAGAAGCCATAAAACTAGAGGGACATAGACAGTACTCTTTTTTACATTAGTCTTAGCAATATTTTTTTGATATGTGTCCTCAGGCAAGGGAAACAAAAATATAAACAAGTGAGACTACATCAAACTAAAAAGCTTTGCACACAAAGAAAACTGTCAGCAAAACAAAAAGGCTGCCTCCTGAATGGGAGAAGATATTTGCAAATGATACATCTGCTAAGGGGTTAATATCTAAAATATACAAAGAACTCATACAACTCAATATCAAGAAAACAAACAACCCAATTAAAAAATGGGCAGATCGGGGCCTCCCTGGTGGCGCAGTGGTTGAGAGTCCGCCTGCCGATGCAGGGGATACGGGTTCGTGCCCCGGTCTGGGAGGATCCCATATGCCGCGGAGCGGCTGGGCCCGTGAGCCATGGCCGCTGAGCCTGTGCGTCCGGAGCCTGTGCTCCGCAACGGGAGGGGCCACAACAGTGAGAGGCCCGCGTACAGCAAAAAAAAAAAAAAATGGGCAGAGGTCCTGAATAGACATTTTTCCAAAGAAGACAGGCACGTGAAAAAGATGCTCAATATTATTAATCATCAAGGAAATTCAAATCAAAACCACAATGAAATTATCACCTCACTCCTGTCAGAATGGCTATTATCAAAAAGGCAACAAATAACAAGTGTTGGTGACGATGTGGAGAAAGGGGAATCCTTGTGCACTGTTGGTAGGAATGTAAATTGGTGCAGTCAGTATAGGAAATAGCATGATGATTCCTCAAAAAATTAAAAATCTCACTGCCATATGATCCAGCAATTCCACTTCTGGGTATTTATCCAAAGAAATGAAAACACTAATTCAAAAGATATGTGCATCTCTATATTCCTGAACCATTATTTACAATATCCAAGATATGGAAGTAATCTAGGTGCCCATCAATAGATGAATGGATAAAGAAGTGGTATATATATAATGGAATAGTCCTTAGCCATAATAAAGAATGAAATCTTGCCACTGAGATGACCTGGATGGTCATAAAGGGTATTACACAGATGATATGTGAAACAGACAAAGACAGATACTGTTTAACTTCACTTATATGTGGAATCTAAAACAAAACAAATGAACAAACACAACAAAACAGATACAGACTCAAAGAAACAGAGAACAAACTGGTGGCTGCCCGAGTGGTGGAGGGCAAAGCGTTGGGTAAAATAAGTGAATGGGATAAAGAAGTATGAACTTCCTTTTATAAAAGAAATAAGTCACAGGGATGTAATACAGAAGGGACATAGTCTATAATATTGTAATAACTTTTTATGCTGACAGTTTACTAGACTTATCATAGTGATAATTTTGTAATTATTTAAATATCAAATCATTATGTTGTACACCTGAAACTAATAGAATATTGTACATCAACTGCACTTAATAAAGGAAAATGAAAAAAAAAAAACCTCTTGCTTCTTTTTTTTTAAAGAAATGAAATTTAGTTGTAATTTTAAATATTATATCAGTAAAAGAAAACTATTGTGCTTGAAAAAAATTGGCGGGGACTATATAACCTTTTGACCTTAAACATTTTATTATTCATGTAACTAAAATAATTTTATTTGACAATGAAATCAGGAGAATTTAGGTGTTAGTTACAGCAGGTCCACTAAATGTCTGTATGATCTTGTAAAACTCACAATCCCTCTGGACAACATATTCTAAACTTTTCTTTTTTTTGTATTTATTTATTCATTTTACTTATACTTTCTGATATTTGATAGTGCAAGAAACAATGCTGAAAATAGTCAAGGCAGAATCATTGCACTCACCCCATGCATGAAACCAGGCTGTGCACCCGACACAGAAGGGTTCAAGAGCAAATGCAGAGGCTAATCATTTGCTTTATTCACCTCTAAATCCACAGGTTCACTTTCAAACTCATTCTAATTTGTATATCTTGTGAATAGAATGTCATTCCATTTTAGAATGTTGAATTAATTTTAGGTGCATTCATACACACATATTTCAACTTTATTGAGGAGAGTTTTTACTTGACACAGAACAGATCTCATTTTCATTGTTAGCAATTTCCCCTAAGTTCTTTTCATTTTATTGGGGAATAATTAAGTGCATAATATATTGTACTGTTGTGGATTAGGACAGTATTTGGCATTCTTCAGCTCCTTTCAACATTTGTTTCAAAGTCCCTTATTTTCCCATGTGTGTCATGCATGTGTACATGTATAAGTTCTTTCTCTTTTCTAAAATTAGTTAAAGGCATAAAAAATACAAGATAAAGATCATGATATAGACATATAAATCTGTGTTATGGAATATTTATTGTTTAAGCTGAAATTTTAAAAAAGAGTATTTTTATATTTTTTATGTGTTTAGAATATCATTGGGAGTGTGAATTAGCATTTCAAAAGCATTTTAATAAAATTTAATGGAAACTAGGTATGAAAATGTACTATACTTTGACTTTTAGAAACACAATTGTAGGTATATGCTGCTCCCAAATCCTAATGAATACAAATTGTTAGGAAAAAATTCATAAAAGTAAAAATTGTAGCACATTAAAGGCACTTTCTATTTGCTTTATACCTATTCACTTATTCTAAAAATATGTGTTAAGAACATATTGCCCTAAGATAGTGTAGGTAATACAAAGATTACACACAAGGCGTCTATTCCCCCAAAGTTTACAATATAGTTGGGGAGTTATAGCATTTGAATATAGAAATTTGCACATACCAGTGAGGAAATCCTAATTGAAAATGGTATCTAGGACCTCTTTCCAACTTTAAGATATAAAATAGCAAGAGTTCACTCATTAATCTATATAAATAAATGTATATGGAAATATTCATTGAATATAGTAGATGACTATGCAACCAAAACTGTTTATAGCCATAAACAGAGCAGACAAAATTTTTATTGTCAAGGCACTTACACTCAAAGGGAATACTCAGGCAATAAATAATAAAAATGAATATATAGTCAGCTGGTGTTTAGTGTTATAAGGAGGAAAATAAAGATAGAAGATAAGAAGTGATTGTGCTGGTCTCGGGCACAGATAGGGGCAAATTTCAATTTTAAGCAGAGTGGTCATGGAAAGGCCTCATTGAGAAGGTGACATCTGGGCACATACTTGAGAGATAAAAGAATGAGCCCCGCAGATAGCTGGTACCAGTCTGCGGCCACGGGGGTTGGGGACCTCTGGTCTAAAGGATACCCAGATAGCTAGTAAAACATTATTTCTGGGTGTGCCTTTAAGGTGCCTCTGGAAGAGATTAGAATTTGAATCAGTAGACAGAGTAAAGAAGATTGCCCTCACCAATGGGTGTGGGCGTGGGTCAACCTGTTTAGGGCCTGAATAGAACAAAATGGTGGAGGAAGGGCAAATTCACTCTCTCTGCTTGAGCTGAGATAGCCATCTTCTCCTGCATTGGTGTTCCCTGTCCTTGGGCTTTTAGATTCATATCAGGACTTATACCAATCAGTCTGATTCTCAGACCTTCCACCAAGTCTGATTCTTAGACCTTCCAAATGGAACTGAATTACACCACTAGCCTTCCTTGCAGACAACAGATCTTGGGAATTCTTGGTCTCTGTAACCATGTAAGCCAATTCCTACAATAAATCTCCTCTTATCTAAATCTCTATATATTTTATTAGTTATGTTTCTCTGGAGAACTCTGACTAATACACTAATCTATGGTGATAGAAAAGAGACAGAGTTTCTCTTTGGGAGGTGAGAGTCAAGGAGTTCAATCAATGTGGGCATGGGGAAGATTTCTTGGTGATAGGAATGTTCTACATCTTGTATTAGGTGATAGTTACATGGGGTACTCAATTTTCAAAACTCATCAAATTGAACACTTAAGGTCTATATATTTTATCTTCAGTAAATTATATCTTAATATAAAACATTAAAAACATTGACATTCTTTCCACTGAAGGAACGCAAGGCAAATAGGTGGAGTTATAAGGAAAGCAACTTTAGGGCAATATAAGGAAACTCTTTCTAAACTTCAGGGTTTTCAATCATGTAATAATCTATTTTATCAAAAAGTAAATTAATTGTACTTGGAAACATTCATACAAAGGCAGAATGTCCTACTGTTATAAGTTGTCTAGCACAAACACCCAATATAAATGTTCTCTCTGAAGAATTTTAATCCTTTTCATCAATCAGTGGCTATGATAACCTAAGTTAACAGGTTTTATTGAATTTAGTCCATTTTTCATTTTTCATTTCTATCTTCTACTTCTAACAGTGTTTGAGGATGTTGAAGTAGCAGGAATAGCAAACAGATTAAAGTTTATGATCCAGTTCTGTAAGATTAATAGTGCTTAGACTACTGTGTTGAGATGGACTCTGAAGCCAAATCCACAGCTTAGTAGGAGGGAGTATTGTCATTGTTTAATGATATCTGACATGGGTATAAGAGGGGAGGGAGTGACATAAGTACCAGGCATTTGCCATCACAGAGTTATAAGAAATGTGTGGATTTGTAAATTAGATAAAAATGATGACTGAGGGCTTCCCTGGTGGCGCAGTGGTTGAGAGTCCACCTGCCGATGCAGGGGACACGGGTTTGTGCCCCGGTCCAGGAAGATCCCACATGCCGCGGAGCGGCTGGGCCTGTGAGCCATGGCCGCTGAGCCTGTGCATCCAGAGCCTGTGCTCCACAACAGGAGAAGCCACAACAGTGAGAGACCCGTGTACTGCAAAAAAAAAAAAAAAATGATAACTGAGAGATTCACAGATATAAATTAGTAGAGAAACAGCAAGGAAGAGAAAAAAAAAGTATGAGAGAAAGATTAGTATCTTAACACACAAACTTTTCTTTTTGGCTAATGTTTTATTTTCATAGTTGCCATATTTGAACAATCTAGGATCTTTAAACACTATAATTAAATTGATTTTGGTGTGATAGCTAAACATAACCAGATTTAAATGGCCTGGATTTTCAATTAATAAACATTAAAATATTGTAGTGGTACTCGTCTACAGTCAGATGTACAAAGATGTCAGATAAAGATTTACATAAGAGTAAATCTAGTAGCAACCAAGTTGGACTTACAGGATTGGAGATATACTTAGGAGCCTTGTAAGGCATAACTTGTCCCACCCCTGCCTTATACAGATCTGAAATGACCACACACTTTAAATACGTAATGTGTAACTTCCAGCTGAAAAAAAACTTAGCCCTGCTCCTCCCGGCTCAGAAGGTCAGTTCTTTGAAAGAAGCTGTCCCCAAATGTGAATGAAGCTCCAACTGGAGCTTCAAACCTGGTAATACACAAGATGTTCTCAGAACAAGGCAATCACCAAATGGGGAGCTTGACTAAATTGGTTGAGGATGTTTTCTGCTCTGATCATGGTTTGGCAGATAGAACAAAGAGAGACCAAGAAAGGATCCCAAAGCCTAGAACACAAGAGGATGAGTGTGGAGTTCTGGGATCTGCCTTCCATTTGTGTAGGTCCCTGGACAATTCCTTTAATCTCATCGTATTTGAATTTACCATAAGTATAGCTAAGATTCTGCATACCTTCTAAGATGTTTGCCAGAAAATATTACAGGCAAAATTATAAAGGTTAAACAGAGAGAAAAAATGCCCCTATATTGGGACATTCTCTTCTGTAACAACTTAGATTTATTCCTTCCTGTTTTCCCTTCAGTCAGCATGCAGAGTCACACAGAGGCAATTTCATATGGATGAAAGTTTTCATGCAGTAAAGAAGGATGGACAGTCAAAGCTCAGGGGCCAAGACACTGTCATGACAAAGGCCAGGCTAAGGTCAAATCCATCTACTCAATGTTTTATTTCTTACCATTGACTCCTAAGTTGGGGGTTTAGTGAGCACCCGAAAGCAGAGAAGAAGCCATGTCAGGAACCAGCCTTAGTTTAAATGAGTGAGTGTTGGAATATTTAGGAATAACCAACATGAAACCTGGACAGAAAAAAAAAAATGTTTCACACCTTTAGACCATTTAGAATTAGAGCATAAGGGATTAATACTATAATTAATGAAGGCCTGCCTTTTCTACTAGTCTGAGGGTCCCTTGAGGCTGGATGCCACATCAATCTTGTTCCTCTGGGTTTCCTCTGTTCTAGCACAGTGTGATAAGATACAGCTCCAGCTGGGAGAAACTTCAGGAGGGCAGAATTCAAGAGGCTCAATTTGGGCCAGAGACAAACCAAGGTCATATGAGAGAATCATCACAAAAGAGATATGACCCAGAAACTAGGAAGTGCCAGCAGACACAGGGGTAGCAGAAGGTATCTTTTTGTGCACAGAATGAGCAGCAGATGTATCAGAGAAGATGCTAAGACTGGAGACAGAGGCAAATGCAGATCAGAGCACCTCAGCCCAGAAATCTAAGGGAAAGTGCTTTGATCAGGGTCTTAGAGAGGAGCTGTTTTGCAGCACTAGCCTAGATTCCCAGTCCAAGTCTTCCTGCTTCTAAAGGGGTTTGGCTTATGTTTTCTATAGGGTAATTTAAACAATTTCAGTTAAACCAAAAGAAGAGAAAGAAGAAGAAGTAGGAGAGGGAGGAGGGGAAGGGGAAGGAGGAGAAGAAGAAGCAGCAGCTAAATGATCTATCACAGCTGGACATGTTGTGGTCAGCCAGGACAAAGCAAAACTAAGCAGTAATCCAACGAGGCGTACCAACACAAAAAGAATCCTTGATCAAAGTACAGCTTGGAGACTCCAGGCTGTTGGAAGATCCTGACACCACTAATCTTGAATGCAATGTCCTCTCGTGAACTTTTCATTGTTTTGCCTAACAGTTGCAATTCACAGTTTTAGAAGTAGCAATAATGTTGTGTCAAAGTTATGAGCTATTGTTGTTATGTAATGGAAAAATCACTTTTTAAAAACTTGGAAAAAATAGTGTTTTGATTTTTGAAAATGTTTGCTTTAAACATATATATTATATTAATTTTAATATGAAATTAAACATTTTTAATATAAAGTTAAACTATCACTCCCTAAATTTATGAAAACCAACTAATTTCTTTTGGTGGTTCTTGTAGTCCAAAAAGTAAATCTACACATCCTGTACTATATTGAATAAGTAGGGAATGTGTTTGCTGGGTTCCAATCTAAATCTCTTGACTTTTTCTCCTCTAAATAAATAGCTACTATTAATAATTCAGTCCCCCAAATCAGAGAAAAACATAAAATTAAGCCCCTCTTCAATTACTTTAAATGATGTAACCAGGCCATGACTTGGCTATGACTCATTCCATGACTAAAATCACTTGAGAACTGCTTGTATCTCATCACCATTTGGCCTTATGAGGGATCGTGGGTGTCTTCTACAGGAGACAGTAGATCAATGGCCAAAAGCCAATGGAGACAAAGAGATGTTGTGGTTACCAAGTTGGAGAAGGAATACATGAATTTTACTCCAAAGCCTCTTATCCGAAGTGCTATAAAGAGAAAATTCATGCCTGATCCTCTACCTTCCGCTTGATGGAAAATATTCAGATGCGTTTGTCTGAACTCATCATACAACCTTGGCAAGTTGGTCTTTCCAATAAATATAGGCCAAAAAGAGCATAAATATAAACCCCTTATGTACAGTAATCCCCACCAACTTCAATATGCACATTCTTAGAAACGTGTGTGAAAAATTGAAGCAAATCCTATATGTAAACAAAAATTTACCTTCCACTAAAATATGGGAGTGTTAACAAGGAGGAATAAGTATGTACTTTGCTGAGCAAGCTCATCTCAGGTAATGTCAGATATGTGCTCTTCTCTGAAACCTAAAAGATCAAGGGACAAATATTGTTGTTTCATTACAAGAGAAATGAAAGGGGATGAATTGAGTGTGTTTCTATACAAATTTCTAAACCAAAAATCTCCTTATAAATAGAAAATGAAAGGACTTTATTTTAAATACTATGGAACTAGAACCTGTCCACTCATCATGGACCTTGAAGATGTCAGAGCTCCTGACCACTTCCCAGAATGCAAATTTCCTGATATAAATAGTCTTGCAGATTGCAAAGTTGTAGTCACTGGTGTATATATAGATGTGTGGTAAGCAAAATTCTAAGTTTACTCCTCTTTGATTGTGAGCAGAACCTGTGAAAGGGATGAGATATCACTCCTGTGATCATATTAACATGATACTGTCAAAGGAGATTATCCAGGTGAGCATGACCTAAAAAGTCTCCTTTTAAAAGCAGAGTTCTCTCTGACTTGTGGCAGAGGGGAAAGTCAGAGATTTGAAGCACCATTGTTGACTTGAAGATAGAGGATGCCACATAGCATGGCCTCAGAGTAGCCTCTAGAAGCTGATAGTCATCCCCCACTGACAGCTAGCAGACAATGGAGCTCAGTCCTACACCCACAGGAAATGAATTCTGCCTGCAACCAATGAACTTGGTAGAGATCCCAAGCCTCAAACAAGAGCAGCCCTGAACAACACTTTGATTTCAGCCCAGTGAGACCCTGAGAGATACTAGTTGCACTGTGACCAGACTTCTGACCTACACAACTGTGAGACAATAAACGGGTGTGGTTTTAAGCCACTAAATTTGTCATACCCTGTTCTACAGAAATAGAAGATTCTTACAAATTGATAGCTGTGCTTGATGGACCAGTTATGACTAATCTGAGAAAAAGTCTTCTTACACAGTGGATGTAAATTATCTAAGAGTCTTCCAACTCTGAGATTCTGTTTTTTAATAACAACCTTCTCTGATAATGTATCATGTTAGCCTCTTGTTTAAAAATAACCCCTTGAATTGAACAGATGTCATACTTCTTTTGTATCTGTGAAATGTTTCTCCATAGAAATGGTTTAAAATAAAATCCAGAAAAGATATTTCAGATTTTTTTTTAGTAAACAGAGTTTCTTTGTATTATTACACCATAGGGGGTTTGTATTAAATTTTAGCAAATTTACAGCATTTTATGGGAAATATTTTTACTTTGGTAATCCAAACCTGTGTGAAAATTGTAAGTAGTTCAAATCACACATTCATTTAATGTCACCTTGAAGTGTTTTACAACATGAGAATTTGATCCAATGTTCATAATTTTAAAGGATATAAATCTGGTAACCATAAAATGGTAAGCCAACAGGGCCAAGTACAGAAGCCACAGGCAGTGAAGCAGGTATGTTTCCATTTGGTCTCTGTATTCTTTATTCTGGAGAAACTCTATTCCTTCCCCAAATGAACCTTATTTTACTTACATCTGTTCCTTTTTTTTTTTTTAACTTTCATCTGTTTTAAATAGCTAGTATGTACAGTAAACTACCACATATGGTAACAAAAACCCTGTCATTTAAGAGCACATTTAATACTGATATTACAATATGTTTAATTGAAACAAATGAGTCACAAATGACAAATTAAGCAACACATCTTCTGGGTGAAGAGTCTCTCTCAAATATTTAAAAGAAGCTCTTCATGCAAAACTGTACTAAGCAGGGGAAAAGAATATTCTATCTTTCCCTATGGAATGAGCCTATATGGTACTTTAGAAAAAAGAAACTTGAACAGTAACAGCTTTTAGTCATAGTTTGCCTTGCGGTTTGCATCACAATAAGTTCAGCATTTATTATTATTATAATTATGATTATCATCATCATCATCATTTTTAACTGTACTTTCCTTTTGGACATCACTTGACTTTGGACATCATTTGACCTTTGTTATCTACCACGGTGGTTCCAGGTGCACTTTCAAATACTAGTTTATGGTAATAGAATTGAAGAGATTAAAAGATTCTAAGTAATTCCAAGACAAATCAGAAATAACCACAGTGCAATTACTAGTCCTTATGATGTCTAGAAAAGTATTCAAGGTGTTGTCTATTTACTTGTCACCATTTATTGCCATATTTGCTCAGATCTGTTCACTTCTGACTGGTGAGGCAACACTTAGTACACTCCAGTGTGTGTGCAACCTCTCATTGGCAGTTAATCAATGTTATGCTAGTCCTCTTCCCTCTTGCTCATAGCCAACTTGCCCCTCAGTATCACTTTGCATGAGCCTCTTAATTTACCATTTCATCCCACAGACTTCACAGGATGATTACTCAGTGGGAATAGAGATACATTGTTCCCATTTATCATCATTTGGTGAACACCTGGGCAGGCATCCAGCATGCCACAAGACATTGATTTTAAAATATTGTGCTCAACAAGCTCTTGTGCAACCAATTTATTGAATGGACTGAACACTATAAGTAGGAAACATTTATATTTTTTCACATAGCTCTCTTCAAACCTATTCTGTCATATTTTCCTTCCCTACCCTGTGGTCATATCTCAGGCAGATTCCACAGCTTTCTGATTACTTTCAGACATTAGAACAGTCTCCTTTTCCATCTCCTTATCTCCTTTCCAGTTTAATATAACTCAACACATCCATTTTCACCCAGTTTTTAAACTTCTCCTCTCCTCCTTCACTGAAACCTGATTTGTGATTTCATGGCAGCTGGAAGCAAGGGCATGGCTTGATCTTTCATTATGTCCCCACATTGCTGTTCCATCATCATCCCTGATGCACTATGCTGCTTCTGGCTTGGCCAAACTGGAGATGGGAAGGGGGGTGAACATTAAAAGGGAAAAATCTATTTTAAATTAGTAGGTGCCCTGTGTTATTGGTTATGTGGTATCGGTTATTAGAAACCCTCTATCACGGAAGATGCCCAAATGTTGGCTTCCTCACACAAGGGATGTTTTTTGGGGTCTCCCCTTAGAAACCTTCAACATTACACTGTTTGAAAATGTGGGCAATATTCTTTCTGGATAACTTCACATTCCTGATGGCACACCCTACACCCTCCACTGTGGTTTACTTTCCCCCCCTGCTAGACATTGTCTCTACAGGGCTCTGTGTTTGTTTCCTTCCACAGTGCCCTCTCTGCCTTGAGAAAACACACTCTTGCCCTCCCACTGGTGGAGTTAGTTGCTCTGACTATAGTTTTCTCCTCACTGGATTTTCAGCAGCAAGCCCATTTTCTAGATGAATATCAGACACATGCCTGCTGCTTACTAAAACCAGGGTAAATGGATCAACACCACCAAAGACCTTGCTAATCCACTCCATTCTCATGGCTGACTCTTTTCTGAAGGTCAGACAGCAACCAGCCAGGGGAAAGGGGTCAGTTTCCCCTCAACCCAAGTTCCCCTTCAGCCTCAAAGAAGGCACCCACCCCAGTTAGTTTGAGTCAGAGAAAAACATCTCCCTCCTGGCTAGAACAACCATCATTTTCAAAGCATCTTCCTCCTCCATCAGATCCATCTGCTCTACTTTTATCATCTCATGTAACATGGGCTAAGGGTCATAAGATCATTTTTAATTTTCCTTTTAGCAAGTCCTATAGAAATGTCAGTACTGGTCTTCAGAACAAGAGACCACTTAAAATCCATTGTTGCCAGCTTTGAAGCCTCTGCTGTAACTGTGCCAACAGGAAGGTCGTTGGACTAGACATCAAACATCCCATATGAGGCTCTAGAATGAAAGAAGAATAACCATATAATTTCTGTGGGTTCACTTCACCTAAAAATTAGTTTAGACTTTATTAAGAATAGACCTATCGCAATCAGATACAGAGCAGTCACTCCAGAAGTCAAGAGAAGGCATTTCCCAGGTAACAGGAGAAATAAAGAAACTTCTCAAAATAAAGTTGGATCTTTAGTGGCTCTGTTATATTGGATGATTTCTTCAACACCCTCTTCCTGTCTTTTCCATTTGTGTGGTGGTTTTAAAATATGTCCACAAATTCCTTTATACTCCTCTCTTCAGGAGCTGGAGCTTAATTCACCTCTCTCAACATATAGGCTAAATTTAGTGATTTATGTCTAAAGAAATAGAATATGGCAGAACTGATGCACTACAACTAGGTCGTAAAAGTCAATGGGGGTCCTCCTTGTTCTTCATCTTAGACCAGTCGCTCTGAGGGAAGCCAGCTATCATGTTTTAAGGACACTCAAGGATCCCATGTGGCAAGGAACTAAGGCCTCCTACAAAAAGCCACGTGAGTGAGACATGTTAGAAGTGGATCCTCCAGCAACAGTCAAACCTTCAGATGCTGCAGCCCCAGCTGACAGCTGGGCTTCAGACTCATGACAAATGCTGCACCTCAGCTAAGCTGCTCTCAAATCCCTGACTCACAGAAACTGATTTAATAAGTGTTTGTTGTTCTAAGTCACTAAATTTCAGGGTAATTTGTTATGTAGGAATTGATAACTAATACAATATGGTATTTTAAAACATTCAAGTAAATTTAAAAGAAACATATATTCTTTCCTGAGATATACATACCATGTATGCCCAAAAGATACTAATAATGAAAAGCATACCTTAATCATTTCACAATATATGTGTATCAAATTATCACATTTTTCACCTTAAGCTTACACAATGTTATATATCAATTATATCTCAATAAAGCTGGAAAAAAATAATCCTTGACCCCAAGTCAGATGCTGTGATAAGTTCTTCTGATATTAATCTACTTAGTCACCTGAGTATGATTACTAATACACAGATGGATCATCTGACAACTGCCCCTACTCTTAGTAAACTGAATTGTTTTAACAGGAGTTACTTAAAAGGATATACACAAATTAACATAATGTGAACCTTTTTATTAGAAAATCATATCAATGTCAATAGCCACATGAGCCACTTGTAAGTATTATTACTTATAATAGAGAAGACTTATTATTACTTATAAAAGAGAAGACTCATCTGTTATTGATAAAATTATTCCTCTGTTATTGATATTTGAAATTTAAATATTAAAACTTATTCCTCTTTGTTTGAAATTAGCTCACTGTTAAAATTCAATTCACTTCAGTAGGGATAGTCCTTTATCTTGTTTGAGGAACACTATTCTTTTTACTAGGGATGAAAGGTGTGAGATTAGGGTATGGGCCACCAAAGAGGAAAAAGAAGGAAATGATTCAAAAGCTGAGAGTACTAAGGAAAATTTCACTGTCTTTCCAGACATTCTGAGGGTGGTCCTATACCATTTCAAGCTCTGTGAATTAGATGACATTAGTTCCCAGAATGCAGAGACCAAATTGTCTGTCTGTTATGAATACCACAATAATATCCAATCAGTGGAAAACTAAATCACAGCAAAATATCAGGCACCAAATTAAGTCAGACATCTATCCTAATAAGCAGCTGTTAGATTTGGAACTGTCAACAATATCATGCAAAACTTCCTGGACACTTTCATTAGGGTCATCTAGAAACCACATCAACAACAAATAGCAAGAAAATACATTTATGCAAGGAATGAAACCAGACTCGTGGAGTGTTGCTGGTGCTGAAATAAAGCTTGCAGTCACTCAGCTGAACTGTGTTGTATGTGATCAAGAGATGATAGCTGAACGCCACAGCTATTTGGGATGGTCAACCAAAGTTAACCATGAACAAGACAACCAGAAGAAACAGGACCACAGTGAAGAGCTGAATCAAAAGGCATCCATTTTCAGAGGACCTTCAAGATGGCGGAGGAGTAAGACAAGGAGATCACCTTCCTCCCCACAAATACATCAAAAATACATCTACATGTGGAACAGCTCCTATAAAACACCTACTGAATGCCGGCAGGAGACCTCAGACTTCCCAAAAGGCAAGAAACTTCCCACGTACCTGGATAGGGCAAAAGAAAAAAGAAAAACAGAGACAAAAGAATAGGGACAGGACCTGCACCTCTGGGAGGGAGTTGTGAAGGAGTAAGTTTCCAAACACTAGGGAGCCCCTTTACTGGTAGAGATGGGGAGTGGGTGAGGGGAATCTTTGGAACCATGGAGGAGAGCACAGCAACAGGGATGCAGAGGGCAAAGCAGAGAGATTCCCACACAGAGGATCAGTGCCAACTAGCACTCACAAGCCTTAGAGGTTGTCTGCTCACCTGCCAGGGCGGGTGGGAGATGGGAGCTGAGGCTCAGGCTTCAGAGGTCAGATCCCAAGGAAAGGACTGGGGTTGGCTGAGTGAGCACAGCCTGAAGGGGGCTAGTGCACCACAGCTAAATGGGAGGGAGTCTGGGAGAAAATCTGGAACTGCCTAAGAGGCAAGGAACCATTGTTTCACAGTGCATGAGGAGAGGGGATTCCTTCCCTGTGTGGCCACAGAAGGCAGAGCACTGCCTAAGTGAGCTCCAGAGATGGGCGCAAGCCATGGTTATCAGTGTAGACACCAGAGATGAGCGTGAAATTCTAAGGCTGCTGCTGCAGCCACCAAGAAGCCTGTGTCACTATCCACACTTCCCCTCCCAGGAACCTGTGTAGCCCACCACTACCAGGGTTCCATGATCCAGGAAAAACTTCCCCGGAAGAACACACGGCATGCCTCAGGCTGTTGCAATGTCATGCTAGCCTCTGCTGCCACAGGCTTGCCCTGCATTCCATACCGCTCCTTCCCCACAGCCTGAGTAAGCCAGATCCCCTTAATAAACCACACCTTTAACCCCATCATGTCTGGGGGGAAGAACAGAAGCCCTCAGGCAACCTACATGGAGAGGCAGGGCCAAATCCAAAGCTGAACCCCAGGAGTTGTGCAAACAAAGAAGAGAAAGGGAAATTTCTCCATGCAGCCTCAGAAGCAGAGGATTAGATCTCCACAATCAACTTGATGTACCTGCATCTCTGGAATACCTGAATAGATAACAAATCATCCCAAAATTGAGGTGGTAGACTTTGGGAGCAACTGTAGAATTGTGGTTTGCTTTCTGCATCTAATTTGTTTCTGGTTTTATGTTTATCTTAGTTTAGTATTCAGAGCTTATTATCATTGATAGATTTGTTTACTGATTTTGTTGCTCTCTTTTGTTTTATATATATATTTTTTTCCTTTTTCTCTTTTTGTGAGTGTGTACGTATATACTTCTTTGTGTGATTTTGTCTGTATAGGTTTACTTTTACCATTTGTCCTATGGTTCAGTCTGTCTCCTTTTTTTTTTACTATAGTTTTTAAAGCTTGTTATCATTGGTGGATTTGCTTATTGGTTTGGTTGCTCTCTTCTTCTTTTTAAATCATTTTTATATTTTTATTTTAATAATTAAAAAATTTTTATTTTAATAACTTTATTTTAGTTTATTATTTTTTTCTTTCTTTCTTTCTTTTCTCCCTTTTCTCCTGAGCTGTGTGGCTGACAGGGTCTTGGTGCTCCAGCAGGGAGACAGGCCTGATCTTCGGAGTTGGGAGAGCCAAGTTCAGGACATTGGTTCACCAGAGACATCCTGGCCCCATGTAATATCAATCAGTGAGAGCTCTCACAGAGATCTCTGTCTCCATGCTAAGACCCAGCTCCACTCAACGACCAGCAACCTCCAGTGCTGTACACCCCAAGCCAAACAACTAGCAAGACAGGAATACAATGGCAACCATTAGCAAAGAGGTGCCTAAAATCATATTAAGTTCACAGACACCCCAAAACACACCACCAGAAGCAGTCCTGCCCACCAGAAAGACAAGATCAAGCCTCACCCACCAGAAAACAGGCACCAGTCTCCTCCACCAGGAAGCCATCACAACTCACTGAACCCACCTTACCGACTGGGGGCAGACACCAAAAACAACAGGAGCCTGCAAAAAGGAGACCCCAAACACAGTAAGTTAAGCAAAATGAGAAGACAGAGAAATACGGAGCAGAAGAACTAGCAAGGTAAAACCCCACCAGACCAACAAATGAAGAGGAAATAGGCAGTCTACCTGAAAAAGAATTCAGAGTAATGATAGTAAAGATGATCCAAAATCTTGGAAATAGAATGGAAAAAATACAAGAAACATTTAACAAGGACTTAGAAGAACTAAAAAGCAAAGAAACAATGATGAACAACACAATAAATGAAATTAATAATTGTCTAGAAAGAATCAATAGCAGAATAACTGAGGCAGAAAATGGATAAGTGACATGGAAGACAAAAGAGTGGAAATAATTACTGCAGAGCAGAATAAAGAAAAAAGAATGAAAAGAATTGAGGACAGTTTCACAGATTTCTGGGATAATATTAAATGCACCAGCATTCGAATTATAGTGGTCCCAGAAAAAGAGACATAAAGAAAGGGACTGAGAAAATATTTGAAGAGATTATAGTTGAAAACTTCCCTAATATGGGAAAAGAAATAGTCAGTCAAGTTCAGGAAGTGAAGAGAGTCCCATACAGGATAAATCCAAGGAGAAACACACCAAGACACATATTAATCAAACCATCAAAATTTAAATACAAAGAAAAAATATTAAAAGCAGCAAGGGAAAAGCAATCATTAACATACAAGGGAATTCCCATACGGTTAACAACTGATCTTTCAGAAGAAACTCTGCAAGCCAGAAGGGTGTGGCAGGACATATTTAAAGTGATGAAAGGGAAAACCCTACACAAAAAATTAATCTACCCAGCAAGGATCTCATTCAGATTCTATGGAGAAATTAAAAACTTTACAGACAAGCAAAAGATGAGAGAGTTCAGCACCACCAAACCGGCTTTACAACAAATCTAAAGGAACTTCTCTACACAGGAAACACAAGACAAGGAAAAGATCTACAAAGCAAAACCCACAAAATTAAGAAAATGGTACAGGAAAATACATATTGATAATTACCTTGAATGTAAATGGATTAAATGCTCCAACCAAAAGCCATAGTCTGGCTGAATGGGTATAAAAACAAGACCCATATATACGCTGTCTAAAAGAGAACCACTTCAGACCTATGGAAACATACAGATTGAAAGTGAAGGGATGGAAAAAGATACTACATGCAAATGAAAATCAAAAGAAAGCTGGATTAGCAATCCTCATATCACATAAAATAGAATTTAAAATAAACACTATTACAAGAGAAAAAGAAGGACACTAATTAATGATCATGGGATCAATTCAAGAAGAAGATATAACAATTATAAATATTTATGCACCCAACATAGGAGCAACTCAGTACATAAGGCAAATGCTAACAGCCATAAAAGGGGAAATTTACAGTAACACAATCATAGTAGGAGTCTTTAATACCCCACTTTCACCAATGGACAGATCATCCAAAATGAAAATAAATAAGGAAACACAAGCTTTAAATGATACATTAAACAAGATGGACTTAACTGATATTTATAGGACATTCCATCCAAAAACAATAGAATACACTTTCTTCTCAAGTGCTCATGGAACATTCTCCAGGATAGATCATATCTTGGGTCACAAATCAAGCACTGGTGTATTTAAGAAAATTGAAATTATATCAAGTATCTTTTCCAACCACAAAGCTATGAGACTAGATATCACTTACAGGAAAAAAATTGTAAAAAATACAAACACATGGAGGTTAAACAACACACTACTAAATAAACAAGAGATCACTGAAGAAATCAACGAGGAAAACAAAAAATACCTAGAAAAAAATGACAATGAAAACACAACAACCCAAAACCTATGGGAAGCAGCAAAAGCAGTTCTAAGAGGGAAGTGTATAGCAATAAAATCCTACCTCAAGAAACAAGAAACATCTCAAATAAAAAACCTAACCTTACAACAAAAACAATTAGAGAAAGAAGAACAAAAAAACCCCAAAGTTCGCCGAAGGAAAGAAATCATAAAGGTCACATCAGACATAAATGAAAAATAAATGAAGGAAACAATAGCAAAGATCAATAAAACTAAAAGCTGGTTCTTTGAAAGTAAACAAACTGATAAACCATTATCCAGACTCATCAATAAAAAAAAGGGAGAAGACTCATATCAACAGAATTATAAATGAAAAAGGAGAAGTAACAACTGACACTACAGAAATACAAAAGATCATGAGAGATTGCTATAAGCAGTTATCTGCCAATAAAATAGACAACCTGGAAGAAATGGACCAATTCTTAGAAAAGCACAACATTATGAAATTGAACCAGGATGAAACAGAAAATATAAATAGACCAATCACAAGCACTGAAATTGAAACTGGGATTAAAAATCTTCCAACAAACAAAAGCCCAAAGCCAAATGGCTTCACAGGTCACTTCTATCAAACATTTAGAGAAGAGTTAACACCTATCCTTCTCAAACTCTTCTAAAATATAGCAGAGAGAGGAACACTCCCAAACTCATTCTATGAGGCCACCATCACCCTGATACCAAAACCAGACAAGATGTCACAAACAAAGAAAACTACAGGCCAATAACACTGATGAACATAGATGAAAAAATCGTCAACAAAATACTAGCAAACAGAATCCAGAAGCACATTATAAGGATCATTCACCATGATCAAGTGGGATTTATCCCAGGAATGCAAGGATTCTTCAATATACACAAATCAATCAATGTGTTAAACCATATTAACAAACTGAAGGAGAAAAAACTTATGATCATCTCAATAGATGCAGAAAAAGTTTCCAACAAAATTCAACACCCATTTATGATAAAAACCTTCCAGAAATAGGTATAGAGGGAACTTACCTCAACATAATAAAGGCCATATATGACAAACCCACAGTCAGCATCATTCTCAATGGTGAAAAACTGGAACCATTTCTACTAAGATCAGGAGCAAGACAAGGTTGCCCACTCTCACCAGTATTATTCAACATAGTTCTGGAAGTTTTAGCCACAGAAATCAGAGAAGAAAAAGAAATAAAAGGAATCCAAACCAGAACAGAAGAAGTAAAACTGTCACTGTTTGCAGATGACATGATTCTATACACAGAGAATCGTAAGATGCTACCAGAAAACTACTAGAGCTAATCAACAAATTTGGTAAAGTATTTAGATACAAAATTAATGCACAGAAATCTCTTGCATTCCTATACACTAACAATGAAAAATCTGAAAGAGAAATTAAGGAAACACTCCCATTTACCATTGCAACAAAAAAATTAAATACCTAGGAATAAACCTACCTAAGGAGAAAAAAGACCTGTTTGTAGAAAACTATAAGACACTGATGAAAGAAATTAAAGATGCTAAAAAAGAGATGGAGAGATATACCATTTTTTTGGATTAGAAGAATCAACATTGTGAAAATGACTATACTACCCAAAGCAAACTACAGATTCAATGCACTTCCTATCAAACTAACAATGGCATTTTTCACAGAACTAGAACAATAATTTTCACAATTTGTATGGAAACACAAAAGACTCTGAAGAGCCAAAGCAGTCTTGAGAAAGAAAAACGGAGCTGGAGGAATCAGGCTCCCTGACTTCAGACTATACTACAATGATACAGTAATCGAGATGGTATGGTACTGACACAAAAACAGAAATACAGATCAATGGACTAGGATAGAAAGCCCAGAGATAAACCCATGCACATATGGTCACCTTATCTTTGATAAAGGAGACAAGAATATACAATGGAGAAAAGACAGCCTCTTTAATAAGTGGTGCTGGAAAAACTGGACAGCTACATGTCAAAGAATGAAATTAGAACACTCCTAACACCATACACAAAAATAAACTCAAAATGGATTAAAGACCTAAATGTAAGACCGGGCACTATAAAACTCTTAGAGGAAAACATAGACAGAACACTCCATGGCATAAATCACAGCAATATCCTTTTTGACCCACCTCCTAGAGTAATGGAAATAAAAACAAAAATAAACAAATGGGACCTAATGAAACTTAAAAGCTTTTGCACAGCAAAGGAAACCATAAACAAGATGAAAAGACAACCCTCAGAATGGGAGAGAATATTTCCAAATAAAGCAACTGACAAAGGATTAAGCTCCAAATTATATAAATATCTCATGCAGTTCAATATTAAAAAAAACAAACAACCCAATCAAAAAATGGGCAGAAGACCTAAATAGACATTTCTCCAAAGAAGATATAAAGATTGCCAACAAACACATGAAAGGATGCTCAACATCACTAATCTTAGAGAAATGCAAATCAAAACTACCCTGAGGTACCACCTCTCACCGGTCAGGATGACCATCATTAAAAGTCTACAAACAATAAACACTGTAGAGGGTGTGGAGAAAAGGGAAGCCTCTTGCACTGTTTGTGGGAATGTAAATTGATACAGCCACTATGGAGAACAGCATGGAGGTTCCTTAAAAAACTAACAATAGAACTACCATACGACCCAGCAATCCCACTACTGGGCATATACCCTGATAAAACTATAATTCAAAAAGAGTCATGTACCAAAATGTTCATTGCAGCTCTATTCACAATAGCCTGGAGATGGAAACAGCCTAAGTGTCCATCATTGGATAAATGGATAAAGAAGATGTGGCACATATATACAATGGAATATTACTCAGTCATAAAAAGAAACGAAACTGAGCTATTTGTAATGAGGTGGATAGACCTAGAGTCTGTCATACAGAGTGAAGTAAGTCAGAAAGAGAAAGACAAATACCATATGCTAACACATATATATGGAATTTAAGAAAAAAAATGTCATGAAGAACCCAGGGGTAAAACAGGAATAAAGACACAGACCTACTTGAGAATGGACTTGAGGATATGGGGAGGTGGAAGGGTAAGCTGTGACAAAGCGAGAGAGAGGCATGGACATATATACAGTACCAAACGTAAGGTAGATAGATAGTGGAAAGCAGCCGCATAGCACAGGGAGATCAGCTCAGTGCTTTGTGACTGCCTGGAGGGGTGGGATAGGGAGGGTGGGAGGGAGGGAGACGCAAGAGGGAAGGGTTGTGGGAACAGATGTATATGTATGACTGATTCACTTTGTTATAAAGCAGAAACTAAAACAAAACAAAACAAAACAAAACAATAGCCAAGACATGGAAGCAACCTAAGTGTCCATCCAGAGATGAATGGATAAAGAAGATGTGGCCCATATGTACAATGGAATATTACTCAGCCATTAACAGAAACAAAATTCAATTATTTGTAGTGAGGTGGATGGACCTAGAGTCTGTCATACAGATTGAAGTATGTCAGAAAGAGAAAAACAAATACCGTATGCTAACACCTATATATGGAATCTAAAAAAAAAAAGTTTCTGAAGAACCTAGATGCAGGACAGGAATAAAGACGCAGTGTAGAGAATGGACTTAAGGACATGGGGAGGGGGAAGTGTAAGCTGGGACAAAGTGAGAGAGTGGCATGGACTTATATACACCACCAAATGTAAAATAGATAGCTAGTGGGAAGCAGCCGCATAGCACAGGGAGATCAGCTCAGTCCTTTGTGACCACCTAGAGGGGTGGTATAGGGAGGGTGGGAGGGAGACGCAAGAGGGAGGGGATATGGGGATATATGTATACATATAGCTTGTTCACTTTGTTATACAGCAGAAATTGACACACCATTATAAAGGAATTATACTCCAATAAAGATGTTAAAAAAATAAATTGAAAGCACAAAAAACCGCATCCATTTTCTATTGCAATCAATAGCAAAAGTAAAGAACAGGGTATGCTAGGGATCAGAAATCACAGATGTCTCAGAGTACAGCTATGGCAGTAAGCAGTAAAGAGACTGGATGCAATCTCCCTCAATTATAGAGAGGTCTACCAAAAACTATAGTAAGCATCTTGTTATATACATACACACACATACATAGGGTTGTGCCTACTCCTATCAACAACCTGCCCAGAATATACACATGGAAGCTACACTCTGGCCTTTGTAACTTATTAATTCCTTTTCTGAATTACATGAATTCCTTTGCACAATACCTCTAATGCCCAAAGTAAGCCACCCAATATACTCTTTAGCCACATCCATATGTCCATCACCCTCAGTCTACCTCCATGTAGCATCAGTATAAATATATGGTCAGAATAAGCATAGATATTTAAATTCTTCTTGGACCCCAGGGAAATCAGAATCAGAAAACAGAAAGTCATGGTGAATGACTTATGGCCCAATATGAAAATGCTCAGTAAGATATGAGTAAATGAGACAAGTCCAAATGTGATGAGCCACTGGGAGGCCTTCAAATCTCTGGGTTTATCTACAATTGTTAGAAAATAATGTTTTTTTTCCAAGAGGAATCTTATCCTTCTGTCTTTCAAAATCGTCACAGCCAAATTAAAAAGGCTGAATATCTCACAACAACCAAGAAATTGATTTGTTGGACTTCTTCAAGATTGTATATTTCAAACCGTATCTTTATAGATGAGGAAGCTCAGACTCAAATATTTGCCCAAGTACACACCTGTTAGAAGTGTAGCTGAGACTGGCACCTGGGTTCCTAAGGCTTTTTACCAGTACTCTTTCTTTTTTAAAAAAAATCACATTTTTATTATTAAATATTCCATTCATAAACATATATGTATAACATATAATATTAGAAAAAAATAAGCACCCATGCACCTCCACCACCATGCTTGAAATAGAATATCACCTGTATAGATTGAAGTCTCCTATTCCTGATATGATGGGATCCCTCTCTCTCCATCATTGGTAAACTACTATCCCCAATTTTTTTTGGCTGTGTTGGGTCTTCGTTTCTGTGCGAGGTCTTTCTCTAGTTGTGGCAAGCGGGGGCCACTCTTCATCACAGTGCGCAGGCCTCTCACTATTGCGGCCTCTCTTGTTGCGGAGCACAGGCTCCAGACGCGCAGGCTCAGTAACTGTCGCTCACAGGCCTAGTTGCTCTGCGGCATGTGGGATCTTCCCAAACCAGGGCTTGAACCCATGTCCCCTGCATTGGCAGGCAGATTCTCAACCACTGCGCCACCAGGGAAACCCTACTATCCCCAATTTTTATCTTTCCTTTGCTTTTAAAAAATTTTACCAAACATAGACACAGACATACCTATGTGGGCTATTGTTTAGTTTTACCCATTTTGTCATGTATGTAAATGGAGTCATTTCATATGCATTCATCAGTCACATTTTTTGCTTAGTATTACATGATTTTGAGAATCAGACATGTTGATGTGTGTAGTTACAGTTAGTTCATTTTCACTGTTGCAAACCATTCTGTTGTATGTATACACAACAATTTGTTTTTCACCTGTTCAAATGATGGACATTATATTGTGCCTGGTTTTCACTCTTAGGAGCAATGCTAACCTGAAAGGTCTCATATATGACCTCTGGCAGAAACATACAATAGCATCTCCAGGGAACATACTCCAGGAAAGGAATTTCTGGTCCATAGCGTATGTACATTTTCAACTTTATAAGGTATTGCCACACCGGTTTCCAAAGGAGCTATACCAATTTGTCTAACTATCCTTCATTCTTGATAACATTACCAACTATCCAGGGTGCCCAATGTATTTACAAGAGTCCTTATTAGAGAAAAGAGGGAGGTAGGAGGAGAGTCAGAGTCAAAGAAGATGTGATGATGCATCTCCTTGGCCACAAGCCAAGGAATTATACAGCTGTTAGAAGCTGGAAAAGGCAAGGGAACAATTCTCCCCTAGAGCCTCCAAAAGGAACAGAGCCATGCTGCCCCATTTCAGACTTCTAACCTCCAGAACTATATGATAATAAATTTGTGTTGTTTTAATCCACTAAGTGTGGATTAAATGAATGCAAATGGGTAGAGGTTGTGGGGAATGAGAAGTTGTTCTTTTCACTTCCTAAAAATATCCCAGGGCAACCACCAAAAATGTCTTGTTACAAAGACAGAAAACTCATGGTGTTTGGGGGAAAACACAGGAAGTTTAATATCCATGCTGAGTACTAGGTGAAAAAAAGAAAAACAAAAAAGAGACTGAAAGACACAGTTATAGAGGCTCCTGCATGCTAAATGAGTAGCTTTATTTTTATCTTGTAGGTTATGAAAAGCTTTTGATTGATTTCAAGTAACGCATTGACAGGATCTGATTTGCATTTTGTGTAGATGCTCTGATGTCCTAGTGGAGATGTACCTAAGAGAGCATGAGCAGAGCAGGGAGACAGACTGTAGATGGAGGCTGTAAGTATCAGAGCAGAGGTGAGGCAGTGGCAAAGAGAGCCGAGGAGGAGGCAGATTTGAGAAATGACTAGTGATAGATCAGCAGGATTTGGAAAGGAACTGCATTTGATGGCTGAGAAAGAGTAAGGGTCTAGGATTATCCTTACCTCCCTGGCTTGGACATTTGGATATTCGGTTGGGTCATAACTGAGATAGGAAATACAGAAGGGAGAGAGTTTCAGTTTCTGAGGAGGGGAATAAATGAGTTCCCTGTGGGACACACTAAGCACCAGGGAGAATGTCAGTTCAGTCTGTTAAAAGACAGAAAGAAAAAAACAGGTTAAGAAGAGGTTTTGAACAGCTTACCTGCATGATTCTCTATATCCTGAAGTTGAGCATCCAGTGACAAATCAGCAACAAGGAAACCTGAGTATTGAAGAGCTATCAAGAAACTATATGTACATAGTTTATAAATAAATGAGTGTTAGGTAAATTGTGGAGTGGATCAGCTATAAATCTTGCTCTCAGTGCAGAAATTTGTTCCAGAAGTTCGAGCTTCTAGTTGGTGGTGCTTGTGGTTTCTGGCTAAATATAATGCTATTGTCAAATTGCTTGTTTGAATTCTTTTTGTTTATTAGAGCCCAAGTGTGGTAAAGAATTGACCGTGTAGCAACAAATATTTGAAGAGATAAAGCTCAATATGAACACAGTCCAAACCAAAAATATATGGCTGGGTGAGAATGCAGAAGCAAAAATGTGCTTTAATCTCAGGGACACAAAGCTGTTATATCCAGCATACACTGATAATTGAGAAATTCATCAGAAAGCAAACTAAAAGCAGTACAAATAAAATTCAAACTTTTATAAATTTTAGAAAATCTAAAATTAGCATTCTAAATATATCTTTCAAAATACTGGGAAGCCATAATATAGAGCTCTATTTCATATGTAGGAGATTAAACCACGACGTGCAAGCTTATAGCTTCCTTTTCATGAGCATTAATCAAAACTGATCTTTAGCCATTATGTCTTTAATGTATAACATTCTCTTCATAAGTAATTGATAAATTGAGGACTTTCCAAAGCCATAAAAATAAAGCAATACAAGACCTCAAAACTGTTCCAATCTATATGTTTATTCTCTAAATAAAACTAGGCTAGATAAACCTGCAGTTACTTTCAAATAATTTTGAAACCTTGCTTCCATCAGTAGTCATTCCAGTATTTCATCACAGGAACATCTCCTTGGGTCTTCTCCAAAATATCTTTTTTCTAAATTATTTAAATTCCACTGTTTCAAATCAGTAGAAGATGACCATCCTGAGATAATTTTTATAATTTAATAGTTAGTAAGCAGATGCTATTCCAAAGAGGGTGATATATCTAAACATCCCCTTGAAAGAGCTAGTTGGATCCTTAAATAAAGGATTCTTATGTTATATAGAGTGTAGCATTATTAGAAAGACCTTAATTTATTTTATTATTATTTTTTTTTTTTGCTGTACGCGGGCCTCTCACTGTTGTGGCCTCTCCCGTTGCAGAGCACAGGCTCCGGATGCACAGGCTCAGCGGCCATGGCTCATGGGCCCAGCCACTCCGCAGCATGTGGGATCCTCCCAGACCAGGGCACGAACCCGTGTCCCCTGCATTGGCAGGCGGACTCTCAACCACTGCACCACCAGGGAGGCCCCTAATTTATTTTTAATGTTTTTACCCTTAAATGTCTTTCAGAAACAGAATGGATTTCTATGGTTATGTAAAAAAAATTACCCCTCCACAAATTAAAAACATAAACTAACCTAGGGCCTCAGCAAGAGGATTTAAAAGGCTGGGCTCTGAAATGACATAAAGATTCATTTACTCATGTGTCTGACAGTGGATGTTGGCTGTCAGCTGGGAATTGCGCTGCAGCTGCAGCTGCAGCCTGGAACAGCTGCATGTGGCCTCTGTATGTTGCTGCCTCACAACATGGTAGTGAGGTCCCAAAGGAAACATCCTGAGAAAGAGAAAGCAAGGAAGAAGCCATAGCACATCTTATGCTCTAGTTTCAGAAGTCACACGGCATCATTTCTGCCACCTTCTATTGGTCCAGGCGTTTTAAAAATCAACCCATATTCAAAGAAAGGGTGCATCGTCCCAAATTTAGGCTAGAGAGGGACATATCTCATTGTAAGAAGATCACGGAAAGGGCTATCTATGTACATTGGTGTGGCACTTTTTAGAAAGTACAATCTGCCATAGGCTGGATTCCAGTAAGAATGTGTCACACATCAAAGCACATCATTGTTAGGAAAGAACACTAACATCAGTAGACTTAGAGTAAATAATGTGGCAAACATATAAAGAAGACAAACGTCTTTCTTCTTATTTTAAATATTATTTATACAGTATCCACAGCAAAAAAAAAATACACAGTTCTGAAGAATTTTACATAGATAGTGAATGTAAATTTTGAAACACAAATAATTCCAATTTCAGGAGAACATCCCAATATTCTACTATATACACAAGCAATTAAACAGCTGCTGCTGTATAGCCTTAACAGTAAACAGTGAAGTCACTAAAGGGATGTGGAAAGATAGAAGCTTCTGTTACCAGTTACAAAAGTGAGGGATGCATCTTCAAATGCCAGTGAGGTTTATTACAGTTCCTATGGGAAGGCAGTGTAGAATTTGTTAACATAAAAATTGAACTGCTATATTCAGAAGAACCACCTGGGTTGAAAAGATTCCAGTATTTTCTGTTTTCTGAAATTACCAAAATGTATCATGTCATGGAAAGCTGATATCTCCTATTTTGCTCAAGCTTTTTAAGCCTGGGTACAAAAAATAAGCCACAAAAATTAAAAATAAAAAAAGGATGAGTAACTGCTCTTACCCCAACTGCATAAAATACATAGCTCCTAGTGGGCAATTAGGTACACAATACAGTTTGCTCCTGTTACCAGGGCAGACTGTAACAGAGGGCTATTGACTTATGTTCTCAGAATACCCCACTGCCAATGCCTCTGAGAGCTCCCCAAGCACTCTCTCCATCTATATGGTTTTTCTGGGAACTGTTAAGTTCCTTAAAAATTTCAATATTGATTGATATAGAAACGGAATCTGACCTAAGCCAAGACAAGGGAATCATTCTTCAGGATTTGTGGACCTGGTGGCCAGAGCTGTAAGATTAAAGCTGGCAGCTAGGAGTTCATGTTTTCACCACAAAATCTACTCTCCTGCAAGTAAAGAAAGAAGCCAGAGTAGAAAGAAAAGTGGAAATGGAGAGTCCTGGCTTCGTGTTCTGATTGTTCTTGAGAACTGATTACATTACTGCCCTTGCTTCTCTGAGACATCCCATGTATTAGCCAGAAATCACCCACTCAGCTGCAAGGAATAGAAAACTCAATCAGTAGTGATTTCAATTTTTTTTTCAGACTGCAGGAAGTCCAGAGCTGATGTAGGGATGACATCAAGTATCCACGTTCTCTGCAGTGTCCCAGTTCCACCGCTCTTGGAGCATTTATCACAATGGTACAAGAAGCTGTGGCACCTCTTAGGTTTGATGAGACTCTGCAAGGTGATGTATCTGAATTTCAGGCAAGATGAAGAGCAGGCACAAGATTTTATTTGAGAAAGAGCTCTCCCAGGGACTCCCACCAGAACACAGGGTTACTCCTAGCTATAAAGGAGATGGAGATTTCTAATTTCCTTGAGAAGTCAAGAGTCATAAATTATCAACATACAAGGAAAATGCTCAAAAATTTTGGTTGGCCACAAATGAAAATTATCTGCTAAACCCTAGTATACTTTGACCCACTTACTTGTCCTTAAACCACTTGAGTTTCTGAAACCTAGAAGCAAATGTACCAATGAAGTTGATCTCTTTCATTTATTTCTGTAATAACAACTACACTATATTTTGTTCCTCTCAATTATCTTGATACTTCAATTATCACACACGCAAAAAGTAATGGCTCAAATGAATATCTTAAACACAAGAGCAAGTAATATCTTGAAGTAAATATCTGCTGAATCAATGGGGCTTAAATACAGAACGAAAATAGCACAAGATTTCTTGTAAGTCTAGCTTTCAAGGTCTTTCTTCTCTACGAGATAGTAGCTTTCCCTATAAGAAGCCATGTATCATCTGATGTCTTTCCTTCCACAAGTAAATAAATGCATGTAAGATGCTAAGCACAGCGTGTGGCACAAGGTGAGTCCAGCACCCACCTCTCTTCCTTCCAAGCTCCAGGTGCGTCCTGCATCATGCTCCCTGAGCCCTGCGGTCCCGCCAACTACAAGGTGCTCATTGTCTCTCCACCAAAGATCGCTTTCCTTATCCATTTCTGTGTGAAACCACAATAAACACAGCCACCTAGGCTTGAAATCTGCTCTTCTCAGTCACTTTTCTCTTCCTCACACCATCTCGGTCAGCCATTGTAAGCCTCCGAAATCAAATGTCGCTTCGTCCTCAGCACGCACCACCTCCTCAGAGGTTCTGCTTCACAGTAACTCTTTGTGTCTGAGGGAAAAAAAAAAGAAAAGAAAGAATGAAAGAAAGAGAGAGAGAGAGAGAGAGAGAGAGAGAGAGAGAGAAAGAAACAAAGAAACAAAGAAAGAAAGAAAGGAAGGAAGGAAGAAGGAAAGAAAGAAAGAAAGAAAGAAGGAAAGAAAGAAAGAAAGAAAGAAAGAAAGAAAGAAAGAAAGAAAGAAAGAAAGAAAGAAAAGGAAAAAATAAGAAAAGAAAAGCTGCTGGCTTATTAAATAAGACAAAATATTCTCAAACTCTCCCAAGTTATCTGTGGAAGGAGGCTCTTGAGTGGAGAGGGTGCTGGACTTTGTAGCGCAGACGCCCTAGCGGTTCCCTGGAGACCTCTGTCTAATTCCCATCCAGAGAACTCTGCTCGCTTTTAGATGAACCAGCTCGAGGGGACCTACGACCCTTCCTTTAACACTCTATACATTATAGCCTTGGATAGAATGTTCTAAATAACGTTTTGTTAAAGGTTTAGATAACAAGGAAAAATACACAGAAATAAAAGCATATTTTCAGTGACTTAGGCCTAATTTAAAAGCTACAGCTTACTCTTCAGCTGGAAGGCCCTCGTTTGATGGACACTATTTGGGATTGTCCCCAAACAAAGCTATATTCCTTCATATTAGAGAGGGGGGTGGGGGAGAAAGAGAAGGAAGGGAGGGAGAAGAGAAGAGTAGAAGGAGGGAGGGAGGGAAGAAGAGAAGAAAGGAGAAAAAAAGGCCTATAATAGTCATGTATCTATCACCTGTGAAATCCTTAAGAAACACACATCATACTAACTCAGTTTCCAGGAATGGAGATTTTTCAGAACTCCCCAGTGATGCTCAAGCTCCCGCCTCCTGCCACGAGCCTGGCCAGTCAGTCCTGAACGTGTCCCTGGTGAGCTGGAGGCAGTGGGGCAATCCGGTGGCTGAGAGCAGAAGTGTCTTTGAAAGTTTCAGGGTTTACCTTAAACATCCGTGTGAATGTTTCTTCCAACTTCATAATTCAGTAGTATTTGTCTTAATGTAAAAATTTCCCTACATCTACACATACAATCAATGCTTCAGGAATGTGCGTACATTTTCCTGTGGCTTTGAGAACCAGAAGAACCTTTACTCCCTTTGAGAAGCACAGGATTGGAAAGAGAAGTGGCTCCGCCACTCCCTGCAGGAGGCCCGTTCTAGGTCCTGCCTTGGATCAGCCTCTCTCACCACGACTAAGCTGGAAACTTTCTTCCTGCCTTCCAGGTGCCCCTACCCTAAGGAGTCAACATCACTGGGGCCTCTCAAGTCTACTCCTTTTCTTCTTTCTCCACAGATCACCTGTCCTGTTGCTGGATCACAAGCTCCCCATTCTTCTCTGTCCTGATTTCTAGGATCTGTGCCTTCTTTCTTTCTGCCCACCTTTGCCACTTTCTTCACCATTGTTTCATGCACACCTTGTCCTATTACATGACTCTGGCTTTCAACACTAAGCACAGTGGTTCCAAACAGACCACCTGCCCCTAGTAACCCCCTGAGCCCAACCCAACTCTTCCTGCATGCCTGTGCTGTAGGATTCCCAATGTATGACCCTGTGGGTTTTTACACTCTGGTCACCAGTCACGTCCCTTTTTCCTTCCTCGTGCCCCTGTGCATGGCCCCTTCATTCGTTTCCATTTGTTGAACAGCAGAATCAGCTACTTAATCTGTGGGACTCAGTGTAAAATGAAAATGTGAAGCCTCTTGATCAAAAATTATGAATTTCAAGGCAGCCATAGCAGAGCATTACATCAAGCATGAGGCCCCTCTAGACTGGGACCCTGTGTGGGACTCCACAGGGCCCAGGTCTGGGAAACTGGCTCTGGTTGCCACCTTATTCAAAGACTTTTTACTACATATTTTCTCTTACTGAAAGTAATTTCTAGCCAGCTTTTCTGACACCAGCTGTCTAGTTTTCCTATAAGCTGCTTCCATTTTAGTAATCCTATCATGCCATACCCTTGCTCATTCAACAATGATAAACATACTGTAAAACCACTGTGCTCTCCTGCTTTCTTATATGGCACCATTTTCATGCATTTATCCTGTTCTCTTGACACAAATGGCTATGTTTTGCCTCTACCTCTACGTTCAGGCTATTCCCTCAAACTGGAAGGCCTTTAACCCATTCTACCAATACATTCATTCCATAATCGCAGGCCTAGGTAAAAATTGCCCCAACTATTGGTCACTCCTCTTTGCCCCCAGATGAAATGACTTATCCTTCCTCTGAAGGCCCAGAACTTTTATTGTCTGTGTCAGGCAGATGGCTATTATTACTGTATTGCATGTAATTTTTTTTCTGTACATAGTGATTTGCATCCCCTATCTTAAAATCAACCTCTGTCTTTATCTCCTGAATACCCTGGGCATGTAGTGTGCTCAGTACATACACTATTTGTCTAAAGGTTTTTGAGTCTATTTTGAACATACCATGCAAAGAAGTCCTTTAACCCCAGACATTTAAATGCCTCTCTTCTTCAGTAAAATTCTGAAAGGGCACGTCTGCTCATTCTTTTCTTCAGAATGAGACCAGGATGTTTATCTATAGGATGGAGAAAGGGAGGGAGGGAGAGAAAAATAAAAGAGGGAATTGGAGATATTCCCAGTTCCTCCTAAACTGAGAGACGTCCAGACCTCTTGATTTATTGGTAGTGTCTCTCCCAGACTTTAGACATATGAATCTGCCTGTAAACACAGAATGCATTCCAAAGTCAAATGGGTTGGGGATTTGATTGCATATTAATGAATTTATGGCTTATGTTCTCCTCATTAGAGAAGATGACTAAAAGTAAACTGTGTAAAGTGAACATGGGAGTAAGGAAATTAAGGAATTAATAAAAGTCCTTTTTTTTTGTTTGTTTCTTCTTAGAGAATTGGGTGACTTCTGAAATGTACCCTCAGCAACATTGGGAATTTGATTAGCTTATTGAACTAACTATGTATTACTTACTAGTGTGCACTGAGGAGTTAAAGACTAATTAAATATGGTCTATGATTCTGAGTAGTAGCAGAAATGCCTTCTAGAAAAGGCGGGTTCTTGTCTCTGAAATGGGAGCTGGGGCAGGAGTGGCAGCAATGGAAAGAAGTAGATTATATGATGATCAAGTAGAAAATAACAAGAGCCAAGGTCATTCAGAGACCCTCCCAGGTGTTGGGATCTGGCCTTCCCCTGCCCCAGGAGAAACTCGTGATGAGAAATAAGTGACCAACAGCCAAAAGCTGCTAGGTGGGAGTCCGAGCGCGGAGCCAGAACATCTGTTTGGGAGTGTCATCTGTTTGGGAGCAGACACTGAAAGCTAGGAACAAGGACAGGCTGGCCAGAAGGATGCTAAATTTACCGCAACTGGGGAATCCAGGTATTAGTAAACAGAACTGCCCCGGGAGTGTTCTCAAATTAGTATAATACTCTCTCAAGACCTTCATTCATTTATTTTCTTTTAGAATGAAAAGCCATGTCATGGCCCTGGAAATTGTTATAAAACTAACTGATCCTCAAAAAGATCTCATGATCATACCAAAGAGTAAAAGCTATAAAATGGCTTCCGTAGCAGAGCAGCCTTAATAGGAGAGTACTGGGCTCTAAAATGTCATTATGCCATCTCTTTTTCATCCTGCCTCTCTTCTTTCCTGAAGAAAAAAGATAGTGGACTGCAGGGAAAACGGGAATCATCTCTGCATTTAGAAAGCAGAGGCAATGCATTGCATGTCCCAAAAAGGTCACTGGCAAAAGTGTCACATTCCCCCAAATTTGGTGAATGTCATCAGCCCCATTAGAATATTATCATGAATCATAAAATATTAGTTGTTTCGCACTTTAGAAAGTGCGGATGGAGAGGAAGAATTAGAGAGGATGATGAAATTCCCAGGAAAAATCAAAGACAACGAGATATCAACCTGGCACCCTGATAAAGCCTTGGTAGGCTAGGATGCACTGTACCAAGATGTGGGAAGCACCCCTGGGAGATACTTGAGAGAAGAGGGTGTCTTGCATACGGCAGTAGAAATGAAGCAGGCACCCTGAAACCAACATTGCATTCCCACTCCTTGAAGAAGAGATCATGAAATCATGCACACATAACAACATTCTGATGCTGAGCCCAGACTCCCCAGTGGACTTCTGCTTGGAGGGAGGGACATGAGGGGCTCAGGCTTATAGGAAGGTTTCAGGAGTATAGTTTAACATGGCTTTCAGAATTGTTTGTGGTAGGGCAGGCGGTTTGTTTATTTTTTAAATTTTGTTTGATTTTGCTTTTTGAGAACCACATAGTTTCAGCATCATATCTTAGTCTTTGACTCCGAATGGCTGTTGCAGCGTCTGCGTTAAAGTAGAATGGTCCTTAAAAAGAGTGGGAGGTGTTGAATGACATTTATTGGGGTTTAAAAGGCTGGGGGGCACTTCTGCAGTACTCAGCAGGCAGCTGACCACAACTTTGCTACAACTATTGTAGAGATGACAACAGGAAAGTATCTATTCTAAAACAAGGTCAATAATCAATTTAGGGAGTTTCTAACAGGGGAGCCTAGCTGATCAAATTTCCTGAATAGCAGAGTTATACCACTGTCTGTCCTGACTCTGGAAGACAGAGTTCAGGAGAGGAGAGGAAGGGAAATGGCACAAATGATCTGATTAGTGCAGTTGCCCCATTCCACACCTGGTGTGGTCTCAGACCTCACAGCAGACCACCCTCATTTCCAGCAAGTAAGTGGCAAAGCCACAGCTAGAAATAAAATCTGATTCTAGAGAACATTGCTCTTGCACTGCATCATCATAACTGGTTTTGGTTTTGCTAAAATAGAAAACATTTCTAAAAGAAAGAATCAGCCTAAGAAAAGAGAAAAATAGATCAAATTCAGGTCACTACAACTGGAATTACTATCATTAATTCTGGCTAGTGAAATCCCAGCCACCATATCCTCAACCTCCAGCACCTGCTGGACAACTGTAACCCTTAAGATTAAAATATATATAAAATTTAGTGCTATTTGTGCAACTTCCATTTGCCAAGCAAAAGTGTTACTTGCTTTCTGTATTTGATCGTCACAGTCGGGCCGGTTATAATCCCAGTTTTATAGCTAAGGACACTAAAGTTATATGACTCCCATAACACCGAGTCTGGCTGTTTGAATGTAACACACAATACATCCTCACTGCTTTGTCTGCTCTCACTCTCGGTAAGGCCTTTCTGTCCTGAGTGCATGAATTGGTTATACCTCAGGACAAGCATAGGTCACAGGACAAGCAATATGAAAGGTAGGAAACATTTAACGCAATATTTGGTTAAAACACATCTATTGTGCCCTAATCAATGTAACCATGTACATGTAATACAACCTAGACATATCCAACGATCCATTCTTTTGCATGTCAAACCACCCAGTTGTCAAACTGGTACAATTTGCCCAGGATTAACATTATACAATGACTTTAATGTTTAACCATTACATATCCCAATGTAAAAAATGAGCTAAATAAATCACATGGATTTAGAAATTCAAACATTTCTGACAGCGTTAATGGATATATAGTATAAACTTCCAAGGTTATCATCCCTGCCATTGCTGGTTTTAACTTCCTATAAGTTTTCCCAAATAAATGTTAATTTCCCTAAAACTACAAAATGATTAGCTGACAAATGTTTAAAAGAAATATATTTGGGCACAAGGGAAAAAAAACAGTCTAGTAATTTTCCATCAGATAATTTTTTCCAAAACTTTATTTGCTCTTAGATAATATAGTATGTTTTGGATTTTAAATCTCAGACTTGGAATGCTTGTATCTCAATGAGAAACACATTCTTCTGCAGAAAAAAAAAAAAAAAAAGCTTTGTTAGCAGAGTGAACAAAAATTATAACTTTAATGAAAGATTATGCTCTACTTCAGATAGAATCTGTGCCATGTTTAGCCATACGCATGATGTAGTTTGATGCATACCTCCCCCACCCAAAAAAAACTTACAAATTACAGCAAAAAGCTCTTTGTCACTTTCTTGCCTCAGTGCCAAAATTGTCACTGTTTGTTACTGCTCTAGACTGGATAAAAGGCAGTTGTCAAACCATATGTTGCCTTTGAGGAAAACTATAGCTGTCAATACTAATACCTTAGAGATGGCTACGCTATCATGTTATCTCAGGCAGAAGTGAGACATAAAACATATGAATATTGATGGAAGTTTGGAAGCATAGAGAATCAATAAACAGAGTGAGTGAGGGCTATGAGGGATCTGGAGAAGCATTAAAGAAAGCTCCACCAATTAATTGCTAATTTTATTTTTGGTTGCATTTGTTCTTTTTTTTAATTTTTTTTATTAGTTTCTGCTTTATAACAAAGTGAATCAGTCATACATATGCATTTGTTCTTTTATATCTTGTCCTTAATACAACCTACTTTCAGTTATTAGCATTTAATTAGATGCCAGAAAAAAACCCACTCCTTGGAATAAGAGAAAGTAACAGCTAGTAATAAAGAGAAAGAAAAAACTGGTTTCAATATTAAACTTCAGAAAGGTTTAAAATGCTAAAATATTAAAACAAAATGTAAGATGATTGGAGATTGGAAAGTTTCAGCAGATACCTTTCAGAAGATACCTTTCACCAGCTGTTGACAAAACTCTGTAGGAGAAATACTGTAGCAGAAATGTTTGGCCTTTTTTGTTCTTGATAAAATTGTATGAAAGAAATTTAAGACTGTTAGAGAAATTTTTTAAAAGAACTCAAATAGATACCTCTCTCAAATTTTTAGTCAGGTTAATAAAATGTGTATTTGAGGACAAACTTTAAAATTGAAAAATGTAAGAAGTAGATAAATGTTGTTCCTGAATTTCACTTCCCACTATTGAAAATGAATGGGTGAAGTTATCCACAGGTGAGTAATTCCAGGCACCAGAACCTATAGCACTCCCCAAAGTCACAAAACACTTTTTCTCATTTTCCTGTAAGTTATATAGAGAATAGTTCTCTTCTGCAGCAAGTTATAAAGAATGCAGATACTCTGCCAAACATGTCACAAAGACGATGAAAAACCAAACTACCGGTTATCAGTATAGGCTCTTTTAGTTCAGCTGACATCATGATGACTTTTGTAATGGTCACTTGGAAGTACTTATCCATCAAAGCACGTGAAAGAACGCTGAGTGGTGCACCGATTCAAGCTGTACCAGATACTGCTACTTCATCACTGGCTTATTAGATTCTGAAAGCTTTTAGACAAATAAACTATTTGGGGGGTTGCTTTGTTTTGTTTTGTTTTCACTAAAACTAGGAAACCAGGAGTCCTGAACTTGCATTCTTAATACAGCCTAAAATCTGTAATGTAAATAGTATAAACACATAACATAAACAGCACAAGTTAAAACACGTTATTGCCTATAATGTCCTCATTTATTAATGAGCTCATTAGGAAAATAAATACTTCACTAGTTTGAGTGTTCACAGCAACTAATCTGTATAACATACCAATGACCTATGTACTATTTTCTGTGATGACATATATTTCCACCCACAGCTTTACAAAAGAAGAATGAGAAAAATTGCATTTTGGAGACTATCAAACTTGTCAAGAACTTTGAAATCATCTAATCCAGTTTTTCACAGTCTAAGACCTAAACACTGGTGGTACACTTAGAGAGCTTTAAATAACTTTGAATAACCGTCTAAGGAAACGACTCCCTTTTCAGTTTTTTCCCTTCCAATTAAGTCAAGGAAAAGAATCTCAATTATTCATCTTTTTTAACAAAGAGAGAACTGGCCTCATGTAGAGCCTTCACTAGGCCATGGTACCCAGTGTTGTTCTGATACACTGTGTTCATTTTTAGATGTGGCTTCTATTCATAGCATTGTTATCCATTTTTCAGTTACAGTACTGATATGGAGTTTCCTACATAGATAAATTTACTTTTGTGAAATAAAAGTGTTTTTATCCTGTGGATATGACTATTTATTTTAAAATTCATTGGTGTAAACAGCAGGATGTGTATTTTGAACAAGTTGTTTCTAATCTACACTCCAGGGACAGTTCATTATTTAATCAGGACTCAGTACCTAAAGAGAACTATACTTAAAACACACAACATGTCCCTAATCAAACCTATACCAAATGCTTTGTTAATTAGTATAAGGTGTGTTAGAAACCATCTTTGTTGGTTTAAATGAATGTTATTCAAGAGAAGCAATGAGTTAGGAGGAGTGCTGCACTCGGTTCCTGAGCTCTACTGATCCTGAATCTTCCTATTGCATGGAGGACCCTGTAGCCTGATCTTATGCCAGGATGGCTTCAATAAGTATACCGCAATCAGAACACTGTCATCAGAACACTGTGATGTCCCTTTTGGAGTAGACTTTCTTGTTAGAGCTAGTTTACTTAGGACAGAAGTGGGACTTCAAATGTTCTTTACATTTTTCTACAGTTTTCAAGTTTTCTACAATAAGCATATAAATTCATTTTAATAAAAGAATTTTTCAACATCTTAAAACACATCAGCAGTTTAAGTAAATTATGGTATATATGCTTTCAGGTTTGCTTTAAAATGTGGTTTTTTCTGCATTTAGGATTTTTCCTTGAAAATTCAGCATTATAAGTCCTTGGATATATTTTTCTCTGAATAAATCTAACACCAAAAAAGACTTCCAGCTCTGTTGCCAATTAAGAACTCATGCCAAGTTGCAGAAGCAGAAAAAAATGGTAGAAGAAAAGGCCCAGTTCCTTTTGGCCTCTCAGACAAGGTAAAGCAGTCAGAAAGATCAAATGAATGGTTTCTTTTTAAGTTTGGCTTCCTGAACAGGTAGATCAATTCACAGTTTTCATTTCTGTCTTACCACTTTGCACAGTCAAACATGGGCTATATAAAGGCGTCATTATTAGGGAAAGTCTCTTTGCAGAATCTCCAAGTACAGTCATTTGGATGGCCAGGCCCTTTTTTCACCAGGCACAGCCTCTTGTGAAGTAGGTGTTGGGTGTCCAATTGCCCTGAAATGTGCCTCAGCATTGACTAGTGACTGATGTCCCAATTATTCTACAGAACACAGCCTACGTACTCTAAGAGATCAGCTCAGGGCCCAGGTAAACTCAAAGAAGAAAAAAACTTCTTAAAATGATGCTTATTTAGCCTAAAGAAACTTTTGGAATGTGAATCATTTACATTTCAACAATAAAAACAACTACAAGGCTTTTTTCCCCCCATTTTTGAAGAGAAGAAAACACTGAGTTGTGACCCCATACAAAGAACTTGACATTTTGGTCCCTAACATGTGATTTATTCTTTTTAAATCAAGATTGTTTACTTTAGTAACAGATCAGAGAGACTTATTTTGTCTTAAATGTTTCCAGAACGTGCTTCTTTCTGAGGAGCCCACTGCAGTAATATAAACTTGTACATATGTTCACACACAATTATAAGCTTAGAAGAGATCATAATTCCATGACTTCATCACAGTGGCTTGCAAGGCTGGAATAGTAATTACAGCTGTGCTCACTGTATTCATTACAGTCTTCACAAAAAAATTCTTTATATGAAATAATAAGCACCATCAAATTGTTTTTGAAATAAGGTAGTATATAAATAGAATAAACAAATATATTGGAATCTAAGTGATGATTCATTCTACAGTTCAGTATAATATTTTTAACAATTTATAACTTTCTTTAATTTAGCTCTCTTGAAGAAATAATAACATGTGTACAGATAGCTAGGTAAAAGCAACTCATGCAGTCAAGCATAGTCATGAAGAAAATCAGTAAAGCTAATTTTAAAATAAATCTTCAATAAATACGAAGGTAGACAAGAAAACTCCTCAAACTACTTAATTATCGGCATTTGTATTATACGTTAGAAACTCCTCCTAAGATTTTGAATGGATTTACAATGTGTGAAAAGTACTCCAACCTTGAGTACTGTCTCATATGAAAACTGCCAAGGTCAAGAAACAGTATAATTTAACCAACCTGAAGATAAATGAAGCTTGTCTTTCAGGCTTCATATCACCCCAATATCGTGCCTTATGATTTAATAAATCATGATTATCATGATAGTTATAGCTGGTAGAAAAGAAAAAAGTTAACATACTAAATTCTAATGTTTAATAAAATAGAAAATAAATAGCATATCAATTAGGGGGAAAGGAAAAAAGGAGGAATTTTCGTATAATGTTATTCAACATATTCTCTCAAAAGTACATGTGGCATGTAGCTACTTCTCAAAGTTACTTGCCAAGAAACTATTCTGTTGTTTTGTTTTATTTTTGTTTTTGTCATTTGACTTTACTTGGGACTTTGTTTTGAGGAATATGCTTGGAAAATATCAAATTATCTGAAAAATTTATAGGCACCTAAGTACTCTAGTAGTCTGAAACAATATTCATGCAACAAAATCGAAGGCCTATTACATGCTCTTTGACAGTAGGATTAATTTAAAACTACAATACATAGGCCTTTTCCTTAAGGAATTTCCCATAAAGTGGTCATTTTAGGTCTTTCAGCTATAAATTTCCAAAGGGGCACATGTAGCAAAATAAATGAGATCAATCACAATTTTCTGTGTTCCTCAGTTAAAATGTTAACATAATCCCTCTTCTATGATTCTTTGCTGTCTTCAGATAAGCAACTGTTACCACGCCAGACAGAGAAAAACTGTTCTATAGAATTCTCCAAGGACAGTGCTGATCAATTTTAACCTGCTCTGGGCATTGAAATTGTGTATGTAAAGGAGACCTAATGGACATATTTACCTGTAAAGATACCTGGAGGCATTGTTAAACCTAACCTTATGAAGGTAATAGTAAAATTTATCAAGAATGACAATTTGCACATTTTATAATGAGAACCATATTCAGTTCATGATATGTATTTATATTTAATGGAGAGGGAAGATGATGTGTGTTTCCAAACTAGATATGAGTACTCCATCACCCCAAGGAGAGAATAATCAGAGCAAAAATAAGACATGAAATTCTCAGATTTTTAATTTTAAAAGTAGTCCAGCTGTCTGACAGTAATATTTGGAAGAAGACGTGACCAGGCACAGGGGTTTTTATCACTGTCTCCTACCCCAAAACTAGCTGAAGAGACTTAGACTGGAAGGTAGAGGAGATGGTCCACTTCTCTTCGGGCAGACCTCCAGGGAAGGACACATTCTGAGGACCCCATTGTCAGGGCATGTGCTGTCTGCTTGTCGGGAACTCCGGGCAGCAGCCTGACTAAAGCTCCTTCTGTTTCCATAGGGCAATAAGGGATGAGAAGCTGCGGGGCAGCCCAGACCACGTGGGCTCAGAGCCCAGGGAGTCTTTTTCAGTCCCATCTGCAAGTGGCAAAGCAAAACAACAAAAGAACATGGAAGTTAGCTGAGAAATGAAATGACCTGGAGGTCTGCAGAGGCCATGTAGCCAGAATGAGCAGAGCTCAGAGTGAGGCAAACACAGGCATCTCGACAGATCCCAGCATGGGTCGTGTAGTTCTCCCAGAGCGAGCTCGTGATGTGAGCCCCCAGAACTTAGATGATTTCCTGAAGAGAAGTAAAACACTGGACGATGTCTGAGCTCATCTGCAATTGACTAGATTAAGTTTCCTACCATCAAGCAGAAAGAGGACTGAGAAGGTAACATTAAATTGATCTGCAAGAAAAAGCGTTACATTTTCCACATTCTTCTCTGAAAATAGTACCCACAACACAATGACCTATATGGTATAATCAGTAAATTCTGATACTAATCTCAAGTTTTTCCTCACTAGAAAACTAGTGATAACTGACCCTGAGTGACAAAGACACTGGTCTTATCAGAAACCTCTGTGTCCCTCTTGTCCCCTGCTGTCAACATTGCTATGGCTGCTTCTGGGCTTTCATTCCTAAGAAATCATCTTTTCCTTGTACCTTTTCAAATTATAATTTTTAAGTATTGAATCATTATCAGCTGATTTCTATGAAAGCTTTGGCTTCCTTCCAATTTACTTGACAAAATACCGGCTGTGAGGATGCAATGTTCCACCCGTATTGTCTAACTCTTTAATCTAATCTAAGCTATTTTAAATAATCTGTGTCTGTATTTCTGGGGACTGGGTTTTCTCTGCAACAGCAGAAATTCTGTAAATATGGCACAAGAGGAAGGACACTGTGAAAGGCTTACAGTTGGAAGAGTCAGTTATTGTTTGTCACACAAAAACTCAGTAAGTACTTGTGGGAATTAGGGGGATAAGAAGCCAGTAAATGAATCTGAGCTTCTGTAGACCTTCTGTTACATACTCATGTGAACACTATAATTCATACAGAGCACCATTAAAAATGACTCCAGAGGCAGGAGCTGAGAAACATCTAATACGAAAAGACCACACCAACTTCTGGAAAACATTTACCTCTTTATACTGTACTCACTGATTTCCTTGTCTGCTTTCTAAATCAGATCATCAACTCCTTGAAAGCAAGGGCTGTTTTGTTCATTGTTGTCATAACTAAGCCCTATAACAATGCCTAGAGTATAATAGGTATTCAATAAATACTCATAAAAGGAAAAAATAATCTAATGCAAGAAACTGTTCATTACTACATTCACAGATCTCTCCAGCTGTGTGTAAAATATACAACATCAATCAGAACAACAAGTTAATTGTTCTTTCTCATATCCTGCTTTATGTTTAAATGAGATCATTCCAGCAAGAACTGGAACTTCCTCCAATCATTAAGAACAAACCACAACATCCATTTCAAGATACACAGGAAATTATGTCTAAAGCTGTTGCTTGGCTAGTGGAATGTTCCCATTGGAATGGAAATTCTCCCATGTATACACAGGTTGAACAATTTGAATTGAAACTTCTGATTCAATTCAGCCAGTGATGTCACTACCTCTTTACATTTTAAGTGTTTTGTATTTGTTTTTTGTGTATTAACCTTAAGAAGGGGCCATTAAAGTTGAAAATACCAGTCCATTCCAGTAGACTGACAAAGTTTCTGCATGTGCTTTCTTATTTCAGTAGTCTTTTCGTTCGTATTATCTAATTTAATCCTCTCAAAATTCCTACAAACTATATCCCCTCTTACCATTTAATGAGTAAAGTGAGGCTAACAGACTTGCTCAAGGTCACATTTTTTAAATGGAAAATCAAGACCAAAGTCCATCTAGGTCTTCTAATTCTATAGCACTCTCCCCCTCACTCTACACTACCTTACTGCCTTTTTTATGGAAAATATGCCATTTTGGAATGTTTTGCTTAGAAAACTAGAAACTTTTCTTTTGTTTCATAGAGGTATATTTAACAGTCTTAATTATGATTGTGAGTCAGTAACACTAAAGAAGAAGAAAAAACAAGTGTAATTGCTATTTATCTGTTAAAATGTCTGGGACATAAATATACACCTTCGGGTAACGTTTTTTCCTGAGAAGAGTTTGTGGATGCATTATCTCATTTCCTGTGGCAAAGTTTTCTCGTCCTGGCTCTAAGTGCAGACTGAGACAGAGAGCCAGCGTGTAACTCCGGATGGAATCCTGGCAGGGGGAGTCCTGGCTTCACTACAGCTTGCTGTCACCCAGAAACGCTAAGGGAATATGCAAATGTTCAGTGGATTTGCAAAAGTGGATTACAGTGTGAATACTGGTTTTCTTTTTTTTAAGTAATTCACACTGACTTTTATTCTGTACATAAGCTTGACATCTTACTAAATGCGTGTAAATAATTTGACCATACATTCACAAGGGAAAGGAAGCAGTTATTTTTAGTCATTATTACCATTTAGTCTAATTCCTGGCATATATGTGGTAGGTGCTTCATAAGAGCATGAATTTAGTATAAGTGTATGTGTGAAATATTATTTGTTATTATGAAGAAAACCTCTCACTTCCCTACCTCCTCCACACCTTGCTTCTAAGAGGTAGATTGTGTGATGATCAGTGTGGTGGATATGAGGATGCAAACACAACAAAGACAGACAAACTTATCTGCTTAAGAAATAATGTAAAGGTATAGAAATATCAGGGAAGAATTCCGGGAAGTGGAAAAAGATAAAGTGAGCTAGAGGAACTGCAAGATGAGTTTTCATGAAGAAAGGAACCAAAGGCAGAAAAAGAAGTTGGAGAGGAGTAGAACAAGAATTTCTAATGGCTCTTTTAAAGCTTACTTTATGGTCTTTGAGACTACACACTCCATTGCCTACAAAATCTTTAGTGAAATCTCTTACTCTCTAACATCATGACAGTCGATTTGTTTCAAGGACATGCAAAGAAATTCTATATACTTCAAGGTGGGAAAAGAGGTTGCTTAGATCTGTGTCTACTAGCTTAGTGTTTATAGTATCTTTTCATCATGTATGCAAATTCATAGACTTTTAGAATGAAAAAGATCCCCAGAGAATCATTATCTAATCCTCTATGCATACAGAGAGGAAACCGAGACAGATAAATTAATTGACTTTTACTGTATTTCATTAGATCTAAGAGTCATAGTAAGATACACCATTTTTTTTAAATACATCACCAAGGAAGAAAACAGAATGTCATTGATTAAATTATAACACAATATTCTTCATAAATTAGAATTTTATTTTATGCTTAATGAAAGAGCTATTTTAAAACATGTCAAAAGACATCATGAAGAAATAGTCAGCCAAATCCAAAATGTGAGAAATTCTATTACAAAAACATACCTGTTTATTTAACAACAGCAAAAATAGCATAAAGAGTGAACTATTATAGATTAAAAGAAAGTTGAAACATATTAACCAAATACAACATGTAGATCTTGTTTGAAACCTAATTCTAACAAACCAACTGTACAGATTAATTTTTCAGGTAAGCAGGAAAAACTGAATATGGACAGGGTATTAACTTTTATTAAAGAATTATTATTACTCCTAGTGAGTGAAATAATACTATGATGGTTATGTGTTTTTTGAATTCCTTATATGTTAGAGATACACAGTGAAGAATTTAAGAATGATGTGATATCTGGCATTTGATTTTGAATACTCTATTGCCCCCCCCCCAAAAAAATAGGAGCAGGGAAAGAAAAAACAAAAAATTGCAGGAAATTGGTAACTTTGGAAGCTAGATAATAGATATACTTGGGTCCATTACATTATTGTCTTTACTGGGTATGCTTTAAAGAGTCTATTAAACATGAGTTTTATTATATAATGTATATTAAATATACAACATATATAAATAAAATGTGTTAAATTGTTTTCAAAACATCAAAGTCAAACACTTCTGAATCACTTTTTAGAAATAAACTGTTTTATAATAGTTTAAGATTTACTGAGAAGTTACAGAGATAGTACAGAGTTTCAATATACCCCATACCCAGTTTCCCCTATTATTAACATTTTGTATTTGCATGATATATTTGTTGCCATGAATGAACTAATAGTGATAAATTATTAACTAATTTAACTAATTATTTTAACTAAATTTAACAATTACTCAAATTTCTTTAGTTTTTACCTAATGTCCTCTTTATGTTCCAGAATATCATCCATTACATAACATTACATTTAGTTGTCATTTCTCCTTAGTCTCCTCTTAAATGTGGCAAACCCTCAAATTTTCCTTGTTTTTAATGACATTAACAATTTGGGGAAGTACTGGTCAGGTATTTTGTAGAATGTCCTCTATTAGGATTTGTCTTATGTTTCTCTCATGATTAGACTGGGGCCATATGTTCTGTAGAATACCATAATATATCAAGGGTATATATTATCAAGGCGACATCATCATGGTTGATGTTGACCTTGAACACCTAGCTGAAGTCATGTTTGTCACGTTTCTCCACGGTAAAGTTCCATACTATATGCTTTGGAAGAAAGTTACTATGACCAGCCCATAATTAATTTATGCTCCACCTCCTTGAGGGCAGGGTATCTATGTAAGTTATTTGAAATTCTACTGCAGGGATATTTGTCTTCTCTTCCCCATTTTTTAATTTATCTAATCATTTATTTAATGTCAGTATGTACTGACAGATACTTATTTTATACTTTGGGTTATAATCCAATTCTATTCTTACTTTGTCACTCAAATTGTTCCAGTTTTGACCATTGGGAGCTCTTCAGTTGGCTCCAGTGTTTCTTTAACACATCCTTATTATTGTGGCTTTTTTTTTTTCAGTACTTCTTTATTTACTGTCACCATAAGATTCTCCAGACTCATATATTTCCTAGCCCAGGAGAATCATTTTTAACTGAGTCATCAATATCCATGTTTTTCCACTTACTTTGTCCTCTGCATTATCAAGAACATTAGTGAAGAAGCGTATTATATAAAAGTGTTCCAATGTTGTGTTACAATTTTCTTCCAAGATGCTGACACCCATTCTGAATAGAGCTTTTGGAAAAATATCAAAACATAAACAGAACTTTTTTTTTAAATTATTTATTTATTTATTTATTTATTTTTGGCTGTGTTGGGTCTTCGTTGCTGCACGTGGGCTTCCTCTAGTTGCAGCAAGTGGGGCTACTCTTCATTGTGGTGCATGGGCTTCTCACTGCGATGGCTTCTCTTGTTGTGGAGCTGGGCTCTAGGCATGTGGGCTTCAGTAGTTGTGGCTCACAGACTCTAGGGCACAGGCTCAATAGTTGTGGTGCATGGTCTTAGTTGTTCCGCGGCATGTGGGATCTTCCCAGAACAGGGCTTGAACCTGTGTCCCCTGCATTGGCAGGTGGATTCCTAACCACTGCATCACCAGGGAAGCCCCAGAACTTTTTTATATAGCTGTGAACACGTTTTATCATACACTTTCAGTTACAAATATTTCACATCTGCCAGGTGGCAGATAGCAATTTTAAGACCCTTTAGTAAAGTTCTCACAGTGACAAAATTCTCTCCTTTTTATTTTATATAGAAACTTACTTATTTAGCTTTCACTTTGAAGACATTTTTTTGCTGGATATGGACTTCTAGGTTGGCAGCTATTTTTTTTTCCCTCTACTATCTAGATCCATAGCCTAGATACAAGTGGGTGTCTTGGTCTCATGACTGAACTAAAATTATTGCTAGTGGGGAATTCCCTTTCTCCCCACCTGGCTCCAGGCATTCAGACTTTAAAGAATTTTAAATCTAGTGATTTCTTCCTTCCATAATTTCAATTAAGAAGTCAGCTGGGGCTTCCCTGGTGACGCAGTGGTTGAAAGTACGCCTGCCGATGCAGGGGACAAGGGTTCGTGCCCCGGTCTGGGAAGATCCCACATGCCACGGAGTGGCTGGGCCCGTGAGCCATGGCTGCTACACCTGCGTGTCCAGAGTCTGTGCTCCACAATGGGAGAGGCCACAACAGTTAGAGGTCCGTGTACCGCAAAAAAAAAAAAAAAAAAAAAAGTCAGCTGTGTATCTTTAAGTCAGTGCTTTTAACATTTTATGTCTTCTCTCCTTTTAATTTTTTCCCCTTTGGTTTTAATCATTTTGCTATAATATATCTAGTTGATATCACGTGACAAATTTGGAAAATTCTCAATCACCATGTCATTGAATATTGATTCTATCCCATTCTCTCCACTATGTCTGCTATTCAGATTATGCCTGTGTTAGATATTTAAATCATACCTCACACTGTTCTCTTTGTTTTTCAGTCTTTCTGACCTTGAATCTGAGTATTTCCTTTGGACCCATCTTCCAGGCCCTGTATTCTCTTCTCTAATTTGCAGGTAATTCATCCATTGAGGTTTTGTTTTCTTTCTTCTTACTATTCCATTTTCATCAGGTATTTTTTGTTTGTTTCCACTTTTCTGACAAATTCTCAAGCATGTTTTGAATTCCTTGAATATATTAATCATAATTATTTTAAAATCTGTCTCTGATAACACATAATTATTTTAATTCCCTCTGGGTCACGTTCAACTTGTATTGTTTCTCTTTGGCTTGGGCTATTCTTTGTTTTTTTCATTTGTCTAGTTACTTTTTTATGGAATGTCAGACATTGTATTTGAAATTTTATAGAGATAATTTTAGACTCTGAATTATGTCAAGTATGTCTGACAGAATTTACTTTTATTTTTGGCAAGAAGGTAGACTAGGAAAAGTAGGAATTTTAGAGTATCTTAATAAAATTATGTACCAAGATAATCTGAAATTAAACATAAAATCCTTGAGAGATGATATTTTGATGGATTACTCTTACTCCTAAAGGGTAGCTATTGGAACCCAACCAAAAGTTTGTTTAGGTTTTTTTCCTCATACTGCTTATTCTCCTCAGGTTCTGACTCCCATTTTTGCCCCTTCAGCCTAAGAAATCTGTTGTAAGACTTGTTCATCTTTTTATAATCTCCACCACCACTTTCAGAATCACAAGATTTCTCTGGATAAAAACAGCCTCCAATTCTGGGCTCATATTTCTATGGTTCTCTCCTCTCCCGGATATTGGCCCTGCAATTCCTTACTGCTTTGGTACTTTTTTAATTCCTCAAAAAAAATTTTTGTCCACCTTATCTAGTTGTTTAAAGTGGGAACGTTGGTCCAAACTATTTATCCTATGATGGCCTAGAGCAGAATATTTTACTCTTCATTTCTAATATCAAGTCATACTATTTGTATTCTCAGTGAATGATATTATAAATAAATGATAATATCAAAATTAATTAAAATCACTTATTATTATCAATTTATAGAATCAGTCTACAGATAAAACATATTGACTAAATATAAAAAGGAAAAATATAAATGCTCTAACTTTAATCATAGGAAGTAACTTACTAGAAATTAAGTGATAGGGCTCAAGAAACAAGAAAAATCTCAAATAAAAACCCTAACTACCATCCAAATGAGTTAGAAAAAAAGAACAGGCAAACCCCAAAGTTAGCAGAAGAAAGAAAATAATAAACATCAGAAAAGAAATAGATAAAATGGAGACCAAAAAAACAACAGAAAACATCAATATAACCAATAGCTGGTTTCTTGAAAAGATAAACAAAATTGATAAGCCATTAGCAAGTCTCATTAAGACAAAAAGAAAGAAGATCCAAACAAACAAAATAAGAAATGAAAGAGGATAAATAACAAACAAAATCACAGAGATACAAAAAAATCACAAGAGAATATATGAACAGTTATATGCCAAAAAATTGAACAATCTAGAAGAAATGGACAAATTTTTAGAAACATATAAACTTCCAAGAATGAATCAGGAAGAAGTAGACAGTCTGAACAAACTGTTCATTCATAGTGGAACTGAATTTGTAGTTTAAAAACTGCCAGCAAACAAAAGACCAGGAAATCAGGAAAAAGACAAGGATGCCCACTCTCACCACTATTATTCAACATAGTTTTGGAAGTTTTAGCCACAGAAGTCAGAGAAGAAAATGAAATAAAAGGAATCCAAATTGGAAAAGAAGAAGTAAAACTGTCACTGTTTGCAGATAACAAGACACTACATAGAGAATCCTAAGATGCCACCAGAAAACTGCTAGAGCTAATCAATGAATTTGGTAAAGTAGCAGGATACAAAATTAATGCACAGAAATCTCTTGCATTCCTATACACTAATGAAAAATCTGAAAGAGAAATTAAGGAAACACTCCCATTTACCATTGCAACAAAAAGAATAAAATACCTAGGAATAAACCTACCTAGGGAGACAAAAGACCTGTATGAAGAAAACTATAAGACACTGATGAAAGAAATTAAAGATGACACAAACAGATGGAGAGATATACTATGTTCTTGGATAGGAGGAATCAATATTGTGAAAATGGCTATACTATCCAAAATGATCTACAGATTCAATGCAATCCCTATCAAATTACCAATGGCATTTCTCACAGAATTAGAACAAAAAATTGTACAATTTGTATGGAAACACAAAAGACCCTGAATAGTCAGAGCAATCTTGAGGGGAAAAAAAAAACAAAAAATGGAGCTAGAGGAATCAGGCTTCCTGAGTTCAGACTATAAAACAAAGCTATAGTCATCAAAACAGTATGGTAGTGGCTCAAAAATAGAAATATAGATCAATGGAAGTGAGTAGAAAGCCCAGAAATAAACCCACACACCTCTGTGCAACTAGTCTACAACAAAGGAGGCAAGAATATGCAATGGAAGAAAGACAGTCTCTTCAATAAATGTCTCTGGGAAGACTGGACAGCTACATGTAAAAAAATGAAATTAAAACACTCTTTAACACCATACACAAGAATAAACTCAAAATGGATTAAAGATGTAAATGTATGATCAGACTTATAAAACTCTTAGAGGAAAACATAGGCAGAACACTCTCTGACATAAATCACAGCAATATCTTTTTCGATTTGTCTCCCAGAGTAAGAAAGAAAAATGGAAAGAAAAACAAAACAAACAAATGAGACCTAATTAAACTCAAAACATTTTGAACTGCAAAGGAGAACATAAACAAAATGAAAAGACAACCCACAGAATAGGAGAAAATATTTGCAAATGATGAGACTAACAAGGGATTAATCTCTAAAATTTACAAACAGCTCATATAGCTTAATATGATAAAAATAAACAACCCAATCAAACAATGGGCAGAAGACTTAAACAGACATTTCTCCAAAGAAGACATACAGATGGTGAAGAGGTACATGATAAGATATTCAACATCAGTAATTAGTGGAGAAATACAAATCAAAATTACAATGAGATTTCATCTCACACCTGTCAGAATAGCCATCATCAAAAAATCTACAAACAATAAATGCTGGAGAGGTTGTGGAGAGAAACGAACTCTCCTACAATGTTGGTGGGAATGTAAATTGGTGCAGCCACTGTGGAGAACAGTTTGGAGGTTCCTTAAAACACTAAAAATAGAGCTATCATATGATCCTGCAATCCCACTCCTGGCATATGTCCGGAAAAAACATGGTCCAAAAGGATACATGCACCCCAATGTTCATTGCAGCACTGTTTACAATACCCAAGACATGGAAATAATCTAAATGTCCATTGACAAATGAATGGATAAAGAAGATGTGATACATAAACACAATGGGATATTACTCAGCCATTAAAAAGAATGAAATAATGCCATTTGGAGCAACATGGATGGACCTAGAGTCTGTCATACTAAGTGAAGTAAGTCAGACAGAGAAAGACAAATATCGTATGATATCACTTATATGAAGAATCTGTTAAAAAATTATAAAAATGAACTTATTTATACAACAGAAACAGACTCACAGACTTGGAGAACAAACTTATGGTTACCGGGGGGAAGGGTGGAGGGGAGGGATAGTTAGGGATTTTAGGATTGACATGTACACACTGCTATGTTTAAAATGGGTAACCAGGACTTCCCTGGTGGTCCAGTGGTTGGGACTTTGCCTTCCAATGCAGGGGTGCAGGTTCGATCCCTGGTCGGGGAGCTGGGATCCCACATGCCTTGTGCCCAAAAAAACATAAAAGAGAGGCAATGCTGTAGCAAATTCAATGAAGACTTTAAAAATGGCCCACATCAAAAAATAAAAAATCTTAAAATGGATAACCGACAAGGACCTACCATGAATTCACACGCACTGTGAACTCTGCTCAATATTATGTAACAACCTAAATGGGAAAAGAATTTGAAAAAGAATAGATACATGTATATGTATAAATGAATCACTTTGCTGTACACCTGAAACTAACACAACACTGTTCATCAACTATACTCCAATATAAAGTAAAAAGTTTAAAAAAACACGAATGGATAAAGAAAAAGTGATTATATATATATATATATATATATATATATATATATATATTAATGGAATGTTACTCAGACATAAAAAAGAATGAAATTCTGACATATTTGCAGCATGGGTGGACCTAGAAGGTATTATGCTAAGTGAAATAAGACAGAAAAACCAAATAGTGTATGTCATCATTTATACAGAATCTAAAAAATAAAACAAACAAGTACTATAACAAAACAGAAACTGACTTACAGATATAGAAAACAAACTAGTAGTTACTAGTGGGGAGGGGGAAAGCATGAGGAACACAATAGGGATAAGGGATTAAGAGATACATACTACTATGTATAAAATAAATAAGCTACAGCTATATATTGTACAGAACAGGGAAATATCACCATTATTTTATAATAACTGTAAGTTGTGTACAATCTATAAAAATATTGATTCACTATGTTGTACACCAAAAACTAATATAATATTGTAAATCAACTCTACTTCAATTTTTTAAAATGGAGGGTGGGAGGGAAAAGTAAAGTTAATGATAGCACTAAAAACTTCATCTTATTACATTTTTTGGAGTCAGGAAAGTTGAGTGCAGAAATTTGGAGGTTTATGTATACTAGTTAATGTTTAAAAGTAATAATACAACATTTTAAAATAAAGAACTGAAAATAATTACAAATAAAACAGTGATAAAATGCAGCAAGAGTTATCAGTGTAAACAAGCAAAATGTTGCATCTTTTCTAACAGGAATCTATAAATATTGATTAAAATACATAAATTTAGAAACAAATGTATGAATTTTTATTTGAAGTTATGGAGATAACCACCATAAAGCTAAACAAAAAAACAACTAAAAGAGTTTATATTTCAATAGTGGCAATTAGTGGTGAGATAGAGTATTTTTTATTCGATACCACTGCTTGATTTTGTTTATTGTTTGATGATAAAATTTTAAATTAACGGATTATTAATTGATTATATTGTACATAAAGCATCAAACAAATACAGTCCATCATAAAATGGCAGAAAAGTTTAAGATAAACATATATTTTAATAAAACATTTTTGACAAAAAATACTCTTCTGTAATAGAGTTAATTCATTCATTGAGAAAACAAATTATATATTACCAAACTAAAAAGTCTAACTATAATGAAGTTAACCCCTACGGTGAGTAAACTAACTCTCTAAAGGAAATCAAATAGGTGAAGAAGACAATTAAAATCTGAAATTACTCAATATTAATTAATACAAGTCACAAAGAAAAACTGTTTTTTTCCTAACTATGAACCATGTGGTAATTGTTTTTGAGGTTTACTGTTCACATGCTCCAGGAAAAATATAAATGAATACTTTTTCAAACTACTTGGAAGATTCCCCAGACAAGAAAAGTAGTAAATATGTTTTCAAAAGCAAAAATATTTTTTCTGTGACTCTAAACTTTTGATTTCTTGAGCCTCCCTCCCTGGACATATATGTAATTTTCCAGGAGACTTAACTATGTGAACAGAGCAGGTGGAGAACTCCTTATCCTTCTGCAGTACATAGAACGTGGGAGGTAAAGCACATTTTATACAACCTCCATGGAACAGAAGCTAATATGAGACAGTATGTTTATATATTATGACCATGAGTTCATTTTTTAAATTTATTTTTATTATAACTTAGAGATCATTTTAAATAAATATTCTATCTGAATCTTATCTGAAATAGTTTCCAAATTTGTATTTTTCTTATTTGTTTTAAACACTGACTAACAATGATTAATAAAATCAATGACTGAGAAATACTTCTGGCATAGAGTTGTAGAAAGTTAAATAATGTCCATACCTAGCTGTTATTTTCAGCTGAATACTTAGTACAAGCATATGTCATTTATGTGTGTGCTTATACACGTATGTTCTTTATGTATTTTATTATCCATTACCCTCACATGATTTTCTTATAGGAATAATTTTTTAAATGTTGTCAAACCCTTCCAAAAGCATTTGTGTTGTTGATAGGCTGTCAGGCATTATTAATGCTCAGAATAGCTCCAGAGACTTGAAAATATTTTAGCACTGAGGCCTCCTCTGTTGTATCTTTCCACTCTCAGAAGTTATGCCAAAAAGACTATGCCTGGCACAGGCATGGTATACCTACCTGAATGGCTATGGCTGGAGGGTTTCACTATAGGCTCTACTATTCAGAACAAGTCCTATATTTATAAAGATTTTGATTGGTTATAATACTGGGCTGGGGGCAAATGTCCAAACCCAAGAAAGGCAGTTAGTTTTCTGTGATCTATGTCTGTAACTAGCAGCCTCTAACCCTGGCCAACTTGTTGGTCATAAGTGGGGTCTTGGCAAGAGATGTGGCTGAATCGTTGTAAGTTTATTCCCACTGTCAGTAAAATCTCAGACCACATGCCCCACAGATGGTGCACAAGTGCCACTTTGATGTATAAAATGGAACACATTTAAAGTCATTTCTTTTGCTTACAAAGAGGTGGATCTATAGAGAACAGAATTCAGTTTTCATGTCACTCAATCAATTAGTGTCAGCCACTATCCCAGCACAGTAGGTAGCTGAGGGAACAGATTTCATGGATTTCCATAATGTCACTAAAAAATGGCTTTCAGAATTCAGTGAAAATTTTAATATCTCAATCTTTGCCATATCATCCCCTTAATTTTTCTCTCTAGAAGTTTAATGACAATAAAAGACTGTTTATTCTAAAAATATTCTATTTTTTAAAGTGTCTAAATACCAAATCTGGGGAGCTGAAAAATTGATGAACCATTATTACTAGCTTCTCTGGAATTTCCTATCCCTGAAAATACAATAATTTTCTTACTTAAATAATCGGGCCTGTACTTTTATGTATATTTTTCTTATGCTAAACTTAGCAGTTGTTGTGTCCTTTAAAATTAGCTTGAATTAGGATAAAAAATCTTAGCACTTTAAATATTTAATATCCAAATTAATAGAAATTACTATCAATTCAATGAGTGACTTTTTAATCCCATAAGCTCAGAAAAAATTCTAATTTTCCAGAACTCTGCCACATTTAAACAAAATGTTTTATTTTCTATATGATTTTCAAAACAAGTTGCAATTTCCCCAATATGAATATTAGCATATTATATAAAATATATTATAAAACTGTTATGTACAGATCAAAAAATAAGAGAAGAATGTATTTACTGGATATATGATAAATAAAAGTTGTTTATAGTTGGAGAACCTCTGTTAAAAGTTTCATTATTAAAATAATGAAAAATATATAAATTAAAACTAATGAAGTTTTTATTGAAATTAGACTAAAGGAGAGTATGAAAGAATAAACTAAACATTTATTTGCATAAACTCAGCTTCTAAGCATACATTAAACATACTTGCTGAACTTTGACAAAAGTCACACAGTAACTGATGTTTTTCCTCTTCTATTATTCAACATTAATTCAAACCATTCTATAGTCATTTTGTGGAAGCAGTTGAAGGAATTTAACAGCAACTCAGCACAGCTATATGATGGAATTTTAGAAGAGATAAAATATTAGCTTTCTGCATGAGAAAGTTATGAATAAGTCTATATAAATTAGTGAGAAAAAACAAGAAAAGAGTTCCAGGACACACTGATAATCTAACACTAGTCTCTGACAAGACTAGTTTTGTTAGCAGTCAGTAGACACATTTTATGCTGGCATTATACTTCTCTAGATATGTGTGGTTACTGCTCACACAACACATGAATGTAAATTTAAAATTCAAGAATTTCTGAGACCATAGTTCTTAGAAATATTACAAATAATAATAAAAGATTGCTTCCCAAGCTAGTCAGGAATAAGAGCCCAAATGAATGAGAATTATCGAGGAGAAACTATTCAATAATAGGTGAAGAAATCTAGACTTTGACAGAACTTTGCCATAGGCCAGCGAATACATACCTGTAAAGTGACATTATAACATCATTTGTGTACTAGATGTGAACACCTAAAACAAAGTTAATTCCTTCTTGGAAACCAAACTCCTTAAATCCATATGCCAAAATCTTAAGATGGTTAAATTTTTTTTTCTTTTTCCTTCACAGAGACTTTTATTTTCCTCACTTTGTTCTTTTTTTAAAATCATGTTTATTGGCATATAATTGCTTTACAATGGTGTGTTAGTTTTTGCTGTATAACAAAGTGAATCAGCTATATATATACATATATCCCCATATCTCCTCCCTCTTGTGTCTCCCTCCCACCCTCCCTATCCCACTCCTCTAGGTGGTTACAAAGCACTGAGCTGAGCTCCCTGTGCCATGTGGCTTCTTCCCACTAGCTATCTATTCTACATTTGGTAGTGTATATATGTCCATGCCACTCTATCACTTTGTGCCACCTTACCCTTCCCCCAACCTGTGTCCTCAAGTCCAGAAACTACATATGTGTCTTCATTCCTGTCCTCCTCTAGGTTCTTCAGAGCCATTTTGGTTTTGTTTTGTTTTGATTCCATATATATGTGTTAGCATACGGTATTTGTTTTTCTCTTTCTGACTTACTTCATTCTGTATGACAGACTCTAAGTCCATCCACCTCTTTACAGATAACTCAATTTCATTTCTTTTTATGGCTGAGTAATATTCCATTGTATATATGTGCCACATCTTCTTTATCCATTCATCTGATGATGGACACTTAGGTTGTTTCTGTGACATGTCTATTGTAAATAGTGCTGCAATGAACATTGTGATATATGACTCTTTTTTTTTTTTTGCAGTACGCAGGCCTCTCACTGTTGTGGCCTCTCCCATTGTGGAGCACAGGCTCCAGACGTGCAGGCTCAGTGGCCATGGCTCACGGGCCCAGCCGCTCCGTGGCATGTGGGATCTTTCAGGACCAGGACACGAACCCGTGTCCCCTGCATTGGCAGGCGAACTCTCAACCACTGCACCACCAGGGAAGCCCACATGACTCTTTTTGAATTATGGATTTCTCAGAGTATATGCCCAAAAGTGGGATTGCTGGGTCATCTGGTAGTTCTATTTTTAGTTTTTTAAGGAACCTCTGTACTATTCTCCTTAGTGGCTGTATCAATCTACATTCCCACCAACAGTGCAAGAGGGTTCCCTTTTCTCCACACCCTCTACAGCATTTACTGTTTGTAGACTTTTTGACGATGGCCATTCTAACTGGTGTGAGGTGATACCTCATTGTAGTTTTGATTTGCATTTCTCTAATGATTAGTGATGTTGAGCATCCTTTCATGTGTTTGTTGGCAATCTGTATATCTTTGGAGAAATGTCTGTTTAGACCTGCCCAATTTTGGATTGGGTTGTTTCTTTTTTTGATATTGAGCTGCATGAGCTGCTTGTACATTTTGGAGATTAATCCTTTGTCAGTTGCTTCATTTGGAAATATTCTCTCCCATTCTGAGGGTTGTCTTTTCATCTTGTTTATGGTTTCCTTTGCTGTGCAAAAGCTTTTAAGTTTCATTAGGTCCCAATTGTTTATTTTAGTTTTTATCTTCATGTCTTTAGGAGGTGGGTCAAAAAGGATCTTTCTGTGATTTATGTCATAGAGTGTTCTGCCTATGTCTTCCTCTAAGAGTTTTATAGTGTCTGTTCTTACACTTAGGTCTTTAATCCATTTGAGTTTATTTTTGTGTATGGTGTTCTGGTGTGTTCTAATTTCATTGTTTTACATGTAGCTGTCCAGTTTTCCCAGCACCATTTATTGAAGATACTGTCTTTTCTCCATTGTATATTCTTGTCTCCTTTATCAAAGATAAGGTGACAATATGTGCATAGGTTTATCTCTGAGCTTTCTATCCTTTTCCATTGATCTATATTTCTGTTTTTGTGCCAGTACCATAGTGTCCTGATTACTGTAGCTTTGTAGTATAGTCCGAAGTCAGGGAGCCAGATTCCTCCAGCTCCACTTTTCTTTCTCAAGATTGCTTTAGCTATTCTGGGTCTTTTGTGTTTCCATAAAATTGTGAAAATTTTTGTTCTAATTCTGTGAAAAATGCCATTGGTAGTTTGATGGGGATTGCATTGAATCTGCAGATTGCTTTAGGTAATATAGTCATTTTCACAGTGCTGATTCTTCTAATTCAGGAACATGGTATATCTCTCCATCTCTTTGTATCATCTTTAATTTCTTTCATCAGTGTCTTATAGCTTACTGCATACAGGTCTTTGGTCTCCTTAGATAGGTTCATTCCTAGGTATTTTATTCTTTTTGTTGCTATGGTAAATGGGAGTGTTTCCTTAATTTCTCTTTCAGAGTTTTCACCATTAGTGTATAGGAATGCACCAGATTGCTGTGCATTAGTTTTGTATCCTGATACTTTACCAAATTCATTGATTACCTCTAGTAATTTTCTAGTGGCATCTTAGGATTCTCTATGTATAGTATCATGTCATCTGCAAACAGTGACACTTTTACTTCTTCTTTTCCGATTTGGATTCCTTTTATTTCTTTTTCTTCTCTGTTCTCTGTGGCTAAAACTTCCAAGACTATGTTGAATAATAGTGGTGAGAGTGGGCAACCTTGTCTTGTTCCTGATCTTAGTGGAACTGGTTACAGTTTTTCACCATTGAGAATGATGCTGGATGTGGGTTCATCATATATGGCCTTTATTATATTGAGTAAGTTCCCTCTGTGCCTATTTCTGGAAGGTTTTTATCATAAATGGGTGTTGAATTTTGTCAAAAGCTTTTTCTGCACTTATTGATGTGATCATAAGTTTTGTTTTTTGGGGTCTTTTTTTCGGTACGTGGGCCTCTTACTGTTGTGGCCTCTCCCATTGTGGATCACAGGTTCCAGACGTGCAGGCTCAGTGGCCACGGCTCATGGGCCCAGCCACTCCATGGCATGTGGGATCCTCCTGGACCGGGGCATGAACCCACGTCCCCTGCATCGGCAGGCTGACTCTCAACTACAGAGCCACCAGGGAATCCCGATCATAAGTTTTTTCTCCTTCAGTTTGTTAATATGGTTTAACACATTGATTGATTTGCATATATTGAAGAATCGTTGCATTCCTGGGATAAATCCCACTTGATCATGGTGTATGATCCTTATAATGTGCTGTTGGATTCTGTTTGCTAGTGTTTTGTTGACGATTTTGCATCTATGTTCATCAGTGATATTGGCCTGTAGTTTTCTTTTTTTGTGACATCTTGTCTGGCTTTTGTATCAGGGTGATGGTGGTCTCATAGAGTGAGTTTGGGAGTGTTCCTCCCTCTGCTATATTTTGGAAGAGTTTGAGAAGAATCAGTGTTAGCTCTTCTCTAAATGTTTGATAGAAGTTACCTGTGAAGCCATCTGGCCTTGGGGTTTTGTTTGTTGGAAGATTTTTAATCCCAGTTTCAATTTCAGTACTTGAGATTGGTCCGTTCATATTTTCTCTTTCTTCCTGGTTCAGTCTCCAAAGGTTGTGTTTTTCTAAGAATTTTTCTGTTGCTTCCAAGTTGTCCATTTTATTGGCATAGAGTTGCTTGTAGTAAGCTCTCATGATCCTTTGTATTTCTGAAGTGTCAGTTGTTACTTCTCCTTTTTCATTTCTAATTCTGTTGATTTGAGTCTTCTCCCATTTTTTCCTGATGAGTCTGGCTAATGATTTATCAATTTTGGCTATCTTCTCAAAGAACCAGCTTTTAGTATTATTGATCTTTGCTATCGTTTCATTCATTTCTTTTTCATTTATTTCTGATCTGATCATTATGATTTCTTCCCTTCTGTGAACTTTGGGGATTTTTGTTCTTCTTTCTGTATTTGCTTTAGGTGTAAGGTTAGGTTGAGATTTTTCTTCTTTCTTGAGGTAGGATTGTATTGCTATAAACTTCCCTCTTAAACTGCTTTGGCTGCATCCCATAGGCATTGGGTCATCGTGTTTTCATTGTCATTTGTTTCTAGGTATTTTTTTATTTTCTGTTTGATTTCTTCAGTGATCTCCTGGTTATTTAGTAGTGTATTGTTTTTCTCCATGTGTTTGTATTTTTTAACAGATTTTTTCCTGTAATTGAGATCTAGTCTCATAACATTGTGGTTGCAAAAGATACTTGATATGATTTCAATTTTCTTAAATTTACCAAGGCTTGATTTGTGACCCAATATATGATCTATCTTGGAGAATGTTCCATGAGCACTTGAGAAGAAAATGTATTCTGTTTTTTTGGATGGAATGTCCTATAAATATCAATTGTCTGTCTTCTTTAATGTATCATTTAAAGCTTGTGTTCCTTATTTATTTTCATTTTGGATGATCTGTCCATTGGTGAAATTGTTGTTAAAATCCCCTACTATTATTGTGTTACTGTCAAATTCCCCTTTCATGGTTGTTAGCCTTTGCATTATGTATTGAGGTGCTCCTATGTTGGGTGCATAAATATTTACAATTGTTATATCTGCTTCTTGGATTGATCCCTTGATCATTATGTAGTGTCCTTCTTTGTCTCTTGTAATAGTCTTTATTTTAATGTCTATTTTGTCTGATATGAGGATTGCTTCTCCAGCTTTTTTTTTTTTTTTTTTTTTTTGTGGTATGTGGGCCTCTCACTGTTGCAGCCTCTCCCACTGCGGAGCACAGGCTCCAGACACGCAGGCTCAATGGCCATGGCTCACGGGCCCAGCCGCTCTGCAGCATGTGGGATGTTCCCAGACTGGAGCATGAACCCGCGTCCCCTGCACCGGCAGGTGGACTCTCAACCACTGCGCCACCAGGGAAGCCCTCTAGCTTTCTTTTGATTTCTGTTTGCATGGAATATCTTTTTCCATCCCCTCACCTTCAGTCTGTTTGTGTCCCTAGGTCTGAAGTGGGTCTCTTGTAGACAACATATATATGGGTCTTGTTTTTGTATCCATTCAGCCAGTCTATGTCTTTTGATTGGAGCATTTAATCCATTTACATTTAAAGTAGTTAGCAATATGTATGAACCTATTACCATTTTCTTAATTGTTTTGGGTTTGTTTTTGTAGGTCTTTTCCTTCTCCTGTGTTTCCTGCCTAGAGAAGTTCCTTTAGCATTTGTAAAGCTGGTTTTGTGGTGCTGAATTCTCTTAGCTCTTGCTTGTCTGTAAAGGATTTAGTTTCTCCATTGAATCTGAATGTTACTTCATGGGTAGAGTAAACTTGGTTGTAAGTTTTTCCCTTTTATCACTTTAAATATGTTCTGCCACTCCTTTCTGGCTTGTAGAGTTTCTGCTGAAAGATCAGCTGTTCACCTTATGAGAATTCCCTTGTATGTTATTTGTTGCTCTTCCCTTGCTGCTTTTAGTATTTGTTCTTTGTATTTAATTTTTGATAGTTTGATTAATATATCTATTGGCGTGTTTCTCCTTGGATTTTTCCTGTATGGGACTCTCTGTGCTTCCCGGACTTGATTGACTATTTCCTTTCCCATATTAGGGAAGTTTTCAACTATAATCTCTTCAAATATTTTCTCAGCCCCTTTTTTTTCTCTTCTTCTTCTGGGATGCCTATAATTCGAACATTGGTGCATTTAATGTTTTCCCACAGGTCTCTGAGTCTGTCCTCTATTCTTTTCATTCTTTTTTCTTTATTCTGCTCTGTGGTAGTTATTTCAACTATTTTATCTTTCAGGTCACTTATCCGTTCTTCTGCCTCAGTTATTCTGCTATTGATTCCTTCTAGAGAATTTTTAATTTCATTTATTGTGTTGTTCATCATTGTTTGTTTGTTCTTTAGTTCTTCTAGGTCTTTGTTAAAAGTTTCTTGTATTTTCTCCTTTTTATTTCCAAATTTTGGATCATCTTTACTATCATTATTCTGAATTCTTTTTCTGGTAGACTGCCTATTTCCTCTTCATTTGTTTGGTCTGGTGGGTTTTTGCCTTGCTTCTTCTGCTGCTGCTTACTTCTCTGTCTTCTCATTTTGCTTAACTTACTGTATTTGGGGTCTCCTTTTTGCAGCCTGCAGGTTCGTAGTTCCCATTGTATTTGGTGTCTGCCCCAGTAGGTAAGGTTGTTTCAGTATGTTGTGTAGGCTTCCTGGTGGAGGGGACTTGTGACTGTGTTCTGGTGGATGAGGTTGGATCTCATATTTCTGGTGGGCAGGAGCGCGTCCGGTGGCGTGTTTTGGGGTGTCTGTGACCTTATTATGATTTTAGGCAACCTGTCTGCTAATGGGTGGGGCTGTGTTCCTGTTTTGCTAGTTGTTTGGCATAGGGTGTCCAGCACTGTAGCTTGCTGGTTGTTTAGTGGAGCTGGGTCTTAGCTTTGAAATGGAGACCTCTGGGAAAGGTTTTGCTGCTTGATATAATGTGGGGCTGGGAGGCCTCTTGTCAACCAATGTCCTGAACTCGACTCTCCCACCTCAGAGGCTCAGGCCTGACACCTGGCTGGATCACCAAGTTCCTGTCAGCCACTCTGCTCAGAACAAAAGGGAGAAAAAGAAAGAAAGAAAGAAAGAAAGAAAATAATAAAGTTAAATTAAATTTTTTTTAAATAAAAACTAAATTATTAAAAATAAAAAGTTGGGCTTCCCTGGTGGTGCAGTGGTTGAGAGTCTGCCTGCTGATGCAGGGGACATGGGTTCATGCCCCAGTCCGGGAAGATCCCATATGCCACAGAGTGTCTAGGTCCGTGAACCATGGCCACTAAGCCTGCGCATCCAGAGCCTGTGCTCCGCAATGGGAGATGCCACAACAGTGACAGGGTACATCAGGTTGATTGTGGAGATTTAATCCACTGCTCCTGGGGCTGCTGGGTGAGATTTCCCTTTTTCTTCTTTGTTCACACAGCTCCTGGGTTTCAGCTTTGGATTTGGCCCTGCCTCTGCATGTAGGTAGCCTGAGGGCGTCTGCTATTGGCTCAGACAGGATGGGGTTAAAGAAGCAGCTGATTCTGGGGCTCTGGCTCACTCAGGTTGGGGGAAAAGAGGGGTATGGAATGAGCAGCGAGGCTGCAGTGGCAGAGGCCGGCGTGATGTTGCACCAGCCTGAAGTGCCATGCGTTCTCCCGGGGAAGTTATCCCTAGATCACAGGACCCTGGTAGTGGCGGGCTGCACAGGCTCCCTGGAGGGGAGGTGTGGATAGTGACCTGTGCTTGTACACAGGATTTTTGGTGCCTGTAGCAGCAGCCTTAGAGTCTCATGCCTGTCTCTGGTGTCCGTGCTGATAGCCGCAGCTCACGCCTGTCTCTGGAGCTCATTTAGGCGGTGCTCCTCATGCACCCCAAAGCAATGGTCCCTTGCCTCTTAGTTCCAGACTTTTCCCAGACTCTCTCCTGGCTAGCTGTGGCACACTAGCCCCCTTCAGGCTGTGTTCATGCAGCCAACCCCAGTCCTCTCCCTGGGGTCTGACCTCTGAAGCCCGAGCCTCAGCTCCCAGCCCCCACCCACTCTGGCAGGTGAGCAGAGAAGCCTCTCAGGCTGGTGAGTGCTGGTCAGCACTGATCCTCTGTGCGGGACTCTCTATGTGTTGCCCTCTGCACCCCTGTGGCTGTGTTCTCCTCCATGGCCCCGAAGCTTCCCCCCTGCCCACCCCCATCTCCACCAGTGAAGGGGCTTCCTAGCGTGTGGAAACTTTTCCTCCTTCACACCTACCTCCTAGAGGTGCAGGTCCATCCCTATTATTTTATGTCTATTTTTTCTTTTTTCTTTTGTTCTACCAGGTACGTGGGGAGTTTCTTGACTTTTGAGAAGTCTGAGATATTCTGCCAGTGTTCAGTAGGTGTTCTATAGGAGCTGTTCCACATGTAGATGTATTTTTGATGTACTTGTGGGGAGTAAGGTGATCTCCGCATCTTACTCCTCCACCATCTTGAAGGTCCGTGGTTGAAATTTTTTAAATTACAAAACATTGGACTAAAACTAAGAAACCAAGAATGTTGATTCCAAGATTTGATAAATGATAGGAAGTCAAATTTTTGGTGAGTCATTGAAATTAAAAATTGCAAAATTTTTAAGAGATTTAAAGAGATTGGTATTTTTAGAAAAAATGGGATTTGTACAATGGGGAAGTGGTGTATGGTGGAATATTATGCAATCATTAAAACTGTGCTCTCAAAGAACACTGACAAGAAAAGACTCATGATACAAGGCAAAATAATTTAAAAATCAAAATATATAACTATATGGTTTGTGTGATCCCAACTTAAATAATGGTGAAAATGTGTTATTCTTTTTGACTATTCATTATCCTTCCAATATTTGGAGAATTGTCTGCCTTTCAAGTCCTGGTGGGAGGCAAGAATGGCCTCCAAATTCTAGGAGCCAATACTGTTTTTCCCACATTCCTTCACAGTTAAGGCATAAACATGCAAATTGGCTTGTGAAACTGTCACAGACTTTGGATCAAGAGCTATTGACCCAAGAGATGAGAGACAGAGTATTCTAGTATTCTACCTGGTGCAGTAGGAAGAGTTCCTCTAGGAGAACTAGTTCTGAGTTTGGGCTATTTGTGCTGGCTGCTTAGTTCATCTGACTCTCCTGGACACACAACAATCCTCTAAGCAACCCAACATTCACTTAATGAGTTCCTTTCCTGCTTAATTAAGCCAGAATCAGCTTCTACTGCTTATGAATAAGAACTCTTACAGTAATACCAAAAATTTAAGTTTAAGTTATCTGAAAAGTTTATGAGCTGGTTTTACTTTATTCTTTATACTTCTTTATTACTCATAAATATATGTCATTTTATAATCAGAGAAAAATATTATTTTCTTCATAATATCTTTATTTGGTGTATAATTGAATGGACTATGGTTTATGGAGCAACTGATGTGGTGAGCTGACTGGTACAAGACCACAGGGTTTCTTCCTTCCCAAATCCACGCTCAGCTATGTCACATTAATAGCTCGTGATCAGCCATGGTGGGAATATTTATATGAAAGGAATTGGCATGGCTTTCATTTCCCTAGAGAGCTGATTTTTTTTTAAATCCAGGCCTTTTTTTCCCCAAAGAGCCAGTTGTTAAACATTTGCCAGCACACTGTTGTATATAGCCTTAGCTAAATACATTAAACTCTGCATTCTATCATCAAATTCCTTAAAACTTATTCAATGTTATTCTTTGCCAGAAATTTTTACTGTCATGGCTTAGTGGCTCTCACCATTAGGTAATAGGGAAACCATGAGGCTGTTTCAGCTATATATTATAGTTCCTGATTAAAATGGCTTTCTTTCTTTTTTTTTAATAAATTTATTTATTTTATTTTTTATTTATTTTTGGCTGTGTTGGGTCTTTTTTGCTGCATGCAGCTTTCTCTAGTTGTGGCGAGTGGTGGCTGTTCTTCATTATGGTGTGTGGGCTTCTCATTGAGGTAGCTTCTCTTGTTGCAGAGCACCAGCTCTAGGCACACAGACTTCGGTAGTTGTGGCATGTGGGCTCTAGAGCATAGGCTCAGTAGTTGTGGTGCACAGGCTTAATTGCTCCACGGCATGTGGGATCTTCCCAGACCAGGGCTCAAACCCATGTCCCCTGCATTGGAAGGCATATTCTTAACCATTGCACCACCAAGGAAGCCCTAAAATGGCTTTATTTCTTACCACACAAAGTATGGTCCATAAAACAATAGTATCAGGATCACCTGAACACTTGCTAGAAATGCAGTCTCCAAAACAACTGAATCTAAATCATCACCTTAGCAAGATTCTCAAGTGATTCATATTCATGTTAAAGTTTCAGAAATAGTAACATAGACAATTATGGATTTTTTCCAGCTTTATTGTGATATAACTGACATATAACGTTGTGTATGTTTAAGGTGTACAACATGATGACTTGATAAATGTGTGTATTGTGAAACGATTACCACAGTAGGCTTAGTTAACCCATGTTTATTGTTTATTACACCTAATCACTTAGCAACTTTCAAGTATACAAGACAGTATTGCTAACTAAAGTCACCACACCGTACATTAGATCCTCGGAACTTATTCATGTTATAACTGGAAGTTTGTACTCTTTGACCAGTATCTCCCCATTCCCGCATCCTATAGCCCCTAGCAACCACTATTCTACTCTTTGTTTTTATGAGCTCAACTTTTCTAGATTCCACATATAATTGAGATCATCCAGCATATGTCTTTCTCTGTCTGTGTTATTTCACTTAGCATAATGCCTTCAAGATCCATCTATGTATCACAAATGGCAGGATTTCTTTATTTTTTATGGCTGAATTACATATATATATATATATATATATATATATATATATATATATATATCTTTTATCTATTCATCCACTCTTGGAACTTAGGCTGTTTCCATATCTTGGTTATTGTGAATAATGTTGCAGTAAACATGAGAATACAGATATCTTTTCAAAAGTGATTTCATTCTTTTCAGATATATACCAACAAGTTGCATGACTGGATTATATCATAGCTTTATTTTTAATTTTTGAGAAATCTACATACTATTTTCTTTAATGGCTCAACAAATTTATATTCCCACAAGTGTTCTCTTTTATCCATATCCTCAGCAACACTTGTTATTTCCTTTCATAATAACCATTCCAACAGGTATGAAGTGATAACTCACTGTGATTTTTATTAACATTTCTCTAATGAGAAATTAACCAATTGTATGTCTTCTTTAGAAAAATGTTTAAACAGGTCCTCTGACCACCTTCAGTAGGATTATTTTTTTGTTATTTGTCTTTTGTATGAGATTTTTGTATATTTCAGATATTAACCATTTATCAGCTATATGATTTGCCAATATTTTCTCCCATTCCATAGGTTGGATTTTCATTATACTGATTGTCTCTTTTGCTGTGCAGAGGTTTTTTAGTTTTATGTACTATGGTTTGTTTACTTTTGCTTTTGTTGCTTTGTGATTTTGGTGTCATATCCAAAAAATTGTTGCCAAGACTAATGTCAACTTTTCCTCTATGTTTTCTTCTAGAGGTGTTATGGTTTCAGGTCTTATATTTAAGTTTTTAATCCATTTCAAATTAATTTTTGTGAGTGGTATAATATAGGTGTCCAATTTTATTCTTTTTTGCATATAGATATCTAGCTAACCCATCACCATTTGTCAAAGAGACTATCACTTTCCACTGAATATTCTTAGATTCCTTGTAAGGTATTAGTTGATGGCATATGCATGGGTTTGCATCTGGGCTTTTTTTTTTTTTTTTTTTTTTTTTTTTTTTTTTTCTTTTTGCGGTATGCGGGCCTCTCACTGTTGTGGCCTCTCCCGTTGCGGAGCACAGGCTCCGGACGCGCCGGCCCAGCGGCCGTGGCTCACGGGCCCAGCCGCTCCGCGGCATATGGGATCCTCCCAGACCGGGGCACGAACCCGTATCCCCTGCATCGGCAGGCGGACTCCCAACCACTGCGCCACCAGGGAGGCCCTGCATCTGGGCTTTTGATTCTCTTTTGTTGGTTTATGTATCTGTTTTTATGCCAGTAACATACTGAATAGATTACTACAGTTTTATAATATAACTTGAAATCAGAAGTGTGATGCCTCCCTCTTTCTTCTCAGGATTGCTTTAGCTATTTAGGGGCTTTTGTGCGTCCATAAAAATTTTAGAATTGTTTTTCTACAAATGCTTTCTCTTGCTGTCCTGAGGGTGCATTCAGGGAGCCATCCATGGCATAGGTGGGGTGTGTATGAAGTGTGCATAGCACTGGGGGAACCCATGAACCAGTTGGGGGGATCTGAAGGTGAGACATTCCCAGCGGCTCTGGGGTGGCCTTCTTGATGGAATCTGCAAAGCAGTTAGTAGGATCCATATTATTTAATGTCCTCTGAGAGCTCTGGCTGCTATTTTCCCAGCGGCTGCCCTCCCCCTAGTCTCACAGCTCCAAAGAAGTGGGTCTCTTTTCCAGAATCCTGCACAGATGGGAAAGCCAGGTGCTCACTCGCACACTCTCACTCTCCCCCATGAGAGAAGTCATGGTCTGAAGATATCTATTGTGACTGAGCTGTGCCACCTTGGGAGAGGAATGATGCAGGTAAAGTGAAACTGTTCCTCTTACCTTCTTCAAGATGTCCTATCTTGGATTGTTTTTGTTGCTGTTCTAACACTGTACTGAATCTTCTCCATTAGACTCTTCATCTTCCACAAAGACACTCTCATCTGTGGGTGATTGCCTAACCTGCTATTCTTTTGGAGGAAGACAGCAGAAAATTCATGCTCTGCCCTGTTGATAATGTCACTCCAAGAAATTCTTAAAGATGATAACACTATTGATTTAATATGTCAGGAATGTTAGAACTCTGAATTACCTTGTCTACAACTCTTTGGTCTTCCCTTCAATATAAAATGGGAACCACAAAAACTCCAAGCATCTCATTATCACATCCAACCCAGACAGGAGATCTTCATGTATCTCTATCTTTTTATTGCAACCTGCAGGTTATTGACTCTCAGCTTCTTTTGGCCAGGATTGAATCACATACTCATACCTGATGTCAAGGCTGGTTGGAAATTCAAGTATCTGGTATTATCTCTCTTCATTATGGGAGGTGGTTTCTGCCAGCAAGACAAAAGAAAGACAAGAATGCCTGTTGGATAGATGACTAAAGTATCTACCAAATCAAACAACATTAATTTTTCATTGACTACAACATAGATAGAATACTACCAATTCCCTTCACATATGGAGCCTGGAAGCACCTATCCATAATTAATTTCAACTCAATGACCCAGAATATAAGATGAGTTAGAGAAAGCAAAGCAGAATTGTTATAGTCAACTAAGAAATTGTATAATGCTTCTTTCTAGTCATTTAACCAACATATTTTTATTTAACATATAAAGTGTATGCCTATTCGAAGTACTGGGGGATATGTCAATCATTTTCCTTATTTAACATGAGAAAAACATGTTAATATTTTTATATCTGTTAGTACAAGTGAGCTAGTATGTTTATAGGATAGAATTTGCCTGGATATTCTTAATTTTCAAGGCCAAAAGATGATGTGACAATTTACTTTTAAATTGCACAACAAATAACCTGAGGCTAAAATAGAAATAATGCCATAAAATTGAGGAGATATGCTCTAAAAATATTTTTTAAATAGTCAACTTAGACTATTTTTCTTATGAGTTTGGGAAAAATATAAGCAGCATGCCAAACTGGGTCCCACTGTAAACTGATCATAGTAGTAGAGTCAAAGTGTTTTTTTCATCACATCATTTCCTAAAGGAAAATACACTAGATAGGATTAAAGATAGAATAGAAATGGCAAAAGAAAATATTAGTAAACTTGAAAACATGGCAATATACTAACTAAAATAAAACTCAAAATGAAAAAAAAAAGACTGAAAAATATTGAACCAAACACTAGTGATCTATAAGAAGACTTCAAGTAACCTCCTATAATTGTGTCTGAAGACCTGAAAGAAAATAGAGAGAGAATAGAAAACAATTTTTTGAGAAAATAATAAATAATAAATCCATATATCAAAGACATTCAATAAGGCACAAACACAAGAAATATGAAGAAAGCTAAAATAAAACACATATCCCCTGAAGGTAGACTATGCTGAGTTAAAGTTGTATTCTATAAAACATAAAGCAACACCTAAAACTAAAATACATAACAAAGAGTTACAGCTAAGCCAACAAAGGTGATAATAATCAAATTGCTTAAAATAGTGAAGAAAAAATCTAAAAAGAAGCTATTAAAAAATACATAGAGAAAAACAAAAATAAGGAGTATGCCATATGTCTTGTCAGAAACAATGGAAACTAGGAAACAGTGGAGAAATATTATTAAAGTTCTATAAAAAAATTAAAATGTCAACTTGGAATTTTTTATCCAGAAAAAAAAAAAATCTCTCCAGAAAAAAGAAAGAATCAGTAGGGTAGAATGGATACATACTGCTTGATGGGTACAGAATTATTGTTTGGGCTGATTTTTAAAAGCTCTGAAAATAGATGGTGATTGTGTTTGCACAACATTGTAAATGTACTTAATGTACACCTAAAAAAGGATTAAAATGGTAAGTTTTATGTTACATATATTTTACAACAAAAAAATTTAGAAAAAAATCTAAACTAAAAGGAAGATAAAATAAAGATATTTTTCAAAGAAATAAAAGTAGAGGAATAAAAACAAAAGAAGATCTGCTATACAAGAAATGATAAAGGAAATCCATCAAACAGAAAATTAAAACTAGGTACAAAACTCTATCTATGAAATGGAATAAATAGCACCAGAAATTGTAACTAGAGAATAAATATAAAAATGTTTTCTTATTATTTAAATCCATTTAAAAGTTAGTAAATGTTCAAGGCAAAAATATGGTAATGAAATGTGTAATTTATAACACATGTAGACGTTAAATGTATGAAAACAACAGTATAATATCCAAGGGGAGGGTTTCCCTGGTGGCGCAGTGGTTGAGAGTCCACCTGCCAATGTGGGGGACGCTGGTTCGTGCCCCGGTCTGGGAGGATCCCACATGCCACGGAGTGGCTAGGCCCGTGAGCCATGGCCACTGATCCTGCGCGTCCAGAGCCTGTGCTCCACAGCGGGAGAGGCCACAACAGTGAAAGCCCCGAGTACCGAAAAAAAAAAAAATCCAAATGGAAAGGAATAGAAGTACACTATAGAAAATTTCTTATACTATACGTGAAATGAGGTAATATCCCTTGAAGGTACATTATGCTAAATTAGAGATTCAATAAAACATTGTATTATATAACACATAAAGCAACACCTAAGGCTAAAATACACAACAAAGAGTTATAGCTAAGCCAGCAAAGGCAATAAAAAAAAATCACAAAAAATATCCAAAGGAAGACTGACAAAGAGGAAAGGGAAATGGAACAGATGAAAAAACTAGGAAATAAATAGCATGATAGTACATTTAAATCCAAATATATCAATAAGCACATTAAATATAAATGGTCCAAACACCCCCAGTTAAAAGGAAGAAATTGTTATACTGGATTCAAAAAGGAAGATCAACTAAATGCTGTCTAAAAAAAAGGGGGGGGGGCTTCCCTGGGGGCACAGTGGTTAAGAGTCCACCTGCCGATGCAGGGGACACGGGTTTATGCCCCGGTCTAAGAAGATCTCACATGCCGTGGAGCAGCTAGGCCCATGAGCCATGGTTGCTGAGCCTGTGCATCCGGAGCCTGTGCTCCGCAATGGGAGAGGACACAACAGTGAGAGGCCCAAGTACTGCAAAAAAAAAAAAAAAAAACTACATTAAATAAAAAGACACAAATAAGTTAAAAGTAAAAATATGGAAAGATATATAATGATATTTATAATGAGATATATAATGACAGCTGTAGTCAAAAGAAAGCTGGTGTAGATATATAAATATCAGGAAGAGTATATTTTAATCTGTGTCTCTATTTCTGCCTTTCAAACCAGTTCACCAATACCATATTTCTAGATTCCACAAATATGCATTAATATACGATATTTGGGTGATTTTTTTCTGACTTACTTCACTCTGTATGACAGTCTCTAGGTCCATTCACGATTCTACAAATGACCCATTTTCATTCCTTTTTATGGCAGAGTAATATTCCATTGTATATATGTACCACATGTTCTTTATCCATTCGTCTGTCAATGGGCATTTAGGTTGCTTCCATGACCTGGCTATTGTAAATAGCGCTGCAATGAACATTGGGGTGCATGTGTCTTTTGGAATTACGGTTTTCTCTGGGTATATGCACAGTACTGGGATTTGCTGGATCATATGGTAATTCTATTTTTAGTTCTTTAAGGAACCTCCATATTGTTCTCCATAGTGGCTATATCAATTTACATTCCCACCAACAGTGCAAGAGGGTTCCCTTTTCTCCACACCCTCTCCAGCACTTGTTGTTTGTAGATTTTCTCATGATGCCCATTCTAACTGGTGTGAGGTGATACATCATTTTAGTTTTGATTTGCATTTCTCTAAAAATTGCTGAGCACCTTTTCATGTGCCTCTTTGCCACCTGCATGTCTTCTTTGGACAAATGTCTATTTAGGCCTTCTACCCATTTTTTGATTAGGTGGTTGTTTTTTTTAATATGGAGCTGCATGAGCTGTTTATACATTTTGGAGATTAATCCTTTGTCCATTGACTTGTTTGTAAATATTTTCTCCCATTCTGAAGGTTGTCTTTTCATCTTGTTTATAGTTTCCTTTGCTGTGCAAAAGCTTTTAAGTTTCATTAGGTCCCATTTGTTTATTTTTGTTTTGATTCCCATTACTCTAGGAGGTGGGCCAAAAAAGATCTTGCTGTGATTTATGTCAAAGATTGCTCTTCCTATGTTTTCCTGTAAGAGTTTTATAGTGTCTGTTCTTACATTTAGGTTTTTAATCCATTTTGAGTTTGTTTTGTTGTATGGTGTTAGGGAGTGTTCTGATTTCATTCTTTTACATGTAGCTGTCCAGTTTTCCCAACACCACTTATTGAAGAAACTGTCTTTTCTCCATTCTATATCCTTGCCTCCTTTGTCACAGATTAGTTGACCATAGGTGCATGGGTTTTTCTGTGGGCTTTCTATCCTTTTCCATTGATCTATATTTCTGTTTTTGTTCCAGTACCATATTGCCTTGATTACTGTAGCTTTGTAGTATAGTCTGAAGTCAGGGAGTCTGATTCCTCCAGCTCCATGTTTTCCCCTCAAGATTGCTTTGGCTATTCAGGGTCTTTTGTGTCTGCATACAAATTTTAAGATTTTTTGTTCTAGTTCTGTTAAAAATACCATTGGTAATTTGATAGGGAGTGCATTGAATCTGTAGATTGCTTTGGGTAGTATAGTCATTTTCACAATATTGATTCTTCCAATCCAAGAACATGGTATATCACTCCATCTGTTTGTGTCATCTTTGATTTCTTTCATCAGTATCATAGTTTTCTGTGTACAGGTCTTTTACCTCCTTAGGTAGGTTTATTCCTAGGTATTTTATTCTTTTTGTTGCAATGGTGAATGGGATGGTTTCCTTAATTTCTCTTTCTGATCTTTCATTGTTAGTGTATAGGAATGCAAGAGATTTCTGTGTATTCATTTTGTAACCTGCTACTTTACCAAATTCTCTGACTAGCTCTAGTAGTTTTCTGATGGCATGTTTAGGAGTATGTATAGTATCATGTCATCTGCAAACAGTGACAGCTTTACTTCTTCTTTCCAATTTGGATTCCTTTTATTTCTTTTTCTTCTCTGATTGCCATTGCTAGGACTTCCAAAATTATGTTGAATAACAGTGGCAAGAGTGGACATCCTTGTCTTGTTCCTGATCTTAGAGGAAATGCTTTCAAGTTTTCACCATTGAGAATGATATTTGCTGTGGGTTTGTCATAAATGGCCTTTATTATGTCGAGGTAGGTTCCCTCTATGCCCAATTTCTCGAAAGTTTTTATCATAAATGGATGTTGAATTTTGTCAAAAGCTTTTTCTTCATCTATTGAGATGATCATATGGTTTTTATTCTTCAATTTGTTAATATGGTGTATCACATTGATTGATTTGTGTATATTGAAGAATCCTTGCATCCGCGGGATAAATCCCACTTGATCTTGGTGTATGATCCTTTTGTTGCTGGATTCTGTTTGCTAGTGTTTTGTTGAGGATTTTTTTGCATCTATATTCATCAGTGATGTTGGTCTGTAATTTTCTTTCTTTGTAGTATCTTTTCTGGTTTTGGTATCAGTGTGATAGTGGCCTTGTAGAATGAGTTTGGGAGTGTTCCTCCCTCTGTGATTTTTTGGAAGACTTTGAGAAGGATGGGTTAGCTCTTCTCTAAATGTTTGATAGAATTCACCTGTGAAGCCATCGGGTCCTGGACTTTTGATCATTGGAAGATTTTTAATCACAGTTTCAATTTCATTACTCGTGATTGTTCTGTTCATATTTTCTATTTCTTTCTGATTCAGTCTTGGAACATTATACCTTTCTTAGAATTTGTACATTTCTTCCATGTTGTCCATTTAATTGGCATAGAGTTGCTTGTAGTAGTCTCTTATGATGCTTTGTATTTCTGCTGTGTCCTTTGTAACTTCGCTTTTTCATTTCAATTTTATTGATTTGAGTCCTCTCCCTCTTATTTTTTTTTTTTTTTTTTTTTTTTGCAGTATGTGGGCCTCTCACTGTTGTGGCCTCTCCCGTTGCGGAGCACAGGCTCTGGACACACAGGCTCAAAGGCCATGGCTCATGGGCCAAGCTGCTCCACGGCATGTGGGATCTTCCCAGACCGGGGCACGAACCCGTGTCCCCTGCATCGGCAGGCGGACTCTCAACCACCGCGCCACCAGGGAAGCCCTCCCTCTTTTTCTTGATGAGTCTGGCTAAAGGTTTATCAATTTTGTTTATCTTCTCAAAGAATCAGCTTTTAGTTTTATTGATTTTTCCTATTGTTTTCTTTGTTTCTATTTCATTTAATTCTGCTCTGATCTTTATGATTTCTTTCATTCTACTAACTGGGTTTTGTTTGTTGTTCTTTCTCTAGTTCCTTTAAGTATAAGGTTAGATTGTTTATTTGATATTTTTCTTGTTTCTTGACGTAGGATTGTATTGCTATCAAGTTCCCTCTTAGAAATGTTTTTGCTGTTTCGCATAGGTTTTGGATTGGGAAGAGTATATTTTAGATCAAAGAATATTTTCAGGGATGAAGTTTATGAAATAATGATGAAAGGGTCAATTAATCAGGAGGCCATAACAATTCTAAATATTTATGCCACTAATAAGAGAGCTTCAAAATACATAAAGTAGACATTGTTAGACCTATAAGGAGAAATACACAAATTCACAACTTTAGTCAGATTTTAATATCCTTTTCTCAATAATTGATAGAAAAATAGGCCATAAATTAGTAAAGATATAGATGTGGATATTATCAACCAACTTTGCCTGATTGACACTTATACAACTCTTTAACCAACAACAGCAGAATCAACATTCTTTTAAAATGTGCATAAAATAAAGCAACTGACAGAGGATTAATCTCCAAAATTTACAAGCAGCTCGTGCAGCTCAATATCAAAAAAAGAAACAACCCAATCCAAAATTGGGCAGGTCTAAACAGACATTTCTCCAAAGATATACAGATTGCCAACAAACACATGAAAGGATGCTCAACATCACTGATCATTAGAGAAATGCAAATCAAAACTACAATGAGGTATCACCTCACACCAGTTAGAATGGCCATCATCAAAAAGTCTACAAACAGTAAATGCTGTAGAGGGTGTGGAGAAAAGGGAACCCTCTTGCACTGTTGGTGGGAATGTTAATTGATATAGTCACCATGGAGAAAAGTATGGAGGTTCCTTAAAAAAGTAAAAATAGAACTACCATATAATCCAGCAATCCCACTACTGGGCATATACCCTGAGAAAACCATAATTCAAAAAGAGTCATGCACCACAATGTTCACTGCCGCACTATTTACAATAGCCAGGACATGGAAGCAACCTAGGTATCCATCGACAGAAGAATGGATAAAGGAGATATGGCGCATATATTCAATGCAATATTACTCAGCCATAAAAAGAAATGAAATTAAGTTATTTGTAGTGAGGTGGATGGACGTAGAGTCCGTTACACAGAGTGAAGTAAGTCAGAAAGAAAAAAACAAATACCGTATGCTAACACATGTATATGGAATCTAAAGAAAAAAAATGTTTCTGATGAACCTAGGGGAAGGACATGAATAAAGACGTAGATGTAGAGAATGGACTTGAGGCCATGGGGACGGGGAAGGGTAAGCTGGGACCAAGTGCAAGAGTAGAGTTGACATATATATACTACCAAATGTACAATAGTTAGTGGGAAGCAGCCGCATAGCACAGGGAGATCAGCACAGTGCTTTGTGACCACCTAGAGAGGTGGGATAGGGAGGGTGGGAGGGAGACACAAGAGGGAGGGGATATGGGGATATATGTATACATATAGTTGATTCAGGTTGTTATACAGCAGAAACTAACACAACACTGTAAAGCAATTATACTCCAATAAAGTTGTTTAAAACAGAAAAGAAAATACAACAAACTAGTGAATAAAACAAAACAGAAGCAGACTCATAGATATTGAGAACAAACTAGTGGTTACCAGTGGAGAGAGGGAAGGGGGTAGGGCAACATAGGAGTAAGGGAGAAAAAAAATTTATTATGGGATTATACAAAATCATGTGTGTGAAACTTGTGAAAATTTTAAAGCACTAGAGAATTTAAAGAATCTTTCATTGAATAAATTTTTTTTTTTAAATCCCAACTTACTAAAAGGTTTCTAAAAAGACCTACAACTGATATTATACTTGATGGTGAAGCCTGAATGATGTCCCCCTAACATCAGGGACCATACAACGATGCTTGATCTGGTCATTCCTATTCAACATTGCACAGGAGCAATAAAATAAAAGGAAACAAAAGAAATCCAGATTGGGGGGGGGACTGTTTACAGGTAACATGATCATCTATGTAGAAAATCTTATGAAATATGCATAACTAGTAAATATAAGTTAATGTAGTAATTGTGCAGGATAAAGATCAATATACAAAAACCAAATGAATTTCTGCATGTTAGTAACAACTGGAATCTGAAATTTGAAAAATAACATTTAGAATATCAAATTATGAAACACTTTTTTTTCTTTTCTTTTTTTTTTTTTTTTTTTTTTTTTTTTTTGTGGCACGCGGGCCTCTCACTATTGCGGCCTCTTCCACTGCAGAGCACAGGCTCCGGACGCGCAGGCTCAGCAGCCATGGCTCATGGGCCCAGCCGCTCCGTGGCATGTGGGATCTTCCCAGACCGTGGCACGAACCCATGTCTCCCGCATCGGCAGGCGGACTCTCAACCACTACACCACCAGGGAAGCCCCAATACTGCCACTTTTGAAAAATTAGTATGGAATACCTTACAAAGTCTTACATATGCTTATCATAGGATATAGCAATCCTACTACTGAATGTTTATCTAAGACAAATGAAAATATATGCCCACATGAAGACTTGTAAACAAGTGTTCATTTTAATATTATTCATAATAGTCCCAAACTAGAAATAATCCAAATGCCCATCAACTGGTGAATAAACAGCTTGTGATATATCTATACAGTAGAATACTACTTGGCAATAAATGAAACAATATTGTACACGACAACATGGAGGAATCTCAAAACCATATGCTATATCAAAGAAGTCAAAAGATTTATTATATAATTTAATTTATATGAAACTCTGGAAGAGGAAAAATTGAAGTGGCAGAAAGATCAGCGGTTGCCCGTGGCCAAGTGTCAAGGGAGAAGGACAACTGCAGAGGTACAGGACTTACATCATTATCATTATAATATTAACAAAATTCAGCCAACTGTATATTTAAAATAGGTAAATTAGGAGGTACAAACTTCCAGTTACAAAATAAATGAGTCATGGGGCTGAAGTGTACAGCATGAGGAATATAGTCAGTAATAATGTAATATCTTTGTATGGTGACAGACAGTAACTAGACTTATCATGGTGATCATTTTGTTTTGTACAGAAATATCAAATCACTATGTTGTGCACCAGGAATTAATATAGTGTTATAGGTCAATTATATTTCAACAGACAAACAAACTCATAGAAAAAGAGATCAGATTTGTGGCTATCACGGTGGAGGGAGAGAGTGGGATCAGAGAAAGGTAGTCAAAAAGTACAAACTTCCAGTTTATAGATAACTAAGTACTAGGGAAGTAATGTACAACATGATTAATATAATTAACACTGCTTTTGTTATGTGTTAAAGTTAAGAGTAAATCCTAAGTTCTCATCACAAGAAAAATCTTTTTCTTTTTCTGTTACTTTGTATCTATATAAGATGATGGATGTTCACTAAAATTATTATGGAAATCATTTCATGATGTATGTAAGTCAAATTATTACGTGGCACACCTTAAATGAATACAGTATGTCAATTATATCTCAATAAAACTGTATGCAAATTATACCTCAATAATGTTGAGTCAGATAGATAGATGATAGACAGGGAGGGGAAACCGGCAACAATGCCCCTCAAAGTGGTCTCCTAACTTACCCTTGCGGTGGCTCCTTCAAATTCAGATTTGAGGACTTCTGGCAGCGCTTCCCTTGTAATTCACGAGGGCACCTAGCTCGCACTTCCAGCTCTTAGGTTGGTGTCCACTCTCCATCACGCAGCCCCAACCTGGCAAAATGCAAATTTTCAAGGGTATCTAATTGAATTCATTTAGGATAAGAGGGTTGACTGCAACAATGATCATTTTATTATTCTAATAGCTTTGCTGAAACCATAAAAAATGTAGGACTTTCCATAGATGGGCCCCAAATATGCATCTTGTTTCTTTCTTTGTCTTTTTCTTGTTTTTTTAAGACTTTGATGAAGTTTGGAACATCTGACTTAACAGTCCTTTTGCAAAAGCTGACTTTCTTTTTATTCTCTCCATTTTTGTAAGTCTTAAAAATAGTTTACTTCTTTTATATGCATATTGCCTTTTACTATATTTTAAATTATTTGTCTAATATTTTGACAGCTATTCTTGCAATGTATTTGTTTTAACTTATCTGAGAATCTTCTGAGAGAAGTAAAGAAAATTCAAATTTTCTCTAATTTCTAAATGAACTCTTTGAACATAAGATCAACATAATCATATAAGTAAATACTAAATTACAATTATTAAGAAAAAAAATTTAAATATATATATAAGCAGAAAATGAAAAGCAAAATTGTTAGTAGCATATTTCACATAAGAGAATTAATACATGATCCAATAATCAGTAATTATGAGACATACTATCATGATAGAGTTGAAAAGATAAATAAAATGTTGATTTCAATCCTCAGGAAGCTTGCAATCTGAATGATGAGACAAAATATAACCATATAAAGTCAACATTTAGTATAATATTTCATTTTACATTATGTGATTTGAATTTGTATTATATGAATGAGGAAAAATGAATGATGAGGAAAAAATATTTCACCTGTACTTTCCCAGAACTTGTATGAAACAAGTTTTTGTTGTTTGCTTTTTTTTTCACCTAGACCTATCTGAAACTGACATAGAAAAAGATATATATGTATAAAGCTTTTCTAAAAGAATTATTCTCCTGTGATATACAAAAAACATTATGTCAAAGCCAATATAAGATGAATAATAATAGTTGGTTTTTTTTAGTAATTTATTTTAAATTTAAGTAAAAGAAAATAAATGATATGTTTTAGAATTTCTCAAAATTATTTGAAAATCCTATGTGCGTGTGTGTGAATATAATGAATATTATATGTTTATTGAAATATATTTGACATATAATGTGTAAATTTAAGGTATCCAAGTTAATTTGTTACATTTACATATTGTAATAGGATTGCCATTGCAGAGATAATTAACACCTCTCATGTTACATAATTATCCTTTTTTAGTGGCTGGAATAATTAATTTCTAGTATCTTAGCAATTTTGTTGATTATAATACAATATTGTTGTCTATATTCACCATGCTGTACCTTAGCTCTCTAAGGCCTATTTACTACTTGTTATAAATTTGTACCTTTAAACATTTGTCCTATCTTCTCCCTTCTCAATCCCCTCATAATTACCATTTTACTCTCTGTTTTTTTATGAGTTTGGCTTTTTTAGATTCCACATACAAGTGACACCATACAGTACTTGTCTTTCTCTGTCAGACTTGTCTCACTTAGCATAATGTGCTCAAGGTCCATTCATGTCATTGCAAATGGCAGAATGTCCCCCTTTCTCATGACTGAATAACACTCCATTGCGTACATACACCACATCTTCTTTATCCATTCATCCATTCATGGGCACTTAGATTGTTTCCATATCTTGGCTATTGAAAATATGCTGCAATCAACATAGGAGTGTATATATTCTTTCAAAATCCTGTTTTCATTTTCTTTGGGTGTATAACAAGAAGTGGAATTGCTGGATCATATGGTAGATCTGTTTTTACTTTTCATAGTGGTTTAACCAATTTGTATTTCCACCAAAGTGTACAAAGGTTCCCTTTCTTCACATCCTCACCAGCACTTGTTATCTCTTGTCTTCTTGATGAGAACCATTCTCACAGGTATGAGAAGATAACTCATTGTAGTTTTCATTTGCATTTTCCTGATGACTGGTGATGCTTATATTTTCTACCTAATATTTGAGGCTTCTAAAAGACATTAAATAATACTGGTTTCCTCTATAAAAAGAACATAAATCAAAACACCTAAGGTCTAATAGTACCTCTCATAAATCACTAGTATTGGTTTGAAGAGACTGTATAAATGATAACTCTTTTGGGATAGGATATAAAGAGAATTTATAAAGGTCTATAATTGCACAAAATTGGAAGCTTGAAGTTCACTTTGGGGAACACTGGATAAGAGAAAATAACTCAAGAAATAGATTGAAAATGAATAACAGGAAGAGAGAAGCTTGCCTAGCACACTGATCATTTTCCATTCATGTTAGTGCCACTAGATTATAAGAACCTTGAAAGCAGATACTGCCTCACTCATTTTGTGTTCTTAGCATTGAGTATGGCACCTGGTACCTAATAGGAATAAATAGCAGGGTTAACGAGCATACTTTCTTTTTCTCTCTCTCTCTCTCAGACCCAGGTTGGACAACAGAATCCAGATTAGAACAGGGAAACATGTGGCGGGGCTTAGGCAAATAAAATATATTTTGAGTTATCTTTTGTTATGATATTAGTGTTTGAAAATTGTTTCATAATAAACCAAAAGCAGCTTTCTGTTTGAAGACATAAAGTAAAATATTCAGAAACTAGCAATTTCATGGTTTTATAGAAATGTAATTAATGGTTGGCCCAGTATGAAAAGGAGTCACACTGATGTTTTGCTAAATTCGTGTACTAGTGCGTTAGCCCTGGAAGAGTTCTGTGCTCCCAAGTGACTGAGCTCCAGGCAGTGGAAGGCATGTGCCCCTCCTGGCCTGGCTCAGAAGAGCCTCTCACATGCATGCGTTCTGCTCTTTGGATCACTTTGCAGGGCTCTTTCCGGCTCTTGGATGCCTGGGACTGAGACGACCACAGAGGTTGGAAGCTGTGCATTGAAGATGGCAGAGCCTCTGTCAGTCAGGGTTACTGATCCATCCCATAGAGAATTTCTGGTCCCACTGACCAAAAATACTCCCTCCAACTGCTATGTGGACAAGAAATAGACTTCTATTGTGTTTGAGCCACACACATTTTGAGTCTATTTGAAAGAGCACCTATCATTAGCATGAAGCACCACTCTTTAAATATAACTGGAATATCTGCTTGGATTCAATCAATTAATCTTCATTCAACAGCACTTCTTTTCAGCTCCTTGTCACTATAGTTACAAAGGATAGGGAAATCAGCAAAACACACTTTTTGTCACCAAAAACTTCTGAAACTGATTGGAAAAGGAAATAAGCAAACAGCACAGGTAACTGCGGGATACAACCTTGTATGCCGTACAAGCACAAAGAAGGGACTACACAAGATTGGGGGTCAGGGAGGTGACAGATCAAGGAAAGCTCCTGGAGCAGGTGGTGTCTAAGCTACATTGTGAAGGATGAGTAAGAGTTAGCCAAGTGAAGAGAGAGAGGAAGGGCATTTGAGGCCAAGGCTCCAGTCAGCTTGGCAGCACAGTAGGTTTGGGGAACTGTCAGTCATTCCGAAGGCCCTGGCCCTGGGGTGTGGAGGGGAGACCCTGAAGGGGGAGAAAAGGTAGTTTACAGAGTGGAAGGGGAGACTCACAGCTGTGGCAACATCTATAGTTGTGTCTGAAATGGCAAAACGCAAATAGCTGCAGTCCTCCTGGGAGGCTTTTGGCACCAACTATGAACAGGTTACCTTGAGAAAGGAAGGGTCCAATATCTGACCAAATGTTTGGAGGCATCAAGCACATGTGAGTCCCATACACTCTCCTGTCAGGGCAAAAATATAGCAAACAATATAAAGGTTCTCTACAAAAGCCAGTTTAGTTTTTGTTTAGCTTTCTTTTTCTTTTATCTTTTTTTGTTTGTTTTCTCCTTAACTTTAGATAACGTATCAGAGCAAATTATTTTTATCTATACCTTCATTTGCTAAAAAAAATAAAATAAATAACTTTGCTACCAAATTGTTTCCATTGACAGATATGTAGATGCAAGCAAAACAATGTTAAGAATATTTGGATAGCATGTGCAGTGAATAATGAACACAGCAGCATTTTCAATCAGAGAAATCAGTATGTTTATTCCACCTTAGTTACCTGATGCTCCAGGAGATAACGTATGCAGGAGGCAAACACACAAAATAAGTATAAGAAGCAAAAAAGGGTCATGATTTAGAAGAATAAGATCAACCTCCCCCTAATCTCTCATTGTATATGACAGATTGAGAGTCACGCATAGCGTTGGTGATACCATGGCTGTGGAGCATCGAGAATGAGTCTGTAGGAAATGAGCCTGTTGGTTGACTTTTCTCAAGTCAATTGTCCCTAAAAATTCCCAGTGTTGTTGGTATTTTTTAAAGTCTTTTATAAATCTGCTACTCCTGCTGCTATTTGTCTTTGGTATCAGCCTTTGTTCTGTCTGTTCTGCCCCTATGTCAATACCCAGTGAGTTTACCTCAGAAGCAGAACGAGAGAGAGCCATCACTAGCAGATCTTCTTGAGAGCAACGCATCACAGAGAGCAGCCTTGTCCAAGAGTTAATTAAGACCACATTTAATAAAGAAAAAAACAGAAATGAAATGAGAGTAAGAAAGAAAAGAAATCTCATCTCCTATTGTAAACTTTAGAAGAGCTTTCAGAATTAGTCTGGATGGAGTTGGTTTCAGAAAAGAATAAAAACAAAGTATAACTGGAGATATCTAGCTTATAACAAAGCAACCTGCCAAGAGAGTCTTCCAAGTTCATTAGATGGAAAGCCATCCTTCATTCTTAGAGATGAAAAACACAGTCTTCTCTAAAGGACAGCTGGAACCCACATGTACTTTGCTAATCACGCATAGCCTTGAAAAGAATCTGAATCCTTTTCCTTAGTTTTGTCATGGCTTCTTGGCCACCACCTGCTGTGTTCCTGAGGCTCACCCCAGGAATTCCGTGGCCCCATTTCTTTCCTTAATAAAATTTTTTCCCAAGCCCAGAGATTAAAGAGCTCCTTTCCTGAGTGTACGCAGAACAGGTGGTGGGGGTCTCTGCAGCTGCTGCAGGGTGCTGTACTTCATGTCTGAAATGACAAAATGAAAGCAGCTGTAGGCCTTAGAGAGGTCTTTTGGCACAGAGTACAAACAGGTCACCCTGGGAAGTGGAAGCTCTCATTAGGTTAAAAGGTTCTGTGGTCCCCATTTGAGGATCACACACATTCCACACACAGCTCTGCTCTGCAGTATCTTTTAAAAACAATGGTTATGTTCACAAGGAGAAAAGCAAAAATTCCTATTAGTAACACTGAGGTTCCAAAACTCCACCATTTTGATCATAGGGAAAATTGAATCACTTCATTTTATTTTACCTAGCTGAATGTCTCTATGCGAGGAAGGCATAGTCAATAATTCTAAGTAATATGGAAATCCAAAGATTAGGTTTGACATAAATACATTACCATGTGTCAAACAGATAGCTAGTGGGAACCTGCTGTACAGCACAGGGAGCTCAGCTGGGTGCTCTGTGATGACCTAGATGGGGGGGAGGGGGGACGGAGGTCCAAGAGGGAGGGGATATATGTGTACATACAGCTGATTCATTTCATTGTACAGCAGAAACTAACACAACATTGTAAAGCAACTATACCCCAATAAATAAATATATATATATATATATATATGGGGCTGTTATTACCCTAACAGTGACCTAAACATCTCACCATCCATAACCTGAACTGTTATATTAAGTGGAGGTAGGAAATGTACTAAACTAAGAAATCGAAAATGTTCCTTGAGCTGCCATTAACTATTAGTGTGACTTTGAGACTGTCATTTAAATTTTTTGTGCTCAAGTCTACAAAATAAAGGAGTGACCATTTTTACTCAAAGAAACGTTTTATACATTTATATCAAGAAAAGAAAACAGAACAAAAGCTGAAATTCAAGGCATTTAAACATAACTAACCTTCACTTTATCTGAAGCTCTTAACTGAGTATCAGGTTTCATGCATGTAAATATGGTGATGATATGGAATTCACATACTAGATTCCTACTAATAACATGCATTTGCAAATAAAGATTATATTTAAAAATGAAAATTAGTGGAATCCCAAGACCCATTTAAAATGTCAAAGGGTGAGGGAGAGGAATCTGATTTCAAGGTAAGAAAAGCCAAAAGACGGAGAGAGAGGAGGAGAAGAATGAATAGAAAGAGAGAAGGAAAAAGAAAACGTATACTTGAGGTTAAAGTTAAGTTAACTGCTATGCCATTTGAATACCCTAGAACAGTGGTTTTCAAAGTATATAGTCTCTGGACCAGCAACACCTAGGAACATGTTAGAAATGCACATCTTCAGGCTCCACCCCAGAAACCCTGGTTGGGGGACTCTGTGTGTTAATACAACCTCCAGGTGATTCTGATGCACAATGAACTTTAAGGACTACGACTAAGCTTTAAGTTCTATTATCTAATACTAAGACTACTACTCTAGCAAAAACAGGGTGGATTTAATTAATGGATGTTACGTGACTGAATAAGCTCCTTCTCTGAATGGGATAAAGAAATATTCAGGAATGTAAGAAGGATACAATAAAATGATTATTTATTTTGAATTATGTTATTTAAGTGTATATCCATAAGTAACAAAGTGTTTTGAACTTGAGAGAACAAAGGCATGGGGAGACGGGAATTGGAGAGACACGGACCTCCCAAGAGCTTGAATGCCAGGATCACCTGGGGGCGCTTTATTCAAGCTGGACATGTCTCTTTCCCTCTTACCCACTGAAAATTCTTGCCATAGTCAGCCATTGTACTGATTGGAGTATTTTTATGGCCTTCAGATGAATTGAGGTGGAAAAAAGGCTGAAAAACACTGGATCATTGGTGGATATAGGACCAATAATAATACATTAAAATAGCTGCAAGTTATTTGATATTGCTTTGTACCAGCACTGTGACCTTAAAATTTTTTTTTGTTTTAATCCTTACAACGACCCATTAAATTAAGCATTATCCCCATTCACAAGTTAGTAAACTATTATGTGGAGAGTTTAAGTAAATTATACAAGGTCCACACTTGGTAGCTAGCATGGTTTGGACTTTAGGAGCCCAGTGCAGAGCCCATGTTCTTTTCTCAGAAACAGTGTTTGGGGTTCAGTAGAGCACTTATGGCTGGAGACATAGAAATAATTGGTCACCACTGATGCGTAGTAAATAGTTGAAACCTTTGCAAAAGACAAAAATTCTTACTAAGTAAAAAAAGATGAGAACTAAGGACAGAAGTCTGGGGAATGACAACATTTACAGGAAAATTTTTGGGTGACCAACTCTCTTGGTTTGCCCAGGACATTGGGGTTTCCTGGGACAGGGGACTCCTGGCAAAATGGGATGATGGGTTACCCTACAAGTGGCAAAATAAGAGACAGCAAAAAAAGAATGGGAAGGAGCAATTGAAGAGCCAAAGTACGTAGCATCGTGTCACAAACACTGAAGCAGCTAGAGCACCCAGGAGGAGTAAATTCTCATGAGTCTCATAGGCTTAGGAGGGCACTGCAAGCCTTCAGAGCGCATTTCAAGCAAGTGGTGGTAGCCAAAGCCAATTTTTAGTCTTGAAAAAGAAATGGTTGATGAAGAGGACCAAGAAGTTGAAAATTACAGAAAGGAAACAAATATATATTCAAACAGAGGAAGACTTAGAGGAAGATTGCAGTCTGTGTGTTAAGGCTTGGGGAGACATATGTGCATTTTTAAACTAGGAAGAAAGCAAGTAAAGAGATGAGTTTACCATGTTGTAGATGAAGATTCATGGCTAGGGTGACACACCATGAGAGATAAACATGGAAGCAACCACACACGCTTTGTAAAAAGATGCAATACATACCAAACAGAATCTGGGATTTTCAAAAATAATTAACAAACACAGGGTGTCTGTTATGGGCCAGGCTCTGTGACAAGTACAGTCCCTTGAAAAACGGGCGTTTGAACAGTGTAGGTCCACTTGCACGCAGATTTTTTTCAATAGTAACTACCATAGTACTACATGATGCACTGTTGGTTGAATCCCAGCATACTGTACACTTACCTATTCTGTCACAATAACCCCCTGTTGAAGAGGTCAAACACTTACTCTCAAGAGAATTTTATTGGTGTCAGCACCTAAAAGCAAATATGTGTTTTCTTGAGGACTAAAAATAAATAAATAAACCAAAGAAATTTACTTTACTAGAAATATTATCACGTTTCAATTGGTTTTCTTCACATAAATTAGGAAAATTCTTTCTGATTCTTGCCATATGTACATAAATAATCATAAGTCATATTCTTAGCAAAACTGGTTTGCCCTTCCTATTCACCTTTCAATGTCTAGAAGACTTAATCCTATTTGTAAATGTTAGCATCCCTTTATTTTTAATCTACTTCAGTTTACAGCTAAACAGAATCAGGAAGTGTGACACCCAAAATTTTATCTTTGGTCATCTAGTTTCACCCACTCCAGGGGACGGGGGGCAGGTAACCACCTTATATTTTTTTAAAAGTCTTTATCCTTACCTAAAATTATTTGTTCAAGTACTAAAGCCTTTGCCACTTAAGTTCAATTTATGCTTTATAACTAAGTAAAAAATGAAATTATTTTATCTGTATAAAACAGTGGTTATAACCTCAGGACAATGCCTTAGAGCTAGAAATTATCTACAAAAGTTCACCAAAAAGAGCTCAAATAGAAAGAATCCATAAAGTAAACAACTCAGTGCAATTTCTGGCACAGAGCATGGATGAAACAAAGGCTAATTTCCCTCAGCTTAGAGATGTACAGACCAGTTTATGAAGGTTTTTTTATATGGAATCAATTATTTATTTTCTCTCTGTTCCCAAACTCATCAAAAAGTTAACTCATTTTACAGAAAAATAGTTCATACCAATTTTTTTCTGGAGGTTTCTCTTTCCATTTATTATTATTATTATTATTATTTATTATTATTATTCCATTCTTTTTCCATTTATATTTATTTTTACACCAACATACCTCATTCTGCCAAATCAATAGTTTCAAATATTTGAGATTATCTTATTGGTCAATACTATCAGTTTTGGATTAAAGGCCATAAAAACCACAGAGAATAAATATAATATTTGTTTAAAATAGTTTGTGTTAATGCTAGCATGGTTATAAAGCTTGGGAATAGTTAATACATAAACTTGTTATAATGGCAGTGGTAGTAATGTCAACATTAAATAATACTTCAAGTTATCATAATCATACTGCTAAATTAATATGTATTATGTTATTAACATTTTCTTATTAATATAATAGTTCAAAAGAGCTGACTGTTCTGTACCCAAAAATTCCACAGTATTTTATCCACTGATTTGTGCCAGAAATGGGAGATTTAAGACCACACATAACTACAAAGGTCAACTGCAAATGTCAAAGGATCAACTAAATGATTAATTCATCAGTAAAGTCAAAGGACAAGTTTGAAATTTATTTTTACACACTAGGCCAATTTTTTGTCTGCTGAAACTAATTTGACTTACTCTATACCCTAAAGGTAAAGACCCAACAATTTATCATTTAAATGATAACTACCATGACACTGTTCCTGTAAAACTCCACTCATTTAATTTAATGTGGTATACACAATATAAAACTATAATTACAGTTAAAACATCATTATTTGTAATTAAAATATTAAATCAGAGAAACTCTTTGATCTGGACATTTAACTTTTACTTTTAGTGGTTTGAAGTATTCAAGTTGACATTGCAACTGTATAAATACTAAAAGTATTGGAACTGTGTGTCTATAAATAAAAATAGAATTATAATGTCAATGAAACACTATGTGTACTAAATGCCTTAAAAGGTTATAATCCAGATGTATAAAATACTTTAAAACTCTCATTTTCTAATAAACTAGTAGAGTCCAGCATATTTTTTATTCTCTATAATCATTCACACTATCATTCTTTCAACAAGAACCTTTGATTGTCAGCCAATAAAGGGACACATGCCACCATCTGGAGCCTGGATTGACTGGTAACCCAGCAGATAACAACCAAAAAATTGTAACAGTTAGAATAAAAAGTCAACCTATCAGAAAAGCCATCTGTATATATAATTAAGTGAAGTCCTCAGCTAGGAAAAATTATGGTCAGGAATTTTGCTAAACAAATCTAAAATAAGTATCATAATAAGAAGCATGTGTGTTAAATTACACCCTGTCCTCCAAAAAAAGTGTCACAGAACATCAAAGCTGTAAATTTTCATAGGTATTTTTGTTAGGACGCTAAATTATTTTAATATTTTGCTACTCTTGTCTGTTATAAATTTTAGAAAATATTCACTGGGTAATCCTTTTTTCATTAATGAAAGAGCTGCCAAAGTAGGACTAATTCTTAAAATGGTACTAACTATTGAAATATCATAAAATTTATTATAAAAATGCTTACTTCCCCAAATCAGTAGAAAAGCTTAGAAATTAGACAATGCATCACTACAGTGGTGGTAAGACTGAAGTGACAGAGGATTTACATTTATCTTTCTTTCTTTTATAGAAAGGGGCTAAGTTTTGGAAACACTATATCATGGGTCCTTTCATGGAAGAGAAACGCTTCCAGCATCTGTTGTGTTTTTTGGAGTTTATTGTTGTTGTTTTTTCTCTTTTCAACTTGCATCTCTTTCTATTTAATTACATCTTCTTGGACAAATCAATTACTCCTCTCTCTCTCTGTGCCAACTGTACTCTGTCTCCCCTCTTACCATCATATCCTGTCTCCCTAGTGACCCCACATGACTTTCCTAAATAAGTAGTCGTATAAGATTCAAGAAACTTAGTTTATCAACTGGCTTTGCCACTTACTTTGTTACCTACTCATTTTTCTTCTCCTCAGGCTTCTTGTATGGAAAGTGGAAAAAGTCCTAAAAAGTCCCTTCTAGTCTATCACTGGGGGTAAGACCATTGTTTGTATTTGAGCACAATACAAGATATAAACATTTTTGCACCCAAGCTTGTCAATTTCTTTCAAAGTTTTTAAGAGACATTTTAAAGGGCTCAGCGTTGGTCTGGAATCGTCCCCACACCAGACAAGCTGTCCAGAGTTGATGACATAACTCAGCATCTCAGGCAGACAGGGAGAGCTTGGATTCTAATCAGTCCACCACTGTTTTTTCCTGCTGTCCCAGAATGGCGCAATGTTCTAAGCTTGTCCCGTTAATAGGTTTAGAATATGCTCAGTGTGAGAAGGCTCACTGGCCCATCTTCCATCACAGGTTGCCACAGTTCTCTGAGGGAGGACAATCCATTGCTCTGCTGTCTGGCTCACTCAAGTGAGCTGACCTCACTTGGGTTCTTAGTGTCACAAATTTTAGCTCTCGTGTTATTTAAATTTTTTTCATATGTCGCCATTCCCCTGGCTGCCAGCCATACCACACATGAAATATTTGTCTCCTTTCCTTTCCCTTAGTCTTCATCACTGCCAGGATTAGGCAATTTTCCTTCTTTCCTTTTCAAACCTCAATAGCAAAGGGTTGGTTGTACCTTGCCTGACCTCTTAATTGCACCCAACCTCTAAGAACAGCTACACAGATTGTCTTCAGGGCCCTACATCTGCCTGAAAATTCCTCTCTTTTTTGACTCAGTGGACTCTGTTGGACCCTGAAGATCCATCCAGCTCCATCCTACTCCAACTTTCCCCAACCTTCTTTGGGTTGACTTTTGACTTATGAAACTTGACTTTTATCAACCAGATTAACCTGAGTCCTTTGCCCTCTAGCTCTCAATTGGTTGGGCAATGGGGAGTATAACAGCTATAAAAATGCACTTCTCGTATCTCCAACAGCAGGGCCAGCTGGTGCATTCTAAAATCCATCACCGCACTTCCCATGTGCTACTCCCAGGCAGTCATCGAACATAACAGAGAACCTAAGGGAGGTTCATGCCTACAAGATCTAGGACTCCACTGATGGATAGTTTGACTTGAGGACTTCCCAATGGCTTTTTCAAGGCTTTATTAAAACTATCACAGTCTGACTTGTCCTACCAAATCTTCCTTCCTTCAGGCTTTAGATGGTAGCCTAATGACTCACAGCCTCCTCGGGCACCCTCTATATTTCTCTCACAGGCATTTCCCTGAAAAATCTACTGCACGACCAATTCCATCTTGATGTCTGCTTCTCGAAGGCCCTGAACTGATATAGAGGATGAGAAGAGAAGGCAAGGGCAATTTCCCTGAGTTCTTCCCTGTTGGGCCACAGGTTGGAAGCTCCTATTAGGTTGCACTTCTCTAACAGCTGCAGGCTTTTCTGGGTTCTGGTAACTGCTCAGTCAACTTGTTCTTTCAGACCTGGAGTAGGTAACAGTTTATTCCTGTTGCCAACCCTGGATGTTTCACCACTCCTTTAATCTTGCCCTGTCGTTGTCCCTTTATTAAACTCTCTTCATTCAACCCTCCCTTTTCTAACTTTTTATTTTATTTTATATAAAGATATATTTAAGTATCATTAAAAATCAAAAATAATATAAAGAACCCCTGTATACCTTTCACTCAGATTCCCCAATGTTTAACATCATACACATTAGTTCCCTCTCTCTTTGTATAAAACTTTTATTACTTTTTCTCAATTATCTAAGAGTAGGTTAAATGCTTGATGCCCTTTCTACCCTAATAATTCAGTGTGTATTTCCTAAAAACAAAGACCAAGGACATTCTCTTACATATCCATAGAATGATTATGAAAATAAGGGGGGAACTGAACATTAATGCAGTATTATTTTCTAAACTGCAGATCTTATTCAACATTTTTCAAATTTTTTCAAAAAAAAATCCTGGACCAGATTTGAATCCAGAATCACATCTCTTTGCCTACAGCAAAATCACCCTCTTTGCATACAGCATCTATTCTCTTTCAGGATCATAAAATTTATAGTAATTTTTACCAGGGCAGGCCCAAGGAAACAAAACCTCAAAACTGGATTTTAGGATAGGTTTGCTTACATATTTAGTAGGCATATAGATAACCTTATTTCGTGGCGGGGGAGGGAGAGTAATCCATGGCGTGAAGTAGTCTCATGTTCACTCGAATTATCAGTGGTGTTGTGGAAGACAGTGCAGGTGGAGACCAAGACACTGAGAGAGCAAGTGACTGCAGTGTTAGTTGCTATGATGATACTGACCATTATAAAAACTGTATCATGTGATAGCTTCTTCTGATAATCCTAGGAGAAAGACAAATTGAAAGCTACAGGGCACAGGTCAAAAATTAGAAAGGCTCTATTGCAGCTATAAAACTGTTCCTTATCTGTATCCACAGCAGATATGGTCAAAGATCAAGTACAAAGCCTGAATGTAAGGGTTTAGGAGTTGCAACACCACATAAATGTGTAACCTTGACATATCTCTTATCCTCCTGTTGGGGAAGGAGTGGGACTCTGAGACATGGGATGAGGACATTGAGCAGACAAGATAAGGCTGAGAATTTTGAGTCCCCATATCTCCCTGGACTTTTCCTCCCAACAGAAGCAGCCCCATCCCTCCTGGCAGAGAGGAATCAAGCTTCCCCTGCTATCACCAGGGCAGCTGACTAACAAGGAAATGTCTGTTCCCCTGGGGACCTATCCACAACACCCCTCATTGTCTCCAGGTCCATAGTGAAAGCTGAATACCAGTATAGCCTAGTCAGGGAGGACTAAGGCCAGGCCCAGATGGAGAGAGCCTGCTCTCCTAAAGAAATGCAGGATCCTGACAACATAAATCAGCAGGAATCTGGGGAGCATGTATAAAAATGGATAAATTCGAATGTTACATTAGAATGGAGCAAATAAATAGATATAATACAATCACCAGGATTCCAGATTTACCCATAATGTATATGGGTAACAATAATAGTCTGCTATGTTGATGAATTGAGCTTGGACTCAACTGACATTTACAATCAGTGAGACTGAAATACCGGGACTTTAATCCCTGACATTCTGTAGAGGAAGGAGTCCAGAATTCCACAGAGATGAGAATGCTTGCCTGGACTTATTTATGTACAGCCTGCTCAGTCACTCCCTGATCATAACCCTTGGAGGGCTCAGGGGACAACTTTTCACGAATGCACTAAGAAATGCAGTGGCGAGGGAAAGCTCTGTGATGTCTGTCTCTTTCAGGTCATAGATGACGGGGAGAGATGTTGCAGATGAATGGGGCTCCCTTACTTTAATGGCAATCATAGGATCAGGTGACAGGGGCCAGGTGGGAGGGCCTAACCACCAGAGCCATATCAGTTGTACAGACAAGGCAGTAATCAGTTTTGGCCAACAGGAATCTGTGGCAATGGCTACCTAGGAATAAAATCATTGCTGGTGCACCTTAATATTTATAAATGGAAAAATTCAAGATCTCACTCTCATCACTGTAATGAGAATTCTCAGCCTCTTACCTGGTTGCCAAGCATGTACCAGTTCACAGAGCCTCCTGAATGAGAAGAACAGGTTCTACAGAGAAAGGATCTTACAAATTGGACATAATGAAAATCATCATTCCAGTCAGTGGCTTTCAACACTGGCTGCAAATGAGACTCACCTACAGAACTTTTGAAAAATAGTAATGCTTTGGCTCTACCTCCAGACATTCTGACACATGTGGTCTATGAGTGTTTGAAGAAAAGAAAAACTAGAAGTGGTTAAAGTTTGAAACAATAGAAATGATACTCAAAAACATCCAAATAAATCAGAAGTAACTAAAACAATACCCATACACTACAACACTCAACTTTTCATTTTCTTTACAAGGAGCAATTGAGATAATCAGCTTGTAGAAGTTTGCAGAAAGAAGAGGCAAGAAAGTGTAAATGAAAGTGTGAGAATATTTAATCCAACAGAAAAGAAGTGAAATAGAAATAGAAATAATTGTATGATTGGTACCTAAAATTTTGTATTTAATAATCATGAATAAAATGATAAAGGAATTTTCAAAAAAATAAATTGTTTAAAAATCTCCAGATACAGAAAGATAAAATATGAAATGTACTAGGAATTAATAATAAATTTTACCTGGTAATTGTCATAAATCACGTTTGATATTCTATTAGGAAATTGAAAATAAAATCATAAAAATGCTAAAATTTTAGGAAAATGAAAAATTATTGAAAATATGAACTAGACAAATATGAACTATACAAAATATGAACTAGACAAACTAGCATAAACTGAAAAAAATCCATATTAAGCTTTGAAAAAAAATTTTACTGACTTTAAAATATACTTTTCTGAACTTTAAAAACATTCATAGTAGCTAAAACACTGTGATCTTCGATTCCGGTAGGTTGAATGTTTTCTACTGCTGTTATAAAACAGCTGATTAAAATTTTGCAGGAATCACTGTAACCTGTTCAAATCACTCCATAATTTACAAAACCTTTTAAAATAGTTTAGAAGAAACAAAATTTTAATAAATTGAATAGATTTAGTAAATTTTGTGAATTGAGTTTTTTCAAATTTATTTTAAGCTAATTGATTTTCAGCTTAAGAGTGTAATAAAGAGATTTTATGATCCATAGAAACCTCAATTTTGCCTCAATTCTCTACTGCTTTGGGCTATGTTTACACAGACTCTAAACATCTAGATGTGTCAATGAAACAACTGTTCAATTCTGAAAAACATGTCAAAATAATTTACTGCTAACATTTTTATAAAATGTAGGAATTCCATAGATCTCATCCATATTTTTACTTTAACACACATAAGTTCAGTCAAAAGGTATTTCTAAGTTCCATTGGTAACAACTGCTAGAAGAAAATATGTCCAAAACGATGTGGAAGAAACGGAAGAGGAGGAGAAAGGGAGGGGATGAGGGAAGGAAGGAGAACAAGGAGAGTGCTATATGTGGGCTTTGAAGCACCACTGTCACCATATTTGATGTCCTAACAATTCAGTGAGGTGTTTATGGCAGTTATAACTTTAGTTTTCAGACAGGGAAACTAAAACTGAATGAATTTAACTTACCAAAGACTATATAGAAAGAGAATAACAGAGTCAGAATTAAAAACTAGGCAGAGTCAGACGGGTTTTTGTGTTGTTGTTTGTTTGAGTAGCATTTGGACCTTAACCCTCAATCTTAGAGTATAACTTCCAACCTTACAAATCACATCTTGTGTTTTTTAATCTTCTTACCTTGAATCAGGGTTGGGGATTTAAAAAAATCCATTTTGGGCTTCCTGTAGGATCTTGGAATTACAGAGCTTGAGAACATATTGTTAAACATTGTGTTCTCTACAATTAAATACCATGCTCTATACTAATCCCACTTTTCATAAAACTCCAGTGGAACACCCAGTTGCCAAAGATGCGTATAAGGAAGTTTTGACTGGAGGAGCCTGGCCATGGCTAAGAGTTCCAGTCCTGGAGTCAGATGCCTGAGCCAGAACCCACTTTGGCTACATAGCCAGGGCAGGTGACTCAGACTCCCTGAGTCTATTTCCCCACTGCCAAGTGGGTAAATAATAAGAGCACCAACAACACAGGCTGTGTTGGGAATTTAATGAGTTATCCATACAAAGCACTTACTCTCTGGCACATAATAAGTACTCAAAAGTTTTAGCTATTAGCTCTGTTTAAAAGGGAAATGTTTTATATTTTTTTCTGGGACAATGAACAATAAATCCAATACCATGTAATTTCAAAAATATACACTGTTAACAGTGTATGCTGTCTAGCATGCAAAGTACATACTGTTCCAAAAACAAGTAGGTAAATCTTCAATAATACCCATATCACACTGTGTTCAAACACATGGAGCATATTACATAAGACTAGTTGGATTATAGGTCTTCTGTTGTGTAAGAGTGCCTGCATGTGTGATTATAGACATTCCTTTTCTCTAATCCCATCTGCATTATAGTCTGGACAGTGTCATCAGTGACATAGCTCAAAATTGAGTCCAGATGGAAGGAAAAACATTTACTAGCCTAATGAAGGAAATGCCTTAAGACAAGCGTATTTAGTGTGAGAGAGGGAGATAGGAGGTTCCTTTGAGACTAAACCAAGTTTAGATATTTTGCAATATAAATTTCACCATTCTTTTCATGTCCTACCTTCCCAGTTATTGCAAAATATTTAATTCATAAGCCTAGTAGTGACAGTGTTATTTAAAATGAATAAATAACTCTGGGTTATTATCCTATGTCTTCGTCCATGGGAGATGAAAGACTTCTTAGAATGTTGCCTATAAAAGCTGAGACTGGGGTTTTAATATGAACAGCAATCCATGAGAATTGGACATCAATAAAAAACACAGCTCAGTACTTAAGAAATGTAAAAATATTTAAAGTGCTGTTCTATTGGTGTAATTACTCTTCAACTCTTTCCTAAGCAATGTGATAAACTGACCATTGTTCACATCTACTTCACGAGTACACGAGGAAGTACATTTCTCAGCCCCTCAGTAATTAGGCAGAGCCATGTAACTAGTTCCAGCTGGTAGGCTATGGGCTGAAGTGGTATGCTTCAATTCCTGACAAAAAGACCTAACTGCAGGTGCAAAGCTCTCTTCCTCTCCTCACCTTCTCCATGAGTTTAAGAGGGAATCGCTGAAAGATGGTGTGGCCTCTATCAGCCAAGGTCCATAGAAAGCAGAGTCTCCTACCAACCCATAAGGGACTGCAGCATCACCAACTTATGTTAAACCACTGAGATTTGAGAATCTTTACTGTAGTATAACTGGAACAATCCTGCCTAGTAAAAGCAAGAATCAGTATTTTTCTTCCAGATTCCTGGAATGGCTATTTTGAATCCATCTCATCTTACTATTATTAGTGAGAAATGAAAACATCTACACCCTTCGGTGTACTGTCTTCAATAATATGCCACTATTTTTGGGCTGTATTCTTCAACATGACTTTATTACTCCAAGCAATTTTGCCTGGGAAGAAAAAGTTGCAAATAAATGACCATCAAACTGCTCAACTTTTCAATTGATGCCATCAAATCACTGTTGACTCTCCAAGACTCTCTTTGAAACCCTTGCCTCAAAATCTTCACTTGGCAAGCCCATTGGTCCTAAACCATCATATCATGAACCTTACCCAAAGAGAATCTATATCAACCCAGTTTCAGAGAGACACGTTATCAGTTAAATGTTGCACCCACATGTTAAAATGTATTTACTATTCCTGGTCTAGAAGGCTCAGGGATTAGATGATTCTAGTACTTCTGAAAACAGAGAGGGTGAGGCCAACAGTCTCAGGGATTGGAGGATTCAGGAACATCTCAAGGCAGAGAAGGTGGGGCTAGTTGAAAATCTCAGAGATGGAATCAAAGATCTAGATCATCTTCCCTAGCCCAGGAGACAGGATGATTATTCTCTGGAGAGTGTGCAAAACAGGGACTGTGTATTTGAAAATATCAGGAAGAGCTGAGGGAAACATACCTACTAAAGTCAGGGGGATTTAATGAAAGTTAACGTTCAGAACAGGGAGATGCCTAGCTTCCTCCTTCACCTCCCATCCTTTGGCTCCCAGAATGCGGGAGCTAGGGCTATACTCTCCAGAAAGAGACTGGTGGATTCAAGAGAAAATGCTACCAAGACTGACATTCAATGATCCCAAGATGAAATAGCAACATTCTTGATCTTATGAGTCCTATGAATTTTAGTTCCTCACTCTCAAATGTAAATGGCAAAGATTGCCAGATATCTGAGGAAAGCCTCCAACGTGAAAGGGTATCTTCCACATTCAAAAGAAAATACGAAATTAAAATGGACACTATGCAAAGCAGAAGAAAGCTTCTTATACCTCTGAAACATAAAATTAATTATTTCATTTGTAAGGGGAAAAAAAGAGAAGACAATAAAGAAGGTACCGGATAAAAACAAAAAACTCTTTAAAATCACAATTATGATAGAAGAAAGAAAAACATCTAATACAAGGATTGAAAGATAAAATTAAAATTTTTCCAGAAAGCAGAATTAAAGAACAAGAGATTAATAACAGGCAAGAAACAATAAATATAAGCAGGTCACTGCAGGAATCTGGCATGACTAATAAGTGTCACAAAAATAGGTAACAGGTAAAACTGAATTATCAAATAAATAATAAAAGAAAATTTTCCCAGAGCTGAAAACTGAGTTTCTAGATCAAAATTTCAGTAAGTGCTTGGTACAATGGATGAACAAAGACCCAGACCAAGGCACATCATTGTGAATTTTAAAAACACCATGGATAAGGGTTAGAACCTAACAGCTTCTAGAGAAAAACTTAAAAGGCCATATACAAAGTACTGATGGTAAGAATAGTGTGAGACTTCATCAAAGCATCACTGGAAATTGGAAGACAATAGAAAACAGCCACAAATTTTGATTACAGAAATATCAAAAGTAGAGAGCATAGTATAAGGCATCTCAATGTACATATCACCCAGCTTCAACAATTATTTACTCGTTGCAAATATTGTTTCTTTTTACCCCCACCTATTTCTCCTTCTCTCTGAAAAGTTTGAATAAAATTTAGGCAACATATATCATCTGTAAATATATCAGTGCATATCTAAAAAGAAAAAAACACTTATTTTAAAACATAATCACAACACTATTATTCTATCCCAAATAATTACACAAAATTCTTTAATAACCTATAAGTCAATGTTCACATTTCCATAATTATCTTCTAAATGTTCTTCTTTTTTCTTTTTATTTTTAACAGTTTGTATCTGGATATAAGTAAAATTCATACATTGCCATTGTTAACATGTCTCTGGTCTCTTTTAATCAATAGGTTTCCTCTCCATCTCTCTTTTATACCTTGTAAAATTTTTGTTGAAGAAACTGAGTCATTTTTCCTTCAAAGTTTCCCATTGTCTGGATTTTGCTGATTGCCTCTCTGTGGTGTCAGTTATTGTGTTCCTCTCTCCCTTGTACTTCCTGTAAATTGGTCATGAGATCATGAGGTTTGAACAGATTTAGGTTCAAGTATTTTTTCAGCTTGACTACTTCATAGGTTGTGTTCTGTATTTCAATCAGGAGCTACATAAAGATGACGTTAGCAGCCACTGATGAGCATTGCCTGCATCCATTCATTCACTGGTGATTGCTAAACACCACTACTTTTGTTCTATTTTTTCTTGTTTTTCTTTGTTCTTAACTTGTTATCTGGAATAGTTATATGAAAAGAAAAATAAATGTCCTCTTATCAACTGCTTAGTTACCTGGCATGGTTCCTATTGGAAAGGCAAGATAAATTCTTGATTGTCCTCTATTTACCAATTTTCAAAATAATTTACTTTTCTGGTACCTTCCAATAGTGACCAATGAATTTGGGGGGGTTATATGAACTAATGACTTTAAGTATATTTGATGTGTTCATGTGTCTCAATCCATTGAGGTTATTATGCTTACTGATGCCCAAATCATTGCATCGTTGGCCATGTAACCCTTTTTAAATTAGCCCCAAGTCCTTGTGACATGATCGATAGTTTTTTCAGCTTCCTTGTTTTCTAGTATAATTTAAAAATTCCAGGCTTATTTTTTATATTTCCTGACCCAGATCTGGAATAAGCCATTTCTCCAAGCTTTCTAATTTCTTTCAAAAGAAATGGCATTTAAAGAACATAATAATCTGGGTGCTACGTGGATACAAAGACATTGGGTTGCTCATTGCGTCTAGACTTTTTCAGTTGACAGAGTTGGAAAATATGTAATATGTAATTTTTCAGACAAAATACATCATGATATAATACATCAATAATATATCATTGATAATTTCAATTAAAATTCAACATATTGGTTTTTTACTTATTCCTGTTAACTCTTACATATTTCCTTCCCTTCTATAATAACAACAATAACAAAATATCTATTCTAAAGGACACTGACATAATTAATATTTGTTTTGTCTCATATGCATACAAAGCTATTCAAGAGTAACAATACTCACACTATCATCATCTTTATAAGAACTGTAATAGTTTAAGATGTTTTTGCACTTCTTTTGTCTCTACAGAGCTAAGAATGTATAGTCAAATCACTGTGTTGCAAAGTCACTTGTAAAAATTCGTCTCTCTAAGGTTGTGCCACCAAACTGCTCCAGCAGCATCAGAATTTCCTGTAACCTTCTTGTACTCGACTTAAGATGGAATCGTTCTCTCTCAGTTTCAGCTGCTCTCTTCAGAATTGCCTGTGAAGCTTTCCAGTGAGTACCTGATTGTGGTAGTGGTATTCTCCAGGTCTCTGGATTATCAAAATCTTATTGTTTTCCCTCCTCTTCCTCTTGAATTTCTTCTGATACCACATGGAGCTATTAGTGGTTTGTTCCCATTTGCTCATATTTTGCTGTTTTCTGAAATACTTTGTCACCTAGTTTTGTTAGTGTTCAAATTCTAGTTTTTCTGTTTGTTTCATTGGGAAAATTCAGTGACATTTTAAAACAATGCAGTTTCCTCCCATCTTCCAAAAATTCTTGAGGTTAATTTCATTTCCTAATCTTTCTCTTCAAAACTTTGACTAACAATACTTTTCAATTTAGAATATTGTATCCAGTGAAATCTCAATCAAGTCTGAGGCTAGAATAGTGACATAGTCACACGTGCCAAATCTCAAAAAAATGTACTTTTTATGTACCCTTCCTCAGGAAACTACTGAAGGATGTGCTTTGACAAAATGAGCAAGAAAACAGAAGGAAGAGCACATAGGATCTAGAAAACAAGAGCTGTCAGATGGGATATTAGCAGAGAAAGTTCAGGAGGAAAGTTCCAGGCTGCTACCAGGCCTAGAGAGTAATCAGGCCAATGTGGAGTAAAGGAATTGAAGTCTCCCAGAGGCAAGTCTCAGAGGTAAAGACACTGCTGACAGATTATCTAATGTGTTTAAGTCTGTGAAATAGAGCATTGGAAGGTTCTACAATTTTATTGGAATATTTGGGACATGTGGCAGAACTTTTAAGTGTCCCACAATTTCCATTCTCATATTCTTACTCACATACCTTCTTGGAATAAGAAGGATGTTTCCCAGCTTTCTTTGTATCTAGGGGCAGTTATAGGACTAAGCTCTGGCTAACAGAATGTAAGAGGAAGTGATGTTTGAAACTCCTGGAAAGTATCCTCAAGGAAAGGAAATATGCTTGGGGAGAGCAGCCAAGATGACAGAGTAGAAGGACCCTAAGCTCACCTCCTCTCATGATCATACCAAAGTCACAACCACCTGCAAAACAACCATTGTTGAAAACCCTACCAGGAAAGATCTTCTACAACTAAAGACATAAGGGAAGGAACACAACAAGATGGTAGGAGGGGTGCACTTGCAATATAATAAAATCCCATATCCTCTGGGGTGGGCAAACCACAAACTGGAGAAGAATTATATTACAGAGGCTCTCCTACAGGAGTGAGAGTTCTGAGCTCCACATCAGCCCCCCAGCCCAGGGATCTGGCACTGGGAAGAGAAGCCTCCAGAACGTTTGGTTTTGAAGACCAGCTGGGCTTGACTGCAGGAACTCCAAGGGATTGGGGGAAATAGAGACTTCACTCTTAAAGGGTGTACAGAAAATCTCACATGCACCTGACCAAGGGAAAAACAGTAATTCGATAGGAGCCTGGGCCAAACCTATCTGCTGGTCTTAGAGGGTCTCCTGGGGAGGCAGGGGGCAGCTGTGGCTCACCCTGGGGACATAGACACTGGTGATGGCTCTATCAGGAGTATTTGTCTGCATGAACTCTCCCAGAGACTGACATCTTGCTTGGATCATTAGCACCAAGACCTGGCCCCACCCAATAGCCTGTAGGTTCCAGTGCTGGGATGCCTCGGGCCAAACAGCTAACTGGGTGTGGACACATCCCCACCCATCAGCAGACAGGCTGCCTACAAACTTTCTGAGCCCTCAGCCACCTTTAGACATGCCCCTAGACACAGCCCTGTCCATAAGAGTGCCCAGGACTTGTCTCCACCCTCCAATGGGCAGGTACTGGCCTCTCCCACCAGGAAACCTGAATAAGCCTCTAGACTAGCCTCACCCACCAGAAGGCACACACCAGAAGCAAGAAAACTACAGTCCTGAAGCCTGCAGACCGAGTCTGCAAATGCAGGCCAGACACTACCCTGGGACCAGCTGGTCCCTGGCCCTCGGATGACAAGCGGGGACTGCACGGCTGGGATGCATAAGATGTATCCTACAGAGGGACACTACTCCAAGGTTGAGGGACATACTAACCTACCACATACATAAAAATACAAATAACAATTTAGACAAAATGACGTGACAGAGAAAATGTTTCAGATGAAGGAAAAAGATAAAAACCCAGAAGAACTAAGTGATGTGGAGATAGGCAATCTACTCAAGAAAGAGTTCAGAGTAATGAGCATAAAGATGATCAAAGAACTTGGGAGAAGAATGTATGCACAAAGCAAAAAATTAGAAGCTTTTAACAAAAAGATAGCAAATATAAAGAACAACCAGAGTTGAAGAATACAATAACTGAAATGAAAAATACACTAGATGGAATCAATAGTAGACTAAATGAGGCAGAAGAATGGATCAGTGAGCTGAAAGAGAGAGTAGGGGAAATCACTACCGCAGAGCAGAAAAAAGAATGAAAAGAAATGAAGACAGTTTAAGAGACATCTGGGACAACATCAAGTGCGCTAATATTCACATTATATGGGTCCCAGGAGAAGAGAGAGAGAAAGGGCCAGAGAAAATATTTGAAGAGATAATAGCTGAAAACTTCCCTAATCTGGGAAAGGAAACAGTCACTCAAGTCCAGGAAGCAGAGACAGTCCCATACAGGATTAACCCACCATGGCAAGTTGTAATCAAAATGACAAAAATTAAAGATAAAGAGAGAATATTAAAAACAACAAGGGAAAAGCAACAAATATTTAACATACAGGGGAACTCCCATAAGGCTATCTATCAGCTGACTTTTTGGCAGAAATTCTGCAGACCAGAAGAGTGCACAATTTACTAAAATGATGAAAAAGAAAAACCTACAACCAAGAATACTCCACCCAGTAAGGCTCTCATTCAGATTTGAAGGAGAAATCGAAAGATTTACAGGCAAGCAAAAGCTGAAAGGATTCAACACCCCCAAACAAGTTTTACAACAAATGCTAAAGGAATGAAAAGAAAAGGCTACAACTAGAAACAAGAAAATCACAAAATGGAAAATCTCACTAGTAAAGGCAAACATACAATAAAGGTAAGAAATCGAGAAGCCACTACAGTGAGAAGCCTGTGCACCGCAACGAAGAGTAGCCCCCTCTCACCACACTAGAGAAAGCCCATGTGCAGCAACAAAGACCCAATGCAGCCAAAAATACAATAAATTAATTTTTTTAAATCCCCTTAAAAAAAGCTAGTAGGGAGGTTAAAAGACAAAAATAGTAACATCATTTGTATCCACAATAAGTTAAGGGATACACAAAACAATTAGATGTAAATATGATATCAAATACAGTAATCATGAAGTGATATATATATATATATATATATATATATATATATAGAGAGAGAGAGAGAGAGAGAGAGAGAGAGACTGCTATACAAAAACCTCATGGTAATTATAGACCAAAAATCTATAATAGACAAGTGCACAAAAAAGAAAAAAGAATCCAAACATAACACTAAAGATAGTTATCAAATCACAAGAGACAACAAAATAAGAAAGGGGAAAGGAGGTGTGCTCTTATTTTTTTCTTTCTCTCTGCTTCTGAATGTAAGGTGGGCAACTAGATACAACTTGAGTAGCTATCTTGAATCATAAGGTACAAGCCACATGTTGAAAATGGAAGAGCAGTAAGATAAAAGGAGAAGACTTAAACACTGATGACCACAGCACTGCCACAACAGCTCTCAACTGCTCACCTACAGATTCTGTTTTCCAAGGATAAATAAACTTCTACTTATTTAAGCCACTGCTATTTTTTTCTGTCACTCTAACTGAAGCTGATCTTAAATATCTAGGAAGAAATAGATACATAGAAAACGAAGCAAAATATGAAATATAAAAATATGAAGCAATTAATAACTCCAGGGAAAAAAAATGTATAAAAAAGCAAATGTCTTTAGAACACACCACTTTACTTAGCAGTAATATGCTGTTATACTGTCATAAGAATGTAAACACTGGATATTGATTTAATCAGTAATTGTGATATAACTACTTGGAAGGTGAAACAAAGCGGTGTTACTAGGAGAGTAGACCCCATTTCTTTAATTAGTCAATATAATACTTAAAATTGATAGATGAATAATAACAATATGAGTATATTATTTTAGAATATGTAGAAAAATACCAGAATAAACTACTTTTAGAGGTAAAAGTGTTCACCAGCGGTTTCCTCTAGCAGAGAAACAAGATGATGGATGGCGTCTGGTAAGAGGCTGCTGTTTTTTCTTATAAACTTTGAAGAATCATTTGTTTTTTAAACTCTGTGCATTTATCTCTTTGATAAAAATGTAAGTAATTTTTAGTTGCTAGATTGGGTTAGGTGGTCTGCCTGCCTTAGATGCAGCAACAAGCACTTTAATTCATAGTAAGATGTCATTCTGGCTGGTGAAGGTAGAGACAAATATTAACTCATCACTTGATCTCTGCAATGGCACAGTGGACTTCATTGAATATGTGTGTTTGACTATCAGAAAAATTCTTCCTCTTTCATCACTTCCGAAAATATTATCTATACCATCCTTTAAGACTCCACAGACGAACTGCATAAACTTCTATTGACTCACTCACTGTCTTCCACGCTGCCTGGTTAGCAACAGGAGGGCTGGCGTTTGGTTTTCCAGTCATATCTTGAGCTCAGGGTGTGGCACATGGCAATTACTCAGCAGGTATTTGATCTTTAAATGACACCATTTCAGGGCCTAAAGTCTAGTTAACTTACACCTGTCTTCCAATGATCCATGTACAATTTGTACTTTCTCATTGGAGCATTTCCTATCTTATTGATGCTCTAAAAGAAATCATGGGTAGAAGTCAGGAAAGAGGAGAAGGTATTCCAGAAGGAGGAATCAGTGATATCCAAAACAGAGGAATGGAAACGTGCATAGCATTTGACAAGGGTAAGGGAAGGGGGAAGACAAGAGATTGATGTTAGTCCAGCCCCATATACTTTCAGCAACTCAGAATGGGAACCTAAGCTCAGAGACATTCATTAACATGTCCAGGGCACATATTCAACTTGTGGTAAAAAGAAGATTAATTCCCCAGCTTGTGTCCACATCAATGCACTAGTAATTTTTCATCATGTACAGATACAGATTAAAATAAATGTATTTACACTCATATGTAATTCCACAAAAATGAAACCACATAACTGACCTTTAGAGGACTGTGGTGAACTAATGACATAAAATGTACATCATTTTATATTATGTTTGTTCGAAGAGTGGTTTTTAAGAACAATCTCTTTCTGAAGCTTATTCAAGTGTCTAGAACTTTGGACAAAAGTCACCATATATAAACTCAGAAATAAATGGATCGATAAATCAGAGATGTCACGATGTGCTCCTGATGGAATGCTAGATTAAAGCAGAAACCAGTTATTCAGAAATCATAGACATTGCTTAAGAAATGGGAAGTTTGGACAAGTTCTCATGGGTTCAGTATCCGTTTTCTACCCAAAAGGACGCTAGCAATGCACCCCACCTGGGCCACAAGCATTCATGTTACAGTTAGGGGTCTTGTATCCACCCTCACCAATAACACTGGTAGGAGGGCTGATAAAATGAAACAGCGTGTGCTTTCACAAGCCTTTCTTTAGCAAAAAATGTGACTTAGTGTTTTGTATTCGAAAAATAACTTTCTGGCCCTCAACATTTTTAAAAATATAAATCAGTTCCCATAATACATAGCAAGAAATGTAATGATTCTCAAGCTTGAGAAATGGGGGTTGAAATTATTAAAAAGGGAGGACTTTTTCTGCACTTCAATGTTTATTTAATCTGCTTGAAGTTAAGCTTAGCACATCTATAACATACAGCATGAAACATGTGAACTATTTTGAGCTTAATATTGCACATAATACATTTATAAGTACTGTATTTTTTAGCATTTATTTTTAGATCAAAGGTTAAATGTTTTTTTATTGAATGAAAGATTCTTTAAATTCTATAGTGCTTTACATTTTTTAAAAGTTTCACACACATGATTTCATATAATCCTTTAAAACCCCTTTTTTCCCCACGTCTATGTTGCCCCTCCTCCCTTCCCTCTCTCCACTAGTAGCCACTAGTTTGTTCTCTATATCTGTGAATGTTTCTTTTTTATTTTACTTACTAGTTTGCTGTATTTTTTACATTCCACATATAAGTAATATCATACAGTATTTGTCTTTCTCTGTCTTATTTCACTTAGCATAATGCCCTCCAAGTCCATCCATTTTGCTGCAAGTGGCAAAATTTTATTCTTTTTTTATAGCTGAGTATTCCATTGTATATATATATATATATATATATATATATATATATATATATATATATATATATATACCACATCTTCTTTATCCATTTATCTATTGATGGACACTTAGGTTGCTTCCATACCTCTGCCATTGTAAATAGTGCTGCTATGAACTTTGGGGTGTATGCATCTTTTCAAATTACTGTTTTTGTTTTTTATGGATATACACCCAGGAGTGGGATTGGATCATATGGCAACTCTATTTTGAGTTTTTTGAGGCACCTCCATACTGTTTTCCACAGTGGCTGCACCAATTTGCATTCCCACCAACAGTGTAGCAGGGTTCAAAAAGGGAGATTCTTAAATCTACAATTTATCTAACTCACTAGAAAACTGTGAGAGTTCTTTAATATTGAGATTCTCAATTTATCAGTTTTAAAGGTAATGCTAATTTACGTTTGAAATGGGGTTTTCTGATAGTATTGGCTGTTGATTTGAGTGATATCACTTAAAATGCTTTCAACGAATCTAAATTTGTTCCTCAAGTTTTACATGATGTAACTATTGATTATGTAATCTTGAAAAAAATAAAAGAAAATGCACATGGAAATTTTAAGTAGAGAGGGCTGGAGGAGCTTGGAGATCACAGGGTAAGCCCACTCTTTAGTTCTCTGTTCAGTCTGCTTTTTGAGAAAGTAGAAAGACATTGGCCATGAAGTCAGACCTAGACTAAATCCTCCCACCAACTAGCTTTGTCACTCAGGCTCTTTGTGCTCTCTGAATCTCAGCTCCTCATCTATAAGTATGGGAAGAAAAATATCTACCTTGTAGAGCTGAAGTGATTATTAAAGAAAACGTTATATAAGATGTATAAGCTGAGCATCAGATCAGGTAACCAATGAGCTGTTGTCACCATCTTAATTCCAGCTCTGAATCATATTAAAATAATTCTTTGCATGGTCTTATCTTCAATTTCTCATGCCCCTTTTCCCTGCTCAATCTTCATTTTCTACAATCTTCATCCTGCTATGCTATGCTTTTACTTGAGGTGTTCTTATTTCAATAAAAAACATTTCATTATTTTCACTGGTACATAAAAGAAAAGATAATTAAGTGCAACAGACTATAATAAATCTCTCCTGAGATTATTATCCCTCTTAGATTTAATTACAATACAAATACTGTCTTTCTTTTTATGCAAAGATGGTGTTGCTAGCAGTAGTATCCCTGTGTGGGTATGTAGCTACAAAGACCAATGTGCGACCTGAAATCTTTTTCTCAATTATAGCTTATGGAGATCAGCCTGTTTTTAAACTTCTGTAGAATCCATTTAAGCCATTTACTACTTTACAAGACTAAAAACATGTTCTGAATCACTAGGGTAAGATTCAAATATGTAAGTCTGTGGTTGTTTTTTTTTTTTTTTAAATTATTTGCCTGTGTTAATGCCCATCTCTTATATTATGCTTTTTTACCCAAAACAAAATCAGATTCAGATTCAGAGAAAGGACGCTTCTTTTTTTTAATGTGTTTGCGACCATGAGAAAAGAGATAAGAAGCTCCAGTGGTCCCTCGGTAGACAATTCTCTACTGTCAATAGCTCAGAACTGCTGGGAAAGAAATGAGGAGAGAGAAGCTGTCAACAGAGTGACCTGCACATCCCAAGAGCTACTCTTAGCAGCTGGCCCAGAAAAGCCAGATCCTAGAAAAGTCCATTTGCCGTGAGTTCTAGAGTCAAATGAGAAGCAAGAGAATTTCTCAATATCAAGCAACTAGAAAAATGGAGACATTGTCTTCCATTTTTAGTTGAATATTTGCTACCACTACCAAGATTTGTATGTGCGGGAGCACTACAGCCCCTTAGGGAAATAATTAATCAAGTGAGGTCCCTGAGGAGGTATGAGAAGAGGGGGTTCACCCCAGAGGCCCCAGGAAGGAAGCGTTAACCTGAAAGTCTACTTCTAGTGAGACAGGGAGTGTACTAAGGACACATATGAATGCAAGGAAGTATATGGGAGTGGCAGGAGGGGGCGGCACAGAAAGAGGCCACTGGACAGCCTCTACTATGGGAATGCCATATATGTTTGCACATATATAAAACAACACATGTACAAAAGCAGTTGAGTTGAGTAGTGATTGTCATCATATTTATTCTAGGGCACTGACAATGCATGCTTTGGCCACGCTCTCAGAGCTCTCACTCTCTGGCCAGTGAGAGTGGCACATTGCAGCAATGCCCACGACAGTGTGCCTTGTACCACATCACCCTGGGCAAGTGAGTTCTGCAATGGACCATGTTTTCTCCACTTGGACCTCTCTTTCTACCATTTATGTTGTTGATCTGTAATAACTAATGAAAAGCTATGGACATGATAATTTTGAATATTAGAAATCCAATTTCAAGGCACCTCGGTCACCTTTAAGAATCTGGTAGAGGTAAAGATCAAAGGATATCTAGTGACTGGTGGGAATTCTTTGGCATTATAAAGGGCAACATCAAATGGTACTGGGTCATGGACTGAAAACTGCATGAAGGTCTGCAGTAAGAAAGTGACCAGAGGCTCGTCCTGCCACCAGGGCATGTGTGAGGACCAAGGACCATGTGTACCATGCTGAGAAAGTGGCCCCTACACCACATTATAACATCACCTAGAGACCTGGCTCAGCCTGGCTCCATTCCTCACCAACCCTACCCTCCCTGTCACTATTTCGTCCACACACAGCTAAATTAGGAAGCTTACCTCTGTCATCTGGTCCCACACAATGACAGACACCAACTTGTGTTCACTGCCATGCACAAATGTGTCACCTCTATCAAATAGCCAGAGAGCCAGTGCACAGCTACTCAACAGAGACAGGAGCCTCTGAGGCATTAAATGAGGGCTGAAGAGGAGAGGAAGGGAGCACACACATATCTCTGCATCTCTGCCCAACTCAGGTCTCATTCAGTTAAAAAGAAGGAGAGGGTAGGAAGGGAGGCTTCAGTTTATCAAATAGATGAACCAAGCCTATAGAAAGCTATGTATGTGAACACTAAATCTGATGTAAAGTTAAATGAAGTTCAAGGGCCTCTGTAATTATTTTATGTAATGAATTTTGTATTATTTTGTGTGTAATTTGTATTAAATATAATTATTTTAAAACTAAATGAGAAAATGTATACACACACCCTGGTTTGCCTTTTTAAAGTCCAGGTTTATGCATGTTACTTGGCATAATTATGAACAGTGTCCCCTTGTTCCTCTCAAACATTCCAAATAATCTTAAAACTTCAGTGGCATAAAACAATACATATACCAGACTTTTCAAAAGTACATCCTTGGTGTCAAAAGGGAAGTGCACCTTGAACATCATTGTGCTTCTGTCCAAATATCCCTAATCTCTCCACCTAAAATATTGTAGAGGCTAAGAACCAATCTGTTGAGGGCAGATTTCATGAGCATACCTTGGAGGGCACATGAATTTATTTAATATATACTCAGTTATTTTGCCTCTCAAGTGACCTGCACTATCTCTTTTCCACTGCAGATATCACACAGAACATCACAAGCTCCTATGGGGCTGATCCCAGCCACCCTTGTGACAGAATTCTATCTAGCTTGCGCTGAAGTTCAGAAAAGCTGTTTCAAAATTCTAAAGTCTGAGGACAGAAGTAGCATTGTGCTGCTGCAAAATAATTATTGGTTGATACCAAAAAACCTTCTGAAGTTAGCTTTTGTTCCAAGAGCAATCAGTCTAATCTGATATACTGTGACATGATAGAATAAGTAAGAGAAATGGAATTATGTTTAATTATGTCATATCACATTAAGTCATATGATAAATTTGAAAAGGGTCTTTTTTGGGGAAAACTTTTTAATGATATGAGCTTTGACTTCAGTAGAAAACATTTGTTTCCTGATTTCTGGCAAATCAAAGCAGAAATCTCAGCTGTTACAAATAATTTAACTACTTCCAACAATATTTCAGACAAACAGATTACATCTGAAGCATACATATAAGGTTAAAATTAAAAAATACTCAGTTCTAATCTTTACACTAAATATGCAGACTAACAGATTATCAAAAGACTTGCTCTTACTTACATTAACTTTTCCCAATAAAATAAGGACTTAGATGTGGCCGCTCTATTTTTAGGATACCATTTATTATATTCTGTTGAGCAAAAATTACTAAACCAGAGAATAAAAAAGGACAGTACATATGGTAGATCTACACAATTCAGAGAAAAATAGTAATATTAGAAAACAATATAGAGTTGTCCCTCAGTGTCCGGCGGGCATTGGTTCTAGGACCCCTGTGGGTACCAAAATCTGCACATGGTCCATTTCCTTACAGTCAGCAACCTCTATTCATAGGTGTGCCCCATGGATGTGAAGGGCTGACTGTATAAGAATTGGCCTTATCTAAAATATTGACATCCTTGAATTTTGTGATTTATTTGAGAAGTACCAGAGTTACTGCAATAATCTTATCAGAGCGTATAACAAGTACGATGACCTATTTTCACAATAAAAAGTGAAAGAGTAGTTCTTTGGGGTAGTCCCTGGCCAGGACTGAAATTGATGTTCAGTATCTCCCAGGCCTTGCATGACAGGAGACAATTGTTGGGCATGACCACACAGCAGTCAACATTTCAGAGGTGAAATACACCAACTGACAATAGCCATTATTTTACAATCTGTTAACAATGTAACAGGATAACACTGACTGTGCAGGAAAAAATTATGCAGATGGCCTTCGCACTGTGTCCCCATAGGACAGAGAAAGAAAGAAAGCACTGGTCTCTCTTCCTCTTCTTAGAAAAACACTAATCCCATCACAGAGGACCCATCCTCATTCCTCATCTAAAGCTAATTATCTTCCAAAGGCCCCACCTCCAAATACCATCACATTGGGGATTAGGGTTTCAATATATGAATTTGGGGGGGACATAAATCTGTAATCTATGATATTCTGCTCCTTGGTCCCCCAAATTTAAATCTTTCTACACGCAAAATACATTCATTCCATCCCAACCTCCCCAAGTCTTAACTCATTCCAGTGTTTAAAGTCCAAAATCTCATCTAAATCAGATATGCGTGAGACTTGAGGTACAAGTTAACCTGAGGCAAAACTCATCTCCAGCTGTGAACCTGAAGAACCATATAAGTTGTGTGTTTCCAAAATACAATGGTGGAACAGACATAAGACACACATTCCCATTCCAAAAGGGAGAATCAGAAGGAAGAATGGGGTGACGGGTTCCAAGAAAGACCAAAACCTAACAAGGCAAGTTCCGTAAGATCTTAAGGCTTGCAAATAATCCTCTTTGGTCTGATGCTCTGCCTTTTGGATTCACTGAGGTAGCAGACCCAACTCCACAGCCCTGCTGGGCAGGGGTCGCACTGCCAAGGCTCTGCCAGATGGGGTCATGTGCCCAAGGCTATTTTGCCTATTTGTTCTATATATCACTGAGAGATTGGTGTTTAAAACAAAACTCTAACCATGATTGTGAATCTTCCTAGCATCCTCTTTCTTCTCTCAGTTTTTGATTCACATATTTTGAAGCTCTTTAGCACATACACAATTACAAATATTAAGTCTTCTTGTTGAATGGACCCTCTTATTATTATGACTTGTTCCTCTCTATCTCTGATAATACTACTTGACTTGAAGTCACTTTGGCCCAATATGATTCTTATGGTTAATGTTTTAATGGTATATCTTCATCTATCCAAACGGGAAGAGGAAATAAAAGTGAGAAAAGTAAAAATGTTCAGCCTATCTAATATTTATATCTAAAGTATCTCTCAGCATATAATTGAGTCTTGCCTATTTATCTAGTTTTACAACCTCTTTTCATTGGAATGTTAATCCAGTTATATGTAATGCAATTATTGAAACAGTTGCACTTAGATCTAGTACTCTGATTTTTTTTATTTGCACTATTTGTTTTTTATTTCTTTGCTATTTTTCTGCCTTCATTTAACTGATTTGAATATTTTTAGTATTCCATTTAAAAATTTTTTATTGTCTAAGAAGCTATATCTCTTTGCATTATTTTTGGTGAATCTGTAGGGTCAGTTTTATTTTTTAAATTTTTTTGCGGTACGCGGGCCTCTCACTTCTGTGGCCCCTCCCGCCGCGGAGCACAGGCTCCAGACGCGCAGGCTCAGTGGCCATGGCTCACGGGCCCAGCCGCTCCACGGCATGTGGGATCCTCCCGGACCGGGGCACGAACCCGCGTCCCCTGCATCGGCAGGCGGACTCTCAACCATTGCGCCACCAAGGAAGCCCGGGTAAGTTTTATTTTAAGCCTGAAAATTTCCTAATTTTGCCTTCACTTTTAAAAAACATTTTCACTGGTCATAACACTGGATTGACAGAACATTTTCTTCTTAGTTTTCAGCACTTAAATATGCTGCTTCATTGTCTGTTGGCCACCATTATTTCTGATAAGGAACAGTTATGTATATATCACTGTCAGCAGTTACATGCATCATTGTTCTCTATATGTAATGAGTCAATTTTTTCAAGTGACTTTCAAGATTTTCTCTGTATCTTTGGATTCCACCAGTTTGACTATGATATTCCTAGGTGTGGCATTATTTGCATTTACCCTTCTTGGGTTTTGCTAAAATTCTTGGATTTTATGTTTTTCACCACTTTTGGAAAAATTTTAGGCATGATGTCTTCACATACTTTTTGTGTTCTCTCACTATATTTTTTTTCATTCTAGTCTTACAGTTACATGCATTTTAGACTATAAGCATACTTTGTTTTATTGTGTTTTGCTTTATAATGCTTCACAGATATTGTATTTTTTATAAGTTGAAGGTTTGTGGCAACCCTGCATCTAGCAAGTCTATTGGCACAAATTTTCCAACAGTATTTGCTTACTTCAGGTCTCTGCATTACATTTTTGTAATTCTCACAATATTTCAAACTTTTTCATTATTATTATATATGTTATGGTGATCTTTGATGTTACTACTGTAATTATTTTGGGACACCATGAATTGCACCCATATACGATGGCAAATTTAACTGATAATTGTGTGTGTTCTGACTTCTCCACTCACTGGCTATTTCTCCATCTCTCTCCCTCTCCTTCAGCTTCCCTAGTGTCAACAATATTGAAATTAGGCCAATTAATAACCCTACAATGGCCTCTAAGTGTTCAAATGAAAAGAAGAGTTGCATTCTCTTACTTTAAATCAAAAGCTAGAAATGATCAAGCTTAGTAAGGAAGGCATATTGAAAGCCAAGACAGGCTGAAAGCTAGGCTTCTTACAGCAAAGAGTTAGCCAAGTTGTGGATGCAAAGGAAAAGTTCTTAAAGGAAATTAAAAGTGCTACTTCAGTGAACTCATGAATGATAAGAAAGTGAAACAGCCTTCTTGTTGATATGAAGAAAGTTTTAGCAGTCTGGATAGAAGATCAAACCCCCTTAAGACACAAAAACCCCCTTAAGACAAAGTTGAATCCAGAGCAAGGCCCTAACTCTCTTCAAGTCTATGAAGGCTGAGAGAGGTGAGGAAGTTTGAAGCTAGCAGAGGTTGGTTCATGAGGTTTAAGCTATCTCTATAACATAAAAGTGCAAAGTGAAGAAGCTGATGTAAAAGCTGTAGCAGGTTGTCCAGAAGATATAGCTAAGATAATTCATGAAGGTAGCTATATTAGACAACAGATTTTCAATGTAAACACAACAGCCTTCTATTGGAAGAACATGCCATCTGGAACTTTTATAGCTAGAGAGGAGAAGTCAATGCCTGGCTTCAAAGTTTCAAAGGACAGACTGACTCTCTTGTTAGGGGCTAATGCAGCTGGTGAATTTAAGTTGAAGCCAATTTACCATTCTGAAAATTCTAAGGCCCTTAACAATTGTGCTAACTTAACTCTGTGCTCTATAAATGGAACAATAAAGCCTGGATGACAGCACGTCTGTTTACTACATGGTTTGCTGAATATTTTAAGCCCACTACTGAAAACTACTGCTCAGAAAAAAAAAATTCTCTTCAATATATTACTGCTCATTGACAATGCACCAGGTCACCTGAGGGATCTGATGGAGATATAAAATGAGATTAATGTTTTCATGCCTGCTAACACAACATCTATTCCTCAGACCACGGATCAAAGAGTAATTTCAACTTTCAATTCTTATCATTTAAGCAATACATTTTGTAAGACCTGAGCTGGGTTTTTTTTCCTCATAGTTTTTCCCCAGTTCTATTGACTTCTCTTCACATTCACTAATTTCCAATCTTGTATTAAGCCCATTCAGTTCAAATTTTTCATTTCAAATACTGTATATTCAGTTTTATAGTTTCCATTTGGTCTTCTTTTATAATTTCCATTTCTCTGCTGAGATTCTCTATCTGTTCATTCATTATGAAATATTTTTGTTCCAACCCATGAAAATATTTACAACAGCCTTAAAAAAAAACTTCTCCATTAATTCGAACATCTGAGTCATCTTGTGGTTGGTTTCTCTTTACTATTTTCTATCTCATCTGTGGGTCACATTTTCCTGTTTCTTTACATTTCAATTCATACTGATCATTATGAATTATGCATTTTAATATCCTGGATTCTGTCAGTTTTTCCTATAGTGTTGATTTTTGTTCTAGTAGTCAGTTAACTTGACTGGATTCAAATTCCAAACTCTGGCTCTTCTGTAAGCAGCTGAAATTTCTACTCAGTTTTTCTTTCTGACAAGTCTGCTGCATTCCACCATGTATGCATAGTTCAGGGACCAATCAAAGTGGGGTTTATCTGCTGGTTTGGGGGCCTCCACCTCAATTAGCTCCCTTTCCAGAAAGCCTTTTCCTCACTTATCTTCTACCTTGGCAATATCAAACTCCATTCTTTGACTCCTCAAGCCATTAAGACTGCAAATTACTGCTTGAATTCCAGCCATTCCATGGCACTCTCAAAGAGAATGACCTCAGGCAGAAAATTCATAAATGTAAAACTCACCCAGAGAAGTTTCCCTTTTCAAGTGTCTATACTTCTGTTTCTGCCTGCTTTTGGTCACTCTCCAGTGCCTTCAACTAGATGTTTTTTACTTCACCAAGAATGTATTATTCTTCTCTGCATAATGGTTTGTCTAATACAAACTACTCTACCATTAACTGAAGTAACACCCCCTATCTAGAGTTTTTTAAGATAAAATAATACCTAACTCCAGCTTATTTGAATAGAAAACATTAAAAAAAAAAAAAAAAAACAGTTCCCAGGGACTTCCCAGGTGGTCCAGTGGTTAAGACTCTACGTTTCCAGTGCAGGGGCCATGCGTTCCATCCCTGGTCAGGGAACTAAGATCCCACATGCCACGGGGCAACTAAGCCTGTGCACTGCAACTACTGAGCCCGCATGCTCTGGAGTCCATACGCCACAACTAGAGAAGCCCACGTGCCACAACGAAGGGCTCATGCAGCCAAAAAAGTAAAAAATAAACAGTTCCCTACTTTCTAGTGAACAAATGTTTAAAATATATGCATTTAACTCCCACAAATTCAAAGACAAAAAAAATAGGTAATTCTTCTATTACATGTTAAAATTACCCTCTTCTCTTTAAAAATACACAGAAATTCTACTGCAATAACTTCTACTCTTACTTCACAGGCTTATTCTAACTTCCTAGTAGAGCCCTTCTTCCTGTTATACCACAATAGCTAGAGAATATAAGAGGTTATCAATCATATCACTCTCTAGTTGCTGAAAAAATACAGTTAGCTTCCTTATCATATACCAGTTATTACTTTTCAAGTGGCGGGGGGTGGTTACTAACAAGCTAACCCAACTTGATATTCCACCCTCCTCCTCCATTCCATCTCCATCACAGAAGTTGAAAAAACTAAATACTCAGCTATAGTTCCCTTTGCAGCTAGAAGTGGGCATGTGACAAGTTTTGGCCAATGATAAATAAATGGAATTTTGCTAGATGACATCTAGGAAAGCATCTGTTTTCCTGATGGAAAGAAAAGATGTCATTAGCACAGCTCCTGCCCCTGTCTACCTATCTTTAAAGCAGTCACAAGGCCAATGCCTGGAATTTGCAAGCATGAAAGAATGACCATAAGGATGGTTCTATCATCAGTGCCATTGAACCAAAGCCAGAAGCCTCCCAACTCCAGAAATCCTCAGTAAGAGAAAACTATTCATTTCCTTACATACAGCCAAAATTACTTCTAACTGCTATAGAAATCCATTTCCTTCATAGCACATTTATGCTAATTTATATCCCCAATGCCTGTTACAGTGCCTGGAACCCAGAATTTACTGTCTTTGATAAATTAATTAATATATGTCTATAATTTATAGTAATATTAAGATTTAAAACCAATTCAAATTTAAAATATAATCTTGGAAGTCAATTTTTTTTCAAATTTGCATTTCTCCCAATACCTTCTAATGAGCTCATTGTTGATGACAATCACATGTTCACATTACTATATCATCCTTCACAGAATGTTGACTTTGTGGTTGGTTTGGAATATTCTTTAAAAATTCTCCCAAAATGTATAAAACATACCTGCAAATGTTAGATTCGAGGGCAAGCATTCCTGTATGACCTTTCTTATGATTTTAATGTCCTTACTTAAATTTCTAATAATTCTTCATCTCATTTGTGAAGATTTATTTCATCTCTATTAACCTCACCTTAGATACATTTTTTTAAGATTTTCAAAGACGTTTCTTACCATAGAACATTGTAATAATTATAAATTGCCAAAACAAAACATTGCAATATCTAAAACTCTGAGATTTAGATTCTGTGATTTCGATTCTATTTTTCACTAGTTATGAAAAACTGCATTTTAAAATATTATAATGCTTAGAGAAATCTAAATCATTAAACTTTTGGAAAACATTAACTCCATGGAGAATAATCTGTTTATTTTCATTAATATGTTTCCATGCAATTTATATGTTTAAAATAAAACTTTTCTAGTAGCATAATTTCTCATCCTGAATGTAAATAATCTCAAAGTAGAAGGAACTGGTTGTTAACTTGCAGTATTATTCAGTAAATATTTTTGTTAAAACCCTTAGTATTTTAAATCACAGAAAGTAGTTACGGATGACCTATGTTTTGGTTGTTTAAAGACTCAAAGGGAACATAATGGAAAGTTTCTCTTATTGCTGTGTTACTCAGAACAAGCTGATCTCATCCTGGTGAGGTTTTGTGGTGTGACTGACACCAAGGCTTTTGTGTAAGGTATGAAGACAATGCATCAACCCTGCCCAGAACACAAACATGTGGTTTATAAATCATGAGAATGACTTCAAAAGAAAACATGGAGACAACTGAGTCCAAGGGCTTCTGAAATGAAGGCACCCATGTATCAGAGAGCAACAAAATAGTTTCAAAAGTAAGTGAACACTTTCCTGGGATAGTGGAGTTCCCTAACTCCTTCCTAGGCTCTGAAGAAGTCAGGGAATTCTAAGGTTGAAGAAGTTCAATAACTTGGTTTTTAATCCTCAGCCCGTAGTAATAGACAACAGAGATATAGATAGATATAATGTGAATATAGATATATAGATGCCTGTGGTTAAGATATATTAATCAAAGAATAATGTTTAGCCAAAAATCTCTAATTCCAACCTAAGACTATTCAATTTTATGCAAAGGGCCAGAGTTATTTCTTATTTAATAATTAAATATTCTAATGTATGTCCTTCTATCAGATTGACAACTTAGACACTAAGTAGAAAGTATTCCTTACTTCCATAAATGATTTTTTTAACTTATTTTTATTCTGTCTTATGAGTTTAATCTCACATGTCGGAAGTAACAAGACTGGAGGTGGGCAGAGCTCAGAAGTGTGAGGTGGAGCATGGGTTTCTTTGAACAATAATTAATCTCCATTCCAAGTAATTTTCATCATTCTATTCTCCAAATTTCTAGGAAATATTTACCCACCAATTGCAAGCCACAAAACAATGTGAAAGCACAAAATAACAAAGAAACAAAAAAGATATAAAACCTACCCTGACAATAGGAGACACTAGGAAATAGTCATACAATGTCTTGTCTTAAGAAAGTCTAAGAAATTTAAAGAAGAAAAGGTCTAGCAAAGTGAAAATTATCCCATTTCAAGGAGAATCCAAAGAAAGCATTCATTACATGTAAACACTTTTATATTCTGATTTTTTAAAAAAAAAAAGATAAGAGATTCTGGAGACATTTTTGGTAATAATTGTGGATCAAATTTCTGACTCAAAAGCGTGCCATTTTCTATCTCTTAGCCAAACTTATAGATTTGGCCATTTGACAAATGAAGCCCTTAAATTATAAGATTTTCATGAACTGCAGCACTATGTCTTTAACAAAAATACTACATAAGAAAAAAACAGTTGGACTTAGGCACAACTCTCCTATTCTGAGATTTTGCTAAATTCTGATATACACAATAACTAAATTGGCCGGGAACTGAAGACTTGCTGTCCTTAATTTCACTTTTATGCAAAGGCGAGAATGTCATTCATTCAGGCATCAATCTTAATTAAGACTTCTTGGTGTGGGGGGAAGATGGCCGAGCAGGTGACCAAGTCGGGGGTATTCGCGTGTCTGGGTAACATCTGTCTATTACCTACTGCAGAAGCAGTCTTCAGGAAACTTGTAACTGATCAAAACGTTTCAGATACTTGGAGGATGGACAGTGCAGTGACATCCACGTATGAACTAGGAAACCCTCCTGATTATCGGGGGCGGGCTTGCATGAAGAAGCATGGTACTCCCATGAGTCACATTGCCCGGCAGGTTATCAAAGAAGATTTTGCTGCTGCTTTTGACTGTATACTACGTATGGATGAAAGCAACCAGAGAGATTTGAATAGAAAAAGTAACCAAGTTAAAAACTGCAGAGCGAAAATTGAACTACTTGGGAGCTACGAGCCACAAAAACAACTCATTTTTGAAGATCGCTATGACCGCAGTGATACTTACTTTGAGACCATCTACCAGCAGTGTGTGCAGTGCTGCAGAGCTGCCCTAGAGAAGGTCGGCTGACCCGGGTCCAGTCCTGCATGGCCCAAGCTCATCCCCCCAGCCCGGGGGCTCAGTCGAGTGTCACGGTGTCACCCTTCCCTAGCTCAAGGCCACAGGCCTTTCTTCAGTTGACTCACGTTTCTTACCTTAAAAAATAATTGTAGATGGAAATCAGTTGTGTTTGGCAGAAGAATAAATAAAAATTTTTGATTCAGACCGTTTATGAGGTGAAGAAGAATCAGAAGGCAGTGCTTCCACTGTCCATTTTGGGTGATGTGTGAGGTTTGCCCATCTGCTCAGGGTCAGGCAGTAGTCTGGGCAGAGTAAGTGCGTAAGTAAGCAAGTTGCTTCCACTTGAGTCACCTGTTCATGGAAGAAGCTGGAGGCCCTGCAGCCACAGAGGCCTTGCCCCGCTACCTCCATCTTCAGCAGAGTGTGGGCTCTCCTCCTTGAGGCTGCAGCCCCAAGACAGGTCCCCGTGTGGAGGACTAGATGAGCAACAGCTCTCCTCCACTCACTGTTTATAGTGGGCGACCCGAAATCCTGGGAGGACACACTCACAGATCCGTCTGAGTGACGGTCGCTTAGAAGCAGGGAGAGTTCAGAGGAACGACTTCCAGTCCTCGGTATCGGGAGGGTCCCCGGTGGGAGACGTTGAGTCTTGAACCCACTTGGGCCTGAGGGATGAGCAAGGCAGCTTTCCCACCAGGTCACCACGGGTGGCAGAGGCAGAAACACGGCGAGGTCTTGGCAAGAAAACTGAGCAAACTTGTGTCCGGCTTCTTGTGGAATTGCTCCATGAGATTCTTATCCTGAAAACTTGAGAGGTTAAGTGGATTGAGAATTTGATAATGGTATCCCTAAAAAGTAAAGAATTGAGAAAAAATGTTTCACTGTAACTAGAACATAGGAAAGTAAGGCACTTCGAAAGTTATACCCTAGTGCCCTAATCATTCAGTCATTGCTTAATAATCTCAAAGTAATTTCTTACTCTTTTCTGTTCCTTTTTGTTCATAAATAAATCTTGATAGTTTGATTTCTTTGATGTTTATATATATATATGTGTGTGTGTGTGTGTGTGTGTGTGTGTGTGTGTGTGTGTGTGTATATATATGTCTTAACTTAGATACGGATTCTCAGACAAATCCTAGGATTCTTAAGTTGACTTTGTCCTTACAGCTGTATCCAGACTGGGAGTCATATGAACAGAGAAACTCATTGCTGGATTCACTTGTCTTTTAAAAATTAGATCCAATCAGATTTGTTCAAAATATATCTACCTATACAAATCTGGAGCTTCTTGGAAGTCTTAAGGTCACTCTTAGTTTAGTGTTTCCGTTACAAAGTCATACAGGAAATACAGATGCAACCTTATTTGAAATATTCACTACCAAATCAGGTTCTATCTTAAGAAATATGTCAAAATATATAGCGCCACTCTCTTTAAAAAATGCTGATTTAATTGTCCCTTACAAGAATTCATAGCCTTCCCATTTTATTTATTTATGCCTTTTATATTCTGTGACATTCTGCAAGTATTTCAATCTCTTCATAGATTTGTAACTCACAGATTCCCAATGACGAACTTCTTCGGAAGTAAAGAGTCACTTTGAAGATTTCATTATAACAACAACAAAAAAGACTTCTCACTTTTCATAAGAGGCCCTTATTCTACTTTTGGACTGGTTGTTTATTATAAACATCTGCCCTTACTGAGTATCCTAGCTATACCAGATAATATCTGGTGAACACATCTTTGAAATTTCAGCTGCCAGTGCTTATTAAAAACTATTTTGGAAAAAATTTTTATAGTCGTTAGAAGCAAACATTACCATTGTAGTTCTCATGTCATATCTTAATCTCTAATACCATTCTCCACTTGGACAAATAGCTGATTCCAAGACTGGGGCAGGGATGGTACAGGTGAGCCTGAGATGTGTTGTGACAGGAAGCAAGAAGCTTTCAAAGGTTAGTGGGTTGTTCATAGGATATGAGAGCTAATACGAAGGGGCCCTCACTGGCTAAAGTTGTGAACTTTCGAACAACACAAAGAATAATGATTCTAGTAAATGAACACACATGGATCCCCTGGAAATCCAGAACATTATGCTCAGAAAAAGAAGCCAGAAAATTCAGCTGTCATTCTCTAAGGTGTCTTCTGAGCCACCTTCATAGTTCGAAAATTGGAAATTAAAGTGAAAGAGTTAAGTAGGTATCCTGATTTTCCGGTAGAAACTGTACTTCAAGGTAACTAAATAGACTAATTGGACCCATTCTTCTATGGCCTGGAGAAATGCCAGTAAATAAATATTAAATGATAGAAAAAATATTAATTCATTTAAGGATTACCAATTTTCATTAAAACATTAGATAAATTGCTGATGGAGAACTGTACACTTATGTAGTGACAAAGCAACACTCTACTGATTACTTACACAATTCAGTGAGAGGACATGTCTGTACAAAGAGGGGATCGGGCTTTCATCACCCTAATCCACAGGTCAGTCTGAGCACTGCTAAGTGTGGGACAACCAGATATAATGTATTTCCTGATTGAATGCACCATGAAGGACACAGCGTTACCCATGGTGTATTCCAGCCAAAATTGTTTAATTGGAATTCATTCCAGCTCATTAGGAAATATAGGAGGTTTTCTATAAGAGAACAGAAACATAAATCCAGAAGATAAAATATTATATAGGACAACTAGCACAGTTTCTTCAGCAAGTCAGTGTTATAATAAAAAGCACTGTTCTAGATTAACAAACTTTAAATGACATAAAAACAAGATTCAGTTCATGGATCTGGATTTGGATTCTGGTTTCAACAAACCATTTATATAAAGGACATTTGGGGGGAAGTTGAGAAATGGAATATGGAATATGGACCGGTTTTTAGAAGACATAAAACTTTTTAACATGAAAAATTAAATATTTTAACTAACAGTGTAACTGGAAAAAGCAATTTACAAAACATTATGCATTATATGACTTTTTTGCAAGACACACTACGATCATTTTTTCTGGGTAGGGGTAAAATGTCTTCTTTCTTATTCTTATGTATCTGTATCATTTGATTTTCTACAATATACATATACTACTGTGTAATAACAAAAGATTATTTTTAATTAGAAAATACTTATGGCCCTAAGAATATGTAGTCCCTTCACATATGCTGTAACTAGTTGGTCTAATTTTTCCCTTGAAACACACCATATCATCTCAGAGCTAAATATATGGGCCAAATTATTTAGTGCCCACTCCCAACTATGGCAACAGAAACGCTTTCACTGAATGATATGGCTGATTCATGTACTCACCTTACTCCAAAGGATATATTCAAACAGCACAATATGTAACTGCCTCAGTATGATGTCATTAGGGGTTTAGGCTGTTTATGGATACTTCTGGGGGAAAATTCAAGTCTCCATATCAGAAATGTCGATGCTTCTCATTACCCATTAGTTGGCTTCTTTATAATGTACACTGACATTTATAATTATCTTTCACTTTTTCTTTGTCCTCTAGGAAACTTAGAGCCAAATTCTTGGTCATCCCCCATGCACTCTTCAGGATGCTGTGTTATGGGCATCAGTCTTGCTGATGTCTTTATTAATTCCTTACCCAGCTTTTCTCCTTCCCCAGATTTGTTCAATTGTTTGATTTTTTTAACTGCATACGTTAATTTGGTTAAGATCTTTTAGAGAAAGACATGGGGTGTTGATTAATTAAGACTGACAGGCAACAAAATCTAAGAACTATTCTAGCCAAATCACTCTGGCTCAATAACCTCAGTCCTATTTCTGATCCAGTCTAGTCATAGGAAAGTTACTTCCCTGGCCTTCATCGTGTCCGCTCCCTGTGGGAATATCTTCCACACTACAATATAAAAATGATTCCCTAAACGTTCATTGAAAGCCAACATTGTGGAAACAGCCCTATGAAGACATTTTCTGCATGACTGGTAAAGCTGCTGTGGAAGACACTGCTTATTATATTCTTCAATAACAAAGTCAGAGAATTCAACATTTTCTTTTCATTGCTCCCTATAGAGTTTCTGTGAGAGTCTACTTCAGAGAAAGATTTCCATCCACGAGAAACTGCTTTTTCCTTGCCAGGAGTCATAATACATACATCACCAAAATTGGATCTAAAGATAAGTGCTTCAGTCCAGTTTCACAAGTCTCAATCTAAACATTCCCTATTTATCATCAGTTTTCAGCGTTGCCACACAGCCATTTTGGCAGCCCGAGGACATGATCTGGGAACTGAGCTAAATTTGTAAAAGAACTAATATGTGGAAAGTCTTACCTTTGCAATAAATGCAGACTTCAAAATGATCATCATACAATGAAACCATAGTACTAAGAGAGATGGTGAATACAACAAAAAGTGATCTATAAACACTTAGCTGGAACTTAGAAGTTGAATCTTACAGTTGGGTAAATAATGAAGAATAAGGCAATGAAGTTCTCTGTCCAATGTGTAAAAAGAATTAATAAAGCTGCTTATGTGAAAATCTCAAAAAAATTAAGAACTCATCAACTGGAAAAAAGACAGAATTTAAATAGAAAGAATAGGCCAGTTAATAAACTGTTAGGGCACATGACTGAATAAACTATTTCTTTGTAATCACTATGTAAAGTTTTAAATTAAGTTAATAATAAAGAACACTGGCTTTGGAGGTAGGAGGATATGAGTTTGGATGCTGGCTGTGTCCTTTACTAGCTTTGTGAACTTAATGAAAGCAAATTAATTAGCATCTTTTAACCCACTTTCTCCATCTGGTATTGTAGTTAATAATACTCCTACTTGGTAGAATTAATGTGATGCTTCTATGACATACTGCATAAAAATTGTTTAGTCCAGTGGCTGGAAAGTAGTATGTGCTTAGTAATTAATATTGCACAGTGTCTGCAATGATCACTAAAAAACTGCTGGATTTATAAGACTGTGAAAGTCCAAGGTATTTATTTTCTTTGTGAATCCAAAATTTCTTTCCTTTGATAATGTATCATAAAGAATTTTGCATCTATATCTGGAGTCATTATGAAAGCAATCAAAGAAGAGTTGTAAAAACATGGGCCAGCAAAACTGAATATTGCAGAAAATAAATAACCACTTAAGAGAAAATGTTATAAAAATACCTGGAAAACATACTAGAAATGGAACAAGTGTCAAATGTAATCATGAAGAAGTGACAGACATTTATAGATTATTTTGATAGCATATGGTTGTTTCATACATGTTTGAAAGATATGTGTGATTCTGTGTGTACTATGTGTTTTAGCTGCCCAGGTAAATAAAAATATTCCTGTAGAATGGAAGTCATGAGACCAGATCTTCTATTTCTAGGATGCATGTCACTTTTCTCCTAACTTCTAGCAAGCAAAAACACCAATGCCTACATACACACACACACACACTCAGTGGATTTTTGTATCATGAAAGTTCAACAAGGTACTTTTGGTTGATGGTAGATTTATCTAATCCAAGAAACACTACAATGGTTTTAATTTTTTCTACCTATAGTTCAATTTCCTAATTTCAGATTATGTATTATTCATAAATAATTTTTGCTGAATAGATAAAGATAATGCCATTTAGTGAGAGAGTTAACACAGAGGAATAGGTTTGGTGGTTAATCAAGAATTCTGAAGTTTCTTTGGAACATGTTAATTTGGGGATCCAACTAGTTTTTACCTCTCTTTTGAACATGTTAATCTGGAGGTCCTACTAGCCATCCATGTGTAATTCTTAAATAGGCAGCTGCATATGAATCTAAACTTTAGAAGGTCTAGATGAGAGATATAAATCTGAGAGTTTTAAGCATATAATAATATCTAACATTTATTGAGAATTTAGTCCAAGTCACACACTGTTAATATAATCCTTACAATAATAGCATAACTAAAGCACTATTATCCTAATTATATGGATGAAGAAACTGAGATACAGAAAAGTCAAGTAATCTGCCCGAGGTCACACGGCTAGGAAATAGCAGAGCCAGGATGTGTATGCAGATACGTGGCTCCTCAGCCATGCCCCAGGTTGGATGGAAAAGAATAGAAAACTTTGAGTGAAACCAAGGATCCATGGGGTCATTTAAGGCAAAATATGAAAATTCTTCAAGAAGGGGAAAATGTTTCAACTGGGCTGAATGCTACTGTGAGGTTGATAAACATGAGGACCAAGCAAGGCCATTGAATTTGGCTCCGTGGAGATACTGACCTCTTCAGAAGTGCTCTTGGTCTCTGCAGAGGTATGGGTTCAGGGACCAGACTGGAAAGGGCTGAAAGTGGTTGGAGATCAGGAAGTGGGGACAGTACTGCAGAATACTACTTTAGAAGCCTTACCATGGATGGGAACAGAAAGAGGGTGTGTGCGAGAGTTGTCTGGTATTTATTTATTTTTCAGTTGGTGGTAATGGGAGAGTGGGTAACAGGAAGGGCAGGATCTTAAGGGAGGATGGGAGGGCTTCCCTGGTGGCGCAGTGGTTGAGAGTCCACCTGCCGATGCGGGGGATGCGGGTTCGTGCCCCGGTCCAGGAGGATCCCACATGCCGCGGAGCGGCTGGGCCCGTGAGCCATGGCCGCTGAGCCTGTGCGTCTGGAGACTGTGCTCCGCAATGGGAGAGGCCACAACAGTGAGAGGCCCACGTACCGCAAAAAAAAAAAAAAGAGAGAGAGGATGGGGAAAGGGATGCAAAGAACAAGTAGAAGAATTGGCTGTGATCAAAGAAGGGCCACTTCCCTTATGAAAATAGGGAGGAAGAAAGAGGAGTGGGTGCAGATGCATTAAAGAGAAATGATTTGGTGGAAGGAAGATGAGAGAGTTTCCAAATTAATCTGTATTGTCTGCATTATAATTAAGTGTGAACTGAGATCATCAGCTGAGAATTAGAGTAAAGAGGTGTGGGACAGGAAAAAAAGAAGAAAATGTAATGTCATCTCCCTAAATGGGAAAGTAAGCTTTATAAAGAACAATATTGATGGCTGGGCAGGGTTGAGAGCCAGTTTCAGGGGTGAAATCATGAATTCAAAGAGAAACAAATAAAACAGTTGTGTGATTTTTTGCAGCAATATTTACTTGTTCTGGTGCAAGCAGGGAAACAAGAAGAAGATGACGATGATAATATTCACTGAGAACTTACTTTGTGCCATTTTTCTAAATGATTTACATATGATGAACTTTAAACAACCCTGGGTGGAAACATTACAAACAAAATATTAAAGAGGGAGGCAAGAGTTGAACGGTTCATGCAACCAAGTGACTTTAATTGTAGACCCGCAGTGAGAAGATGGGGCACAGTATCAGCAGTTGTAATTACTCCAGATGAACTAGGAGAAATGATTTGGAAACAGCCGTGGGACATTGGAAAACAGTGCCCCACTTCCTGGCCCTGAGATACATCGCTCCAAGGGAAATCGGTATCCTCGAGGACAGCCAGGTTTTTAATTTAGTGAGGAGGTAGAAAGAGCATTCAGAGGAGATGTTGAAGATGCTGTGGGATGCTAAACAGAGATAGAGAGTTCCAGAAGATACATGCACAGGTTTAAGAGAAAGAGAAGGAAAGGAGATTGGATTCAATTTGATGATGGCTAGGGTAGGGTGGGAAGGAAAGGCTGGGTGATAATGTTTGACGATGATGCTTGGACCTTTGGGTGTAACTGAGCCAAACGTCAGTGTGAGGAATAATGGAGCTGGTTCTGAAAGTATCTCAGAGGACTGGTAGAATTAAGTTTTAGCATCTGATGTGGAATGCTCAGCCCAATGGCCATATCATAAGTCAGAGTCTGATCAAGAAAACAAGAATTATTTCAGGTATTTTGAGCAGGAAGGGATTTAATTCTGGGAATGAGTGATGTCAAAAACTGTTGGAAGGCTAGGGCTGTGCAGGCGTCTCAGGGAGACAACACTGATGGTCTCAGTTGCCTGCAGCAATGGAGGGGGTCACTCTCAGGACACCAGACTTTACATTGAAATAGTGCTTTGGCTTCTCCCTGACTCCCAAGTCGAATATAAATGCCTCCCATCAACAAAATTTAAATAGGAACCTTGCTGACAGGAAGTCTGGAAAATGTACTTTCCAGGATTCAAGTCCCTGAACACAGAAGAGAGAAGTGAAGGGGAAATAGCACCAAGTTACCAACATAAAATCCTTCAAATGACCTGACGCGACTGACATGGCCTCTCCCGCTCTCCTGCCCGACCTCTCCTGGAATTACAGGGCGTAAATGCTGGCCTGGCCATCACCCATCCCCTTATACCGCCCCAGCCCATCTAAGCAACCACAGAGTTCTATCAGTGCTGCCTCTTCTCTTTGTCACCACGTTCTGTTTGCACTGAGCTGTATGTATCTCCCCTCCATGTCTTCACCCTTCCTTTCCCTCTGGTTTCCTCCTCCAAAGCCAGCACCCCCTTCTTGGGCTCATTCCTACTCTTTCTTCAGACATCATCTTGGAGTCACTTACTCCCAAAAGCCTCCCCTCATATCCACCCGAGAGGTTTAGATGCCCCTCTCATGTGTTTTCATAATGTTTCTCCCATGAGAACTCATAGCACATTTTTAACTAGGTTGCTTGTTATCTCTCTCTTCCACACAGAGAGACTGGGGCTCTGTTAAGACAGAGACTATAGCTTCCTCATTCTTATTGTGACCTCAGTGCCTTTCATAACATAGGTCCTTAGCACATATCTGTGGAAGAAAGGAAGATAGGTTTACGGACTGAATTTTGTTCACCCCAAATTCATATGTTGAAGCACTAACCCCTAATATGACTATATTTAGAGATAGAGCCTTTAAAGAGGAAATAAAGGTTAAAGGTGTCAAAAGGATGGGGCCCTAATCCAATAGAAATGGTGTCCTTATAAGAAGAGGAAGAGACACTAGAGATGTGCTTGCCACATTAGAAAAGGCCATGTGAGGACACAGCAAGAAGGTGGCCATCTGCAAGGCAAGGTGAGCAGTCTCAGGAGAAACCCAACCTGAGAACAGCAGAATCTTGGAGTTCTAGCCGTCAGAACCGTAAGAAAATAAATGTCTGTTGTTTAAGCCCTCCTGTCTGTGGTATTTTTTTTTTTATGGCAGCCCTGGCAGACTAGTACAGATAGGGAAGAAAAAGAAGGGGAAAAAGGAAGGGAAGAGAGAAGGAAATTGATAGGACTTAGCATTTATTTCTTTTTTTTTTTTTTTTTTTTCTTTTTTTTTTGCGGTATGCGGGCCTCTCACTGCTGTGGCCTCTCCCGTTGCGGAGCACAGGCTCCGGATGTGCAGGCCCAGCGGCTATGGCTCATGGGCCCAGCCGCTCCGCGGCATATGGGATCCTCCCAGACCGGGGCACGAACCCGTATCCCCTGCATCGGCAGGCGGACTCTCAACCACTGCGCCACCAGGGAGGCCCAGCTTTTATTTCTTGATTAGATTCATTGATGTAATGTAGTCTGTTTTCAAAATCCACGCATCTAGAACACATCATTTACTTCCTTTGTAAGGAATTCCTGATATATTTATTTATACCACTCGTTTATATTCCCATTGATGTGAAACTAAGCTCTAAGAAAATACACTGCCCATATCAAGAAAAATTGGCAACTATTTTCTTTTTTTTAAAGTAATTTCACAGAATAGCGGATCCTTGAAGGGTAAGATTTCCAACTAGGAGAAAAGGTAAAAGTGTTTCCCTATTCTGGGTCTCTCCTACATGAAGCAACTCCAAAACAAATGCAAATCAAATTATCAAATACACCAAACCTCCTGTGTTCCAGGCCCAAGTTTAAGTTTCCCAAGAAGAAGTTTGTTTTTTTTTGGTTTTTTGTTTGTTTGTTTGTTTGTTTGTTTGTTTTTGCTGTACGCGGGCCTCTCACTGTTGTGGCCTCTCCCGTTGCGGAGCACAGGCTCCGGACGCACAGGCTCAGCGGCCATGGCTCACGGGCCCAGCCGCTCCGCGGCATGTGGGATCCTCCCGGACCGGGGCACGAACCCGTATCCCCTGCATCGGCAGGCAGACTCTCAACCACTGCGCCACCAGGGAGGCCCCCAAGAAGAAGTTTTTAATGAGTTATTAAAAATGTGATGAGTCCAACTTATTATTTTTCTAGGTACTCTGCTTTCCCTGTCCAATATGATAGCTACTAACTGCATGCAGCTATTTAAATTTAAGCTTAATTAAAATTAAGTGGGCTTCCCTGGTGGCAAGTGGTTGAGAGTCCACCTGCCGATGCAGGGGACACGGGTTCATGCCCCATTCCGGGAAGATCCCACATGCCGCGGAGCGGCTGGGCCCATGAGCCGTGGCCGCTGAGCCTGCGCGTCCGGAGCCTGTGCTCCGCAACGGGAGAGGCCACAACAGTGAGAGGCCCACGTACCGAAAAAAAAAAAAAAAAAAATTAAGTGAAATTTAAGATTCACTTCCTAAACATTTCCCTAATGTCTACCATATTGGGCAGCCCAAATGTAGAATATTTCCATCATAACAGAAACTTCTATTAGATGGTTCTGTACTAGATCAATAGTTTAACACAAAGGAATATCTCTGAGGGTAGGAATTTCAGACAGGTAGATTATGAGTATTGGCCTCCTTGCTCCCTTCCTTTCTGATCCTCTTTAACAGTAAGGTAGGTTTTTATTACACATATTAGAAAACTCATTTCAAATTGACATAAACAATATAGGATTTTATTTATTCACATAACTTGAAAATCCACAGCGAGTTCAGGCATGGTTTAATCAGGGTGCTGGTTCCATTTTTCTCTAATTCTTTCACAGTCTTCTATTAACACTTAAACCTTAGCCTAATTTCTCTCCATTTTTACAAATGGTTACAGCAGTTCCAGGCTGTGCATCCGTATCCACACCACTGAGATAAAGAGATTTTCTCTTCATCCTACCTTAGAATAGATGCCATTTATTTCACCTATTCCCTCTGCTTGGCCCAATAAATCTTCAGCAACACAGTATCCAAGTAAGTAACACTGATAGTCAAAGGACAGGCTACTGAGCCAATCATCATGGCAACTGTGTCATATGAGGCAGATTTGCTTAGGTCTGTGAGGACTCACTCTGGGAATTGGGATAGAGTCAATACCCCAACACACACTCCAAGAAAACTGTGCAGCTGCTATGCAATAGGGGTGGGTAGTCCTCCAAAAGAAAATGCCATTGCAAAGGGAAGGAATGGATGCTGGGCAGGCACCCAACACATGTGCCCCTATGCCATCAGATAAAATATTAGGTTTCTAGAGGTTTAAAACTAACTCACCTTTCATTTTGAGAGATACGCTGAGTCCAAAACTGCAAAAGCTCAGAGATTTTAGCCTACTTATAAGCTTACAAGTTAGCCTTCCATGGTGACATATACGTGTGTGCGCGTGCGCGTGTGTGTGTGTGTGTGTTTGTACTGACAGAAACGTCAGCTCTCTGAGTCAGAGAACAGACCATTTATCACTCACAGCAAGAAGAGCAGCCAGAGTGGCATCTTGCATTTTTTCCCCACAGGGTGACACGGTGGAGACAAGATGTTCCCCTGCACAGGCGGCAGGCTTTGCACCACAGGAAAGGATCCTTGAAATTAGGAAACACATAGCTTATATCAGGTGGCTGCACCTGCCCTCCTCAGCAGAGAAAAGAGAGAGAAAGAGGATGCTTTACAACCCTGGAAGGTAAGCAAATGTCTCTCTGGGAAAGGTAAGTTTCTTCATCTCTCTGGAGAAATTCACAGCCTCTAGCTTCCAAGACTTTTGCTATTCAAAAAAGCCCCTTGCTCAGAAACCCCAGACCATGCAGAAATGTGAGAATATCCATGCAGAACTGACTTCCATAAAGGACATTAGCAAATTCACCTTCAGTTTGCCATCCTCACTGCTAAGTTTGAGACTGTTTCCTCAGACATTTACTATAACAATGTTGTCAATTTTCTCTTAGTTTGCCATGCTTATGAGGTAAAATTTTATCTCAAAACTTGACTAAAACAAAAATTTGTGGTTTTGCTTTAATTTATATTTCTTATTAATTAAAATCTACACATCTTTTTTTCTTTTTGTTAAACTTCCAGCTTATTCCTTTGCCCATTTTTCTAGTGTGCTTTGTCATTGAGCATGAATTTATAGAATTGTAAATAGTCTTTCCCTGGGGTCTTCTGAAAGCATAGTCTGGGAAAATGGTTAATGTAGGCATGATTTATTTAGGAATATGGTCTCAGAAAACAAGGATGAGGGACAGGAGAGTAAATGTGGAAGAAGAGAGAGCCAATACAAAGGGCAATTTTCAAGTTGTGGTTGGCAGAAACCCACAGATTTCCTACGGAGCATTATAGGATGGATGTGTATCAGAAAGGAAAGAGGAAGGACTTGTCTCTAGGCTCCTGTACCCCACTGGTCAAGTCTTGCCTTGCTGAGTGCAAATGCACTCACACTTCCTGGCACTGGTGTATGCCTGAGTTCTGGATGGTTTCTGTTGGTCCCCAAACCTCAGTGTCAGTGAAGCCTCAGGGCAAGAAAAAAGAGGCATACAACATGGGGCTGGGATGAGCTGATTTCTGGTTATATCTGCTCAGAAGCAGTCCAGAACTAGTCACCACAGCCATGTATAGACTGTGAAATGAGGCTGAAGGGATGTAAAATTGTGCACAAGAAGTATCCAGTAGCACTTGGGTGCACCACTTGTAGCCATTGGGTTCCCCCCAGATCCAGTTTATCACTGAGTCCCCAGAAGGCAGAACTCTTTTCCAGTTTCCCTATCAATGAAATGTCTGTTCTCTGTATTCTTCTCCCCTTGCTCCAGGTATAAATTAGGGTAGGAAAATCCTCCAATATCTTCTCTGGAATTCCACTACTGAGGTTCTATTTCAGCATCACAGACAGATAATGATGTCCAATTAGTATCACTGAATTTCTGGCAAATATTTCAATGGTTCCTCTGAAACATTTCCAGAGGGCATCTTTTTATTCTAAATTTTTCTGTTTTCTATATCTAGACAATAAATTGTACTTATTAGAGTCCATTTGTACAAATAACAAATAATTTTGAGAGATCCTGAATGTACTGTCAGGCAGCCAATAAAGTCCCATAAGTAAGTTTGACAAAAGGCCAAACATGTTGCTTTTACGGTTTGTTTAGAAATTGGTTTCAATTTCAAGATTCAAAGGGATGGAACATACAAATGTAATTGTCATTACTACAAATTATGTATACCCCTTGGAATGAAGCTCTACTTAAAGCCATTTCCTACAATAACTCAGTCAATGATTGAGGTCCAACCAAATACCTCACTACCAGAGTAAAGATCATCTAGTCCCTGAACTAAACTGAGAATCCAGTTGGAGAAGCAGAATGAAGTCAAACCTGGAGTTGTGCAGTCAATCCTTCTTTCATACAGACCTTGGGAAATCTTTAAGCATGAAATGCAAGGATTTGCCTCAGGGTAAGGCAGCTTGTCTTGGCCTGAATTCAAGAGGTAAGGCTCTGTAGAACCCTTACAGCAACATGGTATTTTCTTTATAGAACCAAATTTAACAGGGGTTGGTGAAGATCTGTCAGGACTACACTAGTTCCGGGCTTCCCCATTAGATTCCTTCCCATTTTACAACAGTCCAAGAAAATATGGTTGCCTTTGACTGATTTGTCTGGGCTCTCCCTTCTTAACTGGGCATTAGTAATGTAGTTTATGGGTCTAATTGAGCACCCTGAACCTTTGTTGGAAATCAAGTATCTACCCACAGACCAGGCAGAGGTCCTCTGAGGCCCACTTAGAGCCAGCACACATGTCCAGGAACAGACTCAACTAAAACCCCAGGCAGGATCCCAGAAACAGAGGAGAAAAACTCCAAGTTTTTTCAACTGGTCATAAATATGCAGCCTAATTTTCCTGCAGCTCACTTTTTAGGTTTGCAGGAATTCCTTCCTAATCCTAAATTAGAGGGCTAATTCAGCCTCCACAATCACCTCAGAGGAAGGATGTTCTGGAGGAGACCTGAGCTTCTACCCCTAACTCAACAGCAGTACCATGATATTCAAATTGACCTACCCTGACACACACACAAAGCCTTCCACCTTCCCTTCCATTCCAAACGGCCTTGGAAAATAATAAAATAAAATTAAAATCCAGTGACAGAAAGAAGGAAACACATGGGAGTGGAGTATTCTTTATTGGTCTTGTGATCCATACCCAGGCATTGATTTTTTACCTGCTCACTTATATGGTGCTGGGAAGAGTTGGATGTATACATAGGCAGAACCTAGACATTGCATGTAACCTATTTTTTTAATTAACATTCATATTTAAACCATTTTACTATGGGAAATCTGTTATATCTTGTAACATTGGGGTCTTGGGAAATCTGTTATATCTTGTAACATTGGGGTCTTAGGAGGCTTTGTTGTTGTTTTAAAGCTGTCTTAACCGAGCTTTGAGGCCCTGGCCAGGCAGCTCCCCTTATCTTGAGCAGTCAGTTAAGTCCACACCCCCATGCCCTTCTATCAGGTTCTCACACTCCAGCCCACTATGTACTAGCACTCATCACCTGAGAGCCAGATACCCAAAACTCAGGACAGTTCCTGTGTCCCTAAGGTAGCTGGAATCCACAGGGACCCGTGGGAACCTCGCAAACCCACCCAGCTTACCATACAAGCTCCCTGACGGTTCCAGCTTGCTGGAAACTTCCCCAGCTGTGGTCCCCTGTATGACACTCCCCAGGGATAGCCTTCTCTCCCAAAAGTTCTGCCTTTTTTCTATCTGAGTAGCAGTGTTGTTTTCTGCCCCCAAAAGAATCTTCCATTTCTATAGTCACACCACCAATCAGAAACAAAATACAGGCCTTTTCCCATCACATCCTTGAAGAACTAAAGAAGCCTGATTTTTAAAGGAAAAGCCACAGCCTATTTCCATTTTCTCTGAAATATCGAGTAGGGTGCTGGAACCAAACAATTTGAACCATCACGGTTAAAAAAGCTACCTCATCCACACCTCAACTCCCAGCTTCCCCTTTATAAATAAATATTTTTAAAAGGAATCTCATTAGGTCATCTTCTTAATATTCAGATTAAGAAGATGACATAATAATACATTTTATTCATGTGACTTTTAAGTCATAAATTTTGAATTCTAAAATAAAAACAGAGAATACACAGCCACAGAGCCTTCTCCGTTACCCCTTCCAGGAGCAAGGTCTTATCGTCTGAATCTCATGGCAAATGTTCCCAGGATTAGGCAGTGCTGGTATCTGATTCTGCAGGTGTTGATCCTCTCCACTTCTCCCCAAACTTTCCACTTTCCCACACACTGCTCTTGTCTCAAGAAAGAACCATGAGGAATAAACACTTTTTAAAAGCAACATTCTACAATAAAATGTATTAGCTCATTTCTGCCTTTGGACACCATCCATGCATCCAACATGCGATGACACTGTGCAAAACCCCCAGGTGGGCTGCCAGCCTGCGTGGCTCCCCATGTGAGGATGAAACCACATCGTCAGGACCCCGGAGACTAAATAAACACAGAGCCAGAACAGAAAAAGGGCAGGAGGGCGCATTCTCCTCAAAATCTGAGTGAAGAGTTCTCCCTTCATTTTCCCTTCTGGGCACCCTACAAGGGAAGCACAGCTGACCCATCCTGTCAGCCTTTCTCTTTCATCAAGTCCCCACAATCCCACTGCAAATTTCTTTATTATAAAGATGTAAGTATCAGGGAGCACAGCTGCTCTGTCAATCCATCATTGTTTATATTTTTTAAACTCTTAAATACTGAGTTTGGAAAAAAAAAAGTATTTCAGCAAGGGTTAATGGCATGAAAATAGTGAAAGGTAAATTTCAAAGTGAAAATTCTAAGGACTAAAGATTTGAACTCTTAAGCTTTTCTTCCCCCATTAGAAGGAAACTAGGGGCAATTTTAAATGGCTTCCCTAAAGTGTCTTCTCATCACTCTGCTTTTCTTTTTTTTTTTAATTTTTTTTTATTTTATTTTTATTTATTTATTTATTTTTGGCTGTGTTGGGTCTTCATTTCTGTGCGAGGGCTTTCTCTAGTTGCAGAGAGTGGGGCCACTCTTCATTGCGGTGTGTGGACCTTTCACTGTCGTGGCCTCTCTTGTTGCGGAGCACAGGCTCCAGACGTGCAGGCTCGGTAGCTGTGGCTCACGGGCCTAGTTGCTCCACGGCATGTGGGATCTTCCCAGACCAGGGCTCGAACCCGTGTCCCCTGCATTGGCAGGCAGATTCTCAGCCACTGCACCACCAGGGAAGCCCACTCTGCTTTTCTTAAGGAAAGCAGTCAATTAAGGATTGTAGCCATCCTTGCATAAACAAGAGTAGATATAAAGTGTTAAGCACAACAGTTTTATTATTATTAATTATTATTATTTCCTCACAGAGCTTTTTCTACCCACATAAACTTCTGTAAAGGCTTTCTTAGGCCCAAGTGTACTAATCATATCAGACTAGCCTTGGCCTAAAAGTCCTTGAGTTTCAGGTCATTACCTGTAAGCAATTAATAGAGAATTTATTTACCATGGCATCGTTTTCTATAATTCTGTAATGAAAGATAATTGTTCTGGACCAAAAACTGTGTTATGAAGAAAAGCAAGTAAAAATCTTTCTTTCTGTTCTAGTACATATACATCACGGTTTTCTTTTACAATTCAAAGAAAAAGTTTATGAAAAAACTCTTCTGAACCTCTACCTGCACTTGTCAGCATCTCTAAAACTGGCAATCAATAACACAGATGGCCCCAAGGATATACAAATAATGAAATGTGTGTTGTACGCCCCTCTGTGTGCAAATACAGCATGCTCTGCTATTAACAGAAAGCCAGCTGTTGACAGGCAGAGCCATTAAAACGTAAGTGATCTTTCATTCCAGCTTTCCTTGAAATTATTCTGCCAAAAATAAATGGAACTGCAGTATCCTCAAAGGTTAAGGACGACGTAAAGGAGAAAACATAAAGAGAAAGAGAAAAATCCTTTGAATTGTTACAGACCTGTCTCCTGTATCTAGCTATTTTCTTTTCTTTTATAAACAGTTTTTATTTTTTCACAGACAGCATTGTACACAGTGTTTTCTGAGATAAATATGATGTTAACCATATCAGACACACCTTTTGTACACATGCTTTTTCCTCAGAAACCAAGCACATTGAAGTTTTTGAACTTTACCCAGAATATTTTCACAGATAGTGTTTTTCAAAATTGTCACACTTTAGCTACATTGGAGACACTTATCTTACAAAAGAATGAATATTTAGGGATGCTCCTTATCCTGTTATTATAAAGATCAAGAACCTTAACCCCGGGAGGTAAACATCCAGCTATTTTCTTGGAGCACAATTGTACAAGCACCCAGAATTGATTTGTTATAAATTCTAATTTACATTAGACTTATTAAAGGATATCTATTTATAGATTATAATTCAGAATTACAAAACTAGAAAAGTCTCTTCCTTACTAAATTCTAAAAGGCAGTAAAATAGTATATCATGGTTATACTAGAACAGACTGCACCGGGAATGTATCAAACCAAAGACTAATTATTCTAATGAACCCAGGGAACCATATTAGCTTTCAAATTCAGCTCGGGGCAATCTTCCAGTATTTTAAGCACTTTGTATTCTTTGGTTTAGACCACTGATGTGAGATTTTTCTGAAATTTGGCAACATAAATCTAAGGTTGTTTTACTATAAAACTAATAAATGTCAAGAACTCAGAAATAAGCTAAGGACTCCCCAAAAGTCACAGTAACTGAGATGGGATATAATATCTTTCACCTGAATAGTATCACCAAAACTGTAAAGAAATGGAAATCAGTGCCTAAAGAAAAAAAAAAAAAAAAACAGGTTTTCCTCAAAATGTTTTCAAGAGTCTGAGTCTGTAAGAAAAACATGGCAGATTGCTGGAAGGAAAAGGTGTTGCAGAGACTGCTAGCTGTCCACCAGGAAAGAGAATAAAGTTCTTCCTTTCTTCCATGTAAAAGTTGCAGTTGTGAAAGGGCTGCCAGGCTGGGATGGAGCTATCGGCAGTCCCCATTCCCTTCATATGGTTATACGATTAGACCCACAGCTTCACCAGCAGACTAGAGCAAAGATTATCTGTCTGATTCCATATCACTTGCCTAGGTGGAATCCTCTGGCCCCAGACTTTTGCTCTTCCCCCCTTCTTGCTAGGAGATTTTGAAAGTCACCTGTTGACCATTGCAACACCACCACACTTCACCTGGCTCCGGAAACCCCTGCACGGAGCAGCGCCGGCTGCCAGCCTGGAGCACTCACCCCAGATAAAGTAAGAAAGAAGGAAACCGTAGTCTCTCAGCCACTGAATTTTGGAATTTCTTTGTACAAGTAGCTTATGTGAGCCTAACTGAACACCGAACAAAGTAAGAAGTGGGAAATAACAAGAAGAGCAACAGGAAAGAACTGGAGATGATTATCTAAAATCTTGGCATTACTTAAGCTCACTAACAAATATGAGATATAATCCTCCAATCATTTGAACTCGTCTATTTGACAACAAATAATTATTGACTATTTAGCCTTTGCCAGGAACTCTGGGGAGACAAGTGAAAAAGACTCAGTCCTGCTCTTTGGAAATGTACGATCTTATGGTACTTGACAGAGCATCACATGGAAGGAAGCAAACTCTAGAGACACAACAGGCTTCCTTCTGTTACCCTTCTCTCTGCCTCTCTGCCTCATAAAAACAGAATTGCTAATATATTTGATTTGGAGGGAGGAGAGGGAAAGCACAGATTGCTTAGACATAATGGTGCCAGGGTTTTATTTCCTATCTTGATGATTTTCTAAAAGTATATGCTCTAATATAAATGAGGCTATAACTTGTGCTTTACAATATAACAAACTTTGGGAATTTTTAAAGGTTGGATTATGATATTTCTACTTTGTAGAGAGATATTCTCTCCTGAGAAGTTGTTGACAGTGTGTTTACATCCTTTGTAAATTGTACATTTTATTTATAAATAACAACTTCCAAGGAGGATGTTCAGACCCACGGTACTATTTCTCTAAGATTCTCTACCACTTTGAAAGTGGAAGTCAAGTCTTATTTACTTCATATTCACCTTGTGCCATGCCTGGCAGCAAGCAGGAACTCGAAGAGGTTATTAGAATTACAAGTAGGTAAGGCACATTAGCTTCATGCTACAAATGAATCAGTGAGACCTGGGAGCCCAAGCCCACAAAGACAGTGGCAGGGCTGAGAAGACAAACCAAAGCCTTGCCTCTTACAATATTTGCTGACTGATAAGTATGGTGCTTCATGAATCAGACTGCTCAGTATTAGCTGTCATTCTTATGGTTAAAAAAAAGGACACTTTTCTTCTCTGATGTTTGCCTAATTATTAGCATTGGTTCTTTCTAGCTCACTAGTTATATTCAAAAAACTCAAATGAATCTAAATTTTTACACGTGAAAATATGATTAATCATAATGAAATTGAGCCTCAAAATAAATCCAGTTGTTGAGCAGTCTAAAGAGTAACATAATATGGTGATTAGTGATTTTTGGCAGGGTACAGAGGAGAAATATGCCCTGGGGGGAGCAAATCATAATTCTGAGAAAATGTTTTCAAACTCTTCAAACTGAGAATGTCTTCATGTCTCCCCTTGATTATAGTGTGGTCCCTTAGGGGGTGCTGAGCAAACTACTCTGCCCAGCCTCACCTCCACATCCTCCCAACCACGGCCTTTGAGATCTGTCGGGGAAGAAAAAAGCTGAGCTCTATGTAGGAGGTGATTGAAAATGAAAGAATTAAAGGCAATCAAGGTCTAAAAATATATTATCAGAGAGATATGCTCTTATTCATCACTTCATTCCTGAAGAGCCTGTGGAATTTACAACAGCTACCAATATTACCAGACACACCCAAGAGCCTTAAAAGACTCAGTCTTGGTCTTCCCTGGTGGCGCAGTGGTTGAGAGTCCGCCTGCTGATGCAGGGGACATGGGTTCGTGCCTCGGTCCGGGAGGATCCCACATGCCGCGGAGCGGCTGGGCCCGTGAGCCATGGCCGCTGAGCCTGTGCGTCCAGAGCCTGTGCTCCACAACGGGAGAGGCCACAACAGTGAGAGGCCCGTGTACCACAAAAAAAAAAAAAAAAAAAAAGTAAAGGCTGGAAAGAGTAGGTATAAGCAGGCTCCAGACCAACATCATGATGTCAAACATATGGGTCCACTTACAGGGCATCTAAGTGGGGCAAAGGTATCTCAGGGAACCATACCAAGAGTTGACCAAGAACACAACTTACTAAACCACCCTTATATTCCAGAATCCTCATCCAATTAGTACTCCTTAAATCTTATGTGTCTTAGAAGCAAGCTATTGGCATGGTTGTAAAATCTCATCATTGTTTTTCAAAAGCTCAAATTCCAATAGTACACATGAAGAGATCAATTAGAAAACCACTGATGTGTCCAGGCAAGAGTAAATAAGGGGAAACATTGGAAATAGAAAAAAACAAATAGAAGATATATTAGGAAGAGCTGGCCAGACCTGGCAACTGATTGGGTGTGGGAGTTGATAGAGAGCTCAAAGGCTAAATGTTAATAGTAAGATGGATAATGTTAATAGTAAGATGACAGTGTTATTGTTAGGAACAAAAAAAAAAAGAACATTAGTTTCCAAAGTGAAATCTATGTGGAAAAGTATAACAGGCAGATAGAAATAAGGACCAGAGAGAATTTTGGACTTGACTGCCTGAAGTCTTCACCTTGATGTAATGTGGCACCACCCAGGACATATCATCTGCTGTCTGAAACAACCCACGGATTCCCCACAACCATCTGTGGAAATGATTCTGGATATTCACTGCTTGTTTTACGCTTGCTCCCGTTCAGTCCTTTATTGAGAAGACTGAACTCTTCGCTCCATTCTCCATGTGTACTCCTGTTCCTAACCTGAGCACTTAACATTGATTTTTGATGTTCCCATATTAACTCTCAAGTCTCCTTGAAGGAATGAACTTGAAATAACTCCTAGAAGTTCTTGATACTCCAGAGAGCCTCCTCTGCCCACAGCTCTCATCCTGGTCCATTTTTTTTTAATCTTTTAAATGTCATGTCTGTATTAGTTATAATTCAAAAAACAGATTCCTTTCCATAGATGTCTTAGAGTCCTCAAACTGTGTCCATTCAAACAACCATGACAAAAGGATTTAGAAAGAGCTTGAGATGGCAATGTTGGAGTCATCCCAGAGTCAGTACTGTAGGCACGAATGAGACCACCAGAGCCAGATTGCAGAGTGATAAAACTATTGGGTAGCTTTAGAAAATATCCACTTTTCGGAGTGAAAAGGAGAACATGCAACAAAAGGAGCACAAAAGGAACCATCAAAAGACAGTAAAATGACCAGTATGTGGCAGATCACAGAGTGCAAGGAAGGAAAGAATTTCAAGGAGTAGAGAAAGACAGAAGTTATAGGAATCACATACAAGAGGTTAAGTTGTAAATATAGTGAAGAGAGTATAAATACACTAAACTTTCAAGAATTCTGAAAGTGAAAGCAATGTGGGAAATAGGATGAAAACTTGTGGTAGAATCAGATTCAAGAGAAGGGTTTTTCTTTTTTCTTTTCTGTGATACAGAGACTGAAGCATATTTGCAGGCAAATGATGTGGTCACTGAAACTGAAAGCTTGAAGATAAAATGAGAGAAAAAGAATAATTGATGGAACAAGCTCACAAGGTTGGCAAAGGGGAGGAAATCAGACAGTCATAGCCACATATCAGGAGGCAAGACAGTGTAGCATGACAGAGATTGAAGAAAAAGATACTAAGAAATGGGTAAAGGGGTATTAACAGCTTCAAATGCTAGAAAAAAATGAATAAGGAAATCTGAGAAGGGACCGTTGGTCACCTACCAAGAGATCAAACTGTGCTTTTGAGAGGACCATCTTCAACTGATTGTTGGGAACAAAAGCAATATTGCAGGATAGGAAGGGAAAGGTAGGAAGTAGAGGCAATAAATGTAGACCACTCTTTTGAGAACTTTTGTGGAAGAAAAAGGAGGAGAATGGGTAATAATTCAAGAGATGCCAATCAAAAGAGTTATACAAACTCAAAAGGACAATGTATTTGCAGAAGAGAGAAAGATACCTCTACAGAGGGAAAAATAAAGGCACTGAAAAAAGGGAATGATTGCTTAAGGAGGCATGAAGTCACTGGAAAGAAACAGAACCCAGAGAACAGGCTGAAATATTAGTCCTGCAGAAAGGCTAAGCAGTTTGCCTCAGAGAAAGAGCAAAAAGAAGGTTCAGTGAACGCATACACAAAGATATTTTGAGAAAGGGAGTAACTTCAAACTTAGTCGGAATTCTCCCAAAGTCTTTATGAATGGTTGTCATTAGTGAATCAATTATGTTAAGTGTAACTCAGGCATAGCAATCTTATGTTTCATTTGAGTGTCTCATTTACATGGTTTTGTTTGAAATCTGCTTCATGTCTGGTGCCTTCTCTCTATGCTCTATTTGCATCAGATTGAGAAAGAATATACTTAAACAACTTAAATTGAGAGGCTGGAGTCATAATGATGAAGTAAAAAAATCACAGGATTTAGGGAATTATTCACGGCAGTAAACAAAGCCATAGGGAACAAAGGCTCTGTCTTCTTTCTAACAAAAATAAAAGAGAGGGGACTGACAAGGTTTCAGACTAAAAAGGAGGATATTTATGTTCACCGGTGTAGCATTGCAAACCTGACCCATATCTTCAGAGATGCAAGTCAAAACCCTCTGTGGGGCTGCCCTGGTGGCGCAGTGGTTGAGAGTCCGCCTGCCGACACAGGGGACACGGGTTCGTGCCCCGGTCCGGGAAGATCCCACGTGCTGCAGAGCGGCTGGGCCCGTGTGCCATGTCCGCTGAGCCTGCGCGTCTGGAGCCTGTGCTCCGCAACGGGAGAGGCCACAGCAGTGAGAGGGCCGCGTACCGCAAAAAAAAAAAAAAAAAAAAAAAACCCTCTGTGCAGTGCCAGCCCAGGTAGTGAGAATCCTAAGAGAAGCCTAAGAAGGAGGAAGGTAGCAGGAATGGTAAATAGATTTGTTCCATATCAAACCTGCTCTTTTTTATAATCAGCTTTCCATATTCTGCAGAAAGCTAAAAGTTTTGTTTCTCAGACACTTTTCTGCTACTGTTCTGGGTGTGACTCAGAATCTGCCAATCAGATGCATGTTCATGGGACTTATATTCAGAATTGAAGTAAATGGAGAGAGCGTGGAGAGATGTAGCACTTGAAATATAGTTAACTGGTGCTGAGTAGCAGACACCAGGTGGCTCTGAAATCAGCTGTTCTGGCAGTGGCTTCAGCATTCCCCCATCAAAGATGCTATGTTTCTGGAGTAGAAAGGGAAGAAGCTGTGGAAATTACAGCTGTGGAAATACAGGAAGTTGAGTTGTAAGAAGGAGAAGAGAATATAGATATACTAAGCTTTCAAGAGTTCTGGGAGTGAAAGCAATATGAGAAACAGGATGAAAACTTGTGGGGGAATCAGGTTCAGGAGGATTTTCTTCAGAGGCTGAGGACCTTAATACTGGAGACAGACGGAGATGGTAGGCTCCTTGGCAGGCCTGTTCTGCCATGTTGTTCTGGGGTTCATCTGCAGGTCCAGTGTAAAGCCTGCTCTTCCAGCTAGTCCAGTGATTTTTAAGCACTTATGTCTCTATATTATATTCCTTTATGCCAGTGGTTTCTTATTCCTAAAACTGGAGCCTGAATGATACAATATATTAGAGCTCAGCAAACAACAGTCCTTGAGCCAAACCTGGCCAACCACCTGGTTTTTATGGCCTAGGAGCTATGAATGGTTTTCACCTTTTTAAATGGTTACATTTTTTTTTTTTTTTTTTTTTTGCGTTATTCGGGCCTCTCACTGTTGTGGCCTCTCCCGTTGCGGAGCACAGGCTCCGGATGCGCAGGCCCAGCGGCCATGGCTCACGGGCCCAGCCGCTCCGCGGCATATGGGATCCTCCCAGACCGGGGCACGAACCCGTAGCCCCTGCATCGGCAGGCGGACTCTCAACCACTGCGCCACCAGGGAGGCCCTAAATGGTTACATTTTAAATAATTATATAAGGTACTCTACCAGATTTGTAGAGATTTGTTGTGATAAAATTACTAGATGCCAAGTTAAATTTGATTTCAGATAAACAAATAATTCTTAAGTATAAGTATGTCCCAGATATTATATGGGACATACTTACAGTAAAAATATTTTATTTGGCAACCCTAATATAGGGGCATACATAATATCCTTGATTTTGCCTTTTGGCCTGCAAATTCTAAAAGTTTTTCTGTGTGGCCTCTAAGAAAAAGGGATTTGTGAACTCCTGCAGTAAATGGCCTCTCTGCACACATATCACTGTATGTCCAGGGCTGGTGAACTAATTCTGTCAGGTCAAGCAACATTTAATGAGGATCTACTATGTGCAGCACCCTGGGGAGAATACAGGGACAGACTGCTCTTAGCGCTTACTTGGGAGTAAACTGAAGAATCTTGAGGCCACCAGAACAGCTAAGGGAGGTCCCTTGGTAAAGGATGCTGATGCTGCAGGGAGTTAGTTAGGCCTCAGTGGCAGGACTCGCTAACAAAAGTCAAGCTCCAAAGGAAAGGGAAAGGGGGCATTTCTCTCTGTGAGAAGGCTTACTGGTTCTGGTCCTGAGAGAACTGGAACCGACAGGATAGTCTCTAGAGCAGAAACATCACTGGCGTGCTATCTTACTGTATTCTGCCTGGAGTTGGAGTGATGGCCCAAGGCTACTCACATCAAGAGGGCCCAGAGATTACTGTGGATCCACCATAAAGGGTGAAACTATAAAAAATTAATAAAGTGAAACCTCAATTAAATAGATTCAGGAGACCAGGAGGGGGCGCTCTCAACACCCGTAAAGATAGCAGAGCCCAACAGGAAGAAGAAAGACGTCTCTTCTTTCCTGAACAGGACTCAGCCAGTGAAAAGCCATGGAGTCTTTGTTTACTCCAGTCCTCCCACTTTCCTTTTCCCCTCTATCAAAGTGTTCTGTTCTCCTTCCCTTGCTGTGCGGGGGACTCGCACACAGCTCACAGTGGTTGCAGACCCCAAACTGCAATTCTCAGCCAATCCTGAATAAACCCAACTTTGCTAGAGAAATATCTGGCAGTCTATATGTTTCAGGTCAACATTTTGGTTGTCCATATGGGGTCCAGAGAAGACCTCCCCAAAGGCTCCAGGGCTGGTGAGTGACCAAGGGCAGTACCCACAACTGAGCCCAATGTCACTCACTGATTTTCTCACTAATCCTAGAGTTTGAAGGCATGTCTTCCTCTTGGATCTGAACTCACACCCTCTTTGCATTTGAAGTTCTCCAGATTTTATCCCAATCTATTTAAAAGTTTTTTTTCTTTCTGGTTAAGACCTTGTTCTGTATGTGGGTGCTTGTTTGAAACTTCAGTCTGATTTTGAGATCGACTGTTTCACTGAAACTGGCTAGCCTTCAACCCATTCCTTCAAGGCCAGGGGCTGTTTATCTGAAACCGCTGGTTTTTCAGCCTTTAACATATTCCTTTGGAAGGGGCTGTCTAAAAGCCTTCAGACTGGCTCCTCTGGGACCAAGCTGTCTCCTTAGGACTGGCTGAGATTAGCTTGCAAGATATTTGAATTGAGCTGTTTGTTCTGTAAGCTGTTTGAGCTGTTTGAAAATTGTTCTTTAGAGGCAAACTCTCTTAGAAATGGGATCCCAGTTATCTAAGCATCTCATGGCTCCCCCCTCCACCCCACAGGGACTTCAGCCAATTTTATGTTTAAAAATCATGGCCCTGCCTTATGCCCATTTCTAACTAAATTGACCAACCTGACCAAAGGCAATTTAGAATATCAATAGCCATTATGGGAAATTGTGATATTTCCAAACTTAATTTTTTTCAAACTGAACTTACTACAATGGCTCAGAAATTTCCAGAACTGAGTAGAATGCTTATTTCGACTGGTGTTTTGAGGCTTCCTAACATTATCAGGAGTCTAAAATGGACTCTCTGAAAAATAAAAATTTAAGAATAATGGAGGCAAACAATTGAAGGAAACACCAAATGACTCCCAAAGCTTCAGGCTCCTCCTCCTTGGCTTCTCTGTCTCAGGCTCCACCTCTGGCGCCACCTTGTCTCTCCCTCAGTTCCTCACGGTCAGACTTCACCTCCTGCACCACTTTCTCCTTCTCTTCTATGCTGCCTGTGCCACCGCTATACCTTCAACCCCCGCATACTAATTATCTTGCCAAACTTCTCCCTTTCTCTGAAACTCTTCCCACTTCCCTTACCTCTGCATTTGTCAGAACCTGTCCCTTTAAAATTAAATCTTCTGATAAAGAGAACAAACTAATGGTTAACAGCGGGGAGAGGGTAGGGGAGAGGGGCAAGATAAGGGCAGGGGATTAAGAGGTACAAACTATTAGTCATAAAATAAGCTACAAGGATATATCATACAACATGGGGAATATAACCAATATTTTATAATAACTATAAGTGGCATATAACCTTTAAAAATGTTGAATCACTATGTTGTACATCTGTAACTTACACAATATTGTAGAGCAACTATACTTCAATTTTTAAAATAAAATAAATAAAATTTAGCCTTCTGAGAAGCCAGAGGCTAAATCCTTAATTTTTTGTATTCCCTGGACTAAAGCTGAACTAAGAGCCATAGTGAAGGAATCCTCACAGATTTGCTGAGGAATTTAATACAGTCATTCAAACTTATCAACCTGGTTTCTCTTATATCAACTAGTTCACAGCCTTGTCAGTAAAGGACAGGCCCAGCACTGTTTGAAAACCGCTAATTGGGAAAATCCTGAAAGGTCTCTAGAATTACAAGGAGACCAGTCTGCTAACTTATTATATGAACAGCCTCGGGCAATGACTAGGTGACTTCACTGAGCAATTCCTAAGACTTTTCTTTGCTTATTTTTTTCCTTCTTTCGATGTGATGTGATTTGCATTTTGTTTTTTATGTTGTTTTCTTTTGTTTTTTTGAATTTTCTTTTACTTATTTTTTCATACAGCAGGTTCTTATTAGTCATCCATTTTATACACATCAGCGTATACATGTCAATCCCAATAGCCCAATTCAGCACACCACCATCCCCACCGCAGCACAGTTTTCCCCCCTTGGTGTCCATACGTTTGTTCTCTACATCTGTGTCTCAGTTTCTGCCCTGCAAACCAGTTCATCTGTACCATTTTTCTAGGTTCCACATATATACATTAATATGTGATATTTGTTTTTCTCTTTCTGACTTATTTCCCTCTGTATGACAGTCTCTAGATCCATCCACGCCTCTATGAATGACCCAATTTCGTTCCTTTTTATCGCTGAGTAATATTCCATTGTATATATGTACCATATCTTTATCCATTCGTCTGTCAATGGGCATTTAGGTTGCTTCCATGACCTGGCTATTGTAAACAGTGCTGCAATGAACATTGGGGTGCATGTGTCTTTTTGAATTACAGTTTTCTCTGGATATATGCCCAGTAGTGGGACTGCTGGGTCATATGGTAATTCTATTTTTAGTTTGTTAAGGAACTTCCATACTGTTCTCCAAAGTGGCTGTATCAATTTACATTCCCAACAATAGTGCAAGAGGGTTCCCTTTTCTCCAAACCCTCTCCAGCATTTGTTGTTTGTAGATTTTCTGATGATGCCCATTCTAACTGGTGTGAGGTGATACCTCATTGTAGTTTTGATTTGCATTTCTCTAATAGTTAGTGATGTTGAGCAGCTTTTCATGTGCTCCTTGGCCATCTGTATGTCTTCTTTGGAGAAATGTCTATTTAGGTCTTCTGCCCTTTTTTTGATTGGGTTGTTTGTTTTTTTTTAATATTGAGCTGCATGAGCTGTTTATATAATTTGGAGATTAATCCTTTGTCCGTTGATTCGTTTGCAAATATTTTTTCCCATTCTGAAGGTTGTCTTTTCGTCTTTTTCGGAGTTTCCTTTGCTTTGCAAAAGCTTTTAAGTTTGATTAGGTCCCATTTGTTTATTTTTGTTTTTATTTCCAATTCTCTAGGAGGTGGATCAAAAAGGATCTTGCTGTGATTTATGTCAAAGAGTGTTCTTCCTATGTTTTCCTCTAAGAGTTTTATAGTGTCCAGTTTTACATTTAGGTCTCTAATCCATTCTGAGTTTATTTTTGTGTATGGTGTTCAGGAGTGTTCTAATTTCATTCTTTTACATGTAGCTGTCCAGTTTTCCCAGCACCACTTATTGAAGAGACTGTTTTTTCTCCATTGTATATCCTTGCCTCCTTTGTCATAGATTAGTTGACCATAGGTGTGTGGGTTTATCTCTGAGCTTTCTATCCTGTTCCATTGATCTGTATTTCTGTTTTGGTGCCAGGACCATAGTGTCTTGATTACTTTAGCTTTGTAGTATAGTCTGAAATCAGGGAGTCTGATTCCTCCAGCTCCATTTTTTTCCCTCAAGACTGCTTTGGCTATTCGGGGACTTTTGTGTCTCCATACAAATTTAAAGATTTTTTTGTTCTAGTTCTGTAAAAAATGCCATTGGTAATTTGATAGGGATTGCATTGAATCTGTAGATTGCTTTGGGTAGTATAGTCATTTTCACAATATTGATTCTTCCAATCCAAGAACATGGTATATCTCTCCATCTGTTGGTATCAACTTTAATTTCTTTCAACAGTCTCTTATAGCTTTCTGCATACAGGTCTTTTCTCTCCCTAGGTAGGTTTATTCCTAGGTATTTTATTCCTTTTGTTGCAATGGTAAATGGGAGTGTTTCCTTAATTTCTCTTTCAGATTTTTCATCATTAGTGTATAGGAATGCAAGAGATTTCTGTGCATTAATTTTGTATCCTGAAACTTTACCAAATTTATTGATTAGCTCTAGTAGTTTTCTGGTGGTGTCCTTAGGATTCTCCATGTATAGTATCATGTCATCTGCAAACAGTGACATTTTTACTTCTTCTTTTCTAATTTGTATTTCTTTTTCTTCTCTGACTGCCGTGGCTAGGACTGCCAAAACTAGGTTGAATAATAGTGGTGAGAGCGGACATCCTTGTCTTGTTCCTGATCTTAGAGGAAATGCTTTCAGTTTTTCATTATTGAGAATGACGTTTGCTTGGGTTTGTCATATATGGCGTTTATTATGTTGAGGTAGGTTCCCTCTATGACCACTTTCTGGAGAGTTTTTATCAAAAATGGGTGTTGAATTTTGTCAGAAGATTTTTCTGCATCTATTGAGATGATCATATGGTTTTTATTCTTCAATTTGTTAATATGGTGTATCACGTTGATTGATTTGCGTATATTGAAGAATCCTTGCATCCCTGGGATAAATCCCACTTGATCGTGGTGTATGATCCTTTTAATGTGTTGTTGGATTCTGTTTGCTAGTATTTTGTTGAGGATTTTTGCATCTGTATTCATCAGCAAAATTGGTCTGTAATTTTCTTTTTTTCTAGTATCTTTATCTGGTTTTGGTATCAGGGTGATGGTGGCAGCGTAGAATGAGTTTGGGCGTGTTCCTTCCTCTGAAATTTTTTTTTTTTTTTTTTTTTTTTTTTTGCGGTACACGGCCTTTCACCATTACAGACTCTCCCATTGCGGAGCACAGGCTCCAGATGTGCAGGCTCAGCGGTCATGGCTCACGGGCCTAGCCGCTCCACAACACGTGGGATCTTCCCATACCGGGGCACGAACCCGTGCCCCCTGCATCGGCAGGCGGACTGTCAACCACTGCGCCACCAAGGAAGCCCTGCAATTTTTTGGAAGAGTTTGAGAAGGATGGGTGTTAGCTCTTCTCTAAATGTTTGACAGAATTCACCTGTGAAGCCATCTGGTCCTGGACTTTTGTTTGTTGGAAGATTTTTAATCACAGTTTCAATTTCATTACTTGTGATTGGTCTGTTCATATTTTCTGTTTCTTCCTGGTTCAGTCTTGGAATGTTATACCTTTCTAAGAATTTGTCCATTTCTTCCAGGTTGTCCATTTTATTGGCAAAGAGTTGCTTGTAGTAGTCTCCTAGGATGCTTTGTATTTCTGCGGTGTCTGTTGTAACTTCTCCTTTTTCATTTCTAATTTTAGTGATTTTAGTCCTCTCCCTCTTTTTCTTGATGAGTCTGGCTAATGGTTTATCAATTTGTTTATCTTCTCAAAGAATCAGCTTTTAGTTTTATTGATCTTTGTTATTGTTTTCTTTGTTTCTATTTCATTTATTTCTGCTCTGATCTTTATGATTTCTTTCCATCTGTTAACTTTGGGTTTTGTTTATTCTTCTTTCTCTAGTTCCTTTAGGAGTAAGGTTAAATTGTTTATTTGAGATTTTTCTTGTTTCTTGAGGTAGGCTTGTATAGCTATAAACTTTCCTCTTAGAACTGCTTTTCCTGCATCCCATAGGTTTTGGATCATTGTGTTTTCATTATCATTTGTCTCTAGGTATTTGTCGATTTCCTCTTAGATTTCTTCAGTGATCTCTTGGTTATTTAGTAACGTATTGTTTAGCCTCCATGTGTTTGTGTTTTTTACGTCTTTTCCCCTGTAATTGATTTCTAATCTCATAGCATTGTGGTCAGAAAAGATGCTTGATATGATTTCAATTTTCTTAAATTTACTGAGGCTTGATTTCTGACCCAAGATGTGATCTATCCTGGAGAATGTTCCATGCGCACTTGAGAAGAAAGTGTAATCTGCTGTTTTTGGTTGGAATGTCCTATAAATATCAATTAAATCTATCTGGTCTACTGTGTCATTTAAAGCTTGTGTTTCCTTATTAATTTTCTGCTTGGATGATCTGTCCATTGGTGTAAGTGAGGTGTTAAAGTGCCCCACTATTATTGTGTTACTGTTGATTTCCTCTATTATAGCAGTTAGCAGTTGCCTTATGTATTGAGGTGCTCCTATGTTGGGTGCATATATATTTATAATTGTTATATCTTCTTCTTGGTTTGATCCTTTGATCATTATGTAGTGTCCTTCTTTGTCTCTTGTAACTCCTAGGGCTTTTCTAAAGCCTGTTTATTGGAATAGAATTTGGGCTTGCACACAAAAATATGATGAACCTATCATGATAATTACAATTGACTTCAGTTAGGTTTTAAAGAAAAGGTAGCTTTTAACTCTGTGTTTATTAATGGGCTGAACTGGGACCTTTCCCTTCTAGTAAAAAGGACCGGGATGAAATTGGAAACTGTCCACCCCAGAATTAGTTAATCTGGCAAACTAGCTCTCTTGCACTGTAGATGAGTCACCTCAAAGAAAGGCTGCCAAAATTCTTAATCTGCAAATTCAGTAAATGAAGGCACCTGGACAAAAATCAGAATTCTTCTAGTTTCTGCTATTATTGCAAAGAGACAGGACATTGGAAGCGAGATTATTACAAACTTAAGCACTTCAGGAACCTTCAGCCCACTAACTAGCCTTTCCAACGCCCTCCTAATTCTCAATGCTGGGGCTCCAAGGAACTACAGGGGATCTCCCCAATCCTCCCTCTTAATGGGCTTGGAGGAACATTTCTCCAGATCAGGGATGAATCTCTTCTAGTCCTAAATGACACCAAAGCCACACTCTTGGTGATCAACCCCACTGCTATAAAACAGCCCCTGCCTCTGAGTACTAAAACAGTTTAAATAGTGGGATCTATAATGAAGCTCAAGAGGTTCTTGTCTCTGAACCCATTCTCTTTTGTTTAGGCCCTTTGAGAGATACTGTTTTCTCCTTAGTTCCTCTGCCTCTACTCATTTATTAGGCCAAGATTTCTTAGAGAAGTATCATGCCAGAATTTCTTTCTTCTGAAAAGGGGAAATCATTCTAAAACTTGACAGTAGTCATCAAAATAATCAACTGGGTGAATTAAATGACCATTTGACATGTTTAATTTGTTTCATCTCTAACAGTAGTAGAGCAGATTCTGAAAACACTGTTAATTTGTTCCTATTGAATCAGCTACTATCTTGCTTATGGGCAAAATCTCCAACTAATGTTGGCAATATTCATATCACACCTCCCATCAAGATTCAAATAAACCCTTTAAAACCTCTTCCCAGAAGTGATCAATACCAATAAGTAAAGAAGCCTTTCAAGGCATAAAGCTCATAATAGAAGATTACAAGTCTCAAAGCCTCGTGGTCCCTGTACTAGCCCCTGTAACATTCCCATTTTACCACTAAGAAAACTTAAGGACTGAGGGTGGAGGTTTGTCCAGGATCTCAGAGCAGTAAACACTGTTATCCTGTGACACTCTGTTGATTCTAACCCTCATACACTACTAAAATCCATTCCTACCAGAAGCAAATTCTTTACTGTAACTGATTTATGCAGTGCATCCCTTAGTATTCCAGCTGATGGAGCTAGGCAATACATTTTTGCCTTCACTTTGGAAGAAATCAATTCACCTAGACAGTAATGCCTCAGGGTTTTACTGAGAGTCCTTATTTCTCCCAAATCCTGAAGGTTTATCTGGATGATATAAAGTTCCCTAGAGATATGTTGCAATATGTCCATGATTTGCTTCTTTTCTCTCTTTCTCAAGCCTCCTCACAGGAAGACAACATCTATCAATACTTGCTAAAGCTTTTAGCCTTAGAAGGACATAAAGTCACCAAGAAAAAAATGCCATTTGCCCAAACCCAGGTTTGATATTTAGGACATCTGATATCAGAACAAGGGCTACACCTACACCCGGATAGGCTTCATGGTGTCCTAAGTTTCCCAAAACCCCAAACTAAGTGCTAACTGTATGGTCTTCTCAGGCTAGTTGGTTATTGCCAAGATTAGATTCCAAATTTCTCTCTTCTGGCCAAATCTCTATATGTTTTACCCAACAATAGTAATCCCAACCCAATCTTATGGGAAGAATTGGACAACGTAGCCTTTGAGGCCTTAAAGGAGAGTTTGATGAACCCACCTGCCCCTGGGCAGCCCAACTATCAGATTCCCCTTTTCCTTTTTGTATATGAAAAGGAAGGGAATGCCCTTTGGGTACTCATCCAAAAACATAGGGACCACCATCAACCCATCAAGTAGTACAGCCGACAACTAGACCCTATGGCACAAGGTTATCTCCCTTGCTTTAGAGCCATGAGTCCCATTGTCCTTTTAGTTAAGGCCACTGAGAAAATTGCTTGGGATCCCCTTTAACCACTTTTGTACCTCCTGCAGTAGAAGCTCTCCTGAATTCCCAATACACTCAACATCTCTCAGTCAGCCACCTCACCTCCTCAGAAGTCCTTTGGTTAACTGCTCCTCACATAACTCTTTTACATTGTAATAACCTTAAACCTGCTACTCTTCTCCCCACTTTAATTGGCAAAGTCCCTCACAACTGCATCATGCTGACAGAACACCTCCTGACCCCTTGTGACAACCTACAAGAAATGTCATTGGGTAACACTGACTTCTCATGGTTCACTTATGTTTCTTATTTAAAAGGTGGCAATATAAAAGGTGATATGCTTTTACATGCTATGCTATTACAACTCTTTCTGATGTCGTTGGGGGAGCATCTTTACCTATGGCTACTTCAGTCCAACAGACTGGATTATATGCTCTCACACAGGCTTATATTTTAGCCAAGGACAAAATGCCAATGTTTATGCTGATAGTAGATATGCTTTTGGAGCAGCTCATGATGGAGTGTTGGACTGTTGTGGAAGTACTGTGGCTTCCTTACTTCAAGTGGAAATAATATTTTCTATGGCCCTTATGTTCAGGAATTATTGAATGTGATACTTTTACCTGTCACTTTAGCTATTATTAAGATTCAGAGACATTCTCAACTTGACTCTCTGGAAATTAGGGAAATCACCTTGATGATATTTCTGTTAGAAATGCTGTCCTTAAAGGGACCAATAACAGCCAAAACTTCTGTCATGGTCCAAAGGATTATCCCAAATGATAACTTAGAAAAACTGGCTAGAAAAAACCAACAATTGACCTCAGAAAAGAAAAAATAAGACTGGAAATTCAACAACTGTTGGTTTAATTTTTTTTAAAAAAAGATAAAGCTCTGGTTTGGACCAAATAACAACCCACTCCTACTGGAGCCTCTAAATTCCCATTCTTCACCACTGTACATGCATTAAACCATCGGTCTACTGACAAAATGATAGCCTTCATGAATCAATATGGTGAGGAAACACTAACAAGGCCACAAAATGTGCCTTCCTCACTTGTCCCATTTGTCTGAAGTACAACCCAGAGAAGACGGTTCATACTGCTCCCAGACATTTTAAACTGCCTAATGGACCATTTGAGGTCTGGAAAATGGATTTCATACAACTTCCTCTGACTAATGGATATAAATATATTTTTGTTATAGTCTGTAGGTTTTCACAGTGAACTGAAGCCTTTCCTTGCAGACAGGCTACTGCCTCTTCTGTGGTTAAAGTCCTTTTGAAAAAGATTAACTCTCCTCTGGCACTTCATAGTGATCAAGGAACCCATTTTCCTGGCCAGGTACTTCAGTAAGTCTGCAAAATCTGCACTGCACAGCCAAAGCTGGTTTTACAACATTTTCACTATGCTTACCACCCTCAATCCTCTGGTTCAGTTAAACACACTAATGACATTATTAAGACTCCATTGGCAAAATTCGTAGAGGCCATCCAAATACGTTGGCCAAAAGCATTGCTGTTGGTTCTTCTACATGTCAGATACCCCCCTTTTGGAGCTCAAACTTTCACTCATTGAGATAGTCAAAGGACACTAACTGCACTTTGCTCTGGCTTCTTTTGACCCACAACTGATAAAGGGAAAGATACTCCAAGATACTCCAATTGCTACGGTGTAATTGTTTCTATTAAAAATAACCAAGCTTTGATAAAGCAATCTTTTCACAGTGCTCCCTTGGAAGATGAAGACCTTAAGCATCACACCTTGCAAGCTGGAGATTTCATCTATTAGGAAAGACACCTCCAAAACTCTCTGCAACCTCCCTAGAAAGGCTTCTATCAGGTACTACTAACCAATCCTTGTGCTGCCAAATTCCAAGGAATAGACTCTTGGATTCACAAGACACACCTAAGAAAAGCACCAAACACTGACTAGAACTGCATATCATCTGGTGACCTGAAAGTAAATATTTTCTAGAACTGAAGCAGACAACATCTGATGAGACAGCTTTCCCAAGATATCCAGACTGGGCCTGTTGGAAGTTTGTCACTAAAGCTCTAAAGATGACTAATGCTTCAGATGATCTCCAATGTCTATGAACTTGATAACATAAGCACTTTAGATAAAAAGTGCCTGAGAGTTCTCCCTCCTGTTCCTTCCTTTTACTCAAATTGATCTTAATAGGTTTCCAATTTGTACACTTGCCCTCTGATATAAGGTACTACCCAGGAAAAATCTTTCCTGACATTGAGGGACAAAAAGCTTATCAAACTAGAAAACCTGACTCTTGATTAATCAAGCTTCCAGAGAAAGATCTTGGTCAAAAGGGGGAAATGTAGAAATTAATTAACAAAAACCTCAATTGAATAGAGTTAAGAGACCAGAAGGGGGAGTTCTCATACCCTTTGATGATAGCAGAGCCCAAAAGGAAGAAGAAAGACTCCTCTTCTTTCCTGCCAAGGACTCAGCCAATGAAAAGCTATAGACTCTTTCTTACTATAGCCCACCCAACTTCCTTTTTCTCTATAGAAGTATTCTCTTCCCTTACCATGTGGGGACTTGCACAAGGTTCACCATCCTTGCAGACCACAAATTGCAATTCTCTGCTGATTCTGAATAAACCCATCTTTTGTGGAGTAATATCTAGTGTTCTATTTATTTCAGGTCAACAAGACAAGACACAGGAGTTCCCTTACAGCAAAAAATGGGTCACATGGTGTGCCAGTTATTAAGGTATTAAGTTATTGTCTCTCAGCCCCAAACACATCCTTCTTTACTCTGCCTTGTGATACTGCTTTTGGGACTATGCAAGCTACATTTCTGCTTTGCCAGCTCCTTCCCAGTTATGGTCCTCAAACAGGGGCTCTAGAAGGAGACTGGAAGGCTAGAGGAGAAAGAAGGCATTTGCTCTTTCCTGTCTGTTTCCTGAGGATTTCCTGTCTATGGCAGTTCCTGGTAAGCAAAGCTTCTTCACCCTGGCAGCAGCAGCAGTGGCCTCCTGCAAAAACATCTGAATGTTGTTTGCAATTTTTCCAGCACCTTCAAAATCAGTCTCAGAGGTAACAGCACCATCCAGCTGGTATCCCCTCAAAGGTTTTGAGTTTCAGTTCTATGGGGCCTCTTCTCTAAGTTTCTAAGTTTTAATGATTCCAACCATATTAAACTCAAATCTTCTTAAGAGAACTGGCTGTGAAGGGCTTAGTTGACTGACAGCACCAACTGAGGCCTCTACTCTGGTCCCACCACCACAATTGAGCTGAAGTCAAACCCCTAGGCCCCTACCTCTGCCCCTCTTACCCAAACCATGGTCAATTCCTGCTAATGCCTGGGCATGGTGTGGTACTAATACTAGCCCATTCCTATGGGATGTGAGACTCCACTAATGGGCAACTTTGGCTGTGGACTCCTCACAATCCTGGTCGAAACTTTCTCAGAATTGCCCCTCTGTCTGAGAGTTTTCTGCCTCCTTCTTTATTCACAGATATCAGACCTGTCCCAAGGTCTGAAAGCTCTTTCTGTCTACTTCTATTCCCTCCCTGTTTATCCCTTACAGGAATCTTCCCCAGTAAATCTCTTGTACATAGAATCTCACCTTGGTGGCTGCTTCTCCAAAGACCTAACACAGAAGTAGTTGCAGTAGTCCAGGCAAGGGATGATACCATCTTGAAGGAGGAAATTGGCAGAGGAGATGAAGATAAGTGGGCAGACATTGCATGTATTGACATATATTACAATGAAATAATACACGACAACTGTCTGTTGTGTGATTAGATGTGGGGGAAGGTAGAATGCAGAGATTTTAAATTATATCAAATGGCATTGGACTACCATCTCTAGAGTCTTTGGATATAACTGCCGAAGTTTTGTTTTGTATTACAAAGTGAAGTTTCCTTTGGGATTCACTGAGGTAAATGCCTCTTCTCAAGATTTAAATCATGATAGATAATGTTCCAAGGGGAAATTGCATCAAAGATATGCAAGGACTGAATGGCCAGTTACTATATTAATATTTCTCTCCCTCACTCTTTATCATGTGTTCTTTCTTCCTGAATTATTTTGTATATCTTCTATTTAAACAAATTGAAGGGCTTCCCTGGTGGCGCAGTGGTTGAGAGTCCGCCTGCCAATGCAGGGGATACGGGTTCGTGCCCCGGTCTGGGAGGATCCCACGTGCCGCGGAGCGGCTGGGCCCGTGGTCCATGGCCGCTGGGCCTGCGCGTCTGGAGCCTGTGCTCTGCAACGGGAGTGGCCACAACAGTGAGAGGTCCGCATACCGCAAAAAATAAAAAATAAAAAATAAAATAAACAAATTGAAGTCATTTCTCATGACTCATTTGACTCTCTGCAGCACTCGTCATCAATGATTTCTTACAGTTTCTTTGCCACTTGTCTTGTAGGACACACATTCTCGGTTCTCTTCCCACAACACTGGCTACAACTTCAGTTTCTATTGCTGGTTGCTCCTTCTCTGCTTGACCTTTAACTGGTGGAGTGCCCCTGACTCAATCCTCAGCCTTCTCCTCCGTTTATACTCATTATTCTCACTTCCGAGGTTATTTTAGCCAATCCTGTGGCGTCAAATACCATTAATATGCTCATGAATCCCAAATTTACATATGAAACGCTGACTCCCTGACTTCTTCCCCAGCTCCAGGTTTGCTATCCAACTGACAATTCAACGTCTCCATTTGAATATGAACTTTTGACTTCCCACTGACACTTTCCCCGCTTCCTCTACAATCCCCCTCCTTCCCCCGTCTTCCCCATTTCATGAAAAGCACCTCCCACCCCCCATTACTGCTCCCTTTCCTTCCCTCTAGAGCCCCTAACAATCGCAAATCCTGATTTATTTTGTCAGACCTAACCTCCCCATCACTTCCTGTCCCCTTTACTAGCTTTCTTTTTCTTCGTAGAACCTTTAACTATATTAATATTTGTGCATGTACACATGTTTTGTTTACTTTTGAAAAATCAAAACAAAAAAAAGAGAATGTGAGCTTATCTCTTTGCTCACAGCAGTTTCTCCAGTGCCTAGAACTAAACCTCACCCACAGTAGGAAACACAAACACTTGTCAGATTAATGAATGGCTAGGGGAAAAATAAACAAAGCAAGGAATCAAGGAAGAGCTCCCTTCTGCTTCAGATGTTACCTCGTTTTATCCCTTTAGGACTTACATTCTAAAAATCATTTCTTGCTTGCAAATGGAAGTACTAACTGATAGAGTTTCAGTTATTAATATATTAATATGAAGCTATTAATATAAAAATAGTAAGTACTTTTTACTAACATTTAAAACCCATTTATTATATTATACTTCAGAGATATTATCTGCAAAACAAGTAAGGCAATAGATGCATTTCTATTTTCAGGATGTCCAAACACTTACCAAAGGCACTGTTTCCCAGAGAGCAATCAGCTTGTTTCCAATGAAATTAAAATCCACAACTTGAAGAATAAAAACCATATGATCATCTCAATAGATGCAGAAAAATCTTCTGACAAAATTCAACACCCATTTATGATAAAAACTCTCCAGAAAGTGGGAATAGAGGAACCCTACCTCAACATAATAAAGGCCATATATGACAAACCCACAACAAACATCATTCTCAATGGTGAAAAACTGAAAGCATTTCCTCTAAGATCAGGAACAGGACAAGGATGTCCACTCTCACCACTATTATTCCACATTCTTTTGGAAGCCCTAGCTATGGAAAACAGAGAAGGAAAAGAAATAAGGAATCCAAATTGGAAAAGAAGAAGTAAAACTGTCACTGTTTGCAGATGACATGACACTATACATAGATAATCCTAACAATGCCACCAGAAAACTACTAGAGCTAATCAATGAATTTGGTAAAGTCGCAGGATACAAAATTAATACACAGAAATGTCGTGCATTCCTATACACTAACACTGAAAGATCAGAAAGAAATCGAGGAAACAGTCCCATTTACCATCACATCAAAGAGAATAAAATACCTAGGAATAAACCTGCCTAAGGAAGCAAAAGACCCATACTCAGAAAAGTATAAGATACTGATGAAAGAAATCAAAGATGACACAAACAGATGGAGAGATATACCATATTCTTGAATTGGAAGAATCAATATTGTGAAAATGGCTATACTACTCAAAGCAATCTACAGATTCAATGCAATCCCTGTCAAAATACCAATGGCGTTTTTCACAGAATTAGAACAAAAAATTGTACAATGTGTATAGAAACACAAAAGACCCAAATAACCAAAGCAATCTTGAGAAAGAAAAACAGAGCTGGAGGAATCAGGCTCCCTGACTTTAGACTATACTACAAAGCTACAGTAATCAAAACTGTATGGTACTGGCACAGAAACAGAAATATAGATTAGTGGAACAGGATAGAAAGCCCAGAGATAAACCCACACACTTATAGACACCTAACATATGACACAGGAGGCAAGAACATACAATGGAGAAAAGACAGCCTCTTCAATAAGTGGTGCTGGGAAAACTGGATAGCTACATGTAAAAGAATGAAATTAGAACACTCCCTATCACCATACACAAAAATAAACTCAAAATGGATTAAAGACCTGAATGTAATGCCTATAAAACTCTTAGAGGAAAACATAGAACACTCTCTGACATAAATCGCAACAATATTTTTTTTGATTTGTCCCCCAGAGTAATGGAAAGAAAAACAAAAACAAACAAATGGGACATAATTAAACTCAAAAGCTTTTGCACTGCAAAGGAGACCATAAATAAAATGAAAAGACATCCCGCAGAATGGGAGAAAATATTTGCAAATGATGAGACTGACAAGGGCTTAGTCTCCAAAATTTACAAACAGCTCATGTAGCTTAATATCATAAAAACAAACAACCCAATCAAAAAATGGGCAGAAGATCTAAATAGACATTTCTCCAAAGAAGACATACAGATGGCCAACAAACACATGAAAAATGCTCAACATCACTAATTATCAGAGAAATGCAAATGAAAACTACAATGAGGTATCACTTCACACCAGTCAGAATGGCCATCAGAAAACAATAAATGCTGGAGAGGGTGTGGAGAAAAGGGAACCCTCTTATACTGTTGATGGGAATGTAAATTGATACAGCCACTATGGAGAACAGTATGGAGGTTCCTTAAAAAACTGAAAATAGAACTACCATATGATCCAGCAATCCCACTCCTGGGCATATACCCAGAGAAAACCATAATTCAAAAAGATACATGCACCCCAATGTTCATTGCAGCACTATTTACAATAGCCAGGACATGGAAGCAACCTAAATGTCCATCGACAGAGGTGTGGATAAAGAAGATGTGGTACATATATACAATGGAATATTACTCAGCCATAAAAGGAACAATATTGTGCCATTTGCAGAGATGTGAATGGACCTAGAGACTGTCATACAGAGTGAAGTAAGTCAGAAAGAGAAAAACAAATATCATATAATATCACATATATGTGGAATCTAGAAAAATGGTGTCGATGAACGTATTTACAAAGCAGAAATAGAGACACAGACATAGAGAACAAATGTATGGATACCAAGGGGGGAAGGGAGGGTAGGATGGACTGGGAGATTGGGATTGACATATATACACTACCATGTATAAAACAGATAACTAATGAGAACAGACTATATAGCACAGGGAACTCTACTCATTGCTCCGTGGTGACCTAAATGGGAGGCAAATACAAAACAGAGGGAATATCTGTCTACATGTGGCTGATTCACTTTGCTGTATGGCAGAAACTAGCACAACATTATAAACAACTCTACTCCAATAAAAATTCATTTTTAAAAATCCAGTTTAAAAAAATGTTGAACATGTTCTTTTCCATTGCATTGCTCTTGGCTGTCTCTTAAAAGCAACCATCACCCCATTTTCTTAAAATGGATTATTTGATGATTTCTGATCAATGTCCTACAACTCTGAACTTCGCCAGTTATCATTTGTTGCGTGATGGAGTGTCTCAGTCCTCTTCCCTTAGTTGCACCCCAGAAACCCATATGGTGTACCTTTTAAAACACTTCTTCTTGACAGTTTGGTCCACACTAGTGCACATTTGATTTTTAAAGGCAAAACTACTTTTTTTGGTACCACCAGTGCCCTGAGCAGATGAACCTAGCAGCTATGCCATGAACTGACTGTTCCAGGGATATTTGAAGGTAAAGAATTCTGAAAGCAACATTAGAAGGGTCTGTATGTTTTCCTGGCAAAAGATTTTCCTGAGAGAATTTGGATAAAACGCCAGTCTCTCCACTGCAAGCTTATGGGAGTGTCTGGGGGAAATAGTCAACCTTTATCACTGAGCTGTCAGAAAACCCTTAAAGAAGGATTTAAGGAAGAAACAACCAGACTTCTAACGAAGAAAAGTGCTTTTTAAAAAAAATGTAGTTCCATCTTTGAAATGGAAAGCATTTTACTCAACAGAAATAAATTTACATGTTTAGCTTCTGCAGAAAATGATGGATGCTAGCTGAAATTGAGTGATTAAGAAACTATTAATTAATATGGCCTAGTGTTCTAAATACTTCCCTTAAATTCAACTTATTAAATAAAGAGACAAGAGTGTGTCTTTTGAGGCTTCCCTGGTGGTGCAGTTGTTAAGAATCCACCTGCCAATGCAGGGGACACTGGTTCGAGCCCTGGTCCGGGAAGATCCCACATGCCACAGAGCAACTAAGCCCGTGCACCACAAATACTGAGCCTGCACTCTAGAGCCCACAAGCCACAACTACTGAGCCCACGTGCCACAACTACTGAAGCTCACGCACCCAGAGCCCATGCTCCGCAACAAGAGAAGCCACCACAATGAGAAGCCCATGCACCACAACGAAGAGTAGCCCCCGCTCGCTGCAACTAGAGAAAGCCCACACAGCAACAAAGACCCAACACAGCCATAAATAAATGAATAAGCAAACGAATTTATTTTTTAAAAGGGTGTGTCTTTTATGAGAATAGCTTGTCCTGTTTATCTCATGCTACCTATAAAATATTAACTCACCAAAACTAAATGTATTCAGATATTAAAAACATCAAATAAATTTATAAGTAACTTTTTTTCTCAACAGAAGAAACAAAGTTTTCTTTTAAAAAAATAGATATTTTGTGAATTACTTTAATTTCAGTTACATATATGTCATAGAATACAAATACTTGGGCGGAGAATATTACAGAGTATGAGATCTCTGATTTGATTTCGGATAGCTGAGGTTATTTATTTTAATAATTTACTTTGTTCCTGTAAACCTCCAACAAGACAAATATTATTTTCTGCTCTGCAAATTTTTTTTTTTTTTTTTGGCGGTACACGGGCCTCCCACTATTGTGGCCTCTCCCGTTGCAGAGCACAGGCTTTGGATGCGCAGGCTCAGAGGCCATGGCTCACGGGCCCAGCCGCTCTGCAGCGTGTGGGATCTTCCCGGACTGGGGCATGAACCCGTGTCCCCTGCATTGGCAGGCGGACTCTCAACCACTGCACAACCAGGGAAGCCCTCTGCAACTTTTTTTTGTCTATATGAATGGGAAAGTGTTACACCCTTAAAGTCAGAGCCTTGAGAATGGGCTGTCCTATATATTTCAGACTATAGGCAACATTCTTTTACAAAAAGTGCAGAGCAGCATAAATAAGCACAAGCAACAGAGCACAAAGGTTAAAGTAAAAGGAACATATCTAACATGGAGTCAGATTTGTCCTTCCCTATTATATTACAAAAGACAGAATTTTACTGTTCTTTTACGTGCTTCACCTTTCTTTCCCCATCTTTTTCCCTACTAGCCACAATGCCACCAGTCCTGTCAATGTTTCTTGTGTTTCTTAAAATGAAAATCCTTCATCTAGTGCTGTGATTAACAGTGAATGGCAGTATGTCGAGCTTCCCCATTTGAAGAGAAAATACATTAGGATTGTACGGTTTTGCAGTCAGTCATCAAACAGAATAATTCCCTTAGGAAAACCAGCATTGCTTTGTTTTCTTCTTTTCCTTCTTTTTCCTTAAAGCACTTTGTATCTCCATTATTTGGACAGAATATGTAAATTTTTCATTTAAACTTCTTTTTCTGTTTTGTAGTTCATGGCAGTTGCTCCCAAAAAGGTGAAAAGTATGTTATTTGTGTCTCTTATCCATCACTTGGCATATTACAAGGACTTCATGAATACTCTGTCATGAAGACCTTTTTAAACTTTACTATTGAAAATCTGATTTGTACACATTTACCAAAGTAATTTAGAAATCCCAAAATCTTAGCAGTTTAATCAAGTATATTCTAGTATCCTCTATGGAAATACTGCCTGGAAATCCATTTTTTTAAATGGCTCCTGCCACAAATGCCTGAAGTCTTTTTTTCCAGTTTCTACAGAAGTTTCCTCTTTCTTCAATCAAGTAAGTCTGACACGTACTCAGTATCCATAACCTTCCTTAGCCTGTGTTCTTTGGAAACACACAGCTATTTCTGACTGGATTCAATCCTAACAAAACTGAAATCTTAATATAAAAAAATCAGAGTAGTTACATAGGGGAAGACTTCATGTAAGATGCTTGTAGTAGTCATACATTTTTCTCCCCCAAAAATACACATTCCCCCTTTCATAGTAATTTTTGAAATTGTTTTGAAAACTGCAATGAACACTCACAAAAATGTAAGACTATCATGCCTTTTCATTAAAGAATGCTAATATTCATATTATTAATAACAATTCAAAAGTTAGTAGCACAAAGCCACTGATTCAATAAACATGACATGGTCCTAATTGTCTACATTTGGAAACAATGTCTTTCTAAAGGAAAGACTTCGGAAGCATTATGACAGTAAACACTGCTGAAAATAATTAAAGTTAATATTAATAGCACAGAAAGCATAAAGCTAACTTTAAAAGCTGAATTAGAATTAGGTATCAGTTAGATATGATATGGAATCTCGGGAAGAACTTTTGTCACTTCCACACACTGGCACAAAGTAACTGTCCTTCTCTCATTTTTGTTTTTTTCTTTCCTTTCTCCTTATTCCCTAGAATTATATTCAATTCAGTAGTTTTCAGACTTAGAGATTTGATTGACCAGAAAAATTACCTTTTGTTGAGTGAAAATTGCCATGTTACTTTTGTGTTTCAACATGTGACATTTACCATCTCTTGTTCCAAAATTGTTCCAAGAATGTATCTATTGCACATAGCCTTGCAGGATAAAGATGGCATTCTCTCCTACCAAAGGCAGTCATGCTTGCTGTCCATTACAAAAGATTCAAATTCCCTAAACTCAGGATTCCTTTCCTCTCATGCAACTCACTGAATGTTCTAGTGTCATCAGGCCCTCTGTATATTTCCCTTAGGACTCAAGGAACTAATACACATGTGCTGATGTCCATGCTGCATGTTGTGTTATGAAAAATAAAGTCCTCTGTCTCTGAATGAGGAGTCTTTTGTCTTCTGCCAGCATCCATCAAACTATAACACACTAACTTATTAGCTTGCAAGTATAGTAAAATCTCAGAACCTTCAGAGTTCTTGATCATTTTTAAAAATACAGACCAAAATAATTGCCAACTCTCTTTTCCCTAAATTTTAATTTAAAAAACAAAAATTTCTACTATTTATCACCATCCTTATATGAAAGTAGTTAGAAAAGATATAATCTCATAATAAAGAACAGAGTAAGAAAATCTTGGTCAAAGACTGGTAACCTCTCAGGCCAAAGACTTCTAGGAGTTTGGGCAACATCCTCCGTAGTGCTGCATCAATTTCAATTCTGCAGGGAACTAAAGTGTAGCGCTTCTGCAAGTTCAGAAGGTTGTTAAGTAAAACCTGTTACCTTTCCTACAGGGAAACTGCACAGTTCTCACCAGAGCCTTTCACATTTCATGAAGGTAGCTTCTTGTAACAGTGAAGGAGGAAGACATGAGGACTGCCCAGAGATCAGGAAAGAGGCTGGCTTCCCATCCATAAGGCTCGGTAGTCTCTGAGCTGGAAAATGGAGAGAAAACGCTATGAGGATGGGGCCTCCTGCCACCTCCATTGTCTACTGCAGTGGCAGAAGCAGGCAGTCATTCTGGGGAGCTACAATATCAGGTGGCAAAATCCCTCTGACTTCTGTCAAGTCTAACATTTGGTTATAAAGGAACAGCATCTGGAAATACTTTTCTACTGTATGGTGTTCCATATGGACAGTCACTTCAAATATATATCGAAAAGCCAAAGCTTAAATCTATATCAACATTAAGGAAAAAGGAAGAAAAAAGAAAACTTGGCATAATTTTTGTTCCTAAAATAAGCATCCTATACTCTAAATCCTTAGAAGGAAGTTTGGAACCTGTTTCAGTTACTCCATCTCTCCATACAAATTGGACTCAATTATCCTTTGGAACCAATTAAAGAGCTCTTCAAATCAAATGAGAGTTCTTCAAATTTTGGCCATTAGAGCAAAAAATAAGGCAAAGCTTCCTTGTGGCAGCTCAGATCCTCCTTCACTGTCCTCTGTCTCTGTGCACATCATGTAGAAAATTCAATGTAAGGGATTTGAGTCACTAATAATGAAAAATGGTAGAGAAAACATCTAATTATGATCATGATTACCAACAATTGACTTGAAAAATCTTCTTTTAAACAGCTGACAAGATTTCAGATTCTTCAAGCTTGATAACAGCCAATACTTCCCATTCCCCTCAGCACACCACATTTTCCCTCTTATTAAAGAATTCTGAGCCCCATATAAGCACTATTTCCACAGCTCTAAGGTTCCATTCCACAGACAGGCAAGTGCTCTTTCAGGGGATAAAGTCTTGCTGCAGAAGTATTCATTTCCAGCAACTTGGCTCAGTAACTCTTTCCACTGTAATTGTTGTTCATGTTCCCGTGCTTAAAAACTCCCTAAGAGTCTGGAAGAAGGACAGAATCTTTGACTCTTCCAATATAAAGGATAAACAAGCTCTACATTGTAAAAATGTTGACTGGTTAACTTGGAGATAACTTCCTCTTTAAAATTCTTAAGATAAAGATTAAAAAGAAAAAGCAGGAAAGCTTCAGTGGGGAAAACTTTCTCTTCAAGGTTCCAAACTTCTCCAACATGGCTCCCTCCAGAACACCCTTGGAACTTCTCCAACCTTCAGCCTTGCTTTTCCCTCCATCCCTGCTGTCATCTCTCGATTCCTAAATTCCAACACTGTTCTCTCACCACAGGACCTTGGTATTCGCTGTCCCCTCTGAATAACACGTCATTGGGAAGGTCATCTTATCCTGGAAGTCTTCCCTAGTGCCTGGGTTCAGGGTACTCTGGAGCCTGTTCTAGTTCTTCTATCTCACCCTATCATAATATGTGTGTGCTGTAATTGCTTGTTTCCCTTCCTTAATTTCCCCCTTGACAAGGCTCAACGAAGTCAGGGATTTTCCAGGAATTAATACAGTGTGTGACACCTGTAATCACTCAATAAATATTTGCTGAAGTAATGAATGAGTGAATTTTTCAAACCTTGCTTTTGCATTTTGAGTCAAACTAAAATAAACCTGCTTACACTTAGCTGAATATAGTTCTCTTTAGGTTTTGAGGAGTTACAAAGTAATCAAGTCATATAATAACCTTGCTGTATTTCAGTGAAGAAATAATAGGTAGCTCAGAAAGTCAATATTAATTAAAATGATAAGTAAGGCAGACTCTGATTTGATACAGCACATGCTTTTCTAAATTCAACAGAGTATAGGTAGAGCAGAAAGGGACATCCCAGCACAAAATATTATTTCTTTCCTGCAAAAATATTTATAGTGAAGAGAATTCATGTATAAACACAAGACAGTTTTAAATATTTCCATAAAACATCTTCATTAATCACAGACTTTTATTTCCAAAATATTAAAAGAATTTATTCATCTGTACTAAAGCAATATATGTAATATAGTCTTCATTTTCTTATTTAAAAAGCAATTTACTCCTCAAAGAAAAGCATGTACTTAACTAGGTTTATGTATATAATTTATTTGAAAGTAAAATTATATTTTAGAAAAAACTTGGTAAGTTTTAACCTAAAATAATAAAGAGTGTAGAAGCCATAAATTATGCTTAAATGATACTTTTATTATTCTAGAGTGCTGACAGAAGTATCTATTACTTTTGATAACAGCAATATTCCTCATCATTTATTGTATATTTTATGTTTATAGAAGAAATCAGAGATCCAATTATTTTAGTTCAAGCTGCCATAACAAATTACCATAGACTGGGAGGCTTATAAGTGATGGACATTTATTTCTCACAGTTCTGGAAACTGGAAGTCCAGAAATAGGTTTCTACATGGTCAGGTCCTGGTGAGAGCTCTTTTCCAAGCTGTAGGTGCTGACTTCTCTGTTGAACAGCAGAGCACAGCAAGCTCTCTCCTGACTCTGATAAGGGCACTAACCAATTCATGGGGGCTCTGCCCTCATGACCTCATCTAATTCTAATTACCTCCCAAAGGCCCACACCTCCCAGTACCATCACATTGTGGGAGTAGGGTTTCAACATATGAATTTTGGAGGGACATAACTATTCAACACATAACAACAATTATTGAGCCAAGAAACATACTTGACACAATGAATAACAATTGAAGGTGGTTGTCATTAAGACAATTATTTCCATAGCTTTCCCCAAAATGAGTAATTCAGAAGGAAGATTAAATACAAGAAGGCTTCAAAGAAGAGTTGGGACTTCATCAGGATCAGGTGAGATTCAGCAAAGTGGGAAGAGAAAGTCATCTGGGAAGGGAAGTGGAGAGAGCCTTCTCTACTTCAGAAGCAGTGCAGTGTTCAGGGTGAGCTCTGAGGCCAAGGAGCTAGAGCCAGAACAGAGAGAAACCAGAAACATTCACATCAGGAGTTTGGGTTCATCAGAGAGACACTGAGGGTTTTTTTTTAAAGAGTAAGACATATATGTGTGTGTCTTTAGTGTATTAAGAAGATTAATTTTCCTGTGGTTTACAAATAGATTGGAGATGGGAAAGATCTGGGAAAGAAAGATGTAGTTTTTCCCAGGAACAGTAGAAAAGAAAAAGAGAGTATATTATTGGCATAGAGGGAACATATCTCAACATAATAAAGGCCATTTATGACAAACCCACAGCCAACATCATGCTCAAAGGTGAAAAGTTGAAAGCCTTTCCTCTAAAATAAGGAACAAGAGAAGGATGCCCACTTTCACCACTTCTATTTAACATAGTGTTAGTAGTCCTAGCCACAACAATCAGACAAGAAAAAGAAATAAAAGGCATCCAAATTAGAAGGGAAGAAGTAAAACTGTCACTATTTGCAGATGACATGATACTATACATAGAAAATCCAAAAGTCTCCACCAAAAATCTATTCAAACTACTAAATGAATTCAGTAAAGTTACAGGATACAAGATTAATGTAAGAAATTTGTTGCTTTTCTATACACTAATAATGAAATATCATAAAGAAAAAGTAAAAAGACAAACCTCATTTAAAATTGTATCAAAAGAATAAAATGCCTAGGAATAAACTTAACCAAGGAGGTGAAAAACTTATACAATGAAATCTTTAAAACATTATGATAGAAACTGAAGATGATACAAAGAAATGGAAAGATTTCCCATACTCTTTGATTAGAAGAAGCAATAATGTTAAAATGGCTGTACTACCCAAAGCACTCTGCAGATTTAACAAAATCCCTATCAAAATACCCATGACACTTTCCACAGAACTATAATAAATAATCCTAAAATTTATAAGGAACCACAGGAGACCCCAAATTGCCAAAGTAATCTTGAGAAAAAAGAACAAAGCTGGAGGTATCATGCTCCCTGACTTCAGACTATACTATAAACCTACGATAATAAAAACAGTATGGTACTGGCACAAAAACAGACATAAAGATCAATGGAAGAGAATAGAGAGCCCAGAAATAAACCCAGGCACTTATGGCCAATTAATATATGACAAAGGAGACAAGAATATACAATGGAGAAAAGACAATCTCTTCAATAAGTGGTGCTGGGAAAACTGGTCAGCTACAGTGTAAAAGAATGAGACTAGAACACTCCCTCACACCACATAAAAAAATTAACTCAAAATGGGTTAAAGGCCTAAGGGTAAGATCTGAAAACATAAAATTTTTGGAAGAGAACATAGGCAGAACACTATTTTTATTTATTTATTTATTTTTGTCTGTGTTGGGTCTTTGTTGCTGTGTTGGGCTTTCTCTAGTTGCAGTGAGTGGGGGCTTCTCTTCATTATGGTGCGCAGGCTTCTCATTGTGATGGCTTCTCTTGTTGCAGAGCATAGGCTCTAGGTACGCGGGCTTCAGTAGTTGTGGCACGCAGTCTCAGTAGTTGTGGCATGTGGGCTCTAGAGCGCAGGCTCAGTAGTTGTGGTGCATGGGCTTAGTTGCTCTGTGGCATGTGGGATCTTCCTGGACCAGGGCTCAAACCCGTGACCCCTGCATTCGCAGGCGGATTCTCAACCACTGTGCCACCAGGGAAGTCCTCCAGTTTCCATTCTTTTTTTTTTTAACATCTTTATTGGAGTATAATTGCTTTACAATGGTGTGTTAGTTTCTGCTTCATAACAAAGTGAATCAGTTATACATATACATATGTTCCCATATCTCTTCCCTCTTGAGTCTCCCTCCCTCCCACCCTCCCTATCCCACCCCTCTAAGTGGTCACAAAGCACTGAGCTGATCTTCCCTGTGCGGCAGAACATTTTTTGACATAAACTGTAGCAATATTTTTTTGAATCTGTCTTTAAGGCAAAAGAAATAAAGACAAAATAAACAAATGGGACCTAATTAAACTTTTGCATGGAAAAGGAAACCACTGACAAAACAAAAAGACAACCTACCTATTAGGAGAAAATATTTTTAAATAACATGACCAATAAAGAGGTTAGCATCCAAAATATATAAAGAGCTCATACAACTCAATATCAAAAAACAAAAAACCCAATCAAAAAATGTGCAGAAGACCTAAATAGACATTTTTCCAAAGAAGACATACAAATGGCCAAAAAATCACATAAAAAGATCCTCAACATCACTAATTATTAAAGAAATGCAAATCAAAACTACAATGAGGTATCATATCACACCAGTCAGAATGGCCATCATCAAAATATCTACAAATAATAAACACTGGAGAGGGTGTGGAGAAAAGGGAACCCTCTTACACTGTTGGTGGGAATGTAAATTGGTGTAGCCACTATGGGGAACAGTATGGAGGTTCCTTAAAAAACCTAAAACTAGGGCTTCCCTGGTGGCTCAGTTGTTGAGAGTCTGCCTGCCGATGCAGGGGACACGGGTTCGTGCCCCGGTCCAGGAGGATCCCATGTACCGTGAAGCGGCTGGGCCCGTGAGCCATGGCCACTGAGCCTGCACGTCCAGAGCCTGTGCTCCACAATGGGAGAGGCCACAACAGTGAGAGGCCAGCGTACCGCAAAAAAAAAAAAAAAAAAAAAAAACAAAACTAAAACTAGAGCTACCATTATCCAGCAATCCCACTCCTGGGCATATATCCAAAGAAAACCATAATTCGAAAAGATACATGTGCCCCAATGTTCACTGCAGCACTATTTACAATAGCCAGGACATGGAAGCAACCTAAATATCCAACAACAGAGGAATAGATAAAGATGTGGTACATATATACCATGGAATATTACTCAGCCATAAAAAGAATGAAATAATGCCATTTGCAGCAACATGGATGGACCTAGAGATTGTCATACTGAGTGAAGTAAGTCAGAGAAGGACAAATATCATATGATATCACTTATATGTGGAATCTATAAAAATGGTACAGATGAACTTATTTACAAAACAGAAATAGAGTCACAGATGTAGAAAACAAACTTAACTGGGTTTATTTCTGTTACCAGGGGGGAAATGGTGGGGGGAGGGATAAATTGGGAGATTGGGATTGACATATACATACTAGTGTATATAAAACAGATAACTAATAAGACCTACTGTATAGTACAGGGAACTCTACTAAGTACTCCGTAATGACCTATATGGGAATAGAATCTAAAAACGAGTGGATATATGTATAACAGATTCACTTTGCTGTACACCTGAAACTAATACAACATTGTAAGTCAACTGTGCTCCAATAAAAAATTTTAAAAAGAGAAACTCGTTAATGTAACAGTGAAAAAAAGTTTGCCTTTTTATACCTAGAGAGTATGAAAATCCTATTTGTAAGAGCCATGAACTCTAGCAGTGGAGTATTTATCTCTCCCGAAACTTCTCCAAAAGGGAAATTCAGTTGTGATAACTGATATGTGAGAGTTAGGCCTTTATGATAGCAAAGTCGGGCCAGGAAGAGGCCTTCAGAAAGAGCACAGGATAGGTAAGCACAGCTGATGGACCTAGGGAGGGTGGCATGAGCCGCCATGCTGGCCCCCTGCCTGTCTGGGCCAGGACTGACCCATGCATTCAGCCTACACGCTTTTCTTGCTTACAGATTAGCACTCAGCCGCCATCCCTATCCTGATATCTGACACTTGGATGCCTTTTACCAAAGCTGCAATATTCTCACCCAAGCTCCCTTGGCCGTTGGACCCTCTAACTTACATTTCTGCTACCCCAGCCATTTTCCATCTCCTAATCCCACACTAGGGTTGACAGTTTTTACTAGCCACCTGCTGCCACTGGGCCCCAGACAGGAAAGAAGCTGTCTATGGAACACATTTCTAGCCAATATTTTAAACACTAAGTTAATTCATTCTTTCAACAAGCGATTTACTGAGTCTACTGTGTGCCAGGCACTATAAATGAACAAAGAAACTGTAGGTAGAAGCAGGTGCTAAGATGAAAATGATACAGAGTGATATTACAGGAATGTTAGACTATTTTAGGTTGGGTGGTCAGGGATAGTCTCACAGAGGTGGGAACATTTAAGCTAAGTCCTAAATAATGGGAAAGAGGCAGCCACATAAAGAACTGGGGGAAGGAGAGGGACGTCCACAGCAAAGGCAACCACTGTGGCAAAGGCCTTAAGACAGACATGAGCTTGGTGAAAAGAGCAGCGTGGCCAGAACGCAGGGAGCTGTTTGGAGAGAAGACAAAATGCAACTGGAAAGTTAGGCTGAGGCAAGGAAGGAAGGGTGTTACAGGCTGGAGTTAAGGAGTTAAGGCTTTTACTCTAAGGGTAATGGAGAATTTTAAGATGTGAAGTGGCATGATATGGCCTATCTTTTAAAAGATGGTAGGGGGCCTACAGCAGAGTACAGGGGGTCCATGACAAGCCCATCGCAGTGGTTCAGGCAAGAAGTAGTGGTAGCTTTGAGTGATAACATGGAGATAGAAAAAGATTTCTATGATCTGGAGGTAGAGGTTGCAGGACTAGATACACGATTAGATGTTGGCTGATTAGATACACAAAGATGACGCCTAAGTATTTAGCAACTAGGTGCATGATCACACCATTTATTGAGGTAGATAAGTCTGTGAAAGCAGTGGTATACTGGTAAATGTGTAACAACCAACTCTTTAGAGGTAAAAGCCCTTTGGAAGAAAACTTCGTGTTTGATTTCAGGATGTGGACACTCCCCGCATTGCCCAACTCGTTCTACAGACATGACATCAGGGAGTGAGAGATGGTCCCAAGTCAGTTTTCAGGACCTGGGAGAAGTCTGCTCCGGCACATCATTGTTGGAACATGTTTTGAAGAAGGAATAAAATCAAGAATTCTAATGTAGTCTGGACTAGAATTAAAACCCCTGTTAGATACCCAAGAGTCAAGAAATGAACTGCATTTATATATGAGATCTAAGTGGTATTTTTTGCAATCAAGGTACCTAAACTGCATTATCTTAATTCCCTATAGAAATATCTTCACTGATCCCTTTTCTCTTTCTTCTCTCTCTTTTTCTGCTCTTCTTGTTTTAGTTGTGTCTGTGTACATTTTTCTGTGTGTGTGCATTCGTTTTCTATTGCCACTGAAATAAATTACTACAAAGTTAGTGGCTTAACATAAACTCATTATCTTTCATTTGTGTAGGTCAGGAGTCTGACATAGGTCTCTTGGGGCTAAGATCAAGGTGTTGGCAGGGCTGTGTTTCTCTCTGGAAACTCTAGAGGAGAATCCATGCCCTAGCCTTTTTCAGTTTCTAGATACCATCTGTATTCCTTGGCTTATGGTCCTCTCCCTCCATCTTTAAAACCACAACAGCACATTCGGTCCTTCTCATAGGGTATCACTCTGATGCCTCTTCTACTTCCTTCTTCTACTTTTAAGGGCCCTTGTGATTATATTTAGCCAACACAGAAGATCCAGTATAATCTCCTTAAACTAAAGTATATGATTAGCAACCTTAATTTCACATGCAACCTAATTACCCTAATCTAACATATACACAAATTCCCGGGAATAGGATGTGGACAGCTCTGGGTGGGCATTTGTCTGCCTACCACAATATGCATGTATGTATGTAGGTATGTAGGTGTGTATTCACACACAGGGACTAATATGCATGTGTTTGTGTTTGCACATCTGTACCTATATAGCTATATGTTTTAAGGGCAAAGTTGTATCTATACCTTCATATGTTTCTATAATACATAAGCTGACACATTTCATCTACTAGAATTTTGGTGCCAGAAGAACAACTTCCTTTTTTCAGTTCAAAGACACTGTAAAATCCATTATGTCATCCTTATCTTGATTTACAAGAAGCTCAGAGTTAAATTTAAACCTCCGATGTAGTAAGTTACTCATCCCGGAAAATCACTATGTCTATTTATCATCCTGTATTTAACTTCAGATCTATATTTGAATGTTAGTTTATAATTGTACTGTATTATATTTGTTTCATATTGGAAGCCACCTCAAAGGCATTTTTTGGAAATAAAGTAAGTTTAAAATTATAAACAATAAGAGCTCTGAAGGAAATCTCAGGAAAGCAAAATGATAGCATTACACATTCCTTAGCTCTATGTAGACCACAGCATTAAAAAACAAATCATGGAAAGCTAAAACCATACAGTAATAAGACTCCAAATCCCTGAGAAGGGAAAGAACGTTCACACCAGCTTTCCATTTTCCACCAAGCTCTGAGGCACTCCAAGAAAATCAAAATGTGATAATCCCAGTCAGATAGAGTATCCAAAAGAAAAAAGAAAGAAAACTTTCCAGGAAGAAATGGAGCCTGACTGGCTGGAAGCTCTCACTCCATGAAAAGCTTAGAAGTGCCCCAGGCCTTGCTACTCCCTGGACATTCATCCTTTCCTAATACTTCACCTCAGAGGCCCACAGGCATGTTTAAAGATGTTAGGTGGGCCATTGATCATGAAATACTTCACATACATTGAAAGCCCCCAGCCCTCCTGGAGCAGGCCTACCTCTGTCTCCCACCCATGGGTCATCCTGCTCTTCTGCATGCCCTGGACGTGTGCCAAGAAAAGGCTCCTAACCAGGGGATCAGGAAAGAGGTGACAGATGCGTGTGCCAGGAGGAGCGGTTCTGACTGCCACACTGCCCACCCCAGGGACCAGTTCGAAAAGGGCTCCTTTCAAGCAGAGGAGGCAGAACTGAACTCAAAACCTGGCACCAAAATCTACCAGTATGTGGCATTGGGCAAGTCACTTAGGTCTCAGAACCTTGGCATCCCCGTCACTTAAATAGGGTTAATAAGAGTGTCCGCCTCACAGATTTGCTGTGAAGATGAAATGCCACGGTGTATGCAAACTCCCTAGCATACCGGCTGACATGGTAAGTGGCCCATAAACATCAGCTATAGGTATTGATGAAAATAATAATAAAAGTTAATAATGCCCCATCTAGTATGCCAAAAACACATTGCATATTGGGTTGTCCAAGAGGATCTATTTGTGTGCGTTCTCAAAAAACAAAGCCCCAGAAAGAAATTCGGTTCATAGAAAACAACATAGGAAGCATTTAACCTGCAAACAACCTGTAATAATAATACCCATCATTTATTGCAGGTATACTCTGCATCTGTTACTGGACTAAGCAATTTTTATAAATAACTTAATATAATCTTTATAACTACCCTAGACCTACTCATTTGAAACCTGAAATTGCTCATCTTATACATTAGTAAACTGAGGCACAGAAAAGTTAAGTACTTAGCCAAAGCCACACAGCTTGTGAGTTGCATCTTTATGCCAGAACTGTTTGAGGCCAGAGCTGATGCTACCGACCATATGCTTGCTGAATTTATCACATCTCAGAGAGAAACTGAGAATTCTACCAAATGCCAGTCTTTTAAATGATTGTTCACACAGTGGGCACAGGGCCTCTCCCAGAGTAGGCCTCCTCACTGAGGTCCATGCCCCTTACCCTGCTTCTCAAGTTATGGGCCAAGCTGCCTGCTTGTTTTATAGCCTCTGCCAGAGCATCAGCTGAGTGTTCCAGAACCCAGCCCCAAAGGGTCTTTCTCTGTACATTCTGTTCTCTTGATTTCCTGAGGTCAGCCCAACTTCTGAATGGTAGTGGCAGAATCTTTTCAGTTCCTTTCCACGATGGCATCCTTTCCTGTTCTCTGTCTTCTCCCTCCCTTCTAGAAAGCAGCAGTACTTTAACACTGGCTAAGAACTTTAGGTCAAAAGTTAGATAAACTTTGTTTTAAACCCTGGCTCCAATGTGTGACCCTGGGTAAGTTATTGTGTAACACCCAGCTTCTCCACTGGTATAATGGAGATAATAATGGTATTTATCATACTGATTTCTTGAAAATAGTAGACAATTAAGTGAAGAATAAATGTACAGTTTTTAGCACAATACCTGGCACAAAGTTAGCATTCAATATATGTAAGATATCATTATAGCACTCATCACAAGTTTAATGTTTGATATCTCCTTTCCTGACAGACTGTAAGTGTCAAATTCGCTATAGCATCTCTAGGCCCTACCACAGTGCCCAGGCTCTAGTTGGGGCTTAAAGAGCACTTGTTGACTGAGTGAATGAAAGAATGCTAAGAATGACCCCTCTACCAGGCATATCACAAACTACTCTCACACTCCCTCTCACGCCCCCTAGTGGTGACCTAATGAATTCCCCTACTTGGGGATCCCTCACATTTGTCTCAAATGGGATACTTTGAGGGAGAGAGAGAGAGATGTAGAAATAGTTTTAGGAAGCTTTCTACATAAAATGTTGTATGAAACCTGTGCACTGTGCCCTTTCAAAACACTTAAAGAGCAACACTATTTATCTTGGCTTCTAGAGTCAGGCTGCTGTTTCTTTGACAGTGATATGACCCAGACCCTGGGCCACATGGGACCCCAATTATATTCTGATTATGTAAGATTCACAAAGCCTTCCTCCCAAAGAGGTTTCCCTTCCAAGGAGATTTCAGTACATGCTTCCCTAGCCGTTTGGTGTGTCGTGGCTGAGTAACCTCTGCAGAGGAAGAAAATAAAGCAGAAAGATAGAAGAGGGTGAAAAGAAGAAGAGCCAGTGTGAGTTGAGTTTGGAAAGTGAATGCTAGGGAGCTTTGACAAAATATTATGAGAGGCTAAAGTCACTGCCAAACAGCAGTGAGATATAGTGAGACTGATGGAGGAAGTATTTTAAGATAGTTTCCTGTGTGATAAATGCAATACACCCTAAAATCTTTTCACTAGTCTTTAGTACACACTTAAATAGCTTTTCAAAGATTTTTGAGATATCTAAGTGGTGTTTCTTTTGAATATGACAACTTGTTAAGACTGCCCAAAAGGGGTCCTGACATTTTAGCTTTCATACACTTTGGTAAATGAATATCCATTACTGTACACTGGGCTGGGTAGACTGCATAATTTCTCCTTTTTCAATCCCCTTAGCTGTATACATCATTATATGGAGCGCTGTATAATTACTTTCTTTTTCAAAGCTACCCATTATATCCATATTTATTTATTTTAGCTGCATTAAAATGCCTACTTGAAGAAGCCAGCAGATCACCCAGCATAACTCCCCAAGGATCAATTCCCTTTTAAGGACAGATTTCCAACCAAATTGTGGTCCATGCCTCCTTTCCTGTTCTGCTGGGTGAATAGGCCGTTGCCTAACTGCCCCAATGTCCACAGAAGAGTAAGGAGCGGGAAGTCTGTAAGACTGGTTCTCCAGGCCTGAGGTCTGCCCCACTCTCTCAGCTACTATTAGTGTGACCTTTGTAAAATCACAGAAGCTCTCTGGGCCTTTGAGTCTTCACTGTCGCTGTCTTCACGTACTCTGTCCTTCAATCAACACGTACCACCTGCTATTCTGCAAATCCACTGTGCACTTCCCCAAATAGTAGGGAATAGTGGCCACAAATATTGCTCTGTTTAAACTAAAGCTATAACTCTAACAACAGAAGCAACGTATATTTTCTAGCTATTAAAAGTAGAAATGCAGGGAGCGGCAAATATGGCAGAGCAGGAAGGCGCTGAGTTCACCTACTCCCAGGGGCACACCAAAATTACAACTACTGGGAGTTGAGGAAGATGGCGGAAGAGTAAGACGCGGAGATCAACTTCCTCCCCACAGATACATCAGAAATACATCTACACGTGGAACAACTCCTACAGAACACCTACTGAACGCTGGCAAAAGACCTCAGACCTCCCAAAAGGCAAGAAAGTCCCCACGTACCTGGGTGGCAGAGGGGGGAAGCTTCAGAGCACGGAGGAGAGCGCAGCCACAGGGGTGCGGAGGGCAAAGCGGAGAGATTCCCGCACAGAGGATCGGGGCCGACCCGGCACTCACCAGCCCGAGAGGCTTGTCTGCTCGGCCACCGGGGCGGGCGGGGCTGGGAGCTGAGGCTCGGGCTTCGGTCGGAACGCAGGGAGAGGACTGGGGCTGGCGGCGGGAAGAGAGCCTGAAGGGGTTAGTGTGCCACGGCTGGCCGGGAGGGAGTCCGGGAAAAGTCTGGAGCTGCCGAAGAGGCAAGAGACTTTTTCTTCCTTCTTCGTTTCCTGGTGCGCGAGGAGAGGGGATTCAGAGCGCCGCCTAAACGAGCTCCAGAGACGGGCTCGAGCCGCGGCTAAAAGCGGAGACCCCAGAGACGGGCGTGGGACTCTAGGGCTGCTGCTGCCGCCACCGAGAAGCCTGTGCGCGAGCACAGGTCACTCTCCACACCTCCCCTCCCGGGGAGCCTGTGCAGCCCGCCACTGCCAGGGTCCCGGGATCCATGGACAACTTCCCTGGAAGAACACATGGCGCGTCTCAGGCTGGTGCAATGTCACGCCGGCCTCTGCCCCCACAGGCTTGCTCCGCATTCCATACCCCTCCTTCCCTCCCAGCCTGAGTGAGCCAGAGCCCCATAATAGCTGCTACTTTAATCCCGTCCTGTCTGAGCAAAGAACAGATGCCCTCCGGCAACCTACATGCAGAGGCGGGGCCAAATCCAAAGCTGAACCCCAGGAGTTGTGCGAACAAAGAAGAGAAAGGGAAATCTCTCCCAGCAGCCTCAGGAGCAGCGGATTAAAGCTCCACAATCACCTTGATGTACCTGCATCTGTGGAATACATGAACAAACAACGAATCATCCCAAATTGTGGAGGTGGACTTTGGGAGCAAGATATATTATATTTTCCCCTTTTCCACTTTTTGTGAGTGTGTATGTGTATGCTTCTGTGTGAGATTTTGTCTGTATAGCTTTGCTTTCACTATTTGTCCCAGGGTTCTGTCTGTCCTTTTTTTTTTTTTTTACTTAAAAAAATTTTTTTTTCTTAATAATTTTTTTTATTTTTTATTTTAATTATTTTATTTTATCTTTATTTTATTTTATCCTCTTTCTTTCTATCTTTTCTCCCTTTTATTCTGAGCCATGTGGATGAAAGGCTCTTGGTACTCCAGCCAGGAGTCAGTGCTGTGCCTCTGACGTGGGAGAGCCAACTTCAGGACACTGATCCAAAAGAGACCTCCCAGCTCCACGTATTATCAAATGGCGAAAATCTCCCAGAGATCTCCATCTCAATGCCAAGACCCAGCTTCACTCAATGACCAGCAAGCTACAGTGCTGGACACCCTATGCCAAAAAAGTAGCAAGACAGGAACACAGCCCCATCCATTAGCAGAGAAGCTGCCTAAAATCATAATAAGGCCACAGACACCCCAAAACACAACACCAGGCGTGGACTTGCCCACCAGAAAGAAAAGATCCAGCCTCATCCACCAGAACACAGGCACTAGTCCCCTCCACCAGGAAGCCTACACAACCCACTGAACCAACCTTAGCCACTAGGGAGAGACACCAAAAACAACGGGAACTACAAACCTGCAGCCTGCAAAAAGGAGACCCCAAACACAGTAAAATAAGAAAAATGAGAAGACAAAAAAACACACAGAAGATGAAGGAGCAAGATAAAAACCCACCAGACCTAACAAATGACGAAGAAATAGGCAGTCTACCTGAAAAAGAATTCAGAATAATGATAGTAAAGATGGTCCAAAATCTTGGAAATACAATAGAGAAAATGCAAGAAACATTTAACAATGACCTAGAAGAACGAAAGAGGAAACAAGCAGTGATGAACAACACATTAAATGAAATTAAAAATTCTCTAGAAGGAATCAAGAGCAGAATAACTGAGGCAGAAGAACGGATAAGTGACCTGAAAGATAAAATAGTGGAAATAACTACTTCAGAGCAGAATAAAAAATAAAGAATGAAAAGAACTGAGGACAGTCTCACAGACTTCTGGGACAACATTAAATGCACCAACAATCGAATTATAGGGTCCCAGAAGAAGAAGAGAAAAAGAAAGGGACTGAGAAAATATTTGAAGAGATTATAGTTGAAAACTTCCTTAATATGGGAAAGGAAATAGTTAATCAAGTCCAGGAGGCACAGAGAGTCCCATACAGAATAAATCCAAGGAGAAACACACCAAGACACATATTAATCAAACTATAAAAAATTAAATACAAGAAAAACATATTAAAAGCAGCAAGGGAAAAGCAACAAATAACACACAAGGGAATCCCCATCAGGTTAACAGCTGATCTTTCAGCAGAAACTCTGCAAGCCAGAAATGACTGGCAGGACATAGTTAAAGTGATGAAGGAAAAAAACCTGCAGCCAAGATTACTCTACACAGCAAGGATCTCATTCAGATTTGATGGAGAAATTAAAACCTTTACAGACAAGCAAAACCTGAGAGAATTCAACACCACCAAACCAGCTTTACAACAAATGCTAAAGGAACTTCTCTAGGCAAGAAACACAACAGAAGGAAAAGACCTACAATAACAAACACAAAACAATTAAGAAAATGGATATAGGAACACATATCAATAATTGCCTTAAATGTAAATGGATTCAATGCTCACACCAAAAGACACAGACTGGCTGAATGGATACAAAAACAAGACCCATATATATGCTGTCTACAAGAGACCCACTTCAGACTTAGGGACATACAAACTGAAAGTGAGGGGATGGAAAAAGATATTCCATGCAAATGGAAACCAAAAGAAAGCTGGAGTAGCAATTTTCATATCAGACAAAAGAGACTTTAAAATAAAGACTAGTAGAAGAGACAAAGAAGGACACTACATAATGATCAAGGGACTGATCCAAGAAGAAGATATAACAATTGTAAATATTTATGCACCCAACATAGGAGCACCTCAATACATAAGGCAAATACTAACAGCCATAAAAGACAGTAACTCAATCATAGTAGGGGACTTTAACACCCCACTTTCATCAATGGACAGATCATCCAAAATGAAAATAAATAAGGAAACACAGCTCTAAATGATACATTAAACAAGATGGACTTAATTGATATTTATAGGACATTCCATCCAAAAACAACAGAATACACATTTTTCTCAAGTGCTCATAGAACATTCTCCAGGATACATCATATTTTGGGTCACAAATCAATCCTTGGTAAATTTAAGAAAATTGAAATGGTATCAAGTATCTTTTCCGACCACAATGCTATGAGACTAGATATCAATTACAGGAAAAGATCTGTAAAAAAATACAAACACATGGAGGCTAAACAATACACTACTTAATAACGAAGTGGAGACTTCCGGGTAAGATGGCGGAAGAGCAAGACGCGGAGATCACCCTCCTCCCCACGGATACACCAGAAATACAGCTACACGTGGAACAACTCTTACAGAACACCTACTGAACACTGGCAGAAGACCCCAGACCTCCCAAAAGGCAAGAAACTCCCCACATACCTGGGTAGGGCGGAGCAGAGAGATTCCCGCACAGAGGATTGGTGCCGGGCGGCGCTCACCAGACCGAGAAGCTTGTCTGCTCGCCCGCCGGGGCGGGCGGCGCTGGAAGCTGAGGCTCGGGCTTTGGTCAGAGTGCAGGGAGAGGACTGGGGCTGGCGGCAGGAACTCAGCCTGAAGGGGGTTAATGTGCCACAGCTAGCTGGGAGGGAGTCCGGGGGGGCTCTGGAGCTGCTGAAGAGACAAGAGACTTTTTCTTCCCTCTTGGTTTCCTGGTGCGTGGGGAGAGGGGGTTGAGGGCGCTGATTGAAGGAGCTCCACAGACGGGCGCGGGTCGCGGCTGAAGGCGCGGAGCACAGTGACGGGCGTGGGACGCTGGGGCTGCTGCTGCCGCCGCCGGGAAGCATGTGCGCGAGCGCAGGTCACTGTCCACACCGCCCTTCCGGGAGCCTGTGCAGCCCGCCACTGCCGGGGTCCCGGGATCCAGGGGCGGCTTCCCTGGGAGGGTGCGCGGCGCGCCTCGGGCTGGTGCAACGTCACGCCGGCCTCTGCCGCTGCAGGCTCGCCCCGCACTCCATGCCCGTCCCTCCCGCCCAGCCTGGGTGGGCCGGAGTCCCCGAAGAGGCTGCTCCTTTAACCCTTTCCTGTCTGAGCGAAGAACAGACGTGTCTCCGGCGACCTACACGCAGAGGCGGGGCCAAATCCAAAGCTGAAACCCAGGAGCTGTGAGAACAAAGAAGAGAAAGGGAAACGTCTCCCAGCAGCCTCAGAAGCAGCGGATTAAAGCTCCACAATCAACTTGATGTACCCTGCATCTGTGGAATACATGAATAGACAACAAATCATCCCAAATTGAGGAGCCAGGAGTCAGTGCTGTGCCTCTGAGGTGGGAGAGCCAACTTCAGGACACTGGTCCACAAGAGACCTCCCAGCTCCACATAATATCAAACGGCGAAAATCTTCCAGAGATCTCCATCTCAACACCAGCATCCAGCTTCACTCAATGACCAGCAAGCTACAGTGCTGGACACCCTATGCCAAACAACTAGCAAGACAGGAACACAACGCCACCCATTAGCAGAGAGGCTGCCTAAAATCATAAAAAGTCTGCAGACACCCCAAAACACACCACCAGACGTGGACCTGCCCACCAGAAAGACAAGATCCTGCCTCATCCACCAGAACACAGGCACTAGTCCCCTCCACCAGGAAGCCTACACAACCCACTAAACCAACCTTAGCCACTGGGGACAGACACCAAAAACAACGGGAACTACGAACCTGCAGCCTGCAAAAAGGAGACCCCAAACACAGTAACATAAGCAAAATGAAAAGACAGAAAAACACACAGCAGGAGAAGGAGCAAGATAAAAACCCACCAGATCTAACAAATGAAGAGGTAATAGGCAGTCTACCTGAAAAAGAATTCAGAATAATGATGGTAAAGATGATCCAAGATTCTATTTCCCAGATCCAAAATCTTGGAAATAGAATAGACAAAATGCAAGAAACAGTTAACAAGGACCTAGAAGAACTAAAGATGAATCAAGCATCGATTAAAAACACAATAAGTGAAATAAAAAATACTCTAGATGAGATCAATAGCAGAATAACTGAGGCAGAAGAACGGATAAGTGAGGTGGAAGATAAAATAGTGGAAATAACTGCTGCAGAGCAAAATAAAGAAAAAAGAATGAAAAGAACAGAGGACAGTCTCAGAGACCTCTGGGACAACATTAAACGCACCAACATTCGAATTATGGGGGTTCCAGAAGAAGAAGAGAAAAAGAAAGGGACTGAGAAAATATTTGAAGAGATTATAGTTGAAAACTTCCCTAATATGGGAAAGGAAATAGTTAATCAAGTCCAGGAGGCACAGAGAGTCCCATACAGAATAAATCCAAGGAGAAATACGCCAAGACACATATTAATCAAACTGTCAAAAATTAAACACAAAGAAATCATATTAAAAGCAGCAAGGCAAAAACAACAAATAACACACAAGGGAATCCCCATCAGGATAACAGCTGATCTCTCAGCAGAAACTCTACAAGCCAGAAGGGAGTGGCAGGACATAATTAAAGTGATGAAGGAGAAAAACCTGCAACCAAGATTACTCTACCCAGCAAGGATCTCATTCAGATTTGATGGAGAAATTAAAACGTTTACAGACAAGCAAAAGCTGAGAGAGTTCAGCACCACCAAACCAGCTTTACAACAAATGCTAAAGGAACTTCTCTAGGCAAGAAACACAAGAGGAGGAAAAGAACTACAATAACGAACCCAAAACAATTAAGAAAATGGGAATAGGAACATACATATCGATAATTACCTTAAATGTAAATGGACTAAATGCTCCCACCAAAAGACACAGATTGGCTGAATGGATACAAAAACAAGACCCATATATATGCTGTCTACAAGAGACCCACTTCAGACCTAGAGACACATACAGACTGAAAGTAAGGGGATGGAAAAAGATATTCCATGCAAATGGAAACCAAAAGAAAGCTGGAGTAGCAATTCTCATATCAGACAAAATAGACTTTAAAATAAAGATTATTACAAGAGACAAAGAAGGACACTACATAATGATCAAGGGATCGATCCAAGAAGAAGATATAACAATTGTAAATATTTATGCACCAAACATAGGAGCACCTCAATACATAAGGCAAATACTAACAGCCATAAAAGGAGAAATCGACAGTAACACAATCATAGTAGGGGACTTTAACACCCCACTTTCACCAATGGACAGATCATCCAAAATGAAAATAAATAAGGAAACACAAGCTTTAAATGATACATTAAACAAGATGGACTTAATTGATATTTATAGGACATTCCATCCAAAAACAACAGAATACACATTTTTCTCAAGTGCTCATGGAACATTCTCCAGGATAGATCATATCTTGGGTCACAAATCAAGCCTTGGTAAATTTAAGAAAATTGAAATTGTATCAAGTATCTTTTCTGACCACAATGCTATGAGACTAGATATCAATTACAGGAAAAGAGCTGTAAAAAAATACAAACACATGGAGGCTAGACAATACACTATTTAATAACGAAGTGATCACTGAAGAAATCAAAGAGGAAATTTAAAAATACCTAGAAACAAATGACAATGGAGACACGACCACCCAAAACTTATGGGATGCAGCAAAAGCAGTTCTAAGAGGGAAGTTTATAGCAATACAATCCCACCTTAAGAAACAGGAAACATCTCGAATAAACAACCTAATCTTGCACCTAAAGCAATTAGAGAAAGAAGAACAAAAACATCCCAAAGTTAGCAGAAGGAAAGAAATCATAAAAATCAGATCAGAAATAAATGAAAAAGAAATGAAGGAAACAAGAGCAAAGATGAATAAAACTAAAAGCTGGTTCTTTGAGAAGATAAACAAAATTGATAAACCATTAGCCAGACTCATCAAGAAAAAAAGGGAGAAGACTCAAATCAATAGAATTAGAAATGAAAAAGGAGAAGTAACAACTGACACTGCAGAAATACAAACGATCATGAGAGATTACTACAAGCAACTCTATGCCAATAAAGTGGACAACCTGGAAGAAATGGACAAATTCTTAGAAATGCACAACTTGCTGGAACTGAACCAGGTAGAAATAGAAAATATGAACAGACCAATCACAAGCACTGAAATTGAAACTGTGATTAAAACTCTTCCAACAAACAAAAGCCCAGGACCAGATGGCTTCACAGGCGAATTCTATCAAGCATTTAGAGAAGAGCTAACACCTATCTTTCTCAAACTCTTCCAAAATATAGCAGAGGGAGGAACACTCCCAAACTCATTCTACGAGGCCACCATCACCTTGATACCAAAACCAGACAAGGATGTCACAAAGAAAGAAAACTACAGGCCAATATCACTGATGAACATACATGCAAAAATCCTCAACAAAATACTAGCAAACAGAATCCAACAGCACATTAAAAGGATCATACACCATGATCAAGTGGGGTTTATTCCAGGAATGCAAGGATTCTTCAATATACGCAAATCAATCAACGTGATACAACATATTAACAAGTTGAAGGAGAAAAACCATATGATCATCTCAATAGATGCAGAGAAAGCTTTCGACAAAATTCAACACCCATTTATGATAAAAACCCTGCAGAAAGTAGGCATAGAGGGAACTTTCCTCAACATAATAAAGGCCATATATGACAAACCTACAGCCCACATCGTCCTCAATGGTGAAAAACTGAAACCATTTCCACTAAGATCAGGATCAAGACAAGGTTGCCCACTCTCACCACTCTTATTCAACATAGTTTTGGAAGTTTTAGTCAAAGCAATCATCGAAGAAAAAGAAATAAAATGAACCCAAATCAGAAAAGAAGAAGTAAAGCTGTCACTGTTTGCAGATGACATGATACCCTACATAGAGAATCCTAAAGATGCTACCAGAAAACTACTAGAGCTAATCAATGAATTTGGTAAAGTTGCAGGATACAAAATTAATGCACAGAAATCTCTGGCATTCCTATACACTAATGATGAAAAATCTGAAAGTGAATTTAAGAAAACACTCCCATTTACCACTGCAACAAAAAGAATAAAATATCTAGGAATAAACCTACCTAAGGAGACAAAAGACCTGTATGCAGAAAATTATAAGACACTGATGAAAGAAATTAAAGATGCTACAAATAGATGGAGAGATATACCATGTTCTTGGATTGGAAGAATCAACATTGTGAAAGTGACTCTACTACCCAAAGCAATCTACAGATTCAATGCAATCCCTATCAAACTACCACTGGCATTTTTCACAGAACGGGAACCAAAAATTTCACAATTTGTATGGAAACACAAAAGACCCCGAATAGCCAAAGCAATCTTGAGAACGAAAAATGTAGCTGGAGTAATCAGGCTCCCTGACTTCAGACTATACTACAAAGCTACAGTAATCAAGACAGTATGGTACTGGCACAAAAATGGAAAGATAGATCAATGGAACAGGATAGAAAGCCCAGAGATAAACCCACGGACATATGGTCACCTTATCTTTGATAAAGGAGGCAAGAATATACAGTGGAGAAAAGACATCCTCTTCAATAAGTGTTGCTGGGAAAACTGGACAGGGACATGTAAAAGTATGAAATTAGAACACTTCTTAACACCATACACAAAAATAAACTCAAAATGGATTAAAGACCTAAATGTAAGGCCAGAAGCTATCAAATTCTTAGAGGAAAACATAGGCAGAACAGTGTATGACATAAATCACAGCAAGATCCTTTTTGACCCACCTCCTAGAGAAATGGAAATAAAAACAAAAATAAACAAATAGGACCTAATGAAACTTAAACCTTTTGCACAGCAAAGGAAACCATAAACAAGACCAAAAGACAACCCTCAGAATGGGAGAAAATATTTGCAAATGAAGCAACTGACAAAGGATTAATCTCCAAAATTAACAAGCAGCTCATGCAGCTCAATAACAAAAAAACAAACAACCCAATCCAAAAGTGGGCAGAAGACCTTAATAGACATTTCTCCACAGAAGATATACAGACTGCCAACAAACACATGAAAGGATGCTCAACATCTTTACTCATTAGAGAAATGCAAATCAAAACTACAATGAGATATCATCTCACACCAGTCAGAATGGCCATCATCAAAAAATCTAGAAACAATAAATGCTGGAGAGGGTGTGGAGATAAGGGAACACTCTTGCACTGCTGGTGGGAATGTAAATTGATACAGCCGCTATGGAGAACAGTATGGAGGTTCCTTAAAAAACTACAAATAGAACTACCATATGACCCAGCAATCCCACTACTAGGCATATACCCTGAGAAAACCATAATTCAAAAAGAGACATGTACCAAAATGTTCATTGCAGCTCTATTCACAATAGCCTGGAGATGGAAACAACCTAAGTGTCCATCATCGGATGAATGGAGAAAGAAGATGTGGCACATATATACAATGGAATATTACTAAGCCATAAAAAGAAACGAAATTGAGCTATTTGTAATAAGGTGGATGGACCTAGAGTCTGTCATACAGAGTGAAGTAAGTCAGAAAGAGAAAGACAAATACTGTATGCTAACACATATATATGGAATTTAAGAAAACAAATGTCATGAAGAACCTAGGGGTAAGACGGGAATAAAGACACAGACCTACTAGAGAATGGACTTGAGGATATGGGGAGGGGGAAAGGTAAGCTGTGACAAAGTGAGAGAGTGGCATGGACATATATACACTACCAAATCTAAAATAGATAGCTAGTGGGAAGCAGTCGCATAGCCCAGGGAGATCAGCTCGGTGGTTTGTGACCACCTAGAGGGGTGGGATAGGGAGGGTTGGAGGGAGGGAGACGCAAGAGGGAAGAGATATGGGAACATATGTATATGTATAACTAATTCACTTTGTTATAAAGCAGAAACTAACACACCATTGTAAAGCAATTATACTCCAATAAAGATGTAAAAAAAAATGATCCAGAGCCCCCCCAAAAATTTTCAAATGAAAAAGCTAGAGGACTTAAAACCACAATTCAAGACTTCCCTGGTGGCGCAGTGGTTAAGAATCCACATGCTAATGCAAGGGACACGAGCTCAAGCCCTGGCCCAGGAAGATCCCACATGCTTCAGAGCAACTAAGCCCATGCACCACAACTACTGAGCCTATGCTATAGAGCCTGCAAGTCGCAACTACTGAGCCCACATGCCACAACTGCTGAAGCCTGCGTGCCTAGAGCCTGTGCTCCACATAAGAAAAGCCACCGCAATGAGAAGCCCGCACACTGCAACTAAGAGTAGCCCCCGCTCGCCACAAGTAGAGAAACCCTGCACTCAGAAACAAGGACCCAACCCAGCCAAAAATAAGTAATAAATAAATTAATTAATTACTTTAAAAATCACATGCACACCATAATTATTTTTGAAAACAAAAACAAAAACAAAATTCAGTGGTCTTTTCCCCATTCTCCCATTCTCATCTGTTGATCACATTCCTTTTGGTTGCTCTCCAGTTGGCTTCCAGTGAGAGACTGTTCTCTGGGTCTCCTCACACACATCATCATTTCTCTCTTCTTTCCTACTTCAGCTCCTGGAATGTAGGTCTTTATGATCCAAGCTTCATTGCGTCCTCACTTCTCTTTCTCAACTGTCTTCCCCTTGAACAATGTATTCAATCCCCTGTCCATCAACACTTCTATGAAGATGATCTCCAAATCTGAAATACAAGTCATGTTCTCTCTCCCAAGTTTCAGTTCTGTATTTCCAGCTGCCTCCTAGAGGGCTCCACCTGTCCCATCTTTACCTCCTACTCAGTATATTTGCCCCATTTCCACCCAACTAGATACTCCTCTTGACTTCTCTGCTCCTACTAATAGTATGGTCATCTTTCCATGCATCAAGATTTACAATTTTGGCATCACCTCTCACTCTTTTTTCTCTTATCCTCCATAATACTTAAGTTTTAGTTAAATTCTACCCCTGTGATATCTTTTAGAATAACCTTCTCATCTCAGGCTTCTCTCTCTCTTAATTTAGTCCTTATCATTTATTGTCTATGATATTGGAAAGGTCTCCCATAAGTTTTTCTGCTCTCAGAATCTCCCCCAATCCTAATCCATTTTACAGTATACTCTTCTTAAACACAACTCTCATTAAATGACTTACCTGTTCAGAAACCTCAGTGATTCTCCATTACCTAGACAGCCCCTTTTCCCTGGCATTCTCAGGTCCCTATGATATGGCCCATATCCTGTGTTTCCAACATTGTTTCCCACCTGCTCTTCTTAATGACTCCTTTACTCCAGCCCACTTGAATCACTTGCTCCTTCTGATACACACTGAAATTGCATCATCACTATTTGTTCATGCTTTCTCTCTCCTGGAATCCTTTCCCCTTTCTCTAATGAGATCCTCACTTCCACCACATATGCAAGTAATTTCTCACCTCCTCTGAATTTCCCAAACCATCCATAATATTTTTGCAATATGTTTTATTTTATACTTTCTAATCTAGTCATCTTGGTACATGTCCTATCTTCCTTATGAACTGCAAGTGAACAAGACCAGGATCTATGAAGGATGCAATTTTTGTATCCACTATTATATCCAGCACAGGGTTTTACATATACTATATCATCAAATTGTCAAAATAGTTATGAAATGCACTTATTGGCTTTGATCCTGTAAACATAAATTTAATTGCCAGTTTAGGATCTTATTCACCTAGATGAAAACATAACACCATTGAAGTATTATGTGGTCTTTGCAAAGTCTACTGAAAACTCCTCAAAAATAAGTAGAGAGATATTGCCACAAAAATGCAGTCAACAAAGCCAGTGGACACCAGCACAAACTCATTTACAGGATAGCATAAAAATCAAAGGAATACCACAATCATCTTTGCAAAAAAATCTCTTTCTTCACAGCTCTCAGCTCTAGATGAAGCTTTATTAATGGGTAGCATGGGCAGAAAGAGTTTGACAAATCTCTCCAAAACTTGTTGATTTAAGTTTTCTGTGATGCTGTTAGGATCTAGTATCCTTAATTAAATTTATATGCTATGTGTTAAATCATTTTCGTTTCTGTTTAACCTCCTGTTTAAGGAGGTTTTGTTCCACTATCACATCAAAATCTAGCTGGATCACAAAGCAGAGTATAAAGAAGATTGTCCTTTCTCGGCCTTTCCAATTGCACTTGTAGAGTCAGAGTCTGAAGTCTATTTAAGTACTCCCAAATGAGGAAGTTAAAACGCAGTCTTCCTAAGCATCTCCCCATGCCTGCAGAGCTGAACTCCCAGTTCCCGTGTTCTGATAAATTACCTTACAAATTAGTCCAATCATCTTATCATCATATTTGCAGGTTTTATTCCTTCTTTGGAACTTACAGAGATTAAAAATAAATTTTAGTTTCTTCCAACATAGCTTCCAAATTTACTGCTCCTCTTTCCTTCACATCTGACTCTAAACCAAGCCAAAGGCAGAGTACTCCCTCCCTGGTGATGTCCCCCCTATCATCCATCACGCCTCACTGATGCAATCCAACGCCATAAACTGTCTTCAGGGAGCATGGGTGGCCAATAAATGTGAGCCCATGAGTGAATGGAAGAATTGTGTAAGACTGCGTCTAGTGTAAGGAACGTGCAAGGGCATATTTGCCAGATCTCCTGGATGCTTTATGTGGATGGTTTTAGTCTCCCCTTAAGGAAAAAAGAATTCTAATTCTGTTTTCATCCCTCCTTTCAACAATTTATTTTGAGGGTTTTCTTTTTTTCACATAAGTTTAATTTACATGTCCTTTTTAAGATCATGGTTAAAGGTTCCCCCAAAAGATCTGATCTATACTAGGGAGAGAAATGAGAAATTACCCAGATAACTTGACTAACCTCTCTTCTTCCAATTGTCCTTAGCAGAAAACTAAGTCAGAGTCAAGTAAACTTTTGTTTAATTTGTCATTGAAGCAATTAAATTTCCATTTTAACTTTCCCAATAAAAATTTCGCTTTCCAATTTTATATTTCAATAATGAAAATTAAATGTGACTTATAAAGGTTATTTTATAATATAAGGTTATATTTGCACATTTGGTTTGCATTAATTTTATTATTATGTGGGTTTTCTTATTAAAGGCTGTTATATGCAGCTGGGAGCCCTATCATAGCCATATTTCACCTTTATGAAACAAAGTGGTTAGATAGTCTATGCAGGCTTTCAAAATGTGATCCAATGCATGTGATCTCTATTCGTTTTGCAGGTTTTTGTCACACTGAACCTCACCCTTGGTAATAAGGAATGGGGGGCTTTTGTTATATTTATTAAAGCAGTCCTTTCTCTATTGGCTCTTGGAAGTTGTGGGCCAATTTGCATCAGGAGCCAATGACTTTCTGGAATAGAAAGGACCACAGTACTTTTCCCTGCCCCCAACTTCTTCTCCATAAAATTCAAGGTAGATTTGGGTGGCCTCAAGAAGCACTGAAGAACAAGACTGGAATGGGGTTAGAACAAGAGTGGAGAGCAAAGGGACAGTGATGGAGGCCAGGGATGAATCAGGTGCCATATCCATGTCTGTGTCTCAAGGTGCGGCAGCTATGAAAATGAGCCTGGTGGACCTCCACCTACAGGGGCATCATCAACTGAGGCCCCAGTGGCCACACTCTGAAAACCATCCCTGCATTTGTGCCAAGGCCACACCTCCCATGGGCGACCTTCTGCCAATGACCTGTTTTGGGGAGATATGGGACTCCTTTTTTGGCTGGCTTTGACTTAAGAACTCCCCAAAGACTTTGCCAAATCTTCCTTACACCACACAGCAGTCTAAGAGACTGGCACCCAACATACTCTCCCTCCCTCCCTCAGTTGGCATCAGACTAGCATCTTCCATCTCTCTCCTTTCATACAGGCACTTCCCCCCCAATAAAATTCTTGTATGTTTAATTCCATCTTGGCGTCTACTTCTTGAGGGACACAGACTAACATACAAGGTACAAGCCTGAAACTGTCTGGACCTACACTTCTTGGAGCCACTGTGTCCCAAGAACTATTAGATTAAACCTTATAAAATTGCCAATAGCCAACCATTTGTGACCTATAAAAATGACAGTCTTATACAGTCCAACCTAACAGCAGTACAGAATGTTGACAAAGCTGAAACACTGGAGGCTTAGTCTTCCAAGGCATAGTGTTTCCTTGAGCTTGAAATAGGGCTCTGCACTCCCATTCTTGGGAGGGCTGGAGCTGGGGGATTGAACCCAATCCCTGAGCTCAGGACAACTTTGCATCTTCCTGTGACCCATGTTTCCCTCAGGAGACAGTGTGGCTACTCCTAATCAGTCTTACCCACTGTCCTGTTTCCTTTGGAGCCCAGCTCTCCATCATTGTTCACCTGTAAGATGATGAGCATCAAAATGTTTCCTGATTCTGCTCCTTGGTGCAGCCCGTGGAAATGCCTTGACTCAGGAATTGATAGCACTTTGACCCTGAAGGCACAAATCAATTTCTGAGGAACTCTTTTAAATCAGAGGTACCTTAGAAATTGGGCAAGTCTGCATTTCCAGGGTAGGGGGGACACCATTCCAGAACACAGGGAGCCCTCCCCCATCTTGTGTTTCCAGCACAGCCTACTAAGGCAGCTTCTACTCAGGAAGCAGGCCCTCTAAGAGGGTCGGCCTACTGAGTTAGGACTGAATCAGAGACCTTTCTGCTGTTCCTCAGACCACTGAAATATAAATAGGGACCCATAGACATATAAAAGAGGAATAATGGGATCTTGGAGGGATGTCTTCCTCCTATTGGCAATGGTAGAAGACCACTCTGGCCTAATTAGGACATGCAATTTGCCCCTCAAATTCAATACCTCATCTATACACAGTAAAAGCGTAAATGACAAAAATTTACCTTCAGTGGAAAAACTAGTTTTTTTGTTTGTTTGTTTTGGCTGCGTTGAGTCTTCGTTGCTATGTGGGCTTTCTTTAGTTGCAGCGAGCGAGGGCTACTCTCCCTTGCGGTGCACAGGCTTCTCATTGCAGTGGCTTCTCTTGTTGCGGAGCACAGACGCTAGGCATGCGGGCTTCAGTAGTTGTGGCGTGTGGGCTCAGTAGTTGCGGCCCACGGGCTTAGTTGCTCCATGGAATGTGGAATCTTCCTGGACCAGGGCTCAAACCCGTGTCCCCTGCATTGGCAGGTGGATTCTTAACCACTGCGCCACGAGGGAAGCCTGAAAAAACTGTTTTCATGATGATTAAACCTAACCCAAATTGTAATTTAAACTATGAAGACTTCTTCTTAGTGAAGACTTCTTCTTCTTCTTCTTTATTTTTCTCTAAAACTAATTAACAAGATAACTTTTATTCTCAAATACAAGAAGCCTTGCTTTTTCCCCTAATGATTTCCTTTTTCTTATTAAAGAAAAACAATTAACTTTGCACGCAATTAATTTGAAAGCTTTAACATGAAAAATAGCATCCACTTATTGAGTGCTAACAGTATGCAAATATAAAGTTAGGAACTGTAGAGTACTTAAGTACTGCCCCTTCCATTAACCCAAAGCTATGGGGTGGATAGAGTAAAATCAGGAACGTTCGTATACCATATTTTTTCCATGCAATTTTAAAAGTTGATATTATAATATTTTGTATTTCCCTTTACATAACCATTTCTCTAACTTATCATAAACATTTCATCAACATCATTTTTAACATCATACAACTTTCCATTGTATAGACATTCTAATATGTTTAATTCTTCCTTGTTTTTGGACACTTAGATTGTTTTACACTTTTTGCCTCAAACATATGAGTGTGTGTGTATGGGTGTGTGTTTAGATTTATTCTTAAGAGTAGAGTTACTGGGTTTAAAGATGATTACCTTTTTACTTTGCATCTTCAAATTTATTTTACTTTTCTATCAGCAGTACATGAACATTTCTATTGGAGACCTTGAATAATACTGAAGAAAGATATGGAAGATCATAGGATATTCTTAGCTTAAATATCTTTTCAGATATGAAATGGAAAATGGTTATCTCATTCAAATTTGCATTTCCATACTAATAATTTTAACATTTTTCACCAAGTTTATTAAAGAATCTGTATCTTTAGTCTTTAGTATAATGTCAGAGTTCTTATTTTCAAACCCTCAAAAGTCATCTCTGTAATCTTCCTGAAAAGTCTCTTCAGTTATTTAGATGGACAGATTTTAAATAGGGCTTTTAACCATTCCTTATATTATGCAATTCATTTGCCTCAACATAAGTGCTGTAGTGGATTTTTCACTAATATATGAACAGGTATATTTATATAGCTCTGTGTGTGTTTGTGTGCACATTGATCATCAATGAACATCAGCAAGCTAATCTTCGACCTCTGAAGTTATTAGAATAACTAACATATCACAATTATAAGCTAATGCATGACTAAATTCATTTCCTTTCTCAAATTACTATTATTCTTGTTACTTCTTACATTTTCCAGTTTGCCCTAATAGTTTCTTATGTAATTATGGCCAACTATATGGTAAAAAATCCCCAATATTAAGAGTTAATAGACCATTTGATTCAAGTTGGTTTCTTAATATTTTCTCCATAATGCTACATGTCTTAGCATAGAGAATTTGATACAGCATTTTTTTTAGATTAACTAACCCAATTCATTCTCTCCAGATCATGGATTGGAAGTTGGATGGAAAAGTATAAATTAGTGTGGAAAAATAATTTTGCCAAATTTCATTTCCAATCATTCTCCATCAAAACTTTATCCTTTTGCTATTTCAATATATTTATGTGACATTTTTTCAAGTTGTTAAAAATTTATTTATTTTAAAGGCTCAATGGGCTTCCTGGTTGCCAAATCATTTTTTTTATTTTGATGATATGAACTAAAATGAATTAATAACACATGGAATCAATGTTCTCTAAAATATATGTTTTTTTTTTAAGTTTGGAGAAAGGGGGTGAGAAGAGGTGCTTGGCAGAATGTTTGGGTTTTAGTAAATCCAGAATTTTTGAAAAATTGTTCCAGATGTTTGATGAACCCACTGGTGCCCCGAAGTTTCACCCAAACCTGCCATAAATAAAGATAATTATAAACAGCAATAACTGAGATTAAGGCAGCATGTAATGGATGCCATAGGAATCAGAATTAACTCTAAACTGAATTCACCACAGTTAATAGTGGATGTGGATGTGTTGTAAATACTATGGAGAAAAGTATAGTTTTACAGTGTGACTTCCTAAAGGAAATAGAAAAATAAAAACAGAAGTAGTTCATACATGAAAATCCGATGGCATCCTGGCCTTTCATCCTGGCATTCAGAAGCTCTCATTATCTTGCCCAATGGTTCTTAAGGCAGAATAATAAATCTTCCATCAAGGATGTTTGGAAACTTGTGGGACATTTTTGGTTGTCACAATGACTGGTAAGAGCTATTGGCATTTATTACCCAGCGGCCAAGGATGATTAATATCCTGCAAGTCCCATAAAACAAAGGACTGTTCACACAACTAACCATGGTGCCCCATCAGTTCCCACAAATCATAGCCATCTTGCCTTCCTGTTTTTCTTAGTCTGTTTCTTCACTTGTAATTCTTTACCTATCTTCTTCAGTCATCCACATTTACGATCTTCTTCCAGAAAGATTCTTACCTACCTCAGGTCTTTCCTCAAAGACCAACCTCCATAGCAAATCTTTATCTTCCCTTTAAGTCTTTTGATAGCCTCATTATTTCATATTTATTTCCCGGATTACATCTACTACAGGGTACTTTGTGTAAACAGAGCAGATTAATTAACGACTGCTGCTTTTTTTTTTTTTTTTTTTTTTTGCGGAACGCGGGTCTCTCACTGTTGTGGCCTCTCCATTGTGGAGCACAGGCTCTGGACGCGCAGGCTCAGCGGCCATGGCTCACGGGCCCAGCTGCTCCGCGGCATGTGGGATCTTCCCGGACCGGGGCACGAACCCGCATCCCCTGCATTGGCAGGCGGACTCTCAACCACTGCGCCACCGGGGAAGCCCCAGCTGCTCTTTTTTAATCAAGATGTTTGTGGTCATGTAGACTCAGCCATAATTGATCTTCCTTACTTGGCTTTATTGAGAGAATTTTGTCATATGTGTGTACATTCATATGGATATAAATATAGGTATAGACACATGTATTACATGTGTTTGTATAAACACACAAAACACTGTCTTCTCATTTAAGGATGACACTGTTTGGGTCCTTTGACTGAAAGATTGGGTGAGAATTTGACCTATTGGTTCTACCCCTTAGATTATCCCTCACCTCTGATTCTGGTAGTTTTACCTCCTACTATCTGCATTAGAAGCACAAAGAAGTACTGCTTACTATACTAAGGAATAGCACTAAGGAATCATTAGAGGCTTAAAGTGCAGCCAGGAAGAGTCAACTTGGGAAAATATAATCTTATACTTCTGGGAGGAAGTAATTTCCTCAGACATTTCCTGGAAGATATAAACTATACATCTGGACTGGGGTAATGCCTCAGGATGACTAAGGAGAGTTTCATCTTTCAAGCCAGTAAGAACTGTATTCTGTGCTTCAGAATAGCCCTTCTCTGGCTTCATGTAAAAAGAGTTAGGGGCTCTGATGCAAAATGAATAGCTTCTACTTTAATTTAGGATTGGTATCACTTTGGTAATGTTTAATACAAGCAGGCTTTGTCTTATGAACTTCTGAATGCCCTGTCCCCATCACTGGAGGCTTCCTGCCCCTCTGGTTGCCTGCCAAGTTGTCCCTTGGCCATTGCAGTGCTTGTCACCAAAAAGAACCCACCCAGTCCCTTGCAGCTTCAACCCACCTGTAGCCCTATAACGGGCACAGGATTAAAAGCTCAAAAGAGTCAAGGTTTAATCTTACTATGTAAAGGGGAGGAAGTATTCACTCTGTAGACAAAAAGAAGTTCTACCACTAACACTCTACATTCTCTGTGTGAAATAATCAATTATGGAAACTGCCTAGTAATATAACAATATTTTGTTAACCAAAATACCAAAAATAATACTATTGTCTTTTTCTGACTATGAAAGCAACACATTCATTTTTTAAATAAGAAATGCATAAAGATAACAAAATAATTAGAAAATTATCTCTAATTCTACCACATAGAAATCACCAGTTAATACTTTGGTGAACATTTGCCCAGATTTTATATTTGTGTATATACACATACATGTTCTAAGTGGGATTATAAAGCATAAATACTGTCTTTAATATTGCTACTTAATATATTACAGACATGTTTCCATGCCAAACACAAATAAAGAAGATGTAACTATATTACCATTTTTAAAGCTACTTAGAATCCACTGCATGAATGCACATGATTAATAAATTGCCCTATTGTCTGACTTGTAGATTGTTCTCTGTATTTCACTATTACATGCAACACTGTGATTAACATAATTACATACACATTTTGGAAAATTTTCTGATCATTTATTCCCAAGGGTTAAATTCTAGGAGTGGAATTACTGAATCTTCTTAGAGTAGAAAAATAATTTTAATTTACATTGCTAAATTTTCCTCTTCCCCGAAATGCCATACCAATTTACTCTCTAACCCGAAGCACCTTAAATTCTGGGTTTAAAGCAATTAACTTACATTCTTTCGGAATATAACTCACTCCCGATTTTGAAGCTGCCCATGTAAATTGTTGTTAAAAATTGTGATGTTTAAGCTGTGTTCTGATTTATTCTCTCAGGGATCAAGGACCCAGAGGAGGAAGTAGCTGGTGTTGGGGACAGGGGGTTCACTTTTCCTTTTTTAAGATTTAAACTAAAAAGAACCTTCAGTTTTTATGGATTTGTACAAGATTGCTTCTGGGCCAGATTTAATAAAAGAGCTCAGGAAACATTGGTTAAAAATATCTTTTCTCACAGTGCCAAGGAGAAAAAGTAGTTATTGTTCTATATCACTCTCTGACAAGTAGCTCTCAAAAGAATAACACTTTACCATGATTTTAGGGTAAAAGAAAAATGGCTCTAAAATTGTCTGTCTGTACATATGATCTGTCAGTCTTTATTAGGCTGCCATTTTTAGAGGTAGTTGGAAATACTTAACTAAAGACAAAATCAAAAATTTAATCCATAATTAAATTGAATAAGGATATTAAGCCAAAAAACAACAACAACAACAAGCCTGGGTTGATACACTAAGCAAATGAGATTGTTTTAGTATTTTATCGGTGCTCCTTAATAGTTTTGATAATATTAACAAGATAAAGGGGAAATGTGACATTCAGTTGTTTCATTGCAAAGACATGAAAAATTGAATCATGGTGAAACATTTTAAAGTATAAGTTTAATAAAAAACAGTACAAGTTTTCACAGAGATCAAGTCAAGAGCAAGACAGTGAGAGAAGGATATGCTTGCTTTCTCGGTACAGGAGGAGGGACGAGCAGGCTGAGTGGCAAGGGCCCTGAGACAACAGAGAGATCAGGATAAGCAAGTAGAACTAAGTGCACAGGGACCCAGGCCGCAGGACATGAGGTCATACCTCAAGGTCTAATAGCAAACCAGAGGCTCAGAGTATTTGATGCAACACCAGGAGCTGAAAGAGAAAAACCTCACCACCACTCAATCTTACATTTGCACAAGGGTCCAGTGGGGGACAGTCTCAGGAAGACCGAAGTGGGCATTCTGGGGCTGGGGAGAACCACATTTTTAAAGACCATAACAAACACTGCTTCCTGTTCAAGCTCTATTTAATGTTTAGGGCCATGAGGAATTTGTTTGGAAAAGGGAAGAAAGAAAGTAGCCCCACTGTTGGAAAAGGGGGTAGAAAACAAACAGTTCTGTGGATCTGGACTGTGAAAATAGCACTAGAAATGTAATTTTATTTAGTTTCAACAATGGAACATTCAACATAGCATAAAACATAATGTGATCATGTAACTTAACATAACACAACATAGAACCAAACTTCCTATGTTTGCCAAATTGAGACTCTCATTTAGTAAAACTATTCAAAATTCAACAGAGAAGAAATCATCAGCCCCTGCACAAATCTGGCCCCTCATTCTGGCTATTCCTTACCCTCTCTGGATCTTAATTTTCTCATCTATAAAACTAGGCAGTTGGACGTCTAAGGAGTCTTCCAAATCCATGATTGTCTAATGCAGTAATTCTTAGAATTATTCAAATAAAGTAAAATTAGAAACTTTTTTTCCTCACAGAATGACTTTAAGTCCCATGAAAGGAAACGTGTTTCCCCTACAGCTTCTGGAACTAGAATTTGTCCCAGCTCCTTCCTCCAACTTCAGACTCAGCTACCAGCAGCTGCCAAACCTGCAGAAAATGGCCCCGTTCCAAGGGGCTCTTTTCCTTCTAGCCCAGGGTTAAGAATATTCAAGAGCATCTGGAAAGTCTCTCATTAATGTTGCAGTCACTTCCCAGGGTCTCACACTGCTTCCTCACAGCAACTAATGATAGCAACGGAATGAGCATCCAGGGAATTTCCCCTGTCACATCCTGGGCTTCACCTACTCTGATGGTGTGACTGGAAAATGTTTGCCTCAGGGTTTAAGTGGCAGGTGACAGGTGGTGATGCTGTTTACCACATATACATCTTTTAACAGCCAAAGAATATTTTTTCAGTGTTTAAGCCTAATCTAGGAAGAAATGTGCAACACTAGTACTTCCTTTAAGAAATCAGCACGTTTTTGGTCAGCAGTCAAATTGTAAGTGTGCCACCCAGTCTGCAAGCATGTGCTTGGTGACATGTAACACGTAGTCAAGCCAGTCTCTTATAACCTTTGTGTAGACTACTGAAGAGCTCCATTTTGCTGAAAATTAATAGTCATTGACTTCAAAATTATTCAGTCATTGTGTAGTTAAAGAAATCAAAAAGCAAGACATTGGTGTGTTTAAGAAATACATTTGACTGGTTTGGAAAGAAGTTAGATCAACACTGCCCCAAAAGTGATTTAAAGGGACTTTAAATCTACCCAGGAAAATGAAGGCGAGGCCTTGGTTAGATCCAGAATGTGCTTCCTAGTGACTTTCTCATTATTTCTGCAAAGCTGGCTATCAACCTATAAAATCATTTCTCAGCAAAGTTAGGAAGTAGGTGACATTTATATTAAAATGCCTTTCTCTACCTCTTTCACTGGGTTCCTTTTGCTTTCTTCTCTAGACTCCACCCATGATGTACCTTATGTCCTCTCATTTGTATAAAACAAAAGGAAGAATTTTATCAACTCATTAACAGAGAGGTGGAAATGACAAATGAGATGCAAGTGTTTCTCTCTCTGCTTCTTGTCTCTCAGTAGAAACAAAACCATAACCAAAGGGATACAGATGGTAGAATGGTAGCCATCAGTCAATCAAAAACAGAGATCCAGGGAGAAGTGGACACTCTCAAGAGTCTACAAATGATAATCCTGTAAGTAATAGCCTACCTCTCTTAAGTATAAAATGCTCTTGTTTATTGTGTCAATAATGTTTTCTTTTCACCACCATACTAGAAATACAGGTGATAGTGACAGAACTAACTTTGATGTCTAAAAGTAATGGGGGAAAATATTTGCAAATGATATGACTGATAAGGGGTTAATGTACAAAATATCTAAACGATTTATACAATTTAACATCAAAAAATAAACCCAATTAAAAATGGGCAGAAGACCTAATAGACATGTTTCCAAAGAAAACATACAGATGACCAACAGGACGTGAAAAGATGCTCAACAACCTTAACCATCAGAGAAATACAAATTAAAACCACAATGAGATACCACCTCACACTGGTCAGAATGGCCATCATCAAAAAACACAAATAACAAATGTTGGTGAGGATGTGGAGAGAAGGGAACCCTCCTGCACTGTTGGTGGGAGTGTAAATTGGTGCAGCCACTATGGAGAACAGTATGAAGGTTCCTTAAAAAAGTAAAAATAGAGCTACCATATGATCCATCAATCTCACTCCTGGGTATATGTCCAAAAAAATAGAAAAGAAAACACTAATTTGAAAACATACATGCACCCAATGTTCATAGCAGCATTATTTACAATTGCCAAGATGTGGAAGCAGCCTAAGTGTCTAACAGATGGATAAAGAAGATGTGAGATAGATAGATAGATAGATAAGTAGATAGATAGATATAATGGAATACTACTCAGGCATAAAAAAGAATGAAAATTTGCCATTTGCAGCAACATGGATGGACTTGGAGGGCATTATGCGAAGTGAAATAAGTCAGACAGAGAAAGACAAATACTGTATGAGGTCACTTATATGTGGAATCTAAAAAATACAACAAAGTCGTGTTAAAAAACTCTCACAAAATATGAGCAAAAACTACAAGTGACCAGAGGCTGGGTGCTCCTTAGAGGGGAGTGTAGAACCCACCTTTCCTGCGCCGGCTCAGAGAGAGCGATCCCCCACATACCCCGCATCCAGTGAGACGCGTTGCGTACCGACGGAGCGGACATGGGCAGTGATGGTGGCCAGGCTTGGACTGGGGCTGCTGCTCTGGCACTGCTCTTACCTACTCAGATTTATCCAAATCAATCAACTGCTGTAACACCTTCAAGTAAGTCCTCCCAGCATACCTCAGCTGCCCCCAATCCAGCAAATACACCAAGTGACGATGCTCTGCAGTCAACAGCCAGTCTCTTGGTGACCTCGGTCTCCCTTCCACATCTCTACTGTTAAGAGACTCAGGCCAAGAAACATCTATACTTCCCCATCCTCTAAACCCAAATCAGATGGCATCCAGACATCCAGTGTGACAAGGAAAGAAAAAAAAAAAACAGGTCTTCATTGAATGAATCTGCTAGTTCCACACCTTATTTTAGGGACAGAAACTGTTGAGGATCCCAAATTTGATTGGTTTGAAGAGCATGTGAAGGGTTTGACTAGATGATGAATGCCAATATTAAATCTGCTGGAGTTTCCTTTCAAGATGGAGAGACAACATCCAAAATTAGTTAAGAGATGATTTCCTTAAATGTGGCTTAAGAAGTATGGACACATAAAACTCTACTTTGAAAGTGAGTATAGATTTTATCTTACTTAGAGATAAAGAATGAGATGTGGAACAGAGATTCAGTTTTCATTTGGTTCATTAAATTTATAAGGCCATAAAACAATGAGGTAAAACAGAAAGCTTCTGTGATTCTATTTATAGGTACATTAGAAGGAACTTCCAGGTGTTACTGTAAATCCTCAATGTGTTGTTTCAGCAGTACTAATTTAATGCTGATGTACACTAGAGAAAATTTTATGTTAAGCTAGCATTGTTCTCTTGGGAACTGAACTCTTTCCCTTGGGGTTTGGGTTTGACACTGCATTTGAATTTTTATATAGTCATTGATATGTACCAGGGCAATGATGGATTGGAATCTACCCCAAATCCAAGCATAATGAGTACATTTTGCTTATATACTTATCAACTATTCTTACTCAAAAAGAGCACTGCATTCATTTAGCTAAACAGATAAAGAGTAGAATTACATTGATCTCAACTAATTTCAAAATGCTTTTTATTTCTGCATATGTAGAATACTTTTTACAGTTTAAAAAATGATCTGTTTTGAAGGTGAGATTGACAAATCTTGAAAGTAAAAAGGCAACTATGTGAAGGAGCTAAACTAGAAATCAAATATATTTGGCAAGGGAAGGACCAGAAGCTTGCTTACATTAAATTCAGAAAAACTTTTATACTCTTTTCTGTAAATACTTCTTTTGAAACTGAATCAGCATAGCCACACTTAGAACATTTTCTGTTATCATTCAATATTTTTAGATAGTTAAAACCTGGTCCTAAGCCTAAAGTGGGCTTGATTTTGGAAAGTAACTCTTTTCACAACTGCCTTGATGCACAGAAACCTGTTTAAAAATAGACACTCCCTAAAGTCTTTTCTTCACATGGTCACACACTGATGCTTAGATATTCCAAAATCTAATATGGCCACAGTAGTCTTGATAACTACAGTCATTTTTTTTTCCATCTTTAAAAATCTACACTGGAACAACCATATCCAACAGATCTCAAGCTACTGTGTGTGTGAATGAACGTTCTCTTTTGTTTCATACCTGAATGCTGTACACCTATTTTGGATTGTATGTTGTGTTTGCGTATTTATGCTTTGATTCATAGTAACTTCTCACGTTATGGAATTGACTTGCATTAAACACAAACTGTAAATAAAAAGAAATGGCTGAAAGAGCAAAAAAAAAAAAATAGAGTGTAAAATAGGCTCTGGCCACAGGGAAAGCCCTTGGTCAACATATGCTCAGAGTTGTGAGTACTAATTCTATCTGTTGCTTTCATTTATGTGGCTTTCATTTATGGCTGGATCTGTCTTACTGTTGCCCTATGTTCCAGAGAGTGAAGATCAAAAGAATTCATAGGAAGCCACTTCTTAGGATTTCAGAAATGTACAGACCAGAGATGAAATGCTCCTTTGGTCTTGCTTTTTTTTTTTTTTTTTTTTTATATGAACGAGGTACCTAGTTTTCTCAACCTAACATTTACCTTCGAGTTGTCAATATTCCTAACATACTGTTTTCCATAATCATTGCAGAACACTTGAATTATAAATAATCCAAGAGACAGACTCAGCATTGTTTTGCTTTGCCAAGAACTTTCCATTGGTGAGTACTGATGTATATTTCACATAGTAATTAGCTTAATTCTTGTTCTGGTCGAGCAGTTGCCGCAGGACAGAAACTCCTCAGAGACAGCAGGAGGCGACTGGGAATGTGGAAGGGTGTCCTGACATGGCCACAGTGACCTGGCAGGAGAAGGGGAAATGGACATTTTTTCCACCCACTGTGTATAGTGTCCTATCATATACTGTCTGGGACATAGAATCATTTTGGCTTCTAAAGCTGGGGTTTCATCTGGAAACCAACCAACCACTTCTGTTAGGATTCACGTGAGGAGTCATCTGGGATCCTACTTTATTGACCTGGATAAACTAGGTCCATTCTAACGTGTGTTGCTACCACCTATTTCTTTTTTCCATCAAGTATTAGCATTACATTTGGGAATTAGAAAAATGTTAGCTTGTTCTAGGAACAAAGCTTTACGAGTGCTGCATATGAAAAATGCATCTGTATGACTGTTTTCCGAATGGTGCCCTTTGAGTTCCAGGCATTTTCTGAGGGTATGCCTGGCAATAGGTAAATCTGGGCTTCCTGGGGCCTCTTAGGCTGACTGCACAATATTTCATTCTAGTATTTGTCATTCTCCTCCTGGAGTGTTCTGAAACATCAGATCCAAATCCATCCTTTTTTTTTTTTTTTTTTTTTTTTTTTTTGCGGTACGCAGTCTTCTCACTGTTGTGGCCTCTCCCGTTGTGGAGCACAGGCTCCGGACACGCAGGCTTAGTGGCCATGGTTCACAGGCCCAGCTGCTCTGTGGCACGTGGGATCTTCCTGGACCGGGGCACGAACCAGTGTCCCCTGCATCGGCAGGCAGACTCTCAACCACTGCACCACCAAGGAAGCCACATCCATTATTTTTTTGTTCGTTTGTTTCTAGATGTCATGAAATGCAGTGTTAGGGCTGATATTTTTTTTAAAAAAAGCCGTAAGTAATTCTGGCACAATAGTGATTAGAAAAGAATACAGTCAGCTCCAAATAAATTAGCTGTCAAGTGGGACAAATAACCATGGGTCCCTGGGATGCTTACTGTCCCCCAAACTTTATTTTGGTACCATCTGCTTTGATGACCATGTCTTGTGGGGGGATGTATATTGGATTAAGAGGCAGGACGCTTTGTTTCCAGTCCCGTCTGTGACTGACAGGCTGTGTGAACTTGAGTGAGACAATTCCCTCTCTGTGCTTCAGTTTCCTCATTTGGTTGGGACTCGATTCTTAAAACGCTTAAAAGTCTAAGAATCTTACTAGTGCTGTTGAATGGTTGTTAATAATGAGCTTCATTTCCACGTTGCTCTGTCCTTCTCCACTTGAGCTCCTCACCGGCCTCAACAGAAGACCTTGACGGAGGGAAAAGGCAGATTGCAGGTTAGAGAGGAAGGTGGGACTTGTTAGCATGTTATTGACAAGCAGCGTCAGTTCCTGCCTGCCCTGACACCACCTTGGGTCTTACTGTCAAGAGGCTTATTTTCTAGCATCATCTCTGTGGAGTTCTTGAAATGGGGAGAGCCAAACCAGATAGCCACCAAGAGTTCCATCCTTTGGCTTCCTTGGTGGCGCAGTGGTTGAGAGTCCGCCTGCTGATGCAGGGGACACAGGTTCGTGCCCCAGTCCGGGAAGATCCCACATGCCGCGGAGCGGCTGGGCCCATGAGCCATGGCCACTGAGCCTACGCATCTGGAGCCTGTGCTCTGCAACGGGAGAGGCCACAACAGTGAGAGGCCCGCGAAAAAAAAGAGTTCCGTCCTTTACAAAACAGAAGTAGAGCCACAGTCATAGAAAACCAACTTATGGTTACCAGGGAATGGCGGGGGGTGGGGAGGATAAACTGGGAGATTGGGACTGACATATACACACTACTCTATATAAAATAGATAGCTAATAAGGACCTACTGTACAGCACAGGGAGCTACTCAGTACTCTGTAATGGCCTATATGAGAAAAGGATCTAAAAAAAGAGTGGTATGTGTAATATGTATAAATGATTCACTCTGCTGTACACCTGAAACTAACACAACATTGTAAAGCAACTCTACTCCAATAAAAAGTTTAAAAAAACATAAAAAACAACTCCATCCCTACTATCCTGGGGGTTAGCGTGGCTGTTTAGGTGGGTGAGAGGTGTCTGAATTATACTTCCTCATTCCAGAATCTGCTGGTCCTGTGGAAGGCTCTGGGTTTACTGAGATATAGTTCTAAATTCCTAGACTTCTTTGATGCTAGGAGATGTCCTAGTTTTCTACTCTGGAACTAGAAGACCTCGACCTTCTAACCAGCTACTGTAAGCTTCCTACTTTTCTCTTTACAACAGATACGGGATCCTGGTCCTCACATCCCCAGTCACTGTCTGACATCTAATTTCACAGAGGATGGGCCTCAATGGACCATGATGCTTTCACCCACCAGACTCAAAGTATAGATGCACCTCACATTCTTCTGCTATTGCTTCTCTCCATTACATTGATCCTTGGGATTTAGACATAAGTCTTGATTGAACACAAGATTTACAAGTCCTCTTTGTTTCAGTTTGGACTTCAGATCACCCTTGACTCATAGCTCAGTTGGGCCCCTAGCCCCATCCATCAGCTTAGTTTTTCCTATGGACTGCCATTGAAATCTTACATTTTCTGCCAGGTGAACTGTAAGGAACTGTCATGTGGCAAACAGGAAAAGGAGCTCTCATGTTACTGATATTTTGGGTTGTGCAGTGGAGTCGTTAAAGGATTTTAGTTGTTTGGCATGTATTTCCTCTGGAAATCTGAGACTATAAGCATTCTAGAAGCAAAACAAAAGAACTGAAGTTGACCACATCAACAGAAATGCTTACACATTTTTTTTGGCTGTAATAGGTAATAAGCGGATAGCAAATTGCCCTGCCAGAGCTAATGGGGAAGTTAATTCATTGCCTGTTTGTAGTGGTCTCAATTCATTTGTCCAAAAATAATTCCAAAGATGAATTGCACCTTAGATTTACTGTCTATAATTTTGTAGCTTGTAAATGCTATGATGGGAAGAAGTCACTAATTTAATCATTTAAATTTTGGAATAGTTGAGTGGAAATAAAGGTATTTGACCTCTGCTTTATGAACTCAAATTTGGGGGAAAGTATTTATGAGTTTGACCAAGAGGAGCTTTTGAGTCCATTAGTGGTCACAGCTGCTCACTATAAAGGTGACAAGGTTGCTGCATTGAAATGTTGCCACTGTTTTAACAGCTTATTTGTCAGGTCACAAGGTATGAGGCAAGATCACAAGATGTTTCTGAGTGTTTGCAAATTCTTGGGGAAAGTAGTATTATTCCAAATTGTATTTAAAAAAGGTTTTTGATATTTGAAGTAAGTATTAAGCATCATCACTTGTGATTGGTTAGCTTTTAGGCTTGTTGCCAAGGCCACCCCATTCATCATATAGGCCCCTTTTCGATGTACACATATTTACAAATAGGAATGTTCCGTGCCAAGGAGGTTTGCTAGACTTTAGAATTTAGTACCCAGCAGAATTGATTTCAAGGACTTATAGAAAGTAAAGCTGCAAATGTCATTTGAGATAATTTAAACCAGCTCCTTGTTTTAAAGTTGAGGCAATTAAAACTTAGGAGGTTAAAGAAGTCAATCAAGGTCACACATCTTTGTAGCAGAAGAAATCCAGGACTCCTGATTCCCAGTTTTTTCCTTCTACCATGTACCATGTATTGAAAAGGATTAGAACTAAATGAGAAAAACAAGAGTTAAAACACTGCTTGCTTAGATGTTTTTATGTGGCTTCCTGGTGATGAAGCTTAGAAATGTAACATTTAAAGGGGGTTTTACTCAGCTGCCTTTCAGTTTATTACCATTCCCTGAGATGTTTCTACAGCAACCTGTTTTCTGTGCTCCCAGTTTGACCATCTTTTAATTTTGTGCATAATTAAAATAGGTGTTTCCTTTGGATTTAGGGTTTGGCTTTTGTTTTCTATCAGCTTATTGAACAGACATAAATGAGCTCAAATGAATTATGCAAAATTTCTGTGAAGTGAGGGATACCTATGCCACATGATACAAAATGTGCTTTGCCTTCTTGTCTGGTGGCTATGTGTATTTAATTATGCATAGAATGTGCTGCTGGGAGAAATTTGGACTGGATACAATCCCCTCAGGAAAGGCCTGTTGGTGACAGGGATCCTGGGTGTGAATGCCAGGACCTTCTTTTCTGTCCCATTCCCTAGAGCCTACTCAATATTCAATTTTACCCCAGGGTTTACCTCTGATTTTTAAACAGGTATCAGGATGTCTTCTTTGTAGATAAATCTCCCACTCTGTCCTGGCTACCAGCTCAGGCTCCTCTTCTAGGAATGCTTCTTGCACCATCACTCGTCCAAAGGAGCCACTGTGGTCTATCAAAATAACTTGTTAGCAGAAATGCTTAGTGACACTGTTATGGGTGGAATTTCCCCCTTCCCCCCCAATTAATACATTGAAGTCCTAACCCCAAAGCCTCAGAATGTTAGCTTATTTGGAAATATGGCTGTTGCAGATGTAATTAGTCAAGTTAGGATGAGGTCATACTGGAGCAGAGTGGACTCCTAATCCAATATGACAGGTTTCCTTAAAAAGGAGAAATTTGAACACAGACATGCATAGAGGGAGAATGCCATGTGAAGCAGTTATGCTGCCACAAGCCGAGAAACTACCATAAGTTAAGAGAGAAGCTTGGAGCAATCTTTCTCTAGAGCCTTCAGGGGAGCATGGTCCTGTTCATACCTTGATCTGGGACTTCCAGCCTCAGAACTGTGAGACAGTAAGTTTATGCTGTCTAAGCTACTCCATTCATGGTACTTTGTAATGGCAGCTCTAGCAAACTAATACAACTCTAATGGGAAGTTGGTAAGTCATTGAAAAATGTGTTGAATATGGCTTTTCCTGGATAGCTAGGAAATCACAATGACTTGGTCCTGCCCCCTGCAATGCACTGTATCCATCAAGGTCAATATTACTGGGTTGTTCAAAATAACAGCAACTTTTGTACAACTTAGGACATGATAAATTTGGTAGGAAGAATGTAGCCATCCAAGGGTAATGCAATTTATCCTTTAATATTTGATAACCTTATGCTCCTCCAACTTAAACTAGCCTCAGAAGCAAATAAAAAATGCTGGCAGGCCTGCCAATGCAGGGGACACGGGTTTGAGCCCTGGTCTGGGAAGATCCCACATGCCGCGGAGCAACTAAGTCCGTGCACCACAACTACTGAGCCTGTGCTCTAGACCCCATGAGCCACAACTCCTGAGCCCGTGTGCCACAACTACTGAAGCCCACGTGCCCAGAGAAGCCACTGCAATGAGAAACCCATGTACCGCAACAAAGAGTAGCCCCTGCTCGCCACAACTAGAGAAAGCCCACGCACAGCAACGAAGACCCAATGCAGCCAAAAATTAAATAAATAAATACATTTATTTTTTGAAGAAAGGATATATTTTTAAAATAGACCTTTATTGGAGTATAATTGCTTCACAATACTGTGTTAGTTTCTGTTGTAAGAATGGATATTTTTGATAAACCCTGAGGCCGTGAGCCACGTGGCCAAGCAGTTCTCCTGGGTTCCCTTACCCAGCTGCTTTCTGCCCGGGCGCCCCCTTCCCGATAAAGTCTTTTGCTTTCTCAGCAAAAAAAAAGAAAGAATGAATATTTCTGGGTCTCTCCTTCAAGCATTCATTCTTCTGACTTTCTTAGTAAGCATTCAAAAGCATAGGGCTTAGGACTAAAAACCTAATAAGATTTTCTTTTCTCCACTTCTATGCTGTTATCATGGTAGTCACTAGCTACATGTGCTTATTAAATTAAACTCTTAAGCACTTGAAGTGGGGCTGATTCAGATTGAGAGATGCTGTAAGTACCAGAGTTTGAAGACCAAGTATAAAAAAATGTAATTGAGGGGACTTACCTTGCAGTTCAGTGGTTAAGACTCTGCGCTTCCACTGCAGGGGGCGTGGGTTCCATCCCTGGTCAGGGAACTAAGATCCTACATGCCACGCGGCACGGCCAAAAAAAAAAAAAAAAAAAAGGTAAAAAGTAAAAAAATGTAAATGACCTCATTAATAATCTTTATGTTGATTTCATGTTGAAATAAAATTTTGGATATATTGGGTTAAATAAAATATATTATTTAAATATAAAAAAAATGCTGGCAGTTCAGTGGTTCAAAGCTATCTTCAACTTTAAATAGTATTTGAAATGCAGGAATTCTCATTCTCCAAATTAATAAGAGCAAAAGTTTGATCTTAAACTGGTCCTAGTAAAATAGTTCAATTCACAGCTCTAGCTTTTGATCATAGCAATGAAAAGGGGAATTAACTCTGGTCACTTATGGTTTCTAAGACCTGTCATCTAAGTCTCTCCAAGGATACCCTAAAGCCAATATATATTGAGAAAACTAGAAGTTGAATGTCAGGGAGTGGGAGATGGGGGTGTGGATAGAAAAACCTCCATGAAAGGCATGTTTTTGTCAGCATCTATACCTCAGCTGAAACCTAATTAACACTTATTAAAAAGAGTCACCTCCAGATATTCCCTACTTCCTAAATGGTGGAATATTTCCTTTATAGCTACATATACTGCCCAAAAAAACCCAGAAATTTTAGGTATTTTGTCAATAATTGATAAATTCTATGTCTTTAGTTTACATCATTTAGTGTTGTGTGATACTCCCTGAAGCAGATATTCACTCTCTGTGTTGTCAATTACTGGTTTCTGTACCATTTGGGCCCTACATACATCACAGGATTTTGGCCAATGCCCAGATAACTTTAGTCTGGGAGACTAAATTTGGCTTGGAAGCAGATTCCAGTCCCAGGGACGGGTATGGTCAATATTATTTTTTATTGATTCCTCAACTTTGGTTTTGAGATACATTTTTAAGCAAGTTCCTTTACCTCACAAGTAGGGAAAAAAAGATTAATGTTATTTCTTTTGGGTACTAAAAAGGAAATATACTTGTTTCAAAAACATTTCTATAATTATCAGAGGAAGTAGTGAAGGAAAATAACGTTTTCATGCCCCCTTGCTAAAACCAGTTGGGTGATTTAAAAGTGTATGTCTTTAGCCCAAGACAGGGTATAGATCATCTACTGCTTATTTGGAAATGTTAAGTTTTATTATTTTTCCATACTAACTAAGCTTAACTCTAAGTTTCCTAGCAGTAAAGTCAAATGAAAATATCATGATTATGAGCTTCCATTTTTTAGTAGAAGGAAGCATGCCATCTCATCCAGAGAGAATTATGTAACAGGCTTTGGTTTTTTGGAAAGGTCCTGCCTTCTTGACATATATTAGGTTGGCAGAAATCTTGGCAAAAGTTCTACAGAAGGGTCTATTCTAAGTAAAAGGAGACTCTACAGATACTGTTCTACAAAGTAGGCAGAGAAGTTTACCAAGTATAAAATAAGTCGATGGGAATAAATTTCTTTTGAGAAAAGCAGTGTAGCCCATTTAGAGTCTGTTTCCATCTCATAGAACTGTTGGCTCTTGTGCTTCTATGGAGCATAGGCTCTCAATCAGAATCACTCGAACATTGACAACTGATCATAAACCATCAATAGCAAACCTGAAATCTCTTTAATTGCTCATAATTATATTCCATGAACACAGCCAATATGGATTGCATTTGTTACCTAGAGCTGTGTTATAAATTACTCCAAAACTTCATAGCTTAAAATAACAAACTCATATTATCTTTCAGCTTTGGTGGATCAAAAATCTGGGTGCAACTCAGGGTCTTGCACTCAAGGCGTTGGCTGGGGATGGATCCATTTCCAAGCTCACCCATGTGTTTGTTGGCAGGATTCAATTCCTTGCTGGCTGTTGGCTAGAGACCTCCTTCATTTCCCTTGCATGTGGAGCTCTCCACAGGGCAGCTTACAACCTGACAGCTGGTCTCCATCAGAGTGAGTACTCAAGAGAGAGCAAAGAGGATAGAAAACAGTCCTTCTGTAACCTAAGCTTGAAAGTCACATCCTGTCACTTTTGTCACATTTTATTTGCTAAATTGAGTGACTAGGTCCAGCTACATATAAGGGGAAGGGTCTACACAAGGGCGTGAATATCAGGAGTTGGGCATCATTAAGAGTCATGTTAGGGGCTGCCTACCACATGGATAATAAGTTTTGTTGCATTAACTATAGTTGTTTTAATTAAGTAATTTGAACTGTTGTGTTATTACCTTTCTGTTTAAAAGGTAAGTTTATCCCACAGGAGCTATACAGAAAATTCCATATTTATTAAAAGATTATCCTTTACTGTCTCATAACATAATATTAAGAATGATATTGTATAGTAAACTACTAGTTTCAGCATAGAAATATGAATGATGTCAAAAACTCTGTGAAGGAGGAATTAATAAAGTAATTTCACAAGTGAGAGAGGTGTCATTCAGAAAAATAAATGGACTTTTGCAGTACCATACAGCTGGAAATATGCCTTTCATGATTATTTTAAAGGCATAATTTATGAGGACTTTTTTGTCAAAAGCTTCTGCACAGGTCTAGGGAAAAAAAAGTACTTACATTGTTTCTTGTAACTATCTTTTGGTCATCATCTTTATGGGCAGCGAACAACATGTATATGAAAAAACTAAAAAATGAGACAGAATTGTGTTATTTGCAATTCCTTCAGTCTTTCCTAATGATACCAGTTCTAGAGTTGAGTTGCAGTAGATTGGGGAATATTTCTGCTGTGAAAGTTTAGGGAATAACCAAGCACATGGATCTGTCAAAGCTTGGATCTACTTGCAGATGACTAAAAAAATTTTATGATCTTTTTTCCCCATTGACATGATTCTTTGATTCACTCAGAAAGGAATCTTCTGTGTTCTTTTCCTACTCAATATAGAAACTTAGAGAATAGAGGCCGGAGTTTGAAGATGGACAGAAAAAAAGGAAGGAAGTAGAAGGGAAGGATGAAAACATTCAGGACACTTGCTGATTTCTAGCTATGAACTCGAGATTTAATTACTCTGGAAAAGCCACTGAATCGATCCTGGTGAGCAGGTTGAGGGTTGAGACTCTGTCCACCTTTCACACGGATCAGGCTAATGAATGTGTACCACTCTGGTTAGGTCAGCTATAAAAACGGGGCAGAACAGATTGCAGACAAGGGGTTGTTTGACAGACTTAGCTGGTTTTATAGGTATTTTGACCACCATAAATGCTAAGTCAGCTGGGTATGTAGAAACTGTCATGTTTATGCTTCACTTGGTGAAAAACAGTAGCATATGGCACAAAAATCGTGAAAAAGAAAACATCTAAACTTTAGTCGCCCAGAGGTCACATAATCAGAAACATTAAAAAAATTTTTTGGCTAGTGTTCTCTTTTTAAATTATGTTTCTATGGAAAATAACTTTAATTCTCTTGAATGTGGATGACCTCAGTTACCTCCTAATGGACCATTCACCCCCAGACTCTGTTAGGTTCTTCCAACCCTACACCTGCAGTCCTATAAAACTTCCTAAAATACCTATGTCACTATCTTCACAGAGACACTCGATGGCTTCTTATTCCTGCAAATTAAAGGTCATATTCTTAACATTTATTCAAGATTTGCACAATCTCCATCAATTTTTCTGTACCTCTGTAACACTGCTTAACTAAACTATAACCCCCCATGTTAATTTTCAAATCCAACTGACTACTTGACATCTCAACTTAGATATAGACATCTCACATGTTGTACGTCCAAAACAAAGACTTTTGATTTCTATTTCCGTCACCTGTTGCTCCCTCAGGCTTCCACATCTCAGTACATGGCATCACCATCCACCATCAGGCCAAAAGGTTATATGTCATCCTGGATTCTTACACTTCCTTCATGACCTTGTCATAGTCATAGTCATAGTCAACTCATCACCACATTCTATCCAGGATACCTGTTAATTACATCCAAATTGAACTATTTCCTGTTACATCTGCTGCTTCCATCTAGTCTGAGTTACCATCACTCTTACTAAATGACTGTAATAGACTCCTAAATATTTTCCTGTTTCCATGTTTTCATCTAAATCTCAACTTCCACATAAAGAGGAATATTAAAACATTTATATCAAGTTATATCACTCCCCTTCTTAAAACCTTCCAATTATTCCCCATACTTCATAGATTCAAGTTTGCATTCATTACCGTGGCTCCAAGGCCCTGCATGGCTTGGCTTCCTTCTTCTGCTACCGTTTCCCTCCACCATTCACTCTGCTCCATCACACTGGTCTTGTTTTTGCTCAGAACATTCCAGCCTGTTCCTTCCTGATGGCCTTGCCCTTCTTGCCCCTTCTGACTGGGGTGTCGGGTCCCCAGAGCTGCACATGGCGTACTCCTTCTGGTCATTTAGATTTCAGCTCAAATGTTACCTTCCCAGAGATGTCTTCCCTGATCATCCAACCTATGCAAGAGTTCTGTGTACTTTCTATTCTACTTTCTTATTTTATATTCTTTACAGAACTTATCATTACTTTTGTTTACTTATTTATTGCCTGCCTCCACCCACTGGACTATAAACTCCCTGAGAAGTGACATCTCCCCCTGACCTCTTCAACCTCTTCACTGTGATGTCCCAGGTCCTAGAACAGGGTTAGACTGTGGTAAGTGTTCCAAGCACATTTTACAAATTGAATGGCATCTATATTTTAACCATATTTGTCTAGGTATAGGCTCCTGAACATGGCATAGTTTATATTCCTTACATTTTTAAAAGCATTTCCTTTGGTTTGAATACCACATGCTTTCCCTCTCTACTTTTGAAAATTATTCACATCTATCCAACCCCCATTCAAATACCAACTTTCTCAACCACTTCAGCACACAGTTATGCCCCCTCCTCTGCAGTCCTATAGCTATTGTCAAATTCATCAACCTTTTTTTATTGTCCATATGTCACATTGAAATCTAGATTATCTTTTTATGTGTGTATGTCTTGTGTCCTCACTGGATTATAAGTCCTCTGAAGATTGGTATCTGAAGACATTTCATGCATTTTTCCCTATTATCTCTTGCTATTAAAATATACCATGCACATATATACACTACCAAATGTAAAATAGATAGCTAGTGGGAAGCAGCCACATAGCACAGGGAGATCAGCTCGGTGCTTTGTGACCACCTAGAGAGGTGGGAGGGAGGGATATGCAAGAGGGAAGAGATATGGGGATATATGTATATGTATAGCTGCTTCACTTTGTTATAAAGCAGAAACTAACACACAATTGTAAAGTAATTATACTCCAATAAAGATGTTTAAAAAAATAAAAATAAATGAAATAAAATATACCATTCATATATAGACATTGAATGAATATTTATTGATTAATTCATTTTCATTCTTATACCTAAGCATAGTTTTATGAATCAATTTATAAATTTTAAAGAATTCTTGCTCTTGATGACTGCTAATATTTTCATTTTAAATGGCTCTATTTTAAGGATGTATCTGAGAAACTAACTTCCAAATAAGTGGTACCAACTGGAAACTTTAACAATGAGTTGCTGGTTTCTGCTATTCCTCCCGTTTGTATAGGTAGATGTGAGTTTAGAGGGCTGAGGTAGACACAATAAAGCTTAAAGAATACTTGCAGAACAACTAAATGATTCATGAACAGGCAAGAAACTTAAGAGAGATACACTTTGTAAAGAAGAAATCCTTATTAGAACTTAAACTTTATTTCATAGGAAAATCAAGTACCCAGTCTTATACAAAGATCAGTGTCAAAAGAAATGTTATCATCTTTGACCAATCAAAGTTCATTCTCACCATTCCAGAACTTGTCAACTTGTTACATTCTTCTATTCATCCTCTCTCTCTTCTCCTAGTAAATAACATTAAATAAAATCAAGCATCGCAACTATAAACTTCTCAATTTTCTACTTTTCATTTATAATGTTATCTAAGCACTCATTCTTCCTTATCTGATTCCCTTCTCTTCCAAAGGTAGCAGTATCCCTGATTTCAAAGACAATCTACCAATTTATCAAATAACTGTTGATCCCACTTTTCCCCAACTTGTCCAGGACTTGATCTATAATTACTTTTTCTCCATATTTAACATCTAACTGAACTGCCTCTTCTTTCAACATATAGATATGCTAACCAGATGGATAAGTCTTGGCCCTCATTTTCCATTTGACTACCATGCTATCTTGTCTTCCCTTCATATCAGCTGATAAGAAATTATATTTCATATCAGCTTATAAGAAAGACTATTTCACACACACTTCTCCATCCTCACGTTCAAATTTTATTCTACTAAGACACTGAGCTCTCACCATCTTCACATTTAAATTGTATTGTAATAAACAAACAGATGAAGTGTTTAAAGCAAAATTTCTAATACATTTGATTCTATTTACTTGCAGTAGTTATATTCTATAAAATCACCACAGAATTAGCAAATACTGAGTCATTGTTCCTGGAGGAAATACAGGGTTAGGTTCCTGTGAGCTTCTAGTCATATTTTCATCACCTGCTCTATACGTAACCTTGTTTTTTTGTGTTTCTGTCTAAAGGCACCTTATTTAATGTGTATTTTTGATTTATTAACAATCCTAATCTCCAAAGTACCATCTCATCACTTTCACCTTACTCTAGTCATTGGAAGCATGTCACCAGATTCAGCTCACACACAAGGAGAGAGGATTAAAGATGTGGATACCAGGGGGTAGAGATAACTGGAAACCATTTTAGACACTCTCTTTCTCCCAATGCTTTGCCCCTTTTGTGCTGCTATAAAATATTTACTGAGCTACTGTTTTGTACTAAGTACTATAGAATGTACTCTAGGCAAGTATAATCAAATCTTGTTTATTACTAAAATTACCCAAGGAAGTGCTTATAAATAGACTCTTGGAACTCACTTCCAGATAATCTGATGTAGTAAATCAAGATAATGTCTGGGAATGTGTACTTTAAAAGCACCTTCGGTAATTCTGATAACTTATCAGGATGGAATCCAATTCTGTGGTATTCTTTCCATCTGGAACTCACAGTCTAATGCAGAAGATAGATGGGTAAGCCAGTAATTACTGTTGAGTTAGATAAATGCTGTGTTAGAGGCATGCTCAGGATAATTTGACGTATAGAAGAACATTTAAATGGGGGAGTTTTCAGGTAGAAAAGAGGCAGTGGCTGCTTCTCAGAGGTTATATTCATGAGCAAGTCCTTTGCAAATAGGATTAGCAAAGAATTAGAGGAAGAGAAATGGGTTTCAGGTAGGAAGAATAATATGTAGAGATCTGAGCTACCGTGACAAGGAGTTATAAATAGTCTGGTATGAATGGGAAATAGTACCATTCTCTGGTAGTAGTCAGTGGCCCGTGTGTGGGCACAGTGAAAGTGGCCAGCGGGCCTCCCTGGTGGCGCAGTGGTTGAGAGTCCGCCTGCCGATGCAGGGGATACGGGTTCGTGCCCCGGTCTGGGAGGATCCCATATGCCGCGGAGCGGCTGGGCCCGTGAGCCATGGCCGCTGGGCCTGCGCGTCCGGAGCCTGTGCTCCGCAACAGGAGAGGCCACAACAGTGAGAGGCCCGCATACCGCAAAAAAAAAAAAAAAAAAAAGAAAAGAAAGTGGCCAGCTGGGTTACCCAGTGTTGGTGTTTTGTGGTGAGGTTGGAGCAGCAGGTGGAGGGGGTTATGGAGAGGGGTAAAGGAGCAATTGAAAGAATGGGTCTAGCAAGTAAGTCATGAAGTGAAGCAGGAAGGGAGGTGAAGCTGGGGAGAAACATATGGTGAAGACCTCTGTGGGTTCTGGATGCATGTTTGGAGGTCGGGAACAGGAGCACTGGCACATTCAGGGAGTGGGGGCTTCAGGCCCGCAAGTGCTAGAGATGGAATATTCACAGTATAGCTCTGGGAGGATGAGAAACAGGAGACTGGCTGTCATCTGGACTGACAAAGAGAAGGGGAAGAAGTGGACAACGGTTCTATCATACTAGAATCAGCAAAGCTTGGCTAGTTAAGCCCAGGACTGGAAACAGTCAAACAATTTGTTTTTGATAGCACCAACTAGAAGTTAGGTTTCATTTTCAGTGGAAGAAAGATCTTCCAGGAAGTCACATACAAGTGAAAGGCTCCTTTTTATCCTAGAAAGGTGAGTAGATCCAATGGATTCTATAATTAAATAAAACGTAAGTTTTATAATATACATTAATTTGACTACTTAGAATTATGATTGAAAAAGTCATGAGAATGAAAACCTTTGCTTCCTGTTGATTATCAAAAGTTTCCTTATTTCTCCTGAGAGAAAAATATCAAGTTATTAGCAGGTAGAAGCCTGCCATTTGGATATGACTCTACCCCATTGCCATGAACCTCTGGGGAGAGTCTTGTGGAGACCTGGGCAAGCCTCACATCCACGTGGGGACTCTCCTCAGTACTGGAGTGGATTCAGATGCCAGGCTTCACCCAGTGAGACACACATTATGAGTGTTTCTGAAAACACTTCTCCCTGAAATATGTTGAAACCATCTCTAATGGTTCCCAATTGCAAATGCTTAACTTTGTTTGGGCAGAGCTTGGATTCCCCAGTTAATCATAATTAGAGGCCATATTAATAAAATATATGAAATGGTTCTGTAAAGAATTGATGACAAATCCCACTCCAGGTGGTTGGGAAGGTAAGCAGTAACATTATCATTTACAGTCTTTTGAGAGGTTTTGTTCTTGCACAAAGTTGCTGGTGCTTATGTTTCTATATTATTTAACGTCTTCTAAATCAATGAGGATGTGCTGTGGTGGGTATTCAATATACACACCTAAAAGAGAGATGCAGTTCTCAAACCATCACACACAGAAAATGACGCCTGTTATTTCAGTCTTCCCTCATGAATCCAGTTGCCTGTGTGTTTTAAACAGTCCAGAGAACACTTTCTTCATTTTCTGTTCCTGAGACTGTGGTTTCTGGTGCAAAGAGCAAAGCAGAACTGAACAAAATTTGTACTGACTGAGGGTCTTCAAAGGAGTTTTCCAAATGACCCATGAATCAATAACTGATAGACTCAGCCATGCAGGGCATTTGTTTGTTGCCTCTGATGGTATGGATACCTTCTCTTATAAACAAATTCCTTTTGAATAATACCGAACATAAAATAAAACCTCATGGTAATGCCCCTGAAGCTGGTACTCTCTTGGCAGTTAAGCTCTGTTCTCAAGATTTATGGGGACCTGCTTGTTTTAATTAACTAAAAGCACTCACAGGTCTAGCTTTAAATAAAAAACTCAGACCAGAGAGCATATCCTCAGAGTATTTACTTATTTATTACTGTGGTTATGAGGAGATTTCAAACAAATAAATCTAGCATCAGTCTTAGGGAACAAAGGAGTCCTAGTGGTTTAAATAAGTATTTAAAATATTTGGCTTGATAAATCTGCCTTTGCTCTAAGGATAAATACTGAACCCTTTTGATTTATCTTTGAAGATTGAAAATGTATTTCCTCTTAACATGTATCTATCTTCACTGGCCTGGATTCTGATAACAAGAGTGGGATACATAACCCCAACCCCCCTTTTTAGGAAGAAAAATCCTTTTATAAAAAAAATTATTTAAAAACTTACATGCCCATTACAGAAAACACAATCAAAAACAGCCTAAAACAACTCTCAAATTCTAATCCACACAACAATGATTATATATTCCATTCAGTTTGGCACCTATTCTTCTTGACTTATACCTGTTATATGTTATGTTATATCTTAGAGCTTTCTATCTTGTCTGACTAAAAGCTATCGCTGTCCATACCCACAGCCTGAAAGCTGAAGGGCATATACGTGCCCTCCAGTATTCACTATGGCCCTGTCTGGGTTTTTTTGGGTTTTTGTCTGTGCTGGATTTTCGTTGCTGCGCGCGGGCTTTCTCTAGTTGTGGCAAGCAGGGGCTACTCTTCATTGCGGTGTGTGGGTTTCTCATTGCGGTGGCTTCTCTTTGTTGCAGAGCGGGCTCTAGGCACACAGGCTTCAGTAGTTGCAGTATGCAGGCTCAGTAGTTGAAGCACTAAGGCCCTAGAGTGCATGGGCTTCAGTAGTTGTGGCTCACGGGCTCCAGAGCACAGGGTCAGTAGTTGTGGCATAAGGGCTTAGTTGCTCCACGGCGTGTGGGATCTTCCCGGACCAGGGATCGAACCCGTGTCCCCTGAATTGGCAGGTGGATTCTTAACCACTGCGCCACCAGGGAAGCCCCCTGTCTGGGTTTTATAGTTTCCTCCTTATGTGCCCTTTCCTTCTTCCTTCTTTCTCTCCATTTTCTTTTGCTCTTCCTTACTGTGTTATTGTGGACAAGTTACCTAGCCTCTCTCTGTCTCACTTATTAAAAATATTTATAAATAAGAGTGGCTGTGAGGAAACCATAGGGGAAGTAATGTAAGTCACTTGGCATAGTGACTCGGCAAAGTAAAAGCCAACAAATGGTCGTCTCTTAACCGAATGTCCCTTTGGAGTGGGAGACTAGCATTCTTAGAGCTGAGATACTTGGGGTAATGAGTAGACACTGTGGAGAAGTTACAATGGTCACCAATGGCAATTAGCATGAAATAATCTATTTGGAAGATGGCATAATTGTTTACAAACCTTTTAAAAATTCTAAACAGGTTTGGTGCATATTTATCATGATTTTCCTGCAGTGTGATCTCCTTTCTACCAAACCTGTTTGTTGTTTATATCTCTTTACCTTTTCTCTGTGATTAATAAAAATTGTATGTTTTCTATTCTGGTTAGAATATCTTTTGTCTTAAGTTGTAGAGGTTTTTCTGAATGTGTCTAATAATGGTCATTGGAGTAAGGGCTCATCTCACACAGGAGGAAGCTATAAAACCCAAACAGGGGGCTTCCCTGGTGGTGCAGTGGTTAAGAATCTGCCTGCTAATGCAGGGGACATGGGTTCGATCCCTGGTCCGGGAAGATCCCACATGCCCTGGAGCAACTAAGCCCGCACACCACAACTACTCACCCTGTGTTCTGGAGCCCGCGAGCCACAACTACTTGGAAACTAAACTGACCCAAGACAACTACAGCAGTTTTTTTTCAATAACCACTGGTTCTCATGCTGCAGGGTCACCCTCTCCAGGGACTCACCATGGGTGTGCAGAGGTCAGTGTGGACCTTTTTTCAGAAGTGGGCATGATGCTGAAAACTCAGCCTTTGTGCACTGGTGCCAAATCGAATCTTGGAGACAGAGTTTTGGGTGAAGTAGAAAATAGCTTTATTGCTTTCACAGGCACAGGGGGACAGAGTGGGCTCCTGCCCCAGAAACTGTGTCCCCACCTGAGAGAATTTGATGAGGCTTTTTATAGTAACAGTTCAAGGGTGGAGTCGCTGATAAGATTAGGGTGTGCGAAGGGCCTGCACTCCTCTAATCTGGTCTCAGGTAATTTTCTGGATGAGCTTGTTTGGTTCCTTTAATCTGGCCTCAGATGGTATTCTCTGGTATAAAGAATGCTGACATCTTCCATTTGTTCGGTTTTAATTATATAAAGAGCTTAAAGACATTGCTATGTGTATCCCTTGAGGCCAACCCTGCCCCAAGGCTGCACTGTTGTTTCTTGGCTACTCCTCCCTTGACTCTGCATCCCCTCCCTTCCTGGATTAGCAACTGTTTGAATCTGCCCTTTGGGACTCAAGGAAGGTCATGGAGGCTAGAGTCTGTTCCCTACAAGAAATGAAGGACGCACAAAGACTTCTGTTCCCAGGAGCCCTACGGGGTCCTGCTCGGTTTCAGGCAGTTCTGACAGAGCCAAGAACCTTGAGTTCATTTTCATTCAGCTTTCGATGTCAGGGTTAAGAACATTCAAATGACACAAGAACACAGGACCTCCATGGCTCTATAGATCATGGACACTAAGAAGATCTGCTCAATTCACTTTGTTTCAAGAAATTTAAGTAGCTTCATAAGCCAAACTCATGATGTTAACACATTTAATTAATTAAAGACAGTTGAGGGGGGCTTCCCTGGTGGCACAGTGGTTGAGAGTCCGCCTGCCGATGCGGGGGACACGGGTTCGTGCCCCGGTCTGGGAAGATCCCACATGCCGCGGAGCGGCTGGGCCCGTGCACCACGGTCGCTGAGCCTGCGCGTCCAGAGCCTGTGCTCCACAACAGGAGAGGCCACAACAGTGAGAGGCCCGCGTACTGCAAAAAAAAAAAGACAGTTGAGGATTCAAAAGCGAAGACAAGGGGGAAAATGACACAAGGCTTTCCCCCCCAACCCATACTTCTTAATTTCATCTTAAACTAAGTAAATTGAATAGATTGTGCTAAAAGTAGTTACTGCTGATATGGCTAAGTTACAATTGACATGTGATCCTTCTCTCCTAGGAAACATAATGTGTTGCTTAATCCTGGAGTGACCCTGAAAGTCAGCAGCAGAACAGTTGCCTGATTGGCAAAAGTTCCAAATGATTGAGATGGTTTCAGTGAAAAATGTCAACCCCTCCCCTGGGAGTGTCTGTAATGCAGTTGTGTGGGCAGCAGCGGGCTTGGGTTGGGCCAGCAGGGGGTCAGGAGAGAGCCAGACAGATGTCAGGGTCTGAGTTAAGCCAGTGATTTGGGAGTCAGGAAATGAAGACCTGGGAGTCAGTAGTTCAATGTGGCCAAGAACAAGATGGAGGTCAGGAAGCTAGGACATTAGATAGAGTCAGAGAAGAGCAATTAGGTCGGTCTGGGAGTAAAAAAATGGAAGAATCAGAGATTCAGAAGTTCAGATCACTTGCAGATCTGGTATAGCATAAGCAAGCAAAACACAATTAAGAGTCGAACCAGCAAATGTATAAGACCATTTATGTTTTTTTGTACTTCTTTGTCTGGCAGGGTTGGGCTTGCAGTATTCTACTGGGTAACCCCAGGGGACTTGATTGATGTGGTCTGTTCCAAATTCCTGCACCCACCAGCTGTGTGTCTAAGTCAAATAATATCTCTAAGCTTCATTTCTTCACCCGTTAATGAGGATACCATTGTTCACATTCCACAGGTCTTCTGACAGTGTATTCATTTTGTGATAATTCACAATTTGTATACATTTCTAGTTATATGGTATGTATCAATAAAATATTTAATTAAAAATGTTTATGTATACATATACATACTTATGACTGGCAGATAGTAGAAACTATTTGGTGGTTTGAAAAATGAAATATGATATAAGGAGCAGCACTTATAAATGTATTCTTGATAAAGTCACAAGTCACATTTGAACAATTCTTTAAACTTGGTTGTACTTAACCAAGTTCGTTTGGCATATGGTCATTTTATTTTTTTTTCTAAACACAGGCAAATGCCGCTTTCTTTGCGAAGGTAATGGGATTAGAGTTGGGCCTACATAACCTCAAACAGTAAAACATTCAAGCAGGTAAATGAATATCTAAGCTGCTACAATGTATCAAACACCAGATAGGCAAACATAATACTTCTCTTTAGAAAATTGTTAAATTTAAATTCTTCTGCTTGGAATTATATAATTACCATTTCCCAAATTATGGGGAATTCTTGGTTGCTAATAGGTGTTAAGGTACAAAAAACTTCTATGTCCAATTTAGTTTGGGAAACAACTAGCCAGAATTTTTTTTTTTTTAATCCTGGACTTAGAGTTTTTCACTTCTAATGTGCTTTGGGATTCTTTAGAAGTAAGTGGAAGTTTGCATGTTTTTTGAAATAGAACCATATTCTCATGAAACAGGTTGGGACATACTGATGTAGACATTTTATGACTCACAGTTTAGGTTGAAAGAGTAGTTTTAATTGGTTAATTGATACTGGTATTCCTACAAAGTAAGAAATTAGTATAGTCTCCTTAATTCTTAGGCCACTCTTACTACTTTACTTGGAAACTGGGAAATTTACTTGTGACTCAATAGGCCCCAAATTCTTCAAGGACAGGAACTGTCTCATGTATATAATTTGTGTTCCAGCTTCTGCACTTGGTAAATGTAAGCCTAACTATAAGTACTTGAAAGAAGTTTGTGGATTTTTAAATGAAATTGTATGAAAGATTGCCATTTTGATGAAGTTTTAATTATTCTAGTAGACTAAGGAGTATGGAATTTGGGAAGATAATTTATAAGTAGTGATTCAGAATTCTTCCAGCCCTGGATTTTACAAGGCACTGGCAGTGTTCAGTAAGAACGCAGATTTTCAGTCTCAGAGAAGCCTTCCCCACCTTTCATTCACTGGAAATGCTGAAAACATTCACACGTGATGAACCTTGTAAGTTGTCTCCTTGCCCTCTGTCGAATCTTTTCTACCACCAGAATTCTTTCTAAAACACTAGTCGAAATTAAGTGTCAGCAAATGTTTTCTGTAAAGGGTCAGATAGTAAGTATTTTAGATTTTATGGGTCATACAGTCTTGGTATCTATTGCAACTACTCAACTCTCCCATTGTAGAGCAAAAGCAGCCATAGATAATACATAAGGACTGGGTGTGGCAACGTTCCCATAACATTTTATTTAGAAGAACAGGCAGTGGGCCAGGTTTGGACCTTGGGCAGTTTGCTGATTCCTGGTCGGAATCATGTCACTGTATTACTTAAAATCTCTTGATGTTTTCCCATTGCAACAGAATAAAATTTAACGTATCTAGTCTGGTATACATTATGCTTTACAATCTGGCCCCAGTCTATCATTCTACCATTATTTTTAACTACATGCATGCCAAATAATCCTCTAATACATTGTGCTGATTACATCCTGGGTGGTTTACACTAATAGGGGCTTCTGGTTTTTAGCAACCCTGCTATTCTGTCCCTCCAACTAAACAAACATCTTTGCTACAGCTGACACTGAACTAGGATCAGATCTTTGATTCTACAGGCACTGCCATGAAATTTGAATACTAATGACCAGAGATGCCTATGTTTAACCAGTTGAGTTGGCATCAGAAAACAGACACATTGAGAGGTATCCACTTGTGTGGGTTATGTAAAAGATCCAGACTGATATTTTTTTCTTTTTTGATCGAAATGTTCAGCATCTTTACTATGGTGGTGGATACACAAATCTACATATGTGATAAAACTGTACCAAATACACATGCAATTCAAATATATACACATACAAATGAGTACAAGTAAAACTGGAGGAATCTGAATAAGATTGGTGGGTTTTTTTCAATGTTAATAATCTGGTTATGATATTATACTACACTCTGTGAGCTGCTACCATTAAGGGAAACTGGGTAAAGGGTACATGAGATCTCCCTGTCTTATTTATTACAGCTGTAGATGAGTTTACAATGATCTCAATATGAATTTCAGTTAAAAAAAGATCCACCAGGATTTATATAGGTCTTGGTTCCTTTACATAAACATTTCCCTTTTATCACTATGAATCACTTTCATTTTCAAACTCTAACCTTTCCTGATCATATGTGTTTGAAATTGCTGCTTCAGTTCCACTAGTTCCAGTCTTTTATCATGTCTGTATTTCCAGATCTCTCTTCTTTACCCTCCACATCCATCATTCTTTTTTTTTTTTTAGCATATTCTTCTCTTAGTCCTTTTCCTCTGTATCCTGGAAGAGTTTTGACATTGGTTCTCCAGGGTCTACAGCATAGATGTGATTTTGTATAGTGTTAATTCTTTATTGTTGATTCTGATTATTTATTAGTTTATGCTTACATTTCTACTTCATTTAGACATTTTTTATCTAAGTTCTTTTCTGATATTTTTAATATACATTTTCAATTCTGAGTTATTAAACATATTCATTAAATTCTTTAACAAATTCAAAATAGCAGCAACAGTCTCTTAAATATATATTTGATGGAGAAGAAGTGGGATGACATAGCACATGTATATTATTATCTGTTATATTACCAGGAAACATTTTCAGTTCTGAAGATGATCAAAGCCACAATATAATTAAGGGAGATACAATAAAAGAATGAGATAATTGAATAAAAATGGTAATAAACAGGGTTCACAGAATAGAAAAAATATTCTTTTGGTTTAAGACTTCTTAACTTTTGAGTGTTCATTCATTCCTCCTACGAATATTCATTGGTGGCCTACTATGTTCTAGGCACTATTTGAAATTCTGGGGAAAAAAAAGAAAGAAATTCTGGAATCTATGGATGTTAAAGATGTTATGAATAAATACCTTTGACCAGTATTTCAAATGTTAAACCAACAAACATTTGAAACATCTGCCATAGCCTGCACATCTGACTCTATTTTGGGTGTTGTTTTTTTTGTGTGTGGAGAGATAGTGTTTGGGATTGGCCATTAAAGTGCTATCTCATGTGGAAAAACACTTAAAGATGATGTTGTTATTTCAAAGAAGTAGTCCTTAGAGTTCCATTTGATTTGATGTTTTTTGTCAGTTGGCTTCTCAACGTTAATGTCTTTAGAATACTAGCCAAATTTAATTCAAGTTAATTCTGAAATGAAAGATGACACATTTAATCAAGGTAAATACACTGGTGACCATTTGAAAATACATTTTAAAAAGTGACTTTGTCAACCAGATGGTGTCTCCACACAAATAGCTGGATCTTGAAGAAATACTCTTTGCAAAGTAGGTTTACTTTGTTGGGGTTATCTCCCAGCAGGAGTGGGTCGTCTTCCTTATTCTTTGACCAAGGATGGTTCAGGACAGTGCACTTGACCACACCCCAAAGTGGAGGTTCCTGTACAGGGTCAATGATGGTGCCTAGTGCAACAGTTCTGGGTATGGTCTGCCTCTGTCCTGAGGTCCAACTGTCCTGGGAGCCTCCCGCTGATGCCACCCAGTTGATAGCCTATTTCCCAAGAGTAATCTGGGCTCAGATCTGTAGATCAGCTCTCACTGCCTGGGGCATGGGCAAATGCCCTATGGCCTGGACTGTTTTTCTTTCTGGTGTGTTCTGTATCAGCCTTCTGTGTTTTGGAGTGGCAGAACCTCATATTTGGTTGAAGGCATGGGAAGAAAAGGGGAAAAAGAGACCATTTGTGTTGTTTTGATTCTGGGTTACATAGGCTCACCTAACAGGCAAAAGGAGTCTCCTGGTGGTCTAGACTGGTTTAGTGTGCAGGGCCACAGACTCAGAGCAATAAAGTGTTTACTTGGTGCCATTCCTGTTTGCATGTATATTGCCTTTTGTGTATACGTATTTCTCAGGACCCTGCAGGGAGAGAAGACAGTTTAAGACAGGATTTTGAATTAATTTCCCATGCCTGAGCCACATTTTATTTTTGTAAGCATAAATCTGTGTCCCTTGTTGACATAACTTGCATAAGTTTTGAAGGGACATAAACTTTCAAACATATTAAAGAACTAAATTTTCTTTATTTTCATATTATGAAATGATGAACACACAAAAAAATCAAACAAAAAAAGGTATATCCAGTTAAAAGTGATTATTTGACACTTAACCCACAGTTTCACTCACCAGAGGTAATTCCTTCCAGAAATTTTTCATGTATAAACGTCAATGAAGGGACTTCCCTGGTGGTGCAGTGGTTAAGAATCCACCTGCCAATACAGGGGACATGGGTTTGAGCCCTGGTCCAGGAAGATCCCACATGCCACGGATCAACTAACCCCGTGCACCACAACTACTGAGGCTGCACTCTAGAGCCCATGAGCCACAACTACTGAGCCATCGTTCCACAACTACTGAAGCCTGCATGCCTAATGCCCATGCTCTGCAACAAGAGAAGCCACTGGAAAGAGAAGCTCATACACCACAAAGAAGAGTAGCCCCCTCTCTCCACAAGTAGAGAAAGCCTGCGTGCAGCAACAGAGACCCAACGCAGTCAAAAATAAATAAACTTATTTTTTTAAAGTCAATGAATAATTTAAAAACATGTTAGGGCTTCCCTGGTGGCACAGTGGTTGAGAATCCGCCTGCCGATGCAGGGGACACGGGCTCGTGCCCCAGTCCGGGAAGATCCCACATGCCGCGGAGCGGCTGGGCCCGTGAGCCATGGCCGCTGAGCCTGCGCGGCTGGAGCCTGTGCTCCGCAACGGGAGAGGCCACAACAGTGAGAGGCCCACGTACCGCAAAAATAAATAAATAAATAATAAATAAATAAAATAAATAAAAACATGTTAAAAAATGTAAATAGCATATTTAAAAAACACATATGCACGAAAATAAATAATTTTATAATTTGCTTTTCTAGCTTTAACAATGACTTAAAGATTGTTTTATAGCAGCACATAGAGATCTACCTCATTCTTTTAATGGCTGCATCATTTTCACTGCCAGGATGTGGAATAATGTATTCAGTGAGAGATTTATTGCTTTAAAGATAATAAATGTCCCATTCAATGGATAGTGTTGGGTTGAAAATGCTTCTCCCAAGGCAAAGATATAATCTAAACTTACCTCCCTCTTTTTTTTCTCCTGGAAAATAAAAATTCAACTCTACATATGTTGTTGGAAGGATGAGTTTTGGAAATGCTAATGTTAATTTAACATCAGTTAGAATAACAACAACAAAAAGAATAACAAAGACCAAAATTGTGACTGGATAATATTCTAGGGTATTAATTTATATCTCAAATATTTCCTCCTTTCACAGGACCCTGATAATGCCTCCTTTCCCAGTCCATTCCTTTTGACATTAGTCACCTACATTTGAAGTAGCCCCAATGACTAGGAAATTTATAGAGAAAGGCCAGTGGCTAAAATGTCAGGTTGGGAGATTCAGAGGCTCTTTGAATTCTCAGAAACGTGGGCTGGATAAGAAGAAAAAGAAGGCAAAGGAATTACTCACAGGAGAGGAAGGAATGTGGAAAAAGCCTGGAAGGGGTAGGAGTGGAGAAGAGGCACCAGGGAGCTTAAGAATGGGGACTCTACTCTGAATGAACATCCTGTTCCCAGAGACCCTCCCTGGTGTCTCAAGATCTCTCTCCCCACTCCTCCCCTAGCTCATCACCCATGGGCAGTCTTGGAAAGAAAAGCTGTTGATGGTGGGAAGCTGGGATACTCCAGGGAGTGGGAAAGGTGGTAGTTACAATATCAGTCATAATACAGACATTTATATCTTTTGAAGGCTCACTATGTGCAGATACTATGTGCGAGTTCTTCCCAGGCATTATCTCAACAACCACAGGGGACATATATATTCTCCAATATATATGACATGTGATATATGTAACATGTAATATGCAATCTATTACCTGTCTATCTAGCTAAGGAAGATGGAATTTTCCTGATTTTACAGATGAAGTTGAATTATGAAGCTGCTTGTCCAAAGCTTCATAGCTAGTTAAGCAGAGTCAGTATCTGAATTCAGGCACTCTCACTCCGGAGCCTGAACCACTGGACCACATTGCTTTCCTTAATTATGAAAGGGTATATACATCCTCTCACTGGAGATGAGTCAAAGGCAGGAGATGTAAGAAAGAATATGATTGGAGAAAAGGGCCCGAGTTGTCTGGACTATAATGTCTAAGGATTTTTTGAGAAAGATAAATAAGGAAGGTATACTAAAGTCACCCAGGTAAAGCAATACAATTCAACTGATGAAACTGGCTTTGTATGGGAGGTGATGGGATGCTGGAGCTCAGCGTGGGGGGCACAGTTAGTCTCAGGGGCCAGGTAGTTGTAAAGAGGGCATTTTGTCTTGAAATGGAAGTTAAATTTGGAATCCTGACATAAAGAGTCACTTTTCTGAAAGACTGGAGTCCGCAACAAAGACCTCAAGAAAAAAGACCCAAATGTCCTTCATTCCTACATTTTGCACTTATAATTTGCTACTTATCTCCTTCCTAGACTGGGACATCTTTTGGGTAAAGCAACTTGTGTGTATGAATGGACTGTCTGAAGCATCACAGAGAACCCCGGGTGATTGTTTGCCACTCAACATCTCTGCTTCCTTCTGCCAATAGCCCCAAATTTCATCTGGGTGCCTATCCCCAAACATCAATCCAGGCCTCAGCCAATTACTTTCTTATATTTCTGTGGGTACAATGATTGGTTCAGCTATGCCCATGTGACCTAAGCCAGTCCAATGAAAATATACTACAGTTTTTCTAGAAATAAAGAGTATTGGTGTCATTTTATCCCTTTATTTCTTTTATCAAGCCATGCCTGAGGTAAGTTCTCCTGTGGACTTTCCAGTTAGAGGAGACAAAAATTTATCTTTTTACTTAACTCATTTGTGATTGGGTTTATATCATTTGCAATGAAAAGAATTCTAATCAATAAATAAAGAAGGAAAAGAAATGATAAAGTATCTTTTGGGGACTCCCCTGGCTGTCTAGTTGTTAAGACTCCATGCTTTCACTGCAGGGGGCATGGGTTCCATACCTGGTTGGGGAACTAAGATCCCACATGCCGCATGATGTGGCCAAAAACTAAATAAATAAATAAAGAACGATAATTCTCCCTTATCCATTGGGCAGGGGAGCAGAAGAGATCAGTGATGAATGCAGGTGACTTCTTTTTGGGAGTACTCTACCAGTATCAAAATTTGCAATAGTAGCATTAAAAAAATTAGTACAAAAATACTTTTAAGAATTCCAAATGGTTAACCCACAAATTTCTTATGAGTGAATAACAAATAGGATACACTACTGTAAATACTTTGCTAAATTCAAGATAAATCCCTGAAAAATAACATGGAGAATTCATGATCTATGAGTAACACTGAGCTATAAATCACCCCATGGAACAACTTTAGCATTCTTATTTTCAATGCAATATTTATGTTCTGTGAATTATTTAAAGAAATATATAGACATGGAGACAAGAGGGTGGAGTAGAAGGATGTGAGCTCACTGCTTCTTATGAAAACACCAAAATCACAGCTAACTGCTGAAGAACAATTTACAGAGAAATGCTAGAACCTACCAAAAAAGGTAACCTACATCCAAAAGACAAGGAGGAAGCTACAACAAGACGGTAGGAGGGGCGTAATCACAATAAAATCAAATCCTATACACACTGGGTGGGCAACCCACAAAATGGAAAATAATTATACCACAGAAGTTCTCCTGCAGGAGTGAAAGTTCTGAGTCCCACATCAGGCTCCCCAGCCTGGGTGTCTGACAATGGCAAGAGGAGGCCCCAGAGAATCTGGCTTTGAAGCCCAGTGAGGTTTGATTGCAGGAATTCCACAGGACTGGGGGAAACAGAAACTCCACTCTTGGAGGGCACACACAAGGTCTTGTGTGCACCAGGAGCTAGGGAAAAAAGCAGTGACCCCCACAAGAGACTGGGCCAGACCTACCTGCTAGTATTGGAGGGTCTCCTGCAGATGTGGGGGGCAGCTGTGGCTCACTGCAGGGACAAAGGGCGGCAGTTCTGGAGAGTACTCACTGGTGTGAGCCCTCCTGGAGGCTCCCATTTTCTTACCAAGACCTGGCCCCACCCAACAGCCTGTAGGCTCCAGTGCTGGGTCACCTCAGGCCAAACAACCAACAGAAAGGGTAAACAGCCCCACCCATCAGCACACGGGATACTTAAAGTCTTCTGAGCCCACAGCCCTTTGGACATGCCCCTTGTCACGGCCCTGCGTGCCACAGGGGCAAGACCCAGCTCCACCCACCAGTGGGCAGGTACCAGACCCTCCCAACAGGAAGCCTGCACAATCTTCTCAGACAGCCTCATAAACCAGGGAGCAGACAGCAGAAGCAAGAAGAACTACAACCATGTAGCCTGAGGAATGAAAACTGCAATCACAAAAAATTAGACAAAATGAGACAGCAGAGGAATAAGCCCCAGATGAAAGAACAAGATAAAACTAAGATAGAATCATATTTTGATACTATGATAGAATCATACTTTGAAATTGGTGAATTCCTAAAATCATTATTTGTCTCCTTGGAAAATTTAACAGTTGCCAGAACATCATGCCTAGAAAAGCATGATGAATAGAATATAATCAAGAAAAATTGAGAATTATAGTCATGTTAATTATTTTGTATATAGGCAAAAAATTTATTAAACTTACGTAAGTAGTTGACTGATAGTCTGCTTGGAGAATGGAATCTTAAACTTCTTAATTTCTCATGATGATTTGGAGTCATTAACTAAGGAATTATTACCTTAAGACAGTCCAGCCTAGATTTGTTATTGGAAGAAGGGGAAAATGAGCATGTTTTAATTGTTATGGATACATCTTAGTAAAGTGATATACCTTTTATAAATTACGTTAGTAAACATTTTTCCTCACAGTAATATCTCTAAGTACATTTTATTTTCTAAAAAAAAAGAAGATATTTAATTTTTAGTAGAAAAATCAGCTCTAAGCAAAGTCTGCCAGAAAGCCCTAAAGATATCTCCTTTTGGATCCTTATATTCCTGATTTTTTCCTTTTTGGATGAATGACTTCCTTTTATAGCTAGTTAAGAGCATATATTTTCAGAAAACCAAATCTTCTTTCTTCCATTGTGTCTTTCTAAAAACACTAGTATAGAAGGGAATGACCTTTGCAAAATGTCTCTTTGCCTTAGGGTACAAATTTTATATCTTTTTACATTTTAGAAGGTAGGAACTTTTTTTTTTTTTTTTTTTTTTTGCGGTACGTGGGCCTCTCACTGTTGTGGCCTCCCCTGTTACGGAGCACAGGCTCCAGACGCACAGCCTCAGCGGCCATGGCTCACGGGCCCAGCTGCTCCGCAGCATGTGGGATCTTCCCGGACCGGGGCAAGGACCCGTGTCCCCTGAATCAGCAGGCGGACTCTCAACCACTGTGCCACCAGGGAAGCCCAGAAGGTAGGAACTTTTAAGTGTGAATTTTTCTGTGTGGACTGAAATCATTATATGGTGAGAATGTTAAGAATATAATTTTATTTACAGCAGACATCTGTTCCTCTAGATTTTAGTGAACATATCTATATAGGAGACATCCACTTATCTAGAATCTAAGTATCTGCAAACCTGAAATAAGCAAATTTCTTCCCACCCACCCCCCCCCCCGCCTTTACAATGGAATCAGGCTAGTCAGTGGTCAAGCAAGACGAATGGCAGTAGACTGAAGATGGGGACTCCAAGGTCCATTTCATTTAGATAAGATAGCTGGTCTGAGTTTTGGGATTTGGGGAAGGAAGATCTGAAAGTGATTAGACCAGCCCATCTAAGGGTGAAGTTGCACTGGTCTGTGCCACTATTATTCCCACTGTGAGCATGTAGTGTCATCCAGGCATTTTCTGTTAGTGGAAGTGGGAGTGCAGGTAATATGTACCAAGAGGGCCCAAGAGCAACAAGTGTTGGGAACTCGGTGATGTGGAGATGAGGGTAAGGAAGGGGGATCTAGTTACTGTGAGGACCAGAGTATGGTCATTAGTGTGAGGACTGCAAACCCCTTGAAAGCAAGGAGGCAGGTTTCGGTTGTTTCTGTGGTTTCCCTAACACACTATTCAGTGCATCATAGGTACTCAATACATTGCTGTTAAATGAGAAAAGAAGGTAGACACCTAAGTTTCTCTTGGGGTACATGAGACATAACTAGTTTATTCAGAGACTGGGTGTGAAGGAAGGACTTGGGATATACGGTGAAAAGAAGAAAATTGGCCTCTGGTTGATGGGGGAATTAAAGCATCAAGATACAAGGGGTACCATTCATTCATTCATCTGTCACGTATTTATTGAACATCTGCTCTGTAGCATGTGTTGCACTAGTGTTTACAGAGTAGTGAAAAATACAGATGAGGTTTCCCCAGACTGACCTTAAATTTCTGGCTTGGGACAGATTGACCTAATGCTAAGAGGGAGAGCTACATTCTCTTTTGAACCTACTCCAACTAGAGTTTTGTTCCCACCATTTCAGCCAAGTTGTCCTTATCAAGGTCACTGGTGATTTCTAATTAGTCAGTGGTTAATTCTAATCTCTCATTTTACCCTCCTGTTAGAAGTGTTGGACAGAGCTGGTGATTCTTTTCTTGACTGACTTTCCTGACCTTTGCAACTTTTAGAGTATGACTACCAATCTCTGCTTGCCTATGTTAAAATTTTTAAAGGCTGGAATACACACAAAAAATCCAAGAAGGTCATATCTATTTTTAATACAACTTGAGTATGTTGCTGATCAGAAATTATTTCATATAGTTCATGTTTGCTTGAAATAGTCTCTCCACTGAAATTTGTATTCACTGGATTCACTGATGTGAGTTAGACATGTTAATAGCAATGTTCAGAAGAAGGGGTATGGGGAAAGCCAGGGAGATTTAGAGCTGTTGATGGAATCTCTCAGTCTATGTTTCTTTCTCCACGTTTAGATTAGTTAGTTTTAGTATTAATGATGTTAAAATTTCTTAATAATACTTTCAAACATCCCTTAACTTACCTTTTGCGATTTATTCTTTTTCTTCTACTTTGCTTTTTTCCTTCAGATGTAATGTTTCCTTACTTGCTAATACATTGGAGATCTGCAATTTGCATGACATCATTTTCTCTAAATATTCATTCCGTAAACCCCTTTGCATGACCAAATTTACTCCTGAGCTCATGTGTGGGTTACAGAACCTAGATTAATGTGTAGTTGAAACACTGGCAATTTTGTGTCCCTTAATGGGTCAAATTTTTTAAAAAAGCAACAACCGAAAACACAAGTCTCTTTTTTCCCCATTTGATGTTTCCACTGTTACAAGGTGAGAGTAAATGCCTTTCAGCCTTAGAAAAGGGCACCCATTTCCTGCAGAGTCTGGAGTGTAGGAGTAAAACTGTGAAGTTGCATTAACTTACTTCATCAACAAACATTTTTGTGCACCTTTCTCAAGTGCCGGCTTCTTTCATGAGTTGGGTCCGGGGAACACAGAGCTCTGCATCTGAAGTCCCAAACCCTGTCCTTCCTGCTGGATTTCTTCCCCAAGGACACCACAGGGGAAGTGCTTGGACTAGACTAGTCTGTTTTGACTAGTTTGGACTGTGTAGACCCTGATCACCATGGTAGAGGCTTGAAGAATACCAAGGTCAAACTGTGAATGCAATTCACATGTTAACTCTTTAGAAATATTGGCGTTGTACTTCAGGTTGAAGTACATTATTGATTACATAGTTTTTGGTTTATTTTATTGGAGAAAAGTTTTAAGGTTCAGATATGATAGCGTGTGACATTGGAGCAAATGTGAAGGCAAAGCTAGAAGAAGGATTCCAGGGAAAGATAGGGACACTGGGAGATTGGGAAAGTAAGATCACATTTTTATGTGGGGAGATTCCTCAAAACAAAACAAATCACAATAAAACAAAGTAATGGAAGACATGAGCTGTAGTCTAATTGCTCAGGGCAGACTCAGTCTGACTCACACTCAGCCTTTTGACTTCTAAAACATGTCTGTTGACCAGTGGTCACTCACTTAAGACATAAAGCAGCTGGGTCTTGTTGTTGAAAGTTTGGTGACCTGGGAATCTTAAACGATAAACAGCTAAATAAAGCTTACCATAAACTAAGCAAAATGTATCTTAATTTAGCCTAGAAATATTTAAGTGAATAGAGCTCTCTGATGAAGCTTGATAAGGTCTTGGGTAATTGGTGTCAGTCCAGCAGAGAAAAGTGCTACAAGTTTGGGTCATTCAAGACTATGATTTATTGGTCTTCATAATTAGAAAACTTTATAGAAGATGAATTTTGTGGGGAGACATAGTTGAATGGTTTATGAGACAATGATGTCAGTAATTGCATATATGTGCAAAAATGCTATAAGAGCAAATGGAGAAAAAAACTCAATGTTCAATATATAATTTTCTTCTTTCTAGGTAAATACGGGTATGCAAGTTTTCTAAAATCACTATTCTGGCACTGTGTCTAATGTGTACAACATAAATACTGCTGGGTGTGACAAAGATCCAACAAAGTATTGATTGTAATTCATGATGTTTTCTCTACAATGAAAGAAGATGAAAATTTTTTGAAGTATGTGATGGTTCAACTGCCCTTATTTGCTTGAAATATTATTATTTCGTTTCTGCCTTCTCTCCCCTTGCATCTAACTAGTTAACAATTTCTGGCAGTTCTTTTACATGCTCTCTCACACACATTCTTTTTCCTCCATCTCCACTGCTGTTGCCTGTTTCAGCCAGCTGCTCCTTAGTATTTCTTCTGGGGATTGTTGCAACTGCATTGCCCTTCATCCAGACCCTCCTCATGTTTCATATCTTAGTTAAAATGTGACATTTTCATTCACTTTATTTTAGCCATCCTGGTAGATGTGAAGTGGTATCTCATTGTGGTTTTAACTTGTGTTTCTTGAGTGAGTAGTGAGTTTGAACACCCTTTTTGTGTTTATTGGACATTTGGATATCTTGTCTGTGAAATGCGTTTGAAATTTCTTGCCAATTTTTCTATTAGGTTGTCTGTCTTATTCTAATTAATTTACAAAAACTTTTTGTATATTATGGTAATAAGCCCTTTGTGAATTGTATGTGTGGTGAGGGTTTTCTTCTGGTCTGTGGCTTGCGTTTTCACTGTCTTCATGGCATCTTTGATAAACAAAATTTACCAATTTTAATATTGTCCAATTAATCAATCTTTCCTTCATAATTATGACATTTTATGTCTTATTTAGGAATTACTGACACAAAAGTCATAAAATAATCTCACATGTTGTATCTTAGAAATTTTATTGTTATTTTTCACATTTAGATGCATAATCCATCTGGAATTGATTATTGCATAGGGTGGGAGGTAGGAGTTAAGTTTCACTTTTTTCCACGTGGATATCAGATTGTCACTATACCATTCATTAAATAAAGGCTTTATGTACTGCTCTATATTGCCACCTTTATCATAAACCGTGTTTTCATATATGAGGGGGTCTTTTTCATGACTCTCTATTCTATTCCATTTGTCTACTTATCATCAAATTCATGCTGTGCTTGTTGATTTTCTTGGAGAGAAAAAGTACTCTTTTGGATTCATCTCAGAAAAACACAAGGATAGTAAAATATATTAACATTTTATATAATTACATATGTTGTTTATTGAGGTATAATTTATATACAGTAAAATTCACTCTTAGCTGTATAACTTTTGACAAATGCATACAGGCATATATACACCAGCATAATCAAGATATAGAAGGTTTCCAACACCCCCCAAATTACCTCAGGCCCCTTGTGGCCAGCACTTTCCTCTACTCTCAGCCCTTGGCAAGCTCTGATCTATTTTCTGTTCGTACAGTGTGTTTTCCAGAGCAGATATTTTTAATCTGGATGAAGCCCAATTTATGAACTTTTCTTTACAGATCATGTTTTGATGTTGTATCTAAGCAATCTTTCCTGATATCACAAAATTCTCCTGCTATTGTTTTACATTTAAGTTTATTATCTGTTTTGAATTTTTTTAAGATGTGAAATGTGAGTCAAAGTTCTGTTTGTTTTTGCATATGGATATTCAATTGTTCAAGTACCACTTGTTGAAAAGACTTTCTTTTCTCCACTGAATTACCTTTGCACCTATGTCAAAACTCAATTGACTATATATGTAGGTCTTTCCTATATCTATTTGCCTTTCCATATCCATTTTAAATTCAGCTTGCAAATTTGTATAAAAATATCCTTCTAGGATTTGATTAGAATTGTATTGAACGGGGCTTCCCTGATGGCACAGTGGTTGAGAGTCCACCTGCCAATGCAGGGGACACGGGTTCGTGCCCCAGTCCGGGAAGATCCCACATGCCGCAGAGCGTCTGGGCCCGTGAGCCATGGCCGCTGAGCCTGCGCGTCTGGAGACTGTGCTCTGCAACGGGAGAGGCCACAACAGTGAGAGGCCCAGGTACCGAAAAAAAAAAAAGAATTGTATTGAATGTATAGGTCAGTTTAAGGACAATTGACATCTTCACAATACTGAGTCATCCAAACCATGAAAACAGTATGTCTTCATTCTCTTATATTTTTAAAATTTTATCAATGTTTTGTAGTTTTCAACACCTAGATCTTGCAAAATACAATTTTGTTAGGTTTATACCTAAATAATTCATGTTTTTGATGCTATTATATACTTTTTTAAAAGTTTAATTTCCAATTGTTCTTTCCTAGCATATAGAAATACAGTTGAATTTTTGTATACTTGCCTAATATCTTATAAACTTTCTAAACTCACATTACTTTTAGTTTCTGTAGATTTTTGGGGGGGGGATTTTATCTGTAAATAATTGCTTTAGTTTGAATGGTTGTGTCCCCTAAAAATTCATATGCTGTAATCTTAACTCCCAAAGGTGGTGATAATAGGATCTGGGGCTTTTGGGAAGTGATTAAGTTACGAAGTTGGAACCCACATGAGTGAGATAAGTGCTCTTGTAAAAGAGGCTCTAGAGAGATCTTTAGCCCCTTCTACCTTGTAAGGATACAATGAGAAGTCTGTACCTGGAAAAGGGCCCTCACCCAACCATGCCAGCACCCCTCATCTTGGAATTCCAGCCCCCAGAACTATGGGAAAAAAATTTGTATTGTTCATAAGCCACCCAGTCTGTGGTATTTTGTAATTACAGTACAAATGGACTAAAATAATAATAATGTGGCCTATGGATAGAGATAGTTTTATTTCTTCTTTACCAATTTATTGGATTTTTATTTCTTTTTCTTGCCTTATTTGCGTTGGCTTGTACCTCTAGTATGATGTTAAATATCATTGGTGAGAACAGATATGCTTGTCTTGTTCCTGATCTTAGGAAGAAAGCATTGTCTTTAACCATTAACTATGATGTTTCAGTAGGTATCTTTGTAGATGTTCCTTATCATGCTAAGGAAGTTTCATTTTGTACTTAGTTTGCTGGGACATTTTTTTTTTAATCAGGACAATATGTTGTATTTTGTTTAAATGCATCTTTCTGCAACAATTGAGATGACTATATACAGTTTTTCTTCTTAATCTGTTGATATGGTGAATTATATTGGCTGATTTGATTTTTTTTTTTTGAATGTCAAATCAGTCTTGCAATACCTAGATAAATCTCACTTGGTCATGAAGTTTGTTCATTTTTAAAATATTGCTGGACTTGATTTGCTTGTGTTTTGTTGGGAGTCTTTTTAGTTATGTTCATGACAGGTAGCCATCTATCGTTATCTTTTCTTATAATATTTTTTTCTGGTGCTGTTGTCAGGGTAATGTTATCCTCATAAAATGAGTTGATAAGTGTTCATTCCTCCTCTGTAATCTGGAAGTTTTATTTTTTAAATTGTATTTCTTCCTTAAATGTTTGATAGCACTTGCCATGAAGTTATCTGGACCAGGAGTTTTCTTTGTTTGCAGATTTTTATGTATGAATTCAAATTCTTTAGTAGGTATAGGACTAATCAGGCTATCGAGTCCTTTTGGAGTGAACTTGGGAAGTTTGTGTCTTTCAAGGAATTTGTCCATCTCATCTAAGTTGTTAAGTCTGTGGGCATAGAGGGTTTTTTTTAAATTTATTCATTCATTTATTTATTTTTGGCTGCATTGGGTCTTTGTTGCTGTGCGCAGGGTTTCTCTAGTTGCGGCGAGCAGGGGCTACTCTTCCCTGTGGTGTGCAAGCTTCTCATTGTGGTGGCTTTCCTTGTTGCAGAGCACAGTCTCTAGGTGCATGGGCTTCAGTAGTTGTGGATGCGGGCTCAGTAGTTGTGGCTTGTGGGCTCTAGAGCACAGGCTCAGTAGTTGTGGTGCATGGGCTTAGTTGCTCCAAGGCATGTGGGATCTTCCCGGATCAGGGCTTGAACCTGTGTCCCCTGCCACCAGGGAAGTCCCAGAGTTCTTTTGGTAATATTCCTTATTATCTTTTGAATGTTTGTGGGGTCTGTAGTAGTGTGTCCTCTTTCATTCATGATATTTGTTATTTATCTATTCTCTTTTTAACCTGGTCATTCTGGTGAGAAATTTATAAATTTTATTGGTCTTTTCAAGAAATCAGTTTTTGGTTTCATTGATTTTTTCCTATAGTTTTTTCTGTTCTTAATTTCACTCATCTCTATTATTTTCTTCCTATGATGGCTCTTGGTTAAATTTCTTCTTCAAATTTTTTTTATGCTGGAAGCTTGGATATTGATTTAGCAACTGGATGCTGTTTTAGCAGCATCTCACAAATTTTGATATGTTGTATTTACATTTTCATTCAATACAAAGTATTCTCTAATTTTCCTTGCAACTCCTTTTTTGATTTATTTATTCAGAAATTTGTTGTTTGAATTTCATGTCTTCACGGATCTTCTACATATATTTGTTATTGGTATCTAATTTAATTTCATTATAGGAGTTAATGTAGAGAAACTGGGTTTGGGTTTTGTAGTTGCTATGGTTATCTTCAGCATGCCAAATCACTCGAATGATGTCTTGTTCGTAGAATGAAGATCTGGTGCCTGAAGTTTTATCTCAATGTTTGCCTTCAACACTTAACTTTTAGCTGCACCATGGTCCTGCCCCTCCCCAAATGGTAGGTGGATGTAGCTTGTTACTCAGTGTTTCCTAGAGCAGGGCAGGAGGGTCTTCTATTTTTCTAGCCCACACTTGGGCTCAAGTAGACCACTGTTACTGGACTTCTGGGAGTGGAGTTTTCTTAGTGATCCTTCTCCTCACAACAAGCAGCCAATTTTCTTCCTGTATCTGTGACAGGTGTTGTGCAGATTTTCTTGCCCTAGTCCAGTGGCAGGAGCCCTCTAATAGTGCTGGTGCAGGATCCTGGCTCAGGACTATTTGCTGCCCTCCACCCACTCCCCACCCCATCCCCCCAGGGATAGAGGTATTTTCTTCTAGCCTTTCAGGAAGCAGGGTCTGTCCTGCTGGAGGTGACAGTGTTTACTGCCCCTCCACCAGAAGTTTGAGCCTTTTGAGAGAAGGGTCCACCAGAGGAGCAGGGCTCCATGCCTTCCAACAGCAGTGGCTCATTCTTTCTTCCAGACGGAGTCTTCCTGCTGTGCCGCCAGTATTTCTTGGGACTCTCAGTTGAACATCTGTCAAATAAAGCCTGAAAGTGTGTGGGAACTCCTTGTGTGTGCGGCTCCCTCTGCTCTCAAGGAAGCATACATGAATGCTGGTTGATTTCTTTTTACCCACTTGAATGGAAGCCTCATCTTCCTCCCATGTTCTGCCACAGCTGGGACCATCTTTGCTCCAGCTGTCCTTGGTGAAGCCTCCTGGGATTTCAGGTTGTTTGGTTGTCCTGCAGTGCCAGGTCTCTGATGGGTTCAAGAAAAGTGATTTTATAGTTTTACATGGCTTTCTCTCATTGTTAGGTAACAAGTGACACTCTTTTTACAGGTTTTTACACCCTAGGTAGAAGCAAAACAAAATTATGTTTCAACGCTTAATCAGAATACATGATTACTCTTCCTGAAGTAATATGACAAATTCTTATTTCTCAGAGATCTAAATTAGCACTTTGAACATAAATGTTAATGATGTCACAGTGTTTTCTAGAGTACTGTACAATGATAATCAATGTTCAGAGTGATGGCACTGAAGCATGAACTGACCCAAGTTGCCATTAGAATCATCAGAAAATATTAAATATAGTTTTAGGATTGTATTTATTTGAATAATATTCTTTGAACAATAGAAGCCTAGGTATGGTATCTATGATTATATTCTATTAATTTTGTCACTAACTGAATTTGAATTTATAAGGTTGTATTTTGTTTTCAGGTAGTTGAAGGCAATAAATACTTAAAATGTTCAGGCAACTGGAGATACTGCCAAGTTTTGTGTAACGTCTGCACAGTCTTTTATGTGCAGTTCATACGCCTTCTCCTCACACTGCATGTTAATTATACTATTGGATACCTTATGGAGAGGAGAAGTCTATGAGTACAAATGAAAGAAATTTTTTAATTCTTTATCTATCTTTTAGGCAAAACTCTCTTCGAATGGAGGTCAAGTTTAACAGGCTAGATTAAAAAAAAAACTAAGCTACAATATTACAAATTACCCAGTTTAATGCTATTTTACTCTTATTAAGATTCATGCCTCTTATCCTTGGAGAAATTATAAGAAACCTGGATTACATCTCATGAAGTAGAGACAATGTCTAATTTTACAATCTGCACAGTATCTAGAAAATTTCAGAATGAAACTTAATGCATTGTTGGAACTCATCAAACATAAATAACTATACTTCATTTGGCAAATGGTGATAGTTCAGCATACATGTATGATTAAGGGTAGTGCTGGACATTCTGTACTTTAAAAATTCCCATAGCTATCAAATACTATAGAGGAAAATCCTTGACATTTATTAATCTTGAAAGAGCATATTCAACATCTGTTTTCTTGTGTGTATGCAGAACATGCTTTAAATGATTACATCAGATGTCTTTTTAAAAAACAAGAGATGATTAATCTTTTACTTACTGTGAAATGAGTCCTAGCATGAATTTCAAGTCTGATTGAGGGGAAAAAACCCTTGGCTACCATGGTTCAATTTTGAGTTCTATGGGGTGACGTATGCTTGTAATACTGTCAAATTTGACTCCTTGATATTATAAGCCTAGGGAGAAATTCAGCTACTTAGGAAAATCAGAGAGAAAAGGCAGCAGGGCAGGATGCAGCTTGACTTTTCTCCTTTCTTCTGCCACAGTGAGACTTCTGCTACTGGGACTAAGGTGAGAACAGGACTCATTTGGATGTCCAGCTGGGTGACAAAGCTAGGGGTGAGGATTTGACCTAGGATACAAATAAAGTTAAATGATTCCTGGTTGGCCAGTACTGACAGGGTCCATATAATGTTGATCATGAAGAAGTTAATCCGTAAAACCTTGGTACCACTGCTCCCAGGGAATGTTGCCTGTGGTTATACAGAAAGTGTTGTAGCAGTAGGGTATGAAGAAAACCCAGTTTTAGTTTACTGTTGATACCAACCAGGGTTCTCAGCCTTCCCCAATCAACAGAAAGTGACCAGAGGCCAGACAAGAAATTCAGGCCAGGCTTTATTGAGGCCCCTCCTGCAGCAGCAGGGCGGGAGAACAAACAACAGGTTCCCTTGCTTGATCGCTCCCTGAGCTGGTTCTTTATCTGGGGTGAGGGTAGGGGTGTGTCCAGGGGTCAGGCTGGAGGGGTGACCTAGGTGTTTTGCCCACCCCTGAGGTGGTGGTGTGTGCAGGGGGCATGCACAGGACCCTGCTTTTTCTCCTGACACCCTGCTTTTGCTCCAGGCTCTTCAGAAGTGGCAGTGGGTTGGGTTTTTTTTTTTGGTCTTTTGTATCTTTTTGTCTGTAAGTTGCCCCAACTGCGCATACATGCGGTTATTTTTAGTCCCATATAGTTGCTTTGAATTTTGTTGCTTGAGGAAAGGTGTGTCCAGGTGCAGCCCTGCAGCAAAGGGTCCCAGGTCCCAGCCTGTCTCACTATCAATAACTGACTGCTCACATCACACGTGGACTTTATAATTCTGTCCATTACTGAAACTCAGAGCCAGTGACCACAGATGCAGAGGTAAAGAGGATGGGGGAGAAAGAGGGAGTGGCAGAGACACACAGAGACTATTCACAAACGTACAAAGAAAAGCAGTGTCTAGTGTGGTGTAGATTACACTCAAGGAAATGATTCCTTGATAAAGACTTGATATTTAAAGTGAAGGTTAAGAATTTGTGATGCACACTAAGGACTGTGCAAAGAGTAATCAAGGCAGTGAAGGGAAAGGCCTGATCAGTGCAAGCCACATGGGATGAGAACAAAGCAAACCTGGAGGGGCAGCTCAGTAGGGCACCAAAGAGAAATCTAGTTGGACCAGAACAGAAATCACACCCTTCACACTGGTGCGGAGGTGCTTCTGCTTCCTCAGAATGAGGAGCTTGATGTGGGTATCGGGGTCTCCTGTATACTCTCTCAATCAGGAATCAACTACTCAGTAATACAATGTACACAGGTCACATCGTGTAGAGTGGCTCTGGCTGCCCTCAAGTCCTTTTTTCTTTTGTCATTTTCTTAAAGTCTTGGGCTCTGTGAACATGGCTGACCATTGCAGTAAAAAGTACATATTTAGGCTGATGTTAAATGTCATCTCTCTGAGGATATTGTTTGAAAATACTCACTTCGTTTGGGTGTTCTGTGCTTTACCCTGGATACATAGCCTACTGTCTCCAAGTCTTTTGGTGATGATCAAATGAGATCATCACAGTCATTCATTTCAAAGCTAGACTGTTTAGGGTACCTGCCTCAATTATAGAAGAAAGAGAACCGTTCAAGTTCACACAGCTACTAAGAGGCTGAGCTGGATGAAAGCCCAGGTTTCTTGACTTCTTATCTCACTGTATTTGCTATAACATTCTATAAATACAATAATAACGTTCAAAAACTCTTTACAAAACCTTGTTAAAAATTTAAAGTAAATTGAGTTGTTATTACTCAGGAATACATATTAACAAATGTGTTTAAGCTATAATTACTCAGGAATACTGTTAACAAATGCGTTTACACCCCCAAAAGAATTTTTGTAGGAATGAAGACATTATGCCTTGTCCTTTGGCTGGATACTCTACCTTCAGAGAATTGTATTAGCTGGGGGTAGTTTCAGCTGTGTGTGTCATAGGTTACAAAATGACATGGTCTTGAACACAAGAAAATCAAATCCAGAGGCAGCAGGCTGGCCATAGCTGCTATCACAGCTCCACCACGTTCGGAGTTCTGAAACCCAGGCTCATTTCAGTCCTCGGGTTGGCTGTCCCCACTGTGGCTCTCGTCCTCATGGTCCAAGAGGCTGCAAGAGCTCTTGCTATCGATACAGCACAATGACAGATACACATTTGTAAAACCATCCGTTCTACCTCAAGGTAACTGATTCATTTTATTTTATTGGCTTCATACTTCTACTCTAATTTACCTATTTCTGGAAATAGGGGGGTAGAGGCAAAACTTCAGAGGGTACTGAAACCACTTGCCTGGGAACAGTTGGGGTAGCGATCTCTGAACAAAGTTTGGATGGGGAGAGTTGTTACTTGGAAACACTTTGATCCTCTTCTGAGCCTTGATTGTAAAACTTCGTGAGGCACAACCAGTGTGGCCCTTGGTCTAGGGCCGAGTTTGCTCCACTTCTGAGGAGACACTTAATGCTCTGTTAGCACGTTTTCCACTCTGCCTGGTGGCAGCACAGACTTCTTCAGACCTGGTGTGAGTCCAGGGCATTGTTCTCTCTGCTGCTTTTGGATGGCAATTTACCCACCTTTGGGCAGTTTCCACACACATACGCATGCCCACATGCACACACGCTGATCAGCGCTCATCTGAGCCCTTGAGGACCTCCGTGGGGCTGTCTCCCCTCCCACACTCGGCCCTTCAGCCCTAGTGACCTGGGCCTCGCAGATGTCCCCTCTGTCTTCTCAGCTTTGGGGACCTGCCGGGCTCAGCCTGGGTTCCCCTCCCTGCACTGTGGCCGGGAAGCTCTCTCTGGGCAGCAAGATGTAGCAAACATGGGACACCACTTCACTCCTCTCTCGGGGATTACTGTCCTGTGCAGCCCAAAGCCCGATCTAACTAGTGTTTCCCTCACTGTTTTCCCATGCAGTTTCTCTCTTCCCCGGTTTGCCACGCAGTCTGCGGCTCATCCTGGGCTGAGCTGGAGGGGTTGGGGGGGTGGGGGGTAAGCGAGGTAAAGGGCTGAGAGGTCTTCTTGGAGGGCACAGCTGTAATCTGATGCTGGGCATCTCCAGCCAGCAGCTCCCTGGCAGGGCGAGCGTGCCTCATTTTTCTTCTGCTTACAGCTCTCCCTTAGCTTCTGGCTTCTGGGGCTCCACCCCTCATGGACTCCTCTGGGGGTCACCTTACCTTTCCAGTTGGCTCTTTTGTGCAGTGTCCCTTTCAAGGAGAACCAATTTGCTCCAGTAAATTTCTCACTTGACTTTTCAGGAGTATGTCACATGCTAGTCTCTGAAACTCTTGAGGTCACAGGTCAAGTTTTTTGAGGGATTCTCTGATCCTGTTCCTCACTTGGTTTACAGAAAGGGGGAATGAAACCCAGGCTCATTTCAGTCCTCGGATTGGCTGTCCCTAGTGTGGCTTGATGTTCTTCTGGGGTATCTTGCATCTGCCTCGACATAGTACTTGGCAAGCGGCACTGTTGCATCATCCGTCTCTCCCACCAGACTGTGAGCCCCATGAGCACAGGAATTTGTCTTCCTTAGTTCGTGTCCTTAGGGCTTAGCTGGTAAGCTAAACAGTCATGAAAGCTAACATTTCTTAAGTACTTGCTTTATCTTAAGCATGTTCTGAGCATTCTACCTAATAACTCTATAAAGTAAGTACTATTGGCATATTTTAGAGATGAGGATACCAGGGACAGAGAAGGTAGGTAGCAGTGCAGCCCAGTTAAGCCTAGATAGTCTGGCCTTAAAGACCACATTTAATTACTTTATTGCCCTCGTAAGGAAAATAATTAACAAATGCGAGTACTTAATAAATTCCTAGAGAATTCACTCTGCAGTTCTTATCTGCTCAACAGAGTAAAGAATCCATTAAGATCTGTTTGTAGGAGGGACCTTCAAGATGGCGGAAGAGTAAGACGCGGAGATCACCTTCCTCCCCACAGATACATCAGAAATTCATCTACACGTGGAACAACTCCTACAGAACACCTACTGAACGCTGGCAGAGGACCTCAGAACTCCCAAGAGGCAAGAAAGTCCCCACGTACCTGGGTAGGGCAAAAGAAAAAAGAATAAACAGAGACAAAAGGATAGAGATGGGACCTGCACCAGTGGGAGGGAGCCGTGAAGGAGGAAAGGTTTCCACACACTAGGAGCCCCTTCGCCGGCGGAGACTGCGGGTAGCGGAGGGGGAAAGCTTCGGAGTAGCGGAGGAGAGCACAGCAACAGGGGTGCGGAGGGCAAAGCGGGAAGATTCCCGCACAGAGGGACGGTGCCGCCGACCGGCACTCAACAGCCCGAGAGGCTTGTCTGCTCGCCCGCCGGGGTGGGCGGGGCTGGGAGCTGAGGCTCGGGCTTCGGTCGGAGTGCAGGGAGAGGACTGGGGCTGGCTGCGTGAACACAGCCTGAAGGGGTTAGTGCGCCACGGCTGGCCGGGAGGGAGTCCGGGAAAAGTCTGGAGCTGCCGAAGAGGCAAGAGACTTTTTCTTGCCTCTTTGTTTCCTGGTGCGTGAGGAGAGGGGATTCAGAGCGCTGCTTAAAGGAGCTCCAGAGACGGGCGCGAGCGTGGCTGAAAGCGTGGACCCCAGAGACGGGCGTGGGATGCTGGGGCTGCTGCTGCCGCCACCAAGAAGCCTATGTGCAGCACAGGTCACTCTCCACACCTCCCCTCCCCGGGGGGCCTGTGCAGCCCGCCACTGCCGGGGTCCCGGTATCCAGGGACAACTTACCCGGGAGAACGCACGGTGCCTCAGGCTGGTGTAACGTCAAGCCGGCCTCTGCCGCCGCAGGCTCGCCCTGCATCCGTACCCCTTCCTCCCCCCAGCCTGAGTGAACCAGAGCCCCCGAATCAGCAGCTTCTTTAACCCCGTCCTGTCTGAGCGAAGAACAGACGCCCTCCGGCGACCTACACGCAGAGGTGGGGCCAAATCCAAAGCTGAGACCCGGGAGCTGTGCGAACAAAGAAGAGAAAGGGAAATCTCTCCCAGCAGCCTCAGGAGCAGCAGATTAAATCTCCGCAATCAACTTGATGTACCCTGCTTCTGTGGAATACCTGAAGACACAACGAATCATCCCAAATCATCCCAAATTGAGGAGGTGCACTTTGGGAACAACTGTAGACTTGGGGTTTGCTATCTGCAACTCACTTGTTTCTGATTTTTAGGTTTATCTTAGTAGATATTTTAGCACTTACTATCATTGGTGGATTTGTTTATTGGTTTGGTTCCTCTCCTTTTTTGTTAAATTATTATTACACATTTTTTAAATAATTTTTTTCTATTTTTTTATTTTAATAACTTTATTTATTTATTTATTTATTTTTCTTTCTTATTTTCTCCCTTTTCTTCTGAGCCATGTGGCTCACAGGGTCTTGGTGCTCCGGCCTGGTGTCAGGCCTGAGCCTCTGAGGTGGGAAAGCCAAGTTCAGGACACTGGACCACCAGAGACTTCCCAGCCCTACATAATATCAATCAGCAAGACCCCTCCCAGGGATCTCCATCTCAACACTAAGACCCAGCTCCACCCAACGTCCATCAAGATCCATTGCTTCATGCCCCATGCCAAACAACTAGCAAGAAAGGAACACAATGCCACCCATTACCAGAGACGCTGCCTAAAATCATAATAAGGTCACAGACACCCCAAAACAGACCACTAGACGTGACGCTGCCCACCAGAAAGACAAGATCCAGCCCCACCCACCAGAACACAGGCACCAGTCCCCTCCACTAGGAAACCTACACAACCCACTGAGCCAAACTTACCCTCTGGGGGCAGACACCAAAAACAATGGGAACTACAAACCTGTAGCCTTCAAAAAGGAGACCCCAAACACAGTAAGTTAAGCAAAATGATAAGACAGAGATATATGCAGCAGATGAAGGAGCAAGGTAAAAACCCACCAGAGCAAACAAATGAAGAGGAAATAGACAGTCTACCTGAAAAAAAAATTCAGAGTAATGATAGTAAAGATGATCCAAAATCTTGGAAATAGAATGGAGAAAATGCAAGAAATGCTTAACAAGGACATAAAAGAACTAAAGAGCAAACAAACAATGATGAACAGCACAATAAATGAAATTTAAAATTCTCTAGAAGGAATCAATAGCAGAATAACTGAGGCAGAAGAAAGGATAAGTGACCTGGAAGATAAAATAGAGGAAATAACTACTTCAGAGCAGAATAAAGAAAAAAGAATGAAAAGAATTCAGGACAGTCTCAGAGACCTCTGTGACAACATTAAACATGCCAACATTTGAATTATAGGGGTCCCAGAAGAAGAAGAAGAGAAAAAGAAAGGGACTGAAAATATATCTGAAGAAATTATAGTTGAAAACTTCCCTATTATGGGAAAGGAAATAGGCAATCAAGTCCAAAAAGCACAGAGGGGCCCATATAGGATAAATCCAAGGAGAAACATGGCAAGACACTTATTAATCAAACAATTAAAAATTAAATACTAAGAAAAATATTAAAAGCAGCAAGGTAAAAGCAACAAATAACATACAAGGGAATCCCCATAAGGTTAACAGCTGATCTTTCAGCAGAAACTCTGCAAGCCAGAAGGGTGTGGCAGGACATATTTTAAGTGATGTAGGGGAAAGACCTACAACCAACATTATTCTACTCAGCAAGGATCTCATTAAGATTTGATAGAGAAATTAAAATCTCTGCAGACAAGCAAAAGCTAAGAGAATTCAGCACTACCAAACCAGCTTTACAACAAATGCTACAGGAGCTTCTCTAGGCAGGAAACACAACAGAAGGAAAAGACCTACAATAACGAACACAAAACAATTAAGAAAATGGTAAAAGGAACATACATATCGATAATTACCTTAAATGTAAATGGATTAAAATCTCCAACCAAAAGCCATAGACTGGTTGAATGCATACAACAACAAGACCCATATATATGCTGTCTACAAGAGACCCACTTCAGACCTAGGGACACAGAATGAAAGTGAGGGGATGGAAAGTGATATTTCATGCAAATGGAAATCAAAAGAAAGCTGAAGACGCATTTCTCATATCAGACAAAATAGACTTTTAGATAAAGACTATCACAAGAGACAAAGAAGGACACTACATAATGATCAAGGGATCAACCCAAGAAAATATAACAATTGTAAATATTTATGCATCCAATATAGGAGCACCTCAATACACAAGGTAAATGCTAACAGCCATAAAAAGGGAAATTGACAGTAACACAATCACAGTAGGGGACTTTAACACCCCATTTTCACAAATGGACAGATCATCCAAAATGAAAATAAATAAGAAAACACAAGCTTTAAATGACACATTCAATAAGATGGACATAACTGATATTTAAAAGACATTCCATCCAAAAACAACAGAATACACTTTCTTCTCAAGTGCTCATGGAGCATTCTCCAGGATAGATCATATCTTTGGTCACAAATCAAACCTTGGTCAATTTAAGAAAATTGAAATCATATTAATTATCTTTTCTGACCACAATGCTATGAGACTAGGTAGCAATTACAGAAAAAAACTGTAAAAAATAAAAACATATGGAAGCTAAACAATATGCTACTAAATAACCAAGAGATCACTGAAGAAATCAAAGAGGAAATCAAAAAATACTTAGAAACAAATGACAACAGAAACACAATGACCCAAGACCTATAGGATGCAGCAAAAGCAGTTCTGAGAGGGAAGTTTATAGCAATATGATCCTACCTCAAGAAACAAGAAAAATCTCAAATAAACAACCTAAGCCTACACCTAAAGCAAAAACCCCAAAGTTAGCAGAAGGAAAGAAATCATAAAGATTAGATAAGAAATTAAGAAAACAATAGCAAAGATCAACAAAACTAAAAGCTTGTTCTTTGAGAAGATAAACAAAATTGATAAACCATTAGCCAGACTCATCAAGAAAAAAAAGGGAGAAGACTCAAATCAACAGAATTAGAAATGAAAAAGGAGAAATAACAACTGACACTGTAGAAATACAAAGGATCATGAAAGATTACTACAAGCAACTATATGCCAATAAAATGGACAACCTGGAAGAAATGGACAAATTCTTAGAAAAGCACAACCTTCCAAGACTGAACCAGGAAAAAATAGAAATTATAAACAGACCAATCCCAAGCACTGAAATTGAAACTGTGATTAAAAATCTTCCAACAAACAAAAGCCCATAACTAGATGGCTTCACAGGTGAATTCTATCAAATGTTTAGAGAAGAGTTAACACCTATCTTACTCAAACTCTTCCAAAATACAGCAGAGAGAGGAACACTCCCAAACTCATTCTACAAAACCACCATCACCCTGATTCCAAAACCAGACAAAGATGTCACAAAAAAAGAAACCACAGGCCAATATCACTGATGAATATAGATGCAAAAATCCTCAACAAAATACTAGCAAACAGAATCCAACAGCACATTAAAAGGATCATACACCATGATCAAGTGGGGTTTATCCCAGGAATGCAAGGATTCTTCAACATACACAAAGAAATCAATGTGATACAGCATATTAACAAATTGAAGGATAAAAAACATATGTTAATCTCAATAGATGCAGAAAAAGCTTTCAAAATAATTCAACACCCATTTATGATAAACACTCTCCAGTAAGTTGGCATAGAGGGAACTTACCTCAACATAATAAAGACCATATGTGAAAAACCAACAGACAATATCGTTCTCAATGGTGAAAAACTGAATGCATTTCCTCTAAGATCAGGAACAAGGCAAGGTTGCCCACTCTCACCACTATTAATCAACATCGTTTTGGAACTTTTAGCCACAGCAATCAGAGAAGAAAAAGAAATAAAAGAATCCAAAGCAGAATATATGAAGTAAAACTTTCACTGTGTGCAGATGACAAGATACTATACATAGAGAACACTAAAGATGCTACCAGAAAACTAGCTGGAGGAATCAGGCTCCCTGCTTCAGACTATACTACAAAGCTACAGTAATCAAGACAGTATGGCACTGGCACATAGACAGAAATATAGATCAATGGAACAGGATAGAAAGCCCAGAGATAAACCCACGCACATATGGTCACCTTATCTTTGATAAAGGAGGCAAGAATATACAATGGAGAAAACACAGCCTCTTCAATAAGTGGTACTGGGAGAACTGGACAGCTACATGTAAAAGAATGAAATTAGGACACTCCCTAACACCGTACACAAAAATAAACTCAAAATGGATTAAAGACCTAAATGTAAGGCCAGAAACTATCAAACTCTTAGAGGAAAACATAGGAAGAACACTCTGACATAAATCACAACAAGATCTTTTTTGACCCACCTCCTGGAAATGGAAATAAAAACAAAAATAAACAAATGGGACCTAATGAAACTTAAAAGCTTTTGCACAGCAAAGGAAACCATAAACAAGACAAAAAGACAACACTCAGAATGGGAGAAAGTGTTTGCAAATGAAGCAACTGACAAAGGATTAATCTCCAAAATATACAAGTAGCTCATGCAGCTCAATATCAAAAAAACAAACAACCCAATCCAAAAATGGGCCAAAGAACTAAATAGACATTTCTCCAAAGATGATATACCGATTGCCAGTAAACACATGAAAGGATGTTCAACATCAATAATCATTAGAGAAATACAAACCAAAACTACCATGAGGTATCACCTCACACCGGTCAGAATGGCCATTATGAAAAAGTCTACAAACAATAAATGCTGGAGAAGGTTTGGAGAAAAGGGAACCATCTTGCACTGTTGGTGGGAATGTAAATTGATACGGCCACTATGGAAAACAGTATGGAGGTTCCTTAAAAGACTAAAAACAGAACTACCATATGACCCAGCAATCCCACTACTGGTCAAATACTCGGAGAAAACCATAATTCAAAAAGAGTCATGTACCACAAAGTTCATTGAAGTACTATTTACAATGGACTTAAGGACACGGGGAAGGGGAAGGGTAAGCTGGGGCCATACCAAGTGAGAGAGTGGCATGGACTTATATATGCTACCAAATGTAAAATAGATAGCTAGTGGGAAGCTGCTGTATAGCACAGGGAGATCAGCTCGGTGCTTTGTGACCACATAGCGGGGTGGGATAGGGAGGGTGGGAGGGAGACACAAGAGGAAGGGTATATGGGGATATGTGTATACGTATGGCTGATTCACTTTGTTATACAGCAGAAGCTATCGCACCATTGTAGAGCAATTATAGCCCAATAAAGATGTTGGAAAAACAAAACCAAAACAGTTTGAGACTGCAAGTCAAAACTGGAGCTTAACCAAATACAGATTAAGATAACTTCAAAAAGCTATCTTAAACTAAGGCCAGTAGCTGATCATTGTGAGTGTGCCACTAGCTGTTCAGGTTTTGGAATATCAGTACTATGTGGCTAAAACACTTCATATTTGGAAACCAGTCAACTATCATAGGACTGCTGGGGGCAGAGCTTGGGAGGTGGGCGTGTTGTAAAACTTGGGTTAATTCTAAGAAATGTCTTGATGCAGTAATATCAGCCATGATTCTGGGCTGTGCACTTGGGTTCTTTCATCCAGTCCAAACTCATTGGCAGCCAAAGCATTCTTTCTGTTTGTTGTCATTTAATTTTATTCTAGCAGCACTTTCTACTATGATGAGTTTTCTCACTTTTGGCTACTGAAATGGGGAAAAGAAACTGAGCTCTAAATTTCTTTTCATAGCTGTGGAATCCAATTTGAAAACACCAGTGGATTAAAAATTTATAGAATTATATTGTATAAGTCTTAAGGCTTATATCAAGTGGGAATGATTGAGATTGAGGTTAAAAATGAACTAATTTAAACATGTATGGGAACACCATGGAAATATTATTTAATGAGCGCACAGCTTCTATGCCACAAATTATTTTAAAATATTTGACATTTAATAAAGTCCAAGCTCAGTGTAACCAGTATTTTCCCCCCTTATTTATTTTTAAACCATATGTAAATTTTAATGTTTTGAACTCATTTGGCCATGTCATCAAAATTCCGTTTTGTAAGAATTACATTGCATCCAAGTAGTGTATTTGAAAATAATTTTTTAAAATTATATCTCTTTTTCCCTTGTTAAATGGGACCATATTTTTCTTCTGGCAGATGAATTCCAACACAAAGAGATTTGTTTTATTGATAATTCTATAACTATGGACTCCACATTATTTTATTATACTAAAAAATAAATTTCTTCTTATTATAAAAATAATTTTGCTTACTGTCTGCATTTAGAGAACACTTCACTAGTGGGAATAATAGGTAGGACTTAGTGATTGTGAATATAATCATAAAGATTCACAGAATTATTGTGTAAATTATAAACTGAAAGTCTCAAGCTAAATCCTACTTTTGACACATGAAATAGGATCTAACTAATATTATTAAGAGCATACTATATGTTAGGCAGTGGGCTCAAACTTTACATGTAATTTTAAAGCATTTTATTTTTAGATTCTTCTGAGATGAGCATTCATAAAAGAGACAGCCAAGATTCAGTCTGGTTAGGTAATTGCCAAGGCCATGCACAGAGTAAGTGGTAAAATCAGGATTTGGACTACAATACTCCACTTCTAAAACTGATTCTTTGTTGCAAAAAATAATTCCCATCTGCTTTAATTATTGTGGCTAAAATAGAAATGTATTATTGATTTTATTAGAGATTAAATCAATTTGAATACAAGCTATACTCCATATATATTATAATTAAAGATGTAGTATACCCATTAACCTGGGCATATTTGCCAAGATAAATATCACTATTCTTTAGTTAGGTAACTTCTTAAATTTACTTATTAAATATTTATTAAGTGCCTACTCTATGCAAGTAAATTATTATTAAAAATAATATTGATTCCTGAATAGTCCTGAATTCTGCTCATGGGAAATTCCTGAATTTCCCATGGAGAGAATCAAGCCCATGGGAAAGAACCATACAATTGAGGCAAGATGTCCCCAAACACCCAGACTCCATCTCCCAGGTTGGACTGTAGACTGATGCCAAGAGGAGCTGGGGGCAGCATGGGCATCCCTGAGAGACTCAGTCCAAAGGGCCTACATCACGAGGCTTTGGGAAGGGGGGTGTGGGGCAGGAAGGTTGGAGAAAAAAAGCAAGTTAAGGAGGAATAAATTCAAGGTGAAAGAGTCTATCACAAAACTTTTCACAGAGAGTACCAATTAGTTTTAACAAAGAATTAGTCTTAGCAGATAACAACAGCCAAATTACTGCTACCACTACACTACTGGAGGGATAGCTATAATGTTAAGCTACAGAGAAAATTTTCTCATCTAATTTTATTTTTCTGTAGTAGTGGGTAGAGGTCAAATCATGCTATGGTAAAAAAACAGCCCTCAAATCTCAGTAGCTTAAAACAACCAAAGTTTATTTCTTGCTCATGCTACATGTTCAGTGCAGGTTGGGGGAGGGAGGGCTTATTTTAGTAACTCAGGAACCCATATGGTGGCAGGTTCATCTTTACGTGTGGGAAAAGCTGGAGAGTTACTTCTATTAACATCCATTTTCCAAGTTGATCACGTGGCCTGCTAAATTTCAAAGAGGCAGGAAGCACAACCACAGAAACAGAAGGGCACCAGAAATCCACCAGCAGTATAATGTCTGCTACAGCACCTAACTTGTGTTTGTTTTTTGGTTTTTGTTTTTTTGAGTTGTTGGAGTTTTTTTTAAATAAAATTGTTAAAAATTCAAGTATAGTTGAATTATAATATTATATAAGTTACAGGAGTACTATATAGTTATTCACAATTTTTAAAGCTTATACTCCATTTATAATTATTATAAAATATTGGCTATATTTCCCATGTTTTACAGTATATCCTTGTAGCTTATTTTATACCTAACAGTTTGTACCTCTTAATCCTCTACCACTATCTTGCCCCTCCTCCCTTCCCTCTCTTCACTGGTAACCACCAGTTTGTTCTCAATATCTGTGAGTCTGCTTCTTTTTTTTATATACACTATTTTGTTGTATTTTTTTAGATTCCACATATAAGTGATATCATATAGTATTTGTCTTTCTCTGTCTGACTTATTTCACTTAGCATAATGCCCTCCAAGTCCATCCATGTTGCTGCAAATGGCAAATTTTCATTCTTTTTTATGCCTGAGTAGTGTTCCATTGCATGTATGTGTGTGTGTGTGTGTGTGTGTGTGTGTGTGTGTGTGTATACACCACATCTTCTTTATCCATTCATCTGTTAATGGACACTAAGGTTGCTTTCGTATCTTGGCAATTGTGAATAATGCTGCTATGAACATTGGCGTGCATGTATCTTTTCAAATTACTGTTTTTGTTTTTAATGAATGAACAAATTCATCCAGAATTTGTGATAATTTAGAATTGATTTGGAATGAAAAATAATTAGAATAATCATGTATAGATCAAATTCAGTTAATAAGTAAGTGAATTTATTCATGTTAAATATGCACTTCTTAGTGTTAAAATTGCAATCTGATATGTGATTTATATTGTACATTAAATGATTCAATATGTACACTTAAAATAGCTTCTGCCAGGATCACAGTATTATTTTAGTAATCTTCTGGTAGTTGTGCTAGCTAGATGTTACATGTGTTAGTTGGTAGTTAGATGGTTTCATTTCCACCAGCCATGCTGATTCCATCTTCCTCTCTATTAATTTTATCTCTTCTCCAGTCTATTACATGGATTTAAAAACCTCTGTTTTTTTCCTCTCTTTGTTCTCATAAATTAACTTACAGGGTCAAGACAAGACCACTTTCAGTAATGTAGCAGAAGAAATAGAGAAATTTAACCTGGGTATGTCTCATTTGCAAATGAAAACCAAAACTTTGTGTTTTTCCTGTGGCCTCACCATCTGTAGTAAAGCTGTATGGAAGGAGGCCAGAAACTAAAACAAAGATAGGTGTTGGAAACTATGAGAAGATTTTTTTAACCCTGGAGATTACTCTATTTTGTTTAAACAAAGCCTTTCTTTTCCCAATCATCCTTGGCAAGCATTAAAATTTCCAGTATTTGAGCTGAATTGCTGAGAGCATTTGAATTCAAATGTTAATAGCTGAGAAAAATTATTTTGTTTTCCTATAAAATAATAATAGTTTGCCACATTCTTAAAAGTGCTTCTTGATCTAAAATATTTCACATGTCTTGGGCCAAAGGTTCTTTCTGTCCCCCTGGGAGAAAGCACATCTAATATGATGGTGGGAGTCGATGAGAAAACACTACTAATTTAAAACATTGTTTGTAAGTTTTAATAATTTTTTTGAAAAGGAAAATCAAAGCAAAATACCTCTACAATAGCCACATTATTGTAGAGATTGTAAGTGGTAAAAGCATTGTTTGAAAAGAATATATTCAGGTGTGCTGACAAAGGGGCAAAAGTTTGTATAAATGGTATGGAAATAAGGTAAAACACTTGGATAAAACACATGGAGCAAAATTATGGCATTTGGTATTTTCTGTGTTTGTTTATTAAGTAGTTATTATTTTATTTTCCTCCAACTTCAATGCTCTAAAATCATTAAGAGCTCCCTAAGAGATTTAAGAATAATTACAAAAAACAATGACTCAGAGAAAACTATAAATAACAAAAACTGAATCTACTCCTTAAGACTATGCAGTGTAATTAACTATTTTCCTTGGAGAATAAACTCTAACAAGTGCCTTGGCAGTTGTGTTCACTTGTATTATTTATTTGTCTCTCTGTGGCAACCAGACTTCACACCAGCTCAATAGTGAGGTAGTTGGCAATTGTTTCCTTGAAAAAGTCATTCTGAAAGTTCTTCTACTAAAATAACTTTTTGGACACTACATTCAATTAAAATTTTTGAGAAAAACAAATTCTTGTATGAGTCATATAGATGACTAATGAAATTTAATTATACCTACATTCTTTATATTTTATTATTATTTTGGAGTTTTAAGGAAATTTACTAAACTCAGTAGATTTACCAGTAGCCCTAGATGGTAGGGATGGTGGGTGAACTCAAATTTCTCTTTTTCCTTTTAACATTTTTGTTCCAAGACCTACTACAGTCAAAACTATTTGAACATTAGCAGTGAAACTTGCTGGAAGAGATAAAGTTTTACTAGTTGCTATTTAACATTCTACCCATTACCAAAGCACTTGATAGTTGAATACAATCAACTCTATATATATTATTCTGGAATGGAGATGATTCTCCTAAAACAGCAGTTCTCAAATTTGAAAGTGTTTCAGACTTACCTGAAGAGCTTGCTAAAAATGGATTTCTGGGTCCTACCTCCAGCATTCTGATTCAGGAGGTCTGGGCGGAGATCTAGAATTTGCATTTCTAACAATTTCCCAGGTGATGCTGCTGCTGCTGGTCCAGGGACCACACTCAGAGACCTGTTCTAGAATATCCTACCAGTCTCTGCAGGTCATACAAACATATCCAAAGGAATTTAAGTCTAGATATTGGATCATGTGCAATGATTAGTTTCACTCTTGTTTTGTGCAAGTCATGATTATGGTATAACAAGGACTATTACATTTTTTAAGTACAATGGGTAATTCAGTCAGGGTTTCTGTTCTGAATGTTGTATGTATGTATGCACATAGGTATGTATGTTAAGGGACTCACCTGATGAGCTGGTACCCCAGATTTCAGAGGAGAGCAGAACTAAAACCTTGAATTGAGAAAGTTGGAATCATCCAGTGGTGCCTCAAAGTGTCATTTGTTAGTGATCTACAGCTCTGTTGTGGGTTTCATCTCATACCAGCAACCACATCTAAGAGGAAGATCCTCAGCAAGGAAAGCTGAATAAGGAAAAAGACTCAGCTTAAAGAAGTTGATACTTGCCCTTAAATTATATAAGCTGTCCAAAATGAATATTTTCCAGATGCTAAGGAAATAAGGCATACTCTTTCAGCTGAGTGTAATAAAAGCAAAGAATACTTTTTCATATTTATGACAGAGAAAAACTGGACCTTGAGGGTCAAGAAGTGCAAGTACAAGGGAATCGAAGTGATAGATGCCACAAGGAAAGGCAAGAACTCAGGGAGAATGTTGCAGAACAATTAAATCTCACACTCAGACATTTCCCATCAGAGAGTTCCTTTACACAATCCTCAGAGAGTTTTTGCATTTTTATATGAGGAATCCATTTATTTATACCATACTGGGAGATCTAGGTTCCCCTGTTCCTGATCAGGCTTTTCCAGGTTCTTCCACTAGGGAAGAGTGCATTTTATTGCCTCAAAGTCATAATATACAAAGGTTGTGGTCAGCAAATATTTGTTTAACAGCTACTTGTTCTACATGCTGGGTATATTAGAGAAGGAGACACACAATCCCCCTGTCCTGAAAGAGCTTACATTTTAGTGAGGTAGACAGACAAGTGAACAAACTATTACAATGGTCTATTAAATGCTATGATGAGGGAATAAAAGGAGTACTAAAATAAACACATGGAATATCAGGTAAGGCTTTATAGAACAAGTTCAATGAAGGCTGACACCTGAGGATAAAAGGGAGAAATAGGAACTGGACAGCCAAAAGGGTAAGGCAGAAATAAGACAGTGCCTAAAACGCCAGCACTGAATGTTATCACAATGAACAAAGGGAAGAAAACGATAGAAAAAATCAATAAAACTACAACCTGCTTCTTTGAGAAGATAAACAAAATTGATAAACATTTAGCCAGAACCATCTAGAAAAAAAGGGAGAGGACACAAATCAATAAACTTAGACATGAAAAAGGAGAAGTAACAGCTGACACCAGAGAAATAACAAAGGATCATATGAGACTACTACAAGCAACTCTATGCCAATAAAATGGACAACCTGGAAGAAATGGACAAATTCTTAGAAAGGTACACTTTCCAAGACTGAATCAGGAAGAAATAGAAAATATGAACAGACCAATCACAAGTAATGAAATTGAAACTGAGATTAAAAATCTTCCAACAAATAAAAGTCCAGGACCAAATGGCTTCACATGTGAATTATATCAAATATTTAGAGAAGAGCTAACATCCATCCTTCTCAAACTCTTCCAAAAAATTGCAGAGGAAGAAACACTCCCAAGTTCATTCTACAAGGCCACCATCATCCTGATACCAAAACCAGACAAAGGTAGCACTAAGAAAGAAAATTACAGACCAATATTACTGATGAACTTAAATCATCAATAAAATACGAGCAAACAGAATCCAACAACACATTAAAAGGATCATACACCATGATCAAGTGGGATTCATCCCAGGAATGCAAAGATTCTTTAACATACACAAATCAATCAACATGATACACCACATCAGCAAATTGAAGAATAAAAACCGTATGATCATCTCAATAGATGCAGGAAAAGCTTTTGACAAAATTTAACACCCATTTATGATAAAAACTATCCAAAAAGTGTGCATAGAGGGAACCTACCTCAACATAATAAAGGCCATATATGACAAACCTACAGCTAGCATCATACTCAACAGTGGAAATCTGAAAGCATTTCCTCTAAGATCAGGAAAAAGACAAGGATGTCCACTCTCACTGATTTTATTCAACATAGTTTTGGAAGTCCTAGATACAGCAATCAAAGAAACAGAAATAAAAGGAATATAAGTTGGAAAAGAAGAAGTAAAATAGTCACTGTTTGCAGACAACATGATACTATACATAGAAAATTCTAATGATGTCACCAGAAAACTACTAGAGCTAATCAATGAATTTGGTAAAGTTGAAGAATACAAAATTAATGCATAGAAATCTCTTGCACTCTTATACACTAACAACAAAAGATCAGAAAGAGAGATTAAGGAAACAATCTCATTTACCATTGCAACAAAAAGAATAAAATGCCTAGGAATAAACCTACCTAAAGAGGCAAAATACCTGTACTCAGAAAACTATAAAATACTGATGAAAGAAATCAAAGATGACATAAACAGATGGAGAGATATACCATGTTCCTGAATTACAAGAATCAGTATTGTGAAAATGGCTGTACTACCCAAAGCAATCTACAGGTTCAATGCAATCTCTATCAAATTACCAATGGCATTTTTCACAGAATTAAAACAAAAAATTGTACAATTTGTATGGAAACACAAAAGACCCCGAATAGCCAAAGCAATCTTGAGAAAGAAAAACGGAGCTGGAGGAATCAGGCTCCCTGACATCAGACTATACTACAAAGCTATAATAATCAAGACAGTATGGCACTGGCACAAAAACTGAAATATAGATCAATGAAACAGGAGAGAAAGCCCAGAGATAAACCCACACACCTATGGTCACTTAACCTTTGACAAAGGAAGCAAAAATAAGAAATGGAGAAAAGACAGTCTCTTCAATAAGTGATTCTGGGAAAACAGCTACATGTAAAAGAATGGAATTAAAACACTCCTTAGCATCACATACACAAATAAACTCAAAATATATTAAAGACCTAAACATAAGGCCAGACACTATAAAACTCTTAGAGGAAAATATAGGCAGAACACTCTTTGACATAAATTGCAGCAAGATCTTTTTTGACCCACCTCCTAGAGTAATGAAAATAAAAGCAAAAATAAACAAATGGGTCCTAATTAAACTTAAAAGCTTTTGCACAGCAAAGGAAACCTTAAACAAGACGAGAAGACAATCCTCAGAATGGGAGAAAATATCTGCAAATGAAGCAACTGACAAAGGATTAATCTCCAAAATATACAAACAGCTCATGCAGCTCATTAACAAAAAAAAACCCAAAAACCCTATCAAAAAATGGGCAAAAGACTTAAATAGACATTTCTCCAAAGAAGATATACAGATGGGCAAGAGGCACATGGAAAGATGCTCAACATCACTAATTATTAGAGAAATGCAATTCAAAACTACAATGAGACATCACCTCACACCAGTCAGAATGGCCATAATCAAAAAGTCTATAAACAATAACTGCTGGAGAGGTTGTGGAGAAAAGAGAACCCTCTTACCCTCTTGGTGGGAAAGTAGATTGATACAGCCACTATGGAGAACAATATGGAGGTTCCTTAATAAACTAAAAATAGAACTACCATATGACCCAACAATCCCACTCCTGGGTATATACCCATCAGCAGTGTAGGAGAGTTCTTGTTGCTCCACATCCTTGCCAACATTTGGTATGGTTAGTCTTTTTTTTTTTAATGTAGCTATTGTAATAAAGGTGTGGTGATTTTAATTTGTGGTTTTAAGTTGCATTTCCCTAACAACTAATAATGTTGAACATCCTTTCAGATTCTTCTTTATCATTCATAGACCGTCTTTGGTGATGTGTCTGTTCAAGTATTTTTGTCTTTTATTGGATTGTTTTCTTATTATTGTCTCAATAGTTTTAAAAAAATATGTATTTGGAACATAAGTCTTTCATAAGATATGTAATATGAAAACATTTCTCCTAGTCTGTGGCTTTTCTTGTTATTTGCTTCACAAAGTCTTTTGGGGTGGGGAGAGGTAAGAAGGAGGGTTCTTTTTGGGAGCAATGGATATGTTCACTATCTTGATTATTGTGATAGTCTCACAGGAGTATAATATGTCAAACCTTATCAAATTGTATACTTTAAATGTGCAATTTTATCTGTAAATTCTAACTCAATAAAGTCATTAAAAATAAAAAGAAGAAAAAACTCAGTCGTCCACTGTGCTAAGACTTTCTGATAAGCTGACAAGAAAAGTCAGAAAGTCTTATGAGATCATCACCTACATTGGAACTGGTCATCTAAATAAATTGACCCCCAAATATGAGCAGAAAGTGCAAGAACAAGCCAGGCTAAAAAGGCGGTTTTAAGTAGAGTGATCATATATCCCAGTTTGCCAAGGACAGTTCCAATTTTCACCTGTTGTCTGGCATAATTATTAATTAAATGTCCTTTCATTCTCAAAAGTGTCCTGATTTGGAAACAACAAATTATAAAGTCACTCTACTCTCAGGCAATCTAGGAAGTTGTGATCACCGTCCCAGGTAGTTAAGACAGAAAACCAAACTGAAAATCACCCAGGTAACTATTTCAAAAAGAATTTCAAATTGGTTTCAGAGCATCTAGGAAGATCTGTTAACCAAAATAAAATTTGATTTCCAAAATACAAATAAAATTTTTAAAGCAAGACATAGTTAGACTTTAAATGAAAAATCAAAATATGAACAAAAGGCTCAACATCCATTTCAAGGACCCATAGCATGTACAATCAGTCATTTAGCAACCACAAACTGTCAGAGACTGAGCTGGCTGCTGGGAATACATATGAATGAGGAGCATGGGCACATAGGATGGCTGTAAAGCAGACAATCTTTATTTCTGTTTTTTTAAATTGTATTTTATTGGAGTATAGTTGATTTACAATGTTGTGTTAGCTTCAGGTGTACAGCAAAGTGAATGTTATACATATCCATATATCCACTCTTTTTTAGATTATTTTCCCATATAGATCATTACAAAGTACTTAGTAGAATTCCCTGTGCTATACAGTATGTCATTATTAGTTATCTATTTTATATATAGTAGTGTGTATCAGTCAATCCTAATCTTCCAATTTATCCCTCCCCCCCTTATTTCCTGGTAGCCATAAGTTTGTTTTCTACATCTGTAACTCTATTTGTTTTGTAGATAAGTTCATTTGTACCCTTTTTTTTTAGATTCCACATGTAAGAGATATCATATGCTATTTGTTGTTCTCTGTCTGACTTCACTCAGTCTGACAATCTCTAAGTCCATCCATGTTGCTGCAAATGACATTATTTTGTTCTTTTTTATGGCTGAGTAATATTCCATTATATATATGTATCACATCTTTATCCATTCCTCTGTTGATGGATATTTAGGTTGCTTCCATGTCCTGGCTATTTTAAATGGTGCTGCAGTGAACATTGGGGTGCATAGTGGCTGTACCAGTTTACAGATAAATGTAAAGGAATGAAATTGGAACACTCCCTAGCACCAGAGACAATCTTTAAAAGACATGCAGAGATTGGGCCAGCTAGATCTAATGGTGAGATTATTTTTTTCCATTTTTAAAATTAGGTTGTCCATCTGTTTCACATTGATTGTAGCTGTTGTTATTGAAATATACATACAATATTGGTTTCAAGTGTACAACATAGTGGTTCAACATTTATATACATTATGAAATGATCTCCACAATAAGTCTAGTTACCAACTGTCACCATACAGAGTAATTATTCCCTGTGCTGTACATTACATCCCCATGGCTTATTTATTGTATGACTGGAAGGTTGTACTTCATAATCCCCTTCATCTATTAATATTTTGTCCATTCCCCCATCCCCCTTCCCTCTGGCAACCACCAGTTTGTTCTCTGTATCTATTCGTCTGTTTCTGTTTGAGTTTTTAGTTTCTACATATAAGTGAAATCATATGGCATTTGTCTTCCTTTAACTTCCTTCCCTTAGCATAATACCCTCAAGGTCCATCCATGTTATCACAAATGCAAGATTTTATTCTTTTTTATGGCTGAGTAATATTCCATTATATGTATACCGGATCTTCTTTACCCATTCATCTTTTGATGGACACTTAGGTTGCTTCCATATCTTGGCTACCATAAATAATGCTGTGATGAACATAAGAGTGCATATATCTCTTCAAATACATGTTTTTGTTTTCTTCAGAAAAATACCCAGAAGAGGAATTGCTGGATCATATAGTAATTCTATTTTTAATTTTTGAGAAATCCCCATACCATTTTCCATATGGTTGTATCAATTTACTAAGAGTGCATGAGGAGTTCCTTCTTTCTACAACCTCACCAATACTTATTATTTGTTGTCTTTTTGATAACAGCCATTCTGACAGGTGTGAAATAATATCTCATTGTGCTTTTGATTTATTTTCCCCTGATAATTAGTGATATTGAGCATACTTTTTCTTTTTTGACTTATAACAACAAAAGTTTATTTATTCTCTCACAGTTCTGGAGGCCAGAAGACTGAAATCAAGACATTGGCAGGGTCATACTCCCTCTGGATGTTCTGGGGGAGCCTCCATTCCTTGCCTCTCCCACCTTCTGGTGGTTGCTGGCTTCCGTGCCTTGTGGTCACATCACTCCAATCTCTTCTTCCATCTTCTATCACTTTAAAGGAACTTTCATTGAATTTAGGGCCCATCTGAATAACCCAGCCTGATATCATCTCAAGACACTTAAATCGATTACATCAGTAAATAAGGTAACATTTACAGATTCCAAGGGGTAGGATGCAAACATACCTCTTGGCGGGGGGCAATCATTCAATCCATTACAGAGAGTATTCCATTCAGAGGATCTCTGGAAGAAAACAAAACTTTTTAAATTAAAGTATAATTGACCTACAACACTGTTTTAGATCCAGGTGTACAGCCTAGTGATTCAATATGTCTGTACATTACAAAATGATCACCATGATGTCTAGTTACCATCTGTCACCAAACAAAGATGTTAAAGTAATATTGACTGTATTCCCCATGCTATACACTTCATCTGTGTGACATTTATTTTATAACTGGAACTCTGTACCTCTTAATCTCCCTCACCTATTTCACTGATCCCAACATCCCCCTCCCCTCTGGCAACAACGTGTGTGTTTTCTGTATCTATAAATCTGTTTCTGTCTTGTTATATTTGTTCATGTGTTTTGTTTATTAGTTTCCACATATAAGTGAAATCTTATAGTATTTGTTTTCTCTGTCTGACATTTCATTTAGCATAATACCCTCTAGGCCCATCCATATTGTCACAAAGATTTTATTCTTTTTATGGCTGAATAATATTCCATTTATATTTGTATAAAGAGTGGTATATATATACATACACCACTATTTTTTATCCATTCATCTAACAATGAACATAGGTTACTTCCATATCTTGGCTATTGTAAATAATGTTGCAAAGAATATAGGGGTACACATATAAAAACATAAACTTAGTGTTTTTATTTTCTTTGGAAAAATCCCCAGAAGTAGAATTGCTGCTTCATATGGTAGTTTTCTTTTTAATTATCTGAGAAACTTCCATACAGTTTTCCATAGTGGGTGCACCAATTTACATTTCCACCAAATGTGTACTAGTGATCCCTTTTCTCCACATCCTCACCAACACTTGTTGCTTGTAGTTTTTTTGATAATAGCCATCTGACAGCTATGAGGTGATATTTCATTGTGCTTTTGATTTGCATTTCCCGGATGATTAGTGATATTGAGCATTTTTTCATGTGTCTGTTGGCCATTTGTATGGTTTTTTTTTGGAAACATGTCTATTCAGGTTCTCTTCTCATTTTTTAATCAAGTTGGTTTTTTTTTTGATATTGAGTTGTATGAGTTCTACATATAATTGGGATATTAACCCATTACCTGATATATAATTTCCAAATTTCTTCTCCCATTCAGTAGGCTGTCTTTTCATTAGGTTGATAGTTTCCTTCACTATTCAAAAGCTTTTTAGTTTGATGTACTCCCATTTGTTTATTTTTGGTTTTGTTTCTCTTGCCTGAGGAGATAGATCCAAAGAAAGTATTGCTAAGAACAAAGTCAAAGAGCACACTGCCCATGTTTCATTCTGGGAGTTTTGTGGATTCAGGTCTTACATTTAATTCTTTAATGTATTTTGAGTTTATTTTTGTATATGGTGTGGTAAAGAAGTTAGATTATTTTGCATGTAGCTGTCCAGTTTTCCCAACACCATTTGTTGAAGACATTTTCCTTTCCCCCTTGTATACTCTTGTCTCTTTTGCCATAGATTAATTGACCATATCAGTATGGGTTTATTTCTGGGCTCTCTATTTTGATCCACTGATTTATGTGTCTGTTTCTGTGCCAGTACCATATCGTTTTGATTATTCTCACTTTGTAGCATAGTCTGAAGTCAGGAGTCATGATATTTCCAGCTTTGTTCTTCTTTTTCAAGATCATTTTGGCAATTTAGGGTCTTTTGTGTTTCCCTACAAATATGAGAATTATTTGTTCTAGTTCTTTGAAAAATACCACTGAAATTTTATAGGGATTGCATTGAATCTATAGATTGCCTTGGCTAGTGTGGTGATATTAACAGTATTCATTCTTTCAATCCATGAGAATAGTATATCTTTCTATTTCTGTCATCTTCAATTTCTTTCATCAATGTCTTGTAGCTTTCTAAGTACAGGTATTTCACCTCCTTGGTTCAATTTATTCCTAGGTATTTTAAGCTTTTTGATGCCATTATAAATGAGATTTTCTTAATTTTTCTTTCTGATAGTTTGTTGTTAGTGTATAGAAATGCAACAGATTTCTATATATTAATTTTGTATCCCACAACTCTACTAATAATACATTAGTTCTAATAGCTTTTGTGTGGAGACTTTAGGGTTTCCTATACAGAGTATCATGTCATCTGCAAGCAGTTTTACTTCTTCATTTTCCATTTGGATTCCTTTTATTTCTTTTCCTTGTGTGATTGCTGTGGCTAAGACATCCAATACTATGTTGAATAAAAGTGGTGAGAGTGATCATCCTTGTCTTGTTCCTGACCTTAGAGGAAATGCTTTCAGCTTTTCATTATTGAGTCTGATGCTAGCTGTGGACTTGTCATATATGGCCTTTGTTATGTTGAGATATGTTCCCTCTATACCCACTTCCTGGAGGGTTTTTATAATAAATTGATGTTGAATTTTGTCACAGGATTTTTCTGCATCTATTGAGATGATTATATGATTTTTATTCTTCAATTTGTTAATGTGGTGCATCACATGGATTTATTTGTGGATACTGAACTATCTTTGCATCACTGGGATAAATCCCACTTGATCATGGTGTATAATCTTTTTCATTTTTTGTTGAATTTGGTTTGGTAATATTTTGCTGAGTATTTTTGCCTCTGTGTTCATTAGTCACATTGGCCTGCATTTTTCTTTTTTTGCATTGTCTTTGTCTGGTTTTGGTATCAGGGTATTGCTGGCCTTGTAGAATGAGTTCAGAAGTGTTTCTTTCTCTTTAATTTTTGGAGTAGTCTGAGAGAGATACATGTTAACTCCTCTTCTTTAAATGTATAGTAGAATTTACCTGTGAAGCCATCTGGTCCTAGACTTTTGTTTTCTGGGAGGATTTTTTAATTATTGATTCAATTTCATTACTGGTAATTGGTCTGCTCATATTTTTTATTTCTTTCTGATTCAGTCTTGGGAGTTTGTACATTTCTAGGAACTTATCTATTTCTTCTAGGTTGTTCATTTTATTGGAGTATAATTGTTTGTAGTAATGTCTTATGGTGCTTTTGTATTTCTGTGGTGTCAGTTGTAACTTCTCTTTTTTCATTTCTGATTTTTTTTATTTGGGCCCTCTTTTTTTTATGAGTCTGGCTAAAAGTTTATCAATTTTGTTTATCTTCTAAAAGAACCAGCTTAGTTTCATTGATCTTTTCTACTGATATTTTTGGTCTCTATTTCATTTATTTCTGCTCTGATCTTTATTACTTCTTTCCTTCTACTAACTTTGAGTTTTGTTTGTTCTTCTTCTAGTTCTTTTAGATTTAAGGTTAGGTTGTTTATTTGAGATTTTCCTTGTTTTCTGAAGTATGCCTGTATTGCTATAAAATTCCCTCCTAGAACTGCTTTTGCTGTGTTCTATAAATTTTGGATCATTGTGTTTCTGATTTCATTTGTCTCCAGATAATTTTTGATTCCCTGTTTGATTTCTTCAGTGACCCATCGGTGGTTTAGTAGCATATTGTTTAACCTCCACATGTTTGTTTGGTTTTAAGCTTTTTCTTTCTGCAGTTTTTTCTTGTAGTTGATTCTAGTCTCACAGTGCTGTGGTCAGAAAATATGTTTGATATAATTTCAATCTTCTTAAATTTATTGAGCTTTGTTTTGTGGCCTAGCATGGGATCTATCCTGGAGTATGTTCTATGTGCACTTGAAAAATGTGTATTCTCCTGTTTGAGGTTGGAATGTTCTATTTATATCTAACATGTTATTTAAGGATGGTGTTTCCTTATTGATTTTTTTGCCTGGATGATCTGTCCATTGATGTATGTGGGTTGGTAAAGTCCTTACTTTGTTACTGTCAGTTTCTCCCTTTATATCAGTTAATATTTGTTTAGGTGCTCCTATATTGGGTGCATATATATTTACAACTGTTATATCTTCTTCTTGGATTACTCTTTTTTTCATTATGTAATGTCCTTGTTTGTCTCTTGTTACAGTCTTTGTTTTAAAATCTATTTTGTCTGATGTAAGTACTGCTTTCCCAGCTTTCTTTTCATTTCCTTTTGCATGGGCTATCTTTTTTCCATCTCCTCATTTTCAGTTTGTGTGTGTCTTTAGATTAGAAGTGAATCTCTTGTAGCATCATATATATGGGTCTTGTTTTTTCATCCATTCAGCCATCCTATGTCTTTTGATTAAAGTATTTAGTCCATTTACACTTAAAGTAATTACTGATAGGTATGTACTTATTGCCATTTTGCTGTTTTCTGGTTGTTTCTGTAGTTCTTCTCTGTTTCTTTCTTCTTCTCTTGCTCTTTTCCCTTGTGACTGATGACTGTTTTTAATGCTATGTTTGGGTCCTTTCTCTTTTATTTTTTATGTATTTATGAAAAGCTTTTGTTTGTGGTTACCATGAGGTTCATATATACCAACCTATGTATATAGCTGTCTATTTTGATGATCCCTTAAGTTTGAACACATTCTAACAGTCCTACATTTTTATTTCGCCTGCCACATTTTATGTTCTTGATGTCATATTTTATATCTTTTTATTTTGTGTATCCCTTAACTACTTATTGTAGATATAGGTGATTTTACTACTTTTTACTTTTAACCATCCTTCTAGCTTTATAAGTGATTAATCCACTACATTTGTTATATGTTTGCCATTACCAGTGAGATCTTTTCTCTTATAATTTTCTTATTTCTAGTTGTGGCCTTTTTTTCACTTGGAGAGGTCTCTTTAACTTTTCTTGAAAGGCTGGTTTAGTGATGATGAAGTCCTTCAGCTTTTGACTTGTACATAAAATTCTTTATCTCTTCTTTAAATCTGAATGATAACCTTGCCAGGTAGAGTATTCTTGGTTGTGGGATTTTTTTCCCTTTCATCACTTTGAATGTATCGTGCCACTCCCTTCTGTCTTGCAGTGTTTCTGCTGAAGAGTCTTATGGGACTTCCCTTGTATGTAACTGGTTGTTTTTCTCTTGCTGCTATTAAGATTTTCCCTTTATCTTTAATTTTTGACATTTTAATTATAATAGGTCTTGATGTGGATCTCTTTGGGTTCAATCTGTTTGGGAATCTCTGTGCTTCCTGGACCTGGATGTCTGTTTCCTTCCCCAGGTTAAGGAAGTTTTCAGCTATTATTTCTTCAAATAAATTCTCTGCCTCTTTCTCTCTCTCTTTTTTTTATGGGACCCCTATAAAGCAAATGTCAGTATACTTGATGCTGTCCAAGATGTTCCTTAAACTATCCTCATTTTTCTTAATTCTTTTTTCTTTTGTCTGTTCAGCTTGGATGATTTTCACTCCTCTGTCTTCCAGATCACTGTTCTGTTCTTCTATATCATCTAAGCTACTGTTGGTTCCCTCTAGTGTATTTTTCATTTCAATTATTGTATTATTCAGCTCTGATTGGATCTTTCTTTATATGTTTCTAGTTCTTTGTTGAAGTTCTCACTGTGTTCATCCAGAGTTACGTGAGAGTCTTTATGATCATTACCGTGAATCCTTTATTGGGTAGATTGCTTATCTCTATTTCATTTAGCTATTTTTCTGAGGTTTTGTCTTGTTCTTTCATTTGGAACATATTCCTCTGTTTCCTCATTTTGCCTAATTCTCTGTGGGTTTTTTGTTTGTTTGTTTGTATTAAATATGTTCCTTACATCTCCCCATCTTGGAGAAGTGACGTTATGGAGAAATGTCCTATGGGGCCCAGAAGCACGCTCCCTTCTGGCCACCAGAGGCAGATGTTTCAGGGGTCTTTTTGTGTGGGCTGCATGCACCTTTCTGTTGCGGAGGTCCTGACTGCTGTCAGCAGGTTGGAATGCAGGGCTGACCCCTGGCCTGGCCGATTGCAAGGTCTGGCTTTGTGCTCTTGCTGCAGGTGTGCTGCAGGGGCAGGGCAAGCCTCTGGCACAGCTGGTTTTGAATCCCAGTGGCATGTGACTACTGGGGGCTAACTTGTTGGCAAGCAGAGCCCCAGTGCAGCTGGCTGAGAGTCCCAGTGTCACATGACCACTGGTGAGTGTTATAGGCCCCCAGCCTGACTGACTAGCCCAATGGCATGCAACTGCTACAGGTGTCCTGGTAAGTGGGGTAAGCCCTGGCATGGCTGGGTATGAGGCCTGATGGTGTGCAAGTGCTGCAAGCATGCTGGTAGATGGGACAAGCCCTCAGCACTAATACACTAGAGGGAGGATTCCAAAATAACACCCACCAGCACCCGTGTGAGCATGGTAGAATGAGATCACAAAAATGGCTGTCTCCAGTGTCTCAGTCACTATGAGAGTCCCACTGCCTCCTGCCCCTCCAGGAGGCTGTCCAAGGTCAACAAGTAGGTCTATGTCAGTGCCTTTCAAACTGCTGGCTCTGCACTGGAACTCAGAGCAAGTGAGTTTTTGCCCTTTAGGAGTGGAGCCTCAGTTTCCTACAGCCATTCGGCTCTCCCAAGTGTAAGCCCTTCCAGTGTTCAAAGTCAGATGTTTTGAGGGCTTCTCTTCCTGGTGCAGGAGCCCCAGGCTGAAAAGCACAATATGGGGATTGGACATCTCACCCTTAGGAGGACCTCAGTGGTTATTATTTCCTCCTGTCACTACCACCTGGGTGTGGGTCTTGACTAGACCATGTCTCTGCCCCTCCTTTCATTGTGACTCCTTTTTTATATCATTAGTTGTGGAAAATCTTTTCTGCTAGTCATCAGGTTGTTCTCAGAGATAGTTGCTCTATAAGTAGTTGTGGTTTGCCTGTGAGAGGAGGTGAGTTCAGGATCTTCCTACTCTGCCACCTTGATCTAATTGTGAGATTCTTTCCAGTGGTTTCAAAAGGTCTTGAGGACTGGGGTGGAAACTGTTCCAAGAATTTTGAGTTCATTGCCTTCCATTTCTTTCAAGGATCTATTTTGTTTTGGCAATATCGGACACTAAGTAAATATTTACTAAAGAACAAATTGCTTAATTAATTTTCACTCAATGTATTTTCCTCCAATGACTCCTTAGACTAAATTAACAGGTTTTTGCCAAAGGCCAGCTTTGGTTGCTGCCGGAACAAAACCTCTTAGTAGGCCTATGTACAAATGCAGTAATAATTACAATCACATGTTTGTTTTATTCTACTAAATAAATATCCTCAGATTTGGGGGAAATTTTAAAATACATTATACATTGAAAAGGTAGAAATTAAATGCATAAAATATAACCAATTATTGTGGTTAATTTACTGGATGGGATTGGGGGAGGCCAAATCAATAATCCTGGGTTCTGGTCTCTTCATATCCATCAAAAATTCCTAACAGCTGAGGATGGTAGAACACAGGTGCTGCACTTGGGTAAGCAGCACCTTCAGCCCCAGGCACGTCACTTCTCATTTGTTACTCAACACTCTGCCAGGAAAGAACCTTGGATCACAAAGTTGTGCAAAGCATGTGTTGTTCGTTTCTGTTCTTACGATAGTCAAAATTTGTCTGATGAGGAGAGTTTAGTCATTATGTCAAATTTTCTTAATTTCAAAATTAATTTTCTAAAATTGCAAAAGGTTTATTTATCCAGATATTGTCAGAGACTTTCATTTTGAGCTAACTAGACAAGATATGGTTGTCAATGTTGGTGACAACAAATATAAACCTTGTAATCAGCCCATTTATAGTAATATCTGTTCAGTAGCTTTTTAAATATAACACATAAATTCTAAGGGATAGTCTGAATGTCATAAATTAATTGGTGAATTAGTTAATTCACCATAAGTGTCATTTATAGTGATGGGGAATTCCGTGACTCTATGGAAACAATGGGAGCCAGCACAGTTGAATTGGTCTCATTTATTTCACTTAATTTAGAGGTGCAGGTAGAGCTTTCAGAGCTTTCTCTGAATCTTATTAACATCCCTAGAAGACTGACATATGAAAAATGTAGCCAACAAAGATGAAAATACACATAACTAAGGTGCAGGGCATCTCACCAGGCTTGTCAAGATGTGCAAACACTGGCACACTTTTCTGACTTCTTTAGGAGGTGAGCACACAGGTGGAATGGAGAGTTCTCTGACAGGGTTCATGATCATCTCAAACTTTCACAGGTCAAATGCACGTGCTGACAAACATGAGACAAGGTTTCCCAAGCTGTCTCAAACAGCCCTTAGACACTTAGAGACAAAACTGTATTTCACTCTATTGTTTTGAAAAGTAATCATTCAAAATAAACTTTAACCTGCAGGTTTCTTATAAGAACTTATATAATTTCTCCATTTCTCTGAATAATGCATTTCTGTTCCTTAAAAATTAGTTGAATTCCCATGGCAGATCAGGACACCATTTATGGTTTAAGAAAATTAGGGGGAATAAAAGGTCAGACTAGAGTTAAATGTGGTAGTGGAAAAATATCTAGCTGGTATATTTCATGGAATGTTTTGCAATCGCTTTTAAAATCTCTGGAAAGCTAATGCTGAAGGACTTTATAGAAATTAAGGAGTTATTGGCAAGGCCTGTTGACTGAGACAACTCAGTGGAAATATACCAATCCCCCAAAATAATAATTCAGGTTCTCCCTCTTCTTTCTCTAACAGTCGCCTGCCATCTAGTGGATGTATTACAGTGTCGTCATGAATTGCTTTCTTTGAAAAGAGTGAACAGTACTCACTGGAATAAAGTAATAATTTTTTAAAAATAAGAACAGGGGCAGGAGCTTGTACTACTACCCACCCCACCCCCCCAGAATAAACCATATATGGAGGAAAGACTTAAAAGATCCATGGTGGAGTCCTTTCTTACCAAGACTTTTGAAAAACAGATTATTTTTGTGCTGGACTAGTCAAAAACCAATCCCACTAAATCAAGGCAAAACCAAAGTAAGTTAAAAGAGAATTGCTCTTCTTCATACTTTCTTTGCATGTTATTTTTGTGCTAATTCAGTAAATAAATTTATTCTTCTTCAGCATACTATAATATTAACATTTGTGCCAAAAATCATGTAATCAATAATTATTTGTAGAGCACCTCCAAAGATCTACACCATGGGAAGTACAAAAGAAGGAAGAGATGTAAGCCCAGCTCTTACATTTACAATCCAGTCAAGGAGAGAAAAATAACCCAAATGCAACAGTTAGCAACCATGCTAATTTATGTGGTCCGAAGGAAGGAGAGATCAGTGAGAACAGGAGAACCTGGGGAAAGTTTGTAGTGAGACTTCAGGTGTATTTTGAATATAATTTGGAAACAAGTGATCAAATCCCTGGGGCTGGAGACAGTGAAGAAGCTTTATTTGTAGGAATGGGGATTTACGTCTTACAATAAGGGGAAGGAAAATGGATCTTAATGACATAGACTCATGGAAGTGACCCACCGATCTGGGCCATTTTGTACGCTGATCAAATATCACCTGAGCAAAATTTGCAACATAGTGAAGATCTTTATGAAAAAGTTAAATTATATTGCTACTACCATCTGAGTCATTAGACCCTTCCTTATTTGCCCTGTTTAGCAACAACTGGCTAATTGTAAATGGAACCAAATTCCTGTAATTGGACTCTAAGAACACTCCTGCAAGCCTTCCTATCAACCAAAGAGAGGTTCCTGATTGTCAGACTCTTGAAACATCTGGGAAGGGAAACACAAGTTTATAGAGCCAGGTGCATCCACGAACTGCCTACTCATCTCTCCCGAGGTTCCCTCTGCCAAAGGGTGGGGCTAAGCTGCCCTTTGGAGACTCAGGCTGCTCCCTGGAGCACCCTAATCAAGGGCCACCAACTATTCTTTCATTCCCCACAAAATGGATTTTGTTACTATAAACTACTGTTCATCTCATTTTAACATGAATTTTAGCATGCCTTATATTTTAAAGGAATTCTTCATCCTAGAGTTTAATTTTTCTGTTCTCATCCACCTATTCTTTGACTTTGGGGTCCCTTCTTATTTATAGGACCTAAATAATAATAATTAATATTACCATTTTTTGTCCACTATATACCTCTTACTTATGTCCTTTTAATTATGAAATAAATTTTCCTAAACGTAAATTAGGACTTTTATTAATGAAAACCCTATAAGATTATTGTTGTCTCACTTTTGTAGATAAGAAAACTGATGTTCAGAGAGACTGTACAAATTGCACAAAATTACACAGAGAGAAACAAGGGAGGGATTTTATTTTAGATCTTTCTGATTTCAAATCTTGCATGTGTATGTTGTTTATTTTATGGACTCGACTGCTTCCTACTAAGGAATATATTCTAAAGTAATATTTGGTCTTTTGACCTTCCTCTGTTGGAGCTGTAGTCTCTAGATACATTTCCTCCCAAGTCACAGGCCTTGATTTAATCAGATGTATTAGATAAGGAAAAAGACCTTTCAGGTCAGGAAGTACAACTTCCTGCAAAGAATAGGATTTTTCCCTATAAAGCATTTATTGCTCCAAACACATTTATAATAAATATCACATTTTCCTATCGCATACCCCCCATGAAGTCATCTTGCCAGTATCCAAGATTGCTTCATAAAGACTATCAAATATTTCCCATCTCCCACCTCAAGCCTCTTGCCACTATAGTTTCCCATCTTCCAATTTCTCTACTTACCAGATGGAAAAGTTCTGTCATTTCTACTCAGGGAGAATCATTTCTTCAGTGGTTAAGCTGTCACTTGACTCCAGAGGAGGGACAAAATTAACAGAGACTCTGTCACCAGTGAAGACTTTGACAAAGAACAAAGTGACCTGAACCCAAACCTGAGGAGAGGCTTGATATCCTCAGGAGCTCTGTTAGCACTCACGTTTCTGGCAAGCACTTGCTCCTAGAGATTTCAAGAAAGAGGGGTAGAGAAGGGCCCATGTGAGTGCTCTGGCCATCAAGAAATTACTGGCTGGCCCATTGAAATAGTGTTAAGTCATTCCTAAGGAAAGAAGGAATTCCTAAGGAGAAGGATTCTTAAGGAGAAGAAAGTTCTGGTTCCCTTTGGGTGTCTCCCAAACATTAAAAGAACATTTCACTGGGCCACAGACACAAGAATTACTCTGAAAGTCAACTTGTACCATGTCCCAAGCAACTTCTTCCAGATCGAGGGTAGTTCAAGGTTCTTCTAGGAAGTGAACCCAAAAGTCAGAGAAACAGACTCTACCACTGGCTTCTCCTAATTAAGCAAAAGATTTACAAAAAGATATCGGAGATTTAGAAGACTTAATTAAAACTTGCAATCATGTTAAATACACACTTCAATTTGAGAGGGATACTAGGTCAACTTGGGGGGTTGATGGCTTTGGTGATACTGGTGTGTATGGAGACAAACTGGAGCACAGAAGGCAGAGGCTGCTACCTCTGCCATGGTGCAGGGAACATCCAGGAAAAGCAGGTACCCTGTCTACTAATGATCTAGTTTGCAATTAAGAAAAGTTAAAATGTTTTTTTGAAATATAACTCTGGCAGGGCTTAGGGGGTAAGGTAAGGAGAACCCACAATTGAAACCTGCCATACTGGGTGCTACTGAAAATCTGTAACGAAACAGCTTAACAGTAGCTAAGAGTGCAGAGTCACACAGCCCCTAATTTCAAATACTAACTCTGCTACTTATGACCCAGGAGAAGTAACTTAACCTTTCAGAACCTCAGTTTCCCTATCTGAAAACTGGAATTTTGTGAGGATATCCCAGAAATAACGTCTGGAAGGACCTAGCACACTGCCCAGTGCATTCTACTTGCTCAATCAATGGAATTTACAGAAATAGAGGGGGCTGTTAGATTTATGGCCATAACTAATTGTCCATTGACCAAAACAGAAGCAGTGTCTAAAAGTGTTAAGCTAGTAAAGCAGAGCCTTTTTGCTCCATCTTCACCAACCAAACCCCCCTTCCGACACTCCAGAAGGCTGTTTGCTATCTCACTCATCTATTGACCCCAGAATCACATCAAATAGGACATTCCAATCTTCTCATGCACAAAGTCAGCTTCAAATCCCTAAAAGATGCCACCAGACCTCCTATTGTACAAGTTGTTAAAGCCTCAGCAGGCAAAGACCACCAAGGACAAGACTGTGTTCTGACAAAGTCAGATTTATTTAATAGATGCAGCAAGGGAGTGCACTCCAGAGCTGCCATGGAACAACAGCACTGCTCAGCAAGACGGAGGGAAGAGAGAAGTCTTTTGTAAAGCTTGACTTCTGTGAAAAGAGAACCTAAGGGAAGTAGGGACCAGATCTGGGTTGGTTGCTGTTTCTGGGACAAGATTAGGGAAAATGGGTAACTAAGGACCGGATGCTGTCATGAAGCAAGGTCGGCTTAGCAATTAAATATCCCCAGTAATAGATGGGTATAGAAAGCAGATCTGGGGGCATTATTCATAAAAGGCAGTCACTCAAAGACAGGGTCACGACAGCACATGACAGCTGTTGTAGGACCTTGGGAGCTGATTTATCTGGGTCTGTCTTCCCAGCCTAACGAATGACAGGGCTGCTTTTCCCTTTTTCACTCTGAGACAGTTTTCACTCTTTTAGTCCTAGATAGATCTTTCCTCTTTTGAAGTTGTCCCTAGAAATTCGGAGTGGGCTTGCTGAGAATTCTCTACTATTTCTGCAGCTTTTCGGTAAGTCTAAAACTATTCTAAAATAAAGTTTATTGAAAAAAACAAAAAGTGGCCCCTACACAAGCCCTGATAATGCTTATTCATCTTCCCTCAAGCACTGCGTCACAGGGACGTAACTCCAAGTCATGTTTTAATGCCTAAAATTCTTGGTTCTTCCTCATTTTCAGCCAAAATCTGCTTTGTTCCAAAGCTTCCCTTCCAAGGTCCCAGACAGATCTCTGTGAAGCTACAAGTTTACCTTTTTTCCCAGGATAGTTTTTTTTTTTTTAATATTATGGTTTTATCCCTAAGACTCTTCTCCAAAGTAAGTCTCTGCCTCAAGCCCCTCCTCCCCAATCTCTGGTTTCACATCAAGTGCCCAGCGACCCTCTTGGAAGAGGCACCCTTTGGACAGAGCCCTACGGCATGGCCAGACCCCATCGGTCTGGGCGTCCCTGGCGGTAGTAAGGGCCGTGCCCATATCACCCGTCTCAGCAATGGCTCGTGCTGTTGATTCATATTGCACTTGTGGAACTAAAATCCCCTACGTCTTTCCCGTAGGAGCTGGGGTCAAGCCAGCAGTCCTCTCCACCTTCCTAAAGTCACATAGTTTAAGCCAACATAGAACTTTACTGGTAATATTCATCTTGTAAGTTTCTCCTACTTGTCAACACTGCAACAAAAGAGAAGAGGACTAAGAATGAGAAATTCTGGGTGCAGATTCTAGTTCTCTAACTACTTGCACAACATTAAGCAAGTCATTCTATTCCTCGGGGTCTTGTTTCTTTGCTCGTAGAACAAATGCGTTGCCCTCAGACAATATTTTCGTGTCTCCTCAAGCCCCTATATGTTAGGATCACTCTATTTTACTATGTTTCATCTTCATTTTACTGATGAAGAAACTGACTCAGGGGATTGATTAACTTGCCCAAAATGGTATAGTTCCAGGATTCTAGCAAGAACTGTCAGGGTCTAAATCCTGTGCCTTTCCCCTACTCAGAACAGCCTCCCCTTGACCTTGTTCAGTTCTCTTACATTGTTGATCTCTCCTCTGCTTCAGCACACAAGGCTACTAAGAACCTTCTTAGTCTGGGGAAAAACTGTCTGCCCCTTGGTAACCTGCCCTGGCTCTCCCATCCTGTTTCTCCCCTTCACCACCCACCTGCGTAAGAAGCCATCTGTACCCCTGTTGGCATCCCCCCATTCACTGGTTTCTTCATCCCTTGAAAATCAGGCTCTTTTTTCTTACACACACGGAAACTGGTCTCTTAGCAGGAGATCCAGTAGCCAGTCATTATCACCATTGACCTCTCTGGCCCCATTTCCTTCTCTCCAGAGTTTCTTAAGGTTTTTGTTTGAACTCTTCCTTTTAGAAATCTTCAACTATCATCTCTACACAAATGGCACCCAAATCTGCACAACTAGCTCAGACCTTCAGACATATATGACAGGATCATTTATTGTGATACTAACACACTGTGTTTTCCTCTTTCTGCTACTCCAAATGGGCAGTGTGGCCCTTAGAGATCCCACAGAGGATTTTGCTGTGTGGAAATCTGAAGGCCCTACTCAGTCCAAATTCTGTCCAATGACTGTAGGCAGCCCTGGGGTAGCCTTTGTCCAAAGCACTATTAATAGCTAAAAAGCCATAAAACAGGTAAAAGTCCACAGTGATATTTAGCAGGAAGTCAGAGAGTTAGCAGGTATTTTGCCAATTTCTCATAAAAGTACAAAAATATTCTCTTTTCAGCTAGAAGAAGAGCAAGTGATAAAGTTTAAGAGGAGGTCTGGTTACCTAGATGTGTAAATAAATATGGTTTGTTTTAGGGCCAAGAACATTTTTTAAAATCCTTGTCCATTTGCATGTCATGGAAACAGTCAAAACAATCCATATGACAACTTTTTACTGCAAACAAGAATGTGCTGTACACATTGCTGAAACAAAACAGAAACAGCAAGACTAATGTGAGAAGAGAGCTCAACAAAGGGTTCAAAACGTGTAAAAAAAGAAGAAATATCCTCTTCATTCAAAGACATATTTGTGAATGCTATTTAAATGTCTTTCAATGTTTTGTGAAACAGATGGGAACTTTACTTGGCGTGAGAATTTAGATATAATATGAAACTGAAGGACCAAGCTTAGAAACCCAGAAATCCCATCACAACAATTCACTCCACCCCTCACAATTGATAGTCAATAAAAAACTAAATTTAGACTTTTTAAGAGACCACATCAATTTAATTTTATAGTACTATAAAAGCTAAATATTAAAATATTCTATAAATTCTCACATAAGGCTTAGAACACTTTAAAGATCTTCTCTTTTATATTTTCTAGAATATCCATGCCTGTGGAAGACAAAAGTTTAGCTTAAAATCTGTACCACATGCAGCAATGTAATAGCTTTTTTTTTTAGTTAGGTCATGTACGGATTATTTAAGGACAGTTTCATATTTCATCTCACTTGAATTCAATTTTTCACTGGGAAAGCACGTTCGTGGTAACAGTGACATCATCAATGAAACACTTCCAGTGTCTCCCTGCTGGTGCAACACTTCCTGCCTGAAGTGGGCCTTGTTTTCCAGTCATGGGAGTGCATTTCAGGATGTCAGATTGAAGGGAGTGTGGTGTGAATATGAAAATATTTTTCAACAAACCAAATTACATCAGACCAGTAGAAATTACAAAATATGACTCTGACCATCCTGGGGAGAGAAAAAGTTGTGAGAGGTGGTAAATTCAGGTTAGGAAAGTAAGAAAGACTTTGTGATGTATGTATTCAAGCAGAGAGCAGGTGGAAACATTCAGAAACTACAAGGGGTCCCTAATATCCATTTTTCCCCTTCTTCCATGTAACCTATTTTTAGCTATGCATGTGGCCACAGTGAATAAACACATTTCCAGGAAGCTGTAGGTCACTGTGTGACCCTTAAGCTCTACCCAATGAGACTGATGTAGATGTTCCTGTGACAGCTTTCAGGAATGTTAGTTAAGAAACAACTGGTATTAGCCCAATTCTGCTGTTGGAACGGAGGTTTTCGGTGTCAGATCTCCATCTAGACTATAAGCACAAAAAGCACACCCTCCAGCTGGCAGAACAAAAATCTAGAGGTCTCAGGCTTGAGGACTTTGTGGAATAGAGCTGCCATACCTGCCCTCGAAGGATGGGTTCATTTCCTAGGGCTGCCGTAACACATTACCACAAACTGGGTGGCTTAAAACAGCAGACATTTATGCTTTCACAGTGCTTGAGGCTAGAAGATGGAATTCTGTGTGTCACCAGAGCCACGCTCCCTCCAGAGCCTCTAGGAGAGAATCTTCCCTTGCCTCTTCCTAGCTTCTGGTAGTCACTGGTGTCAGGAAAATGTAATTAAAAACAAAATCTCCTCCCAACCCAGAAAATGCCTCTATAAAGCAGAAGAGAAAGAAACAATTTTATTATTAATTAAGCATTAAGCTAGAATGTGAGGCCCATTAGAGGAAATCCACTAAGAAACTGAAGAGATAGACACAAATCTCACCCTTTATAGAGCCAAGCAGATACAACCCATTCCATACATGTTCTCAAGATAAACAATGACTAGCCCTCAACTAAAAGGACTTAACAACTCCACCTGTCACACACAGTTCATCTTAGGTTCACCTAGTAACTGGGGTGGCCATCTCTGTTTCTTAATTGACTTTATCCGAGGGAAAATTAAACGTCTCATGTCTTTATGGCAGGAGTGAGGGGCCTGCAGAAGTTAGGCTCCCAAGGAAACTGGGAGGCAGGGATGCTATCTTCCTTAATGATTGTATTTCAAGTCCTTGAGAAACACATTCCTGGGGATGGAAGGAGGGGGCTTATTTAGCTTTTAAAGAAATTTACATACATTTGGAAGAGATAGAAGAAGAATTTATACTTGATAGCTTTCTGTAGTGAGAAAAGGGAAGAATGAGTGTCTTTCCTTAGTTTCAAATGAAGCTTTGTTTCTAATCTGTGTTTCCCTTACACTGGGCAGTCCTTGGCTTTCCTTGTCCTGTAGATGCATCCCTCCCATCTCTGTCTCCATCATCTCATGGCATTCTCCTTGTGTGTCTTTGTGTCCAAAATTCCCAGTTAGGACACTCGCTAATCCAGAATGACCTCATCTTAACTTGCTTATGTATGCAAAGACCCTATTTCCAAATAATGTTGTATTCAAAGGGGTCAGGGCAAGGGGGTTAGGGCTTCCACATATCTTTGGGGGGAGAGGATTTATACAATTTGAGCCACAGAAATGGCCTACCTGAAAAATTGTACGTTGGAGAAACATTTCTGACTTGGGGTTTTTGTTACTCACAGCCAAGTAGTTCCCAATTCTGAAAGAATCTGGTGACAAATTAAAGACTCCCAACATCATCCAGTGAATCAGTGACCTCTCCCACGGGGCTGTAGGAAGCACTGTGGAAGGTGCCTTGGCCGCCTCCTGTGTCACTTATCCTTTATCATCTCCACCTTCACCCAGTTACCCTGCAAACACCAGATCCATTGTAACCTTGAGGTGGTGTCTACATTTTATCTCCTCATCTAGCTGATACCTAAAACTGTTTAAGAGGAAAGATAAAAGCTTTTAATGTTTTAATTAAAGTGAAAGTCCTAACAGACATCTGCCAATTGCGGTAATGCTTTAAAGCAAATGAGTTTCAGTCAAAATGCAATCAAACTATCAACAGATAAAAATTACTGATGTTAAATCCTTGGTTCCTTTTTCTAGGGAGGAGCAAGTGTTGAGAGCAGGAAAGCTTTTTATGGGTCCTATCTGGAATAATATGATTAAAGTAATTTTTGAAAAGATAAAATGGAAAATTGATTTAAACGTCTAAAATATTTAAATATTTAGAATTTATTACTAGACCAACTAGTGAAATCATGAACATGCCATGACAACAAAACAAAAAGCCCTTTTGTTTTGGCCTTGTGGTAATTCTAAACTGCTCGAGGCAGACTTATTCTTCTCTGTTGCAGTAAGATGACAGAACAAAATGCATGCCAGGGCAGAAATGTAAAATCTCAGAATGAAAGCACATCTGCAGAAGTAAAATGTGTGGCTAAGTTGTCCACAAGGAGGTCGTCTACAGCAAGAACTGGGAAAGGAACCGTCTGAGCTGAGTTCAGTTGAGTAAGGAAATCCTTTTTAAAGGCCCAAAGTTTTCAAGAAAAAGAATCTCAGAGGGCTTCCCTGGTGGTGCAGTGGTTGAGAGTCCACCTGCCGATGCAGGGGACACAGGTTTGTGCCCCGGTCCGGGAGGATCCCACATGCCGCGGAGCGGCTGGGCCCGTGAGCCATGGCCGCTGAGCCTGCGCATCGGAGCCTGTGCTCCACAACGGGAGAGGCCACAACAGTGAGAGGTCCGCGTACTGCAAAAAAAAAAAAAAAGAAAAAAAAAAGAAACTCAGAAATCTAGATTTGCACTGAGTTGATCACCCCCGTGTAAGGTACAAAGGGGTACAAGTAATAAAATCTGACAGTTCTTCTCTATCCCAAATGCACAGGGATTGTTAGCAAGCAGGTGGTTTGTTAACAATCCCTGAGCAGTAACACACAACACACGCTGTGACAGAGATTCTGAAACTAGATGCACCCCAGGCAATGCCAAACGCATTGTGAATGCTTTCCAAATATTTGATATTTAAGCAAATAATACAAAAGCAGCCATACTTATATACAGCTATGTAAGTCTGGTATTACTAACAATTCTTTATAACTGGAATATCAATGAGATCCTCATAATAAAGTCAGTAAAATACCTCCTGGAACTGTTCAGATCCTCCTCTCACCTTTTCCACGCCATTACCATCCCCAAAGGATAGGTCATCGGAAATAAATTTGCCAGAAAGACTGAGCCAAATATCAAAAAACTGAAAAAGGAGCCAAAGAAATTACTAGCTAGAAGAGTTAAGCCAAGGCAAGAAAAAATAGCACCAGGAGGTCAAGTGTCAAAGGAAGTAAAGTCAAGACTGGAGATGAAGCATGAGGGGGTGGTGACTCTGTGAATGCCACTGGGCAGCTGGAATGCATGGACTAGCCTCCTGCACTGCAATCAAGCTTGACTTGGCAAGGAGCTAAATGTGCCCAAACACCATCTTTGCCCTCAGGCTTCCTATCACCATCCAAACTGCCATACGCACAACAGGGAAAGGCTGATGTTTTCTCAGCTTCATCTTTGGAAAAGCTGCCTTATAGCCCAGGGCTCATTGAAGTTCAGCCTGAGGCTCCAGATATGCTTCTTCAGTCTGCATCTCTGGCTTGTTACTCACAGCCAAGTAGTTGGCCCACCTGTCTACCTTGACCAGTTCTCTTTAAACGACTGCTCCCAGTTCATCTCCTCTATCCCTGTGGAATCTCATAGCCAAGAGGCCACTGCTGGAAATTCCTATTCTAGCTTCTCCACCCTGATAACTAGGAGTGGATAGGAGATTGGACAGGAACCTGCTCACCAGCCCTGCTGAAAGCAGTGGACAGGGAAGTTGAAGATCAGAAGGTGAAGGGCTGATTCCTTTCTCCATGGAACCAAATGCAAGAATGGTCCTCTCAACCACATAGGGCTGGGAGACACAGATGTGACACAGAAAAGACCCTAACCTCACTATGTACCCCATTACTGCCCTGTGTTTCCAGATCTTGATGGTCAAGGCCACAAAAGCATTTCATGGAAAATATGAATTTTGCACAAGTTGACCTGCTTTACTGTCTTTTTTATTCTAAGTTTAGGTACAGAAGTCCATAATGGTGACAATCACAGATACGTAAGCCAAGATCGCTCACACCTTCTGCAAATTCTAAGCATCCCTTACTTTTAATCCTTTCTTGGGTGAAAAACAAAGGAATATCATTTGCTTTGTCTCATGTGAGAAGTAAGTGCATTGGAAGAACATAAACTTTCCTATCACCTGTAGGTCATTTATTCATTCAACAAAGACTTATTGAGCAGTAACAATGTCCCAGGCAATGTGCTGTGCAACTGGAGATTCTGGACATGAATAAGAGACAAACTTATTCTTGCTTGGGTAATATTTCAGGAACATCCATCTTCATTTCTTGGTCAGGAAACAAGGCTATGTGACATCCTGGTGGGTATTATCCTGAAGGAATTCAGTACTTAGAGGGGCCCCCAAACCTCTCTGTTCCCTGACCTCTTCTTTTTTTCATAACTTTCATTTCCACCCTCCTTCCCCCATTTCTTCCCATGGCCCTGCCTGGCACCCTGTCTTCACCTAGCCCTTCCCCAGCCCTAAGATGTTACATTTCAGAGCACTGCTCTCTTGTCCACCTTGCTCTGTCATTCCCTTTTTCCTGCTGAGCTTATTCTTCAACCTAAATGAGTCTTCCAATGTGGCTTATTCCTTCACTTTCTATTTTTCTTCCCTGTTTATTATAACCGTCACTTAAAACATGCTTTTACTAAAAGCCAAAATCTCTTCCTATTTTGCCTTTCTAAAATTACTCCAACTCTGGGCCAATCCAGCTGTTCTTCCTCTTGGCTCCATATACAAGTTGCTAAGTGCCATTGGATTCAAAGATTTCACAAACTATGAGATGAACAAATTTGAACACCTACTTATTTATGGCCTAGAACCCAGTTGGATTTTCAGTGCCGACAGATAATTCTCCAGCCTTGAGAGGTTTCTTCCCATATTCCATTCTGAGGTGGTTCCATATCTTCATCAGTTTTTTCAAGTATTCAGTCCTGCTGCCTCTCCCTCCTTTCTTGGGTTGATGGCCTTAACTACTTCACCAGAAAAATGAGTCACTGACACAAGCTACTCTGAGTGGGTTTCCTGACTCTGAGTTGATACTTATACATAGGCAGGAGCAGATTGGAAAAATGTCCTACAGTCCCTAACCTTGCTCTGCCTGGCCAATGTTCAGGGTAAGAAATTTATCTCTCTACACTGATCTTCACATTTTTCCCTCTCATTTCCATACAAATGTCTTTCCTCCTCTTTGCAGTGAATCTCTCTGCTCTATTCTATACCCCAACCTCTTACCCCTCTTTAAGAACCCTATGACATTTAGACAATCTTATACTTCTTTCTCACTGCTGCATTCTTTTTCTCAGCCTGTACCCATGACCAAGCTTATTCCATGTTAAAGAGCATCCCCTTGACCCTAAATCTTCCTCTAACTACAGGCCATCTGTTCCTTCTCTTTCTTAGACATTTTTTTAAAAAGAGCAACCAGAAAACACACACACCTACACACCTACACACACAAACATGTACACACACACACAAACATATATCTCCATGAGATAGCAAGCAAGAAAGAACAGCCTACTAGACCCGGTGAATTGAAATATAACTAAGAAGATAATCCTGAATTTCAACAAAAAATCACTGAATTGAACTGGATTTTCTTGGAAGAGTCTGAATAAGTTTTCCACAATTAGTGGAAATTTATCTCAGCAGCTAGTTAATTGCATTCTGCAATTTTTGTGCTCAAGTGTAACACGGTACATAGCTAAATTTATATCCAATAAATATGAAAAGCGTGTGTCAAATTAAAAGTTCCTTACAGAGGAAACTGAAGAGATAAATCAAAACCTGTGGCTCTACCAGATGGGATTCCAAACCATGGAGTCACAACACCTCAAGTATTTTACTATAAATCTGAGTATATTAAATTAGATGAACAATTAACTTATTAGAGTTTTTTAAGCCCAAATCATAAAGAAGTGATCAAATTATAAGAAAAAAACATAAGAAAATAGAATTTTAAAATTCACCCCCCTACCTAGCAGCACATGTATTATGTTGGCTTACTCTCAGTGAGCTCCCTGACAGAGGTGGACGAGACCAAGTTCCTAAATTACAGTGGGTTATCTTCCACTTTATAGCACAAGCATGTATGGAAACTGAATAACAACACGAATCTGTCAAAGTCAGGAGCGATGTCAGAAATGCAGACAAAGGAGAGAGTAATAAGGTCTGATTAGCAAGGGAAAACTTCATAAAGGACACAGAAGCCAGGCTGAATCTTGAAGGAGAGGCTTAGGATAGCTCTGAAACAGCCAACACACCACCCAGAAAGAATTAAAACCAAGGATGTCATCTAACTGTAGGGCAATATTCATGTAAATAAGTGAAAAATAATAAATAATATTGGATATCATTGACATTTTAGTACCTACCTTGGTTCTACAGATGTTAAATTTAAAAAGTTAAAAGGCAAAGAGAGAGAAAAGCAGGGTAGCTGCATGCAATGCAGAAAAGCTCTAATTCTAATAGAATTTATAGAAGGGAGTTTATTCAATTAAAAGTCCTAGAGTATGAAAATCTTAAAATAGGAACCAAGTCAAAATATTACTCCTATATCTATTCTTAAATTTTTTATATGGGGGTAAAGTATGTCTATAATGGGAAAAGAAGAAAATTTTCCTGTGTGAGGCCTCTTATTCTGTGTATCATACCCCAAGGGAATACTGCAAATGCTAGTGCTTAAAACTTTTTAAATGAACCAAGATTATTGCTTGCAAATGCATTATGGAGAAAGCTCTGGCACTAGGTGGGAAGATGAAACCAGATAATCTAATGTGGGTCTTTTCCTTTTCCAAAAATGATGGGTCTGTAAAGTGGGTGAATCATTTTTAAATATACTTTTTTAAAAAAGAGTGGAGATGAGAAGAATGAAAGTAGATGTTATGCTATGAGAGTGCAGCTGAATTTGAGAGGTACACAAGGGACAATTACACTCAAATAAAAGCCAAGAGGCCATAACTATTTATTCTCTTTTTGCTTGGGAAAGAAAAAATGAAGATAGCTAAAGGCAGTTCTGGTTTATATGCTGTCTGCTAACATCTCAGCTGGGGTGGAAACAGGAGGGATGCAGGTTTGGGGGAAGATAAAACCACGAAGAACATAGGAAACAAAAGAAGAATTCAGGGATGTTTCTATTGTCAATAACTGCTTAGATAAGTGGATTAAACAGAAAGCAAATGTTCTAAAGCTTGTGGTGAAAATGAATACAGTACAATAAATGTAAGTTAGCCTTTTGTATTTGAACTTGGTCCATGTGGATATTTGTGGTTGAACCATTTTAAAGCTGGCATTCTAACAACAGAAGCCCCAAGACCGACTGGAAGGATACTGCAGCCCTTATCCTCTTGAAATGACTCTAAGACCAAGGTGTTTTGTTTGTTTGGGTTTGATTTTCCACTACTTGCCTCTTCCTCAGAAAGATGGTATAAATTATGTGCAGCAACACAACTTTTGAAGCATGATTTCCTGGAAACTATACTCTATCACGGAAGATAGCCGATTATTTTATTGTGTAACCCTGAATCAGCTTCAACTCTAACGGCTCCCTTACTTGAATATTTTACATCCAGGCAGGGCTAGCTGCCAGCAGAAGTAGCTTGTCCTCCCAGGTCTAAGGTGACTAACCATTCCTTGCTTGAAGCTCAAGTAATGCCTCCCCTAGAGCAGATGTCTTGCAAAGGGGTGTCCATTATTAACAAGACCCACCGTAACTATCTCTTGTTCGCATTAGACCTATAAGTAGGGTCATAACTCATCATGTTCCAGAGAGGGAAAGACAAAGTTTGACCCTAGAGGAAATAGATTACATAGCAAAAGATTGCAAATTTTTACTAATATATACATAAATATGAACCTGAGACCAAAGAGAACAGACTATAATCTTGAATCAGGCTAAATTTCTTGATACAAGTACACTTACCTGAGATTTGGGGTTCAGTGCTGTAACTTATGCTGGAAGTGACTCCAACTGTTTACTTAGTTTTTGGCTAAATCCCTTTTTTCCAGCTACCACAATCACAATGTCAATCATCACAGTTAAGGTCTGAGTCAAAGGCTTCTTCATGGACAATGTCCAATGATTCTTCTGAATTTCTTCTGACCATCACAGTTGGTCAACCCAGAGAAGGCTCCTGGTTGATTCCTCCTGACTTTGTCAAGTTAACATCCTGCTACTCCCTTAATACATTATTTCACCAATTGATGAGCAAAAGAGTTTAAGAATAAATCATGGGTGGCATATTATACCATTCTTTTTTATATATAAATTTATTTATTTATTTTTGGCTGAGTTGGGTTTTCGTTGCTGCGTGCGGGCTTACTCTAGTTGCGGTGAGTGGGAGTTACACTTCATTGTGGTGTGCAGGCTTCTCATTGTTGTGGCTTCTCTTGTTGAGGAGGACTGGCTCTAGGTAACTAGGGGGAAATAGATGCTTCACAGAGGAGTAAGGGAAAAAATATGAACAAGAACATAGCAGAGGGAGTAACTCTATCTTTTCACTTATAAATGTCTCACAATTATTGAGAACCACATCAAAATTTGAATGCCCAAATACAAAGAAATGTTATTTTTTAAGTCATTCATCTAATGCTAGATGGTTCATTTGAATTGGACTGAAAGAGTATTACAAGCCTAACTTCCACGAAAAATTGTATGATTTTATTAGTAAAGTCATTCCACTTCTTACAGACTCAGTTTCCTCCACCCTCTAAATTAGGAAAGTTAGGCTAGATCAGTGGCTCTTAAACTTTTGGGGGACATCAACTTATCTGAGAATCTGATTAAAGCTATGGACTCTTTTCCCAGAAAAATGGACTTAGAAAATTTTGCATACCACTTCAGGGATTCTCAGACTCTTTGAAACTCATCCATGGTCCTTCAAATGGTCCATGGACTGATGGTTTTAAGCCCATGGACTAGATCCTAGACCTCTCCAAAGGTCCATATGATCCTTAAGCTTTATGGGTTTTTCTATATCAGGTCAGGAAGAAGGAAAATGATTTGAGAAGACTGCCATGGTTATCTTTGATGTTTCCCAATAGACTGAGCTGACAAAGATTTTCCCAGTCCTAGGACACATACTCTTTCCCAAGTGCTTAAGATGAGATCAGCTTCTTGGAGTTATCAACTTGCTGGCAGGCACACAGAACACGAGGGCTGGAGATGCAGGCTCGCTGGGACTGACAGTGGAACAAGGCTGCTTGCCATTGCCTCCCTTGTCTGTGAAAAAGCTGGGGTGAACCCCAAGGGGAAAGCAGAATGCTAATATTTCCAAATTTCAGGACAGAAACAGGAAACTTTAATAAAGCTCAGGTTTGACTCAGCTCTTCCTACATCATTCATTTGGAAGGCTCTTTCTCCATCTCCACTCTCTGACTCTCCTGACTCCCATTTGTAGACCTCCTGGTCCCCATCTGTTTCTGAATTGCCTTCTGCATGGACAGACAATGCCAAAATATAATGGTAACACTTTCCTCTCATGAAAAACAGGCATAGTTCTGATCAAAAAGAAATGCTAACAACTCTAGAGAGTGTTATTCAGACAACAGAGAGAGCATCAGTTTTGTTTGGTTTTTTTTACTATGTAATCAGTGTTTTATTAAATACAATAGCATTAATAACACTTGAAAAATAACAGTATACAAAGGAGTTGGGAAAGTAATTTAATCAGGCTGCAGAAAATGCTTGGGCACATGTGAATTAAAAATTGGGCTCCTTGTGAGATGATACTTATGAGAATTTGACCCATCAGTTAGGGACTAGAAGAGCATCAGTTTTATATTTACTTTAAACTTGAAAATTACAGAAAAGCAACTTATCATCAACACCAAGATAAGTTGATGTCCCCCAAAAGTTTAAGAGCCACTGAGCTAGCACATCTACAAAGTGCTAGATGCTCTTGTTGACTTCCAGCAAATGGGATGGGGGAAATATAGCAGTTCCTGGTAAATTCCTTTATAATAATGGTTTTATTTTTTTATTTTGCTTTGCCACAATACATGTATGTAATCTTAGGAGCTCTGTTTTTAAGTGTAAGTTGTACAAAATAGTTGACATTGACAATGTTGGGCTTCAGAACACCTGAGTTTAAGTCGTGCCATTAATTATTTGTGACTTTATAACTTAAAGTCTCAAGATTGGGATAAATTTCCTCCGAATTGTTTTCCACCTCCAAGAATCCTATGATTAGGTCAGCATTTCTCAAAATATAGTTTGGGAAACACTGGCCCTCAAGACGTTTCTTCGAAATAAAAAATGTAGTATCTAACTAACTTTGGGAGATCCTGTAAAACTCTCCCCATCTTCATCTTATCCCTTAAAGATTCCTTATACATGTGAACATATTAAAAGTCATAAGAAATTTTATAAAGAAGGAAGAGAGGAAAAACATGCTTAGCTTTGCTTGGTTCACCATTTCCTAAATGAATTTGGCCTAAGAAATCTTTCACTAAACTCTACCTTTTGATGGTCCATGGAACATACGTTGAGAAACATTGTTCAATATATTAGCAAATATGTTGATAGTAGAAAATTATTCTCAAGAAAGTGAAGTTGTTAAAAGTTGGAAGGAGGTAGACATTTATAGGTAATGTGTAAATAAATGGGGAAAGATCTAGCATTTTTTGAACCAAAGTCAGTGCTAATCAAGTTAAAGTGTCTCAAGTGGATACCTTGATGAAGTATTAAACTATTAATTGGGATCACACATACCTGAAACTGGAAGGACTGGCTGGGAGGGGAGGAGCATTTCTATGAGATAACCCAGCCACTTTCTACTCTGCGGTTAGCAGTTAGCTAAGCCCTGTGGTTTGACTGACCCCTTGTACATAATACCTTCAGACCATATAAAGCCAGATACAAGTAAGTCAGACTTTCTAAAGTCAGTAAAAGCCTTAGCAGACATTAGTTTCCTAAGGCTACTGTAACAAAATGCCACAAACTGGGTGAATTAAAACAACAGAAATTTATTGTCGCAATTCTGGATGCTAGAAGTCTAAATCTAGGTGTTGATAGGGCCATGCTCCCTCTGAAACCAGTAGGGGAATATTAAATGCCTCCCCCTAGCTTCTGGTGGTTTGACAGCAATCTTTGAGGTTTCTTGGCTTGTAGTTCCGTCACTCCAGTCCTCCATCTTCACATGGTGATCTCTCTGTGTCTCTTCCTTCACAAGGCTGTAAGGACATATTGAATAAGGGACCCATCTTACTCCCATATGACCTCTTCTTTAATTATATTTATAACAATTCTATTACTAAATGGGTTTACATTCTAAGACCTGGGGGTTAAGACTTCAATATATCTTTTGGGGGGACACAATTCAATCTATAACAAGACTCTAGGACTTGCTCATAAAGGTCTTAGATCTTCTTATGAAAGGTTTTCCCAAGACCTCTAGTCTTTTACTTATGGTATTTATTGTCTTCTAAGCCTATTTATATATAATTATATTGCAAGGTATTGACTTAGACTCTCATCTAAATTATGATGCACCTTAAATTCTACTGATTATGAGAGGAACTAAGTTTATCACCTTTTTGTTCACTAAGCAATAAAGCACCTTATATTTTCCATATTGACTTTCTACACCTAGAAATTATGAAGAGCCTTGAAGGGAGTAGCAAAGGACATAGAATGCCTTTGCTTTTGCTATGCACTTAAGTAACCATCTTCTGAGTTATATTAAACTAGGAATGTTCGGATGAGAGATAAAGCTTGTGCTGCAAAGCCTCAATAAGTACCCAAAGAGAAGAGAAAAATTCAAAAAGTTTTCTAAACCTGTGATTTTATGCTTAGTCACAGGATGTAAACATCTAGCCTATGATAGCCAACATTACTGAAATGAACAATTGAGCACAGAGCATCAGGACAGGAACCATTACCACAGAGCAAACGCAGAACTGTCACTGCCCTTTTGCTCTGAATGCACTTTTGCCATTTGTTTTAGTCTTGTATTGCTGCATAACAAATCACCACAAACTTTGTGGCTAAAAGCAACACAAACATCTTATCTCACAGTTTCTGTTGGTCAGGAATCCAGGAAAGGCATAGCTGTATTCTTCGCTCAGGGTTTCACTAGGTTGAAATCAAGATGTCAGCCAGGGCTACAGTTCTCACCTACAGGATCCTCTTCTAGCTCAACAACTAATTCCTTATTATTAGAATAATTCATTTCCTTATAGTTGTAGGGTTGATAGCAGAATTCATTTCCTTATAGTTGTAGGGTTGATAGCCCAATTTACTAATAGCTGTTAGCTAGGGATGATTCCCACCTCCCAGAGGTCACCGCTGTTCCTCACCATGTGGCCACCATTGGCACTTCACAACATAGATGTTTACTTTCTTCCAAGCCATTCAGAGCACTTCTCTCTGACTCCCTACTCTTTAGCCAGTCAAAGAAAACCCTCTGCTTTTACTGGGCTCACATGATTAGGTCAGGCCCACTCAGCATAGTCTTCCTTTTGCCATATAAAATAACATAATCTTGAGTGTGATATCTCATAACACTCAGAGGCTCCACCCACACTCCGAGGTGAGGGGGCACACCTCTTTTAAATATACTTTGCAGATGCTGTATTTTTTACAAATTGAGGATTTGTGGCCATCCTGCATCAAGCAAGTCTATTGGCACCATTTTTCCAACAGCATTTGCTCACTTTGTGTCTCTGTGTCACATTTTGGTAATTCTCACAGTATTTCAAACTTTTTCATTATTATTTTATTTGTTATGGTATCTGTGGTCAGTGATTTTTGGTGTTACTATTGTCATAAGTTTTGGGGTACCATGAACCACACCCGTATAAAACAGTGAACTTAATTGATAAATGTTGTGTGTTCTGACTGCTTCACCAACTGGCCATTCTTTCATCTTTCTCCCTCTCCTCAGGCCTCCCTCTTCCCTAAGACACAGTAAAATTGAAATTAAGTTAATTAATAACACTGCAATAACCTCTAAGTGTTCAAGTGAAAGAAAAATCCCACATTTCTTGCTTTAAATCAAAACCTAGAAAAGATTAAGCTTAGTGAGGAAGGCAGGTCAAAAACTGAGATGGGCAGAAAGCTAGGCCTCTCATGCCAAACCGACAACTTGTGGATGCACAGGAAAAGTTCTTGAAGGAAATTAAGAGTTCTACTCCAGTGAACTCATGAATGATAAGAAAGCAAAACATCCTTCCTGCTGATATGGAGAAAGTTTTAGTGGTCTGGATAGAAGATCAAACTAGCCACAACATTCCCTTAAGCTGAAGCCAAAATTAGTGCAATGCCCTAATTCTCTCCAATTATGTGAGCTGAGAGAGATTAGGAAGCTGCAGAAGAAAAGTCTGAAGCCAGCAGAGGCTGGTCCATGAGGTTTAAGGAAAGAAGCTATTTCCGTAACACAAAAATGCAGGGTGAAGCAGCAAGTGTTGATGTAGAAGTTACAGCAAATTATCCAGAAGATCTAGCTAAGATTATTAATGGTGGCTACACTAAGCAACAGATTTTCAATGTAAATGAAACAGCCTTCTATTGGAAGAAGATGCCAACTAGGACTCTCATAGCTAGAGAGGAGAAGTCAATGCCTGGCTTCAAAACTTCAAAGGACAGGCTGACTCTCTGATTAGGGGTTAATACAACTGGTGACTTAAAGTTGAAGTCAATGCTCATTTACCATTCCAAAAATCCTAGGGCCCTTAATTATGCTAAATCTACTCTGCCTATGCTCTATAAATGAACAACAAAGCCTGGATGACAGCACATCTGTTTACAACATGGTTTACTGAATACTTTAGCTCACTGTTGAAACCTACTGCTCACAGAAAAAGATTTCTTTCAAAATATTACTGCTCATTGACAATGCACTTGGCCCCAAGAATTCTTAGAGATATACAGTGAGATTAATGTTGTTACCAGGCCTGTGAACTCAAATCCATTCTGCAGCCCATGAATCAAGAAGTAATTTCCTAGATAGCCTCATCCAGCAGAAGGCAGACAACAGAAGCAAGAAGAACTACTATCCTGCAGCCCATGGAACAAAAACCACATACACAGAAAGACAGACAAGATAAAAAGGCAGAGGACTATGTACCAGATTAAGGAACAAGATAACATCCCAGAAAAACCACCAAATGAAGTGGAGATAGGCAACCTTCCAGAAAAAGAATTCACAATAATGATAGTGAAGATGATCCAGGACCTTGGAAAAAGAATGGAGTCAAAGATCAAGAAGATGCAAGAAATGTATAACAAAGACCTAGAAGAATTAAAGAACAAACAAACAGAGATGAACAATACAATAACTGAAATGAAAACTACATTAGAAGGAATCAATAGCAGACTAACTGAGGCACAAGAATGGATAAGTGACCTGGAAGACAGAATGGAAGAATTCATGGCTGCAGAACAAAATAAAGAAAAAAAGAATGAAAAGAAATGAAGACAGCCTAAGAGACCTCTGGGACAACATTAAACACAACAACATTCACATTATAGGGGTACCAGAAGGACAAGAGAGAGAGAAAGGACCAGAGAAAATATTTGAAGATATTATAGTCGAAAACTTCCCTAACGTGGGAAAGGAAATAGCCACCCAACTCCAGGAAGTGGAGAGAGTCTCATACAGGATAAACCCAAGGAGAAACACGCAGAGACACATAGCAATCAAACTGGCAAAAGTTAAAGACAAAGAAAAATTATCAAAGCAGCAAGGGGAAAATGACAAATAACATACAAGGGAACTCCCATAAGGTCAACAGCTGATTTCTCAACAGAAACTCTACAAGCCAGAGGGAGTGGCATGATATACTTAAAGTGATGAAAGGGAAGAACCTACAACCAAGATTACTCTACCTGACAAGGATCTCATTCAGGTTCGATGGAGAAATCAAAAGCTTTACAGACAAGCAAAAGTTAAGTGAATTCAGCACCACCAAACCAGCTCTACAACAAATGCTAAAGGAACTTCTCTAAGTGGGAAACACAAAAGAAGAAAAGGACCTACAGAAACAAACACAAAACAACTAAGAAAATGGGAATAGGAACATACATATCAATAATTACCTTAAATGTGAATAGATTAAATGCTCCAACCAAAAGGCACAGGCTTGCTGAATGGATACAAAAACAAGACTCATCTATATACTGTCTACAAGAGACCCACTTCAGAACTAGGGACACATACAGACTGAAAGTGAGGGGACGGAAAAAGATATACCATGCAAATGGAAATCAAAAGAAAGCTGGAGTAGCAATACTCATATCAGATAAAACAGACTTTAAAATAAAAAATGTTACAGGAGACAAAAACGGACACTACATAATGATCAAAGGATCAATCCAAGAAGAAGATATAACAATTATAACTATATATGCACCCAACATAGGAGCACCTCAATACATAAGGCAACTGCTAACAGCTATAAAAGAGGAAATTGACAGAAATACAATAATAGTGGGGGACTTTAACATCTCATTTACACCAACGAACAGATCACCCATAATGAAAATAAATAAGGAAACACTAAATAACACAATGGACCAGATATATTTAATTGATATTTATAGGACATTCCATCCAAAATCAGCAGATTACACTTTCTACTCAAGTGCTCGTGGGACATTCTCCAGGATAGTTCACATCTTGGGTCACAAATCAAGCCTCAGTAAATTTAAGAAAATTGAAATCATATCAAGCATCTTTTCTGAACACAACACTATGAGATTAGAAATCAATTACAGGGGAAAAGACATAAAAAACACAAACACATGGAGGCTAAACACTACCTTACTAAATAACCAAGAGAACACTGAAGAAATCAAAGAGGAAATCAAAAAATACCTAGAGACAAATGACAATGTAAACACGATGATCCAAAACCTATGGGATGCAGGGAAAGCAGTTCTAAGAGGGAAGTTTATAGCTATACAAGACTACCTCAAGAGACACGAAAAATTGCAAATAAACAATCTAACCTTACACCTAAAGGAACTAGAGAAAGAAGAACAAACAAAACCCAAAGTTAGCAGAAGGAAAGAAGTCATAAAGATCACAGCAGAAATAAAAGAAATAGAAACAAAGAAAACAATAGCCAAGGTCAATAAAACTAAAAGCTCGTTCTATGAGAAGATAAAATTGATAAACCATTAGCCAGACTCATCAAGAAAAAGAGGGAGAGGACTCAAATCAACAAAATTAGAAATGAAAAAGGAGAAGTTACAACACACACTGCAGAAATACAAAGCATCCTAAGAGACTACTACAAGCAACTCTATGCCAATAAAATGGACAACCTGGAAGAAATGGACAAATTCTTAGAAAGGTATAACCTTCCAAGACTGAAACAGGAAGAAATAGAAAATATGAACAGACAAATCACAAGTAATGAAATTGAAACTGTGATTAAAAATCTTCCAACAAACAAAAGTCGAGGACCAGATGGCTTCACATGTGAATTCTATCAAACATTTAGAGAAGAGCTAACACCCATCCTTCTCAAACTCTTCCAAAAAATTGCAGAGGAAGGAACACTCCCAAACTCATTCTATGCTGCCACCATCACCCTGATACCAAAACCAGACAAAGATACTACAAAAAAAGAAAATTACAGACCAATATCACTGAGGAATATAGATGCAAAAATCCTCAACAAAATACTAGCAAACAGAATCCAACAACACATTAAAAGGATCATACACCATGATCAAGTGGGATTTACCCCAGGGATGCAAGGATTCTTCAATATACGCAAATCAATCAATGTGATACACCATAAAATGACAGGAAACAATATTTTATGCATGTACACATTATCTGTGATAAATTTCTTATATCTAGGAATAAATATTTGTTATTTACAGTGTGCTTCTATACTATCTCTTGATCCATGAAATCCCACCACCGAAGTTCTCAGCTAAATCGACTTTGCATTCTGCTAGTTCAAAATTCCATCTTCCAGACTCTAGACCCCTTCCTCCCACCCGAGGCCCTGACATCACAAAAGTTGAAAGTAGAAATTTACCAGTCCTAGGACTCAAAACCAATGAGCACAAGCCCTGTAATTTGGACTTTGAAACAAACATCTCACATCAGAGTCAGAAAAAGTATTAGGTGCTGCAAAAGACAAATGTTGGCAAGGGTGTGGAGAAAAGGGAACTCTTGTACATTGTTGGTGGGAATGTAAGTTGGTGTAACCACTGTGGAAAACAGTATGGAGTTTTCTTTAAAAACTAAAAATAGAACTACCATATGACCCAGCAATTCCTCTCCTGGGTATTTATCCAAAAAAAAAAAAAAAAAGAAAACATTAATTCAAAAAGATACATGCATCTCAGTATTCATAGCAGCACTATTACAGTACACAAGATATGGAAGCAATCTAAGTGTCCATCGACATATGAATGAATAAAGAAAATGTGGTATATTACACAATAGAATATTAATGAGCCATAAAAATGAAATTTGCAGCAACATGAATGGACTTGGAGGGCATTATGCTAAGAGAAATGAGTCAGACAGAGAAAGACACATAATGTATGATATCATTTATATGTGGAATCTAAAACATACAACAAACTAGTGAATATAACAAAAAGGAAACAGACTCACAGATATAGAGAACAAACTAGTGGTTATCAGTGGGGAGAGGGAGGGGGAGGGGCAAAATAGGGGGAGGGAATTAAGAGGCACAAGCTATTATGTATAAAGTAAATAAGCAACAAGGATATATAGTACAACACAGGGAATATACTCAATATTGTATAATTATTAAAGGAATATAGCCTTTAAAATTTTGAATCACTCTGTTGTACACCAGAAATTTATATAATATTGTACATCAACCATATATTACCATAAAAAAGCATTAGGTGCTGCATACCAAGTTCTGAAAACATATCAGAAGAAAATACAATTCCTCCTATTAATAAAGATAGTGATACAAATAAATATGCTGTATTGTGTATTTTAACATTACATTTTGTTTATGTCAGCAGTTGCTATGTGATTAAAACAAGGTTTTGGAACACCATTCTGATTTTCATTATTCTGAGATAGAGATTCTAGAATACTGCCCAAAACATTTTCCCACAAAACCAGTTTTACCTACAAGCACAGTGGGGTATCCAAAGGAGAAGTGAAAATATGGTGAAAAGGTAAAAGTTCATGTATTTGGACTTGTGTTAACTGCTGACATTTTATTTGTGATAAAAACTTACTAAGCATATTAAATCAAGATGGGGATTGAAGGAAACATGCTTTAAATTGCTTATTAATAGACTTGGTTTCATTTGGAATCCATTTGGCTGCAGTTAATAGAATACACAATTCATGGTGGCTTAAACTGTAAGGATATTTACTATTAACCTTACACCTCATTGGCAAAAAGTCGCTCCCATTCCAACCAAGCTGCTTAAATTTCATCCATTTTTAAATGTATTTCCTAGATGTTATTTTGGAAAAATTTAAAAGGGTGGAGGTTTTGCTACTAAATGCCACTGTCAAATTGAGGCTTCTTGTTCGTACTAAGAGAATGAATAGGGGTTCCCACCTGCCTGAATGATTTACTTTTCACAGATTGAAAAGAGGTTGGCTTCTTGAATTTGCTCCAAAACATTTGCTCCCTACACTCTGAACAGCTTTTAATGGAGGCAGGGCTATGGGAAAAGAAATTGCAAGATAGCCCTGGTTCCTGCCAAGAGTTAATCTAGGACAAGCTGCTGGCTCCATCCTCCAAATCAACTCTAGAGAAATTATAGATGTTTGAGGGGCACACAGATTGCACCAATTATTAACAAATAAAAAGATAAGAAAACCCAGAGACTGAAGCCCAACATAAACTGACTTGTGTGAGAGTTGGGTAGCTGAAGCCCAGGGGCCGGTAGTGAAAGAATAGGCAGGAGGAACACCTTTTAAATTCTGCTCTTGCCTTACCCCAATTTGTCTTGAGAGACTCTGAGCAATCGCTGAGGCCATTTGTGATCACAAAGAGGAAATATCAGAGCAGCACACAAACCCAGATGGGGTAAAGAAGTTTGGAAAAAAGATAGCACCACACATCCTAAATTCTTCAAAGCCCAGGGCTGTAGATTATAATCCAGGAGGCTGTCTCCTCTGATGCTGCTTCTCCCCATGGGCTTCAAGATAAGTTCCTGACTAGACAGTGGGTAAGAGGATGGAGCAAGCAAGAATTATCAGCGAGGGCTCTGTAGTTCCTGGGCTCCTCCCCTCCCCTCTCCCTAGTCTGCTGCTACTGGCACTGACTAGGGACTTACCCTCATCCCCTTCCCAACATTCATTACCATAAAGAACAGCTGGTAGCTTCAGAGGAGCAAGAACACACAGGCTCAAATGGAAAACAAGACATCTGAGGAGTATAACATCTATTTTTTTAAGTGAACAAACTGGAAAGAGATCTTCTTCTACCACTCAAAGAAGAATTACTGGAACAAACAAATCAAGATTTTAAATTAGGTATGATAGATATTCTTTAGGAGATAAAGGAAGAGTAAAATGAAACAAGGACAGAAAAAAAAATTTTAACAGCCCATTGGAAATATTAGACATGAAGATAAAATAGTCAAAATAAAGAATGTAGTGGACTGGGGTAATAGGAGGCAAATACTTTAAAGATGAATTATAAGAAAACTTAGTTAAGGCAATCCCCCAAAGAGGAAAAAATGAGAAAAACTGAGACATGAAAGGCTAAAGTAGAAGTAGCAACATCCACATAAAGAGTTTTAAAAGGAAATTTTAAAATGAAAAGATTAGAACTTCCTATTTTTAATTGGAAGACATAATGGAGATAAATGTCTTAGTATTAAAGAAAGATGAAAGACCTCATATTGAAGGGCCAATTCTGTGCAAACAGAAGGAACCAGAAAAACACACATTGATACGTAAATGAAATTATGATATTAAAAACAGATAAAGCTTTTAGAGATTCCAGAAAGAGCAGATCACCTACCAAGGAGCAAGATTCATATTGACATCAAAATTCTCAATAGAAGCAAATAGTAATGTCATTTCTTAAAGTATTGGAGCAAAAGATTTGAACCTGGAATTTTATATTGTCAAAATGTCATTCAAAATATTTTAGTATTGGTGTTCTTGTTTCAATGTCAGCATCTTGGTGGCATAATACATCCCTCCCTTTTGTCTACCTTCTTAACAACTAATTCTGCATCCATCCATGAATAAAAGTACATCTGTGGTAGTTGTAGGATACAGCACCTTGTGGCAAGAGACACAGGAGGAGTCTTGCTCACCTGTGCATCAGGTAATAAGCAGACTGACCCCGGTCGGGACTGCATGTGGAACCAGCAGGAGCTTGCAAACTAACCAGAGCCTCTCTTAGTCATGGCCAGGAAAAACGAGAAGAGTGGTGATTTGGGTAGACACCCCTCGATGAGAGAGCTTTTGTAGAAGTCCAGCCTTCCCGAGGGGAGATACCACCATTCCACTGGAGAAAAGAATATATGTGAGTTTGGATGCATTAGAGAGAGAAAAAGGAAATTTGCCAGTGCTTCCCCTCTCCCAAGGCAGTGCAGTGTGGGGTTGAACCAGCCAGAGGAACCCCATCCTACAGGAGAAAGGGAGAGTGGTGACTGAGCATGCAGCTACCCAGCTGTGCAGGACAATGCTGGGAGAAGCCTATTTCTCTCTTCCAGCAGCACCCAGAGAATTGAGGTGGGAACTCCATAATGAAGGGGAGGGAGGAGATCAGGAAAGGGTCAGATAAGAAGGTCAAAAGGCATTAAAAGGACACGGTTTCTGCTAACTCCAGCGGGAAGCCCACCCACAAGCCACTGAGCGAACCTCACACAAGGATCCCCCTACCTAACCTGTGGGCATCCCCAATGACCCAAGCGCTAAAACCACATCTCCTTCTCCACTGTTCTGCCAGCCCCTTGTGCAGCTCCTGAGTACAAAGGCCATAGTGAGTTCCAGTAAACAGGGAGTCCTTTCTGGAAACAGGTCAAGATCTATGGACAAGGGAGAATCCACAAGCTTGAGATATAGTGCCCTGTTCTAGAATACAAAAGAGAGGTTTACAGCACCAGACTGGAAAGTTGTAAGAACCAGAGAAAACATACATGCCTAAGAGTTCTGCCACAAGAGAGAGAAGACGTACAGAGCAAATGTATCCATGCAAGGTTGGAGAAAGTCCCAGATACAAGAAGGACCAATGAAAAATATCTTCCACCCAAAGACAGCAAGTAAAGATTTGAGGAGTTATCTGCTGCTTCAAATGAGAAGACACCCATGCTAAACTCCAAGGAACATGAAGAAATGAGGAAACATATCATCACCAAAAGATAACAATAATCCTCTAATAACTGAATTCAGAGCCATGGAGTTTTGAGATTTAGTTGATAAAGAATCAAAATAGCTGTTTTAAGGGAACTCAAATAGTTATAAGAAAACACAAAGACAAAGAAATCAGAGAAGCAATTCATGAACAAAATGAGAAATTTCACAAAGAGATAGAAATCATTTTAAAAAAGAACCAAACAGAAATTTTGGAGCTTAAAAATTCAGTGAATAAAATTTTTTAATGCAACAGAAATAATCTACAGCAGAATCAACCAAACAGAAGATAGAATCAGTGAGCTGGAAGATAGAAACTTTGAAATAACCCAGGCAGAGAAAAACAAAGAAAAAAGAATGAAAAGGAGCAAAGAAAGTCAATATGATCCCATAAAAGGTACAAATATTTGAATAGTTGGAATTCCACAAAAAGAAGAGGGGGAGAAGGGCACAGTGAGTCTATTTAATGAAATAATACCTGAGAACTTCCGAAACCTGGGGAGAGCTACAGATGTCAGTGTTCATGAAGCTAATAGATCACCCCATTATTTCAATGAAAAGCTACTTTCTTGGGCTTCCTTGGTGGTGTAGTGGTTAAGAATCCGCCTGCCAATGCAGGGGACATGGGTTCGAACCCTGGTCTGGGAAGATCCCACATGTTGCGGAGCACCTAAGCCCATGCACCACAACTACTGAGGTTGCACTCTAGAGCCTGCAAGCCACAACTACTGAGCTCATGTGCCACAACTACTAAAGCCTGCCCACCTAGAGCCCATGCTCTGCAATAAGAGAAGCCACCACAATGAGAAGACTGAGCACCTCAATGAAGAGTAGCTCCCACTCGCCGCACCTAGAGAAAGCCCGCACGCAGCAACAAAGACACAACGCAGCCAAAAATAAATAAATTAAATAAACTAATTCTTTTAAAAACTACCTTTTCCAGTACATATAATAATGAAACTGTTAAAATCAAAAACAAAGAGAGAATCCTAAAAGAAACAAGAGAATAAAAGACTGTAAACCACCAAGGAACTCCCATTAGGCTATCAGCAGATTTCTCAGCAGAAAACCTACAAGCCAGGAAAGAGTAAAATAATATATTCAAAGCATTGAAAGAAAAAATTGCCAACCAAGAATACTCTATCTGGCAAAGTTATCCTTTAGATATGAAGGAGAAATAAAGACTTTCTCAGACAAACAAAAGTTGAGCGAGTTCATCACCACAAGACATGCCTTGAAAGAAATGCCAAAAGGAATTCTTCCAGCAGAAATGAAGATATGTTAATTAGTAACAAGAAAACATACAAAAATGTACCACAAATTTGTGAAGGTAAATACACAGTCAGATCCACAAAATTATAATTCTGTAATTTGTTGGTGTGTTAACGTTAAACTATAGTGTAAAGTTTAAAGGAAAAGGGTATTAAAAATAACTATAACTACTATAAGTTGTTACCAAATAAACAATATAGAAAGACAAATTGTGACATCAGAAACATAAAAGGGGAGAAGTAAAAATGTAGAGCTTTTGTATGTGATCAAAGTTAAGTTGCTTTTAGCTTAAAAGGGACTGTTTTATCTATGTTTCATGTAAGCCTCATGGTAACCACAAATTTAAAATCTATAATAGATTCACAAAAGATAAAGAGAGGAATCAGAGTATACCACCATGGAGAATCACCAATTTACAAAGGTAGGGAGAAGCAGAGGAAACAAAAAACAATGGAACTACAAAACAGCCATAAAGCAATGAATAAGATGGCATTAGTAAGTTCTTACATATCAATAATTACTCTAAATGTAAATGAATTGGATTCACCAATCAAAGGGCAGGGGGTGGTTGGGTGGATAAAAAGCAAGATCCAACTTATACGCTGCCTAAAAGAGACTCACTTCAGTTTTAAGGACAACAAAGTCTTAAAGTTAAAGGATGGAAAAAGATATTCCATGCAAGTGGAAACCAAAAGAAAGCAGGGGTAGCTATAATTAAATCAGACAAAATATATGTTAAACAAAAAAATAGGAACAAGAGACAAAGAAGATCATTATCTGATAAATACTTCATCAATAAGATAAAACAATAGTAAATATATATGCACCTAACTTGGAGAACCTTAATATATTGTATATTAAGCAAAATACTAACAGACCTGAAGGGAGAAATAAACAATAATACAATAACAGTAGGGAACTTCAATACCTCACTTTCTTCAATAGATAGATCGTCTAGACAGAAAATCAACAAGGAAACATTGGACTTAAACTATACATTAGACCAAATGGACATAACAGACATGTACAGAACATTCCATCCAACAACAGAAAAATATACATTCTTCTTAAATGCGCCAGGGACATTCTCCAGGATATATCATATGATAGGCTACAAAACAAGTTTTAGCAAATTCAAGAAAGTTGAAATCATACCAAGTATATTTTCCAACCAAAATGGTATGAACCTAGAAATCAACAAGAAGAAAGCTGGGAATTTTTCAAGCATGGGGAAACTAAACCACACACTCCTGAACAACCAGTGGATGAAAGAAGATATCTTAAAGGAAGTCGAAAATATTATTTTTTTTTTTTTTGCGGTACGCAGGCCTCTTACTATTGTGGCCTCTCCCATTGCGGAGCACAGGCTCCAGACGCGCAGGCTCAGCAGCCATGGCTCATGGGCTTAGCCGCTCCACGGCATGTGGGATCTTCCCGGACCAGGGCACGAACCCATGTCCCCTGCATCGGCAGGTGGACTCTCAACCACTGCACCACCAGGGAAGCCCCGAAAATATATCAAAACAAATGAAAATGGAAACAACACACAAAAACCTATGGAATGTTTAAAAAGGAGTTCTTAGAATCTCATAAGATAAATACATATATTAAGAAAATAGAAATATCTCAAATAAACAACCTAACTTTGCACTCAAAGAACTAGGAAAAGGAGAAGAAAATGAAGACCAAAGTTAGCAGATGGAAGGAATTAACAAAGATGAGAGAGGAAATTAATAAAATAGAGACCAGAAAAACAATAGATAAGATCAAGTAAACTAAGAGCTGGGTTTTTGTAAAAGATAAAATTGACAAAACTTTAGCTAGAATACCTAAGAAATAAAGAGAGAAGGCTCAAATAAATAAAATCAGAAATGAAAGATACCATAGACATATATAGGATCATAGGTGTCTACTATAAATAATTATATTTTAATAAGTTGGATAACCTGAAAGAAATGGATAAATTCCTAGAAACATACAACTTAACAAGACTGAATCATGAAGAAATAAAAAACTAGATTTTGGTCTGTCTAGACAGACCAATAACAAGTAAGGAGATTGAATCAGTATCATTTATCTCCAAACACAGAAAATCCCAGGACAAGACGGCTTCACTGGTGAATTCTACAAAACATTTAAAGAAAAATTAATACCAATCCTTCTCAAACTCTTCCAAAATTTGAACTAATCTCAGTTTGAACCAATCTCACTCCCAAACTCATTTTATGAAGTCAGCATTACCCTATTATCAAAGCCAGTTAAAGACACTACAAGACAAGAAAACTACAGACCAGTAAACCCTGATTAATATAGACGCAAAAATTCTTAACAAGATATTGACAAACAGAATTCAATAGCACATTAAGGGGATTATACACTATGATCAAGAGAGATTCATTCCTGAGATGCAAGGATTGTTCAACATATGCAAATCAATAAGTGTGATATACCACATTAACAAAATGAAGGATAAAAATCACATAATCATCTCAATAAATGCAGAAAAAGCATCTGATAAAATTCAACATCTTTTCATGATAAAAACCCTCAACAAATTGGGTATAGAAGGAACATACCTCAGCATAATAAAAGCCATATATGATAAACACACAGCTAACATTATACTCAACATTGAAAGTTTGAAAGCTTTTCCTCTGAGATCAAGAACAACTCGAGGTGGCCTATTCTCACAACTCTTATTCAACATTGGACTGAAAGTCCTGGGCAGAGCAATTAGGCAAGGAAAAGGAATAAAATGCATCCAAATCAGAAAGAAAGAAGTGAAATTGCCTTTGTTTGCAGATGACATAATCTTATTTATAGAAAACCCTAAAAATCAACCCCAAAAAAGTATTAGAACTAAAAAACAAATTCGGTAAGTTGCATAATACAAAATCAACATACAAAACTCAATTGCATTTCTACACACTAACAATAAACTCTCTGAAAAAGAAACCAAGAAAACATCCCACTTACAACAGCATCAAAAACAATATAATTCTAAGAATAAAATTAAAAACACTAATTTGAAAATATACATACACCCCAATCTTCATAGCAGCATTATTTCCAATAGCCAAGATATGGGAACAACCTAAGTGTCCACTTACAGAAGAAAGGATAAAGAAAATGGGAGATACGTATATATGTGAAATATAATTTAGCCATAGCAAAAGAAGAAAATCTTGCCATTTGTGACAATATGGATGAACCTTGAGGGCATTATGCTCAGTGAAATGTCAGACAGAAAGAGAAATACTGTATGATCTCACTTATATGTGAAATCTTAAAAAGTCGAACTCACAGACAAAATAGATTGGTAGTTGTCAGAGAACTGGGGTTGGGAGAAATGGAGAGTTGTTGATCAAACTTTCACTTATAAGATGAATAAGTTCTGAGAATCTATCATTGGTACAGCATGGTGACTATCATTATCAATACTGTACTGTATGCTTGAAAGTTGCCAAGAGTAAATCTTAAATGTTCTCACCACACAACACACAAAAAGGTAACTATGTGAGGTGATGGATGTAAAAGTATCCTTCTTCTGGTAATCATTTCAAAAAATAAATGTGTCAAATCATTATGTTGTATATTTAAACTTAGACAATAATATTTATCAATTATATCTCAATAAAGTTGAGAAAACAAAACAAGACAAAATCATTCAATATAAGTTTTCCTGAGGGCTTAAATTTTCTAGGTCAGTGTTTTATCCCCCTAGATTGTCTTAGTTACTTCCATTGGTTGTAGCTGTGTTTTAGTGACATGAAGCTATATATTTCTTTTTTTGCACTGTTTTACCTAGTTTTGAATTTTTTAAAAATTGTTTACACTCTTTTACTATTTTCTGGAACAACTTGTATTAATGCAGAATTTAATAATTCACTGAAAGTTTGGTATAACTCACATACTCTATTTGGGCTTGTTTTTTCTTTCCCTGTTTGTTTGGGGGTTTTGTTGTTGTTGTTTTTCTTGAGGCGTGGAGGAGTGGGGCAGAAGGAACATCTTTGACTATATTTTCAGATTCTTTAATTTAATGCTCTTTGGTTTATTCCAGTTTTCCATTTCTTCTTGCACCTATTTTGACATCTTAAATTTTTCTAGCAATTTAACATTTTTATCTAGGTTCTCAAGTATATTAATATATAATTGTTCATAAAACTTTTTATTTTCTAAATTTCCAAAATTTCTGTAGTCCCCATTTTTCATTCTGGATTTTATTTGCATAACATTCTTTTCTTAAGTCTTGCTAGAAGTTGGTCAATCTTACTAATCAGCTTAAAGAATCAGCTTTTGGTTTTATTACTTTTCTCATTATTTAATATTTGTTCTCTATTTTACTGATTTTTATTAGTCTTTATTATTTCTTTCTTTCTTGCTCCTTTAAGTTTACTCTGTGGCTCTTTCCTCAATGTCTTGATCAAATGATTCACTAATTTATTTTTAATCTTTTTTTGTTTCCTAATAAATATATTTAAAGTTAAATTTCCTTTTAACTGTTTTAATTATATCTCACAGAGTTTGAAAACAGGGTTTTCATTGTCAATCAATTCTAAATATTTCTTGATTTTCTCTTTAATGCAAGGATAATTTGGTAATTTATATTTCCAAACAGATGAGATTTTAAAATAGCTATTTGTTTGTTATTAGTCTCTAATTTTATGTTATTATGCGAGAAGATTCAGTATGTAGAATATTGATACTGTAGAATGTGTTCAATATTCCATTATGGCTGAATATAAGATTTAACTTTTTAAATGTTTATTGTATACTTGTAAAGGTTGAATATTCTCTGTTAGGTGAAAAGTTCTCTATGAATCTAATAGCTGGAGCTTATTATTTATATTGTTTAGGTCATAGATATTACTGTATATTATTTCCCTGCTTGACATGTAAACTTCTGAGAGGGTCTGTTAAAATTGCTGATTAATCAGTTTCTCCTTATAGTACACTCATTTGTTGATTGATATATTTCTTGATTATTCTAAGGGTCTTTTATAAGTAACATTCTTCTTTGTCCCTTGTGATAGTTTTATCTTACATTTTAATTTTTTAGATATTATGTTTACCATCCCATCTTTCTTATGTCATACTTATCTGTATATCTTTCTCATCCTTTCCTTTTCAATTTTTCTGTACCTTATTGTTCTTCATACATTTCTTATAGACAAAAATAAAGTATTTTTTTCACTAACATTTTTAGGATCATATTTTATTTTCTTTAGATTGTTTCCCTTTTGTTGCAATCTGTTGCATATTGGCTGAGTGCAGCTTTTTCCATAAATTTTGCACATGCATATGCACTAAATTGAGTGACTGTCTATCAGTGACAGGCGAGAAGATGTTCCACTGAATGTTCATGTGTTCCCAGGGGCTTTCTGGGCTGTTGCCAGGATTCTGTAGCTTGTAATCTTGTTGGTTATCTCTTTGTAAATGTACATATAACTCAATCACAATAAATATATAGTATTTTTAAAATTCAACCTAGGAGTCCTGTCTTTTTATTTGATAAATTTAACCATTTCCATTTATTGTAATTATTGTTATATTAGGTCTTTTTTCTATTATCTTGTCTCATATTTTCTGTTTACTTTTCTTTCACAGAGTTCTCACTCTTTTTTTTTTTTCCTGCTTTCCTGTTTTTAATCAGATTGGTCAAGTCTTCTTCTTCTGGTTAAAAAATATATATTTTTTATTTTTATTCTGACATTGATTTTCCTCAACATAAGACTCATCCTCACATTTATTAATTTCTATTAAACTTAAACTTACCACTAAATTTATCTTCCCCTGTTGGTGCTTGTTAAGTACTCATGAACTCAGATCTACTTGATTTTCAATCTCTTTTCTTCTGTATATTTCTCCAGATGTAAATATTTTCTAGAATTTTAATTTTTTTTTTTTTTTTTTTTTTTTTTTTTGCGGTATGTGGGCCTCTCACCGCTGTGGCCTCTCCCATTGTGGAGCACAGGCTCCGGATGCGCAGGCTCCGGATGTGCAGGCTCAGAGGCCACAGCCCATGGGCCCAGCCGCTCCGCAGCATGTGGGATCCTCCTGGACCGGGGCACGAACCCGCGTCCCCCACATCGGCAGGCGGACCCCCAACCACTGCACCACCAGGGAAGCCCCAATTTTTTATTTTTTTTATTTTTGGCTGCTTTGGGTCTTCGTTGCTGCACATGGGCTTTCTCTACTTTCAGCGAGTGGGGGCTCCTCTTTGTTGAAGTACACGGGCTTCTCATTGCCGTGGCTTCTCTAGTTGCAGCGCACAGGTTCTAGGCATGTGGGCTTCAGTAGTAACAGCATGCAGGCTCAGTAGTTTTGGCACGTGGGCCCTAGAGTGTGCAGGCTTCAGTAGTTGTGATGCATGGGCTCAGTAGTTGTGACGCATGGGCTTAGTTGCTCTGTGGCATGTGGGACCTTCCCAGACCAGGGATCAAACCTGTGTCCCCTGCATTAGCAGGTGGATTCTTAACCACTGCACCACCAGAGAAGTCCCTAGAATTTTAGTTCCCTCTTTTAATGATTATATTTTCTCTTTTTCTTTTCTTGCTTTTAGGGGATTTTTATTAGATGACTCTTATTTCCCTTACTTCTTGTAGCAACTCCTGTATTTTTTTCTCTTTCATTTGAGAACTTCTTAAAATGTTTGCAGTGGAAATATTTAGATGGAAAAGTTTTTCAGACTTTTGTGACAGAGCTTTTTTAAGATACAAAATATTTTGATTGAGATGTAATTGACATATAATGTTGTGTAAGTTAAAGGTGTACTGTGTGTTGACTTGATACATTACATTTTGAGATTAGTTTATCACCATAGTAGCATTAGCTAACACCTCTATCACATCACATAATTATGATTTCTTTTTTTGTGGTGAGAACAATTAAGATCTAGTCTCCTAGTTACTTTGAAGTTTATAATGTAATAATGTTGGCTATAATCACTACACTGTGCATTAGGTTTTCAGAACTTAGTTATCTACTAGTTGTTAAGTTTGTACCCTTCAACAACATCTCCCCAATTCCTCCAACCTCAGCCCCTGGCAATCTGTGCCTTGGAATTGGCCATTGTCACGGGCTGGGCTACATCTCTGGGTGTGCTCAGCAATCAAGTAGGACTGTAGGCTGGGCTCTACAGCTGGGCAATACTACAGGTTTTTTTCCAAGGCTACTCAGTCACTATTCAATTTGCCTGGTCAGGCATGGCAAGAGTTTATGCTCCACAGTTGGACAGAGTTGTTGACTAGGTTTTCTGCCTGAGTGGGGCTGTAGGATAGGCTCCATGGCTGCCAGAATCTCTGGCCAGCCTTTCTGGTCAGATGGGACTGGGGACTATGCTCAGCAATTGGGTGGGGCTTCTGACTTACTACCCTGTACAAATGAGGTGATAGAATGGGCTCCACAGCCAGTATGACCCATTGGTTGAGAGCCCAAACAGGCAGAACTGCTGAATCAAGCTCCTTGGACAGACAGGGCCACTATCTCAGCTCTGTAAATGGGCAGAGCCACTGACAGGGATCTATGCTCAGGCACCACTGCCAGCAGGAACGTAATCTACCAAGATCTGTAGGCTGATTGCTATAGGCCCCTCCTCACTTCTTTATCTCTGTCTAATCTCCAGTGGTGCAGCCCCACTAGTTCCCTCAGTGGTCCCTGTGAGGCCAGACCCAAGTGAGTTTCCCAGAAAGCATGCAGGGGAAACTGGATGTCCACTTTAGGATCCTTTTACCATCAGAGAAACCACAAGCCCAGGGAGGGATTCTCCATGTGGAGCTATTTCATCCTGCAGGTGGAACAATGCAGTCAAAGTGAAAATGCTCCTATTACCCTTCTAATGCAGGCCTTGGTCTCTGTGGTCCATGGTACTTCAGTCTCATCCCCAGGCTCTGGGATTTTCACAAAAGTGTCTTGGGCATGGACAGTTGCTAGTTCATCTGTCTGTGAAGGAGACTGCCGTTGAAAACCACATATTCTACCATTTTGCTGAAGTCCTATGCTTTGCTAATTTAAGAATATCATAAAATTATTGAAAATACCAGTAGCCATTCATATCTGTAGGCAAATCATACAGCTATATTGTTTTGATTTGATGGACATTGAAATAACATTATATAAGAAATATCACCTCAACAACTATAATTCTAGGTAAGTGCAATAACTAATTTTAAGCATTTTGTTACACAGAAGGATAGCATACAGCTAGCATATATAAGTGAAAGGATTGGTTTGTTACACTCATTCCACTTATTCCACCACCATCCATTTTCCATGGGGTAAAATCCAAGGAAAAGAAATGTGGAAGGGTAATTGAGAGGTGTAGGCTTTGTTCCCAGCAAAACTGGATGCTACAGCAAGGTCAGCAGTACTGACTAGGTCCATAGAGTGACAATCCTGCTGACATTGCTGTAGACTGACCCTGCTCATGTTCCAGAAATATTAATCCACTAAAACGCATTCATCACCTTCTACCAAAATAGCTGCTGGGGGTCAAGATGTGCTTAATGTCAGGACTTTTTTTTATTCTAGTCAGTCTGAGTAATTCTGGCTTTTAAGGAAAAGAGAAGGCAGTTTTCTAAGGAGTCATTCCATAACAAAGAAGCTTTGTAAGTCCCTTCACTCTATCCAGAAAAAAAAGTGGAGCCTGTACTTAGATTAAGTATCAGACCACATCCTGTGTCACATGGAGTGGTATGGAGTAATGCTTGATCACTGGCACTGAATGGTAACTCTTTGGAAAAGAGTCTTATTCATTTGTCCTTTTGGGAGGGAGTAATTAAAAATCTAATGAAGGTAATTCTTCAAGAAAGAAAGCCAAAACCAATCTATCCTGCCAGGCACACAAAGATGAATTTCTCATCCACCCTCTACCCACCCTCTAGACACACACACACACACACACACACACACATACACACTAGACCACAGAGGCTGTACCAGAGCATGCTGCTGACACAGTCCCAAAGCCACACAGCACAGAGCCCAGAAGGCACCAAGGTTTGGGACTGCTAAACCACATCTCAGGATTTTCTAGTTTATTCTCCAGTTTCTTTCTGCCTTTCAGGTGGAGGCCAAGGGAAGAGCACTCTTTAGTTGGATGATGTTTCTCACTAGGAGCACCATTGCCAGGACAAATCAACTCTACCCCTCACCTGGGTAGGAAAAAAATATATTTTTCCCTAAAGCTTATAAGGAGTTTGTGTTCCCTTGTAAAAAGATGAGGCAAGAATTAGAAAATCCTAATAAAATGAATCAATGGCAATCTTAAACCATTGTAAACCGATTTTATTCTCATTTCCTCAAATTTGTTTTTACAAAGATCAATACAATTTTTACATAAATCTTAAAATCCATACATTTATATGGCAAGAAGAAGTCCAAATCAAGACATTTTATAAATAAGTAAGCCACAGGAAGACTCATAAGAAGTTCCTGTTTTGGCAGGCAGAGCCAGGACTTGAACCCACATGTTCTAACCACCAGTCCAGAATTTTTCCCACTCAGCTACTTTGCTTTTCTGATAATGATGCATACGCATATTCTGAGGATACGTTTTTAAAGGAAATCTCATTAAAGTCATCATGTTTTAATTCACAAACAAATAATTTTGTTGAGCAATTAGGACACATCTGTGTCTCCCTATAAAACCATCTATGGTGTTTACAGATTTACTTAAACACAGAGGAATAAATGAAATTAAGAGATCAGATTTCCAGCCTGGGATTTGTACTGTATAAGCCAATATTTTTTCTTTTATTTACAGAAAAATCACTTTAATGCTTATTAATATTTAGAAGCATAAGAAAGATGAAAGTTAATTTCTTATATGGTAAAGGTAATATGTTATAGAGAAAGTAGAAAAGACCTGTTATATAATCAAATTGATTACCTATGTCCAGAGACCTTCCATCTAAGTTAGACATCATATCACGTCTTCATTTGTCTTGTTGCTATCACAATCCACAATGATGCCACTGTAAATGTTTTTTTCAACTACTCTGTTCACTAATCATTGTCATTGTTTTGTTTATTCATTGTGGTGGATTTAAAAAGAGGAGCGGTAAAATATCTGCATCTATAAATGAAGATTTGGCTTCCACTGTCTTCTATTTCAAATTCTTCTGTTAGCACACTTACCAAACCTAGTGTCAGTCCCAAGATAATAAACAGATAAAAGGAAAGCAATGGCCTGTGGCTGGAAAGGAGAGCAGAAATAATGTATTCTTTGACTTAGAGGCATGAGTTCTGATTAAAACAAATGATTATTTTAAAATCTTCTAGTTTAGCACAAATTTCCCAGTATGCTTAGATTAGCCAACTTATGTCATCAACTAGAATCTAAATTAAAGGAAAGTTCCTGTATTGACTAGACAGCTGTCTATTCAATAATGAAAGCTGTTGGAAATTGCCTCCTATCTCATATTCCCTGTAAGCTCTCCCTATAAATAACTGAGCTATAATCAGCTCATCAACTGACATGCTTCACAATGGCTTAAAAGGATGTTTTATTTTTTCTAAAGAAATGTTTGAACATGTCTGTTTATATTCATGTACCATACTCTCTCTGCTCTTTCTTGTTTCCTCTTACAAAGAGCTCACAGAATTAGAGAGACCCCTTGAGACCATCAGTCCTCCAACTATGCCACTTGACTGTTGAGAAAACTGAGATAAAGTAGTCTTAAACCTGGTCCTTTTTTTGTTCCCTGATATTATATTCCTTTTACCCATTCTCATAACCACAATAATTTGTGGTCATCCAGCAGTAACATAATAGGAACCATAATAAAAAAAATAGCTCGTTTCATTACCCTACAGAAAATTATACTTAAGCAGTTCCAGCTCTTAACCAAATGCTCCAATTCTAAATAAATATTTAATAATAAAATTTTAAATACAAAAAATATTTGGATGTCTCCTTATAGCTAATTGAGATTGCATGTAATTCATTTGTTATTTATTCAACCACCACTTTTTGAGTACCAGGTATTATTCTAGGAGTTGGCAACCTTACTATGAACAAGAAAGTAGAACACTGAGGTAAGTAAATTACTAAAGGAATTTGTATTATTTCAGCTAATGAAAAAGACCACATAGAAATAAAGTAACAATGCAACAGAAAGGGATTGCTTCAGAGATGTGGAGGAGAGAAGTAGCTGTCGGGGGCAGGGAAGGGCTGGGAAGTGCAGGCTGAGTGAGGGTGGGAGCTGGGCCAGAGTCAGAACCAGGACTGGAGTCGTGGTCGTGGCCAGAGCAGGTTGCACAGCATGTCAGGAGGTGAGTATGTCCAAACTTGCAGCATGCGGTAACTTCCCTGACCAGGGATCAAACCTGTGGACCCTGCAGTGGAAGTGCAGAGTCTTAATCACTGGACCACCAGGAAAGCCCCTTAAAACACTTTTTATTCAGCTATAAATATATATACATAAGAGTGCACAGACCAATCGTTCCCATCAGGAAGCTTGGACAACTCTCTTAGATAGCCTCAGCCACCAGAGGACACACAGCAGAAGCAAGAAGATCTACAATCCTGCAGCCTGTGGAATGAAAGGCACATTCACAGAAAGACAGACAGAATGAAAAGGCAGAGGGCTATGTACCAGATGAAGTAACAAGATAAAATCCCAGAAAAACAACTAAATGAAGTGGAGATAGGCAAACTTCCAGAAAAAGAATTCAGAATAATGATAGTGAAGATGATCCAGGACCTCGGAAAAAGAATGGGGGCAAAGATCGAGAGATGCAAGAAATGTTTAACAAAGACCTAGAAGAATTAAAGAACAAACCCCTAGAAGAATTAAAGAACAAACAAACAGAGATGGACAATACAATGACTGAAATGAAGAATACACTAGACGGAATCAATAGCAGAATAACTGAGGCAGAAGAACAGATAAGGGACATGGAAGACAGAATGGTGGAATTCACTGCCACAGAACAGAATAAAGAAAAAAGAATGAAAAGAAATGAAGGCAGCCTAAGAGACCTCTGGGACAACATTAAACACACCAACATTCGCATTATAAGGGTCCCAGAAGGAGAAAAGAGAGAGAAAGGACCCGAGAATATATTTGAAGGATTATTGTCAAAAACTTCCCTAACTTGGGAAAGGAAATAGCCACCCAAGTCCAGGAACCTAAGAGAGTCCCAGGCAGGATAAACCCAAGGAGAAACAGGCAGAGACACAGAGTAATCAAACTGACAAAAATCAAAGAAAAGTTATTAAAAACAATAAGGGAAAAATGACAAATGACATACAAGGGAACTCCCATAAGGTTAACAGCAGATTTCTCAGCAGAAACTCTACAATCCAGGAGGGAGTGACACGATATATTTAAAGGGATGAAAGGGAAGAACCTACAGCCAAGGTTACTCTACCCAACAAGGATCTCATTCAGATTAGACAGAGAAATCAAAAGCTTTATAGACAAAAAAAAAGCTAAGAGAATTCAGCACCACCAAAACAGCTCTACAACAAATGTTAAAGGAACTTCTCTAAGTGGCAAACACAAGAGAAGAAAAGGACCTAGAAAAACAAACCCAAAACAATTAAGAAAATGGTAATAGGCCTCAACTTAATAAAGGCCATATATGTCAAGCCCACAGCAAGCATCATACTCAATGGTGAAAAACTGAAAGCATTTCCACTAAGATCAGAAACAAGACAAGGGTGTCCACTCTAGCCACATTTATTCAACATAGTTTTAGAAGTCCTAGCCACAGCAATCAGAGAAGAAGAAGAAATAAAAATTGGAAGAGAAGAAGTAAAACTGTCACTGTTTTCTGATGACATGATACTATACATAGAAAATCCTAAAGATGTCACCAGAAAACTACTAGAACTAATCAATGAATTTGGTAAGGTTGCAGGATACAAAATTAATGCACAGAAATTCTGGCATTCCTATACACCAACAACAAAAAATCAGAAAGAGAAATTAAAGAAACACTCCCATTTACCATTGCAACAAAAAGAATAAAATACCTAGGAATAAACCTGCCTAAGGAGGTAAAAGACATACTCAGAAAGCTATAAAACACTTATGAAAGAAATCAAAGATTATATAAACAGATGTAGAGATATACCATGTTCTTGGATTGGAAGAATCAGTATTGTGAAAATGACTATACTACCCAAAACAATCTACAGATTCGATGCAATCCCTATCAAATTAACAATGGCATTTTTTACAGAACTAGAACAAAACATCTTAAAATTTGTATGGAAACACAAAAGACCCCGAATAGCCAAAGCAATCTTGATAAAGAAAAACGGAGCTGGAGGAATCAGACTCCCTGACTTCAGACTATACTACAAAGCTACAGTAGTCAAGACAATATGGTACTGGCACAAAAACAGAAATATAGATCAATGGAACAAGACAGAATGCCCAAAGATAAACCCACACACCTATGGTCAACTAATCTATGACAAAGGAGGCAAGGATATACAATGGAGAAAACACAGTCTTTTCAATAAGTGGTGCTGGGAAAACTGGACAGCTACATGTAAAAAAAATGAAATTAGAACACTCCCTAACACCATACACAAAAATAAACTCAAAATGGATTAGAGACCTAAATGTAAGACCAGACACTATAAAACTCTTAGAGGAAAACATAGGAAGAACATATGTATGACATAAATCACAGCAAGATCTTTTGTGACCCACCTCCTAGAGTAATGGAAATAAAAAGAAAAATAAACAAATGGGACCTAATGAAACTTAAAAGCTTTTGCACAGCAAAGGAAACTATAAACAAGGCAGAAAGACAACCCTCAGAATGGGAGAAAATATTTGCAAACGAATCAACAGACAAAGGATTAATCTCCAAAATATATTAACAGCTCATGCAGCTCAATATTAAAAAAACGAACAACCCAATCAAACAATGGTCAGAAGACCTAAGTAGACATTTCTCCAAGGAAGACATACAGATGGCCAAGAGACAAATGAAAAGCTGCTCAATATCACTAATTATTAGAGAAATGCAAATCAAAACTACAATGAGGTATCACCTCACACCAGTTAGAATGGGCATCATCAGAAAATCTACAAACAACAAATGCTGGAGAGGGTGTGGAGAAAAGGGAACCCTCTTGCACTGTTGGCAGGAATGTAAATTGGTACAGCCACCGTGAAGAACAGTATGGAAGTTCCTTAAAAAACTAAAAATAGAATTACCATATGACCCAGCAATCCTACTCCTGGGCATATACCCAGAGAAAACCATCATTCAAAAACACACATGCACCCCAATGTTCATTGCAGCACTATTTACAATAACCAGGTCATGGAAGCAACCAAAATGCCCATTGACAGATGACTAGATAAAGAAGATGTGGCACATATATACAATGAAATATTACTCAGCCACAAAAAGGAATGAAACTGAGTTATTTATAGAGACGTGGATGGATCTAGAGACTGTCATACAGAGTGAAGTAAGTCCGAAAGAGAAAAACAAATATCGTATATTACCGTATATATGTGGAATCTAGAAAAACGGTACAGATGAACCAGTGTGCAGGGCAGAGATAGAGACACAGATGTAGAGGACAAACGTATGGACACCAAGGGAGAAAGCAGGGGCGGGAGGGTGGTGGTGGGATGAATTGGGAGATTGGGCTTGACATGTATACACTAACATGTATGAAAAAGACAACTAATAAGAACCTGCTAAAAAGAAATGAAACTGAGCTATTTGTAATGAGGTGGATAGACCTAGAGTCTGTCATACAGAGTGAAGTAAGTCAGAAAGAGAAAGACAAATACCGTATGCTAACACATATATACGGAATTAAAAAAAAAAAAAATGTCATGAAGAACCTAGGGGTAAAACGGGAATAAAGACACAGACCTACTTGAGAATGGACTTGAGGATACGGGGAGGGGGAAGGGTAAGCTGTGACAAAGCGAAAGAGAGGCATGGACATATATACACTACCAAACGTAAGGTAGATAGCTAGTGGGAAGCAGCCGCAGAGCACAGGGAGATCAGCTCGGTGCTCTGTGACCGCCTGGAGGGGTGGGATGGGGAGGGTGGGAGGGAGGGAGATGCATGAGGGAAGGGATGTGGGAACAGATGTATATGTGTGACTGATTCACTTTGTTATAAAGCAGAAACTAATAAATAAAAAAAAAGAACCTGCTGTATAAATAAGTTAATAAAATAAAACAAACAAACAAAAAAAGAATTGTAGAGGATGGGACAACCTTAGATTGAATGGACAGGGAAATGACGTTGAGCCCAGACCTGAATGACAAACTGCAGGCAAGATGAGCATTCCAGCACAGGCAGCAGGGCAGAGTGACCATGCCCTTCTCTCTGGGAAGCTCTTCCCCAAACAGCTGAATGTGAGGCAAACTCTCTACCTCCAGGCCTGCTTCTGGGCAAAATTAGATGTAGGCAAAATTTGTCTTGGGAGTCTGAAGTCCTTCTACCCATGCTTTCTTCCCTCTTTACCCTTTACTGATGCCTAAGGTTGTATCCCCAAATCACTCCTCGTCACCATCCTCTTCCCACCACCCAGCAAGCCCTGCAGGTAAAGTTATATTACTATGCAGGGCTTTGCAAACTACTCTACTGAAAACCCCACTGCAGAGGGGCGTGAACTCATGCACATGGGGTTCTGCATGTGCCTGACCTGTGCTGTATCCTTCAAGGCATATATGGAAAACATAATTAACAGATCAGGCTCTCCAGAAATGTAGAGTCTGACTAGGAAGACTCAATGCATAAATAACCATCAGAGAATCCTCAAGAGGATGTGTCTTAACCATGTGGTAGAGACCAACTACATGGTTAAGTCACATTCATGGGATCTCCTAAAAAGGAAACATCACCACGGATACACAGTGGCTGTATTAACTTAGACACATTAATTTGACCACGTGTTTTTCAGTTGTGCCTTCCTTCCTCAAAACTGAGAATCACATCTAATACGTCCCTATAACTTTAAGCTCCTCTTAGCATTTTAAACATCCTGGATGCTCTTATTTCTTATTAACTAAATAATTTTGAGAGAAATTCTAACTTGCCATCATAAAGGTTATCCAAGAACTTCATTAGTTTCCTATAAGAGCCATAATTGATCTTACTATCTCATTATCATTATTATCCCATTTTACAGAGGTGGGAACTAAGGCTTAGAGAAATCTGGTGATGGCCCAAGATAAAGGGAAGACTCAGATTTTGTTCTGAGCTTGTTTTTCATACCAAACTGAAGCATGACTTATTGCAATTTCTCTTTATAGGTATAATATATGCAGTGTTAGTTAGCATAACATCAGATAACCTTTAAAAGCAGTTGCTAAGGGTGAGTTGGGGAAAATACATTATAAGATTGAACCAGGAAGAATTAGGATGAGACCTCAGAGGCAGAGAGCCAGAGCTACAAAGACTTGCAGACAACATACACAGCTCATAACGCAGCCTGAAGAGGCCGATTTTATAATTTTCCAACTTACTTTAAAGCACTATTGAAATTATCAACCATACCAACTGAAGGGTTACCAAACAAGGTTACAATGGGTTGTGTAACCACTAGCAAGGCACTTAATTGCCTCCAGAGTTTCATTATAGAATGCGCAAGGTGGACTGATCGATCACCAAATTCAAGTTTAGCTCCATAATTGTACGATAAGTTTAGCACAACTGAATGCAAGAATGTTCCCCTTGAAAAAAAAAAAAAGTAGAAAATAAGTGGGAACTGCGTTTTTCAAATGCATTGAATGTACCAGGAGTTGATAAACCAATAAGTGAGCCATAAATACTTGTGATGCTAGGTTTACACATGATCTACTTTTCCTTCTCTTTCTTATTCTTTCTCTTCATAATTTTCTTTGTTTTCTATATTTTAATAACAGACACATTACTTTTATAATACAAACGTGTTTTAAAAAATACAGGCTTCATTGATGAGTACGTGTGGCAATAAGGGTAGGACCCCACCCCCCCAAGATCCATTGCTCTTTGAGCCTCATGAAAGCTCAGAGTTACGGGAGGTGCCCACTTTTACCAGGAAGGCTGTTCACCTCAAGTCCAATTTCCTCTCTGGCTTTTTAAGACAAGCTTGCTATTTGCACAATTTCAAAGCTATCGGAGTTATTTCTGCTTAAAAAAAAACATACTGGAAAATGCAATAATTAATAAACATGGGGGTAAAATGTTTACACACAAAGCATTAAATGAAACTATCAAAACCGGCTGTTTGGGGAGGGGGTTGAGGAGGAAGAGAAGCTGATGGTGTCATTGCTTTCCCTGCAAGAGGTTAAGGGCTCCGAAGAGCCCAGTGTGAACCATGTGAACTGCACACTCCAAGCAGAGCATTTAAACTTGTTTACAAGTGCCTGGTAAGGAACAGGACTTTGAAAGAGCCTTTGATGAAACTTGGCTTGCCTTTCTCAGGTCTGAGAGAGTGGCATCTGGGGCTTGTTTACACGGATTGGGATAAGGAGCTATTTACATTTCAAATACATATTTGCTTTTGAGAGAATCAACTTCAGATGGCTTAGAGGTTTTATTTGGAGACCCAGCCAAAGAAGCACTCCCGTCCCTCAGTTTTGACTGTCACAAGACAGTGGTGTTTCCATAGGTGTCCCAGGGTCCTAATGTCCCAGGGTCACACAAGGCACCAAATATCATGCAAGGGACAACTGCACACAACCAAGAATTGTTCCACCCAAAATGCCAATGTCCTGAGTAAAATAAACCATTCACAAAAAGACAAATACTTATGATTCCACTTATATGAGATGCCTAGAGTAGTTAAATCCATAGAGACAGAAAGCAGAATGGTGGTTGCCAGATGGTAAGGATATAGAAGAATAAGGAATTATTATTTAATAGATACAGAGTTTAAGTTTTGCAGAATGAAGAGCTCTGGAGGTGGACAGTGGTGACAGTTGTACAACCATGTAAATGTATTTAATACCACTGAGCTGTACACTTAGAAATGGTTAAGATGGTAAATTTATGCTACATATATTTTACTGCAATTAAAAATAATCGTTAGCTTTCCACGCGGTAGACGAGAGCGGTCGGCCTATTCAGCTTGTCCTGAGTGATGCCGGGGAAACTTCTTAGTGACGCGGATTTGGAGTCGGACACGGCCATGGCGAGAGTGGAGATGCCGCGAAAGCAAAATGAGAAGAAAGGTAAAAAAGAGAAGCCAAAATCTAATAAGACTGAAGAGGCAGCAGAAGAAAAGGACGAAAAGATTTCTCCCAAAGCTAAAAAGGTTAAAAAGAAAGCAGGGCCTTCTGAGGCTGACATGAGTTCTCCTAAATCCAAAAAGGCAAAAAAGAAAGAGGCGCCATCTCAAGATGACATTATTTCTCCTAAAACCAAAAGTGCGAAAAAATCAAAGGAGCCCTGTGAAAAGACAGTTGTTTCTCCTAAAACCAAAAAACCAATAAAAAATGAGGAGCCTTCTGAGGATGACTTGGGTGCACCTAAGTCCAAGAAGATGAAGAAAGAAAAAGAAATGAATGGAGAAATTGGAGAGAAAAGCCCCAACCTGAAGAATGGATTCCCTCATTCTGGACCTGACTCCGACTCCAAGGAAGCTGCCAGTGAAGAAAGTAACAGTGAGTTAGAGCAGGAAATAACTGTGGAGCAAAAAGAAGGAGCTTTCTCTAATTTTCCCATATCTGAAGAAACTATTAAACTTCTCAAAGCCCGTGGGGTGACCTTCCTGTTTCCTATACAAGCAAAGACGTTTCACCACGTCTATAGTGGGAAGGACTTGATTGCACAGGCACGGACAGGAACTGGGAAGACATTCTCCTTTGCTATCCCTTTGGTTGAGAAACTTCAGGGAGAACTGCAAGACCGGAAGAGAGGCCGTGCCCCTCAGGTACTGGTTCTTACACCCACAAGGGAATTGGCAAGTCAAGTAAGCAGAGACTTCAGTGACGTCACAAAAAAGCTGGCAGTGGCTTGTTTTTATGGTGGAACTCCCTACGGAGGACAAATTGAACGCATGTGGAATGGGATTGATATCCTGGTTGGGACACCAGGTCGTATCAAAGACCACCTGCAGAATGGCAAGCTAGATCTCACCAAACTTAAGCATGTTGTCCTGGATGAAGTTGACCAGATGTTGGACATGGGCTTTGCTGATCAAGTGGAAGAGATTTTATGTGTGGCATACAAGAAAGATTCAGAAGACAATCCCCAAACATTGCTTTTTTCTGCAACTTGCCCTCATTGGGTTTATAATGTTGCTAAGAAATACATGAAATCTACATATGAACAAGTGGACCTGATTGGTAAAAAGACCCAGAAAACTGCAATAACTGTAGAGCATCTGGCTATCAAGTGCCACTGGACTCAAAGGGCAGCAGTTATTGGGGACGTGATCCGAGTGTACAGTGGTTATCAAGGGCGCACTATCATCTTCTGTGAAACCAAGAAAGAAGCCCAGGAGTTGTCACAGAATGTGTCCATAAGGCAGGATGCCCAGTCATTACACGGAGACATTCCACAGAAGCAAAGGGAAATCACCCTGAAGGGTTTTAGAAATGGTGATTTTGGAGTTTTGGTTGCAACCAATGTCGCTGCACGTGGGTTAGACATCCCCGAGGTTGATCTGGTTGTACAGAGTTCTCCACCAAAGGATGTGGAGTCCTACATTCATCGTTCTGGGCGAACAGGTAGAGCTGGAAGGACTGGGATTTGCATCTGCTTTTATCAGCACAAGGAAGAATATCAGTTAGCCCAAGTGGAGCAAAAAGCGGGAATTAAATTTAAGAGGATAGGTGTTCCTTCTGCAACAGAGATAATAAAAGCTTCTAGCAAAGATGCCATCAGGCTTTTGGATTCTGTGCCTCCCACTGCGATTGCTCACTTCAAGCAGTCAGCCGAGAAGCTGATCGAGGAGAAGGGAGCCGTGGAAGCCCTGGCAGCAGCCCTGGCCCATATTTCAGGTGCCACATCAGTCAACCAGCGCTCCTTGATCAACTCAGATGTGGGTTTTGTGACCATGATCTTGCAGTGCTCAATTGAAATGCCAAATATTAGTTATACTTGGAAAGAACTTAAAGAGCAACTGGGTGAGGATATTGATTCCAAAGTGAAGGGAATGGTCTTTCTCAAAGGCAAGCAGGGTGTTTGCTTTGATATCCCTACTGCATCAGTAACAGAAGTACAGGAAAAATGGCATGATTCACGGCGCTGGCAGCTTTCTGTGGCCACAGAGCAACCAGAGCTAGAAGGACCACGGGAAGGATATCGAAGCTTCAGGGGACAGCGGGAAGGAAACAGAAGCTTCAGGGGACAGCGGGAAGGCAATCGAGGTCTCAGGGGACAGCGGGAAAGAAATAGAAGCTTCAGAGGACAGCGATCAGGAGGTGGCAACAAAAGTAACAGATTCCAAAACAAAGGCCAGAAGCGGAATTTTAGTAAAGCATTCGGACAGTAGTTTGAAGTAGAGGATTTATGTGGCAAAAACAGAGCTATGTTCGGCAACAGGAAACTGAATATTATTTTTCATACAAAGTTAAAAGCACATTGTATTTCCTTCCTGACTACTTGCCCAGTCCCCATCTCTTCAAGAGAGACAAGCTTCATCTAAATTATTTCATCTGATCATTGTCATTTATAACTTTGTTGCTACTTCTGTATCGGGTATTCCTTTGGAAAAGGTGTGTGAATTCATTACATATTCTAATGCAGTGTCTATAGATTATAAGATAAAATCAAGCATGTATCTGCTGATACTTGTGAAGTTGACCTGTCTTTATACTTAGAGGTGTCTCTTAATAGTGTCCTTCCTAAATACCATGGGGAACGCAACAGTTTCTGGAGAAGCACTTTGAGCACTCAAGGCTTTGTTCTGTAATTGGTATTCCTCAGCCACTTGCCTAACATTTACTCCTATGGTCCTATAATGTATCTTCTGAGAATTAATACTGAGCAATGTTTTGAAGCAAGATTCAAACTCAGCTGGGATGTAACACAGTTTATGCCAGCATATGCTCTAGGTTTGGAGGTGGTGATACATTTGATAGGAGATAGTATATAGATTAGCCATTGTTATGTGCATTTTGATACATTATTAGCTTCTCAATGTAAGGTGATTAATGCTTCAGTGAATTCTTCACAGATTTTTAAAAAACATATATGTACATATAGAAGTATTTTACTAGAAAGCAAGTATCCTTAAGGAATTCCAAGTGTATAGCATGGCCCAGTAACTTTCTTCATAAGTAAGGAGACAGGATAAATGGTGCTTGATGATAACATAGTCCACTTCCTATTGGAAGATTAACATTATTTACCAAGGAGGAAATAAAGGAGTAGGGGGCAGAGATTTGCATGGCTGAAGAGTCAAAAAAAAAAACCACTGAAAATATATTCCACATGCAAGAAGGAAGCACATGTACTAAGAGCAAAGAAAAGAACAAGTGAAGGTGTGGGATAAAGCATTCTTTTAATGGTGAAAACTTAATGGGTCATTAATGTTTCTAGAGTTTAACTTCTAACGGGCAAGCTGGGAATTTTAGGTAGAATGATCCAATTTAGTTTCTCAAGGCCTAGTTCCTATAGCCACGTATAGGATCTCTTTCTTTTTATTAGACTGCTACTCTGTTGATAGGTTGTAGCTACCTAGAGACTTCCTTTTAAGGCAAACTCTATATGGTTATTTTTAAGTTGTTACTTTGAGGAAGCTGAAGAACTTAGTATAGCCCCTGGCCCAATATTGCTCTGAGGTCTCGAGTATTATTTCTCTGGGAAACCTTGTGCAGGAGCTTACAAGTAACATGGTCTTCTTGCCTTAATTCCTAGAAATTCTGTATTGGGAATCTCAGGAAATAAACCATGACAGGAGGAGTTCAAATACATGGCCTGTCTTGTTTTCATTTAATTATTTTGAACAACTGAAATCTTTCTAGGCACTGGTTTCTCTGGCAGGGTCTTTATATCCAACTGCTTCTTAGTCATCTTTGCAGTAAGGGGCTCAGATAGCCAACTCCACTCCTTGATTCTTGAGGCAGCATTTGGACTTCATTTCTGTCCTTGCGTCCTGACTGGATGTTTCTCTGTTCTCAAATTCTCTTGGCTTTTATTCCTTGATCCACTTGACAATTTTATCGCTTGACCTTCTCGTGGTTTCCCATCAAGCCAGAGGGAGTCAAGGGGAGGTAGGTATTTGATGACCAACAACTCGTGCCCTGTGGATCATGTTTTATTAAATTCTGGTTTTGAGAGATGCTGAGCATACTTAAATAACAACCAAAACATTTAAGTTTCGGTAAGAATGGGTTACTTTATCAAGTAGATTAAAAGGACAGTGTACCTGTCCTTTAGGAAGAAATAATCAGGCATAAATCAAGAGTAAGGGGGAAGATTAATGGGAATTTCACTTTACACAACTTAGGACAACATGGCTGTTTTAGTAAATGAAGCTAAAGTTTCTCCTGGATCCCAGAATTCATACCATATTTATAAATGTATAATTCAGCTACTGTACGGTTGAAATGGGCTTGTTGTGCTAGCCTGGGAAATGTTAGCATTTTTACTATTTTCTACAGAGAAAATATTTTCCAATTTATGTATCAAACAACTCAGTGAACTTTTTTTTTTTTTTTTTTTTTTTTTTTTTTTGCGGTATGCGGGCCTCTCACTGCTGTGGCCTCTCCCGTTGCGGAGCACAGGCTCCGGATGCGCAGGCCCAGCGGCCATGGCTCACGGGCCCAGCCGCTCCGCGGCATATGGGATCCTCCCAGACCGGGGCACGAACCCGTATCCCCTGCATCGGCAGGCGGACTCTCAACCACTGCGCCACCAGGGAGGCCCATCAGTGAACTTTTAAAATACCAATTTTTATGTTGGAACTATCTGTGCAGCAGTTTCTTTACAGTTATACATAAAGTGTTTTTACTGTAAAATTGAGTTAATGTATAAAAATACAGCTTTATGCCACAATAAAGTTAGTATTTACTATTTAAAAAGATAATAATAATAATCGTTAAAAATGCAGTGGACCTCCAACTGAGATACATTAAATCCCAGCCCAATCCTGAATCTGCCAAATTGAACGTCAAAGCCAAAGAAGAGACTCCGTTCTCTTGATCACTCAGCACTGACCAGGGGTAGAGTTCTAACAGCTCACCCCATGCAGGACCCAGGGCCAAAGAGACTAACAGTCCATGAAATACAAATAATAACAATCCAGTGCAACTCACATCCTGTGAGATATATGAAGAGACTTCATTCTATTTGGTTTAAGAACTCAGAGAACACCTCATTTGGTTCCAAACGTGATGGCCTGTATAAAAATTCTTTTTAAACTGTAAAACAGTATATAAATAAGGTATTATACTTCTTATTCAGTACAGACTCTCTATCCTGTGCCTCGGAATTAAGACATTCTACCATGAACAGAATTGGAAGGGCTTTATCTAGAAGGGCCTAAGTTTCTCAGGATACAGTACTTACTGTACATTAAGGAGGAGAAAACACATTCACTTTGCATGATAGCATGCACTATCAAAAATGTAGACCTTTACACATTAGTAAGGAAAATATGACATGCCTACAGGAAAATGGGAGGGTACCTGAACAAGGAACTTCTAAAGATATACAACTGGGCAGACAAATGTATGGAAATGTGTTCAATTTTATTAGTAATCCAAAAAGTGCTAATTAAATAATTAAGATATTTAGGTTTACTGACAAGATTAGAAACCATGTGACTGGACTAGTGGCCCTCTTCTTCCCTTCAGATGAAAACAGAGAATAAACTCATTGACTAAGAAATGTCTTTGTTGAAACTGTCGTCTCACAGATTACCTTTGTATTTGCAAAAAAAAGAGACAGAAAAGAGCATGTAGATACTTTCTTACTCCTGCAGTCCCTAAAGTATGTTGATCTGGAGACAGGAATAAATATAATACTATTCTGCACACAAAGACAAAACAGCCTGCAAATTATAAGACAAAAAAATAATTTTATCTTCTTTAGGAGTTTATCCAGTGCCAGAGAATTAAGGCTTAACATTGGGAGATACGCGAGTACTTGCTGGGTTTCACAGGAGTAGTGGGGAGAAAATCAGGCCACGCCCACCCACCGTCCATCACAAAGGATACAAGGCTGGAGAAAGGGTCTCCCCACCCACCCTTAACCCACTGAGAGAGACTTGTGCTCCAAACCTTCTCGGGAAGAAGGCCTTAACCTCTTTCTAACTACTTGCACTTTGAACTTTAGAGAAAGTCTTACAAAGTACATTATTTTACTTTCCCCTTCCTTTGATTAAATTCCCTTTTTCAAATTGCCTGGGCCCTTTAATAAAGTTGCAAATAGCTAGTTTGGTAGGGTTTGGGGAGACTGAGGCACAGGATATACAAAAACGGTCTCCACTGAAGGCTTTGGGGGTTAGGTATGGGGGTCAGCAGCCTGTCAAGGGGATCGTGTCCTAAAGGTCCAGCCAATGGCAGACAGTAGGAGACCCCACTGACATTGCAAATTTCCTCTTGGCAGGGACTAGATCCTCTTCATTCCCGTACCTTCCTCAGTGTTAGACCCAAAGCCTTTTCCGTAAGCATGGCTCAGTTCTTCCTCAGGCCCACTTTGGTGGTAACTATGAAGTGACATTTTCTTTTAAATAACGTAAAAAATGAATCTTGTTTTCCTCCAGATGTTTCCCTTCTAACTAGGACTTTAGTAAATCATTTTATTAACTAAAATACTCAGTGATGGAGGCAGAGTCAAGACGATGGTGTGGGAAGATGCAGAGTTGGTGTCTCCCCACAACTAGAGTGCCTGCCAGCCACTGGTGGGGACTCTAATGCCCAAGGAGATGGGAGGAACCCCAAAGTGAACCCGTAGGATGTAGGGAGACTGAGGGGGAGGAGAATGGAGGTCAGACAGGATCGGCAACCCGAGGCCAGGGAGATCAGGAGAGGCAGGTGGGAGGGACTCTCTGGGAAGAGTGGGAGAGGAGCAGAGGGTGATCGCCTGGCCCACTCAGGCTGGGGGCTCCCAAGCTGGTACCCCCCACCCCAAAGCCCCATCCAGGCCGTGTAGGTACTGGGGGCATAGGAGGGAGGTGGGGGAGATCAGGAGAGGCAGGCAGGAGGGGCCCTCCAGGAGGAGTGGGAGAGGAGTGGAGGGTGATTGTCCCACCCATTCTGGCCCAGGGAATATGCTGAGCTCCTAGGCTGATACCCTGCCCTCCAAAGCTGCCTCCATGCTGCATAGGTCCTTGGGGGCATAGGTGGGAGGCTGGGGAGATCAGGAGAGGAAGGAGGGAGGGGACCTCCCAGACTGGAGGAGCAGGAGAGGAGAGGAGGGCATTTGCCCCACCCACTCGAGCCCAGGAAGCCTGCTGGGCTCCCAGGTGAGGTCCACTGTCCTCTGAGACCAGAGGCGGAAGGCACACCTGGGCCCCTTCTGTTCCTTGAGCCTAAGCCTCACCCTCCACAGCCCCCAGGACCTTTTCGAGCCCTGTGGGTCGTGAGCATCGGCCCCGCCCACTGTCCAAATCTTGCCCTTTCTTAGGCCCTGCCCTCCACAGCAAAGGCCTTCCTCTCCCTTTTATTCTTTTCTTTTCCTTCCTCCTCTCTTTTTTACTCTTGTGGTACTCATGTACCTTCTGGTTGTTGATTCATCTATATTTTTATTTTTATATCCTTCCTAACATATCTGTTAGTTTCTTAGTCTAATTTTATTTTTTACTTTGTTATTGTTCTCCTATTTTTTTCTTTTTTTTTTTTTTTTTTTTTTTGGCCGCCCAAGGCAGCTTGTGATCTTGGTTCACAAGCCTGGGATCAAGCCAAAGCTCCTTCAATGGGAACCCTGAGTCCGAACCACTGGACTAATAGAGAACCTCAGACCCCAGGGAATATTCATCAGAGTGAGGTCTCACAGAGTTCCTCATCTCAGCACCAAGACCCAGCTCTACCTAATACTCTACAAATGCCAGTGTTGGAAGCCTCAGGCCAAAGAACCAGAAAGACAGGAACACAGTCCCCCTCATAAAAAAAAAAAAAATGAGATGGCAAAAATATATATCACAGATGAAGGAACAAGGTAAAAATCTACAAGACCAAATAAATGAAGAGGGAATAGACAATCTACCTGAAAAAGAATTCAGAGTAATGATAGTAAAGCTGAACTCAGAAATAGAAGGGAGGCACGGATTGAGAAAATACAAGAAATGTTTAACAACTATCTAGAGGAACTAAAGAACAAACAAACAAAGATGAACAACACAATAACTGAAATGAAAAATATGCTACAAGGAATCAGTAACAGAATAACTGAGGCAGAGGAACGGATAAGTGACCTGGAAGACAAAATGGTGGAAATAACTGCTAAGGAGCAGAATAAAGAAAAAAGAATCATAGGAATTGAAGACAATCTCAGAGACTTCTGGGACAACACTTAATGCACCAACATTCGACTTATAGGGGTCCCAGAAGAAGAAGAGAAAAAGAAAGGGTCTGAGAAAATATTTGAAGAGATTATAGTGGAAAACTTCCCTAACGTGGGAAAGGAAATAGTCACCCAAGTCCAGGAAGCATACAGAGTCCCATATAGGAAAAACCTTAGGAGAAACACACCAAGACACATATTAATCAAGCTAATAAAAATTAAATTCAAAGAAAAAATATTAAAAGCAGCAAGGGAAAAACAAAAAATAACATACAAAGGAATCCCCATAAGGTTATCAGCTGATTTTTCAGCAGAAACTCTGAAGGCCAGAAGGGAGTGGAAGGATATACTTAAAGTGATGAAAGAGAAAAACCTACAACCAAGATTACTCTATCCAGCAAGGATCTCATTCAGATTCGATGGAGAAGTCAAATGCTTTTCAGACAAGCAAAAGCTAACAGAATTCAGCACCACCAAACCAGCTTTACAACAAATGCTAAAGAAACTTCTCTAGGCAGGAAACACAAGAAAAGAAAAAGACCCACAAAAACAAACCCAAAACAATTAAGAAAATGGTAATAAGAACATACATGTCAATAATAACCTTGAATGTAAATGGATTAAATGCCCCAACCAAAAGACACAGACTGGCTGACTGGATACAAAAACAAGACCCATATATATGCTGTCTACAGGAGACCCACTTCAGACCTAGGGACACACACAGACTGACAATAAGGGGATAGAAAAAGATATTCCATGCAAATGGAAATCAATAGAAAGCTGGAGTAGCAATACTCGTATCAGATAAAATAGACTTTAAAATAAAGACTGTTACAAGAGATAAGGAGGGACACTACATAATGATCAAAGGATCTATCCAAGAAGGTATAACAACTATAAATGATTATGCACCCAAACATAGAAGCACCTCAATACATAATGCAAAGTCTAACAACCATGAAAGGAGAAATTGATAGTAACACAATAGTAGGGGATTTTAACACCCCACTTACACCAATGGACAGATCATCCAAAATGAAAATAAATAAGGAAACACAAGCTTTAAATGACACAATAGGCCAGAGAGACCTCATTGATATTTATAGAACATTCCAACCAAAAGTGGAAGAACACACTTTCTCCTCAAGTGCACGTGGAATATTCTCCAGGATAGATCACATCTTGGGCCACAAATCAAGTCTTGGAAAATTTAAGAAAATTGAAATCATACCAAGCATCTTTTCTGACCACAATGCTATGAGATTGGAAATCAATTACAGGAAAAAAAAATGTAAAAAACACAAATACATGGAGGTTAAACAGAGCACTACTAAATAGCCAACAAATCACTGAATAAATCAAAGAACAAATAAAAAATACATAGAAACAAATGACAATGAAAACACGACCATCCAAAACCTATGGGATGCAGCAAAAGCAGTTCTAAGAGGGAAGTTTACAGCAATACAATCTCACCTCAAGAAACAAAAAAAAAATCTCAAATAAATAATCTAACCCTACACTTAAAACAACTAGAGAAAGAAGAACAAAGAAAACCCAGTCAGTAGAAAGAAAGAAATCATAAAGATCAGAGCAGAAATAAATGAAATAGAAACAAAGAAAACAATAGCAAAGATCAGTAAAACTAAAAGCTGGTTCTATGAGAAGATAAACAAAATTGATAAACCTTTAGCCAGACTCATTAAGAAAAAAAGGGAGAGGATGCAAATCAATAAAATTAGAAAAGAAAAACAGGAAATCACAACTGACACTGCAGAAATACAAAGGATTATAAGAGACTACTACAAAAAACTATAGCCAATAAAATGCACAACCACAAAGAAATGGACAAATTCTTGAAAAGGTATAATTTTCCAAGACTGAACCAGGAAGATTTAGAAAATATAAACAAACCTATCACAAGTAATGAATTTAAACCATAATTTAAAATCTTCCAACAAACAAAAGTCCATGACCAGATGGCTTCACAGGTGACTTTTATCAAATATTTACAGTAGAGCTAACACCCATCTTTCTCAAACTCTTCAAAAATATTGCAGAGGGAGAAACACTCCCAAATTCATTCTACAAAACCAACGTCACCCTGATACCATAACCAGAAAAAGATATCACAAAAAAAGAAAATTATAGACCAATATCACTGATGAACATAGATGCAAAAATCCTCAGCAATATACTAGCAAACAGAATCCAACAGCACGTTAAAATAATCATACACCATGATCAAGTGGGATTTATCCCAGAGATGCAAGGATTCTTCAACATATGCAAGTCACTCAAGGTAATACACCACATTAACAAATTAAGGAATAAAAACCACATGATCATTTCAATAGATGCAGAAAAAGCTTTTGACGAAATTCAACACCATTTATGATAAAACTCTCCAGAAAGTGGGCAAAGAGGGAAACTACCTCAACATAATAAAGGCCATATATGACAAATCCACAGCAAACATCATTCTCAATGGTGAAAAACTGAAAGCATTTCCTCTAAGATCAGAAGCAAGACAAGGATATTCACTCTTGCCACTCTTAATCAACATAGTTTTGGAAGTCCTAGTCACAGCCATCAGAGAAGAAAAAGAAATAAAAGGAATCCAAATTGGAAAAGAAGAAGTAAAACTGTCACTGTTTGCAGATGACATGATACTATACATAGATAATCCTAAAGATGCCACCAGAAAACTACTAGAGCTCATCAATGAATTTGGTGAAGTTGCAGGTTTCAAAATTAATGCACAGAATTCGCTTGCATTCCTATACACTAACAACAAAAGATCAGAAAGAGAAATTAAGGAAACAATCCCATTCACCATGGCAACAAAAAGAATAAAATACCTAGGAATAAACCTACCTGAGGAGGTAAAAGACCTGTACTCAGAAAACTATAAGACATTGATTAAAGAAATCAAAGATGACACAAACAGATGGAGAGATATACCATGTTCTTGGATTGGAAGAATCAATATTGTGAAAATGACTCTACTACCCAAAACAATCTACAGATTTGATGCAATCCCTATCAAATTACCAATGGCATATATTACAGAACTAGAACAAAAAATCTTAAAATTTGTATGCAGACACAAAAGACCCCAGATAGCCAAAACAATCTTGAGAGGAAAAAACAGAGCTGGAGAAATCAGACTCCCTGACTTCTGACTATACTACAAAGCTACAGTAATCAAGACAATATGGTACTGGCACAAAAACAGAAATATAGATCAATGGAACAGGATAGACAGCCCAGAGATAAACCCACACACCTATGGTCAACTAATCTATGACAGAGGAGGCAAGGATATACAATGGAGAAAACACAGTCTCTTCAATAAGTGGTGCTGGGAAAACTGGACAGCTACATGTAAAAGAATGAAATTAGAACACTCCCTAACGCCATTCACAAAAATAAACTCCAAATGGATTAAAGACCTAAATGTAAGACCGGACACTATAAAACTCTTAGAGGAAAACATAGGAAAAACACTCTTTGACATAAATCACAGCAAGATCTTTTGTGACCCACCTCCTAGAGTAATGGAAATAAAAACAAAAATAAACAAATAGGACTTAATTAAACTTAAAAGCTTTTGCACTGCAAAGGAAACCATAAACAAGACAAAAAGGCAACCTTTAGAATGGGAGAAAATATTTGCAAATGAAACAACAGACAAAGGATTACTCTCCAAAATGTACAAACAGCTCATGGAGCTCAGTATAAAAAAAACAAAAAATCCAGTTAAGAAATGGGCAGAAGACCTAAATACACATTTCACCAAGGAAGACATACAGATGACCAAGAGGCACATGAAAAGATGCTCAACAACACTAATTATTAGAGAAATGCAAGTCAAAACTACAATGAGGTACCATCTCACATTGGTCAGAATGGCCATTATCAAAAAATCTAGAAACAATAAATGCTGGAAAGGGTGTGGTGAAAAGGGAACCATCCTGCACTGTTGGTGGGAAGGTAAATTGATACAAACAGTATGGAGGTTCCTTAAAAAACTAAAACTTGAACTATCATATGACCCAGCAGTCCCATTACTGGGCATATACCCTGAGAAAACCATAATTCAAAAAGAGTCATATACCACAATGTTCATTCAGCACTATTTACAATAGCCAGGACATGGCACCAACCTAAATGTCCATCAACAAATGTATGGATAAAGAAGATGTGGCACATATATACAATGGAATATTACTCAGCCATAAAAAGAAATGAAATTGAGTTATTTGTAGTAAGGTGGATGGACCTAGTGTCTGTCATACAGAGTGAAGTAAGTCAGAAAGAGAAAAACAAACACTGTATGCTAATGCATATATATAGAATCTAAAAAAAAAAAATGGTACTGATGAACCTAGTTGCAGGGCAGGAATAAAGAGGTAGACATAGAAAATGGACTTGAGGACATAGGATGGGAGGGTGAAGCTGGGGTGAAGTGAGAGTAACATCATCATATATACACTACCAAATGTAAAATAGATAGCTAGTGGGAAGAAGCTGCATAGCGCAGGGAGATCGGCTCAGTGCTTTGCGATGACCTAGACGGGTGGGATAGGGAGGGTGGGAGGGAGACGCAAGAGGGAGGGGATATGGGGACATGTGTATGCATATGGCTGATTCACTTTGTTGTGAAACACAATCTAACACAGTATTGTGAAGCAATTATACTCCAATAAAGATCTATTTAAAAAAAAATACTCAGCGGTGAGTTACAAATGGCCCTGCATACAGAAGTGGGAAAATCCCTTGAGACAAAAACATCCCATCCCCATTTCTTCTGGAGTGAATTGCATGCTGCCCAGTTTCGGCCAAGATACTTCACAGCACTTATGGATTGTAAGGCTGCAATTCATTAGGAGATGGCTGGGAATTTATGTCTATCTGGATTCTGGTCAGGTTCTAAAAGCCAAGTGCTGACAGTGGGTGAGACACTTCATGCCCAGCTCTCCTGGAATGAAAGAAAACAGCTGTGTCTAAAGAAAACAGGTGGACATCATTAACATGATAGCCAAATATTCATTGGATAAAAAGTAACTTCTCTCCTTTCACAGGAGGCAGGAGATGAGTCTGTCAGGGAATGCTCTTTAAATCAGGGCTTAGAAATTTGGAGAAATTGCAAAATTCTCTTCATTACTACAACCTCTCTAGATTCCACAAGACCATTTAACAATGACACATCTAGTGGCTTCAGTGTCATCTGGTTTTGAGAAATACATGGAATCCCCTGATGTAATACTTTCCTTTATTTAAAATGTTAGCTATTTGTCAAGAGTGCTGTCTTAGCACCAGATGTCTAGAATTACCTTCAGGATGGATCATATCTCAGGCCAGGAGGGCATCATTCAACTACTGAGAGGGAAAACAGACATGCATTCCAATGCTGTACATCAGAAGAGCTCAGGCATGCTAACAATCTTCCGTGACATCTGTTATAACCACTCCACTGTCACCTAATAAATGTCTCTCCTTTGACCCCCTAGGCGATGTGCCCTAACCCCATCAACAGCCATTAGGGCAGAGAGAATGGGATGAAGAGTGTTCCTAAGTCTACAATCGCAACTGCTCTGCAGGATTTTGGGGTCTCGCTGAGCCTGGCACCTATCCATTCTAATTACTGAAAATGTCTCAAACATATGTCCTTTGTCCCTGCCACCTCCCTGGCCAGCGTTATTGGAATAGCCTCCAAAAATTTCTGTATCCACTCTAAATCAACCCACATACCGCCTTGGCCCTTATTTGTAAAAAGAAAAAATTTTACACAATTCATTTTGACACTCTCCAGCTCAATAATAAATAATGTATTAACTAATTAATTAAATAGACAACAACAATAAAAATACTACTTATAAAGTCCAAGTGCCTCACCACAATACCCAGTTGAGCCCCAGCCTTTGTCTCCTAAATGCCTGCCCACAAGATACTAGGGTTGGATCACTGCCCGGAACTCACTTCAATGCAGCTGAGCGCAGACCCAGTTTGGCCTGGACAGCGTGAAGTCGGATTGGCTCTCTTTAGGCACTGGTGGGCTATTGCCTCAGTAAAGGTGAGGGTCTTCAGCAAACCTGGCCTTGAGCAAAATGAGGGGCGAATAAGAAGCAACATGGGTAAGGCTGTGAGCCACTTGGGCAAGAATGTGGGGCTTCCAGTTTGAAATCAAACTGGGGATGGGCTGAGCCAAATGAGAGGTGAGCCCTCAGAGGCAGCCTCAAGAATAACTGGCGAACTTAACCTTAAACTTGTGCATCTGAGGGAACCTGCAGTGGGACGAGGGGTTTGTGCCATAGGTGTGTCAGCAGAAGCCAGTGGGCCTCAAAGGCAGGATGCGGTGAGGATTCAGTTGTAGGTTAGAATCAATTCTCACCCAGTCCTTTAGCCTGTTGTGTATAACAGCCAGGTCTGCAAGGCAGCAGAGTTCTACGTGTGCTGCTGAGAACTCTCAAGTTCTAGATCTAAGTCTTTAGTGCCAGAATTAAGTCAGCAGCCCTGGACTGGCTGCACAGAATGTCATTTTGCATTTAGAAGAAGGGAGCTGTAGCATGACCAGCCACAGTTTGTCAATATGTCTGCAGTCACCCACTAGCAAGGGCTAGCAAGTGGATTTTGAACGTAATTACACATGAGAAAGAAGCCTTCCCCAGGAGGCGGATTTTACAGGCCTAAGTAATTCCACATGAAGAGGTAGTGGAAACAGCCCCTGGAGCACAGGAGCAAAATGTCTGCACACAAGAGAAGGTGGCAGGGCGGCCACCACTGCAAATTTCTAAACTTTGCAAGAAAACAGCAATATCTTAGGTACCACTTTCTACGAGTGGAAATAAGATGGATTTTTTTCCCTCAAACAAATCTGGTGAGAAATTTCTCCCGGTTGACTTTATGTTCATTCATTGTTGTTTCTGGACAGCTGGTATTAATTGGTATCCTGGAGAAACTAAAACCAAGTTTTTGTTACTGTTGTTTGGTTGGTTGGTTAGTTAGTTGGTATTGTTTTCTTTTGTTTCATCTATACTCCTTGCATCAGACACTATTGGGTTTCTTCCATGACCTTTGTCTACACTACGCACTGGGTTCTGAGAACAAAATTTTTCCTAGGTTACTTGTTAAAGTTGTTAGGGGCAGTGCTATAAGGCTGTGTTGACCCGTTGGACTCGTTTTGAAAGGGAGGTTTGTCAGAGACTTGGCATCAGATTTTCCGAAGCCCTGAACCAACTGTACTCATTCATGTGAGTGACACATAAGGTCTAGGTATCTATGCAGAGGCCAAGAACCTCTGAGAAGGAGTCAAATGAGAAATGGGAAGGACAGTAGTTTCTTTATACTTTTAACTCACAAAGCCAAGAGAATCTAATTTTGGACTTTAATGTCTTTTGATGTGGGTCTTTAATTTCAGGGAATTTTATAATTGCAGGAGTTTAAATTCAGATTTTGAACATCTCTATATGGTTGTGGAAAGAACAAAATTAATACCTGCTTTAGAGGCAAAGGATTTATGCTGGGCTTTATTATTGGATTTATTTAAAAGTCTTATTTAATCCCCCTGAAAGCTCGATAGATGATGATGGACCACACAGCTGGGTATAAGTTAGAATGGGAATAAGAAGAGGAAATGATTTTCACCCTTGGACACAAAGTTGTCTGTTTATTTAGTTAATATAGTTTTAACCCACTTCTGTACCTTCTGGGTCAAAATTTTATATTGCCCACCAGTGGTCCCAGACTAAAACCTAAAAGAGCAGCAGTTGGTCCTAAGGGGTGGCTATGTGAAGGTGGAATCAGGACTGACCTGGAAGACAGCAGACCGTCTCAGTTCAGGGGGATAGCTATGCCCCCAGTGGACCCTGAGCTCCATGGCTAAGCCCACTGATGAAGAGAACACAAAGCAAAGGGTTGCTAGAAGGAGCATTTCCTCCATACTCTTGTTTCCTCCCAGGTGGAGGCAGCTCCACTGGGGGGACACTTCTGACCCCTCGCTGCCCCCTCCATGTCTCAAAGCAAGGGAGCTGCAGTGACTTGCAGCAGCTTGGGGGCGCATGCCCAGCTCAGTCCTTTCCCCTTCCTAAAACATAAGCCATCTGTGGACACCATCCATTGTGCTAGTCCTACAGGAATCAGTTAGCAGACCTTTTGGCTCTCACAGTAAACTAGAATCTGGAATGCAGTCATTATCAGAAATGAAGATGCAATCTTTGTTCGTCCTCTGTTTATTTCTGTTTGTTCACCACTGAGGCAGGGAGGAGGCCGCACTATTTATTGAGATTCCCACAACCTCTCTAACACGGCCTGCCTGCTAAAGCCACGCTTGATGTTGATTCCACTCTCATTTTCCAGTTCTTCAAGATCCAACAGCCCCATAAATGCCTCCCTGAATATCCCTACCCCCAGTACCCTGCCTAACTGCCGCTCCAGCATTCGTATTAATGCAGACCTGTTTCACATGGCTTTATCTTATTTTCCCAGGATGTCTAGTTCCTGAGCGACTGAAATCCTGCTTACATTTATTTGTAATTGCTCTATCTTTGTGGCACCCGACATAATGGATGTATGTTGAAAGTACGTGATCAATTATTTTTAAATAAATGAGTACTGTCTTTGCGATTCTCTGACAGCTAAACCATGCTGAGAGGTTTCCTTTCTATTTGAACAGAATACAGTAATTTCGGAAATCTGAATGTTTGGGCTACAGAAGGCAGAGTTTCTTAGGAGTGTATTGCTCTTTGTAATATGTATAAATTATGTGTGGAAAATCAAAGCCATTATATATTTCTACAAACTGAACCTCAGAAAAATGTTGGTGTTCATTAAGTACTTGTCAACTGAGCACCTACTATAGGCCTAGCCCCATTCTAAGTAAAGGGGACACAAAGAAGACAATTAGAGCCTGGTTCTCAGGGAGATCACCCTTGAGATGAATGAGCTCTCAAAGTGTGGCCCAAAGAGGTCTCATCAGAATCCCCTGCTGTCAAGCACTCAGACTCCCAGGTCTCAGGCCCTACTGGATCAGGATTTCTGTGAGCTGGCCCAGTAATCTCTTACTAACTGAGTTCCCCGGGGTTCTCAGGCACACAGAAAACCCCTGCCAAAGACTGAGACAGAGAAAAGTAAGTGCTGTGGCTGAGTGATGAGCCCAGTACTGATCTAGATGGCACTTGAGGGGAGGCAGAGGATCTTCTGGAGGAAAGTGATGTCTGAGCAGAGGCTGATAATGCACAATGAGTTAATTGAATGACAAAAGGGGGAAAGTACTTCCAGCAATCAGTAGAGTGTTTGGTTTTTTTTTTTTAATTTTAGTCTGCAATGGTTCCTACTCAGAATAAATTCACCCAACAGGACATTGTTGCTGGGATTGTTGTGACTGTTCCATTTAATTCTCACAACAACCCCTCAAAACAAGCAGAGCTAATATTTTAAAACCTATTTTATACATAAAGAAACAGAAGTGAATAGTTTGTGTACTATCATACACCTGAAAAAAAAATGCCAAAGCTGGGATGGGAACAGAACTACCACTGTTCTGATTTCGATACCTGTGACTTGTATTTCTCCATGGCATGCTATCCCTTACGGAATTTATACCATCTTCAAAATACACATTACCATCCAATCTCCCCTTCCCGTTAAGGATTCAAAGGGAATTATACATGCTAGGTCCACCCAAGCACTAAAATTCCACAGATCTGTGAAAAAGTTTAAACCTTGTTAAAGTAAGAGTTAAGGTCACCACTAACAGATTCATTCATGAGACACTGCCCTTAGTTTTCAAGCATGTGTTTATTTTCAGGCAAAAGCCATGGTCGAATTGGGAAACACCAGCTGGAGAAAACATCAAAAATTAATGCTATGATTCAAATAAGAATGCAAAGATAAAGGGAAAAGGCCACCATGACTGAATATTGTGACATGACAGGATGTCATATGAATATTATTCAAATACCTGTAAATTTTTAAAAGGAAACTTGTAGAATTCGTTCTGGTTTTGGAATCATTTGCTGGAATTAAGACACAGCCTTTATTATTTTGACCTTTTTCAATCTGACAAATGAATAGTGTAGAAGACACACCCAGGTCTGTCTTTCAAAGAGCATTGGTATTTGCGTCAGGTGTGAATATTTTTAATTTGTGTCCACTTTTAATTTTTAATAATTTTATTTGTTTCAATAAAGTGATCTTAAGATTGGGGGTGGGAGGAAGAAAGCAGGATAAGGCATATCATTCAATATGCTTTCAACTTAGGTAACTAAAAACTTTGGCTCAAGTGATTCAATCAATAACGAATTTATTATCTCACATAGTAAAAGTCAAAATACAAAATAGGTCCAGGACTGATTGATTTAGCAGCTCACTGGCACCATAAAAGTTCAGGTTCTTTCCCCTTTTTTTGCTCAGCTATCTTCAGCAAATTCACCTCATCCACAAGCAAATGGAAACCACAGTTTCTAGTCGCTATATTTTTATCACAGTGGCCAGACACAGACAGAAAACTGTTTCTTCTCATTTTATCGATAGGTGAAACTTTTCCCAGAAGCCCTCCCCAGACTCCCTCTCATCTCACTGGCCAGAATTGTGTCCGATCCCATGCCTGCAGCAATCACTGGAAAGAGGAAAGAGACCTCTGTGATTGCCCTTGACTGAGGGTTCTCACTTGAGACTACGGCTACCCACCTCCTCCTCACACCCTCTTCTACCCCTCCCCCATCCCCTGCTAACAAAGGGCAGCTAGAAATGTTTGGGAGCAATTTTCAGCCATCATAGTGATAGGAGGTGCTTTGGAATTTAGGCAATGAAGATCAGGGATGTTAACTGCTCTGCAATGCATGAAATAGTCCCAAAAAATAAAGAATTAACCTACCAAAAATGCCTAAAAGTATCCTCCTCCCAACTTTGAAAATCACCAGCATTGACCCCTGGGCTGGATACGGGTCCTGCCCCTTCCGAGGCGCATGGTCCTGTGGTCCTGATGGATCCTGGAAGGAAATCCATGTTCTGCTGGGTTGGCAGCACTGTTAGTTCTTAGACCATTAAGAGAAGGAGAATACTTGGGCTTCCCTGGTGGCTCAATGGTTGAGGGTCCGCCTGCCGATGCAGGGGATGCGGGTTCGTGCCCCGGTCCGGGAAGATCCCACATGCCGCGGAGCGGCTGGGCCCGTGAGTCATGGCCGCTGAGCCTGCACGTCCGGAGCCTGTGCTCCGCAATGGGAGAGGCCACAACAGTGAGAGGCCCGCGTACAGCAAAAAAAAAAAAAAAGAGAGAGAGAGAGAGAGAGAAGGAGAATACTGGAAGCAAATTCAGATATACTTTCTTCCTGAGCTCTTAGATTCACACATCCTGTCTTACACAGTTTTTACGTGACTTTATAACCATCGGCACTTCAGACGTGGTACAATGTTCTAATCAAATGAAATGATAGAAGGAAGATACTTTCGGCATCTTCAGTAGGTTAATTCTCTATTTTGTGGGACTATTTCATGCACTGTAGGCCAGTTGACATCCCTCATCTTCACTGTTTAAATTCCAGAGCATCTCCCATCCCAATGACAGCTTAAAAATGCTTCTTCACACTTAGTCCCTCCTGTTTTGTCAAGAATGTTCATTACCAGTGCCCTGCTTAGTTGTGAAACAGCAAGCTTATGCTCATCCCTGAACTGCTACAAGCAAAGTATATATTTATCCATGAGTACCGATTTTTTCCATGAAAACCAACAAAGCACTGTGAGAGTTGGCTATGGAATTTGGAATACACCTGCACTCAGCTGACTCACGATAGGGGCTGGGCTGAACGGAAGCCGTAGGATGGGGAAGCTACACCTGGCTGGCAGAACTAACAAATCTTGTTCTGACTTATGGCGTGGGAGAACAGGTCCTAAACTCTGCCAGTTCTCTTTGTTTTCCTTTTTTGCAACTGTTCTGTCTCTTGAATTGAGCCCTGAGTTATACTGATGAAAGATTCCACTTTATGAAAATGAAATCATATTGTCTTTAAATATTGGAAATCTGGTCATGATTAGAGATAAGACATTTCTCTATGGCTCCAATGAACTGGACCAGGATAAGTGGGTAAAAGCTATAAGGAGATCATTTTCTAGCAGTCAGAGTTTTCTAAAGATGGAATGATAAGCCTTAGGTAAGAATGAGGATGTAGGTTTGGCAACCTCTGTAAGACAGAGTTAAAGAATTTTGGACTAGATGATCTTTAAGGTGCTAGGGGCCTTCTGGCCCAGTGATTAAGTGGCTTAATGAAAAACTTGCTTTGGGGAACCAATTCTCACTTCCCACTGCCTGGTCCCATACTTCACAGTGGATTTCATCAGAGTTCTTCAGGCTGAATCCAAAAGATAATGCTAATTTATATCACCTTAAAGAACTAGTGCAAAGATAGAAATAGACCCACAGACATAGAAAGCAAACTTAATGGTTACCAAAGGGGAAGGGGTTGATAAATTAGGAGTTTGGGATAAACATATACACACTACTACATATAAAATAGATAACCAACAAGGGCCTACTGTATAGCACAGGGAACTCTACTCAATATTTTGTAATAACCTATAAGGGAAAAGAATCTGAAAATATATATATATATGTGTATATATGTGTGTGTGTGTGTGTGTGTATATATATATATAGAGAGAGAGAGAACTGAATCACTGTGCTGTACACCTGAAACTAACACAACATTATAAATCAACTATACTTCAATAAAATAATAAAATAAAGAACAAGGACATTGTAGTTGTCTACAAATTTTTTAGCTGTATAAAGAGAAAGGGGGTGCTTAGAATGTCTTGCTCGTATTTATCTAGTGCTCAAGCAACTTTCACTACTACATGATAAATACATAACTGAATAATATGTTAAGAAAACTTTTCACAAATCAAATCCAAATTTGTTCAAATACTCTGTCTAATGCAGACTTTGGCAACCCATCCAAAAATCTTCTGAATCACATGCAGTTCCAAAGTGTCTGTCTTTTACAGTCTTCAGTAATTTTTGGCATTTCTGGTCAATTATTAAAAGCATCACCTCATATATTTGGAACACTCCAGTAAAAAGTTAGATATTTCACATTTCAATATATCTTTCTATCCTACATACACATAGATGCGTAGATATATGTGATATTTCTTCTAAAATGATTAAGTGACTTTTTAGTGCTCCAGTTAGAAAAATATGACATAAAAATCATGCTTATCTGGGATAGTTTTACTAATTACTTACAAATTGAGTTATCCCTTTTCTGTTTAAGAGGAATAGATCTTAAATAATATTCTCTTTCCTAAGTACTCACACATCACAGAAGAAAAAAATAATAAGTGTCTTCAGGAAAAGTAGATGAGATTCATGTTACCAAGGCCAAGTATTTATCATTTAGCGAAATTGACAAATATTTTTAGATACCAATTTACTTGACCAACACTTCAACTACAAAAAAACATATCTGGAAGTTTCATCTATTTCAAAAAATGGCATTTGTCAGAAAAGTTTCAACTTTAATAAAAATCTATTACATAATGCTTCAAAAATATTCCTACTGAATTCATGAGTTAAAAAGAAATCAAAAATAAAATAAACCAGTCACAAAAAGACAAAAACTATATGATTTCACTTACATGAGGTACCAAGAACAGTCATATTCGTAGAGACAGAGACTAGAATGGTGGTTTCCAGGGGCTGTAGGAATAGGGGAATGAGGAGATCTTGTTTAATGGATGGTTTCAGTCTCGCAAAATGAAAAGAGTTCTGGAGATTGGTTGCACAACAATGTGAATGTACTCAACACTACTCAACTGTACACTTTAAAATGTTTAAAATGGTAAATATTATGTGTATTTTACCACAATTAATAATTTATAAATTTAAAAAAAGAAAGAAATCCATTTCTAACCCTGTCTGCTGAAAAGGTCTAGAAGCCAAGCCATCCCCAGTCAGGGCACACCTGACACCCAGATCTTGTTTTCTAAATGCCATTTCCAACTAAAAGGAGAGAGGCTGATTCCAGGGAAAGTGATAAGTTGAATCTGAAATATATTATTGTGCCAGCAAGCAAGGTAGGGCTCAAAAACTGATGAGAACATATCAGAAAGACACAGGAGCCAGCCTAACAGAGTTCCCAGTGCCCAAACTTTCAATAATTTTTTAGCACCAACGTGAATCATGAAAACCATGGATTATAGCACATTAAATAAAAACAATCCATGACTTCATACCAATAACAAAACAAACAACAAATTAATGAAGAGACTATGTTCTTTAAAGTAGAAAGCCAACTAACAAATGTACAGGGAGTAATAGAGCTAGAATGTTACTTTTTTGAAATCTTTAAACCAACAACTGGTTCAGGCAAGAACCATCATTGGATGCTAAAATCATTGGTTGCAGCTTTGTGTGGAATAGATTATTTGCACAATCTTAAAATATCTCCCCACAGACAATTTATTAATTGCAAAGGGAGCAAATTATAATTTTATAATGGAGAAATCTGGAAGATACCACCCTAACCTAATGACCAAATATCATTAATAATAAACCATAATGGAAAAGAATCTGAAAAAGAATATATATATTGTATATATGTAAAACTGAATCACTTTGCTGTACACCAGAAACTAACACTTTTTTTCATAATGAAGAGCACAGAGTTTTATTTCATTTTGTTTTACTTAAGAACAACTGTTCCCATCACCAGAATAATTTTTTTTTTTTTTTTTTTTTTTTTTGCTGCATGCGGGCCTCTCCCTGTTGTGGCCTCTCCCGCTGTGGAGCACAGGCTCCGGATGCGCAGGCTCAGCAGCCATGGCTCACGGGCCCAGCCGCTCCATGGCACGTGGGATCCTCCCGGACCAGGGCACGAACCCACGTCCCCTGCATCAGCAGGCGGACTCTCAAGCACTGCACCACCAGGGAAGCCCCAGAATAATTTTTATTATGATTTTTAATAGATATTTATAAATCAACTATACTTCAATTAAAAAAATAAATTAAATAAATCTGGAAAAAATAATAATATGACAAGCTGCCCTTAGGTACTTCCTGTATAATGCAGTGAGGACACAGCACCATTTGCATAGTTGTACCCCTGCAAAGGATGCATAACCTGAATAAAAATGCAGGTCAGACAAACCCAAATTGAGGGATATTCTGCAAAATCACTGGCCTGTCTTCTCCTGAAGTGTCAGTCATAAATGACCAAAAAAAAAAAAAAAGCAGAAAATATTCCACATTAAAGGAGATATGGCATGCTATAAATGATAACACTGGCACAGTGGCAAATTTTGAATAAGGCTATATTTAGATAATATAATGATTTTAACTTTTCTTAATTTGATTATACTTATTGTTTTAGAACAATCGTTGACTTTAGGGGGAAGTACAGAATGAAGACTGAGCTTTAAAAGATTGATAAAATTTCAAATTGTTTTCATTTCATTCAATGCACAAGTTCTATTTTGAATAATTGTAGGGAAATGACTTTTGTTCTGAAAATTTTCCCCAGCTTTACTGAGATATGATTGACAAATAAAATTTATATAGATTTAAAATGAAATGATTATATACGTATATATACATTGTGAAATAATTATATAATCAAGATAATTAACATATCCATCACCTCATATAGTTACCGTTATTTTTTGTGGTGAGAACATTTGAGACATACTCTCAGCAAATTTCAAGTCAGAACAATACATTCCATTTTGAAATTTTTAAAAAAATTAACATATCTAACAGGACAAAAAAACAAGAAAATAACAGAATTAAACATTCTTTCTCTCTTTCTTTCTTTCTTTCTCTCCTTATCTCTTTCTTCTTTTGTCAGTTTACATTATTGTTTCTCAAATGGCGATTATGGTTATGTAAAGAATTCCTTGTTCTGGGAATTTTCTGGTGGTCCAGTGGTTAGGACTCTGTGCTCTCACTGTTGAGGGCCTGGCTGCACACAGCACGGCCACAAAAAAAAAAAAAAAAAAAAAAAAAGAACTCCTTGTTCTTAGGAACCTAGAAAATAAGTAAACGTAAAACATATACATGGCCAAGAAAATAAGTAAACATAAAACATATACATACATACATATTGAGAGAAGAGAGAAAGAAAATGGGTGAAATGTTAACAAATGGTGAATTTACAATGAAGGGTATGCACTAATTCATTGTTCTATTCTTGCAAGGTTTGAAATTTTTTCAAAATAAGAAGTTTAAAAGTCTAAAATCTGATAACAAAGTCACAAGGCTTGATACAAGGTTCAAGCTGCTCATTTCTAAAATATGACTTCAAAATCCATACAACTTTAGGTGGACTTTCTAAGAGCACTTTAAGAATATGATCAATGCTTCTTGTTACTTTTTAATTATTAAAAGTTTACCTTGAAAAAATAACTATAACATTATTATTTAGAGCAAATACTATATAATCTTTAGGCTGTCCTTCCATATAAAATTCAAATTTTATAGTTCCTGTTTTGTGGAACCCCAGTTATTCCTGTAATGTGAGCTAACTAACTAATGGTTTTCGACTATATTCATGTTGTTATATTTCAGGAAATATGACAGAAACAAAAGTATATCTAAATAAAGATAAAGAGATACTACAGATTCCATAATGTTCTGAAAACTTAACTCCAAAGGGCATTCTATATAATAACTACACATGATGTTATACGTGCCAAAAGAAAATTCAAATAATCACCCAACTCTTTCAAAAAGACCAAGCACTGGGAGTCACAAACTTAGTACAGTGTTCTGCCCAGGGTATGCCCTCCACATGTGCACACTAGGGCTTCTCCACCTCAGCGCTATGGATGTTTTGGGCCAGATAATTCTTTGCTGTGGAGGACTGTTTTATACGCTATAGGATGTTTAGCTGCATCCCTGGCCTCCACCCACTAGATGTCAGTAGCACATACCCTCCACCCTTCCTAGTTATGACAACCAAACACATCTCCAGGCATTGCCAAGTGTCCTCTGGGAAAGAAGACAAAAAAAATCGCTGTATTTGAGAGCTAATGATATAGACTGACTACAAAAAAAGAAAAGAGAAACAAGTGTTTGTTTGCTAATTCTCAATGATTTTCTTGGTTTTTACCTACTATATATCTTGATTTTTTAAAATTTCAAAACACAATGTACTGCAGACTTGAAATTTGCCAAGAGAGTATATCTCAAGTGTTCTCACCACAAAAGAAAAAATAGTAGTAACTATGTGAGGCGATGGTATGTTTTGTTTTGTTTTGTTTATGGTTCTTTTTTTTAAACATCTTTATTGGAGTATAATTGCTTTACAATGTTGTGTTAGTTTCTGCTGTATAACAAAGTGAATCAGCTATATGAATACATATGTCCCCATATCCCCTCCCTCTTGAGCCTCCCTCCCACCCTCCCTATCGCACTCTTCTAGGTGGTCACAGAGCACCGAGCTGATCTCCCTGCTATGCGGCTGCTTCCCACTAGCTAGAGGTGATGGTATGTTAATTAGCTTGACTGTGTAATCATTTCATAATGTGTATGCATATCAAAACATCACCTTAAATATATACCATTGTACACTTTTAAATATATACATTTATCACTTTAAATGTGTCACAGTTTTTGTTTATCAACCATACCTCAATAAATCTGGGGGAAATTTTTCAGAACAAAAGTCAGATTTCTACAATTATTCAAAGTAGAATTTGTACATTGAAGTAAATGAAAACAATTTGAAGCTTTACAATCTTCCTAAAGCCCAGCCCTCATTCCATACTTCCCCTAATCAAAATTCAACAATAATTTCTACCAAAATAAGTTTAAAATCCTAGTCTTGTATTTGAGACTCAACACAATTTCATACCAACCTAACTCTCTAGGCTTATCCTGAAAAGCACCTGCTTGATCAAATCATCCTAGAAGGGGCACTCAGGTGCCATATTCAATCCCAAATCCCCAAACCAGTAGCTTTGCGGCCTGAAATGGTATTTCTTCTCCTCTGAGTTGTGTAGGTAGCCCTGCAATTCAAGCAAGGGATAAAAATAATTACAGAGATGGTGAAGAAATTAATCACATAGTATTAATTTAGAGAGGTGGATTAAGTACTGGTATTCATAAGTTTCATAACCATTGTATTACTTTGTGTATATCTCATTATTTAAAGAATTTTTTAATACAAAACATGATCTGATACACCTAGTATGTGAAAATTTTAAGTTTGGTTTACAATATTTATTAGATACTTATAAACCTACTGTAAATTTATATTTGTAAGATAGCTTGTGCTTTTTAAATGTATATCTTGCACATGGAAATTGTAGCATGTGCTATTTAGAAAGGGATATCTCATTTGGGAAATGGGACTGAAAGATTCCCTTTCCTAGATAATAGAAATGGAAATATTTGCTCCAAAGTGGAAGACATCCTTTAATTTGGCTTATTCTATATAGAGTTTCTCTTAATTGAAATGTGTATAGCAAATTCTATTCCTTACTTTTTCCACATAAAAAGGAAAGAAACTTCATAAAGTAGATGAGTAATAAAATTAGAATTAATGCACTCCGGGCAAAACATTTTATTTTACTTGCATTGGAGCACTAATTTCATTTCCAAAGTTCCAATTATTGAGAATAATTCACAGTATTTCCCACTCTGATATCATTCACAAGCTTTGGGAACTCAAGAAGACAAATATAGATTTGACAAAGACTCTTTCCTGGAACTTGAAAAGCAAACATTCAGTACAATAAAAAGAGACATAAGGGACTTTCCTGGTGGTGCAGTGGTTAAGAATCCGCCTGCCAATGCAGGGGACACAGGTTCGAGCCCTGGTCCGGGAAGATCCCACATGCCATGGAACAACTAAGCCACAGCTACTGCGCCCACGAGCCACAACTACTGAAGCCCATGTGCCTAGAGCCCGTGCTCTGCAACTAGAAAGCCACAGTAATGATAAGCCTGTGAACCGCAACGAAGAGCAGCCCCCTCTCGCCGCAACTAGAGAAAGCCCACGCACAGCAACGAAGACCCAAAGCAGCAAAAAATAAATAAATAAATTTATTTATTTTTTAAAAACACAGAATCATCTTATTGAAAAAAAAGAGACACAGCTGGAGAAGAATAAGATCAATTCAAGAGATACAATGTGTGAAAGAATTTAGATAACTTTAAAAGAATGTGACACCATATTATTTCATTTAAAAAACATGTATATGATTTCCCCCTTAATTATTCTGATATAACTGACTTTCCTCATTTGGAAAGTGCATAATGATCAGTACCCTAATGGACAATGACTTGCATATTATGGAAATTGCTCTTCATAAAAAATTTAAATAATCAAAAATAGAATTTGGAAAATATGCACTTGGTTATGTTTGCCTTGATAACAGCCTATGCACCTTTTTTCTCCTTAATACATGGAAATTGGAGGCACATTATTTGTCTCCAGAAGCAACATCTAGAAGCAGCATGATTTATCGTAATTACTATAGGGTTGTAACCATGGTTTAAAGGGCAAGTATTCTATTTCCAGTATTTCAAAGGCTCATCTTATGACCCTGGTTGAATAGTTCTATATTCGGTTGTAATATTAGGGAGTCTACATGGCAAAAGAAGGGCCATCTCTGCAGGTGTGAGCTCACTGACCTCTTCAGTCATCTACAGCATCTCACAATCCTATACAAGGCAAAATGAACACTTAGGGCAAACCTGCAGGAGAAAATGAATAACAAGGAGAAGCATAAGAGGAGGGCAGAGTTGGAAAAGGAAAGGGGAAGTCCCACGTATGTCTTGTGGATTATTTTATGGTAACACCTGGAAGAATCCACTGATTCAGGGCATCTCTGCCCAGCCACTGTCCCCACCCACCACGTCACTTTGATACTACGCATTAATGCATTTTATTGAGCACTTCATTTTAGATAATATTCTTGCAGGTACCAACTAGAAAGCAAACAAACCCTCATCTAAGCCTCTCTGTCACACCACCTCCCTTAGGATGTCACTCCTTGGTGGGCCAGACACTATCGTCATCTAAACATTTCCAATCTCATATGGAAAACATAACCTCCTTATTCATACCTGATTCCAACTTCTGCTCATATCTTGAATGTAAGGTACATCCATAGATTTCCTATATCCTCTTTATAATTCCAGCTTACAGAAGCCTTAATGGAAATGAAGACTAACTGTTGCCCTGTCACATTCATATTACCTTAAAAACCCAGAAACCCACCTAGTCTGCACAGTAGACACTAGTTGATTGGTGGTAGGTAGAAGGAAAAAAGCACAGTAGAGTCAGTGGGTTGGCAAGTCCAAATAAAAGTCACAGGGAAGAATATGGAAAGTATCTGAGCCAAGAATTTTAGAGATGGAAACACCAAATGACAATACTAGATTCAAAAACAAAATCAGAAATACACATAAGACTACAGCAGAGATCTCCAGAGCACCCTAAGGTTGACTGTGAAAGGCAATGGCAGCTAATTCACATCAGTTCTGCGTTCCATGTGTTGTCATTCATGCAGATCTCACAGGTGTCTTTACTTAGGTAGAATTCACCATAAAGAAATTGTTTGGTATTCTGATATTATTCATTCTCCTCACATTTCTTGCTCATGAAAGTCAACCTTCTATGATTGTTATTTCAACAAGCTAAAGTTCTTGCCTCCCAGATTCATGGCTGGAAATTATAAGGCTAGTCTCTTCCCCTTCAGCATATCACCCAAAACCAACTAGGAGAATGAAGAACAGAGAGTTAAGCTCCACTTTTAATAAAATTCAGAGACTTTTATAATTCCAAAACATAGTACATGAGAATGGGCTGCCAAATACATTGAAAGTGAAAGGTATGGGAAGACACCCAGCGATGAAGTATTTAGCTAAAAATCTCGAACAAGGCTGTCGGAGCACAGGGCCAGTAGGACAACCTGAGACGCTGTGAAACCTGTGTCCAGGAGGAACAGGGAACGTAGGGGTAAACCAGGAATTACTCACATTTTTAGGAAGCTTTCAAAAAGTAAGGCAGGGCTTCCCTGGTGGCACAGTGGTTGAGAGTCCACCTGCCGATGCAGAGGACACGGGTTCGTGCCCTGGTCCGGGAAGATCCCACATGCCGCGGAGCGGCTGGGCCCGTGAGCCCTGGCCACTGAGCCTGTGCGTCCGGAGCCTGTGCTCCACAACGGGAGAGGCCACAACAGTGAGGGGCCCGCGTACTGCAAAAAAAAAAAAAAAAAAGTAAGGCAGAGTAGAGTACATTATGGACAGTGCTGTCCATAAGAAATGAATTAGGCAAAACTGTGACTAGAACACTGGAGAGAACCAAGAAATCCATTCTCTAGCATCTCCCTCATTCTTCCTCTTTAGTGAAGTCCTGGTTTATATCTCCTCTGTTTGGGAGAACAGCCAACTGTCTAGAATCTCTTGGTCTCAGAGATTTGAGAAGGGACCTATTGGCCCATGTGTGCCCAATCAGCTGTGAAAGCAAAGATATGTGTGAACTTGGCTGTTCCCACTATCACTTGAATGGGGGCTGGGGTGTTGGAAGGGAGAAGGGGGCAAGGGCAAGGGTTCCCAAAGAAAGGGAAGAACTGTGAGCTGGGCAGTCGACCACGGGGATGTGCACCACAAGTCCACACACATATGTAGCTTTTTCTGCTTCTCCAACTTCCTCTTTTTCTCTCCCCACCCCTTGCTTCTACTGACACCCACTTACTTCAAGACTCTCATACGTGCCGCGCTCTCTGACCCATCATACACGCCTTAAGTAAAATGCTTTATGTTGGGGATGAATTTACCTGTCTCAGACCTCTTTTACCAAGGGTCCGGCCTCACTCTCTGCAACTAGAAGCAACTTGTTTGGCTATTACAACACGGTAAGTTAATACACGGTCCTTCTGGGATGACCTTTCAGAGGACTTTCTGGATATAATACTTTATTTCTCTATTCCATTAACAAGTATTTAAGGTAGACAGTTTTCTACACCCCTCAAATCGTGCCATGTGGAAAAAGTGACATCAGAAAGCGAGTTTGACAAAAAATTCATAAGGACACATGTAGGGCCAAAGTGTTATAAATTTAAAATTATATACGTATAAATAACTTTTGCTGAAAATATCTATCCTAGTGCTATATAAATTCCATTATTAAAGTGAAAGAATAAGACTTCAAAGTAGTAAAACATGCATTATTAAGTTAACTACAAAAAAAACTGGTTTCCATAGAAAAAGAAACTAAAACAATACAAATCACACAGAGGAAAGAGTTGGAGCAAATCAAAGCCAGATGATGAGAGCTAAATACTAAAGAAAGAAAGAATGGCACACAGATGGCTCAGAGCAGAACAGAATTAGCAAAACAAAATTCAGGAATACAGAGACCAAATTTATCCTGCTCCCAAATTTTCAGGAAAGCTAACTATTTGGAAAGATGTCCATCCTGAACTGCAAACCAGCCAACTAGGGCACTGATATAACTCAGTGGCGAAGAATGTGGGCACTGGAGTCACAGTGTTGGCTTTGGAGAAGCCATATACCATTGGGAAACTACACAGTAACCCTAAACTCATCTTTAAACCCAGGACAATAATAGTACATTTGATTGCTGGGTGGATTAAGAGGTAATACATGTAAAGCACTTGCTTTACATTCAGTTAAGTACTAAATAATATTTCAATAAACATTATCTGTATTACTTGAAAATAGTATTAATTCGTCAACTTTAGGAAATGCCACTCCAGTTCACGTTATCCTTGAGTACATACCAGAGTGATTTTTTCATTAAACTCCAGTTTTCACTAGGGATTGCTCTCCCAAACAAGAGTAATTTCCATGTATGTGATCACACCAGAACCTAAGGGATTGTGAATAAAATCTGCAGGATTTAATCTAGGTCCATAGGGCTCTGTGGAAGTCAGGTGAGTGTTAGCAGGGGGCAGGGTGGTGGAGAAGTTAGGAGCCCACACTCTGGAACCAGCTTGCTAGAATGTGAGCTAGGCTCTCCACCTGCCATCATGTGATGTATACTTAACCTCATTTTGTCAGGGTCTTCATCTGTAGATTGCACCGATCTTACAAGGCATAGGGAAGGATTACCTGCCGTAAAATGTGGTAGGCCAGCGATCGATGTTAACTGCTGCTCAGGGACACGGGCTGCCCCAGGCAGGGCTCCCTGCTGGAGCGAGGCCAGGAGCACGGACAGCACCACACAACGGTTTGCCTTTTCACAGGAACACGTGACGTCAATCATCTGTGATTACTAAGTAATCGCCATCAACATCTTGGCGTCTCTTTCCCAGGAGATAAAGGACACTGGGGAGGAGAAAATGGAATGTCTAGATATTTCTGTTCAATGCCCCTTTGTTTGGAGCTGAGATGACATCCTTTGTTCACTTCCGACTAACAATAAAAAGGACTTTGCCCTTCAGTGTACCGTACAAAGAGAAAGGGTAACGATTTGATGTCTCACACACACACACACACACACACGCACTCACACTCACACACACTCCTCTGAAGCACTCACCTTGTCACACCCTCGGGCTTGGCTGTGGCGCTAGCAGGAGAATCTTTCTATGTCTTGTCCTTCGCCCAATGACCCACACAGCTCAGGGTCCCAGAGTCCTTGAAAAGATTCCTCTTTCCACACAGGGCTGCAGACTATGCAATTAATGTCTAATATTGTTTAGCGCTGCCTTGGGTAGAAAGTAAACGGCTAGTAGAAACCTTTAGTGACTGGTCTCTGTTTCCCAGCATCCTGCAACTTCTGTCTCCTTGAAGAGGAACCACTTGGCCAAGAAAGTGGGATCCTCCCTAATTGGGTCAGTGTCAAAACAACTTGGACTCAGGAAACTGTAGTTTTAGCCCTCACACCGACTTCAACCCTGTGACTTTGGGGGCATCACTTAATCTCTCAGAACCAATTTTTGGTTTCCTCACCTGAAAACAGTTGGGTGAGGCAGTCAACTCTGAGTTGAGAGTAAATAAAGCTAAATCACCTAAATGATCTTCTCAGCCTAAGAATTGAGAGATTTGAGAGAACTTTGTCAAGGGCGAAGTTTTGAGGGTAGCTCTCTGCAGCATTTTGTGTGGGAAGAAAACCCCACCGTCCGCTCTTTCCTCGTGTCTTATTCTGAGTGAGAGAACTCCATCAGCCTTCTCAGTGGCAATGAACAAGGACTCGGGTGGGGAGGGAGGGCTAGTCCCGTGACCCTGACATTCAAATTCCCGCTTTCAGTGTCTCATCTGTGAAGGTTACCACTTCCACACGGCTTCACAGGGAGACATGGTTCTCACCTGAAGGTTTAACTCTTCCTTAAATTCCCTTCAACTGAAATAAGGCCAAAACTTTTATAAACCACTAATATCTAAGAGAGAACAGGAGGAGAATAAATGAGCAACTAGATACTCCAGTTTATGTTGTATAATTCACGCATCTTCAGCCCCCTCCCTGCCTCCCAGCCTTCCCCTCAAGCATGTCCAGACACCCCCAAGTCCAGCCCAGGAGAACACTACCCAAAGAAAGGCAGGAGCTCCCTCCTGCACCTCCTGATTTCTCTCTTGCTGTCTGAGGACCCACAACTTGCCCAGATTACGGCCCAGTGGATGACTGCCACCTCTGAGGAGACGCAACCCTCCTCTAGGACTTTCCTCACCAGGAAAATTGTCTCAGAGACAAGCATGCACTTTAGGGAAAGGAAGAAGAGAGGGGGTGGTCCCTGTAGAGGGAAGGTCGCTCCATTACCATATCAGACCCAGTAATGCACTTCTCTATTAGACAATCCTCCCAGACGAGGATTCTTATAAGACATTTTTATCCAGATAAGCTAGTCCAGAATAAAGAAGAGCATGGCGGGGTCTGTGCTCTAAGCAAAGACAGGCTTTGAGGAGCCCACCAGGCAACAAAACCTCCACTAGCAAGTCCATTTTGCTGTCTTTTCAGTTATATTTGTTTTTCTCCAATGGTGATTATAAAAGAAGAAATGTTGAAAGGAAAAAATATACTTCAAGCACAAAGCAAAACTAGGCAGGAAAAGATGGTAATAAATATACGTTAAAGGATTAATGGAGACCCTTTCATTCCATTAGAAGATTAAAATTCCACAAATTCTAGGTCAAGCTTTACTTATGGTAACAGTATCTCCTTCTGAACTGTCAAAAGGCTAATGAGCTCTCAGGTTTTGAAAATCAGGATTTACTTTTCTAAAATCAAAAAGGAGCTCCCAGTCTGGATATGCTTTTTACTCTAAAAACAAAAAAATTTTCTGCATAAATTATGTACATACCAAAATAAGCATCCTTCTATGGTAATAGAAGTAAGAAGAATATTTTAATACCTTTATTATCTGTTTGCACAGAAAGGAGAAAAAGCTCTCAGATCTCATTTCATTTTCAGTACATAAAAGGAATTTTTTAATTGGGCAGCAATTTGGGGGAGGTTTCCCTTTGCTCCAATCCTCTTCTGCCCCCTAGTGGCAGCATATTTTATGTAAATTTTTTCCAGCTTTATGGAGGCACTGATAAATACAAACTGCGTGTATTTGAGGCAGCGGACCCCAAACTTTGGGGCACCAGGGACAGGTTTCGTGGAAGACAATTTTTCCATGGACGGGATGGTCCGGGGGTGAGCGGCGGATGAAGCTTCACTCCCTCACCTGCTGTTCATCTCCCGCTGTGTGGCCCGGTTCCTAACGGGTTACGGACCGGTACCGGTCCTTGGCCCCAGGGGTTGGGGACCCCTGATTTAAGGTGTGCCATCTGATGATTTGATATATGTATACATTGTGAAGTAATTACCATAGACAACTTAATATAGTTACCTTCTTTCTTTTTGGTGTGGTGGGAACACAAGATCTACTGTCTTAGCAAACATCAAGTACACAGTACAGTATTAACTATAGTCACAATGCTGTATATTAGATTCCCAGAAATTATTTATCTTACAACTGAAAGGTTGTACCCTTTGACTAACATCTCCCCATTTTCCCACCCCCAGCCCCTGGAAACCACTCACTGTTCCACTCTCTGGTGCTATGAGGTTTCGGGGGTTTTTTTGTTTGTTTTGTTTTGTTTTGTTTTTTGCCTTTAGGAATATTTGGTTGTTATATTTCCACCATTAGAGTAACTCTATTGTATTTCATGCCTATTATAAACCTTACAATCAACTTGATAAACACATTTGACTGTGTGATAAACTGCAGGGTTATTTCAGAATTTAAATACTGTGTATTAACTTACAACAGCTCTACCCAAAATACTTTCCCTGGAAAACCACCAGAGAGAAATATTCTATGAAAAGGACATGAATGGGCTGGTCTAAAAGTTTGGAAAGTGGAGAATATCATGTCCTTCTTCTAGAATTCAAAATATGCATTACCATGTTAAAGATCCATCCCACAGTAGTGACAGTTTTTGTGGTTTTCTAAACTTTGCCATTGAACACTTTTTTTCACATTAGACCTGCTGGCATTCTGTAAATTCACCTTGGGAAGTGTTGGCATATAGGCATTGTTCCCAACCCACTGTTTTCTCCTGAGAATGGCTAAAAATTTCCTTCCTTGTTATTCTTCTTCCTTTATCACGCTTATTATTCTCCACCATATTGACTTCAGTTATTTCATCTGATTATATCAGGTTGGCAAGGCGGTGAGCACTCCAACCTAAGACTCCAGCAGGCTCTCAAGACCAAGTCTTGGAACATTGTTCAGTAGTAAGAGGGAATGAACATTGATACACAGGACAAATTGGATGGTCTTAAGGGCATTATGCTGAATTTAAAAAAGAAACCTCAAAAGGCCACATACTGTATGATTCCAATTGTATTACACTCTCAACATGACAAATACAGAGATAGTTGCCAGGGATTAAGGGAGGAGAAAAAAGCTGTCACAGTAAAGCAGTGGGGAGAGTTCCTTCGTGGTGTTGAAATGGACTTGTATTTTGATTATAATAGTGGTTATTCAGTTCTACATGTCTTAGTCCCTTTGGGCTGCTCTAACAAAATACCACTGATTGGGTGGCTTATAAACAGCAAACATTTATTTTTCATAGTTCTGGAGGCTGGGAAGTCCAAGATCAAGGCACCTGTAGATTTGGTGGCTGGTAAGAGCCTGCTTCCTGGTTCATAGATGGCAGGTTTTTCTCTGTAACTTCACAGGGGGGATGAGGGCAAGGGAGCTCTCTCGGACTTCTGAGATAAGGGCACTAATCCCATTCATAAGGGCTCTGTCCTCCAGTCTAATCACCTCCCACTGGTCCCACCTCCAAATACCTTGGGGGTTAGGTTTCATCACAGGAATCCTGCAGGGACAAATTCAGACCATATACGTGCGATAAGATGTCCTAGAATTATACACAAAGACATGTAACAAAATGAATGCATGTGAAAAGATCATGAAAACAAAGTCTGTACCCTAGTTAATTGTGTTGTGTCCATCAGCGTTCTGCCTTCCAAATGCACTATAGTCACTTAAGATGTTACCACAGGGGAAGCAAGGGGAGGGGCATATAGGACCTCTGTGTACTATTTTACAACTTCTTGTGAGTCTATCATTATTTCAAAATTAAAAGGTTTTTTTAAATCAAATCCTATGGTCCACACCAAGGAGGTTGCTATATGAATTCTGTAGGAGAGCAGAATAAAACACCCCAAAATATGTCTCTTTGGCATATTAGTTATTTTAAGCTGGTTATTTTCTAAGAAACAGTAAACATGGAGAAGACCCTGATAATAGAGTATAAGCTACCCTTTTGTAAGAAACGTTTACATTTATTTGTAAGGGTATCATCCTCTATACCAGAAAGAGGTGGATGACCAAATCTCTAGAAACACTTATCAATGGAGAAAGCAACTGATTTAAATCTGCATAACAACTTTACCCCTGCTTACTGTGCTTTTCCTGGTCACCTCCCATAGCTGTCCCCACGCTCAACATCCTCTTTTGTCTCTAGCTGAGGTTGGTATTTAAGGTGAGGGCTTCAGCAATTTTGCCGAGTTAGTGAGTTTTCCTGGGTCTCTCCCATGTATACATGCCATTAAGCTTTTGTTTCACTTTCTCCTATTAATCTGTTTCGTGTCAATATAATTCTTAGACCAGACAGAAGAATCTAGAATGGTAGAGGAAAATTTCTTCCTCTCCAGCAATTCCTGTGGAGTTTTCTAAGTTCCTCTAGATTACAAACAAAAGCAAAAGCAAGAGCAGAGCATTGTATAGGAAAAATTAGGTAATGTATTGTTATTGTTTGCATTGGCAGATTAGTTGAGGGTAATAACTATATGTTGTTTCTCTTCACTGAGAATTCAATGCGATAAAATGACCCAAGTGGAATACTTGACGAACACACTCACACACACACACACACACACACACACACACACACTCTTTCTCCAGTCTTTCTTCTTTGTCTCAATAAATGCCTCTGCTTCATCTCCTAGATTTTTTTAATTTTTATTTTTTTATTGAAGTACAGTTGATTTACAATGTTTCAGGTGTACAACAAAGTGATTCAGATATATATATGTAATATATTTTTTCAGATTCTTTTATGTGAGTTTATTACAAGATATTGAATCAATTTCCCTGTGCTATACAGTAGCTCCTTGTTGTTTATCTATTTTGTATATAGTAGTGTGTATATGTTAATCCCAAACTCCTAACTTACCTCCTCCATCCTAGTTTTTGACTCATCTTTTCCTCACTTCCCACATTTAATCTATTCTGAAGTCTTCCTGATAATGTCTCCAAAATACCTCAAGTCTGCATTTTAAAAATATACAGAGGGAGGGCTTCCCTGGTGGCACAGTGGTTGAGAGTCCGCCTGCCAATGAAGGGGACACGGGTTCGTGCCCCGGTCTGGGAAGACCCCACATGCCACGGAGTGGCTGGGCCCGTGAGCCATGGCCGCTGAGCCTGCGCGTCCGGAGCCTGTGCTCCGCAACGGGAGAGGCCACAACAGTGAGAGGCCCGTGTACCGCAAAATATATATGTATACAGAGGGAAATAAGAATTCAAAGGATACTGAGACAATGTATTTGACAGGTAGGAGAAAAATCAGGAGGGTGTACAGACACAGAGGTTGAAGTAAAAGTAAGATTCAGAAAGAGAGTGGTTAACAGTATCAAATGCTACTAAGATGTCAGGAAGAGAGGAAGGAGACCGTCCTTTAGATACAGAGAAAAAGAAGGGAGCTGACAACTTTCTTTAGAGTGGCTTTGATAGAGTAAGTCCAGGCTTCAGTGGTTTGAAGAACGAACAAGAAGTAAGGAAGTATAGATAGTAAATACAGAAAATTCTATCAAACAGTTTGTCTTTGAAGGGAGAAGAGACAGTAATAGCTGACAGGGAAACAGAGTTTTTCATATGTGGAAGACTCAAGATTTATTTAAATTCTCCAAGTAAGGAGTCATAATTACTATTCTTTCACAATAGCTTTTATTTTATAATTATTTTAATACTCCAAAAGTATATTTAGCAATTCATAACTCTGAAAATGTCAGTTGAAAGTAAACTTGACTTTCCAAGATGGTGGTGGAGTAGGAGAACATGGAGCTCATCTCTCCTCACAAACGCATCAAGAAGGCATCTACAGGGCTTCCCTGGCAGCGCAGTGGTTGAGAGTCCGCTTGCCGACGCAGGGGACGAGGGTTTGTGCCCCGGTCCGGGAAGATCCCACATGCCACGGAGTGGCTGAGCCCGTGAGCCATGGCTGCTGAGCCTGCGTGTCTGGAGCCTGTGCTCTGCAATGGGAGAGGCCACAACAATGAGAGGCCCGCGTACTGCAAAAAAAAAAAAAAGAAGAAGAAGAAGAAGAAGACATCTATAGATGGAACAATTCCCACAGAGCACCTGCTGAACACTAGCAGAGGACCTCAGACACCTAAAAGGACAAGAAAGATACCCACATAACTGGGTCAGATGAAAGAAAGAATGGAAAAGGAAGAGGAGAGGAAGTGGGACAGGACCTGCACCCCCAGCGGGGAGCTGAAGGTGAGGAGAGGTTCCCACATGTGGGGAAGCCCCCTCACCAGTGGGGAAATCAGCTGGGACAGAAAGGGAGTTTCAGGGTCTCACAGGAGACCTCAGCAACCAGTCTGTGGCAGGCAGGACAGAGTGGGACCTCCAAAGAGAGTCCGTGCTTCAGCCCTGCATGCCCCAGCCTGAAATGGGTGTCCGCCAGTGCAGGCGGGGCCTGGGCGCTGGAACGTGGGGTTTGGAGAGCAAACCCGGGGAGGGGACTGATGTTGGCTGTGAGGAGACAGCCCAAGGGGATGGGAGCGAGGACCTCCACAACCGGGATTGCTCGTGGAGGAAGCCCAGACCGCCACAGAAGCGAAGCGCCATTGTTGAGTGACACACAAAGACTGGGGTCGCCATTGCAGCCTCTCTCCTCTTGTGCCAGCCCCTGCCTCCACAGGCACGAGGGAGGGCTCCCACTAGAGCCGGCTCACATGCCCCTGTCATCACCTCCTCTGCCCCCCCACACCCCCACCTGGGCAACCCACTGGCACCAATGGCCACCTGATGGATTCATGCGTTCCAATCGCTACCACAGCACCCTCCTGCCTGGGCGGCCCGCTGGCCTCGATCACCACCTTGGCTTCTACCTTCCCGATGGCCTCAGGTGCTCTGGCGACCTCTAGAACAGACTCTGATGGGAGGAACACACAGATAGGTGGGGCTAAAACCACAGCTGAGCCCCAGGGGTGGTGTGACTAAGGAAGAAGAGCTGAAATCTCTCCTCACGGCTGGCAAGCCTCAGAGTTACACCTCCGCTGAAAGCTTCCTAAATTCAGCACCTGCAAAACATCTGAAAGGACAACTGCTCCTTTAGCTGGGACGGGTCTGGCTTTAGCAGCTGTGGGCTTTGTGAGCACGTACACGTGGGGGTGGGGCCAGGCCAGAGTCTGAGCTGCCTCCACAGCTCCCACAGCAGGTCCACGTGCATGACTACTGCAGTCCTGGGACGTGACCTCAGTGGATCTGCACTGGTGGCCTGGTGAAAACAACACCTAAGAGTCACCAGCGCCAATTGCCAGCATACCCACAGTTAAGGTGGGACCAAGAGCAGAGGCAACAACAGTGGACTTTGTGAGCCCACACAACGGGTGAAAGGGAACACAACAGAGCACATTCACAGGTGAACATCTCCAGAGGAAGAAAACTCAGTGGCTTCTCTCCCAGTGGGAGTGCCCCAATCCCACATACCTCACATCAGAGATCAGAAACACAGCTAAGAAACAGATCTGGAGGCCTCTACTCCAACAACTAGGGAGCAGACCCTGCCCCTGACAGGGCAGTGACAACCACAGAGCAAAGGGGAAGCCCTGCTCAATATCCAGGCAGGCTCTGATCACCACAACAGCAATCAAACTCCTTATCAAGAAGATAATGCCACAAGCCTCTGGACCAACCTCACCCAGCAGGGGGCAGACACCAGCAGCAAGAGGAACTATGATCCTGCAGCCTATGGAAAGGAGACCACAAACACAGTAAGTCAGACAAAATGAGGCAACAGGGAAATATGTTGCAGACAAAGGAGCAAGATAAAAACCTACAAGGACAACTAAATGAAGAGGAGATAGGCAACCTAACTGAAAAAGAATTCGGAGTAATGATAGTAAAGATGATCCAAGATCTTGGAAAAAGAATAGAGGCACAGATTGAGAAGGTAAAAGAAATGTTAAACAAAGATCTAGAAGAACTAAAGAACAAATAAAAACAGAGATGAACAATACAATAACTGAAATGAAAAATACACTACAAGGAATCAATAGCAGAATAATTGAGGCAGAAGAACGGATAAGTGACCTGGAAGACAGAATGGTGGAATTCACTGCCACAGGATGGAATAAAGAAAAAAGAATGAAAAAAAAATGAGGGCAGTCTCGGAGACTTCTGGGACAACATGAAATGCACCAACATTCCAATTATAGGGTTCCCAGAAAAAGAAGGAAAAGAGAAAGGGCCTGAGAAAATATATGCAGAGATTATCGTCGAAAACTTCCCTAACATGAAAAGGAAATAGTCACCCAAGTCCAGGAAGTGCAGAGAGTCCCATACAGGATAAACCCAAGGAGGAACATGCTGAGACACATATTAATCAAACTAACAAAAATTAATTACAAAGAAAATTATTAAAAGCAACAAGGGGAAAGCAACAAATAACATATAAGGGATTCCCCATAAGGTTATCAGCTGATTTTTCAGCAGAAACCCTGCAGGCCAGAAGGGAGTGGCATAATATATTTAAAATGATGAAAGGGAAAAACCTACAACCAAGAATACTCTACCCAGTGAGACTCTCATTCAGACACAACAGAGAAATCAAAAGCTTTACAGACAAGCAAAGTAAGAAAATTCAGCACCACCAGAACACCTTTGCAACAAATGCTAAAGGAACTTCTCTAGGCAGGGGGGAAAAAAAGAGGCCACAACTAGAAACAAGAAAATCACTAATGGGAAAGCTCACTGGTAAAGGCAAACATACAGTAAAAGCATGAAATCATCCATACACAAATATGATATCAAAACCAGCAACTGTGAAAAGAGGAGAGTACAAATGCAGTAAGTGGGAATTACACTTGAAATTAAGAGACCAGCAACTTAAAACAAGCTTGCATATATATAGACTGCTTTATCAAAATCTCATGAGAACTGCAAACCAAAAAACTTCAGTAGCTACACACATAGAAAATGCAACCCAAACACAACACTAAAGATGGTCATCAAAGCACAAGAGGAGAGAACAAAAGAGGAAGGAAAGAAAAAAGAAACACACACAAAACAATTAAGAAAATGGCAAAATGAACTTACATATCAATAAGTACCATAAATGTAAATGGATTAAATGCTCCAATCAAAAGACACAGACTGACTGAATGGATATAAAAACAAGACACATATAAATGCTGTCTACAAGAGACCCACTTCAGACCTAGGGACACATATAGACTGAAAGTGAGGGGATGGAAAAAGATACTCCATGCAAATGGAAATCAAAAGAAAGCTGGAGTAACAACACTCATATCAGACAAAATAGACTTTAAAAGGACACTACATACTGATCACAGGATCAATCCAAGAAGAAGATATAACAATTATAAATATATATGCAACCAACATAGGAGCACCTCAATATATAAGGCAAATGCTAACAGTCATAAAAGGGGAAATCGACATTAACACAATAAGAGTAGGGGACTTTAACACCTCACTTACACCAATGGACAGATCATCCAAACAGAAAATTAATAAGAAAACACAAGCCTTAAATGACACACTAGACCAGATGGACTTAATTGATATCTATAGGACATTCCATCCAAAAGCAACAGAATACACTTTCTTCTCAAGTGCACATGGAACATCCTTCTGGATAGACCACATCTTGGGACACAAATCAAGCCTTGGTAAATTTAAGAAAATTGAAATCATATCAAGAAACTTTTCCAACAACAACACTAAGACATTAGAAGTCAATTACAGAAAAAAAACTGTAAAAAACAAAAACATATGGAGGCTAAACAATATGTTACTAAATAACCAATGGATCACTAAAGAAATCAAAGAGGAAATCAAAAAATACCTAGAGACAAATGACAATGAAAACACGAGGACAAAACTTATGGGACGCAGCAAAAGCAGTTCTAAGAGGGAAGTTTATAGCAATACACTCTTACTTCAAGAAACAAGAAAAATCTCAAATAAACAACCTAACCTTACATCTAAAGCAACAAGAGAAAGAAGAACACAGAAAACTCAAAGTTAGTAGAAGGAAAGAAATCATAAAGATCAGAGCAGAAATAAATGAAATAGAGATGAAGAAAACAATAGCAAAGAGCAATCAAACTAAAAACTGGTTATTTGAGAAGATAAACAAAATTGATAAAACTTTGGCCAGACTCATCAAGATACAAGAAGGAGAAGACTCAAATCAATAAAATTAGAAATGAAAAAGGAGAAGTTACAACGTCACCACATAAATACAAAGGATCATAAGAGACTACTACAAGCAACTTTACACCAGTAAAATGGACCACCTAGAAGAAATGGACAAATTCATAGAAAGGTACAACCTTTGAAGACTAAACCAGGAAGAAATAATAAATATGAACAGACTAATCACAAGTACTTAAATTGAAACTGTGATTAAGAAACTTCCAACAAATAAAAGTCCAGGGCCAGATGGCCTTCTCTAAATTCTATCAAACATTTAGAGAAGAGTTAACACTTATCCTTCTGAAACTCTTCCAAAAGACTGCAGAGGGAAGAACACTCCCAAGCTCATTCTATGAGGCCACCATCACCCTTATACCAAAACCAAAGATATCACAAAAAAAGAAAATTACAGGCCAATATCACTGATGAACACAGATGCAAAAATCCTCAAAAAAATACTAGCAAACTACACATTAGAAGGATCATACACCATGATCGAGTGGGATTTATCCTAGGGATGCAAAGATTCTTCAGTATACGCAAATCAATCAATGTGATACACCACATTAACACACAAAGAATAAAAACCATATGATCATCTCATTAGATGCAGAAAAAGCTTTTGACAGCATTCAATGTGCATTTATGATTAAAACGTCTCCAGAAAGTGAGCATAGACGGAACCTACCTGAACATAATAAAGGCCATATACAACAAACCCATAGCAAATATCATTCTCAATGGTGAAAAACTGAAAGTATTTCCCCTAAGATCAGGAACAAGACAAGGATGTCCACTCTCACCACTATAATTCAACATAGTTCTGGAAGTCCTAGCCATGGCAAGCAGAGAAGAAAAATAAATAAAAGGAATCCAAATTGGAATAGAAGAAGTAAAACTGTCACTCTTTGCAGATGACATGATACTCTACACAGAAAACCCTAAAAATGCTACCAGAAAACTACTAGACCTCATCAATGAATTTGGTAAATTTGCAGGATACAAAATTAATACACAGAAATGTCTTGCATTCCTATACACTAACAATGAAAGATCAGAAAATCAAGGAAACAATCCCATTTACCATCACATCAAAAAGAATAAAATACCTAGGAATAAACCTGCCTGAGGAAGCAAAAGACCTGTACTCAGAAAAGTATAAGATACTGATGAGGGCTTCCCTGGTGGTGCAGTGGTTGAGAGTCCGCCTGCCGATGCAGGGGACACGGGTTCGTGCCCTGGTCTGGGAAGATCCTACATGCCGTGGAGCAACTAGGCCCATGAGCCACAACTACTGAGCCACGCATCTGGAGCCTGTGCTCCGCAACAAGAGAGGCCACGATAGTGAGAGGCCCGCACACCGCGATGAAGAGTGGCCCCCGCTTGCCACAACTAGAGAAAGCCCTCGCACAGAAATGAAGACCCAAAACAGCCAAACATAAATAAATAAATAAATAAATAAATAAATAAATAAATAAATTTTTAAAAAGCCAAGCATTTGAAGCCCTTTAAAAAAAAAAAAAAATGAGGCAGCGGCTGGTGGTCAAGCTTCTCTCCTCTCACTCATGTCAAACTCTTTAACGCAATTATCCCTCCTCAAACCTACCCTCAGACATCCCATGCCTCACCATTAAATAGGTTTAGGTAAAGGAGATGTGCTACAGATGTGATTTAAGCTAAAATAAAAACAACACTGGTAGTAAGAGATGGAAATTTTCATTTTTATTGATAAACCATGATTTCCTATTGAATAGATCATGAAGTACAATTAACAACAACACTCTAACATTTAAAATTTAAACATTCAGAATCACCCTGGTTCAATATACAAAGCTTTAGTTTCTGGGAAAATGATGTTTTATTTCAATAGTATCCTTCTTATATGCAAAACAGCTTCTCAAAATAGAAGATTTATGAATAAAATCTTATAAAGCTTCCTGTGTACAAAAAAAAATCAACTCTACTGTATCAACTGCACCTTAGTAGAAGTCCAAAACATAAAGGCTTGAAGGACCAGAATAGAGCCACATTCTATTAAATCTATCAAGGACAAATCTTAATGATCTATAAATGGAACATGGAACTGTCGTCTACCACTGATTCAATACCCTGGCAGAAGAGTGGTAAACCGTGGCCTCGTGACAACATGGACAGAATTATTCTTAAGTATGTAGTAACATATATATCAATATCATCCCTATTACAAAGACACACACATACTAATGTGTAAGTGCCCTGTGAAGTGTGAAACTCAGGAATCATCTAGGAAATATCTGTTTTCCTGTATTACAACCACTGAAATGAAACGGCAACATTTTAGTGAATGATGCAATGTGGCACTTTTGATGAGGCACATGAAAACACAACTCAATGGCTAGAAAGTTTTGAAACAAGCCTACTCACAACCGATATATACTTAATTAAAAATGTATATTTACTGTTTAGTTCCTAAAGAAAGTAGTATAACAGTTCTCTATTCAAAGTAGTGATTAAAAAAAATTGCACCTCAAATTACTCCCAATGCAACTTAGGATATTTAACATTAATACGAATATCACTTGAACAGATGATAGGAAATTTTTAAGTTCTTAAAGGTGCTATGCTTTACTGGAATTTGAAAAAAAAATCAGAATATTCTTCTGTCTAACAGAAGCCTCTACTGAGAGTGCATAAAGTTCTGAGGCTTATCCAAGACTGAGTACACTTACTGTGTCTCAAATTTTAAAAGTGCAAGTAAATGATGCGGCCAAGAAGATGTAATGGCATCTGGACCCATGGGAGCCACTTGAAGAACACCAAATTCAGTACTGTCCTTATGTTAAGGAACCTTGTCAAGGAGGTATTTGCAACATATTTTTATAGAAAACAGTATTAAACTTCCATCAAGCAAATTAGAAAAAGTGAGGCTGTTAAAAAGAAATCCAGAGTACATGCTGGAAGGCTAATAAAATGGCTCCTTTAAAGAATGACAAAGAAACATCATAGCTCCAATTTCTTCCAATGTCATAGGACAGCCAGAAATGTTGAATGATATCAAATTGAATTATATCAAAATAATTGAATTGTATATTGCCAGAATATTTATAACTAAATTTAACATAAAAAGAAATTACAGTTAAATACAACTTTTTTAAAAAGTAATTACACCCAGACTCAAAAAAAGTGGGAGCAGGGAGAATTACGCTATGTACAATTCTGAAAATTCCCACGTGTGGAATACAGCATTGCATATATAAGTAACAAACTGTTATATTAACACAATCCTCCACAGATTATAATATAACCAAAATACTAAGCCAAAGATGTTATTGTTAGAATATTTTTAAAAACATAAAGTATAAGGGGACCACACAATAAAAGGAAGCATTTCATTGACCCAGCGTATTTCAATGGGCTTTAACTTCTTTTTTAGAATTATAACTGAAGGCAATAAGATGGTGAAACCACATATAACAGCATTGTTCTGTCCTTGAATTAAGTGGCTACTAGTTATTCCCAAAGTTCCGTGTCTGGAATCATTGGCCAGTCAAAACTGGAAGTCACACATGCTGGTGTCTTAATGAGGTTCCCACTCAGTGGAAAATAAGTGGGGACTTTAAATTAGTTCATAACAGAAAATGAAATTGATGGCATTCTAAAGGAAAAGCTTCAACATCAGCAAACTTAAAGGTAAAAAGAGATTTTTAGTATTATTACTCGTAGCATGTGAAGAAAAGAAGAGTCAATACCGTCAATTATTATTACTATGTGTCCTCCTTTCTCCCTGATGCCTGTGGCTTTTTGGTCCCTTTTAATCCAAGCGCACTGCTGCCAGAGAGCCAGCGCTCTGAGAGGCGTGACAGAGGAAGACGCCCGCGTCCCCGATGCCCCACGCACCTCCAGCTGCGCTGACTCTCTCCCCCTTCCTTCTTCTCCTCTTCTTCCTCAATCCCCTCTTCCTCCTCACTTTTAATACATTTATAAGAAAAAGAGATGCATTACAATATGAGTTACAAGGTGAATTTTTAATCTGAAAATCTGAAATAATTCACAAAAACTATTAGAGTTCTAGTTTTTAAATGAGGAAACATGGTTTAAAAAAGCTACAAACATGATTTTAAAAAGCTACAAACTGTCTTCCAATGGTTTTCCATTCTGGTGTTTCCTAAAATACTACACTAGAAGTCCGGTATGAACAGAATATAAGCTACAGAATATAAACTATTTACGGTTAGTCTGAGGCTCTCTGGGCAGCGAGGGGGTATCCTTTGCCAACACGCTCCTCCAACCTCGTTCTAAGATACTTTCATCTCCAAACAAGTCCTAAGCATATAAAAGCCGAAACCCCGCACAGGAAAGCCCAAACCCAAGTGCCTTTTTCACATCAGATTGTTTCAAAGGTGTAACACAACGAAAAACTTTTCCCCACTTGAAAGTAAATACAAGAAAATTATGTGTTTGATATTTAACTGCTCTCTCTCCATAGACCACTCTCTTGAGGATCTATTTTCTACATTTAGGTTTCAAGCTTTAAAAACCTGAATGTTAGTAATTCCTACCTTTGTGTCCAAAATATCCATAAGCATTCCATGAACATCCACTCCACTGTAATTTAAGTTTACTAAAATAAAAACATTCTTTTTAAAATTTACTTTAAAATATATTATTTGCATATTTTATTTTTGGATTTATTTTTAAACAGTTGAAAATACTGCAATGCAGCTTCTTTGGAGCCCATGATGATTACGTTTCTACATCCCCTTGAGAGAAATGCCGAGTTCAGGAGTGAACTTAAACCAATTTTTAGATTTAGTAAAAGATCTTTAAATCTTTTGGATCTATCTAAAATATTTCAATGTATTTCAGATGAAAAGAAGAAAGGAAGAAGGGAAGGAAAGGCAGGATGAAACAAAGGTGAGAAAAGAGGAAAAACAGGGAAGGGGGAAGAAAGGAAACTTTCCTTAAAATTTCAGCCAGATAAATGAATATTATCCTTCCAAATACAGGGTAACCCATGACACAGGTGCTCAAAATTCAAGAATCTTCTATAAGATTCAGAGCAAGCGTTAGATGTCACTGGACAGCTGGTGGTCTGACACTCAGACACCTGAATCTAGAAGGTTCCACAGGACCCTGGCCAACACTGTACAGTACTTCAGATCTCTCTGATCCCCGTCAAACCCCAGCTTCTTTCCCAGACCATGGGGGGGTCCAGTCTGCTACATCTCATATAGGAGTTTGTTGTGCCCCTGGCTTAGCATCCCCCATGACTCACATGTGCCTCCTGGTCTAGGATCTTCTGGTCCAAGTCACGTGAGGCACGTGTTGCAATGCCCTCTGACCCCCAGCCTGAACAGAGCCCACATGCGGGGCTGAGGACGCAGAGGAGGGCACCCGGGACCCCTCTGGGCATTTCCCAGCAACCTCAACCTCTGAGCCGCCGGCAGCACAGTGAAGCCGGTCTCTCTCTGCTTCTCTCCAGAGGGAAAACAGAGGAAGAGTAAGGGCTGGGGTATGTGACTACATCTGGAGTGGAACAACACCATTTCCCTTTAAAAGAAAAAAAATCACCACCTCCATCCTAAAGAAGGAAGTTATATCTGATTAAGAAGGATGTACTGAGACCACTGGGATGGGTGGTGTAGGCGGAGGGTTAGGGTGGATACAGAAGGAACAGAACAAGCTCCTCCCACGGGTCTGTTTCTTCCCAGTTCCCAGGAAATGCATCGTTAATACTACAGCAGACACTGATGTATAACAGTGCTTAAGAACCCAGGCTCATTTCCTCTGGAAAATGAAAAGAATCATCTAAAATAACACATTTATTCTGGAGAAAATAACACCTCCAAAAGAATCCTAAAAGATTTTAAGAGGGAGAAATAAAAGAATACAGCTGCAATAATTCCGATTTTTTGTTCCACACAGAAGTCAAGGGGAGAATTCTATGCAGCTACACATACAAGGACCAGTTGTACACCCCCATCCCATCCCATAAAAAGAAACACATTGATTTTCAAAATAGAGGCGATATTTGCTTATGAGAACAAGACAATCACATGTGACTTCTGGAAATGAAAGTGTTATGCGGAGTCTTTAAAAAAAAAAAAATCACAGCCAACACTGCAAAGAGAACAGAAGCGTGAAGCAGACAAGGAGGGAAGCGTTAGGGTGAGGAAGGGAGGCCGAGGCCTTGCCATCACAGGGGCCGCAGGTGTGTGCGTCCCCACAGAGGTCACAGGAGGACAGCTGTGCTCTGGAGTTGTAGCTTCTCACCGCTTGCCGCCCTGTTCAAAGAAGCAGATGTCGGTTTACATGCCTCCTTTGTTTAGAAACATTTACTTTGCCAAAACTTAAGAGCATTTCAATACACTTTTCTGAGTTTTCCGTTCTTCACATAATTTTATTTTTCTTTACAAGAAACAACTGAAATACTCAAGAGGGGCCCAAACTACCAAGTCCAAGAGAGAAACAATGCTTTAAGTCCAGTTTCTGTACCTCCAGCAGCTGGCCAGCATTAAAAGAGAGAAAAGGGACCACAGCTGCATGCAGCAGTTCAACCGCAACCTGAAACTCTTCCTGGAACAGGAAAGACTGTAAATTGAGGATGTTTTAACCTCCTTGAGAGTTTATTTTGGGGTGACATCTTCTATGCATTCAAGTAAGGCTCTACTCATTGGAACTACTGGAGAGAAATATTTACCATGGACTTCATTTAAAAATGCAAACGTATGAAGAGAACACTACCTGTGTGATGCCTTGTTTCACTGTTTTAAAACGTTAAGCACATAGTCTCTATTCAACTTGGGTAAATTTTATAGTGCAAGCTCATATTTTTAAAAAAAACTATATAAAGCACCCATAGCACTACAGTAACCTTACTCTAAAGCATAAATGACTTTTATTTTTACGATTTTTTAAAATTGTAAAAAATTTGTAAAAAATGCAATTGTACTTTTTACAAAAATTTGTAAAAAATACAATTTCTATTTTCGAATTTCTTCACCATTTTTCAGTGACCTTTTTAATATTTTAAGTACGTTTTCTAACTCTAGGGTTCTTCAAAGTGGGTTGGTTGGCTTATTCTGATCTTTCCCATGTTTTCATTTTAAATGCACCCCCTCGTACATAAGTTGTTTTCCACAAAAAAAATCTCAGAGACTGAATCTTTTTTGCTTTTCAAATGTTTAAAATGTTCTCCATACACCTAAGAAGCATCAGTTGGAGAATGTTTCAACAATCATGTAACGAAGTTGGATACCTAGGTACTGTCACTGAGTCTCCACAGTGGATCTTATCCTTCTACCAGAAAAAAAGTGCTGCAGCAGTGTGTCCCCAAAATGTCCCACAAGAACTGGGGGTGAACTCCAACAGGAGGCAAAAGATGAGAGGAACTGGCTTGTTGACTTAGAAGGAGAGAGAGCTGGTTGTCTTGCATGAATACTCCACCAAACACTCCCAACCACGAGGACAGGTTCCTCGTACTTTAAAATGTAATTATCTACAACTACCTAGGACATGAAAATGTTCATGATTCTCATGTGTTCTAATGATTCTGAGCCCCAGGAGTGCTTATTCAGGATGAATGTGATGACGAGTAGAAACATTAGCCTGAAGATCACACACCGACAAAAAGTCGCTCTGTGATTGAACAGAGATTCGTCCTGATCAACTTAGATGATCTCCAGACTAGATCTCTACTTTCACATCCTAAATTTCAAACATTTTATAAAGTAAAAAATTACCAGTCAAGTCAAAGAAGCTCAAGTTATTTTCCAAACAGACTATAGTTTTCTTTAAATGATAAAAAAAATCTGTTACAATAAATGAATTTTAGCAAAACAAGACTCCCTCAGTGAAGAAACAGCTAAACCCAACTGAGGCTCGTCCACTGCGGACGCTGTTCATGTTCTCTCCTGAAGAAACCCCGTTTTAAAACCAGAACCCGATAGAGTGGGTGCTTGGAATAGGAGCAGAACCTTGGAAATTGAACATAAATGGACTCTCTGTGTCACTTTTTCTTTATAAAGTTTGTAGCTGGGAGTTAAAAACCTAAAACATTATGAGCAAAAAGATCACTTTTTAATATATGCTAAATGCTATCATGTGATTACTTTTTTGTAAATTATCAATTGTCTTCGTTTAAACGTAAAAAACTCACCTTCTGCTCCACCACCTCTTTCACTACCCCAAACAACACCCGCCCCCCACAAAGCCAATCCAGCAGATGACCACTCTGAATGAAGGAATGAATGAGTGAAGGAATGAATGAATGCCTGGCGTAACTCCCAAAGTATCACAAACCCCAGGACGCACTTACTTGGTTCATAGTAATCCATTATGGACACTGAAGCATCTTGTGTATTTGACACTCTAAAGTTTCTCACAGAAGGAATATCAACACAAAACTGGGTTTCATTTACCTTGAAAAATACAAAAGACTTTTAAAGGTGTGGCAAATTATGTGTTCAAGAGAAAGTAAAAGACATTTCTTTCTCTTACCCTTTTATCAAACAGCTATAGAAATGGACATTTAGGGAGCATTTCTACACACCCGGTACTGGGGTAAGCACTTTATAGAAATTACATCATTTATCTTGTAAAACAGTCCTTGCATGATCGGTATTGTGCTTACTTCCATTTTACTGAAATGGATACTGAGAATTAGAGTGGTTAAGTAAGCAGGAGCCCAGAAGTGCATGCCCCTGGCCCTGGTGCTTCACCAAAATCCCCCATCTCAGCTTTGCACCCCATCCTGGTTGCTGCTACTGACTCACACCCACCCCCTTCTCTGGAGAATCACCCTCAGCTCACGGGAGTCACCTCATCCAGTAAGTGAAGAAACCTCAGAGTGGGGGGTGTGGCCCACAACCAACAACTGACTGATATGGGCAGAAAAGGCCAGCCTCCTTGCCTCCAGGAAGGACACTTAATGCCAATTTGGCAACTAATACTGGTTAAGGAATCTGAAATTGATAAATTCCTTTAAACATTCCATTACATACCAATTAGCAGTAAGTGAAAAGACAAATTATTCAGTCAAAATGTAATGGACACTCAAATTAAAATAACCATGAACAAGAACATCACAGATACAGGACAAACTCCAAACCTAATTACATTATTTTAAAAAAACCTTAAATGTATTTTTCAAACCCCAAATTAGGCCCATGGCTATCAAGCAGTATTTAATATATGAAAATCACTGAACAGCAAAAGAATCTAGAAACTTTGAATTAGTTTTAACAGCTTTTTAACCAAAGTGGTTTTTTTTTTTTTTTTTTTTTGCTGTACGCGGGCCTCTCACTGCTGTGGCCTCTCCCGTTGCGGAGCACAGGCTCCGGACACACAGGCTCCGCGGCCATGGCTCGCGGGCCCAGCCGCTCCGCGGCATGTGGGATCTTCCGGGATCGGGGCACGAACCCGTGTCCCCTGCATCGGCAGGCGGACTCTCAACCACTGCGCCACCAGGGAAGCCCCAAAGTGGTTTTTGAAGTCTTAAAACAAAGAGAACATTAAGGAACTAGGTTTTTAAAAGTAGATTCACTGCGGAAGCAATATAATTGATTCACACTTGGCAAAACTTGAATAAGAAACATACATATTCCCCCCATGTAACATGAAATCCTAAGAACACTTAGAACTCAATTTTGATTCCACATATGAATTTCATATAGATGTCAGAAGAATAAATTTACATGCCAGAAGTTTTGAGACATAACAAGTAGAGTCTTAAATTCCACACTAACCTTTCTCTCACATATTTTATGCACCTTATTCTTGGATCAGTAGCTTTCATACAGTAATGGGAAGAGTACATGAAAATTATATAATAATTTTGTGTAAAGACCAAACCTCTCAGAATATTCTATGATTTAAGCACCTAACTTTTCAATGCAGGAATATTAACCCTTTTGGGATATATTAAAAGCCTTTTTTTATGAAAGCATTTTGAAACATGCAATTAAAGCTTTCATCAGCAGCATTTTTTTTTTCATCAGCAGCATTTAAACAAATACGTTTAGCAATTCCCTGAAGCAAAGGAGTTCTCCAGTTGACATCTGGACTGCATTTTGGAAATTATATCACAGCAATTTCTATATGTTGAACATCTGGTATGAAATAATAATTTTGTTATCAAGACTTTCATCAGGTTCACCATTAATAGTAATTCTCCTTAAACTAATTTTACAATAATGTCTTTTTAGTGAGGACAACAGATAGTTGCCATGTGAAAGTTGCTCAGGGACACAAAAAGCCAAAATAATGACATAAAGAAAACATTTAAAGTAAAGGTAATTTTGAACACAATAAATAGTGGCTTTGTCAGTGGTTACCAATGTGAAACTTAGGTTTTACAACTTACAGAGTCTAAGTAGAGGTTGAGTTTTCCATGGTCGTGTTCTACTTTTTTCACGGTCTCACTCAGGGAAATGGCATCTGAGGACACGGTAAAACCACTGAGGAGGTTAATTTCCATAAGGGCCATGCCACTTCTAGCTGGGCCCAGAAACCTAAATCAAAGAGGAGAGGATAGAAGAGAACCCTTTAGGAAAAACCTAAAGCTGTTGGCAAATTATCTTCATATAAATATTAAAACTGCCAAGTATTATTCCAAATATTTACTGTTTCATTGAAATAAAAAATTACTACAGAAAACTGTAAAAAGGTAATCCTTTCCTTATAGGTCTGAAATTCTTATAACTTTCAACCACATGAGGAATAGAACAACGGGTCCATTTGTCAGTCAGCATGAAATGCCTGCAATGCAGCAGACTTGGGCCCCTGGGTTTAAGGAAGGCAAACTTTGCCCCTTCGGTGGGCAAATCTGTTTTCTAGTGGCTGATACCAAACGACATTGCATTTTTCATTTTCCCAAAAGTTGATGGCACTAAGCTCTCCAACACAAAGCTAGGAACCGAAAAAGAGGCACCACTTGACCACTTAGCAGGAGACAGTGGCCAAGTCATCCACAACCTTTTCTTCATCTGGTTTTAGAAAAAAGAAGACCAGTAGGCAAGGTCCTTCCCTTTCTTCTCCCACATACTTGGAGCCCATTTTGTGTTTTCTTTAGCCACCTTGGGAGAATGACAAGCCTCAGAAAGCTTTATTACACTTGCGTGTAGAAAATTTTGCTTTTTAAAGCAGCAAACTGATGCCTGCCAAATGTGATTGAAAAGCCACACAATATAAGTGCTGACTGCAGTGGGCTCGGTGATCCCAGGCAGCTGAAACCATCTGCTGGTGAGGCACTCAGCCAGAAGAGATGCTATTGAAAACCAATACGGGCATTAAAACTAGAGGGTTTTAGAGATGAGAAAAACAGCCAACCTGCTTAGATACGATGACTTCAGTGCATCATCAGAAGTGCTTTGGTTGACCTGGTCTTTCCACCAGCCAGGGGCAGAATTTGTTAAATTACCATGCCACAGAGAAACCTTTTCTGAGGTGAGTAAGGGCTTGGACCCTACTGATGAGAATAAAGTGCCTGAAACACCAGCTATTCTTTTTATAAAGTGCCACTGAAATAATTCATTTAAAATGTATTTTGTATTTCATAGCAGATTTTTCTCAGAAAACTAGTAGCAACATCTGAATCCTTTTTATAAAGCCCCCAACCCTGACATTAAAACACTTCCCGGGCTTCCCTGGTGGCGCAGTGGTTGAGGGCGCCTGCCGATGCAGGGGGTGCGGGTTCGTGCCCCGGTCTGGGAGGATCCCACATGCCGTGGAGTGGCTGGGCCCGTGAGCCATGGCCACTGAGCCTGCGCGTCCGGAGCCTGTGCTCCGCAACGGGAGAGGCCACTACAGTGAGAGGCCCACATATCGCAAAAAAACAAAAAACAAACAAACAAACAAAAAAAAACACTTCCCTTCTCCAGGTCCTCCAAAAAAAGAAAGAAAGAAAAAGATATAGATATCCTCTACCTAGCAAAGTCTATTGCCTGTCTGATTTCCTGATGCTGGATTAAGATTTGGAATCCTGCATCTTTACAGGAGCCCCTATAAACAGTGAAACCCCATTATGGTCTGAACCTCAGTTTCACCTCATGTTCCTCCTCTGTGTCTTTACCTGACCTCCCTAAGAGGTAAAATCCTTCTCATTGCTCCATAAGGCTATTCTTCTTTGCCCTTTTCAAAAGTAGAATTTTAGACTTGCTATAAGCAGCTCTTTGCAGGAAACCACCCTCATGAGGAAACCCCTTGTCCTGTCACATTAGCAAAGCTATACTGTAACTAACCTAAACCAGGCGCCCCCGTGCTCTACTCATCTCCAGCCCAAGCACACTTTTCAAATCTTTTGATCACACAATACCTTGCCTAACCTGCTGGTTCTTTCTGTAGATCAAAAAAGTAGAAATGGGCTTCCCTGGTGGTGCAGTGGTTGAGAGTCCGCCTGCCGATGCAGGGGACGCGGGTTCGTGCCCCGGTCCGGGAAGATCCCACGTGCCGCGGAGCGGCTAGGCCCGTGAGCAATGGCCGATGAGCCTGCACGCCCGGAGCCTGTGCTCCGCAACGGGAGAGGCCACAACAGTGAGAGGACCGCGTACCGCAAAAAAAAAAAAAAAAAAGTAGAAATGAAGAATAAGTAATTAACAGATGACCAGATCTCTTCCCCAGCTTCCCCTTTAGGAATCTTATGCACAAACTGTGTGAACAAGATGACATCTCAAGAAAGATCACAAGAAGACCACAAGCCTGAGATTACTCCCTTTTTTCCCTTTAAAAACTGTCACAGCTGGACTGAATCTTCAGAGTTGATCTCAGGACATGAGTTCACCTTCTCCCCAGATTGCCGGCTTTTCTGATTAAAGCATCTTTCCTTTCTACCAACAACTGCCTCTCAGTTATTGACTTTCGAGCGGCAAGCAGCCAGACCTCAGTTCGGTAACATTGTTTTCAGGATTTATTTTTATTAATTTCTGTCTCCTCTTCCAAATAGTAAGTTCTGTGAAGACAAGGCTGTGTCTTTTTGACTAACCATTATATTCCAAATCCTGACACTGTGCCTGGCACATAATGGAGACTAAACCAATGTTTCCTGAGCAAATGAATGATGGAAGGAGTAAATGAGAAAAGCAGGGATAATAATAGCACTTACTTTATAGAGTAATTCTAAGGATTAAATGAGACACGTGTGTAAGTCATTGATACAATGCCTGGCATGTAAGTTTGTGATAAATGTAGGTAGTTGTTGTTTAAATAATAATAACTTGATGTTGTTTTTCTGGAACAGAGCCCAGTTGTAATCTTAGTAAAGTAAAATGGGAGTCCTACTTTCTTCTCAGCTGAAAAGGAAGCTACTGCAGAGATTTTGATATCCCCAAGCTGCTGGTTCAAAATGCCCTAACAGGTGAGGAAAGGGGCAAACACATTGACAATTTATACCAAAATCAGGAACAGGAAGGCCCTGGGACTTCCCTGGTGGTCCAGCGGGTAAGACTCCACACACTCACAATGCAGGGGGCCCAGGTTCAATCCCTGGTCAGGGAACTAGATCCCACATGCATGCCACGACTAAGAGTCTGCATGCCACAACTAAGAAGTTCACACGCTGCAACCAAGAAGTCCGCATGCTACAATTAAGACCCGGCGTGGCCAAAATAAATAAATAAATAATATTTTTTAAAATACTTTCAAAAAAACAAAAGGAACAAGAAGGCCCAAGATAGTAGGGATGGTAGCAGTAATGGAGGAGACTGGGTTCAGGCAATGGCTAAGAAGGTTGACCATCTGGAGAAACACCTACAGATGACCTTGAGAGGATGTGGCAGCTCAGGGCCGCATCAGTGACCTCCAGCCCAACAACAGCCCAAGGTCAACCAGATGCTATGGGATATTTAAAAAGGGCAGGCAGAAGCTTCTCAATATCATTGCATCTTGCAGTAACACCCAGCTGAACACCAAATCATGCAGAGCTAAGAGGGGAGATTGACAAGGAAGAAATTTTAGTCTCTTGATTAACGAACTTTCTGAAGGACTTGCTCTCAAACTTATGTGTGCATTAGAATAAGCAAGAAAGCTGAAGGCGGCTTCACAGACCCTGAATCTATGAAGTCAGTAGTCTTGAAACGGATACCTTTTTCTTATGACTTAACAAGATCCTCAGATGCTCTGGACACAGAGCACATTTAATAGTCACCTTATTAAGTACTCCCAGAAGCTGTTAAGTGCCTAATTATCCAATGCAAGGATCTTCTAAACTGGAATATTTTCACTGTGTCTAAAAAAATACTATGCTCTTCATTAAACTTGCACACTCTTATGAAGTTTTGAGTTAAGTGCACAAAACTAAAGGTTAAATATGAACCTGGAATAATTACTTAACAGAAAAATGACCAACAAAAAGAAATAATCAATTTTGGAGTATTAAACATGATTCGTTAAAGTTTTTATAAATTAAACCTGAGTTTTATTAAACTTTTATATTCAAACTTGTTATAAATACAAGGAAAACTTGTAAATAATTTGGGCATGTTGAGAAATGCTCAAATACAATTAGCAGTATTTCTAGTTTGTAATCTGAAGTGTAATGCATAACTGAAATCTTTGTTTAACTCCTCCTTATATTGATATAGTTCAATAACTATACAGAGATATATTGAATATAATTAAATATATAAACAACCATAGATATTTAATTAAATCTTCAAATCTATTATTTTAAGGAGAAGGAGAAAAAGGAGGGACTTAGATACCAACCTTGTGCACACATTCAAATTCAAGTGATTGATATCATCTTTATCCTCTTTTACAGCAATGTCTAAATCAAAGGCTTCTTGATCTTGGATAGATCTTCGGATTATGGAAGATCTGGAATCTTTCACATTATAAATAACATTAAGCTGTAATAAATAACAAATAAGCATAAATAATAAGTTACTAGCAATAAATTGCCTTCATTATGTATCCTAAATATTAGGTAATGATTCTCTTTGGGATAAACCCAACTAGATTGGTAATCTTCAACCTAAAAAAAAAATTAGTTTTACTAGCTAACGAAGTATCATTAACAAAAATAATTATAAAAGTTTATAAACAATGATGTTTAAAATTGAGAAAATTGTTAGGTAATATTCCAAGTATGAAAGACCATCGTGGACAATATTCATGTGTATTTTTTTTTCAAATAATGTAAAACACTCCCTTGAGGGAAAAAGTTAAACTATTGCCAAGTTTCCTGAAAGCCTCCACTAATTTCTAAGCTCTGCTGCCCAACTGGAGTTATTTTTCACAAACTGGAACTATCAGTAAGATAAATCAAAAGGTTTTCACCCAAGAGCCTTGGTGGGACAAAAACCTATTCAACTGCTAAGGCTTCTTTTTCGATCACACAATGTTTTTCAAAGAGGATGAAATAAATGATGGATTTCCAGTCAACTGGGTCTTTTTCAGCATATACTCTGTGCCCACCACCAACGTGAATGGCGCTGCGGGGACCCTGAGGAGGCGTGAGAACCAGTGTTTTCCTCAAAGGGACCCTAAGATCAGAAGCTTGGGAATGTCCTCTAAATTTCCTAGGCCTGCCTCATGTCAAGCTGAATCGGGATCTATTTAAATTCTTCACCTCTTCCGCTTTTTTTGATACTAAGGTTCATAAACCTTACTATTATTGTGTAATATTGTATTTTCTTTTGCTAATACTTAAATCACACACACACACACACACACACACACACGCACATGCCCCTCCGACCTAAACGTGTAGTATCCACTGTGGATTTACATACTTAAAAAAAAAAATCCTCTCTCTAAGCCTTCATCTTTCAAATCATCTTTCAAACCTAAGAGTTCCAACTTTTTATTCTGCCACACCTACATCATATAATCCTTCCTCCCCTTGATCATTCTGGAATATCTCAGTCTGGACATTCTCCAACTTTTTCTTAAACTACAATTAAAAGTGTAGAGTGTTCTTGAAGCAGTTGAAGAATGGTTCCATCAATTGGAGAGATAGTCTCCATGATTTTCATTACTCCCTTTCCCATGGCACGCATTTCCCTTTAGAGACCAATCTCATCACAGAACAAACACGACTACTAGATTTGTCCCCTGGGTCATAATTAATATTCATCTATAACTAAGTGTTAGCATTTATATTTGGTCCACAATAGAGCTCAACTGCTCACTCAGAGAACATCAAGAAATCTTGCAGTTTATTTCCAACAGCTTTGCTTTTTATCATTTACTGCAAACCTGAGAGTTTTCCTTGCCCTCCTTTTTCCAGAGCACTTACAAAAATATCAACTAAAGGAAATGTCAATACCTATTTCTGGGTGACCAGCTTTTTTGCAATTTTTCCTCCATTACAAGAAGTACCTATTGGTCCCTACGTTTCATTTTCTGCATGTTGATGCAACATAAGACAGGTGAACATTCTGACCACTAGGTACCATATTTACTTCTGTGTCCTTCAAATCTCAAATAAAAATCATCTGACTTCAGTAATTTATCTACATTTGGTTTATCAAGAATGAGTTCCAACCAATTTGGTGGTTTAAGTACATAAAATTTTTTAATCGTATCTAAAATATCTTATGTATTTACTTTTAGATTTACTCTTCACATGAAAAGACAGCTTGAGAGTGAGAATTTTCACATGGTCTTTGTTAGTAAAGACCAATACAAAGGGACTTCCCTGGCGGTCCAGTAGTTAAGGCTTTGCCTTCCAATGCAGGGGGTGCGGGTTTGATCCCTGGTTGGCGAGTTAAGATCCCACATGCCTCATGGTTAAAAAACCAAAACATAAAATAGAAGCAATATTGTAACAAATTCAACAAAGACTTTATTAAAAAAAAATACAAATTATTCACTCTTTTCTCTTTCTAATTGAATACTGTTTTCATTGAATACTGTTCTTTTTAACTGTGATTTTTCCTTGATTTTAAAAAACATTTACTGTGTTTTGAGTATCGTACAAAATAATCTTCACATTATTTCTAAATTTCCAAATTATACCTGACCATGTGCCCTTCACATTGTGCCTTAGAAAGTACATCTGTTCTCTCAACTAGAATAGCTGTACTGGTTTTTGAAAAAGTACTTTTTCTCTATAATAGCCTTTTTTTAAACTTTCTCAGTAAATCTTTCAGGGTTTGTTTGGTTTGTTTTTTCTAACCAAGCACATAATCTTTTTTAGTACTATCACATATTGCATCCCAATAACATGGTTTTAGGTCCCCATGATTTTCATGTATTATTAAGCATAATAACTTCCATTCAGTATTTTACATACTACTTCCATTTTACTGTATCCCAGTTACACCATAAAGGGTAGATTTCTTTAGCTTTTCTTCCTAGAGCACTGAACATATCATGCTCTAATTGTTTTATTTACTATAATATACAATTTTACAGCAAAGGGACACATTTCCTATCTTCAAGTCAATTACTTATAATACCATGTTGACCTTTATATTGTTAAATGAATATTAAGAAATGGTAAGTAAAATGCTATATGGTTATCAAGTCACAGTAGAAACTCTACCCAGCATTACAATTTCTAAGCTGTATTTTTACCAAAAAAAGGTGGGAGTTCCCAACAATTCACATGAATCATATTGGAGGATTTTAATCCTTACTTCAAAAAGCATATAATACTCAAGAAATATTATCAAACTATAGATTATCAAACTATATAGTTGCTGTCTACTCACTAGCTAGTAACATCTCCAACACTTTTTGTTAAAGATAGTGATTTATTTTGCCTAAGTCACAGAAATAAATCATTAAGAATTTTATATCATCTAAGTTAAAGATTTAGCAGTGCCCCAAACCAAAGAATTAGTAGAGCAAGTCCTATTTAACAAAACAAAAATAAACATTATCACATACCTGACAAATAGCAAATCCAAAACCGCTTGCAGAAATATTAACTACAGTTGGCTGTACCACAGCAAGCTGAATAAAGGTGGAAAAAGGTGAATAAGGCTAATTGTCCATATCTAGGTCCTTCCAACCAGCACAAGAGATCACCGTTATTCCTCACTGGGAGTGTAAGCTGTGTGCGCTCTAAAGTGCTAAGAACTTTACACGCCTCACATGTCAAAAGTTATGGGTCAACCAGATAAGGGGGGTGAAGGCAGAGGAAGTGCACATTAGTGCTGTGGACAGGTCTGCCCTTCTGTAGGGGCTGAAGCATGAAAGACAAGAAATGGAAGTCATCCCTCCCTCCTCAAGTCTCCCTCAGCATCTAAGTCGCTGGCCTTCCTGAGAACACAATGGCACCCCATCACTGACTGGGACCAACACTACTCCTTTTTCCTTTGCCATCACCCCTCTCCCTCAGGTTCTAGCCTTAAAGTTACCGCTTTCACCCATTACCCCCAACTTCCTACAAGGTTAACCAAGGGAAAACAGTTACGGTCTAGCATAGCCCTTTATTCCATTTTAAAGAAAGAGTTCTACTACTGGTTCTATCAATTCACCTAAGAGGACATGTGGTGCAGCCTAAAGGAACATGGTCTTCAAAATCATGGGTTCAAATCCTAGCTCTACTGTTACTAGCACCATGATCTTGGGAGAGTTAGCTAAACGCTCTTAGCCTCAGTTTTATAATATGTACAGTGGGGATAAAGGTACTTGGTCTGAGAAGTAAATGCAATAGCACATGTAAAGAAATCTGGCACAGGGCCTGCGAAGAATAGGAGCTCAACGGGTATTCATTCCTCTCCCCGTAAGACAGGGCCCATGTTTTCTCCTTTTCCAAATCTGTCCAAAGTTCTCAACCCCTCCTCCCTTCCCCAGCTCGGCAAATTCAACTAAAGGAGGGTACTCCTTCCTGCCAGCACAGAGCTCTGGGAACAAATCTTTGCTGAAGTCAACAGAAAGGAAATAGAGCAGTACTCCAGCAGAAGGAATCATCTACACAGACATTCGGAGAGGCACGCCCTTGTCCACACCTCAGCCGTCTGGAGGAGAAAGCGGTTCTGTGTGCTAATCACAAACTTCACAGGACTCGGTGAACTGGACCCCACCATGGTCACTTGGATATTTGTCTCCTCTGTGTTCATTACGGCTGCAAACTCAGACAGGGCCTTCAAGGCCACAATGGTGTCCTGTTGGGAAAAGAAAAAGATGTGTGCACATAAGGCTATATTAAAGCCGCCAAAGAGTAAATTTCAGTCATGTTTAGGATACCACTGCACACTCATCCACCTTCCTTGGGAGTGGATCTCTCCTCGATTCACCTTTGAATCTGCTTGACCTGGAGTCTAGGGAAGACTCAGAAAACATCCGCTGACTAGAACTGAGCTCCTATTGTACCGGGTACCAGAGATAACAAATGGCTAGTGAGACAGGGAACTAATTTATCCCATATGGGTATCAGATACGATGTTTATATCAAAGATGAGAAAAAATTAAAATTAGTAACTTAAACCTTTGATTTAAGTTACTAAACTTTTTAACTGTCATGTAATTTTATGAAGTCATAAAATAAAGCAACCACATATATATATAGAGAGAGATTTAATTTTATAAATAGCTTTACATATATATATATATAATTATTTTTATAAAGAAATTTAAAGTGATCATCACTCACCTGGGTAGATGCAAAACCTCCCAAGCTATTTCTCTGCCTGCTTAGCCACCTCATAATCGGGATTCCCTCAGAAATCTGATGCTGCAGGAAGTGTGAGAGCAGTGCATAGGCTGCAACTTCAATATCCAGGGAGCTTGGTTGCCAGGATTCAGAAAGTCTGGACACTGATGACACCCAGAATTGCATGCCTCCTGCGGGAGAAAAGTAGTAATGGTCTGGCTGAATACAGAAAAATTACACTTGATACCATTAAACATTCCTACACTGGTCCAAGTTCTCCTTGAGTAGCATAAAAGTATACATATTTCTATACATGTGTATATTGATACCAAGCAAATATATGTATATTCACACACACACACACACGTACTTACATGTCACTTCTTAAACTATTAAAACTTATAAAATTTCATCTTTGTCCTTTTACTTATATTTGAGGACATTTTGATAAAAATATTTTCCCAAGAGAAATTCCACATGTTTGGCTCAAGACCAAAAAGCTATAAATTATTATTTTTTTAAACCATACTCTTCCAGACCATCCCAAAATATATTAGGACACATGGGAAAGAACCCTGTTCTGGGAATCTGCCCTTAACCAGCCCTAATGGGAAAGACTCCTTTTTTCATTATCTGAAAGTTGGTGTTATAAGTTCAAAATCCAAGACTCCAAGAAAAAATGAGGGACCCTGGCCAGCCTAACAACCTTCCTAGAGATATTCCTGCTAGCCCCCAGATGAACATGCTACGTGGTACCCCCTCCCCATTCTCTCAAATATACTTTTTTTTTTTTTTTTTTTTTTTTTTTGCGGTATGCGGGCCTCTCACTGCTGTGGCCTCTCCCGTTGCGGAGCACAGGCAGGCTCTGGATGTGCAGGCTCAGCGGCCATGGCTCACGGGCCCAGCCGCTCTGCAGCACGTGGGATCTTCCCGGACCGGGGCACGAACCCGTGTCCCCTGCATCGGCAGGCAGACTCTCAACCACTGCGCCACCAGGGAAGTCCTCAAATATTACTATTTAGATGATGACTACACCTCAGTGGAATGTGAAATAACTACCACCTAGCCAAGCAGAGAAGCAGAAATGTCAAGGACTACTTCAGCCTCGATGCAGTCACCTTCTAGTCCCCAGCACTGCAACAGGTAAGAAGGATGTACTCTAACTTACTGCTAATAATAACACACTATGTTTTACAGTCTCAGAAGTCTCTAAGCACCTTCCATGATTACCCCTTCTTGAATTAACAGAGCTTTAAATAAACTGACATGACCTAAAACTCTTTCTGCCCACCCAGCCCCTCTGCCACACAGAGGCCATTTGGAAAGTAATAACACCTGTACTTTTTGTCCTGTTGTAGCCCCTAAGCAGCTGTATGATTAAAAAGTCATACAGCTCACTAACAGCATTTTTTGACATTTGCATTTCTGTTAGCGTTTTAATTCACATTTTCGAACACCTGCCACGTGGTAAGCCCTGCACATTATCTCATTTAATCCTCACAGCAACCCTAAAGCAGGTGTTACTCTCATTTTACAGACAGGGAAACTAAAGCTCCTAAAGGTAAGTAACAGAACCAGAATTTGAGCCCAAGTCTCTCCAAAGACCAAGGCCTTAATGAGCACTCAAGGCCACCAAGCCAGAAATGTCATCAGATGATTCAAAGGGTAACTGACACATGGCAGAACATGTCTAAAAGAAGGAAAAACCCAAGGCCCCAAGTTCTCTAGAAAACTCTTGGGGAGAGTAGCAGCAGGATGGCCATGTCAACCCTTTCTGATCTTACTTGCATCTCATTTTCATCCTATTCAGAAGATATAAATGTAATCAACTTCGCACCTGGTATACAGAACTTTCTCACATCATTTACACATTTCATAATGCAGAACGGGTTGCACACATTACCGTCTTGTTCTGCTCTCCAAGTCAGCATATTCAAAGCGTCCTTGGCTTTAGGGCTTCTCACAGATGACAGCGCATAAGTTACAAGAGCCAGGGTGTAATTGTCTGAAATTCCTCTATCGAATTCAGACTCCAAAAAGTTGATAGACTCCTGCACATCACTATTAGGCTGGAAAGAAAAAATGTATATTTTACTATTCAAAATAACCTGTCACCAACATATTTAAATAAAAAGTATTTTCAAACATTCATTCAAAAACAATTTCAGTGTCTATTAAGCACCTGACTTTGTCCTAGGCAATGGAAATCACCCCTGATCACTGACATTTAATGATCTGCCATGTATTTTAAAAATAACATTGCTTTTCAGGTCCTACAAGCAAATAGGCACCATTCCGTAGAGGGAATAAAAAAATAAGAAGTGGAGCTTTTGCTAATGTTTCTCCCATTGTCTATCACGAACTAAGATGAGGGCATACAATACAGCCTGAGAAAGATACCTCTCTTATATGACCTCAGGTGTTGAAGCTCTAAATTGAGAGGAAACTATATATTCTCAGCTTTTGGAATGTGGTCACAAATGCAAAGCAAAAGACTACTCAAATTCGAGACTTCAAATGTGATGGAATATTGCAAAATCCTTTAAGTTTCCAGACATGTATTTGACCCATCAAGACCTACCTTTCTTGTGATTTTCCACCCATTATTTATTAAAGATTAAATACCTGATACTTTTTATATCCCAGGAGAGAAGTCACAATATAAGCCGTAAGGGTTACTGGACTTTTATTGCCACCTTGAAGCTCGCTGTGGATCACTCTTCCTGGCTCCCAAAATTCACCATTGGATTTTTGATGTCCTTTGAGCCAAGTATATGCTCTGTGTAACACATTCTCATCAATATCTATGTAAGGATCAGCTTCAAGGAAACATCTTAAAACAAAAGCTGACAACCTTGGTGAAAAGGGGGGAAAAATTACATAAAATACACTTTATACAGTCCTCCAAATTACTGAGCAAGAAAACACCAACAGTAACAACCCTTTTCCCCCATCAGAAGATTCACCAAGGCTCAGGGAGGAAGATGGCGGAAGAGTAAGACGCGGAGATCGCCCTCCTCCCCACAGATACATCAGAAATTCATCTACACGTGGAACAACTCCTACAGAACACCTACTGAACGCTGACAGAAGCCCTCAGACCCCCCAAAAGGCAAGAAACTCCCCACATACCTGGGTAGGGCAAAAGAAAAAAAGAATAAACAGAGACAATAGGATAGGGACGGGACCTGCACCAGTGGGAGGGAGCCGTGAAGGAGGAAAGGTTTCCACACACTACAAGCCCCTTCGCGGGCGGAGACTGCGGGTGACGGAGGGGGAAAGCTTCGGAGCCGCGGAGGAGAGCACAGCAACAGGGGTGTGGAGGGCAAAGCAGAGAGATTCCGGCACAGAGGACCGGTGCCCTCAGGCACACACCAGCCCGAGAGGCTTGTCTGCTTGGCCGCCGGGGCGGGCGGGGCTGGGAGCTGAGGCTCGGGTATCGGGTTTCAGTCTGAGCGCAGGGAGAGGACTTGGGCTGGCGGCACGAAGAGAGCCTGAAGGGGTTAGTGCACCACGGCTAGCCCGGAGGGAGTCCGCGGAAAGGGTCTAGAGCTGCCGAAGAGGCAAGAGACTTTTTTCCCTTTTGTTTCCTGGTGCGCGAGGAGAGGGCATTAAGAGGGCTGCTTGGGGAGGCGCCGGAGACAGGCGCGAGCCGCGGGTAAGGCGCGGACCTCGGAGACGGGCGTGGGACGCTGGGGCTGCTGCTGCCGCCGCCGCCGCGGGGCCTGTGTGCGAGCGCGGGTCACTGTCCGCCCCGCCTTCCGGGGGACCTGTGCACCCCGCCACTGCCGGGGTTCCGGGACCCGGGGACGGCTTTCCCGGGAAAGCGCACGGAGCGCCTCGGGCTGCTGCAACGTCACGCCTGCCTCTGCCGCCGCAGGCCCGCCCCACACTGCGCGCCCCTCCCTCCCCTCTGCCTGAGTGAGCCAGAGCCCCCGAATCAGCGGCTCCTTTAAACCCGTCCTGTCTGAGCGAAGAACGGACGCCCTCCGGGGACCTACGTGCAGAGGCCGGGCCAGGTCCAAGGCTGAGACCCGGGAGCCGTGAGAGCAGAGAAGAGACAGGGAAATCTCTCTGTGCAGCCTCGGAGGCAGCGGATTAAAGCTCCACGGCCCATTTGATGTGCCCTGCGTCTGTGGAGTGCATAAATGGACAGCTAATCATCCCAAATTGAGGAAGTGGACTTCGAGGACAAGATTTGAGACTTCCCCCCCCTTTTCCTCTTTTTACAACGAATTATCCCAAATTAAGGAGGTGGACTTAGAGAGCAAGATTTCAGACTTCTCGCCCTTTTCCTCTTTTTACAACGAATTATCCCAAATTGAGGAGGTGGACTTGGAGAGCAAGATTTTTTATTTTTCCCCCTGCTCTCTTTTTGTGAATGTGTATGTGTAATCTTCTGTGTAAGATTCTCTCTGTATAGCTTTGCTTCCACCATATGTCCCAGGGTTCTATCTGTCCGTTTTTTTTTTCAATAATTACTTTTTAATTTTAATAACGCTACTATATTTCATACTTTATTCTATTTTACTTTACCTGCTCTTTCTTTTTTTCCTACCTTCCCTTCCTCCCTCCTTCCCTCCGCTCCTCCTTTCCTTCTTTCTTTTTCTTTCCTCCCTCCCTCCCTCCCACCCTTCTTCTTTCCACTTTCTTTTTCTTTCCTTCCTCCCTCCCTCCCTCCTGTCTTTCTTTCTTTCTTTCCATCCTTCCGACCTCCATCCCTCCTTTCTTTCTTCCGTCCTTCCTTTCTTCCCTTCTTCCTTTCTTTCCCTCTCTCTTTCTTTCTTCTACTAATTCTTTCTTTCTACTTTTTCTCCCTGTTATTCTGAGCCGGGTGGATGAAAGGCTCTTGGTGCTGCAGCCAGGAGTCAGTGCTGTGCCTCTGAAGTGGGAGAGCCAACTTCAGGACACGGGTCCACAAGAGACCTCCCAGCTCCACATAATATCAAGCAGCGAAAATCTCCCAGAGATCTCCATCTCAACACCGGCACCCAGCTTCAGTCAACGACCAGCAAGCTACAGTGCTGGTCACCCTATGCCAAGCAACTAGCAAGGCAGGAACACAACCCCACCCATTAGCAGAGAGGCTACCTAAAAACATAATAAGGCCACAGGCACCCCAAAACACACCACCAGACGAGGACCTGTCCACCAGAAAGACAAGATCGAGCCTCAACCACCAGAACACAGGCATTAGTCCCCCCCACCAGGAAGCCTACACAACCTACTGAAACAACCTTAGCCACGGGGGACAGACACCAAAAACAACGGGAACTACGAATCTGCAGCCTGCAAAAAGGAGACCCCAAACACAGTAACATAAGCAAAATGAGAAGACAGAAAAACACACAGCAGGTGAAGGAGCAAGATAAAAACCTACCAGACCTAACAAATGAAGAGGTAATAGGCAGTCTACCTGAAAAAGAATTCAGAATAATGATAGTAAAGCTGATCCAAGATTCTATTTCCAAGATCCAAAATCTTGGAAATAGAATAGACAAAATGCAAGAAACAGTTAACAAGGACCTAGAAGAACTAAAGATGAATCAAGCATCGATTAAAAACACAATTAATGAGATGAAAAATACTCTAGATGGGACCAATAGCAGAATAACTGAGGCAGAAGACCGGATAAGTGAGGTGGAAGATGAAATAGTGGAAATAACTGATGCAGAGCAAAATAAAGAAAAAAGAATGAAAAGAACAGAGGACAGTCTCAGAGACCTCTGGGACAACATTAAACGCACCAACATTCGAATTATAGGGGTTCCAGAAGAAGAAGAGAAAAAGAAATGGACTGAGAAAATATTTGAAGAGATTATAGTTGAAAACTTCCCTAATATGGGAAAGGAAATAGTTAATCAAGTCCAGGAGGCACAGAGAGTCCCATACAGAATAAATCCAAGGAGAAATACGCCAAGACACATAATAATCAAACTGTCAAAAATTAAACACAAAGAAATCATATTAAAAGCAGCAAGGGAAAAACAACAAATAACACACAAGGGAATCCCCATCAGGTTAACAGCTGATCTCTCAGCAGAAACTCTACAAGCCAGAGGGAGTGGCAGGACATAATTAAAGTGATGAAGGAGAGAAACCTGCAACCAAGATTGCTCTACCCAGCAAGGATCTCATTCAGATTTGATGGAGAAATTAAAACCTTTACAGTTAAGCAAAAGCTGAGAGAGTTCAGCACCACCAAACCAGCTTTACAACAAATGCTAAAGGAACTTCTCTAGGCAAGAAACACAGCAGAAGGAATATACCTACAATAACGAACCCAAAGCAATTAAGGAAATGGGAATAGGAACATACATATCAATAATTACCTTAAATGTAAATGGACTAAATGCTCCCACCAAAAGACACAGAGTAGCTGAATAGATACAAAAACAAGACCCATATATATGCTGTCTACAAGAGACCCACTTCAGATCTAGAGACACATACAGATTGAAAGTAAGGGGATGGAAAAAGATATTCCATGCAAATGGAAATCAAAAGAAAGCTGGAGTAGCAATTCTTATATCAGACAAAATAGACTTTAAAATAAAGACTATTAGAAGAGACAAAGAAGGACACTACATAACGGTAAAGGGATCGATCCAAGAAGAAGATATAACAATTGTAAATATTTATGCACCCAACATAGGAGCACCTCAATACATAAGGCAAATACTAACAGACATAAAAGGGGAAATCGACAGCAACACAATCATAGTAGGAGACTTTAACACCCCACTTTCACCAATGGACAGATCATCCAAAATGAAAATAAATAAGGAAACACAAGCTTTAAATGATACATTAAACAAGATGGACTTAGTTGATATTTATAGGACATTCCATCCAAAAACAACAGAATACACATTTTTCTCAAGTGCTCATGGAACATTCTCCAGGATAGATCATATCTTGGGTCACAAATCAAGCCTTGGTAAATTTAAGAAAATTGAAATTGTATCAAGTATCTTTTCCGACCACAATGCTATGAGACTAGACATTAATTACAGGAAAAGATCTGTAAAAAATACAAACACATGGAGGCTAAACAATACACTACTCAATAACGAAGTGATCACTGAAGAAATCAAAGAGGAAATTTAAAAATACCTAGAAACAAATGACAATGGAGACATGACGACCCAAAACCTATGGGACGCAGCAAAAGCAGTTCTAAGGGGGAAGTTTATAGCAATACAATCCCACCTTAAGAAACAGGAAACATCTCGAGTAAACAACCTGACCCTGCACCTAAAGCAATTAGAGAAAGAAGAACAAAAAAACCCCAAAGTTAGCAGAAGGAAAGAAATCATAAAGATCAGATCAGAAATGAATGAAAAAGAAATGAAGGAAACGATAGCAAAGATCAATAAAACTAAAAGCTGGTTCTTTGAGAAGATAAACAAAATTGACAAACCATTAGCCAGACTCATCAAGAAAAGAAGGGAGAAGACTCAAATCAATAGAATTAGAAATGAAAAAGGAGAAGTAACAACTGACACTGCAGAAATACAAAAGATCATGAGAGATTACTACAAGCAACTCTATGCCAATAAAATGGACAACCTGGAAGAAACGGACAAATTCTTAGAAATGCACAACCTGCCAAGACTGAATCAGGAAGAAATAGAAAATATGAATAGACCAATCACAAGCACTGAAATTGAAACTGTGATTAAAAATCTTCCAACAAACAAAAGCCCAGGACCAGATGGCTTCACAGGCGAATTCTATCAAACATTTAGAGAAGAGTTAATACCCATCCTTCTCAAACTCTTCCAAACAATATCAGAGGAAGGAACACTCCCAAACTCATTCTACGAGGCCACCATCACCTTGATACCAAAACCAGACAAGGATGTCACAAAGAAAGAAAACTACAGGCCAATATCACTGATGAACATAGATGCAAAAATCCTCAACAAAATACTAGCAAACAGAATCCAACAGCACATTAAAAGGATCATACACCATGATCAAGTGGGGTTTATTCCAGGAATGCAAGGATTCTTCAATATACGCAAATCAATCAATGTGATACACCATATTAACAAGGTGAAGGAGAAAAACCATATGATCATCTCAATAGATGCAGAGAAAGCTTTCGACAAAATTCAACACCCATTTATGATAAAAACCCTGCAGAAAGTAGGCATAGAGGGAACTTTCCTCAACATAATAAAGGCCATATATGACAAACCCACAGCCAACATCGTCCTCAATGGTGAAAAACTGAAACCATTTCCACTAAGATCAGGAACAAGACAAGGCTGCCCACTCTCACCACTCTTATTCAACATAGTTTTGGAAGTTCTAGCCACAGCAATCAGAGAAGAAAAGGAAATAAAAGGAATCCAAATTGGAAAAGAAGAAGTAAAGCTGTCACTGTTTGCAGATGACATGATACTATACATAGAGAATCCTAAAGATGCTACCAGAAAACTACTAGAGTTAATCAATGAATTTGGTAAAGTAGCAGGATACAAAATTAATGCACAGAAATCTCTGGCATTCCTGTACACTAATGATGAAAAATCTGAAAATGAAATCAAGAAAACACTCCCATTTACCATTGCAACAAAAAGAATAAAATATCTAGGAATAAACCTACCTAAGGAGACAAAAGACCTGTATGCAGAAAATTATAAGACACTGATGAAACAAATTAAAGATGACACAAATAGATGGAGAGATATACCATGCTCCTGGATTGGAAGAATCAATATTGTGAAAATGACTCTACTACCCAAAGCAATCTACAGATTCAATGCAATCCCTATCAAACTACCACTGGCATTTTTCACAGAACTAGAACATAAAATTTCAAAATTTGTTTGGAAAAACAAAAGACCCCGAATAGCCAAAGCAATCTTGAGAACAAAAAACGGAGCTGGAGGAATCAGGCTCCCTGACTTCAGACTATACTACAAAGCTACAGTAATCAAGACAGTGTGGTACTGGCACAAAAACAGAAAGATAGATCAATGGAACAGGATAGACAGCCCAGAGATAAACCCACGCACATATGGTCAACTTATCTTTGATAAAGGAGGCAGGAATGTACAGTGGAGAAAGGACAGCCTCTTCAATAAGTGGTGCTGGGAAAACTGGACAGGGACATGTAAAAGTATGAGATTAGATCACTCCCTAACACCATACACAAAAATAAGCTCAAAATGGATTAAAGACCTGAATGTAAGGCCAGAAACTATCAAACTCTTAGAGGAAAACATAGGCAGAACACTCTATGACATAAATCAGAGCAAGATCCTTTTGGACCCACCTCCTAGAGAAATGGAAATAAAAACAAAGATAAACAAATGGGACCTAATGAAACTTCAAAGCTTTTGCACAGCAAAGGAAACCATAAACAAGACCAAAAGACAACCCTCAGAATGGGAGAAAACATTTGCAAATGAAGCAACTGACAAAGGATTAATCTCCAAAATTTATAAACAGCTCATGCAGCTCAATAGCCAAAAAACAAACAACCCAATCCAAAAATGGGCAGAAGACTTAAATAGGCATTTCTCCAAAGAAGATATACAGACTGCCAACAAACACATGAAAGAATGCTCAACATCATTAATCATTAGAGAAATGCAAATCAAAACTACAATGAGATATCATCTCACAGCAGTCAGAATGGCCATCATCAAGAAATCTAGAAACAATAAATGCTGGAGAAGGTGTGGAGAAAAGGGAACACTCTTGCACTGCTGGTGGGAATGTGAATTGGTACAGCCACTATGGAGAACAGTATGGAGGTTCCTTAAAAAACTAAAAATAGAACTACCATATGACCCAGCAATCCCACTACTGGGCATATACCCTGAGAAAACCATAATTCAAAAAGAGGCATGCACCAAAATGTTCATTGCAGCTCTATTCACAATAGCCCGGAGCTGGAAACAACCTAAGTGTCCATCATCGGATGAATGGATAAAGAAGATGTGGCACATATATACAATGGAATATTCCTCAGCCATAAAAAGAAACGAAACTGAGCTATTTGTAATGAGGTGGATAGACCTAGAGTCTGTCATACAGAGTGAAGTAAGTCAGAAAGAGAAAGACAAATACCGTATGCTAACACATATATATGGAATTTAAAAAGAAATGTCATGAAGAACCTAGGGGTAAAACGGGAATAAAGACACAGACCTACTTGAGAATGGACTTGAGGATATGGGGTGGGGGAAGTGTAAGCTGTGACAAAGCGAAAGAGAGGCATGGACATGTATACACTACCAAACGTGAGGTAGATAGATAGTGGGAAGCAGCCGCAGAGCACGGGGAGATCAGCTCGGTGCTTTGTGACCGCCTGGAGGGGTGGGATGGGGAGGGTGGGAGGGAGAGAGATGCATGAGGGAAGGGATGTGGGAACGGATGTATATGTATGACTGATTCACTTTGTTATAAAGCAGAAACTAATAAAAACAAAATTTAAAAATAAATAAAAAAATTAAAAAAAAAGAAGATTCACCAAAGGGCCAATCACTGAAGAAAGAACAAAAGGAAGAAAGACGATAAAGAGACAACAAAGTGAACAACTCAGCTGGGCCAGTGGGCACGGTTTCCCCTTGCGTGTGGCTGGGAAATTCCAGGTCAACTCACAAAAGAGCAGAGTTGGTAAAGAACTTGGAAATCATCTAATCCCGCCTCTTGATTTTAAAGGTTGAGAATTCGAAACTCAGAGAGAGTTAAATAAACTTTCCAAGGTTATTCATCTTTGGACTGTTCCGGGTATTTCCCAAGGAAGATCTCATCACACACTTAGCTCAACCCTAAAGCAGTGGATGAAGTATGTTTAGTTCACAATCAAACTGTTGTGCTTTTGAGTAGAAGAAATGGATATTTTCTCTCCTATAGGACAGGAATCAGCAAATTACAGCCTGTAGGCCAAATCTGTCTGTGCCAAACACAGCCCACAGTCTATTTATATGTGCCTCTCCCCACTGCACAGTCCCCAACCTCCACCTAAGAACAGTTTTTAAACGGAGAAAGATAGTGAGGGTGGAGACTTCCCTGGTGGTGCAGTGGTTAAGAATCTGTTTGCCAATGCAAGGGACATGGGTTCGATCCCTGGCCCAGGAAGATCCCACATGCCGTAGAGCAACTAAGCCCGTGAGCCACAACTACTGAGCCCGTGTGCCACAACTACTGAAGCCCGCACGCCTAAAGCCCGTGCTCCACAACAAGAGAAGCCACCGCACTGAGAAGCCTGTGCACTGCAACGAAGAGTAGCCCCAGCTCGCCACAACTAGAGAAAGCCTGCGTGCAGCAACGGAGACCCAATGCAGCCCAAAATAAATAAATACATTTATTTTTTTAAAAAAAAGAAAGAAAGAAAGCGAGGGTGGAGGGAAAAAGGAAAAATATGCAACAGAGGCTCTGTGGGCCTGTAATGCCTAGCATATTTACTATCTGACCCTTTAAAGAAAAAGTATGTCAATGTCTGCTACAGAACACTAAATACTGAGGTGAAAAGAACATCAAGCAATAAAACACTGAAACCGTTCTATTTATGGATCTACATCCTGACTCGTGCCAAAAGAAAATGTGAAGCAGATCTGTTTCATCCTATAAAAGATTTAGTGTGGCAAACATTACTAATATTCAATATGATGCAGTTCTCTTTCACTTTGGGTATGCAGAAGAATTCACTTCCTTGCCCGCTTGAAGTTAGGCATGGCCATGGGGCCAGCTCCGGTCATGATAAAGTGATAAGAAATCTTATACTGGTCTGAAGCTTCTAACTGCCACTGCTGGATACTCCAGCCTTCTGTCCCCAGGCTGCAGCAAGCCTAGAGGCTCAGGGCGAGTTGGTGGCTGAAACAAAGACTGCAGAGCCCCCTGCTGAGCCACAGTGGAAATGCAGCATGAGCACAACCTTCATTAATAAACCACTGAGATTTAGAGGGTTGTTACCACGGCACACCTTATCTAACTCTACTGATACAATTAGCCAATCTTTTTCTGAGTGAAAAATGAACTTGAAGATAGTACAAGGAGAGAGTAATCATCCAAAATCAGCCATATGGAGATTTCATTCTGGAGGAAACTCTGGAGGTTCATTACTTAACCTCATCACTGTTTATGCACAAAAAATAACCTTAAAGAAACTACATTGGGGCTTCCCTGGTGGCGCAGTGGTTGAGAGTCCGCCTGCTAATGCAGGGGACACGGGTTCGAGCCCTGGTCTGGGAGGATCCCACATGCCGCGGAGCAACTGGGCCCGTGAGCCACAACTACTGAGCCTGCGCGTCTAGAGCCTGTGCTCCACAACAAGAGAGGCCGCGATAGTGAGAGGCCCACGCATCGCGATGAAGAGTGGCCCCCGCTTGCCACAACTGGAGAAAGCCCACGCACAGAAATGAAGACCCAACACCGCAAAAATAAATAAATAAAATTTTTTTAAAAATGTGTGTATATAAAAAAAAAAAAAAAGACCTATGTCGTGTTTCCCTGGTGGCGCAGTGGTTGCGAGTCCGCCTGCCGATGCAGGGAACACGGGTTCGTGCCCCGGTCCCAGAAGATCCCACATGCCACGGAGCAGCTAGGCCCGTGAGCCATGGCCACTGAGCCTGCACACCACAATGGGAGAGGCCACAACAGTGAGAGGCCCGCGTACCGCAAAAAAAAAAAAAGACCTATGTCACAGTACTCCGTATTTCTAACCAATTTTTCTTACCAGCTGCACCATCATCATAATTTATTGCTGCTTTTCCCACCAAAAAAGAGGAGGATTTATGACTTATCTTTTCTAAATAAAAACATCTGATGTACTAGTGTTTTAAAACCATATTTAAAAAGGAGAATCTTTTAAAGCCAGGCTATGGAAAAAGCAGCCTCCAATCTGATACAGAGACACATCTGTCAATTTCATGGCCATCGTGACCTAGTGAGAGCCCATTCGGTGACATGGATTTGTTCCATTAGCAAAAACACTTACCAAGTGCTCCCAGAAGGGTCATCATTCCCAAAAGCACTGAAAGAGCCATCTTCCCTCTGATAGAGAAGTTCTCTCTGGTAACCTGAAGACACCAAAATAGACAGATAATCAATGTAATCAAGTTGCAATGAATGGAAGTTTCTAATTATGACTTCATATTGAGGAAACATGGGCAGAGAATGGGAAAGAAGACATGAAATCAACTAACGATGAATATTTTCTATATCATGTGCTGTGGGAGATTAAGAACATCAGGACTTTTCAAGTAGAATGCATAAAATAAGAACTACGATAGCCCCAAATTGAAATAAAGTCAGAAGAATACCGTCACACAGACAACAATTCTATCCATTCAAAAGCAAGTAAATTAAAAAGCAGAGTATTTAACTCTGTAGTGTTAACTACAATGGTTTCAATGCTTAGTCATCTAAAATTGTTTGCTACCTAAGAAAAATAATAGCTACAGTATCATAATTAAAATTTAAAGCTAAAACGAGAAGTAAAAATACTTTCTATTCTTAGACCACCAGCAGAAGGGAGAAAATTGCTAAATAATCTAAGACAGTGGCTCTAGAAGTTTTTGGTCATGACCAACTGAGGTAAACCCCCAAACTGACCGGTCTGCTCAAACGTCAACTCTAAGTTCTCACTAAATAAAAAGAACATGGTGGTGGTAATGAAGTCTCAGTATAGAACTAAATTGGGGAGGGCTTATGGCTCATAGATCTGCTTTAATAAAAGCAGATGTTTCATATTTGCAAATAAATGGTTGAAAATAGAGGCAGATGTTTCATATTTGCAAAGCAATGCATGCAGGTCTCAAAGTCCAGTGACGAAATCATAGGCCAAACACTGAAAGAGTCACCAGACAAGCCCAACAAACCAACTCGCTAAAAATGATATTAGCCATAATTTATCATTAAAAAGTAAGCCTAAGCAGGAGTCAAAAACATTTCCAACTCAAGGCTTTATCAGTGATTCTCTGATAACCAAGAATTCTTCCTGAAAACTACAGGATTCTACTATAGGAGGGGAGGGCACACAGAATGAACCCAGCAGCATGGCCATGTAGTGCCTAGCAACCATAAACACTGGTGAAATGTTGAATTCAATCCCCAATAAACTCTAGTGACAAAAAAATTTTACTTTATGCATACCACATTTTAGAAGCATCAATAACTATAATTAATTATTCATATTTGACTAACAAAATATGAGCATTAGTCATTTAAAATTCGTTAATTTGCTCTTGCCAGGTCCCAAACTTTTCTCATTGAGCCTTTCCACAAGAAACCCCAGCCAGATCTGAGTATCTGATTTAAGCTACAGTAAGACAAAATGCATAAAAAACAAGACACTGTTTCACAGTGATCTTTAAGACCTATGGTAAAAGAGGTGTAAACAGCATTTAAGTGATGAGAGAATTTTCTTAATTTGAAGAAGGGAGCGTTAGGTTATACTCTTTATGTTTAAAACTGAAATATTACAGCATGGTAACTAACCAGCCAACTTTTATCCAACTGTGACTAGGTGTCAGGAACTGCTCAAAGCCATTTTCAGGTATTAACTCAGGTAATTCCACAACTCTATGATGTAGAGGCTATCATTATCCACTTTTTAGAGATGAAGAGGCCTGAACTTAGAATATATCATGTGCAAGGTCACACAGCTCATAGGTATTGAAGTAAGGCACTAGCCAAGGTCAATCTGTCTCCAAAGCTGCTGCTTCCTACTAATTCATAGAGCTCTTTCAATGATTAATATATGAAAAGTCCTTCACGCAGTACCTTTTACATTCTCTCAGTAAACAACAGATATCGCTCCGTAACATAGGTGTAGAAAAAGACTTTCTAACAACCAAATTTTTAAGAATTTTTAAGAAAAATTTTTAAGAAATTTTTAAGAAAAAATAACTGACTACAAAAAAATTGTTTCAAACTTTTCCATGGCAAAACACTATAAACAAAGTTGAAAAACAGATGACAAATTAAAGGAAAACATTTGCAACATATAAGATGGATAAATGGCTAATCTTCCTAACATTAATACTATACAAGTCTATGTATATGTTTTTATATATTAATACTATATATCTTCACATATAGATTACATAAAGAATTTTTTTAATTTAGAGGAAAAGATAAAAAACTCCTATAGAGAAAAAATGGACAAAAGACAAGTACAGACATTTCACAAAAAACAAAGAGAGAAAGACAGACCTTAAGATAGGAAGAAATGTTCAACTTCATAATAGGTGAAATGCAAAGTAAAACTACATATTGAGATACCATTTCTTACCCATCACTTTAGCAAAGATTCAAAAGCTTGACCATTCATCCTGTTGGGGACACTGTAAGGAAACCAGTACTCATCCATTGCTAGAGGGAATTCCAAATGGTACAACTCCTGTGCAGTAGAATGTCTATACCTTTTGACCCAGTAATCCTACTTCTAAGGATATATCTGAAGATATCCCTCCAACAACACAAAAATATATATATGCAGAAGACTATTGATTGCAGCATTATTTGTAATTGCAAAAACATTGGAAACTACCTAAATGCCACCAAATTGGAGACAGGTTGAATCAACTGTAGTACACGTGTACAACGGAGTACTACGCAGCTGTGGCAAAGAATGAGGACTCTCTCTGAGCTGATGAAGAGCCATTTCCTGAATATACTGTTAAGTGAAAAAGGCAAAGTCTAAAATAGCACACAGAGTGTACTACCTTTTGTGTAAGAAAAAGAGAAAATTAAAAAACATACGTTAATTTCTGCTAACAGAGAAAAAGAAAGAGAGAGAGAGAGAATCTAAACAAGAAAGTAACGCAGTTACCCCCAGAGGGTAGGGAGAAGGGATCTGAGAGGGAACGATACCCCTTTGCATACACCTTTTAGAATAAGTTTGACTTTTGGAAGCATGTTAATGTTTTACATATTCAAAAAGGAAAACAAACAAGAATGGAAAAAATTAAATGACAGGCACCATTAACACGACCTTAGTTCACTCTAACATGTTTTAGTTAACCATGAAAAAAACGCAACATATCATCTCTTCCTTTGTCAGGGCTGGTCAAGGATCACAGAGAAGCAGAGTAATTTTCTAATGTTCACAAAGGAAGTGAGCAAAAGAGGCCAAGACATTCTCCCTCAATTTCCAGTTCAGGAGTAAATCTACCAGGTAGCAGAGTTCACCTGTGAACTCCATCTGGTATAGGAGGAGGGGAAGGGAAGCTCCAGGTCCCTCCATCACTAGAGGAGGTGCTTCTGTGGGAAGATGGACCAACCTTAGGTGAGGACCTAGTGCCTCCAAGGCCCTGAATCACATCAACAATGGCAGTTCCAAGTATGAGTTATTGTAAAACCTTCAGAGAGATGAGATCATGGAGATGAGATCAGTGTTTATGGAAATGACCCCTCAGCTGGCTGCCCTCCAAGAGTTGCCATTAATATCAACAATTAGCACAGTTCTTCCACCAGGAGCGGCGAGCCCAGAGGAGGAGGAGGACTTGCAGACAGTCTCCAGGTATGGAGTACATTTCCTGAGCTGGTTTAGATGAAACTGAAAATCCAAACCTCCAGCTCTGTTCCCTGGGCAAAACAGAAGGGAACCTAAACCAAGTAGGTCTCCTGTGAGGCGTCCTTCCTTGTCTTAAGCCAGACCTGCATCATTAGAGAACCCTCGGCTGCTTGTCCTCCAAGTCATCTAATTCCATAAGAGAAGCAGACAGGGCTTCCCTGGTGGCGCAGTGGTTGGGGGTCCGCCTGCCAATGCAGGGGACACGGGTTTGTGCCCCGGTCCAGGAGGATCCCACATGCCGCGGAGCGGCTGGGCCCGTGAGCCATGGCCGCTGAGCCTGCGCGTCCGGAGCCTGTGCTCCGCAACGGGAGAGGCCACAACAGTGAGAGGCCCATGTACAGCAAAAAAAAAAAAAAAAAAGAAAAAAAAGAGAAGCAGACAGCTAGCTCAGCTATAAGGTTTACTGTTAGTACAATAATTCAGTGTTCCAGGGTAATCACCTAAATTGGAGACTTCATCATGATAGATGAGATGGGCAAAAAGATGTTTTTTTCCAAAAGTTTATGAGGAAATTATAGAGTATGGCCTTCAAGTTCATAGTCTTATGAATAGCTCCTGAGTTACAAAGTAACAGCATCATCAGAATTAACAGACACTTCAAAAATTTCATATAATGATTCATGAAATTTTGTTTATAAAGAGTCAGACAAGATACATACTTAGTGGGTCGTGAATTTTCTTTCAAGTAGCTATGAATGGAAAATATTTACAATTTATCATAATAAAGAGGCAAGTACCACTCATAGAAACGCATAGAAAACTAACATTCTGAACATAATTTGACTTAGTTTACCACAAGTGTCAAAATTGCATACAAATAAATGAAGTAAAATTGGCTGCTTGTGGCTGTGTCAATCACTTTCTCTGGTTAAAAGCTGATAAAAATATTCTCTGTACTAAAAGAAGAGTATTTGTCATCAACTTCTTTACTCTCTCTGCCATGAAATGGAAAGTGAGAACTTCACCAACGTTTTCTTTTTTAGCATGTTCACTATTGCCTCTAGCCATTCTTTTGATGGCCAAATGCAGCATCAGAATTCTGGAAACTACTTTTTTCCTGTTTTTATTCCAATAGAGAAAATATAATGTGTTTTCAACTAAGTTTGGTCTGAGTCTTACTTGAAAAACGGAACCACATGCACTGCAATCTAAATATTTGAGAAAAACAAGTGGTTTAAATCTCCAATTAACAGGTCTGGGATTTCTAGTCCTTATCAAAAACAGTTTCCATGTTACGGTTCTATTTTTCTTTTTGACAGTGAAAGACACTTCATTCAATGATGTAGCTATTGTTTTGACCAGAAAAACAATAAGTTAGGTTACTGGGCTCCTGGGCCAAGCATGATTTAAGGAAAACCATGCGCTGTTCATAACTGACATTTAAGTAATATAAATCACGACTTGCGCCAAAGCCACTTTAATTCCTTAAAAAATAAAAACAATTGCAGTATATTTGAAAAAAAAAAAACTTTGGAAAATGTGATAGCAAAAGAAAAAACAGAGTCTCTGAAATGAGACACTGATTTCATAATGAAAATCATTACACTGAGAAGTTTTTGTCCACTACTTTGAAATATAATTTAGTTCTGCAATGTGAAAAGATACATTTTGAGGAGCTCACTGGACTGATTCCCATCAGCCATTTCACCAGCTCAAAAGGTAACACGCTGAAACCTCAGGTCACATTTCCTAGCTCATGAAAACGTGCCAGAGCCAAGGAGAAACTTTGGTGTTTAGAAACAACCATGCATCGTGGAAACACCGGAGAGATCTTCTAGACCCAATCTCCACATTAGGACGACGATCAACCTAAAGCCCAAAGAAGTTAATATTGATACGAATGCATTCACCCATTCTGCACTTGCTGAGGGGCCCATATGGTGATCCCATGGAGAAGGGATTCAACACAGTCCCCTCTATCAGGGCACTTACCTTCTAGGGCAGGAGACAGTCAGATAACAGAAAATCAAGAACATTTTAAATAACGTTAAGTGTGATGAAGAATACACAATGGAATAATTTAAGTGAGAGCTGCTAAAAGGTCGGGGAAGGCCACTTTGAGGAAAACACCACCTGGATGATGAGAAGGAACCAGCCCTGGGAAGATCTGGGGGAAGAGCATCCAGAAGGCAGGACAGGTGGAAAGGCCCTCAGCGCCATGGAGCTGAGAGCATGCCAGATGCAGGCTGACAGAGCCCTGAGGGGGCGGCTTCAGGTGAGGTGAAAGATGGGGCCTGGCATTCACTCAGGGCTTTGCAGGCCCAGGCGAGGAACCCACTGGAGAATTTAAGGAAGTGATGCGATTTTGACATTATCAAAAGATCCCTTTTACTATAAAATATGCAGAGCCTGTATTGAAGGAGTATATTGGCAAAGGGTCTATTTAGGAAGCTGCTGGAGTAGCCAGGTCAGCAATGGCAAGTCAGAGTAGATCAGTCAGCCTGGGGTGGAGAGAGCGGGGAAATTTCCCACTTGTCTTTAGAGGTAGAACGGACAGAATTTACTTGCTGACTTTAGACCCTATCTCCCTAGTTAGATGCCACTAACCATATTATAGCTGACAGTTACTGGGCATTTACTCTGTGTTAAAATACCTCATGTAGTCTTCAAAACAGCCCTAAGAAGTGGCTACTTATTTACCCATGTCTTATAGGTGGAAAGACGAGGCTGGGGAAACCAGCCCAGAGCGGGAGGCAGCGTTCAGAGCCCAGGCTTCCTGGTCTCCACCGCCGGCGCTGTAACCACGGCTCTGCTGCTCCCCTGGTGGGAATCGCCCACCTCACGGCTGCAGTGCTCTTCATTCTGCCCACAAAGCTTTTCCTGCCCTCTGGCTGCTCTGTGCCTTCGAACAACCAGCAAATGTGATGACGGCTCCCAAGCAGTGCAGGGCTGCTTTGAAATTGCATTCTGGCACCTACCTCGCCAGGATGGGCCTGGGGACCAGCGCTCCTTTTAAAGAAAACAGATACTGAGGATTTGGACTGTTCATTTTTTAGGGCATCTACTAACCCAGAGCAAAGTGTCTAGGACAGAAACTCAAATTATTTTTAAGGCATGAATTATTGTTCCTTAAATGGTTCAAACTATAAAATGTATTCTGGGGCCTCCCTGGTGGCGCAGTGGTTGAGAGTCCGCCTGCCGATGCAGGGGATACGGGTTCGTGCCCCGGTCTGGGAGGATCCCATATGCCGCGGAGCGGCTGGGCCCGTGAGCCACGGCCGCTGGGCCTGCGCATCCGGAGCCTGTGCTCCGCAACGGGAGAGGCCACAACAGTGAGAGGCCCGCATACCGCAAAAAGAATAGAAAAAAAATAAAAAATAAAATGTATTCTGTCTCTTTAAAGCATTTATATTTGATAAGCCAACGTGATAGCTCATAAAGCATATAAAATATGCAATCAATGGCATTTTCTAAAATATTTTACTTTATTTTATTAAAATATCCAAAAGAATGTGTATCAAGTTATAAAGCACCAGTCTAGGTCCTACATACTCCCTACCTGAAACTAGCCAAACTAAGTTTCAAATACAAGTCAGAATCTTGTCTTAAAAAGGTGCTGAATTAAACCGCGAAAATATTTTTTACTCATCTCTTTAAATATATGGCAATGTGCAAAGATCTCACCTGATTTTAGCGTGGCACACACTGTACCAAACAGAGCCCCTGGTACCACTGCTTAAACTTAATTATAACCAAACTTGGAAAAAGAAGCTCCTGTATTTACATACTTAAAATATGATAACCATACTGATTGTGACCCGTAAGTGAGATATTATGTAAGGTGCTTAGAACACTGCCTGCCACACAGTAAGCATCAACCGATGTTATCTGTTGTTATTAGCAACTTGTAGACACAGAGCCTGGTGTCTGCAAACAGTATCAGCCTCTCCAGGAGCCAGGGCAGAGTCCCCACCGGTGTGGCGTTTCCCGAGTGTCCAGCAGGGGCCCCCATACACACCCTTCTCTCCTAACCCCTCAACTACTTGAAATGTTAAATGCGCTGAGAAGGTCCCCACCACAGGAAGCCTCGTGTGTTTACCAGTGGACTTTCTCCACTGAACAGGGACTTCCCTGGGAGGAAAGGCCTGACTTGCTGCTTCCTCAGCACTGGAACTGACCCTGGCCCTAAGAGATGCTCTAGAAATGTGGAATGAATACTCATTCCTTCAGATCTTTAAGTGGCTTTAAATTTCCAATCCCTTATGAAAATACAAACCCCTCCAGGAACAAAATCCTTAACAAACATGTTAGCAGCCATCAGTGAGCCCTGAGCTGAGGACAAGTGGCGGCAGCGTCCCACTGCTCACACTTCTATCACATTCCACACCATCTAGAGCCACAAGCACAGAGCAAAGACAAAATCTGTCTATTTTGAAATACGGTCTAGAGTCAACTCTGACCGAAAAAGAAAAAAGAAAAGAATAAATGTATTTTTACAAAGAAAAGTACGTTTCTAAAATGCTTACCTTGCCTCATAAATGAAAGGGCTTTTTCTTTTAAATTCTCAGTCAGTTGTTTCTTTTTAGTCAGGTAATCCAAAACATAAATATTTGGAGCAAAATTTATCATGTTCTGTTCGCCACAGCCATAAGGCATTCGAATCAGTGAGGCTAAGCCACTGATGGAAGAACCAAGAATATCTCCTGAAAGCACAAGATATTCATTACATTCAGCAAATCCTCAGCAACTGTACCTCCTGGTGACAGTGAGAGCAGAAAGCATCTGACACTGAAGCAATATTACTGTTCCACTGCGTGGAACATAGTATTCATAGAAACTTTACATCAAGCTTTTAGGAAGACTGGTCAGATAAATGACAATACCGTGGTACTGAACTTGTAGATTATGTGACAAATTAGGAGACTCTTAGCTCAAAGATACAGTACATATAAGCAAAAAGCAAGTTTAAAATAAAATTTCTGAACAAAAATGTCAGGAATTGCATTAGGAAACCATCATTCTTACATGGGAAAGAAATGTTTTATTATTAATATGCTTCACATAAATAGAACTTTATTTTGATTTCCTTACTAATACACTACAAATGCTTGAGAAATGATGTTTTTCAGGGCAGGGTTGTGGTATTTTTCAATGTGCTCTATTTATCAACAACAAAGTAGAACTAACAAGCATAAGCGTTTTGATAAATCTCAGGATCAAAAGGATTAAAAATATTCTTCAAAGTTAGTAATATAAAGTTAAACAAAACACACGCTTACCCACCTTCCTCTAACCACAGTCTAACACCATCACTCAAGAAAATAAGTAAGAATTTAGAAATGTAAAGGCTGAGTTCTAATTCTGACCTCATTACGGTTGAACTGTATAGAGAAGAATATTCATCAATGTGGTTTATTTTAGAAACTTACACCATTCCAAGTCCAAATACCTAGTAAAAATCTGCTCCAAAAAAAATGAATCCAAAATATAGAGGAAGATCTTCAGGTGGGTAGGCTGCAGCCATGCTAGCGTACGATGTCTCAAACTTTAGATATTAACACAGAGAAATAAATACCACTGCAGGTTATGTTTTTTATTTTTATTACTACTGCAGGTTATGTTTTTAATATTCAAAGTGAACATAAACTTAGACTCTCAAAATCCACAGAAGCAAGCTAATATTCACACATCTGGGCTACCAAATAGGTTTTTTTTAATATATAAATACCATATAAAAATAACACCCGAGAAACCATTATTTAAATCAAGCTTCAAAATTAAACCTCAGAGCACTTCAATAACAATAGCAGACTCAATCCAACATAAGGAGAGATGGTACACACTCCAACTTCAAGGCTTCTTCCCTCCGTGTGTGTGCGTGTGTGTGTGTGCGTGTGTACCACATCATCTCCCAGCATCCTGCCACTGTGGGAGGTTCTTAGGCAGAATGTATTCCCCTAAATAGAAAGCTTATTTAATTCTTTTTAAGAATTATATCTAATTCTCCCAAAAAAGTCTTCTCTAGAGGAACTGGTTGTTTGAGGTTATAATAAAAAGCATGACACTTGCAGGGGAGATTTAAAAGAACCTCTGAAAAAGTGCCTTAGGTCCTGACACCTCAAAGATCTAAACTATTGGGTTGGCCAAAAAGTTTCATTAACATCTTACGGAAAAACCCTAACGAACATTTTGGCCAACCCGATATTTAGATGTCATTCATCTAAATATTTCTTTCAGTTATTTGCAAAGCACAACCACATAAATAAACCATTTGTGTGGCAGCTCTGTCTAATAGTTGAAAGGACTTTGGGGTTACCAGAAGGTAACTAGGAGAGGGTGACGAAGTCAGTGGGTAGCTTCAAACTGTAAAGGGTACTTGTGTCTGCACAGGGAACTGCTAGAAGCGGTGGTCCTCAACCTCTGGTTACCAGAAGCACTCGTGGAACCTTTTCAAAACATACATGCCCTAGCCACAGCCCAGGAGATTCTGACTGAATAGCTCGAGAGTGGATCCCAGATATTTGTGTATTTCCAAAGCTCCGCAGAAGGGATATTCACCAGTGGTTGAGAGCCACAGAGGCAGAACAACCATACGATGGTGTGGTCTGGCTACTCAAAAGAGTGGTCTGCACACCAGAAGCATCACCTGGGAGCCTGTTAGAAATGCAGAATCCAAGGCCCCACCCCAGGCCTACCAAGCCAGAATCTGCCTTCACACAAGCTCCTCAGGTGATTCACAGGCACCTTGAAGACTGAGAAGAACTGGTCCAGGACACACATCTTACCTGCCTTCCTACTGTAATCAGGGTTGGCACCAACTAAACACTTTTTGCAACTTCTTCTCATTAGGATTAAATAAGAAAATACACCTAAATAAGGACCTCCTTATAGCACAGGGAACTATATTCGATATCTTGTAATACACTAGAAACTATTTTGTAATAAACTACTCTTTTTCAGAAAAGAATCTGAAAGAGAATATATATACATATATGTATAACTGGATCACTTTGCTGTATACCTGCAACAATGTAAATCAACTATACTTCAATTTTAAAAAGTAATTAAAAAAAGAAAATATCCCTACAAATAAATGAAAAATATGTAGTATCATATACAAATAAACCAGTCGCGATGGTGATATAATCTGTTCTTACCAATTGCAGTGACCTGAACTCTCTCACTACCGCTCACTATATGAGGAGGAAAGGAGAAACTCAACGTTTTCAGGGTAGTTTGTAGCTTGCTGTCGGTCAAGTCTAATAAGATGGATTGTGAATAGGATTTTTCTATTCCTTCAGCCTGTTGATAAAAAGGAACACAATTAACATGGTCCCTACTCATCTGTTTACAGAGAACTATATGCAGATAATAAGTCAATCATCTGGCCTGTATATGGTTAGGTAAGTACCTACAGTGTCTTGATTATTGCTTCAAATCTGTGAACAACTGTTTCCTTTCTAGTTAAATTAGTCAAAACATTTCATAGAATGGCAATGGAAATGATAGAGGAGAAGATGAAAAGGTGATGAGAAACCCTCTGAGGTAGGTCCTTTTATTATCCAAAGACAGAGGTTAAGTACCTTGTGCAAAGGCACCCTTGACAAAGGTGGGATGAAACCCAGAGCTGTCTTACTCCAGAACACAAGTGCTTATCTACTGTGCTGAGTTGTCTTTTGGTGCATACTGTCTTCTCTGAAAAAACCTACAAAACCTCTTCTACCTGTACTGAGGGATTCCAAAATTCAAAATCTACGTATTAACTTGGCATGATTTAATAGGATCCCAATGTCACACAGACTGTAAATGTAACCTGCCTTATAGTCGTACTATAAACTTAAAGAAGACGTTGGCAATTACCTTTAAAGACATACGTGATACGTTTTTACGTTCAGATGAGAAAACCATTAGGCATCACCAGGAGGGTGGAGGAGATGACCTGCTCAGTCTTGAAAACAAATTTAACCAAGAGAAAAACCACCTTCTGTTTCCTTTTCAATTATATATTTCCATTCTACTTATTTAGACTTCAAGTGTTTACCTTCACTAAAATCCTCTGGGTGACAGCATTGGAAGCAGCAGGTGAAACAGCTGTGACTGTGACGGGCATTTCCCCCAGATGTGTTGGCCTGACCGGGAAAACAACAGTTGCCCCATCCTCACTGGGAACCAGAACCGTCTGCTGGTGTCCTGTGGCATTTATTTCATTCGAAGCCATTAGAATATCAAACGTGTCACTTTTCTCAATGATTACCTTAACCTGGAAGAAAAAATCATCAGAGGTTTTGTATAATAAATTGCTCCCCAGTAAAGTGTTGCTCTAAGTGCAGATAAATCTATGAGGCCTGAAACTAGAGAAAAATAAGACAGAAACGTTCAGCCAAGGAGAGGGTGAAAGGGTGTCAGGAAAAACCCAGTTTCTTTCCCATGCTTTCTCCATCTACCTCAAGACATGTGGGGAAACGGCATTCTTCAGTCCCGTTTCTAACATTAAACTCCCACTAACATTAAATTCTCTCATTTTTCGAAGGCTGAGTGGTAAGGATGTACCCAAAAAGGTTATTTCATGTCATGGTACTGCCACCAGCCTGACTCATCTATGTCATCCTGGGACACTAGTCCCATCAGCAAAGCCTGAGGCAAACAGGATGAAATGTGATTACATTCATTGAGAGTCTCTGCTAAAATTATTCCAAGAAAAGTATGACTCAGACATTAGTCCTGAAACACATGTCGGGTGTAAGCTTTCATAAAATATGTCCAAGTTGCCAGGCTCCTCAAGAATCACATTCCTCTGGGTCTTAGATTTTATGAAGTGTTTTCTCATTTATTTTCTCATCTGTTTCTCAAAATATTGCCTACCTGACAGATGAGTAAACTGCAATTAAGCTATTTGCTGGTAAGTGGAGGACCTGGACATTGAATGTGGGCCTCCTGACTTTTGCTCTTTGCACTGGACCATGTTGAGAAGATTAAAAAGTAAAATGAGAAAATAAGAAACAGTTTACTCTCTAGACATAGTGCTTAAAGAGATTATGGCATTTGCAGGTAATAAGGTTAATTACAATCCCTCCCTACTCCAGGAGGAAAAATCATTTTGTTAACAGTACTGCAGGCACAGTACAAAGAGTGGGCCTACCCCCTGCCTTACAGGGAACTGACTTGGCTAAGGAGACACCGGGCCATGACTCAAAAGACAAAGCCTTGAAAACAGAATATAAACACAGGGACAACAGGCACAACAGCATGGGTGAGATTCCTCATGAAAGACACCTTAGTTTCCAACCGGGTCTTGAAAGGAATAAATTCTTGCCACCTGCAGTGGGCACAGAACAGCAGTGAGAAGCTGCAACACATTCTAGATGTGGGAGGAGAGCAGGGGAAAAATGCAGGGGGGTGGGGGGGGGGGCAGGAAAGAGAAGGACATGCCACAGAGATGAAGCTGCATGGCTAAAGCAGAGAACCCGTGCTAGAAATTAAGGCAAGGATGCTTGGACATGCTAGCAATATCCTTCGAACTTAACAAGCAGAAGAAATTGTGGGCAAAGTATGGCTATTTGCAATCTCCCAGAAATGTATAGAATGCTTAGATGCCCAAACACTACATAACCCCATCCCCCCATGTTTTCTTCATTTTTTCCTGAAGCGTAAATGATGATTAGTGTATTACCTCAGTGGCATCTTTTAAATAATTGAATATGGTGACTTCCAAGGCAAATTCTTCACCTCTGATAACAGAGTAGGGAAGATTCAAAAAAATGAAAAACGGTTGGAAGGATTGGAGCTGAAAAGAACACAACGAATACAGATTTTATTCAAGTCCAAGTGCTTCACACTTTACGCAATTAAAAGCAAATCTCACAAAACCTGTGACGCTTATAACTAACTTCACATAGAAATGTCCACTTGCCTACCAACAGAAAGCAAACAGCAACCTACCCCAAACGAACGGGGGCACAATTGATTTGATTTATGTTACTTAACACAGTAACCACTACATTTTATGAAATGGCTACTAGGAACCAGGGACTTTACACAAATTATTTCATTTAGTCATTACACCTGTGTAGGCAGGTGTTATGATCATATTTTACAGAAAAGAAAGCTGAAGCTCAGACATCTCTGTAACCGGTACAAGATCACACTGCTGCAAAGTGTAGGAGCCAGAACTGGATCCCAGCACGTCTGAGGCCACAGCTAAGCCCTCTTCTTCTACTCTGCCATGTTGATTCTACCATTCTTCTTCTAAAGCCACTGGCCAAATGAAACAGCATTTGTTTTAGACTCATGTGAAAAGTCTAAATGATGTTTTGCCTACTACCCTGTAATATATACATACACATACTTGTGCTTCCTCGTTGGTCACCCAACTCTGATAGCATCGGCCGAGCTTCTCACTGGCAGCAGTTAGTCCCCTCTTAGAGGTTTATTTGGACATTTGTGCAAGTGTCAGACTGTCACAATAGGGTGCTCTTGGCACTTAGTGGGTGAAGGTCTGCGTGCTCAGGACAGTCCCAGAAAAGGAAGAACTGTTCCGTGTCCCTCATGATTCTTGAAGGTTCCTTCATGTAGATAAAGTACCTGCTTATAATGACCTGGGCTTACAACTAATTCCGACATATATATAAACCCAAAACATCTGTCAATATACAACTATGTTGTAAATCAAGAGGAAACTACCCTTTGTTTTGTAACTTTATCCAAACTTGTTCGCTATTTCAAAACTTTACATCACCTCAGGCAGCACCACTCTAGGTTTTTGAGTTGCGAAAACAATACACGTACATCAAACTGGATGTGCAGCTGTTACACGTAGGGTGATTCTATGCACGGTGTAAATATTCAAACATGTTGCTATGCCTTCTAAGTGCAACTAGGCCTGGTCACTTACATACTGAAAAGTATATTATTTTATTATACATTACTTTCCTTTTATTTCTCCTCACTATTTCACTTAGGGCATCTTACTGATTTTTTTAAAATTGAGTGTGCAGCAGGGAGATCAGCTCAGTGCTTTGTGACCACCTAGAGGGGTGGGATAGGGAGGGTGGGAGGGAGGGAGACACAAGAGGGAAGCGATATGGGAACATATGTATATGTATAACTGATTCACTTTGTTATAAAGCAGAAACGGACACACCACTGTAAAGCAATTATACTCCAATAAAGATGTAAAAAAAAAATTGAGTGTGCAGTTATATTTTCTATGCATTTCATTTTGCATAGATGGTAGAGGGACGAAAAGAATAGCTGTTATAAAAAGCTGGCTTCAGGTATGAGAGAGGTGAAAGTTACTGGTCTAAGACCAGTCATGGTCATTACATTCCTCTTGTCAATGACGGGTTTAGGAAGCGACATGAGATGTAATTTGACCAAAGAGGTGTGAAGAAATGTTTGCCAGGGGGCATTTTGAGAAGTTCTGCTTGTCCTTAAGGAAGGATGCACGGAAATATTCTCTCTCTTCTGGCCTTTGGAAGTGGTTGGACTCAGTCAATAATAAACTTTCTACCCAAATCTTAATACAGAGCTAGCATGTTTAGCAGTTTAAAACATCTCACATTCTAAAGTGTAAAACAGATGAAAAACAAAAAGGAAACGCCAAGGAATCTCTAAACTGTGACCGACATCATCAGCAATCACTTTTTTAAAATCCATTGAGGAGCTGATACTTTCTTTGCTTCGTGGCACTGTACCATTTATCAGCAGCCCTTTAATATACTACCTCCACTGGAGTAGTTGTTAGTCCAAGACCTAAATCCTCAGAGATCACGAAAGCAGTTGCAACCCAAGAAGTGATAGAATCAGGTACAGTAACTTCAAATTCTTGGTAAGTCCTGGAACTGAAGTCAAGATAAACATAAAAGTCACAAAACCGAGAACTGACACATTTCAAAATAGGCCAACATAACCTAAAACCATGTTTCGGAAGAATTTTAATTTTCCAAATCATTTACATATCTAAATTTTTTTAAAGATTTAAGCATAAAACAGTAGACCCCAAGTTCTCAAGGAATAGGTCATAATAAGGTCATAACACTGCAGACTGATCCATATTCCAATAAAATCTTTCTACAATGTTTATATCTTCAGAATAAACATCATTTTTCATAAATTTTGTATAGATAATAAATATACTTTTTCAAATTTAACTCCAATTTGTTTCTCTCAGTATGCATAAAAGTTTCCCTCTGTATCCTAGTGTACGCTGTTATTTGTTTTTTGAGGTTTGACTTGTGTCTTATTTCAAGTTTCTGTAAATAGCTGACTCACAATATGTGTAGATTTCATGATTTACCTGCTCAGTCATCACGCTAGGTAGCACAGAGTTTGTCAGCTAAGCTGAATTCCTTTCAACATACACACCCCCTCTTCCTGTGGCTCACAGGGATGTTTTATGAGGAGCCACAAGGCAGAGGGAATAATCATGAGCGCTTCCCATCCCAAGGCAACAAAGGAATTCTCAGCAATCTTTCCCCAGTGAGAACCACATGACTTCAGGGAAGTTAAAATCACCCTTCATTAGAAAAAGGCCAGTCTTCCCATGATGGTACTCTCACTGTCACAATTCAAATGTAGCTTTATTAAGTACTATATTTAAATACAATAAATATCATTCTAAAAAAACTCGTGGTCCATTTAGTTCTTTATCACTCTATGTTTCTACTTAAGCATCAGAAACAGGGCAAAACTTACTTAAAACTAAGGCCAAACAAAATATATATGGGCAAAGAACTTTATAAAGTTTTACCCCAGGCTGGTGTCTAGCCAAATCCAAGTCTCTGGAAAATGCTTTCTGACACGTGGACTGCTACCCAAAGAAAAGTCATGAAAATCTACCAAATATCCTTCATTTTCCTCCAAAAACGCTATACGGTCATCTAAAAATAAACATAGACAACTGTTAGGAAAAAGTCACTGTAGACAATGTTCATAAACCTAGTCCACAGAATCACAGCACCTCTCAGCTGACGGGGCCTTTAGAGTTTGTCTCGTCCTATTTTCTCGTTTTACAGAGGTACCTGAGACCCACAGAAGTCACATGACTTACCCTAGTCACATGGCCACTATGGCAGAGCCAGGAAAAAAAAAAAAGTTTGATGGCCCTAGAACCAATACCTGAAAAACTACTTATAGTTCAGCTGCTAAAAAATAACTTAAATCACATTTTTAAAGTTATCTCCAATTCTGCTACTCTCCTCTTCTTAGATCTCTAGTGCTGATTGCCTTTGGCTACACCATCCACAAGATGCTAAAATCATCCAGTTTATTAGCTTCTTTCTTATAAAAGAGGCAGGCTGACATACAGACACACCTATCTCTATTCTTTCAACTTTTCTACAAGCCTAAAATTATTTCAAAATACAATGGAATATTACTCAGCCATAAAAAGAAACGAAATTGAGCTATTTGCAATGAGGTGGATAGACCTAGAGTCTGTCATACAGAGTGAAGTAAGTCAGAAAGAGAAAGACAAATACTGTATGCTAACACATATATATGGAATTTAAGAAAAAAAAATGTCATGAAGAACCTAGTGGTAAAACAGGAATAAAGACACAGACCTACTTGAGAATGGACTTGAGGATATGGGGACGGGGAAGGGTAAGCTGTGACAAAGCGAGAGAGAGGCATGGACATATATACACTACCAAACATAAGGTAGATAGCTAGTGGGAAGCAGCCGCATAGCACAGGGAGGTCAGCTCGGTGCTTTGTGACCGCCTGGAGGGGTGGGATAGGGAGGGTGGGAGGGAGGGAGACGCAAGAGGGAAGAGATATGGGGACATATGTATATGTATAACTGATTCACTTTGTTATAAAGCAGAAACTAACACACCATTGTGAAGCAATTATACTCAATAAAGTTGTAATAAAAAAATAAAAAATAAATAAAGTGTAAAAAAAATTATACTGTAGAAGGTACCAAAGATACCAAGATGAATGTGATGAGCTCCACCCATTGTCTATAGAGGAGGCGGACAAATACATGCTAAGAGTGATAGCGCACATAGGCCAAATGTCCACCATGCAGAGAACAGGTGATGTTACAGCCTCTGCACAGTGGACAGGGTATGGCTAGAGGAGAAAACCCATTCTGTGCTGTCTTCTGCATTCCATTTCCTTACGCCTCCAGATAAAGAGTATCTCATACAAGAGAAAAAAAATAAGCTAAGTACAAAGGCATGTCTGGAATATGACAATGTGTATTAGGGAAGAGTGGCATAAAATGAGAACAGAACAAATGCTTTGGTCCAGATTTTAAAATATCAGTTATCCCACGCTGAAGGATTCGGACTTGATCTTTTAAGTAATGATGGCCTCCTGAAGGTTTTAAAACAAATTAGAAGCACGATCGAACCCATGTTTTATAATGGTAACTCTGGTCTCAGTGTGAACAGTGGTTTAGAGCTGGGGGAACGAGGCAGGAGAAACACGGGGCTCCTGCGGCACCCAAGGAGGCATGCTGATGAGCGAGTGGAGAGGAAGGACAGCCTTGAGAAAGGACCCCGCTCTGCCTCTCCGCTGGATGAGCTCTGTGTGCACCCACGGCAGGCTGGACCTCAGCATACTCCTCTGTGTGCTGGCTTGCCCCACTAGACCAAGCTGGAATCTCCATTGCCTCCTACATGCCAGGCATGCAATTAATATCATCTCCTGAATAATGAATGAACACACTGGATCTGAGGGATAAGACAATAGGTGACTGCAGACTTGGGAGTGCCAAACGTGTGCTACGCACTTTACATCCTTTTGGATGTAAAGTCCTAACAACCCTGTAATATTGGTAATATTACTATTCCTGTAATTCAGGGAGAAACCTGAGGTTTAGGGAGCTTCATGAATTTTCTCAGGGTCATAACACCAGAATTCAAAATCAGAAGTATTTAATGGCAAGTTCCTTTCTTAACCACTATGCTGTTCCACATCTGACAGAGAGAGAGGGAAGAATTCAGGATGAGTTCCAGGTTTCTGATGCAGACATGTGGGTAGATGATAATTTCATTAACAGAGATGTGGAATCATATCAACTCAAGAGTTCATACTTCAGTCAGATCATATTAGGGAAAAGTGATGGTTTGTGACATATCAAATTTAAGGTTATTTTGGGGGCATCAGGGTGCAGAAACAGGGGTAAGATAAACAGTCAGGGTGTTCCAGAGTTGAGTTTAATGGGAAACATGTCATGCAAGGACAAGGGACTAGGGAAGAATTCTACCAAATTGACTGACCATGTTGTTCAGGTACTAGGGGCAAATAGGGTCAGAAGGAGCCGGTGACCCAGAATAACCAGGAGAAGCCAAGATCAAAGAAGACATTTAACAGAATTAGGGGAGTAAGGGCACATGCAAGGTAGGAGGACAGGCATTTGAAGTGTTAGGGGTAGGGCAGTGGTCAGGTGATGACGTGACCTTATGACTACAGTTGCCACAGGGGTGATCACAGGACAGTGCCCATTAGGTGGGCCACCCACATGGACATTCAAAACCCTCACAAAGGGGTAAGACTGAATCTTCTGTGAGAGCCATCAATGTATACAGAGGAAAAGGGAAGGTAGGTGACTGAATGTGGATTAAAGGACCTGTAATTGAAATTTTTTGAGCTTCAAATGATAAGGGGCTCTTAACTGAGGGTTGTTGAACAATGGTCTTGAAGTAGCTGAGAAAACACTAATCCCTGTGCACCTACTGACCCTGAACCAGAAAAGAGGCAGAGAAATTAATGTCAGTCACTTGAAGGTTTCTAGCAACATAATATGCTAGTAAGAGTATCAGGCTTCTTCTGTTACAGTGAAAAGGTAGAAGGGTCTCAGAAAAGGTAAAGGTTACAATAAGTATTACTAACAATAGAATGAGTATTAGTGTGCACCAGGATTCGATAAGTAAACATCAACAAAGATGGGTAAAAGCTGAGACTGACAGAGAGAGAATGGAAAAGCATAGATTGGTCTGGAAGGCTGCCTAGGATACATGATTATATGAAGAAAGCTAAATGTGCCACGTGTCTTTAATACATAGAGATCATAATGATTTCATAAAATCTTTAAGACTATAGAATTATTCTTATAACTTCAGGACAGAGGGTCAGGTGTCCTGTGGTGTCAATAAACAACCCAAAGCTGGAGAGCCTGGGGCTTAGTGTGGACTAACTGTGAACACGTGACAGAAACAGGGAATTCATGGATAGAAGCTATGATAGTTCTGTGGCCTTTCAAGATGATTTCGTGATTTTACCTGAAAGAAAAGAGAACAACTTCTAGAATTAATCATTCTCATTTATACATTTCCTTCAGTCAAAATGTTTTATGACTTCTTCCTAAAAGCACACTTCTTTTAATTAGTTGGGTGGTCAACTCCATTTAGCAATCCAGGGAACTGGATGTACAGATGTGACTCTGCCCGCAAAGAACTCAGATTGAGAAGACAAGCACGTGCGTGCATGTGTGCGTGTGTGTGTGTGTGTGTGTGTGTGTCTTGACAGCACACTTTATGACATCTGGGCTATTTTCTAGGTGAACAATAAAAAGCTAGAGAACAAAAATGTTTCAAAAATACATTGCCCCTTTTAACTGATTCCAAAATAACACCACAGTTTACAACACAAATTGGAGGCATAAGATCTTCCAATATGTCCAAAAATATAACCACGTCAAAAAATTACAGAGAGCAAATGGAAAGCATTCATTACAAAGATCTAGACAGGAGGTGAAAAACACTCCATGTTATGGTCCAGATGTACTTTCAAGTACATTAAACTGCAAACACTGTAGGATAAGAGAACAGAAAATGAAAATTACACTACTTATGTTCAACCAGAAAGGATTCATACTTACATAAGTAACTATAAACGCTTGAGATGAAAGACTTAATTACTTTAAAAGCACTTTGCCAGATTTCACTTACAAACATCAATGAAATCCTTCACAAGGTTTGCATCTGTCAACACCCAGAGGCCACACTCCTAGAAAGAATAATTTTAATTTTCTTTTAAAATAAAAGTTTAAATGTCCTCTAAATTGTCAGACTCCCATACTCCTAACTCACTCTTGCTCATTTGTTTTTGTGTGGCATGTGAAAGTAGTTCCCTTTTTTTTTTAACTCTTGCTCATTTTTGAGAGTTTAGGTACATACATGAGTATACATTCCCTCTCTCATACCCAGACACAGACACACACACACACACACACACACACACTGTCACATGAAGAAAGAGACATTTCAAGGTCAAGGAAAGTGATATAAAAGAAAGAAATTATAATGACAAATTCCATTATTTCTCTAATGGTGAATTTATTTATTTGCTTTTAAAACTAGAAGGATAACTATCTTTCCATTTCAAATTACACTTATATAACACACTTAATAAAAGGTTAAATTAAATAAATTTAATAAGAGGCTAATATTTCAAAATTTAGATAATTAATTCTGAAATTAACTTTGCAGCAGTAAAATATATTAATATCTTGTCAAATTATATAGCAAACTAAACATACCTGAAAGACTGCAAAAGAATTCACGAACATGCCTAAATAATATCCTGTGTTATAAAGTTCCAGTTCATGGACCACCTAAGGAAAGATAAAATATACGGAATGAATGCATTCACATCAACCTGTTCTGCCCTCTCAACAGTTCTGATACATACCTTAGATAAGAGACAGCCCATATGCTTATCAAATTTGAAAATGACACAAATGGAGGAATAATGAATATGTAAATGCCATGTTCATGATTCAATCAGCCAAAATTACACTTCTTTTTTAAACTTATTTTTATTCTGTTCAGCAATCCAGAACGCCTAAGAAGTGTGGGCTTGTTGACAAGACCAACACGTAGAGATCAGCATTAAAAATGACTCATACTTTTGACAAAGATAAATGGGTTCAATTTGATGACTAATATAAGTTCTAAAAAAATGTCAGTTAGGGACTTCCCTAGTGGCACAGTGGTTAAGAATCCACCTGCCAATGCAGGGGACACAGGTTCAAGCCTTGGTCCAGGAAGATCCCACATGCCATGGAGCACCTAAGCCCGTATGCCACAGCTACTGAGCCTGCACTCTAGAGCCCACGAGCCACAACTACTGAGCCTGCGCGCCACAACTACTGAAGCCCGTGCACCTAGAGCCCATGCTCCGCCACAAGAGAAGCCACCACAATGAGAAGCCCACGCACCACAATGAAGAGTAGCCCCCGCTCGCTGAAGCTAGAGGAACCCCGCACACAGCAACAAAGACCCAACGCAGCCAAAAATAAATACATTTATTTGTTTTAAAAAGTCAGTTAACTAAATTCTTTAAAATAACACAAAGAGACAATTCACAAAAGAGGAAACGCAAATTATGAATAAGCAGAAAAATATTCAACCTTATTGATAATCAAAATGATGCAAATTACATCATGAGATAGCTCTTCAATAACGAGATATTTGCATGTATCCGATTAGCAATGCTACTTTTTAAGAAGAGTACTCATTGCTAGTAAGAGTGAGTAAAAAAGGCTAAAATAGTCAGTAAAATTGGTACATATAAACACAGAATTAGAATATGACCCAGCAATTCCAATCCTACATATTACCCAAAAGAACTGAAAACAGGGACTCAAAGAGATATCTGTACACCAGTGTTCATTGCAGCATTAGTTATAATAGCCAAAAGGTAGAAACAACCTAAGCATCATCAATAGAAGAATAAACAAACAAAATGTGATATATATATACAATGGAATCTTATTCAGCCATAAGAAGAAGTAAAGTTCTGATACATGTTACAACATGGATACACCTTGAAAACATTGTGCTCAGTGAAATAAGGCAAAACAAAAGGACAAATATTGTATGATTCCACTTATATGAAATATCTAGAATAAGCAAATTCAGAAAATCAGAAGTAGATTAGAGGTTACCAGGGTTGCAATCAGACGGGGGTAATGGAAAGTTATTGCTTCGTGGTCACAGAGTCTCTGTCTAGAGTGAAGAAAGTTTTGGAAACAGACAGTTATGATGGTTGTACAATATTATGAATGTAATTAATGCCACTGAACTGTACTTCTGAAAATGGTTAAAGAGGCAAATTTTATGTTCTATATATTTTACTATGGTAAAAAAAAGTTAAGATATTATACGCTTTTTGGTAACCATTTTGATACATTTCCCTTATTTACATTAGCATTAAGACTGACAAACTAAGACAAAGACAGGGAAAAAATTACTGAAGGTTCTAAGTGTAAGTTTAAAAGCACACCAAGTTTAAAATTTAACACCCAAACCACTGCTTCTGCTATACCAACAACATCACTGCTACATCCATGTGAAGTAAACACGGTGCTAGAACAGGTACCGAGAAGAAAACAACGGAATGAGGAAACAGAAAATTTCATAATATCTCAACAAGCTAGCCCATACACTTAGCTCAACTATAGACAATGGAGCCAGAGCCAGAGAGGATGGAGAGAAAAGGTTTTCGTTCCATAACTCCAACTCTGCCACAGAACACCAATATGTGCAAGATGTCCTTCTGCTGACACCCAGGTGCGAATCAACGGAATTATCTAGGAAGAAGCATCTCTTGCATAAAGAAGGCCTCCTTTTCTCACTGGCTCAGTGAAAGGCACTGTCAAAGCTGCAGCAAGGGAAGTCTGGTATCTGAAAATTAGTCCTGGAAGATCTAGAACACTTAAATTATTCCAAGGCATTCAAGAGTCTCTGGGCACCTATAAATTTAACAAGAATGAAAGAAACCAGAACAGTCTATTAGCATAGGCTCTTGACTCCCTCCTCCAGAGCCAACTCTGGAGAAATAATAAAAGCAAGCAAGAAACTTGGATGAGTAGAACAAGAAAGCCCGCAGAAGAGGGAAGGGTATCTCGATTTGGGGTGCTGGAGGAAGCAGATGGCAGAAAGCTGCTACAAATAGCAGTCAGATGACGGCTGGAGGGAGGTTTTTAAATTTTGCTAGTGCTTCTCTTCAGAAGGTAGCCTCAGGACAATCACTCCTTGCAATTTCACTGCCAAAACCAGCAGCCAGCAGGCACGCAGTGTGGCCAGGATAATACCAGGTGAGCACCTCTGCCCTCCTGGTGTGAGAGGGCGAGGAAACATGAACAGACCACTGGCCTTCAAGCACTCACTCTTCCCCCTCTACTCCTCCAAACCCTCAGGGCTGGGGTCATCACCTCAGGAGACCACGTCTTCCTGGGCTGCTTTTCCCTAAGAGCTTAAAAGTGAACTGCTGAGTGGAAGGGGCAGCACACTGGGAGGATCAAGAGTAGCTCTCGAGTCCCTGAAGCTCAACCTCTCGCCTCTCTTTAAATTCACAAGACATACACAGATTGGAGCCTGGTGTTCAGCCTTCCCCATCAGACATTATCAGAGTAGCAGCCAAATTAACTAGCCATCCAACAAGTATAATTTCCATAAAAGACATCCAACTGGACAACATACAACATGTGAAGCAGAATACTGAAAAATCAGCTCAAGAATTTAAAATAAACATAGTAAATATAGGTAAGGTAAAATATTAGCAATATACAACAAGAAAAAATATAAGAACCAAATGAAAATAATAGACATTAAAAGTATAACAGCTGATATAAAAGTAGGATATCCATGAAAGTAGGATAGATACAGCTGATGAATAATCAGTGAGCAGAAAGAGTCAATTGAGGAACTCTCCCAAAGAAATAAATAAAAGACAAAAGAGACAAAAAAACATAAAACAAAAAGCTAAGAGATATGGAGAAAAAAAGTAGAAGTGCCAATCTCTGAAAAGGAGAAGAAATGGAGAGAAAAGAACTATAGGAAGAAATAATGGATGTAAATTTCCAGAATCAAAAAATGAAGGGAGAGTATATATTGAAAGGGCAATTCATCATGACAAAGAACAAACATTCTGTACAACAGCAACATGATCTGGCCAGGGTTGGGAAAGGAGGAGCAGACAGGGAGACACAAAAAGAATGCATAAGAATATGAGAGCACACTAAAATGCTTGCCTTCTCAGATGAAGATACAAATATTGATAATCTTAAGAAATCAATAAGGATAAATAAATATAAGCACAATTCATGAGTTAAGGACATCTATCACGGAAATAAAAATAGAATGTATAACTTCCAAAACCACAGAAAGAATAAAAAGAAACAAAAAGGAAGTAGTCTAAATTTTAAAATATGAAATAAAAAAGCAGAAATAAGTCTTAATTAGAGCAAGGACTAATTTGTAAATGGGTTAAATAAGTTATTAAAAGACACTATCAGATTAGATTAAAAAAACAAAAGCAAAATATAATACTATGCTATCTACAAGATATAGGTAAAACAAAAACTTACAAAAGGTTGAAAATAAAAAGATGGAAAAATATACCAGCCAAGTATATTTGAATCAAAAGAAAGCTGGGATAGCAATCTTAATATCTGACAAAATTTAATGTAAATGTACAGCGAGATATAGAGACAGAGACAAAGAGAGCAGGTGTGTGTGTGTATTTGTGTGTGTACACATATATATGGAAGGAAAAATGAAATAATATATTTATTAAGATATTCAGCAAGCTATAAAATGAAGGATGCTATATTCAGTTAAATCAAATGCAAAATGTTACAGACTTTTTAGAATATAATGTGAATTTAAGTGAAGGCAAGAGAAAAAAAGTGACCAACTGGTTTTAAAGGAGTTTCTTTTAAAAAGGAATGAGAAAAATTTGCTGCATAGACTGAAGAAAAATGTATAATTTTTCTCAAATGGATTGATTTTACAACAAGATGACCAAATTAGCCTATACATATATATCTTTCTTCCTGACGTGTTGTTAATCACTGTAGTTAATCAATCAGTGGATGTGGGTTATACAGTCTAGATTTCACTGACAAGTACATATAAAGAACTTACAGAGATTGGTTAAAAATGGCAGAGTAGAAGGACATGCGCTCACCCCCTCTTGTGAGAGCACCAGAATCACAAGTAACTGCTGAACAATCATTGACAGGAAGACACTGGAACTCACCAAGAAAGATAACCCACATCCAAAGACAAAGGAGAAGCCACAATGAGATGGTAGAAGGGCACAATCACAATAAAATCCAATCCCATAACTGCTGGGTGGGTGACTCACAAACTGGAGAACACTTATACCACAGAAGTCCACCCACTGGAGTGAAGGTTCTGAGCCACACGTTGGCCTTCACAACCTGGGGATCCAGCAATGGGAGGAGGAATTCCTAGAGAATCAGACTTTGAAGGCTAGTGGGATTTGACTGCAGGACTTCGACAGGACTGGGGGAAACAGAGACTCCACTCTTGGAGGGCACACACAAAGTAGTGTGCACATCAGGACCCAGGGGGAAGGAACAGTGACCCCATAGGAGACTGAACGAGACCTACCTGCAAATGTTGGAGGGTCTCCTGCAAAGGCGGGGGGTGGCTGTGGCTCACCGCGGGGACAAGGACACTGGCAGCAGAAGTTCTGGGAAGTACTCCTTGACAAGAGTCCTCCCGGAGTCCACCATTAACCCCACCAAAGAACCTGTAGCCTCCAGTGCTGGGTCACCCAGACCAAACAACCAATGGGGAGGAAACTCAGCCCCACCCATCAGCAGACAAGCGGGTTAAAGTTTTACTGAGCTCTGCCCAACAGAGCAACACCGAGCTCTAGCTACCACCAGACCCTCCCATCAGGAAGCTTGCACAACCCTCTTAGATAGCCTCATCCACCAGAGGGCAGACAGTAGAAGCAAGAAGAACTACAATCTTGCAGCCTGTCAGGAAGAACTACGGTCCTGCAGCCTGTGGAACGAAAACCATATTCACAGAAAGGCAGACAAAATGAAAAGAAAGAGGACTGTGTACCAGATGAAGGAACAAGATAAAACCCCAGAAAAACAACTAAATGAAGTGGAGATAGGCAACCTTCCAGAAAGAATTCAGAATAATGATAGTGAAGATGATCCAGGACCTCAGAAAAAGAATTGAGGCAAAGATGGAGAAGAGGCAAGAAATGTTTAACAAAGACCTAGAAGAATTAAAGGACAAACACCTAGAAGAATTAAAGAACAAACAAACAGAGATGGACAATACAATGACTGAAATGAAGAATACACTAGACGGAATCAATAGCAGAATAACTGAGGCAGAAGAACAGATAAGGGACCTGGAAGACAGAAAGGTGGAATTCACTGCCACAGAACAGAATAAAGAAAAAAGAATGAAAAGAAATGAAGACAGCCTAAGAGACCTCTGGGACAACATTAAACACACCAACATTCGCGTTATATGGGTCCCAGAAGGAGAAGAGAGAGAGAAAGGACCCAAGAAAATATTTGAAGAGATTATAGTCAAAAACGTCCCTAACATGGGAAAGGAAATAGCCACCCAAGTCCAGGAAGTGCAGGGTAAACCCAAGTCCCAGGCAGGGTAAACCCAAGAAGAAACATGCCAAGACACAGGGTAATCAAATTGACAAAAATCAAAGACAAAGAAAAGTTATTAAAAGCAACAAGGGAAAAATGACAAATAACATACAAGAGAACTCCCATAAGGTTAACAGCTTATTTCTCAGCAGAAACTGTACAAGCCAGAAGGGAGTGGCATGATATATTTAAAGTGATGAAAGGGAAGAACCTACAACCAAGACTACTCTACCCAGCAAGGATCTCATTCAGATTCAACAGAGAAATCAAAAGCTTTACAGACAAGCAAAAGCTAAGAGAATTCAGCACCACCAAACCAGCTCTACAACAAATGCTAAAGCAACTTCTCTAAGTGGGAAACACAAGGGAAGAAAAGGACCTACAAAAACAAACCCAAAACAATTAAGAAGATGGTCATAGGAACATACATATCAATAATTACCTTAAATGTGAATGGATTACATGTTCTAACCAAAAGACACAGGCTGCTAAATGGATACAAAAACAAGACCCTTATATATGCTGTCTACAAGAGACCCATTTCAAACCTAGGGACAGATACAGACTGAAAGTGAGGGGATGGAAAGATATTCCTTGAAGATGGAAATCACAAGAAAGCTGGAGTACCAATACTCATACCAGACAAAATAGACTTTAGAATAAAGAATGTTACGAGAGATAAGGAAGGACACTACATAATGATCAAGGAATCAATCCAAGAAGAAGATATAACAATTATAAACATATATGCACCCAACATAGGAGCACCTCAATACATAAGGCAAATACTAACAGCTATAAAAGAGGAAATCAACAGTAACACAATAATAGTGGGGGATTTTAACACCTCACTTACACCAATGGAATGTATACAATGGAATATTAGCCACAAAAAGGAATGAAATTGGATCATTTGTAGAGACATGGATGGACCTAGAGACTGTCATACAGAGTTAAGTAAGTCAGAAGGAGAAAAACAAATGTCATATATTAACGCATATACGTGGAATCTAGAAAAATGGAACAGATGAACTGGTTTGCAAGGCAGAAATAGAGACACAGATGTAGAGAACAAACATGTGGACACCAAGGGGGGAAAGCGGGGGGTTGGGAGGGAGGGATGAACTGGGAGATTGGGATTGACATATATATACTAATATGTATACAATAGATAACTAATAAGGACCTGCTGTATAAAAATAAAATGAAATTCAAAACAAAAGAGCTTACTAATAAAAATGAAATGACTAATGAATAGGTGATTCGTTTATATAACACTAGATGTTCATATATTTCTTGGTTTGTAAGTTTTCTGCAGGTTAACATGATTTTTCACTCCCTCAATATACTGCAAATTCCTGACTCAGTGGGGACTGTAATTATTTATAACCATTATGTACAACCAAAATAGAAAGTACTTCATAATTACCTAAAGCTCTCTCCAATGTCATTCAGAATTGTGCAAGTCCATTTCCTAGTACTTTCTCAAGAGTCTTCAGTTAAAATACAGTATGAAAATGAGGGAAGAGTCTAAGGGGCATTTCTCATGTAAGACAGCAAAGACACTTGACCACGATAGCCTCTTTCCAACATTAACAACTGGAATGCAGATCCTTTTCATTCAGAAGCTTTACTGATTACTGACTTATACTTGAAAAGGAACTAATGAAATTTCCTTTAGATACCTGAAGTAACACAATAAAGTTTCTTTTTTTCTCTTTTAATGTGTATTTTTGTAATGAAAAAATAGCTAAACTCACATTTTCCATTGTAATATCGTTTGAGACATTCATCAGATTCACACTTTTGTCGACAGCTACAATCCCAACTGTTGAGTCTGGCTGCGTCACAGAGATCCTAAGAGAGACTCTCTCAGATGGTTCAGCATTGGCTTTACTCCAAAATAGCTGTATCTAAGAAAGGGAGAAAACAGGATTGATACATTACCCTTTTTCAAAGCATTTCTTACGTCTTACCAATAGCAGATCAATGACAAAATCTAGCAAAGATTCTACATTTGCCTTGGCCCGGGGACCATTCTAAAACCATACACAAGCCTTCTCCAGGGAAAGGAGTAAAAAGAAACCTCAGCCCCACAGTGTTCACCAGTCATGGAACCTCTCACTGTGGCATAAGTCAGAGTTTTCCTTCACTTCTCTACCCTTTCTCCACCTCCCACCCCACAGCCGCCAGCCAGTGCTGAAGAGAAGACACTGGCATGCGTGAAGAGGGCCAGTATCCAAGAGGGGAGACAGGAAAGAGGAAAGAAACTGCCTGTGCCTGCACACTGGCCGCCTGGACTCAGAAGTGAGTGCGTGCAAGTAAGAGCCCCGGGGACTCCCAGAACTGGCTGGGCTGGGCAGGGGTGTCTTTCCCCAGGACGAGGCCATCAGACCAACACCAGTCAGGCCCCATGCTCTGTGCCTCCTTGGCTGCCTGAACTTCCTCTGTCATTACACTCAGCAAAGCACAGTCCTACCTGTACTTCTTGAAGAGCATCCATCCTCTCATCCCGGCTGAACCCAATGGCTTTGTTATAAGGCCTCTTCCTACTAGAAATGTTCATCTTGCCCAGCTCTAATTCAACAATCCCTCGCCCCAGTGACTGTACCACCTGATCAAGATGGCCTTAATGTCCCCCTCAGCTTGCCTGAACTTTAGAAACGGGCTTCTTCCTGACCATAAACACCCGATTTCCCTTTTCTTAAAAAATTTGCAATTGTTCATGTTTTCTCTGTCCCTTTGAGGTGTAAATCTTCTCCCGGCTTCCTGCCCGTTTTACCAGCAGGAATGTCTCTCTCAAAGACCTGGGAGCCATCCTTTTGAAGTGTAATCATCAAGAAAGAGCCCTGATTGATCTCCCAGTCTCTGTAGATGAATAGGAGCCTAACTTATAAACTCCAGTTACCAAACACAGATGGCCTAATCACCCTGACCAATCCCTCCCCCAGGGTCTTCCAGTACTTTTCCATTAACTCACACCAGTGCTTAGAAACCCTCCTGCCTTTCATTTCAGTGGAGTTGAGTTCAGTCTCCAAACGTCTTGAACAAAGTCTTCCTTGCCTGTTTAACTTGTCCGATGCCCTCTTTCTTTCACATGCCTCTTGAGCCATTGTATCTAGTTTACTGTTCTCCACTTATACCTTAAACAAGGGGTAAGGAGGAACATCATATGCAAACTCTGCACTTCTCATTCTTGATTCTGCATGTCAGTGACCCCCTGGCTCCAACCTGCACTTCTGTGTGGATGATTTCTAAAACTACATCTCTTGCCCCTTCCACATCTCATTCATTTATTCCACAGTCATTACTGAACATCAACAGAGATTCATTAATGTTCTTGTGTTGAAACATATTTTATTTCCAAATATGCGGTTTCTTTCAGAGTAAATGTGGTAAACATTATCATATAAAAATTGAAGACGTATCTTTGCAAACACAACTGAAACTAATTTCTTATCTCTCATATCTAAGAAATTTCTTGGAAGTTATTTATACGGTCTGCTTCCTCAAAGCCTTTACACAGCAACCTTTTTTTAGAACCTGCTCTCACTTTCAGAGATGTGTGCCTCCATGTGTAAGCCTTACTCCTACTTTAAAAGTCACCTTTCTCAGGGGATTAATGGAGTCACTAGAAGTCAAAAATTGTGCTCTGGAACTGACAGAATACAGCATCGTCTTTTAAAAAATTCTTTTCATAAGACAGAAAATAGAAGTTTGTATTATATTTTGACAGTCAAAGTTAGAGTTAACAGCTCTCTATAAAAAAGGCATGGATGACAACTGTTACTTCGTAAAATTTTAACAAATTCGGGGGAAAATGCTACCAGAAGAACTGTACTCTGCAAATCACTACTTTAAAATAATTATTATCGGGGACTTCCCTGGTGGTGCAGTGGATAAGACTCTGTGCTCCCAATGCAGGGGGCCTGGGTTCGATCCCTGGTCAGGGAACTAGATCCCACATGCATGCTGCAACTAAGAGTTAGCATGCCACAACTAAAGAGCCCATGTGCTGCAACTAAGAAGCCAGCGAGCCACAACTAACGAGCCCTGGAGCTGCAACCAAGGAGCCCACCTGCCACAACTAAGACCTGGCACAACCAAATAAATAAATAAATATAATAGTAATAATAATAATGACTATTTTGCTTCAGAGGTCCTGAAACGGCATCAGCCTTTAGTGAGAACAATGGCTCATTTTAATATGTATGAGATAATTGAACTCCACCTGTCAATCTTGCAATCTGGTTACTTCTCAGAGTTGGGGCCCAGGAGTGTTTCCTATACAAGCTACACACCTTAGGTTATAAAAATCACTGCTGTGTGTGGAGACAAATCTCCACAGAGATCTCCACATGCAAAGCAGCCAAGCTCATTGTAAATTTGTCCTGGCTTAGTTTCCAGACTGATGAAACGGATCAACCGAAGCCCAGCTCTCCTTCCACACATCACTGCAGATGCCTCACTGCCTCCCTCACCCCTCACTTCACTCCCACACAAATAGCAACACCACACATATATTGCCATTGGAATTCCATGCCAGAGCAATATTGAATCCACCATTTGGGAAATCCTGAAAGAGCATGGATTTGAATTAAAGTCTTAAAGCCAAGACCCAGGACTTATAAAGAAGATGCACAGTGTCCAATAATTCCACAGGTGAAAACAGATACACAGTAATTAAATATGAAGAGATTTATCCATAGTTCTAGAAATGAATATAAATTTCTAACCAATTTGGTTTCATGACACTTTTCTAAAGAAATATTACATTTCTCAGACTTTACTAATATGAAGTTTTCTTTTAAACATCATTACCTTAAATCTTACCTTATTTTTAAAAACAAGCTGAACAGGAACTTTCAGAACATCATTTATAATTTCCCCATCATCTTCAATATAATACACAATAATACAGGCTTTTGGAGCCCAAGAATTTTCTGGTGTTAAGGAAAAAGTTGTTGAATTTTGCTTGCCTACAGCCACTAACTGTCCCCTGGACACTACCTGAAAAGAAGAGTACATGAGTTTTACTTTATGCTAAAGCTAGTGAGAATCTCAGTGGCAGCTATGTTTATCATAATTTTAAGCAAACATACAAATTCTTGACTTTAAGCAACTTCAAATCCTTTTTGACACACACACAAAAATCAACCTCCCTGACCAACACAGAGAGTACACGCTGGTAATTAGAAAAGGAAAAGATAAAGCAACCGTGATTGAGCCGACAGCAGCCTGATGGTCAAGAATCTATTTCTGAGTGGAAGGAATGCAGAGCATCACGAGAGAGCTAGGTGAGCAAAACTACAATTTATGGGGAGCATTTTTATTTGTGTTTGTTTTCCTTATGTTTCATAATTTTCTATAATGAACTTATGTGGCTTATCTCATAGAATTTGAAATTTTAAACATAATGCAAGATTTCATTATCCATCTTAAACTGGAAATGCAAATATGGGTGAAGAAAGAAAAACAGAGTTTGATTTCAATATAAAAAGGACAGCTTAAAAAGGTGTGAGGCTGATTTGTAGCAACATGGATGGACCTAGTATGATAATATACTAAGTGAAGTAAGTCAGAGAAATTCAAATACCATATGATATCACTTATATGTGGAATCTAAAATACGACACAATGAACATATCTACAAAACAGAAACAGACTCACAGACACAGAGAACAGACTTGTGGTTGTCAGTGGGGAGGGTAGAGGAGGGAGGAATTGGGATTAGCAGATGCAAACTATATGTATACAGAATGGATAAACAACAATGTCCTACTATATAGCACAGGGAACTATATTCAGTGTCCTATAATAATCCATTGTGGTAAAGGAAAAAAATGTAAAATTTTGCAAAGTAAATTTATATACAACTTAGACATAAAAAACTCTGTAAGAGGGACTTCCCTGGTGGCGCAGTGGTTAAGAATCCTCCTGCCAATCCAGGGGACACGGGTTCAAGCCCTGGTCCGGGAAGATCTCACATGCTGCAGAGCTACTAAGCCCGTGTGCCACAACTACTGAGCCTGTGCTCTAGAGCCTGTGAGCCACAACTACTGAGCCTGTGTGCCACAGCTACAGAAGTCCTCGTGCCTAGAGCCCATGCTCTGCAACAAGAGAAGCCACCGCAGTGAGAAGCCCGTGCACTGCAATGAAGAGCAGCCCCCGCCTGCCGCAACGAGAGGAAGCCCGCGCGCAGCAATGAAGACACAACGTAGCCAAAAAAAAAATAGATAAAGTAAATAAATTTTTTTTTAAAGAAAACTCTGTAAGAGGGACTTCCCTGGTGGCGCAGTGGTTAAGAATCTGCCTGCCAATGCAGGGGACATGGGTTCAAGCCCTGGTCCTGGAAGATCCCACATGCCACAGAGCAACTAACCCCAGGTGCCACAACTACTGAGCCCGCATGCCACAACTACTGAAGCCCACGCACCTACAGCCCGTGCTCCGCAACAAGAGAAGCCACCGCAATGAGAAGCCCGCACACCGCAACGAAGAGTAGCCGCTGCTCACTGCAACTAGAGAAAGCCTGCGCCCAGCAACGAAGACCCAACGCAGCCAAAAATAAATAAATTTATAAAAGAAAAAAAGAAAACTCTGTAAGAACGTATATAAATATTACATATTGTGCATGTATAACATACAATACATTAAAATATAATAGTTTCTTTTAAGTGTGAAGCTGAATTTTAAAAATCAGTAAGTTCAGTTTAAAATTAAGGTAGACATTATTTCAGACAGTTCTACAATAGATCATAAATTTAGATTCTGTAAGAGATTACCATATAGCTAAACTCCTTCAACTGCTTGTTGCCACTGAGCACCAACTCAAAAGCTGATCCCACCTAGAAAAAAAATACTTTAATCAATATAGACATATCAGTGGCAAGACAGTCCAATTATAATTACAAGTGATTGTAATCATTACCTTTATATTTTCATCTCTTGTTCTTAGCTGGATGTACGTTTTACTAGGAGACTTAAACATATCATGAACAGCCATGCTACTCACAGTATCAAGAAAAGAGGCCTATAACAAAAGAAAAGGCAACCATAAAGTTTCATCTTTAGAAACACCTTGATAAAGGATGTTACTGCTGGACAATCACTGAAAGGCAAATTCACTTTCACTTTTCTTCACGCAGGAAACAATACATTCCCCAGACATTGGATCTTCATCATTTTACAGCTTATACTATAAAGAAAGTGATAGCTGTAAACATGTAAAATGGTCTTCATCGTCATAATCTAAGAGGAAAAAAGTACAGTCCTAGCTTATTTCCAGAACAAGGGTGTATTATCAGGAAACAGTGTGAGAAGAAAGAAGGAAATGGAAAAGGAATCCTTTCCTCTCCCCACAATACAGAACTCAACTATAAGCAAGAAATCATATCAGCTCACTCAATCTACCACTGGTGAGAGAAAAACTCAGAGGCCACACTGTGACAGGGCTGAGTGACCACGAGAAAGGGAGAGGGAACGGCTGGGGGTCTCAGTTCAGCAAAGGAGTGTGAATGTAAAAAATATATTCCCTTTGATCTCAGCTCCTGCCAAAACACCATTTCAAATGATTGAAAATCACCTAGACTGGGAGTCTGGGGGCTTCTCCATCATATCTTTGGATCACTATTTTACTTTGCTCTTCAAAATGAATTTACAAGGAAGCATTCAGTCTAATTCTCAGCTACTGTCATTAAATCACTTTTTAACCCTTTCCCCCATTCTTTTAAAATAAAAATGTGTCCACTTCCTGTGTACCAAAGTGACCTCCCAAAAGGTTGACTGCCTACCACAAGATGACAATTTTAAGTTTGCTGCAGTAACATAATGATGGGAAACAGATGGCACCTTCAACTGTAGCTCGCTGGAATCGTCCAGGATTGGGAATTCAATCTTGAAGATTCCATTTTGGGGGACAGTATGATTTACGATCTGGAGAGCCCCTTTCTGATTTCTGCCATCCCATCTGCTCCAGTACTCGGTATAGTTTCTCTGCGTCACCGTTATGACTACATTATTTCTTCTTTCTTCAGGAGTCAGTTGATTGCCATCAGAACGGGCTACCTTCACCTAATTGTCAAAAGAAAACATTTTGAAATCAGGTAAACAAGAGAAGCAAAGGATTCAAGTTTAGTTGAATCCAGTTTCCATCTGTGCTGTTCCCATGAAACTGAACTCTCAAAAATCATCGGCAGCCCCCTGACTTCCAGGTTCAGGGGTCTCTCGTGGCGGCCTCCCCTCCCGTCTGGCTGTTATGGCTCCTGTCGCCTTCCACGGCTCCACAATAACTTCTTTCACTGCATACCCCTCTTCCTACATCCTCTCAGGGTCCTTTTTTATCCCCCCTTCCCTCTCCCTAAATGTGGGAATTTGTCAAAGCCTCATTAGCACTTACCCTCAAAGGTCTCAGCACTCCTGCTGCCATCCTGACCTGGCTCTGGAGCTCACACTCAACACCTCCAACCCCCTGCAGGAAATTTCTACTTGTACATCCCTGTCGTCTCACATTCAGTACATCTGAAGGTGAGAAACTGTCTCGCCTTTCCTATTTTTGCTAATCCCACAATTCCGTCAGACTTAACATCTCTGAGTTTCCCTTCCCTCTCCCCACCTTCCAAATCCAATGCACACCGAGTCTTACATCTCTTACATGCCCTCCACCCACAGGCAGCAGCGCAAGCCCCCTGCTGGCCTCGTGCCCAGGCTGCTGCCCCCCTCCTGCACACAGACCCCACCAGTCCCCCTGGAATGCTGCTTTCGCCACACCCCTCCCATGTTCATAAGGCACCAAGATCTTCACTGCTTAGAGCATGTGAGACACGGAGGACCCTCTGCAATCCCCAAGCTTCGCCTCCTGCTTCCTCTCTGACCGCTCCTGGACACAAGCTCTCTGCTGTCACTGCCCCGGTCCACTCACTGTCACCTGAAGGCACCCTGGCTTGCCAACCAAAGCTCTCGCCTTGTGTAGACGTCTCAGCTCATCTCGTTCCCCACCCACACGTCCAAACACTGAAAATGCTGCAGATCTTGTAACAAATAGCCTAAATCTTCCGCTTCTCCATAAAGCATCCCTGAGTGACCCCCATCCCTGTCCTACAGCCAGTTCCTCCTCCCAGAACTCTCTTTGTTTCCCTCTATTCATTTGCAAGTTACCATTTGCAGATTCCTGGGGGTTTTCTTAACTACCTTTTCAAACTGTCTAAATTATAAGATTATTAAAATCAGAAGCTATCTAAAACTTTTTTTCTCACTAGATCGCTGGCTTATTGTAAAAAGATATTGAGCAAGATGGAAGAGATATTTAGGGCAAGGTACCAGGACAGGCCCTCTCTGAGCGCATCCCTGCCCCCACATCTCCACATAGCCACCGACCTAGAAACTCTAAAACTTCTCTTGATCTATTCAACAAGAAGTGACCCTCCTTTCTTTAAAGCAGGGGCCAGAAGACTATGACAGGCAGGGAGGCCAAATCCAGTCTCTTTGGAAGTAAGTTTTTATTGGAACGTGACCACCCTCGCTTGGTCACCAAGGGGCTGTGGCTGCTTTCATGCTACAGTGTCAGAGTCACACAGTTGTGACTGAGACCATATGGTCCTCAAAGCTCAAAATATATACTATCTAGCCCTTTGCAGACAAAGTTTGCTAACACCTGTTTTAAATCCCTACAGAAATGTGTTCATGACACTGATTTATCCTGCCTTGAATTACAGTTATGTGTATATTTTCTTGTCACCATCACAAACACTGTGACTCCAGGGCAGAGACTGGGTCCTTCTTAGGTCTGTAAGCCCCACTTACTGACTCAGTCAATAAATGTTAATTCAGTATTCTCTCAAAAAATTGAGTAGATTAGTTGATACTTTTTAATGCTACATCTTGCTAGGACTAAAATCAGTCATTATAAAAATCAAATTGAAATTGAAATTTTTTGACTACCATCTAATTCCTTCAATTAATTTATAAAAACTTCAATGTCGCAATTCAAATCTAACTTGAATTACTTATTAAATATATTTTGAGGAAAAATTTTTTGGAAACTACTTTTTTAAATAAATTAGATAAAGGTCATTTGGAAACAATTCTGTGTGCCTCATATATCTAAAGAGGAAAAGTAATCTACCTACCTTGGGCTTAAATTTTTTGAAAAGCATTGAAAGTACTATTTCCCATTCTGTTTCACTAAACTGAACTTACTGCTTTAGACAATTAATAAATATGCCAACTTACAGTGGCTGTGAAGTTGAGAGATGGCTTTAAGACAGTAGCATAATCAAAAAATTCAATCATGTAATCGTGTTGCTTGAAAAATACATTGGAGCTTGCATTTCTTGAGATACCTGTTTTGGAAATTGCACCATTTAGAAAGTAAAAGTAATATATTACCAACAGCTTCTATCCACCAAATCTTTCCATCTGAGCTGCTTCGCAAAGGGGTTGGGATATCAGGACATAGAAGCCTCTTTGGCTTGGCCACAAAGAGGACCATACATGTCCTCTGTGGATCCCTTCTGAGCACCATTAGTGTCCCCCAATCAATGACATGTGCACCAGAGATCAGGCCACTCACAGAATAGTCTTTTTGCACTTTCGGGGATTGGTGAAATCCATTAAAAAATAGCAACCGAAAGATCCAAGTAATTAACCTTTATTTTATTATTAAAAGAGAAAACTGTCTAGGAGCAGGTGAGATTTCAGAAGATGTTATTTAAAAAAATAAAAGGAGGTGGGCTTCCCTGGTGGCGCAGTGGTTGAGAGTCCGCCTGCTGATGCAGGAGACACGGGTTCGTGCCCCGGTCCGGGAAGATCCCACATGCCGCGGAGCGGCTGGGCCCATGAGCCATGGCCGCTGAGCCTGCACGTCCGGAGCCTGTGCTCCGCAACGGGAGAGGCCACAACAGTGAGAGGCCCACGTACCGCAAAAAAAAATAAAAAATAAAAATAAATAAAATAAATAAAAGGAGGATGGTTAGTCAGCTGAAAAGGTAGCTCTTCCATGTAGTTTTCAGTTTGAAAAAAAAAATAGAGATGGAAAAATTATAAATACCTATCACAGGTGGTTGAAGTACATCCTTTCAAAGAAAATAAGTTTCCCCTTCATTACGAAAACATTCTGCAAGTTAGACTAACAGTCATGACAATCTCAGCATTAACTAGCATCCTTAGGCAACAGTGCTCTCAAATGAACATACCAATTATAATAAGAGATGACAGAGCAGCACAACATAAATAGCTTTACCTTCACTTCAAAGTCTACAAACCTGTAAGTGATTCTGTCACTGTGGCTAAAATTTCTACCGGTCCAGGAGAAGACAGATTCATGTGTTCAGAAAGGCCATCCGAAAAATCCATTACCTTTTTCATCTCTTCATCGTTAAAAGAGAAGTTTGCAGATCCATTTATCTGTTTTGTTAAAAAATTTTTAATTTCATTCTTCACTTTAGCACTTCAAATTTTAGAAATAAAACCCAAACTAAGTCACAACAATACAATGGTTTTGTTTCCACTTTAATCATTTTTTTTAAAAAGGGTAATTTCTCATTTGTTCAATGATAGAAAGCTCTTGATTTTCTTATGCTCAACTTTTGGTTAATTCAGTATAAAATCTTATTTCTAGAGAAAGTACACTTACAGTTTTCCCCATTACAAGTTATAAGATATCTGCAAAAGTTACCTTAAATATTTTTGTAATATTTTTCTTCACACCCCAAAAGGATAAAGGTAAAAATGTAAGTGTTAGGTCTCCTTTCACTGGCTTCCCATATGTATACCTGAAAAATAACACACAAGGCCTAACTTAAAAGAATTATATTAAAAACATACTCTTACTACAAATTTCTAAAACTAAAACATAGTTAGGAATGTGTTTCATATATGGTGATCCTTGATATTAAGTCTCCAAAATGAGAAGACTTTTAAAGACAATACCTCAAAAACAGTTCATAATACTGTTACATAACACATAACAATACATAACACTTTACCCAGCCTCTGGAGACTCCAGAGAAAATCTGATCATAATTGGAAGTGACAGTTTCCCGTCAAAAGATTTTTAAAAGATTATGAAAATCTTTTATTCTCAGAAATCTGGACTGGCCCATTAACTGCATGCCCAGGAGACTTTGTAGCTTTTGAATATTTTTAAATGTTAGTTGAAATTACACTCGCCATGGCCCATTGCTGCACGTTCCAATATTAACCATCAGGGTGTATTAGACCAAACATGCCAGGGCACCAAATGTGCTCATGGCTATTAAAAATTCACTTTTTGAAAGAAAATTTAAAATAAGAGTAATTTGCTTATCCATAGCACCAAAATTATATTCCTGAATCAAACCTCTCTCTGCAGACTTGCATTCTATGTATTAATTGTATCGTGTAAAGGAGAGGCAATCTTTGGTAAACCATTTTACTGTCAGAAAGCCTTTTTTAAATGCGTTTCCTGGGTCCCTTCCATCTCTATTGTGAAATGCTCAACCAAACATGGAAGTTAATTTTGCTTTGTGCGCTATAAATCTGACAGTAAACTCCTACTTCCATTGAATCCCTTAGTTGAACACAGAAAATAGCCCCTCGTCTGGATCAACTCAACTCAAAAACCAATGATAAAATACAGCATATTCCAAATTAAAGAAATAAAACAGTCCATCTTCAAATGTGCCACCCTCCCAAACAAAAATAGTAAAGTTAGTGGAAACCCCCAGTTAGCAACGTCAGCATCAAATTCATTCACTCAAAAGAGTCCTCAAAACCCAACACTGCTGGTATCTTGTTAAAGATTAAATACATGCATAACTAGAACACCGGAACATCATATTTTAAAATTTACATCACCCGATAGATAGCACAGGGAGCTTGAGAATTCAAACATTATTTAAAGTATTCTCAGACACAAATATTTTTAATTTTGATTTAAATGTGAAGTGGATTTAGCTTTGCAAGCCCCAAGCTGATTTATTTATAATAATCATGAAACAAGGATACTGACAGTTATTGTCCTAAATAGAATCTGGAAGCTTCTGTGATAAACTGGTCATTCAGAAAATAATAGCTCAACAACTTTTTAAAAAGCAAATCAAAGATATTCTATGATAGTATCGTTAACAAAACAAGGATTTTTTTTTCAGAAAACCACAGCACAATAGGTTTACAAAATGATACCTAAAAAAAGTGAACCTATCATTATAATTCATGTTTCTCCCCACCATTTTATTCCATGTCATTTCCAGGATGCACATCTCTCAATTCATCAAATAGTAACTACATTTTAATAAGCCTTAGATTATAAAAATAATATTTTAAAGATTCTACGGTCCACAAAAGCTATGGAAGTAACCAGATGTATGCCATGTTATTTTCTTTACATTCCTCTAAAACCTATTACGATGAGGGGAAAGAATCTACTATTTATTTTAATGAGGTGGGAATGGTGAGCAGACGTTCACATCAAAGCTAATAAACAAATGCAGATTTTTATTCATCTCAGTTAAAGATTTCAAAACTAAAATGAGAGCGTTAACCTTGCTCTCCAGGAAATTTCCAGTAATCTTATGCACAGTCACTATGCCTTCATGGGACAGATGGCAAAAGTAACCAAAATTGTTATCATCTACTCATAGAGATGACCATGATAGCTAATATGAAATAAATATTTAAAATCATATCTGTAACTTAATAACAACCATCCAAGTGATAAGACAACAGAATTCACCTCTCAAAGTACACCCAAAGAACAACTGGATTTCAAGTCCTCCTCTTTACCCTCAATTCCATGACAAGACCAAAACTATTGCCCATACACCTTAATTTGGTTCACTCAAAATAACAGGCTTTTGATTGCGTATGGAAGACTCTGCTTTGCTACACACAGCTTGAAACTGAAACCTTAGGAGTTACGTTGCTTATCCATTTGTTCTTTCCATAAGCATTTACTGGAAGCCCACTCCATGAGTGGCACTATGCTAGGCACCAAGGTGCAGTATTAACCACGACACAGACACAACCTCAAAAAGGTGGACTAGCCATGTGTTTAGTGCTTTGAGAGCTATAAGGATAGAGGGTTAGGGGCAAGCAGCCACGCCTTGAAATTGCCTATGTAAAGGCCTCTTGGTCAGAAAAAGCACTCTGCATTCTTGGAAGCCCAAGTAAAATCTGGGAGGAGACTTTGGGAGGGTAGATGAGGGGCTGGGTGAGGTGTTTCAAAAGATATGAAGCTAGAAAAGTACTCTGTAAGATACACTAAAAAGTTTGAACTTCACCCTCAAAGCAATGGTCTGAAAGAAGAAGGCAGAAGGGGGTGGGGGGGGGATGCTAGGGATGAGGTGGAGAAGAAAGAGAGCAGGCAGAGAAGGCCAACAAGAAGAGGAAACAAGACGTCTGGATGCAAAGTAGACAGAAGACTGGATGTGGTAAAAATAGAGGCAGGAAAAGTTTTAAGAAATACAACCGTAGCTGAAGAGGTGACATTCCTGAATCAAGGAGGTGGCAGTGGAGAAAGGTAGATGGATTATTTGAAAGATATTAAGGAGAGAAAACCAACAGCACTGGAGGTTGACCGGCTATGGGGATTGAGGGAGTCAGACAAGCACAGCTGACTTCAGCTAAAGAGAGGATGCTGCAGTCCACCCAAGAGGGGGATGCAGAGAACCAGGCTTGGGGAAGACGACTGATTAAAATATCTGTGGGATATCCAGTGGGCAATGACCAGTGGGCAGTGAGACATGGGGATCTGACTGTCAAGCTAGAAATGTGGGCTGGCGATACGGATTTAGGATTCATCAAATTATAAACAGCAGAAGCCCTGGCCATGGAGAAGAAAACTCTGAGTAAATGTGTAAAAAAAGAAAAGAGAGCCAAAGATGGAACTCTAAGGAACAAGAACGTTTACAATGTGATCAGAAGAGAGTTGTCTGCAAAGAGTCTCAAAGGAGCAGCCAAAGGGAAAGGAGAAAAACCAGAAAGGAAATGGGAGAGGACAGCAATGTCCAATGCTGCAAAGGGAGAAGAAAGTTGTAAAAGCCTAAGACAGTACACACGAGGTGAGGCAAGAAGGAGGTCTTTGTGCCGCGATGAAAGCAGTTTCCTTATCGCAGTGAGGGAGGAAGGCACAACGCAGGGGCCTAAAGAATGAACAGGATGTGAAGAAGTGGAAAAGGCAGCTCAAACTCTTCAAAGAGGTGAGAGACAGGGCAGCAGTTAGAAGGAGGTATGAAGGTCCGGGAGGGTTCGTTTCCTTTAATGACAGAAACGTTTGAACGCAGAGTTAAAGAGCAAAAGGTTAAAAATACCAAATGGAAGAAATGAAGACACAGGTGAGGGCTTCCCTGGTGGCGCAGTGGTTGAGAGTCCACCTGCCAATGCTGGGGACGCGGGTTCATGCCCCGGTCTGGGAAGATCCCACATGCTGCGGAGCGGCTAGGCCCGTGAGCCATGGCCGCTGAGCCTGCGCGTCCGGAGCCTGTGCTCCACAATGGGAGAGGCCACAGCAGTGAGAGGCCCGCGTATGGCAAAAAAAAAAAAAAAGACACAGGTGAGAGGGGAAGTGGGCCTGGGATTCTCCCGACAGAAGAGTGAATCCAAGGCCCAACTGGAAGGCTCAGCCTGAAGGGAGGAGAGACATAGACAGACCCTCACCATCATCACTTCCATCTTCTCCAGGACATGGTATTTATAGAATAGGTCTATACCGATTTTTTTTTTTTTTTTTTTTTTGCGGAACGCAGGCCTCTCACTGCTGTGGCCTCTCCCGTTGCGGAGCACAGGCTCCGGACGCGCAGGCTCAGCGGCCATGGCTCACAGGCCCAGCCACTCCGCGGCACGTGGGATCTTCCCAGACTGGGGCACGAACCCGTGTCCCCTGCATCGGCAGGCGGACTCTCAACCACTGTGCCACCAGGGAAGCCCTATACTGATTTTTAGAGACTGAAAAAAGACCTTGTTAGTCAAAAGATTTCCTGAATCTGTTGCAAAGTTGTAAGTTATATCCACAATCTGAATAAAAACAGACCCTCCTGAAATGTACTGATAGGTCCAGAACTCATGAACGCTGGGGTTGAGGAGGCCTCTGGGGAAAGGGCCTCGGCCCTGTCGGGATCTGCTCATCTGAATTCACACACAAGATCTGCGCTGCCCTGGGACAGAACCGCCTTACTTTGCTCCCAGAGAGGACATCATCCCTAGGCAACTGAAGCCTGAAGGAAGAAGATTTAATAGGAAGGAAATATGCGGAACGGACTACAGGCAGACCTCGTTTTATTGTGCTTTGCTTTATTGCACTTCACAGATACTGTGTTTTTTACAAATTGAAGGTTTGTGGCAATCTTGCAATGAGCAAGTCTACTGATGCCCTTTTTCCAAGAGCATTTGCTCACTTCATGTCTCTGTAACACATTTTGGTAATTCTCACAATATTTCAAGCTTTTTCATTACTATTATATTTGCTGTGGTGATCTGTGATCAGCAATCTTTGAGTTTACTATTGCAAAAAAAAAATGACAGTTCACTAAAGGCTCAGATGGTGGTGAGCCTTTTTTAGGAATAAAGTATTTTCTAATCACTGTAGGGACATTGGTTTTTTAGACATAACGCTATTGAAGCCGAGCAGGACCCTGTGGGACTCCTGGGCACAAAAGCCTTTCTGTGGTCCCTTCACTGAGTTCCAAAGGACAGGTTCAAACAGTTGCTAATCCGGGAAGGGAGGGGATGCTGAGACAAGGGAGAAGCAGCCAAGAAACAACAGTGCAGCCTTGGGGCAGGGTCCTGGTTCCCCCGCAAAGGATACAAATAACAGCATCTTTGAGCTCTTCTGCAGAACTGAAACCCCCAGCAAATGGAAAATGTTAAGTACTCGATGAAGCACGCTTCATTCCAGAGAAGGTCACAGTTCGCCCATCATCACATGATGCCAGATGATCCCTGCATTGAAGGAATGCAAGCCCTGCATGCCCCTGATCCTTTTCAGCAACCCCGCCCCTTGACTATAAAACTCCTCACAAATGCCCCTGGGTTCGGACACACAGTTCTGAGGGCATTAGCCCACTGTGACCCCCTTTGCCTGGCAAAGGAATAAAGCTATTCTTTTTTAGTTCACCCATAACTCTGTCTCCGAGAATTAATTCGGTGTCGGGGCACAGAGGCCAGATTCGGCTTCACTATTGCACACTTAATAGACGACAATCTAGTATAAACATAATTTCTATACACATTGGAAAACTGAAAATATTTCACGTGACTCTCTTTATTGCAATATTTTCTTTATTGCGGTGGTCTGGGACTGAACCCACAATCTCCAAGGTATGCCTATACTATGAGAACTAGCCAGGTCTGAGAACTTTAATTGGCAACAATTGTCTCCCTACCTAGAACAGACAAACCAAATGCTAAGATGGGCTTTCTGATGTGTCTAGGCTAATGTCCCCAGTCACTTAATCAAACACTCTAGGTGTCAAGGTGAAGGTACTTCATGGATGTGATTAAAGTCTATAGTTGGTTGATTTCAAGTAGAGGAGATCATCCTAGATCATCTGATCGGCCTGACCTAATCAGTTGAAAAGCCTTAATGCAGAGCTGAGAATTCCCTGAAGAGGAAGAAATTCTGCCTGTGGACAGAAACGTCAGCCCCTGAGAGCTCTAGCTGCCCCTCCTGACAACCTGCCCTACAGATTTTGGATTTGCCTAGTTAGTCCCCCCAGTCAAATAAGCCAACTCCTTGCAGTAAATCTCTTAATATATGCCTCCTGCTGCTTCTACTTCTCTGGCTATAGCTCGACTGATACACATACTAAAGAAAATGATGAGAACACAACGTGTTGAGTGTTGAGCGCTAAAGAACTGCCTGGGGACCGTCACAATTGCCATGTCATTCTAAGCCATTAGCATCTCAAAGGGGCTCCACAAATGAGAATCAGGATGAAACTGCAGGGTTGGTGGGAAGAGGCTGTCAATGTTTTTGCTTCAGGGGATCCACACCCCCTGAAAATGTATAATTAATTTCCTAGAGAGTTACCAGAGTTTAAGAACCACTGTTTTAACTGGTTATGCTAAATCCCTGGCACACCCCTGAAAACTAAATACCGAAAAAAAGAAGGTATCCACTTTCAACCTAATCCATGTGGACAATGATGGTTTATGCAGATTTGAAGTCACTAAGTTTTATAAGCATTAGTCAAAGAACTCAAAATAAAACGCAGACAGAATGCCTGACCTTCAGCTAAGATCAAGGGCAGGATAATAATTATGACAAAGCAGGCATTTATGTGTTTTCCAAACCATAAATTCAGCCACAGAACCCAAATTCACATTGTAAGCTACCTCTTAGTTGAACTAACTTGGTCTACAAATGGTAGACACATTTTTGCCTTTATGTCACATGGGTGTCACATGATTTGTTTGCCAAAAGGATCTAAAGCAGGAGTCCTCAGACGTTTTGGTGCGTGGACTCACTGCCCATCAACTGCCACTGCCACAAACCCTCACCAGGAGAGGAATATTGTGATGAGTGGTGAGATGGGGTCCAGTTTTTACCAGCTATTACAAATAAATTCTGAAGCTAAATAAATTTCACAAACCAAAGCACAGATATTGACACATCAAAAATAAATGCTACAGGGCTTCCCTGGAGGTGCAGTGGTTGAGAGTCCGCCTGCTGATGCAGGGGACGCGGGTTCGTGCCCCGGTCCGGGAAGATCCCACATGCCACGGAGCGGCTGGGCCCATGAGCCATGGCCGCTGAGCCTGCGCGCCCAGAGCCTGTGCTCCGCAACGGGAGAGGCCACGGCAGTGGGAGGCCCGCGTACCACAAAATAAATAAATAAATAGAAAAAAATAAATGCTACAAGGCATACCCATCCTGGGGAAGGAAAGGCAAGCACCTCTCCATAAGGGCTGCGGAGGTCACGGGGAGTGTGTTGAGGTTTACTGGGGCCCACAGCAAGACCTTCTCTGGTCTGGAAGAGGTGCAAGTGACACCAAGGAGGGACAGCTGAGCAGGGAAAGGGCACCGCGATGCTCCATCAGGTCCTAGCCCCTTAGAGGATTAGGTCGGCACCCAGCCCGCAGGCTGCTCTCCTGAGGAGGCCTAGTCACCCAGGCCAACTCCAACCCACTGACAGGTCCCGGCCAAGGAGGGATGTGCATCACAGGCGTCACCGCATCCAAGTCCTCTCAAACCCCAGGGGATGGGGAGGGACAAAAAGTTTTTTACAAATTTAAAATGCTACAAGAAATCGGTCCGGGAATTACTTGAGGGCAATCCCAGCCTATACGTTTGAGAGCCAGTGGTCTGGAACTCTGAAGACGCTTTTTGCCTCAGCAAAACAAAATGCTGTGATGTTCGAGCCATTGGATCAAAATCATGAAAGCCACTAGACAGCAGTTACACGGGGCGGGGCTGGAAGTCCCTGTGTCCAAATGCTGAAATGGATGATGAATGTGGATCACTGACTCATCTGTGAATTGCAATAAGGCAACCAAACCCCTCCCCCAAGTCTCAACCTCCATTATTGACAGCTGAATGAGGACTAAATAAAGATAAAGCTTTTTTTCAATCTGGCACAATCTATCAGGTAAATCCCTTGACTAGTCTTAGAAAGACACTAGCCTATGGGGAATATTTTAGGACTGGATCAGCTTGGAAGCAGAGACATGGGTGTAAAGACCTGTGCAGACATGTTCCGTGCTTAATTATTTATTATAAACATTTGTTTCCTGCCCATTGGGGTATTTTAATAAGCAACATATTGTGCTAATGTTCTGGAGTATATAATGAGCTCTTTGTCATACAGTTTCAGAACAGTTTATAGTCATAGAAAGCAATATGATACTTACTTTGCTGTGACGGTACCATTTAAACTCACAGAATTTAAAGAACAGTATAATGGTGTCTGCAAAGTGACTTCAAATTTTGGTAATACTGGAAAAGAAAAGCAACATATTTTAAACAATCCGTTTACCTCTCATTTTACAACTTAACAAACTAGAGAACAGAACTGCTCTAAAGGAGTTGATAAATGGTACTATTTGAACTTAGATTCACTAGGTTCCAAATACACATTAACACACAGATAAAAGTACTTCATTCCACTCAAAATCAGAAACCCTACAAGGCTGGTAACTAGACAGCGATGGGGATGGGGGAGTTGCTATGGACACTCGGGTCTGTGAAGCCTCCCACCGGTAGAATCTAAATTGTATCCAGAGCCCTAGATGCAAAGCCATCTGAGTGCTAGAAGGCCAGGGTTTTCACTCACCTGTCAACCACCAGTGTGCACTTACTGCTTGTTAAAATACTTCCATATCACTTGGTAAATAGCTACTTCTGAGTAGCCCCTTCCCTAGGATGTTTTTCCAGTTTGGTTACTAAGAGCACATCCTGAGACCCTAAGACTCTCCTTTTCCTTCAGGGGGACACACATGCAGTCACACAGAATCCACGTCCTTTGAGACCACCAAAGGTAAATGCGGTGACAGTCTAACGCGATGGATTACTACAAAGTTGTGTCCTAGGATTTCTGGTTAATAACTAAGATATGGCTACAAAGTAATGATGCTTTTCTTGTGCAACAGATACTGGTTCCCAAAGGTAATCCTAAAATTAGAAACCCCTACTTTGGTTGGCTTTATATAATTAGGCTATGAAACACTTTATAAATAGTAATATTATTTAATATAAAGCACCTCACTGGAGTAAAAAAAATTTTCATTTCCTTCCAATCTATAGAAATATTCCTCTTCTCTAACTTCACTGATCGATGAAATAGATCCATCTCATAACAAGGCATCTCACCATTCAATTAATGCAAGAGAAGAATCAAGACGACCAATAAGTCAGCAGAACAGGACAGACCTCCAGCTCCAGGCTAAAGACCCCTGGAGGGCCAAGATGCTCTGAGGACCGAGCCCACTCCAGGACTCTGACCCTGCTCCAAGGTCCTGGCCACTCAGAGGTGGAATTTTCTTAGACCAAGGAAATTAAAATGTCCCCTCCTCAAACATCACAGGTTGGCAATCAATTGCCCCTCCACTACATACCCCCTTCAACAACATACAGCCACCCAGCACTGCCTCTATGTGAAATAAAAATAGCCTATAAAAGCCTCAGCCACCTCTGATTTATTCCTCTAGATCGGGGCTGTTCAAAAGAAACAAAATGTGAGCCACATGGTGTAGTTTTAAATTTCTAGTAGCCACATTTAAAAAGGAAAAAGAAGCAGATGAAATTAATTTTTGTAATATTTTACCTAAAGCCATATATCCAAAATATTATCATTTCAACATGTAATCAATACAAATAATTATTATTAATGAGCTATTTTTCTTTCTTTTTTTATACCATCATCAAAATTTGGCATTCTACATGCTTAGAGCACATCTCCATTTAGACCAGCCATATTTCAAGTGCTCAGCAGCCAACGTGGTGAGTGACCCCTGAACTGGACAACACAGTTCCAGACTGGGGGTCAGTAAACAACCAGCATGAGCTAAGAATGGGTTTTGCATTTCCAATTGGTTGGAAACAATCAAAAGAAGACTATTTCAGGACATGGGAAAATTATATGAAATCCAAATTTCCACGTCCATAAATAAAACTGCATTGGATCACAACCACTTTCACTTACATATTGTCTACGGCTGCTTCGTGCTACAACAGCCAAGTTGAGTGGTTAAGACAGAGCCGTATGGCCCACAGAGCATAAAGTTTTACTATCTGGCAATTAACAGGAAAAAGCTTTGCTGCTCCCTGTTCTAGGTGATCATGAGGCTGAACTGTGACAGTGCTGTATGGGATGCATGGACCAGAGCCACAAAGGTGCGAGCAAACGACTTTCCAGAATTTCTATTGCCTGAATGAGACACAATCTCAAAAAGTAACGCAAATCCTATGAAAAAGCTGTGTGCAACCTCAAAACAGCTGTTCAAAGTACAACTAATTTTGGGGTCCTATGCCTTCGCTCTCCGATTTCCTTCCTCTCCATCCTCCAACAAAACACTTGGGTCGCACATTGCTTACACCTACATGTTTCCAAATGCGATATTACAAATGTGGCACCTGCAGGAAGAGGATTTACCCAAGTTAAACCCTATCTTCACCAGTGCTGACCAAGTGAAAGATATGGGAAATGACTGTGGTTATGCTTTTAAAAAAACACCGTACAAAATTTTAAATATGTTATGATCACAACAAAGTAGAAAAACCGAATAACTATACATACGAAAGAGCAGGATAATGGGACTACAGCCAATCTTATTCCTACTTCACTCTATAAAGAAAAAATGTTCAGACCTATAGGAAATACTAGGATTTTACCTGGTAAAAATCCATTGGGATTTTTACTTTAAATAATACATCTCTTAGAAATTTCTCTTATCTCTGTGGAAAGTAATAAATGTGTTTTCCATCAAAATAAGTTGAAGAACTCTTACCATATTCTGAAACCTGAAATGACTGATAATATGTCTGGTCCTATTGGGAAGAAGAAAAAAAAGACAAGAAAATATATGAGTTCTTATTTAATTACTTTGCTTGCTTACTTACCTCACAAAAACATTTAGAAAACATTTTTAATTACATTTATAATTATTTAACGAGCAAAACAATTTATTTTAACTTTGCAGAAGTTTATTTTTAGTTATCTGCAACATGAAGTCTGTGAATTTCATGAGTTTTTTTTAACAATCCACTAACATAAAAAGGTGACCTGTCTCTTTAAGTCACTGCAGGTCATTGAAACAAACCACTTAACCTGACTTCCCTCATTTGTGAAATGAGAACAAGATTAAATTAGATAATTTAGGAATTTATCAAGCAAGGATAACACATGACAAACTAACAGGAAATGACTTCAAATTTGGTTTGTCTATCCCTATCAAAGCAAACCAATGAAGAATATATAAAATAGTCAAGGATGCAAAATCATCATGGACCAACACCCTTTATCTTCCTAATTCCTTGAAGTATTTTCTACTGTAATCCTTAAATCAGTACACTCTACCCTACTTTAACAGATATTGTTAATTATTTCCCTTTCCAGTATCAACAGGAAAACGTGTGGCCTAGAATATCTTTTTTTTCCAACTCCTCATATTTCTATTTCTCCGTTCCTAATCATAGGTAACACATTAAGTAGAACTACTTCAAGATAGCTAAGAAATTCCACCAATGAAATGTGTATTCCAATTCTGATTCCCTAAGTTTATCAAAGCAAATACACAGATGCAGCTACAAGATATTGGCTTTTTTTTAAATCATATTTGTTTAACCTGAAGTAACTGTACATGACCTAAACTAACATGATAGTATAAATCAACTATACCTCAATAAAAAATAAATAAAATTTTAATAAATAAATAAACTGTACACCAGCAAACTATTTTTTAATCCTAAAAGAAGGATACAGTTCATTTCAAAGTATAAGACAAATATAACTACTTATATGCCAACAAAATAATTGTCTAAAACTTGGCTTCAGTGTTGTCATTTAAAGTAGACCCCAAAGAAATTGTGTTGATCAGTCTTCAAGAATCTCCACATTTGTCACTTCTATCTTAAAGTGTTTTCATGTCATATAAAGGAATGTTATAAATTACATGTCTTTGAGTCATTTATAAGTTCTGATTTGTCATCCTCAAAAATCAAATCAAGAAGGCAATCTACCTTTAATACCTGTTTTACTGATAACATAAGAATTCTAGTCTTGGGACTTCCCTGGTGGTCCAGTGGTTAAGAATCCGCCTTCCAATGCAGGGGAAGCAGGTTCAACCCCTGGTCGGGGAGCTAAGATCCCACATGCCACAGGCTAAGTAAGCCCACGCACCGCAACTACTGAGCCCACGTGCTCTGGAGCCCACGCATGACAACAAAAAGATGGCGCAACTAAGACCCTAGGCAACCTAATAAATAAATCAATAAAAATAAAATAAATATTAAAAAAAAGAATTCTAGTCTTTAAGTTACTTTTTGCTTTACAACTGAGGTAAAGCACAGGTAAGGCTGTGGAATAAGCAATTTAACAATGATGATGTCTGTTCGTCAAGTTAAGTTCATATAGCAAACACCAAGTGAGTACTATACATAAAACACCATGTGAGGCTCTGTAAAGGTTAATTACAGTCCTCAGCATCAGAAGTTCAGTCTAGAAATGGAGCAGACACAGTCCAGTGTGATACTGCAAGGCTGACAGTGCCCTGGAGTTTCATGCACTGTGCTTCTGCTCTCACTCTCCCCTATACCTGACTTACACTCACTTCCACCTCTGCCCACCTTCCAAGACTTGGCTCAAATATTACTGCTTCTCTGGATCCCCAATCTAAAAGTAATCTCTATGCCTCCATGCACTTTAGTCCTCCTTTCTTTGTCACTTTTCACCCTGTATCCTGATTATTTAGACACATGGCTTATCTTGCTGCAAGTTCTTTGAGAGCCAGGTCCATGTTACACCATGTTTTTATCCTTCATAGTTTATCCCTTGAGTTGCCAACCTAACAGACTGCCTGATACCAAAAAAGTTCTCAAATAACGTGTATTAGATTGAATAAAAAGTGCTAGCTTTGACAAACGTGGAAAATCAACTAATTTGTTTGGGTCTCCTTTAAACAGCCTTGAAACCAACTTTTAGGCAATTATTTAACAAACAAGTAGTTACATTAGTTTACATTTGAAATCAATTCTCCCTTCCTGCCTCCTACGTTACCAGTCAGCCCTGACAATTCCTAGATTCTCCATCTCCCTGGTTAGTCTCCTCCCCTTCATTCAGTCTGTAAACACTGTCACATCTTCTGTTCTCCTGGTACTCTTAAGTACCTTTCTGACTTGTTGCCTTAACGGTCCTTTCTTTCTGATCTTGAAAGGTTGGCCCTTTGCATCCTGACCCCAGCGCTCTTGATAAGTGAGCTCATCAACTCTCATGGTGGTAACTGTCATCTCTACACTAAACACTCCTAACCCTTTATCTCTGGGCATCCCTCAAGCTGGAGATTCAGACTCAAATCCCCCTTCGGGACACCTCCACCTGAAGGTTCTACAGAACATCCTGGACTCCTTTATCTGGGTTAAGCCTCCACCAGGGACCTTTTCGTGATCGCCTCTCCTCGTGCTGGGTTAGAGCCCCTTCTCTCCCATAATACCCTGTGTATAACTCTATCACTTTACTTAACACAGATACTACAATTATCTGCTTTGTGCCCATCACCGGAAACAGACTATGAAGTCATTGAGGGCACAGCACCTAATTCAGCATGCTTTCAAGGTTTGTTGAATGAATGTATGTATTAATGAATGAACGCATTGAATTTTGTCCCCAGGCTGGTTCTGATACTGGGGGCTCATCAGCTTAGCCTCAATTATTCTACAGCATCTCCTGCAAGAAATTGAAATAACCTTCAGACTACCCTGAGGAGGCACAGCCATTTGTCAAGTGACCCATGGAGTAAGCTTAACTCTCTGCCCTGCATTTAGAAGGAATATGAATGTCAGGGAATGGAAGAAGCCAGCCATCATGGAAAACTGAAGAAAAAGTGGGAGAAAAGCACTTCTTTTCACTGCCATTTAAATTGTTCCAATAAATCAAGAAATCATCGTGTAACTGAGTGCTGACAGTGTGCTTTGTACCAGATGAGGTTTTCCCAGGGTGTTTATAAGTGGTAAAATGCAAATAAATTATTTGCATAATTATTTGCATAATCTAGAAATAAATTATTTTACTGTCCAAGGGGTTTGGAAAGCAGAAATGAGTTTTGTCATTTTCAGCATGTGGTCATTAGGCAATCAGGCCATACCAATTTTCACAATGAGTTTCGTTGTTTTTATAAAATATTTTTACAAAATATATAATCAAGAATGTAGAAGAGGGACTTCCCTGGAGGTCCAGTGGTTAAGACTTTGCCTTCCAATGCAGGGGGTGTGGGCTCAATCCCTGGTCAGGGAGCTAAGATCCCACATGCCTCTCGACCAAAAAAAAAACCAAAACATAAAACAGAAGCAATACTGTAACAAATTCAATAAAGACTTTTAAAAAAATGTAGAAGATACTGAAATATTTTAAATTAATAATAATTCAGAGAAGTAGCAGCCATTTATGCCACAGATAAACACGAAAACACTGACACTGAGTACGTTTATTGGTCTAGAACAGGAATCTGCAAATTTTATCTATAAAGGGCCAGGCAGTAAATATTTTAGGCTTTGCAAGCCATATGGTCCTTGTCATAACTTCTCAACTCTGCCGGTGCAACAAAAACAGCCAGAAACAACACAAACAAATGAGACCGACTGTGTGCCAACAAAACTTTATTTACAAAAACAGGCATTGGGCTGTATTTGGTCTTTAGGCCAGGGTTAAATAAAGAAATGTCACAAGATGATGATTAAGCGCGGCGTCTTTGTTCTTTTCCTTTAAAAACACCCCAACTCACAGACTAGGTTGGAGTGGACCTGACGCTTGTCCCCCACTCCCTTGCTGGGCACCCTGAAATAAACCCCTACTTTGCTGCAAATACTGGCTGTCAGAGTCTGGCTTTCTGCACCTGAGCCTGAGCTCAGTAACAAAGTCGTCGAAGAGAAAATTGGAGGAGTTTGTGGGTCAAGCTGTGGAGGGTACTGGACATCTGGCTAACGTGTTAGATTTCATCTGTAGACAATGGGAGGCTCTAGTAACTTTTATTTTACTCTGAATGTCAATGTTATAAATTTCATACCAGACTTCTGAGGACAGAGAAAGCAAAAATGTATGTGAGTGATTCTCTCAAATTATAAAAGATATTAAAATGATACTTTCATTATTTCCCACTGATTATGAAAGTAATGCATGGTCAGTGTAAAAACACCCAAACATTATTCAGTAGAAAGAATGACATGTTTATGATAAAGTCCCAAACAAAAGAAATCATCGATATTTGTTGTCTTATTATTGATTTTTGCAGAAAGTTTTTAGGCAGCAATATGATTAAAGTAGTACTTTAGGGAGATCACAGCATGTGGGGTGATTAAAGGGAAAGGAACTGAAGTCAGGGAGACTCCCAGGGGCTCGCAGCTGTTTACCAAATACATGACTACCTTCTATGTTAGGTCATAATGGTCCAGTCTGAGGGTAACAGGGGACTGCTTTAGGGGGCAACAAAAACTAAAGAGGGATGGATGAATTCAAGAGACACTTTAAAGGAAGAAGTATTAGGTTCAGTGACTGACTGGGTCATGATTGGGGCAAAGGAGAAAGAGGGGTAAAAGGTTTCAGTTAATTAAATAAGGAGGCCATTGGACTGATGGGGCTCTCGTGCCGTGGGGGCCCTACGTAAACAAACCAGGATCTAAGCCTGTGAATGCCTCACGGTTATGAAATCAAAATGCTAAGGACAACCAATCAGAAACAGTCACCTAGGCTTTAAGCTATGGTCAATCTATGATTTCCTTTCTTTGCTTCCATCTTTTCTCTATAAAGTCTCTCCACCTCTTGAATGAGGGGACTCTCCAACCACTTCCAGTTTGGCACTGCCAATTCCAATCGATTTCTGCTCAAATAAACTCAAATTTTTTAATATGCTTCAGTTTATCTTTTGAGATTTTGAGATTTCCAGCGTGGTCTTTGGGAGACTGTAAGGTTTTTGAGAAAGCAGGAGAAAGGAGAAGCCCGTGAAGAGGTCAAGGATTTGGTCTTAGATATAAAGAATTATATCTTTTCTGTAAAAGAAAAGGATAAGCATGAGATGGGTGCAGACAAGGTAGATATGTAAACGTGGCAGAGAAATTTAAAGAAACTCCTATCTGATGACATGTGTTTTCTTTACAAAGTAGAAAGGGAGATTATCTACTGAGAGTGAAAAGGGAGAAACCAGAATCTCCCCAGAAGACAGCATTTTCCTGAATCCCTTCCCTCATTAGAAAGAATCACAAATATTCTGGTACCCATCAAGACTGGAACTAAACATCCAAAGAACTGAAGTTGTTCTATACCCGATAATTACTCATAGTGATAGGACTTGGGAAGAATGGATCTAACCAACAACCAAGACACAGACTATTGTCTGCAACACAGGGCTCCAGGTGGAAGGATCCTGGTCCAGGCATCCTGTGCCACAAGCACATTCACACCCTAAGAAGTTTCACAATTTGCAGCACCAAATACATTATGCTGTACAAGGGACAAACTGGTTTCCTCAGTAGAAAAGTACGAACTAGAAGCATGCTCTCTTTAAAAACAAACAGAAATCTCTAGTAGGTCTGTGTCTTTATTCCTGTCTTACCCCTAGGTTCTTCATGACATTTTTTTTCTTAAATTCCATATATATGTGTTAGCATATGGTACAGACCTACTAGAGAATGGACTTGAGGATATGGGGAGGGGGAAGGGTAAGCTGGGACAAAATGAGAGAGTGGCATGGACATATATACACTACCAAACATAAAATCGATAGCTAGTGGGAAGCAGCCACATTGCATGGAGAGATCAGCTCAGTGCTTTGTGACCACCTAGAGGGGTGAGATAGGGAGGGTGGGAGGGAGACGCAAGAGGGAAGAGATATGGGAACATATGTATAACTGATTCACTTTGTTATAAAGCAGAAACTAACACACCATTGTAAAGCAATTATACTCCAATAAAGATGTTAAAAAAATTCAAAAAAAAAAAACAAGGGCTGAGAAACTGCAGTCAGTTGCAGCCAGAAGAGACTAAGAGGTCGTCTGGTTCAGGGGTTCCTACACAGGCTGTGTATCCAAATCTCCAGAAAAGCTGCTATAAAAATTGAGACCGTGACCCCAAATCTGCTTTATTTTTTTTAATTTTTTTTATTAGTTTCTGCTTTATAACAAAGCGAATCAGTCACACATATACATCTGTTCCCACATCCCTTCCCTCATGCATCTCCCTCCCTCCCACCCTCCCCATCCCACCCCTCCAGGCGGTCACAAAGCACCGAGCTGATCTCCCTGTGCTCTGCGGCTGCTTCCCACTAGCTATCTACCTTACGTTTGGTAGCGTATATATGTCCATGCCGCTCTTTCGCTTTGTCACAGCTTACCCTTCCCCCTCCCCATATCCTCAAGTCCATTCTCAAGTAGGTCTGTGTCTTTATTCCCGTTTTACCCCTAGGTTCTTCATGACATTTTTTTTAATTCCATATATATGTGTTAGCATACGGTATTTGTCTTTCTCTTTCTGACTTACTTCACTCTGTATGACAGACTCTAGGTCTATCCACCTCATTACAAATAGCTCAGTTTCGTTTCTTTTTATGGCTGAGGAATATTCCATTGTATATATGTGCCACATCTTCTTTATCCATTCATCCGATGATGGACACTTAGGTTGTTTCCAGCTCCGGGCTATTGTGAATAGAGCTGCAATGAACATTTTGGTGCATGCCTCTTTTTGAATTATGGTTTTCTCAGGGTATATGCCCAGTAGTGGGATTGCTGGGTCATATGGTAGTTCTATTTTTAGTTTTTTAAGGAACCTCCATACTGTTCTCCATAGTGGCTGTACCAATTCACATTCCCACCAGCAGTGCAAGAGTGTTCCCTTTTCTCCACACCTTCTCCAGCATTTATTGTTTCTAGATTTCTTGATGATGGCCATTCTGACTGCTGTGAGATGATATCTCATTGTAGTTTTGATTTGCATTTCTCTAATGATTAATGATGTTGAGCATTCTTTCATGTGTTTGTTGGCAGTCTGTATATCTTCTTTGGAGAAATGCCTATTGAAGTCTTCTGCCCATTTTTGGATTGGGTTGTTTGTTTTTTGGCTATTGAGCTGCATGAGCTGTTTATAAATTTTGGAGATTAATCCTTTGTCAGTTGCTTCATTTGCAAATATTTTCTCCCATTCTGAGGGTTGTCTTTTGGTCTTGTTTATGGTTTCCTTTGCTGTGCAAAAGCTTTGAAGTTTCATTAGGTCCCATTTGTTTATCTTTGTTTTTATTTCCATTTCTCTAGGAGGTGGGTCCAAAAGGATCTTGCTGTGATTTATATCATAGAGTGTTCTGCCTATGTTTTCCTCTAAGAGTTTGATAGTTTCTGGCCTTACATTCAGGTCTTTAATCCATTTTGAGCTTATTTTTGTGTATGGTGTTAGGGAATTATCTAATCTCATACTTTTACACGTCCGTGTCCAGTTTTCCCAGCACCACTTATTGAAGAGGCTGTCCTTTCTCCACTGTACATTCCTGCCTCCTGTATCAAAGATAAGTTGACCATATGTGCGTGGGTTTATCTCTGAGCTTTCTATCCTGTTCCATTGATCTATCTTTCTGTTTTTGTGCCAGTACCACACTGTCTTGATTACTGTAGCTTTGTAGTATAGTCTGAAGTCAGGGAGCCTGATTCCTCCAGCTCCGTTTTTCGTTCTCAAGATTGCTTTGGCTATTCGGGGTCTTTTGTTTTTCCGAACAAATTTTGAAATTTTACGTTCTAGTTCTGTGAAAAATGCCAGTGGTAGTTTGATAGGGATTGCACTGAATCTGTAGATTGCTTTGGGTAGTAGAGTCATTTTCACAATATTGATTCTTCCAATCCAGGAGCATGGTATATCTCTCCATCTATTTGTATCATCTGCTTTAGAAAGTCTAGGCTGCCAGGGGGCCGAGCGGAGCTACTCACTTAGAGGGGTCAAGTAAGTAGCTCCGTCTCACCATCAGGGAGTTCCAAGAACGAATCAGGGGTGTGCCTTTTCCACTACCCACCACCGCCTCTCACTGGAAGAGACAGAACCCGAAGGTGCCTAGCTGTGGGCACACAGCAGCACTTCTCAAAACGTGGTCCTGAAAACAAATAGGATTCCCTAGGTGCTAATGTAAAATGCGAACTGCTAGGTCGCTGCCTGCGATACTGACTTGCTGTCTGGGGGCGGGGCGCCGGGCTGCGCAACTTGAAGGAGAGCTGCCATCAGCGGGTTCCCAGGCACACGAGTGCTTGGGAACCACGGCTAAGTCCCAGCAGCGGGAGCTGTACCAGCCACTCTGGGAGTAAAGACACGCTGTCTTCTCCCAAGGAAGGAAGGCGCAGGGCCGCGATATCCAGAAGCAGGGCTCTCTCAGTGCTCTTCCTTCGGGTCCTCAGAGGAGTGTGACACCGATGCTTGAGTCGCCCAGAGACCTGAAACTCTGGGCCAGCCGAGGCTGCCCAAGGGAGAGGGCAGTGTGGTAAGATCCCTCCTGCCTCCTGGGAGCCTGGTGCTCAGACTCCAGCGCCAGCCTCTCTTTTAAAGAACGTCTAAAACTGCCTTCTAGTAACCTGGAATACAATTTATAATCAAAGGTGCCAGAAAATTTGCAACTAAATCCGGAATATACATACAACAGAAGATGCGTCAGCCTTAAAAAGGAAGGAAATTCTGACGCGTGCTATAACCTTAACCTGGATGAGCCTTGAAGACATTAAACTAAGTGGAATAAAGTCACAAAAAGACATACACTCTATGAGTCTACTTCTATGAGGTACTTAGAGTAGTCAAAATCATAGAGACAGAAAGTAGAACGATGGGTGCCGGGACGTGAGGGCAGGGCTGGAAGGAGGGAAATGTGCAGTTATTGCTTCGTAGGTACAGAGTTTCAGTTCTGCAAGATGAAAAGAGTTCTGGAGATGGATGATGTACTATATTGTTGCAAAACATTGTGAATGTATTTAATACCATTGAACTGTACACTTAAAAATAGTTAAGACAGTAAATCTCCTGTTATGTATATTTTACCACAATTTAAAAAATAGGGAGAAAAAAAAAACATTTGCAACTATTTGGGAGAACCAAGGATACCAGTCAAGAGATAAGGCAACTAGAGAAATACTACAAAAAAAACGAAAATACAAGCAATGCCTGACTTTTAAAACAAATCATCTTCCCAAGGTGTATTTGTAAGATGATTATCAACTTAGAGCACATTTCCCCACTTGACCTATAATGTACATGATGTATAACAACTCTGTAAAACACATGTCTGTGGAGGGGTATTATGGCTAAAATAAACCCCTTCCCTCTGCGGGGAGGGTCTGGTGCTCCAGGAAGTTAAGGGAGAACTGATGGAAAAGGGCCTGGAGACGTGGAAGGGACCAAAGTGTGGGAGAGCCGGCAGGGACGGTGATTGCTCCCAAAGCAGCAAAGAACAAGTCCCATCCGATGCAATCATATAGATTAAGTATATGCATAAATAACACACAAAAAGGTCAGAGTTCTTACTAAATTTTACTAACTTTAAGAGGGCTTAAAAATAAGAATCATCAAGACTTGCTTTATAATAATGCCACTCTGATTATCTGCATGTCACTACAAATCAAAGCTCTGGTAAGTCCTGTATACATTGTCCTTCAGTAGTAATACTAAAATCAGGCCATATTTTTTCTAGAGACAAAATGGGATTTCAAAACAGTGTCCTGAAAATAATTATTTTCCCCTCCCTAAAATTTACACTAAGAATGGTCACTGCCTTGGGAAAATAAAAATATGGTCTATAATGGTAGATTGTTTAAATAATAAATATATATCCTCCATAATAATTATTCACAGCTAAAAGGAAAAGAGTTTCATAATAAGCAATATAAAGTCCTTGAATGCTGTGCAGGAGTCAAGGAAAGATAAACCAGAGACCAAGGCTGGATCCAGTTCTCTTGTCATAACATTTCTTTGACTATACTGACCTCTGGTGGCCATTGGAGGAGTCTTTTTTTTTTTTTTTTTTAATAACGGGGCTTATTTTCCCTTAGTTGTGTGCCTTAACATTGTATCACCTAGGGGGGATCCTTTTACAATGTATATGTATATTAAATCATCACATTGTACACTTTAAATATCTTACAATTGTATTTGTCAATTATATCTCAATAAAGATGGAAGGAAAAAACATGACATCACCACTAATAAGTTCCTGATCAATATGCCTGTCTTCAAAAAGATAAAGATGGGGCTTCCCTGGTGGCGCAGTGGTTGAGAGTCCGCCTGCTGATGCAGGGGACGCGAGTTCGTGTCCCGGTCCGGGAAGATCCCACATGCCGCGGAGCGGCTGGGCCCGTGAGACATGGCCGCTGAGCCTGCGCATCCGGAGCCTGTGCTCCACAACAGGAGAGGCCACAACAGTGAGAGGCCCACGTACCACAAAAAAAAAAAAAAAAAAGATGTTCATAGAATGTGGAAAAGGAGACATTATATTTAGTTCAAGACCAATGACTATGATATAGCTTTCACGCATTCATTTAACAAGTACTGACTTCTACCTTGTGCAAAGAACCATGCTGTCTCTAAGACACAGGGGAACAAGACTCTGCCTACAGACCTCATACAGACTCTGCGTATCAGGTCCTGCCAATCAAGTGACAGGAATGGACCAAGAGAAGCACAGTGTGCTACGCAAACGTCCAGAGGCGCCAGGCCATCAAAGATAATGCCTGAGGACAAAAGCAAGGAGCTAGAAAAACAGCAGTAAAACAGCGTTCCAGGCAGAGGAAGCAGCCTGCCTGGAAGGCTCTGGGACAGGACAGACTGGCGAGTTTAAGAAACTTAAGGAATAATACATCAAAAGCACAGAGTTCAAGGGTAAGGGTGGCCCTTAACAAGGCCAAAGAGGTGGGCAAGGACCAGATTTTGTGAATGTTTTTTAATTTTTCAAGCACTTGAATTTCCTTAAGAGCATTTATCTTTTTTTTCCTATTAAAGCAATAGGGGAAGTCAAGTCCACAAACTACTACATGAGAAATCCGGTAATTCTTTCACCCTACAGTCTCACATCTCCCAGCCTTTCTCCACTATTCTAGTCTCCTCTCTCCCCTGGTACATATTCTGTGTACCACGCACTGAACAAAGGAATCCCAGAGAGGCTGCTACCCACAAGGCTGAGACCTGGTCACTGTGCAGAGGTGGCCTTGGAATGGGCCAGCGATGGACATCTGACCCAGTGACCCGTCTGCGGGCTGCCAGCCACCCAGGCAGAGGCTTGCTTGTAGTACTCTGAGGACATGGTTATTAGGCTAAGCCAATGCGCTCAGTCCAGATCTGGACCAGAGAACAGCCTAGAGGCTGGAGAGAAGCGAGGGGAATGGGGAAGCCGCTGGCCCCAAAGCACAGGTGCTCATGCTGACAACAGACCGTCTCTATCCCCAGGCGGCCTGAGTGAGACTCGCTCCTTGGAGGCACCTGACGGGCCTCACTGACTGAGCGCCTCACAAGTCCTCTGCTATTGCACCACCTCGTGTCCCTCTGTCACCCTTGTGTCACTTCACTTTGTCATATTAGTCATCTCCCCGCAATAGTCTTTGAAGACAGAGATCAGATGTTAGCCTTCCTGGTATCATATCACCACACTCTAAGCCCTCAACACATATCTGATGGAGGATGGTAGATGGATGGATGGATGGACGGGTGGATGGATGAATGGCTAGATGGATGGATGGACAAACAGCCGATTCCTGGGGAAATGATCATGAAACCAAAACGTGGGAACAGAGAATAAAGTCCTAACTCCTTAAAACTCACGACACGCCTCCTAATCTGCAGCTCCCAGCATCCTCGGCATGCTCCAGTCCCTCCGTGCTCCCCAGTCCCCAGACCCCGGGGCTCTCCTCCACCTTCCCTGCCTCGACACAAACCCTCCTCTCTCCTACGTCTCACAAACACCTACTCTGTCCGCCTTTTCTACAAGCTCCAGTGTCTGGTCCCCCCAGCGTTCATCACCCACGCTCTCAGCACCCATAATTCCTTGGACGCTTCCTCACTTCCTCTGTGGCACAAACTCTCCACGAGCCCGGCGTGATCCTCACCTTCAGGCAGACGCTCAAAAAACATGTGCTAAGGGGACCTAGTTCTGCTTCTAAAATGTGGCCCCCGAAAATGCTAACTAAAGGAAAATTTTTTAAGTTTTAATTTATTAGGTACTTGGTACTTTTATCTTACCTCAGGCCACCTGCTAATGAATGACTATTCCTTCTAATAAAGTGGCTCTCGAAGGAGGAGGGAGAGGGCATTTTTCGAAGGGGACATTTGGTGACATCTGGAGACATCTCTGGCTGTCACGACTTGGAGGGAGGGGACAGCTGCTACTGGCATTTAGTGGGCAAAGGTCAGAGATGCTGCTAAACGTCCCACAGTGCACAGGACAGCCCCGCAACAAAGAATTTTTTACCGTAATGTCAAAAGTGAGAAGCCCTGTTCTAATAGAATTTTTAAAGCTCTCATTTGTGACTTTATATACATTTTAATAAATTCCAAAGAAAAAAATTAGAAAATATTCAATGAATCTTCAAACACCACAGAGTGATGCACCAGAGAAAACTCGAGGCGGAGACACGGAGGGCGTTCTAGTGCCCCTGCCCTGTTAGATGTCGAAGCCATAGGAGTTGGCAGCACATACAGGAAGCAAGCGGGGGAGCTGGGCAGAAAGAAGCATAGGGGAGCAGAAGACTGATGGAGCTGTTAAGGTCACTAGAGTTTTGGTTTTGTTTTTGCTTTTGCTTTTAACATCTTTATTGGAGTGTAATTGCTTTACAATGGTGTGTTAGTTTCTACCGTACAACAAAGTGAATCAGTTATACATATACATATATCCCCATATCCCCTCCCACCCTCCCTATCCCACCCCTCTAGGTGGTCACAAAGCACCGAGCTGATCGCCCTGTGCTATGCGGCTGCTTCCCACTAGCTATCTATTTTACATTTGGTAGTATATATATGTCCATGCCACCCTCTCACTTCATCCCAGCTTACCCTTCCCCCTCCCCGTGTCCTCAAGTCCATTCTCTACGTCTGTGTCTTTATTCCTGTCCCGCCCCTAGGTTCATCAGAACCTTCTTTTTTTTAGATTCCATATATATGTGTTAGCATACAGTATTTGTTTTTCTCCTTCTGACTTACTTCACTCTGTATGACAGACTCTAGGTCCATCCACCTCACTGCAAATAACTCAATTTCTTTTCTTTTTATGGCTGAGTAATATTCCATTGTATATATGTGCCACATCTTCTTTATCCATTCATCTGTCAATGGACACTTAGGTTGCTTCCATGTCCTGGCTATTGTAAATAGTGCTGCAATGAACATTGGGGCACGTGGCTCTTTTTGAATTATGGTTTTCTCAGGGTATATGCCCAGTAGTGGGATTGCTGGGTCATATGGTAGTTCTATTCTTAGTTTTTTAAGGAACCTCCATACCGTTCTCCATAGCGGCTGTACCAATTCACATTCCCACCAGCAGTGCAAGAGTGTTCCCTTTTCTCCACACCCTCTCCAGCATTTATTGTTTCTAGATTTCTTGATGATGGCCATTCTGACCCGTGTGAGGTGATACCTCACTGTAGTTTTGATTTGCATTTCTCTAATGATTAGTGATGTTGAGCATCCTTTCATGTGTTTGTTGGCTGCATGAGCTGCTTGTATATTTGGGAGATTAATCCTTTGTCAGTTGCTTCATTTGCAAATATTTTCTCCCATTCTGAGGGTTGTCTTTTGTTCTTGTTTATGGTTTCCTTTGCTGTGCAAAAGCTTTTAAGTTTCATTAGGTCCCATGTGTTCATTTTTGTCTTTATTTCCATTTCTCTAGGAGGTGAGTCAAAAAGGATCTTGCTGTGATTTATGTCATAGAGTGTTCTGCCTATGTTTTCCTCTAAGAGTTTGATAGTGTCTGGTCTTATGAAATTAGAACACTCCCTAACACCATATAAAAAAATAAACTCAAAATGCATTAAAGACCTAAAGGTCACTAGAGTTTTTAAAACAAAGATAAAGTAGGTTAGACCAATCTCTCATCAGAAGTCATTACTCTGAGACATAAGATTTGCCACATAATAGCTATGTATTCATTACTTAGTTTTAAAATACTCAATGTGTGCAATAACTAAGTACAATAAATATTTACTCAGCTTTATAGTAAAATGTGAAATGTCTTAACCGTCAAATGTTACATTATATAAAAAGACAACAATGATTAAAACTGTAATCAGTTATAACACAGGCTAACCCATTGGTAACAACAGTAAATTAAAAATAAAACCACTTAAATTATCTAGATACTCAGATTAATGTTTTTCTGTTCACTAAATAAATGACTTCAGAGATATCTTCCCCACCGGACCTATTTAAAACATTTGAACATTCCCCCACAAAATGTATTTATACTCACATTCACTTGAACTTGGATGGACCAGTCACCAAGTATCGGATGGGAAGATAACTGGAAAGTTTTGGAAACGACTCCAAGATCACTTTGTTCCGACAACCACTGTTGGATCAAATTTGACTTGGGATCCTACAACGAAAACCATGCACGTTAACCATATAAAACCCCCCATGCGATGTGGATCCAACCTGGTTACGAATACGGCCCTGCAGTACCCCCAGGCACGTCCAAGATGTGGGACACAGGGAGTTCTTGGAAACTGTCAGCTCTGCACTACCAAAGAGGATGACTAAAAATCACTTCCTTTCGCATATTCTCCTGAGAGCATCTTTATTCTGCTCCACCTTCTCAGTCTTGGCGCGCACTTCCGTCTACATGACACACTACACCATGTACCTCACCAAACCTATGCTGCTGCTGATGTAGTTGCTGAGAGGAAACCCCTTGGTAGGGGTAACAGGCCCCCGTAGTAAAGGCACTCGGCCTTGTCACCACCACTCCCACGTCATTCAGTCACCATGATTCTCCTCCAGCCTAGGATTAGCCTCCCATTACAGCTGAGAAAACGGGCGCCCAGAGAGGTTAGGTAAGCCCTCAACCACAAACAGCTGGTCCAATATCACAGCACCAACACATGATGGAACTCAGGATTCAAACCCACGTGTCTTTTTTTTTGCGGTACCTGGGCCTCTCATGGTTGTGGCCTCTCCCGTTGCGGAGCACAGGCTCCAGACGCGCAGGCTCAGCGGCCACGGCTCACGGGCCCAGCCGCTCCGCGGCATGTGGGATCTCCCCGGACCAGGGCACAAACCCATGTCCCCTGCATCGGCAGGCGGACTCTCAACCACTGCGCCACCAGGGAAGCCCTCCACGTGTCTCTTGATTCAACAAAAGTTGTGTCATGGGGGTGCTTAACCAAGGGGATGCATGAAGAACACCTGAGCCTTCCCAGGCTCTCCCGGAGCACGCCCCCTCCGTCCAATCCCATCCCAGCCTTGTCAACTCTGTCCCTTTAAAATCTCACGTCCAGCCACCATTTTCTAACTATGGCAACTACTAACCTCTCTCCTCCAATCTTGCCTCTCCAATACATCTTCCCCACTGCCAAACACAAACCTGTGGCTGAGGAAAAGTGGTTGAAACACCAGACACAGTTCCTGGCAAATTACATGCAATGAGTAAACACTCGCTATGACCAGTATATCAGACCACCAGGGGACGATGACTTCTGTTTGCCAACAGAATGAGATCTACACTCCTCTGCGTAGTTTACAAGACTTAGTAAGCTGACCCCATCTACATTTCTACTCATATCTTCCTCCAAACATACAGACTTGTTTGCAATCTGCCCCAAACGCCCATGCACCTAGGCCTCTACCATTGCTGCATGGAAGGCCGTTCCTTCCTTGTCCAGATGGTGAAATAAGCTCCAGCTTCCTGCCTTCTACACATGCCTCCAAGAGGCAGGAGTGACCACTCCCTGGAGAGACCCCAATGCGCCCGGAGTTTACCCCCCTAACATGTACTACTGTTTAAGGTTCTCATTTGTTATCTGGGTTTTATGGTGTTTTTTTGTCATTGTTACTTTTTGGTTTTGGTGTTTCTTTGTTCCCTGGATTATGAACTCTGGGATCAAATTTTTTCCCTGATTCTTTTTTTTTTTTTGAATTTTATTTTATTTATTTTTTTATACAGCAGGTTCTTATTAGTTATCCATTTTATACATATTGGTGTATATATGTCAATTCCAGTCTCCCAATTCATCCCACCACCATCCCTGATTGCTAATCTCTATCCTCTGACTCAAGGTAGCGGGTTGGCCTGGTTATTAGAAGCCAGAGGAAACCTCCCTCCGCAAGCAGGGGAGACTGTGTAAGTCGGGGTAAGTACAATGCTGAGAACTGAGTAGGAAGTGGTCTAGGAAGGCAGAAACTAATTGTTAAAACCAAAGACCAAGGGGCTTCCCTAGTGGTGCAGTGGTTAAGAATCTGCCTGCCAATGAAGGGCACACGGGTTCGATCCCTTGTCCGGGAAGATCCCACATGCCGCGGAGCAACTAAGCCCGTGAGCCACAACTACTGAACCTGTGCTCTAGAGCCCGTGAGCCACAACTACTGAACCTGCAAGCCACAACTACTGAGTCCATGCACCTAGAGCCCATGCTCCGCAACAAGAGAAGCCACCACAATGAGAAGCCCGCGCACCGCAACAAAGAGTAGCCCCCGCTCGCCTCAACTAGAGAAAGCCCGCGTGCAGCAACTAAGACCCAATGCAGCCAAAAATAAATAAATAAAATTTTTTAAAAAACCAAAGACCACAGGCGGGTCAAGAATAAGCAGGTCACCATCCTTGGCAAGCCCTGGGGCAGGCACTGCAGTCAGAGCTGGCTCTCCTGCCCCTGTCAAGACTGGGATGGCTACGGAGCTCAAAGGATCAAAAATGAAGAAATACAAAGAGCTAATAAATATATGCTGTCTAAGAATTAAGGGAATGCAAATGAAAGCAATGAAAGGACATTTTTTTTCCACCACACTGACAAAAATAAAAAATGATAATAATAATTCCCAGTGTCGCTTAAAACATAGGGAGAGAAATGCACATAGTCCACCGATGTATTATTTTGGTGAAGGTACACATTTCTCCCACAACCCTACAAACAAAGGAAATCCAAACTGAAGTCTTTGATAACCTGGAGGATCTGCAGGGCTGCGAGTGAATGAGATAAATCCCTCGTTTCCCAAGGCTATCTTGGACCTGGGCATATCACCCACAAGGAAGAGACAGAGAATGTAGAAATGACAGAAGTCCTTACAGAGCACATGAGGATTTGAACAGGTGACACATGGTGGCATCACAGCAGAGCCCAGCATTTGCATGTGGTCACCTCCTACTGGGATGCACACAGGACAGCCAAGTATGATGTGAACAGTGCCCCTGTCACAGCCTGAACAGCCACGTGGCTGGAGACACTGGGAAAGTGTCCCCTCATGCTCTTCGAGTCACCTCTGCACAGCTTGGGCTCTCCATCAGGTGCCTGTGTCAGCCATCCCAAGCAATCAACTCCCTGGCTGGAGAAGGCAAATATTTCTGCCAGCCCCCAGAGTCCTGGATGATGCACAAGGTGTGTGCCTAGCATGTAGAATTAAAGACATCAAATCACTTAAGTGAGGAGTCACCACTGCTCCAGGCCAAAGTGTCAGAGCACAGTTACAGGGCAGACCCCAAGCTAGGAGCTGTGCCCACAAGATCACTCACCTATACCAGGAGCAACAACTTCTCAGGAAGGGCGGCCAGGGTAGAAAACAGCGTGCCAGCTGCCATCACAGCGTTGGAGGCACTTACTTCCATAGTGTAAGGACTGGCTGCAGGAAGCCAGAATTAGGGGAAGAGGTTTATTCCACCATAAAAAGGTCCCTGAAGCCCCTTTGCTTCCTGAGAAGGTCAGTTACTGGGTCAGGGAAAACACCCAATGATCCCCAAAAAAACACTGAACATTCCTGAACATGCTATGATGGTCAATATCTTAGCCACATCCTACAGTCAGTCATTCTTGGCTGGGTAAATGGGCCCCAAAAAGCTGGCCTCCTGCAGTTCCCAGATGCCTTCTCCACACTTGCCTGAAGGTGGTGCTGTGCTAGAGAGTACAATTTCATCCAAGTCAGGGGCTCTCATTACATTACAGTCCCACTTTTCTCTGGGAAGTTTTTCTAAGAAACCACCTGTCCCATACTGAAAGATGTAGAAAAAGAAAACATCACAGTCTGGTGAACCCTGGCCCAAAGGGCTGTTTTCAGATGGAAGAGTGCAGGGTATGGGCATTCACATCAACGCTGTGACCCATGAGTAAGTACTGTGGTGAGTATGGCACCCACAGGTGCATTCACTCACTGGTCCCAAACACAGTAGGTTCCGGGTAGAACTCTCCTGCCCTGGCCAAGGGGACCACCCAGCAGCCAGGCCAGCGGGATCCCTCAGGACAAGAAATAGCAAGAGGAAGGGCTCTCTGTGCACTTCTGGGAAAGTCAAACGTGACAGGCGAAGTCCAAAATTGGAGAGAGGAACCCAAAGAATCCACAAATCACAATCAGCAGGGTTCGTTCTGGGTTAACGCTTACAACAGACAATTTATCCAGGGCTGATTTTTATTCGCCTGAGACAGAAAGAGGCAGGTCGACTGTAAGCAGCCAGACACTTGCAGACATTCACGTCTAACTCATCCATTTACACAGAGCGTTGAGTCAGTTCTCAGTACTTGTGGATAAATGATGAAGGGCGGTATGAATGGCATCCATAAACTGCTCAGAGAGTTACCTGAATTCAGAAATGCTGTTCACTATGGCGACCTGCTTTATTTCAACACAGCAGAGGCAGACACTCACAGAGCTGCTGACTCTGAAATAATACCTGTTCCATGCAAGAAACATGCCAACCAATGTGATATCTGCTATAAACACATCTTGGCTTGAAGTTATATGTATACATGTTTGTTTGCTTGATTTTTGTTTGTGTGTTTGTTTAGCTCATAACAACAACAAAAACTAAGAATAGGAAGATACTGAACTAAAAAGCCTAAATTTGCCTTCCATTCTGTTATTCCTCACAACATTTCTTTTTCCTGTGCCACATTTTCTTTTTTTTTTAACATCTTTATTGGAGTATAATTGTTTTACAATGGTGTGTCAGTTTCTGCTGTATAACAAAGTGAATCAGCTATACGTATACATACATCCCCATATCCCCTCCCTCTTGCGTCTCCCTCCCACCCTCCCTATCCCACCCCTCTAGGTGGTCACAAAGCACTGAGCTGATCTCCCTGTGCTATGCAGCTGCTTCCCACCAGCTATCTATTTTACATTTGGTAGTGTACGTATGTCCATGCCAACCAATGTCCTGGGACTGAGGGGGTTTTCCAGTACTAAGATCAAGAGAGTCCCAGCAAACTGGTCACCCTATTTCTATGTCATTGGTCAAAGGTCTAATACTCTCCTCAGCTTAAACGTAGAAAACCAGGTCCAGCCGGATGTCAGTTGCCTCCAGCTTGGCCCTCCCTGGAAGCACTCAGTCTGCCAACCGTGCTGCCTCCAGAGCCCAGCGTACTCAGGCAGAGGAGGCCAAAAGACTTCCTGCCAGAGGGGCTCCTAGTACAACAATAGCTAATGTTCAGTGAGCATGTTCTATGTGCCAGGCACAGTTCTAAATGCTTTACTTGAATCATATCACATAATCCTCACAAAAACCTTTACAAGATGTTATTATTTTTACACATTTTACGAATCAGGAAACCGAGGCTCAGAGAGGTTGATTAATTTCCTCAAGGTCACAGAGCTAACACCTATTCTTCTTAGAGCAGAGAGTGATCCTTTTAAAATGTTAACTCAGATCACATCATGCCTCTCCTCAGAATTCTCCAGTGAATTTTCATTTCACTCACAGTAAAATCCAAAGTCCATATCATAGCCAAGAAAATCCTGTATAGCCCCTCATCCAGCTGACCGACCTGTACCTGACCTTATCTCCTAATATCTGTCCCCTCGCTTCCTGGGGAACAGTGCACTGCAAGCTTGTTCCCCCAATGCACCTAACAAGTTCCCACCTCAGGGCCTTTGCATATGCTATTCCCTCTGTAGAGGCTCATTCTTTTATTTCCTATAGGTCTCTGTTCAAATAGGACTTCTCTAACAATCCTATAGAAAACAGCAAACACAAACTCTCTCTCTCTCTCTCTCTCTCTCTCACACACACACACACACACACTCTTTTTTTACATATCTGTATGTTTATTTATTGTCTGTCCACTACCCACTGGAATGAAAAGTCGATTTAAGCAGGGACTCACCTTCTGTATCGAGGACACAGAAGTTTAATAAATGTTTGACAATGAATTAATCAATGAAGAAGCCAGGACCGGAACCCAAGCAGGCTTGACTCTGGAGCCTGAGCTCTCAGCCCAGTGCTGTACCATCCCCCTTCCTAGAGAAACCATCCCACTTTGGGAGGGAAGCTTAGCCACGTGAATCCTAAGACATCCCAGTACCAACGATGTGAGCAGAACTTCCAAGAGAGCTTCAGTGAGACGGCTTTGAACCACCAGCTTTTTTTTTTTTTTTTTTTCAGTCCGCGGGCCTCTCACTGTTGTGGCCTCTCCCGTTGCGGAGCACAGGCTCCGGACGTACAGGCTCAGCGGCCATGGCTCACGGGCCCAGCCACTCCGCGGCACGTGGGATCCTCCCGGACTGGGGCACGAACCCGCGTCCCCTGCATCAGCAGGCGGACTCTCAACCACCGTGCCACCAGGGAAGCCCTGAACCCCCAGCTTTATTTCTGTCTGGCACTCACCTTAATCAGAATGTTTAAAGAAGTTTTGTAAGGCTTAAAATCTGAGAAGAGTGTAACAACACGAAACTTCACTTCTTGCTTTGGTTTATACAGGGGCTTGTCTGTTTGAATGAAGACAGTCATTCTCTTGGTCTCAAATGATAAGCGCGTACTATTCGAGAATAAAATCTCATCCTGGGCACGTCCAGTGACACGGAGCTCATAAATCTCGTCACCACTATTCAGAGGTAGCTGGGGGAAAAAAGACATCAGATGTATCAAGGTCTCATTGTTTTACCTCAAAAATGTTTTTAACTGTAAGTGAGAATTGAAATTTTAAATACATAGAATTATCAAAAGTAATCGCGATGTTGAAAAATGCGTCCCTCCTGACCACCAAAATCAAACAATTTGTTTTCTCTCCTTCGACATCCTGGAGTTTGCTCTCCAGTTAAACCACAGGGTCCCTGGACTGCAGGAACCACGTCTCTCAGCTCTGTCAGCAGTCACCTTGTCACCTCCTATCCCAAGTATAAACTCTTCCGCCCTGGCAGTCACTGTGGGCCACAGTACCCTTCTCCTCCGTGCCTCGCCCTGTCTGAGGCAATCCACGGGTGAAAGGCACATTTGCACAGGCTTTGTTTTCTTGCCATACTCTCTCCAGGACCTCTCACCTGTTCTAGGATGTGCTCTCTTCCTATATCTTGTGCATCGTGTCACAGTCCTGGTAAGTTTGATGGCACCGTTGTTTTATGGTTTCTATCACTAGTGGAAATCCTACCTTCTAGCATGAACAGACCAGAAACCACACTCAGCCTACGCACACCGTGTCATTCTACCTCACAACAATTCTTCTGGTGGGTGCTCTAACTAATACCAGTTTACAAACCAGGAACCTGGGGCTTGGAAGAGTAAAGGAAGTTGCTCCAGGTCACTGGCTGAGATTCAAACCCGGGATGAACTATACTACTCTAACAAGAGCCTTCCTGTGATGGTTTTTAAATATGTCCAAAATTTCTCTGACCCTCCTCCCTTCAAAAGTCAGAGCCCCACTCCTGGGCATATACCCAGAGAAAACCATGATTCACAAAGACATACACACCCCAGTGTTCATTGCAGCACTATTTACAATAGCCAGGTCAGAGAGGCAACCTAAATGCCCATTGACAGATGAATGGATAAAGAAGATGTGGCACATATATACAATGGAATATTACTCAGCCATAAAAAGTAAAAAATTGGGTCATTTGTAGAGATGTGCATGGACCTAGAGACTGTCATAAAGAGTGAAGTAAGTCAGAAAGAGAAAAACAAATATCGTATATTAACACATACATGTGGAATCTGAAAAAATTGATATAGACGATCTTATTTACAAAGCAGAAATAGAGACAGATGTAGAGAACAAATGTATGGATACCACGGGGAAAGGGGGGGAGATGGGATGAATTGGGAGATGGGGATGGACATATATACACTATTTATACTATGTATAAAATAGATAACTAGGGCTTCCCTGGTGGCGCAGTGGTTGAGAGTCCACCTGCTGATGCAGGGGACACGGGTTCGTGCCCTGGTCCGGGAAGATCCCACATGCCACAGAGTGGCTGGGCCCGTGAGCCAAGGCCGCTGAGCCTACGCGTCCGGAGCCTGTGCTCCGCAATGGGAGAGGCCACAACTGTGAGAGGCCCGCATACCGCCAAAAAAAAAAAAAGATAACCAATGAGAGCCTACTGTGCAGCACAGGAAACTCTACTCAATGCTCTGTGGTGACCTAAATGGGAAGGAAATCTAAAAAGGAGGATATCTGTATATGTACAGCTGATTCACTTTGCTGTACAGTAGAAACTAACACAACATTGTAAAGCAACTATACTCCAATAAAAATTAATTTAAAAAAAAAAAGGTAGAGCCTAATTTCCCAGTGACTTGCCTCTCAAGAGTAGAATGAGGCTGCGTCATTCACAGGATAGCTTCTGCCTGGTTCTCTCTTTCTTGGATTCCTGGCTCTGGGGGAAGTCAGCCGCCATGTGCTAAGGACACTCAAGAGGCCTGTGAGAGGCCCACAGTGGGAGGAACAGAAGCCAAGAGCCACCACCCACCTGCCAGCCGCGTGAAGAGCGACCTCACTGAGGACCCCCAGGCCTGGTGAAGCCTTCAGATGACGGCAGCTCTGACATCGGCAGCTCAGAACTGCTCAACTACATGGCTCCCAAATTCCTGACCCACAGAAATGGTGGGAAATAATAAAAGTTTATGGTTGTTTCACACCAGAGTTTGGGGATAACAGGTTACACAAGAATCGATAATGAGCACACCTGAATTTTAGTTCATTTTCATATTCATAAACCTGAGATTCTGAAACTAATGTTCCGCCTCCTTTTTGCAAATAAGAGTTGTCCACAGAGAGCTCCAAGGAGATTTTCCAGAAATAGCAGCCACCAAAAGCCAGCAATGTGGATAAGAATATGAAAGAAACGTAACAAACCACCAATACAGTGGTCAGCAGGAAACAGGGAGAAAAGTACTGGTGTTTGCAGTTTACTTGGAAATGCATTTTAAAAATAAGATCAGGGCTTCCCTGGTGGCGCAGTGGTTGAGAGTCTGCCTGCCGATGCAGGGGACACGGGTTTGTGCCCCGGTCCGGGAGGATCCCACATGCCGCGGAGCGGCTGGGCCCGTGAGCCATGGCCGCTGAGCCTGCGCGTCCGGAGCCTGTGCTCCGCAACGGGAGAGGCCACAACAGTGAGAGGCCCGTGTACCACAAAAAAGTAAATAAAAAAATAAAAATAAGATCAATTAATGGACGGAGAGATGAGTAGATGCATAAATATGTGATTGAGCAAGCATGGTAAAATGTTAACAGTAGATTCTAAGCGGTGGTTACAGGAGTGTTCCCTATGAAACTCTTTCAGGTTTTTTGGATATTTGATATTTTCATAGTAAACTGTTAGGAGAAACAATCAGTAATATCACCTTCAAAGGACCTCTAGTACTGATTTTTGCTTTCCTTTAATAAATAAACATTCACTGAGCACCTTCGAGCTCCAGGTTGTTCTAGGTGCTTGGGATTCAACGTGAACCAAAGATGCACGCCCTAGAGGGCTGCAAATCTAGCCTGGAACTTGCATCCTTACATCCTATTCTCTCAAATGATGCTTCAGTCCTCAGATTCTTTTAAACAGAGTCCTTAATACCGTAAGCAGGAAAATATATATGCCAGGAACCAGCATATCATTTGCTTGTATACAGCACAGGCTTATAAATAGTTCATGCTTAAAAAAATATTAGATGGAATTTCTCTCTATGATTTGGATATCGTTTGATCATTTTTAGTGGCACAGAGGCCCCAGAACAGAGAGTAGATTGGAGACTGACGTCAAATGAATGATGCAGAGGTCTGAAACTAAAGAGCCCTATTAACCACGAGGAGGTCAAAGAGTTAGAAAATTCGAATTAACACAAAAGTGTCCAAAGCATTTTACTCTGTCCCCTACTCCATCCTCCTTCAGGGAGTTGACACAAGAGGAGACGGTCCTGACTATCTTTCTGCTCCTTTCACTTACCCTAATTCTCTTTTTCAACACTCCCCTGTTAGAAACCCCACCTCTCCCTATGTAAAATTCAGGTGACTTGGGATCCTCAAAGCCTCGGTGCTAATCCTAGAGCTGGAAAGTCTAGCATGACAATATGGACTTCTCAGAGTGGACCTGGTGTGCCCCTATGAACGACGAGGCATCGCTGCACGGCTTAGGGTGTCACCATGGACTCTGGCTGTCAGTAGAGACCTTGGTCATCCATTGGTAACAGTAGAGGGACACAATGAGAAGAAGATTGGAGAAAATACTGGGGATGTTAAGCAATCTTTCTAAAAGATTCTCTCTGTGCCAGACCTGCAGTGGGTTGTAACCTGCTTCCCACCTTCTTGGGGGACACAATTACCAAAAAGGATTCCCAGAATTGGTAATAAAGGGGTTCCCTAACAAGAGACTTCCTTATCTCTTACACAAGAACCAATTATTTACCCACAGAGATTTTGGATCCTACGTGTTGAACTGAGGTCACAGGGCTGGGAAAAGATGTAGTTCCCATATACAGACACTGTCTGGCAGCAGAATAAGAGTCTGGGGCTATACAATACCCAGGCCTTAGATGAACAAAATATCAACAAGCATCTGAGTTGAGCACGGTTGATTCCCAGTTATGCTAAGTCTATTTTGTGTATACATAAACGCAAACTCTCCAGGTGGATGATAGAGGCATGCTCAGAAAGGTTCTTGATGGACAATAAATAGATTCCTTATTCTAATCTGGGCCGTCTAAAACCATCTTCTCTGAAAGATCAACTGTCTTAAGGAAACAAACAACACAATAGTATTTATCCTACTTTATTTCACTAATAACGCCAGTTACCAAAAGTAATGGTAATTTCAAATAACTTTCAAAATAAAATTGAGAAATTTAAGATGATAGTTTCTATTTTAAAATATATTAGTAATTAAACTTTAAAAGCATTCTAATTTTATTAGGAGGTTTGGATTAACATATATACACTACTATACATAAAATGGACAATCAACAAGGACCTACTGTATAGGACAGGGAACTCTACTCAACATTCTGTAATAACCTATATGGGAAGAGAATCTAAAAAAGAATAGATATATGTATATGTATAACTGATTCACTTTGCTGTACACCTAAAACTAACACGGCATTGTAAATCAACTATATTCCAATATAAAATTAAAAAAAAATTTTTAGGCATGCTAATTTTAAAAACCACTCCCTCGTTTTAAGTTGGATTTACTTACAAAGAGAATAAAAAGAAACTTTTTCTAGCACGTTTTGTACAAACAATAATCTTTATGTTAAGCGTAAATTCTGTTTTTTATTTACTTCTTCTTGAAGGCTGATTTTACTGTATCAAAAACAGAAACAGGGCTTCCCTGGTGGCGCAGTGGTTGGGAGTCCGCCTGCCGATGCAGGGGACACGGGTTCGTGCCCCGGTCCGGGAAGATCCCACATGCCGCAGAGCAGCTGGGCCCGTGAGCCATGGCCACTGAGCCTGCACGTCTGGAGCCTGCGCTCCGCAACGGGAGAGGCCACAGCAGTGAGAGGCCCGCGTACCGCAAAAAAAAAAAAAAAAAAAAAAAAAAACCAGAAACAATGAGCTAGTCAGATATTAAAAACACATTTGTTTTAATGCAGCCAATATATTCATATCTTATAGCAAAACTTCATGAGGACCTTAAAAAATAATTTAAAATATTACATCTACAAGCATCAGAATGCAAGAGCACTTGGAAAGATGGGTCTATTTTAATTGAACACTCATAAAAATGCAGAACCTTCTATTTTTGCCAAGAGTTATCAAATTTTCCCAGACACTTTATGACTAAGCCTTTAAAATTTTGTTTTACTAAAAAGGGATCTAGTCCTAAATATAACTGCTGGTAAATCTTTCAATAAATAATTGCTATATCTACATACAATAGAAATGGCATAATACTGAAGACAAATATAGGATGTTGGGATTAGTATTTCACATGGCTAAGGCTTTAAGACTAATAGTAGCCAACTTTGTAGCTAATTGGGACACGTACAGCTTATAGGCACATTATTGGAATCAGCCCGAGTGCCCTGGTCCGCCCACATGCCTGCCCCTTCCAGACTTGCTACACTCCAGGCCGTGCCACTGCGGACGTCTTTGAGGAAAGCAGACAGTTATTATGCGTTGAGCTGTGATTCCTGAACTGAAATCTCAACCCCTTCTGCTATCAGACAATTATATTACACAGGATTTATTTTAATCTTCTCATTGTAATACTTTTTCAACAGAGTTATGGACACAGACACCGGGGGGCCAGCACCTATGTCTGAGGTCACATTAATGCAGCCTAACGTCTTATTGTCACTAAGATTGGGTTTTATTCCCCACGTCTGCCTGCTTAGGGCTTCCCTCCCCCCAACCCCACTTTCTATTATTACAACAGTACATTTGTTAGTAAGGTAAGTACAAACATAATAATAAGTAAGAAACAGGGACTTCCCTGGTGGTCCAGTGGCTACGACTCCACACTCCCAATGCAAGGGGACCGGGTTTGATCCCTGGTCACGGAACTAGATCCCACATGCCACAACTAAAGATCCCACATGCCACAACTAAAGATCCCACATGCCTCAACTAAAAGATCCCACGCTGGGACTTCCCTGGTGGTCCAGTGGTAAAGAATCCGCCTTCCAATGAAGGGAATGCAGGTTCAATCCCTGGTCAGGGATCCCACATGCCACAGGGCAACTAAGCCGTGTGCCACAACTAGAGAGAGAAAACCCACATGCCACAACTAGAGAGAAGCCCATGTGCCACAACAAAAGATCCTGCATGCCACAGTGAAGATCCCACGTGCCTCAACTAAGACCCAATGCAGCCAAAAATTTTTTAAAGATTAAATAAAGAAAATAAATATCAAAAAATAAAATAAAAAGACACTGGAAGAACACAGTTAATTTTTTAAAAAATAAAAAATAAATAAAAGATGCCGCAGCTAGGACCCAATGCAGCCAAGTAAATAAATCAATATTTTTTAAAAATAGGTAAGAAATATAATAGCTATGGAATATAAGTAATTTTTATAAAGGATAGTTTGGGAGCACTATATTCTCTAAGAACCCCAAAATGAATGTGGTTTCTGAATGTGCTTGATAAGTAACCTTCAAGAGTTAACGGGGAACCTGGCTCATCAGGAAATGTCAACCTTACATAAGTGTCAGGGTCAAAGTCATCAGTCATCTAGTCCCAGAAAAGTACACCAGATTGTCCTCTTGGTGGATGCTATGTTCTATTCGACTGTATATCAAATGTGTGAAGCTCCAAAACAAAACAGTAATAAAAGCACAAACTTCCAAATTAAAGCCATGAGACTCAGGACTAGTTCACAAACACTATTTAATGAACAGGTTTTATGACTCTCTCAACAAAATAATAACCCTTTCCACTTCTGTAGCAGATGCTACAGCATGTTCACATCTCACTTCACCTCCAAGGTAACCCCTATGAAATAGACTATACCTTTATCCCCTCCTCCAGGACTGGGACCATGATGAGGTGAGCCAGGCACTTGCCTCAAGTGCAAAATTTAAGAGCATGCCAAAAACACTCAGTAATCAAGTTAAAATTTTTTAATATTTTAAATAGTTTTAAATAGCAAAAGTGATGCAAAAATTAAATTATGAAACAAAAAATCAAAATTTTAAACAAAGACAGGGTCAGATTCAATTACTGTTGTTTTATTTTGCCTCAGGGTACAGTTCGGCTCAGTGAAGCACTGCCCTTTCCCAGGACAAAGAAACTGGGATGGAGCATTAAGTACACACCCAAGACTGGAAGGCTTGTTAAGGCAGGAGCAGGACCAAGCCCGCCCAGGTACCTATGCTAATAGTCCAGGCCATTCCCCCTCAGTGAAGTTCTCCATTTTACGAGAGGAAAACCTCCACTGTGAGTTTGAAGAGGCTAATATCCAAGCTCCCTGAAGTAATATTATTCTTAAACAATCTGAAGGTGGAACTGAACTCAATCAAACTCACAAGGAATGTAAATTAATAGAAAAGCCAATAAAATACTAATTCATTTATTTCACTGATGCAATGTATATTTCTGAAACCAAATTTTTTAAATAAATACTTACGGATGGAAGAGTAAGTGTCTTGAAAGAGCCTAAAAGGAAAACAGGGAAGAAAACAGTCATAATTTAAATATAGTGATATAATACAAAACTTGTAAGACTCTCTTAATACTCTTTCAGATGTAGAGGGAATCAAATTTATAGAATCACAAACTTATTTAGCCAAACCAAAACAATTTTATTAAATCCCAGAACACCTGAGAGATTATTACATATCCTTGTGCCAAAGAATTAAGACTTAAAAGGCTATCAGGGGGTAAACCTCTCCCAAAAAATTAGTTACATTCTGCTTCTCTTTTCCACGTGTATATTATTGCTGCTCCTGTTGCTCTTTTAAGGCTGTACATGTTTGAGGGACACTTCATACAGTGTACAGAGGGAAGCTGAGGTTCATTTCTAATGTTCATTTCTCATACACTCGTGATAAAGGGAAAAAAGGAAGGCATTAGTCACGTCAGGGGTGAGCTGGGACTCATAACTGACCATTAGTATTAAAATGATGCAGACTTTTTTCATGTAAGTTCCTAAACAAAGACTGCTAATTTAACTCATGCCAATTTCTCATCAACTCTATTTATTGCAAAGGAAAAAATGTTTCAAGTTAAAAATAAAAAGAGTACTTATTCAAAGTTCCCATTTAAGGGACATGAATTCAGAGGTGGTGACAGGCCCTCAGTTCCTTCATTCATTTAAGAAACACAAGGGCTTCCCTGGTGGCGCAGTGGTTGAGAGTCCGCCTGCCGATGCAGGGGACATGGGTTCGTGCCCCGGTCCGGGAAGATTGGCTGGGCCCGTGAGCCATGGCCGCTGAGCCTGTGCGTCTGGAGCCTGTGCTCCGCAACAGGAGAGGCCACAACAGTGAGAGGCCCGCGTACCGCAAAAAAAAAAAAAAAAAGAAACACTTATAAGGGTACCACAGTGAACAAGACAGACATGGTCCCTCACCTCCTGGAGGCCACATGTGCCCACCCCATGGGAACAGACAGGTACAGTATGGAGCGGGGGTTAAGCAAGTGGCCTCTGCAATCAGACCACATAGGTTCTATCCCAAATCAGCCACACACTAGTCCTGTCCTTGAACATGTTACCTGATTCTCCAGGTTCAATTTTTTCATCCACAAAATGAAGGCAATCACACAAGGTGGCTGTAAGGAATAAGTATGCCAATCCCTGTAAAGGGTACAGAACAGTGGCTGGCATGTAGGAAACACTTGATAAATATGTCATTACACTGCCAGAAAGCTTGAAGAGTCACCCACTGGCATGTCAGTGTGCCTCTGTGGCAGTGGGCTTCAGATGTTTATGATAGAGAACTCAATCAATACGAATATTTGGTGCATGTTACCATGTCAAGTTAGATTTATAAAGTTATATACATGCACTTTCTCAACCAAAATATAAATATTAGAAAACCTGACTTTCTTAGTTTTTCTCAGTAAAATAATGGACATAAAAGTTAGTACATTTTCTACCCACCCCCTTATAAATGGTCTTGTGACACCCAGATGTGTGCACCCCACTTTGACCACTGCCCCAGTGGGCCTCACTGAAATACAAGTATGTTCTCAGAAGCAGATAAGCAACTCACCAAAGTCACTTATCACACAGCACAGGTCAGTTTATCGAACAGCTGTCACCCCAGGAAGCAAGGAGCGGCACTCTTCCATAATTAGGACACTGGACAAAGAATGTCTTGAAAAGGTGAAGGAGGAAAAACAATTGAACAGATATAGGTCCACACGGAACGGCTGCAATAGAGGGAGAGTGGGGGGCACTTCAGAGGGGCCACGGGAGGCGCCTAGAGGAAATGATGCAGAGTCTAGGGCTGTAGGATAAGGAAAAACAAGCCAGGTGAGAATGGAGGGGACCAGTTTCCAGGCAGAGCAGCCTCAAGTGCAAAGGCATGGAGTCTACTGAAGAGAAGAGCTGTGTGAGACGTGACCAGAGGCCGGAGAGGCAGTAGAGATGCGGCTGGACCAGACCACAGAAGGCCTTTTAGACAGGCGAGCCCTCACCAGAAATGTCTGGGTCGCACTGGTATCCCCACATTCTGATTGAGTATCTGTCCCGGATCTTTTTTGGTTTAGCAAAATATTAATATGAGATGGGTTTAACCTGCACAAGATTTAACTTTGAAATTGTATAATCAAGCTTTGAGAACATCTCCATTTCTGTGGGAAGTGGAAAGTTGGTGCAGCAACTAAACTTGATGAAACACTCAAAAGAACCATAAACAGAGACAACTAACAAGTTCTGTCTTGTAAAAATAGATGTTGAGAAGAGGCATAGGCAGACCCTGCAAAATATTGGGGCTGAAACACATAAACAGTTCAATATGGGAAAAAAATGAAATTGAGAATATCCTCCACACATCAGAATTTTCTCTGATTTTACCAGGTAGCTCAGCACATGTGGAGAGAGTGTTTTCTCAACTAAAAATATTATGGTCACTGTATACTAACAATGAACAAGTGGAACCTGAAGTTAAATTACAAGGTCCACTTACATTAGCACCAAAAAAAATGAAATAGGCATAAATCTAACAAAATGTGTACAAGATCTAGATGAGGAAAACGACAAAACTCTGATAAGTGAAATCAAAGAGCTAAATAAATGGAGAGATATTCAATGTTCATAAATAGAGAAACTTAGTTGTCAAGACATCAGTTCTTCGCAACTTGATCTTTAGATTCAATGCAATCCTAAATCCTAATCAAAATCCCAGCAAGTTATTTCATGGATGTCAACAAACTGATTCTAAAGTTTACCTGGAGAAGCAAAAGACCCAGAATAGCTAACGTAATATTGAAGGAGAACAAAGTTGGAAGAACAATGCTACCTGACTTTAAGACTTAGTGTAAAGCTACAGTAATCAAGACCATGTGATACTGGCAAAAGAATAGACAAATATATCAATGGAACAGAATAGACAGCCCAGAAATAGACCCTATAAATACTGTCAACTGATCTTTGACAGGCAGAACATAGGGTAATTTTAGGGCAGTGAAAATACTCCGTATGATATTATGTTGATGGACATATGTCATTACACATTCATCAAAACCCACAGAATTCACAACACCAAGAGTGAGCCCTCACATGAACTATGAACTTTGGGTGATTATGATGCATCATTGCAGGTTCATCCTTGATAAAAAAAAAAAAAAAAAAGTGCCATTCTTGTGAGTGATGTTGATAACAGGGAAGGCTATCCATGCATGTGGACAGGGAAAATATGGGAAATCTGAAAAAAACATTTTTAATTATTTGAACGTTCAAGTTGAACATTATTATGATAAGGGTCAGATAACTTGAACATTCAAATAAATAATGGATTATAACCTACTGAATAAAATAAGAGTATGAGTTTGTGCTGATACATAATTTAATAGATGACTAAATGGAGAAGAAAAAGGGTTTTTTTTACAATTTTTAATTTATTTTATTGAAGTATAGTTGATTTACAATGTTGGGTTAGTTTCTGCTGTACAGCAAACAGATTCATTTCTACATATATATATATTCAGAAAAAGTTATTCTTTGCCATAGAATTCCAATAAATAAAAGTCTAAGGAATCATGGAATTAGAAAATTCCACAACAATAATGGTAATAACTGATTCAGGCGAATAATCATCAAACTTGTGTGTACAAGTGGACTGAGTGAGACTCGTAAAAATAATGAACCATTGTTGTTTGAAGCTACTAAAGTGTGGGGAGGTTCATTCACAGCAAAAGATAACTGGAACACGCTTGAAATAAAAAAGATTACCTAGCAATATTAAGTATGATTATCCTTATTTTACCAATGAGCACCTGAGTCACCGAGATATTAAGTGACTTCCCCAGGGCCACACAGGAAAGAAGTAACGGAGCTCAGATGCTAAGCCACTGCCTCTCAGGAGAAGAACGGCAGCTGTACTTCTGTCCTCGCGTTCTACCCACCTGTGATTCACACAGGCTCAACGTCGCAGTCCTCTTGGACTCCCGGCTCTCCTCAGCTCTGCGTTAGTCATCACCACGACCTAGATCCTTCTTCCACAATGTCTCTCCCAGCCCTCAGTTACACTATAGGCGCCGCAATGGTGGAGCGAATTGAAACAATTCGTGTTATACAAGAACTTCTGGAAAGGATATAAAAGCTAGAAAATGTCTTAACTCTTTTTATCAGTTCTCCACACTACACCGTTTCCATCCGTTTGAAGCTAATTTCAAGATCGGAAAAACCCATCTTCAAAGGAAGCAAGAACCACACGTGTCTAAGGTCGGGTTCCCTGGGAAGCCGACTCTGACACGGTGATTCAAGGGCAGGGCGAGCGTCTGGGACCAGCACCTAGAGAAGGGGAGGGATGCAGAGGCGGGTCTGGGGAGGAGGAGGGGAAGAGCCTCAACACAGGCTCAAGCCGCGTCCACGGGGCACCCTCAGAAGCTGCTCTGACCCCTGAGACTTGTCCTGAGTTGGGGGGAGGGGCTGGACCTCCACCCAAAGAGGAGTTTCCCTGGGCAGGGTGAGTCTCCCTAGCGGTGCAGCCCCCAGGAAGCTCTGGCTTGGAGGGCGGTGGGCTGCAACATTCCCAGCAGCTTCAGGGAGTGAGTCTTCATCCCCAACAGGCTGGTTCCGGGCGGTACAGCATGGTACCCACCACAACGTCCCACAGTGGAATAAAATCAGAAATACTAAACTGCAGGGAGCTGGGCCCCAGCAACACAGCACCCTCGATTATTGAGAGTGACTGATTTTTTGTGACTTTAGGATAAACCATCGGGCTTGACTATCTTGTCAGCCCAGTGACTGGAGGAAACAATGTGCTTCCTTTGGGCCTGACACGCTGGCTACCTCCCATCACCGGCAATCTCACAAAGACTAACGACTGCGTGGGTGTGTGCGTGTCGGCGTGTGCATGTGTCTGTGTGTGTCTGTGTGTGTGTCTGCGTGTGTGTGCGTGTCTGCATGTCTCTGTGTGTGTGTGTGTGTGTGTCTGAATGTGTGTCTGTGTGTCTGTGTGTGTGTCTGTGTGTATTGGGGAAGGGGGCATAATTTATTTTTATCTAAGTGACACTAAGCAAGGAGAAAGTAAAAAACAGCTTCGAGTCTACAATCCAAGTAAACCTAGTAGGTTGATCAACTGAAGGGCGAGCATTTCAGTGATTCAAAGCCAACTACTCAGATGTGAAGTGCAGGAAATCCCATTCCCAGAACTTCTGTTTTTAATGGGACTCTTCATAGAGTCCAAGCTTTGAGGGGTTTTCTCATTAAAGGAAATTGGAAGAGGGGGTCGACTGCATGCCTGGGCCTCACGCTCTGACACGTGACCGTGTCCATCACAGACCCAAGAAACACACAGCTGCCCCCAGAAGCTGGGGTGAAGGAGCAGAGAGGCTCCCACAAACCCCTAATTCTTGCTGGATTCAGGGAGTGACTCAAAGGATATGCAGAGAGATCCAATTTAAAGTCCGCTCACTTGTCTCATGTGTCATTAAAAGGTCGACTTGAAGTACTTGACATTTTTTGCAACTTGTTGTCTTCCCTCTAAATTTACAAGGGCAGCTTGGAATTTCCTAGGCACTTAGTAAGTCTTATTTGAACAGTCCTAACACTGTAGCAGTAATTTACGGGTACCAAAATATAAAATCGGGGGCAGGGTGGTAGGAGTGCAGATGAGAAATAGTCATCTCTTTCTCTGTGGTTGCTAGGTTGAGGATGAAATAGATTGTATTTGCAAATTGTTGTGAACATTTTTTCTCCCTTTTGCCGGAGCTCCGGGCTCTACGCAGACAAGGGAAATAGTCACCACCTCTTAAAATGTTGCGCGGCATTCTTAGTCACTGACTAAAGATGCACTCTGTTCTGTGAAGTCCTTCTCAACGTCGCTGCAGATAATCTCTGTAAAACTCAGATCATTTTTGTGTATGACGAGAGACAGTAGATCTTAAAATTCCTGCAGTGCTTTCTCCTTCCCAATGCCACCAAAGGGACTCAAAAGAAACCTTGTTTTAAAGCTTCACACTTGGCACAGGCCTGAGAGCTGGCTGTCATTCGATTTACAAATAGAGTCAAAGCTATTTTTAAATTGTGTAATAAGCATACACAAAAACTAACCTTTCCTTAACTTTTTAAACACACTCCATAATGCCATATGTTGCCTCTTCTGACATCTGTGCGCACCAGACAGCTCTGCAGAAAATCCCTGAAGGGAAGGAGAGTGTGTAATTGGAAATCCAACTAGGTCCAGAAATATTCTCTATCGGGAAAAAAAAAAAGGATTTCCCACCATATATGTACCTGGCTTAGTATTTACTGGTTAATTACTTTTGGCAGCTCTCTGCTGTTCAGTAATGTACAATAATGAACTTAAGGAAATCACTTTTGCAACTAAAACTTTTGACCTCTTTACCAAGTTATTAAATATTCTTTCATCAATACCCTCATTACTCAGCATTTTCTTTGATCACGGATGGACAAAGCGGGAAATGGGGTTTCCACCACAGATCCATGGAAGACAAAACCTTAAAATATGTTTCTGCTTTGTGGTTTAATGTCACTTTTAAGCCAAGGAGCTCTTCAGTGAATTCGATCCATACAGAAAACACAAGTATTTCAAACAAAACAAAACAAAAAAACTTCCTTTGGTCCCTACATACTCCTTTAATTTTCTTCTCTCCTGCTTCCCCTTGCTTACAAATATCTCAATAAATAACAGTTTCATAAAAAACGTTTTGTTCCATTTAGACCACTGAGTATAAAGTAGGTCAAATGAAAACCCACTAAAAGTAAAGTAAATAAAACGGTACAATATAAACTAAATGTTAGGTTCTATACAAATGAAAAACCAATCAAGCCAGGCTCTGGGCTGCTAAATGTACATGGCATTTATTATGGCAGGGTCAGTCATCTGCAGCCCACAGGCCAAGTCTGGCCCATGCCTGTTTTTGTACAGTTCATGAACTAAAAATGGTTTTAAACAGCTGGGAAAAATAAAAAGAATAATATTTTGTGACACATGGAAATTATACGAACTCCAAATTCAGGGTCCATAGATAAATTTCTGTCGGTGCACGAGCACGCCCCTTTGGTATGGCTGCTTTCACGCTACAATGGCCAAGTAGCTGCAACCAAGACCACAGGCCAGCAAAACCTACCGTGTCGACCATTTGGCCCTTTATGGAAACAGTTTACCGACCCCTATGGTATGGTGCTCTTTTGGGGAAGACATTCTCCTTCCTCAAGGGATGAGGGGTAAGGTTGAAGGCCCACTCCAGTCAGAATCAAAGAGCCATCAATAGAGACACATGGCATTAAAAAAAAAAAAAAAAAAAAAAAGCTAAAACACACAGACACCTAGCCTCATGCCACAGGTTTGCGCTCAGGAGGGAGGCATCAGGGCTATGTCTGATGCTGGGAGATGCACGGTATAACATAGGTGACATTCCCAAGTGTTTACTGTGTGCCAGGCACCATGGTAAACGTCCTAAAGCAGTACACTACAAAATGAAAAAGAATAAAAATTTTTTTTAAAAAAAGGAAAAAGAAATGGGTGAAATTAATTCTATTAACATTTTATTTAATCCCATATATCTAAAATATTACCATAAAATTTGTAATCAATATAAAACAATTAGTGAGTTTTGCTGCATTTTTTGGCAGTGAAAGTATTCAAAATCCAGTGTGTATTTTTTTTTTTTTTTTTTTTTTTTTTTTTTTTTTTTTTGCTGTACGCGGGCCTCTCACTGCTGTGGCCTCTCCCGTTGCGGAGCACAGGCTCCGGACACACAGGCTCCGCGGCCATGGCTCGCGGGCCCAGCCGCTCCGCGGCATGTGGGATCTTCCGGGATCGGGGCACGAACCCGTGTCCCCTGCATCGGCAGGCGGACTCTCAACCACTGCGCCACCAGGGAAGCCCATCCAGTGTGTATTTTATACTCACGGCCCATCTTAAGATGTACGAGCCACATTTCAAGCGCTCACAAACCACACGTGGCTAGTGGTTACCATATTGGACAGCGCAGCTCTAAAGCACTGTCTCCTTTAATCCTCACAACAGTGTTCTGAGGTAGGGACTATTATTATCATCTGCTTTTATGCAGATGAAGAAACTGAGACTGGATGAGATGAACGACCTGCCCAAGGCCACATAGGTAGTAAGAAGTAGTGCTAAGGGCCCAGTTCCAATGTGGTTCCAGAGTCTCCCAAACTGTACAGGACAGACCCAGCTAATTCCTTCTAAAATATCAGTCCAAAGAAACCTCATACTCCCTCCTGTCACACTTCTGTAGCTTACTTCACCCTCATGTTGGTATCTGGACGCACCCACTCTTCCATATTTGCTCTTATCCATGATGTTATTGCCTCAAGCACCTCTGTAGCCCTCCAGGTGACCATCCCTCTTCAACCCAATAGGCTCATTTGCAGCATTCATTCCACACTCCCTGTTCCCATGCATGGCAGACACAGCTAATCCAACCACTATTTCCGTAAACCCAGACTTGACTTGAAACCATCAACACAGCACTCCAAGCCTCTACAATCAACTTGAGTTGGCACATGAAACGCAGTCTGCTTTGCTTCCTTGTGAGGAACATAAGGACAGGAAATTCGTGTGGTCACCACTTACGCCACCAATATTGTGCCATATACAATTTAGTGCCTGATGAATGTCTGGAGTTCGCAAAGTAGTAAATGCCCTGTCTTACCTCTATTCCTGAGGAGATTGAACACGTATTTCAGTGAAATTTAAATTTATAATACTAAATCATTTCTGCCAGCTACATTTTCATAAATGTAAACTCCTAACGTTGTCCTGCCAAAAGAAGCTACCAGGTGCTCTTAAAACACCTTCCTCCCTGTTTATTTCCAAGCGCTTTACCACTCTGGTTTTCAGATTTTAATTCATGATTCACTTCTTCAGAACTAAAGACCCACAGACCTGCCCACCACCTCCCTACTCCGCTACCTCCACCAAATCTTCTTTGATCAGTTTCACCCTCACTCTTGCAAAGGAAGAAAGTCAGGTCATGGGGTTTTCTTAAGGGGAGTGACGACTAGAAGGGACAGCGGACCACCACAGTCCCCAGTCCTCCAGTTCTGTCACTGCACCTTTGGTAGGAGGTCCTCTGAGCCCAGACCAAGATGTGATGAGTTACAACTCCACTTCCTATTCACACGTACAACCACAGTGATAACAAAATGCCTCTACCCCGTCCCCTCAAGCTTCAAGTGAGGCATACGTCCACCGTGAACAGCCCCTTTCTCCTCCCCGTTCTCCTGTGTGCCCTCCCCTGATGCCAATACGGGTGTCAGTCTTTGCATCCCAATAGCCCACAATCCAGCAGGGACCCAGGTTAGTGCAGCACCAGGGAATAGCTCCAATTCTGTTTCTTTCCCCAGTGAGCCACTACTTTTAACGTTTATCCCCACTTCCTACAAAGAGACGACAGATCTGCACAATTTAGAGGAAACTATAGCAAGGTTTTCTAAAATCATATTTCCATTTTATTCATCTCAACTTCAGACTTCAAAATGTTTCTTTCTCTTCTGTTTCTTCTTACATCAGAGGAAAAAGTACTTTTTAACGATAATCCACTCACCCGTGCTCTCAATCCTGATTCTCTTTTTACCCTGAATTATCCACCCCTCCCCTTTGCATCAACCCTTTTACCTCTCTACTGTGTTTTTTAAGAGACAATCCGCCTCTCTCCTCTCAACCGTGAAACTTCCACAGAGTGGTCTACTGCAAAGGTGATATTTGAATCACAACCTGAAGCAGCTGAGTCGTGAAGACATCTGGCAGAGAGCATTAGAGGTGGAGAGATGAGTCAATGCAAAGGCCCTGAGACAGGAGCATGCCTGGTGTGGTGTAGGACCTGCAGGAAGTCCAGACAGGCTGGGGAGGGAGGTGGGAGTCGTGTGAAACGAGATCAAAGGGAGCTGGATTGCGTAGGGTTCACAGGCCATCGGAAGGCCATTGGCTGATACTGAGATGGGGAGGGACAAAATCTGGCCTGTTTTCTGGCCATTGGATTGAGAATAGACTATAGAGCCATAAGTGTAAGGAGGAAAAAAAAAAAAAAAAAAGATAACCTAGGAGGCTACTGTAGTCATTTTTTTAAAAAAGAGTGGTCTGGGCTTCCCTGGTGGTGCAGTGGTTGGGAGTCCGCCTGCCGATGCAGGGGACGTGGGTTCGTGCCCCGGTCCAGGAAGATCCCATGTGCCGCGGAGCGGCTGGGCCCGTGAGCCATGGCCACTAAGCCTGCACGTCCGGAGCCTGTGCTCCGCAATGGGAGAGACCGTGTACCGCAAAAATAAATAAATAAATAAATAAACAAACCATTCCATTGAGGACCTCCAATGCCCTTTTTCCTGTCCTCCTCTTCTCTTCTCTGACCTTCTGGGACACTTCATACTGTTAAGACCTAACTTCTTGGTCTTCTTCCTTCCCTTGGCTTCTGAGACATCTCAGCATCTCCAATCCATCCCCCTGTTTTGGCTGCTCACGGGCCAGGAGCTTCACTGACTTCTTTCCCTCCTCCCAAGCTCCTGTCACCAGGCTTGTTCTGTCCACAAGCGCTGCCTCCTGTACATCCCATGCCTTCCCACCGAGACTTCGAATACTGTCTGCCTCTATGAAAACGACGCCTTCAACTCTACCCCTAGTTACCATTTCAAACTTATCTGCTGCGTACCTCCACCTGGGTGTCTCCCCACACTTACATCTAAAGCTGAATGTAACATCTTTTCAGAAAACACACACACACACACATACACACACACACACACACACACGACGCTCTGTCACACCTGCCACTCCCAGCCCTGGGCTCCTTCCTCGGGCACACCCTTCCCTTCTCTCATACGTGAAGTAACTGTTCCCACAAAATGCCAAATACATCAGCAGAGGTGGGACGCTCATGAATGGACATCTGTACAGCTCTGGGTGTAAAAGGTAACAGTGCCAGGCACAGGGTCACACAAAAGAAGCACTATTTACCAACCACAGTGAAGTTTCGACACAAACAAGAAATAAAAGCTCTCCAGCCTCTGCACTTTTAATATTATACTTATCCCTGTGCAACCTCTGAACCTTCTCTAATGCCTTCCTTCCTCTTCTGTCCCGCCCCCCATTCATTCATGTGTCACATACCGCAAATAATCAATAAGTAATAAATTAATGGGGGGAAACGTCATCCGGGAAACAAGGAGTTCCAGCATTGTAAACGCTTCTTAACAACAGAATGGATCACACAGCAACCCCGCCCAGATTCTTACAGGACCTGATTTCTCCTCCCACCACAAGCCCTCAGTGACTCATTCCCCCGTTAGAACAGCAGCAGCACATGTTTAGCTTGGAGTTTAAAGCATCAGTCTGTTCACTTTCAACGTCACTCCATCACCGATTGATAATCAAACCCCGAGACCTGTTTCTCCACTGCTTTAGATTAACACCAACGTTTAGGGCTAGGGGTCACTTGAAAGGCAAATACAGAAATCTGGGCGGGACCTTCAGCTGCCTGGAATCATCAAAGCCTTGCAAAGGCTTGCCTCTCACCCTCAGGCTTTCAGTACTCTGGTCGGAACAATCCATGAGAATCCTTCTAACTGGAGGGCAGTTGGTCTCACTTTAACGCAGCTGAGAATCCCTTGTGATGACTGCTTAAAATAAAGTCTAGATTCCCAGACCTTACCCACGTCTTGAGAGGGTGACCATGAATCTGCATTTTGAATAAGTATGACTCACATTTTGAGAAACACAGCAACAGAATTTAGTTTTAGAAAAGATCTGAGGTGCCCGGCCCCACTCCCACCCCTTGCAGGACCATTCGTCCGTCAGGAGCAACTCCACCTTGAGCTGAAATAAGAAACTGGCACAAAAATGCAGGTAAGCATTTCTAAAGTCCTTAGTTAGCCTTATTTTCTTCCGTATCAGATAAAGCAACATTCCCAAACATACCCTAAGTCTCACACAGAGTTCCCCATATGTTCGCAGAGTTTCCTAGAGTATAATGGAAGTAGCATTCGGCTGCAAATGTGGGTGCCTGTGATCTGTTTCCAGCTCGACCACCAAAAGGCGTTTCACCCTGGGCAAGTCACCAGACACCACCCCTCAGTCTCCTCAGCCATAAACTAGGTGATTGATTTGGCTTATCTCTGAGACCCCGTCCAGCTCCAAAATTCTACGAAGCCCAAAGTAAATTAGGAGGAGAGTTGGCATTGCAACTTGCAATTCTTAGATCCAGATTAGATCTCATGAGGTCCAGCTCTGAACTACCACAAGCAAACGAGAAAATGATTTTCAAGGAAGACTGATACCCCACTGCATCAATATCCCAAAGTAAAGCAAATGAAAAATATTTCATGCTCTTCCAGGCAGTGGAAAACCTTCAACTTCAGAATCATCAGCACCAACAGAACCAACTTCACATTCAGGCTATACCATTTAATGTGTTATCCCAGGAAAACTATTCTCTCTTAGCCCTCGTTTTCTCATCTCTAAAATGAAAATAATAGTGCCTTCCTCCAAGGGTTATTGAAGTTAAAAATTGTGCATAAAGTCCCTGGCACTGTAAGGAAACTCAGTATTTAATATGTTACGTTCCTTCCCATCCCCTCCTAGTGAGGTAGAGTCCCCAGTTTTATAGACTTTATAGACTCTTTTATAGAGTCCCCAGTTCAAGGTCATCCCAACAGGTGACTAAGAATCGCCTCTGACATAACTGCTGCCATCACCTTCTAATGACAATAGGTACCAATGTCTTGAGTAAGTCCTACGTGTTTAAGTGCTTTCAACGTTACCTCATTTCACCCTCACATTAACCGTATAATTGTACGAGGCGGAAACCACTGCTCTTCAGATGATTAAACTGAAGCCTGGTGAGAAGGTGACAGCCCACAGACACACAACCACGGATGGAAGGACATCAGGTAGCCTGGCTTCAGAGCCCACGCTCATCGTGACTACACTCTGGTCCTTTATCCTCAGGTCCCACCTTCTTACTAATATATATTACACACAGTACCAAAGACATGTGAAAGAAGAACCCACACCCTTTAAAAATAACTCTCGTGTCACTGCAAGTTCAAAATGAGCTCTACTGGCACAGTTGCCCGTGCAAACCTTCCCTGGGAGACCTGCACACATAACATACTGATTCATCTACGCTCATAAGAACCAGGTTACTGATTTTGATGTACAAGCCATGAAATGTACGCTCAGGAGCTTTGTTTCCACCAGAAAGCCATCCAAACTGAATCGGATGAGTTTTTTAAGTTCTTCAGCTAATAGTTCAAAGTATAAAATATTGACTTCCCATCCTTACTGAATCAAGATAGAAAATAAAGTACCCCATAGTCAATGGGAGAGAGATAAAAAGACAATAAAGACAAAGAAGAATGTTTCATTCTTAAAGAACAGAAGGTAAACACCCCATTAGCTCTCCAAGATTTTAGGGCAAGAAGAAAAGGCAAGTTACTAAAGGATACAGACATACACATAGAGTTCACCTCACCCAAACCCTGCAGTGGGAAGACGGAAGCAGGCTCGGCGCCATAAATAAAGAAGCAGAGCCTCCAGGCCAGGAGACGCCCTGCCCTGCACCCAAGTTTGCAGCTGAGATTTTCTGTTTAGGTTTTTCCTTTTTTCTTTTTTTTTTTTTTTTTTTGCCAGGGGTGGGGGGGGGATTTTATTTTTTTTATATTATATTGAAATGCAAATCAAAACTACAATGAGGTATCACCTCACACCAGTCAGAATGGCCATCATCAAAAAATATATTGAAGTATTGTTGATTAACAATGCTGTGTTAGTTTCAGGTGTACAGCAAAGTGATTCAGTTATACATATACAGGTATCTATTCTTTTTCAAATTCTTTCCCCACTTAAGTTATTACAGAATGTTGAGCAGAGTTCCCTGTGCTATCAAAAAGTCTACAAGCAAGAAATGCTGGAGAGGGTGTGGAGAAAAGGAAACCTTCCTACACTGCTGGTGGGAATGTAAATTGGTGCAGCCACTATGGAGAACAGTACGGAGCTTCCTTAGGTTTTTATCTTCTATCAGGTAGATGTGAAACCAGCAACAATGAATTCATTAGTGGAGGAAAGGGGTGTATTCTTTATTATTTGAAGTAAATTTCATTCAGGAAAAACAATGCAAGTTTACAAATGAACATTTCAAATTGTCAAAAGAGATCGGGAAATAAAGCAGAAATTATGGTTTCCAGGATATCAGAAAATAATTCAATTCCTTCACACGCTTTAAAAGATGAGAAGATAGTTCTCATTTATGACCTGTGAATTCAAATGTTCTTCGCTTTTTTTCTTGATTTGGCATGGAACTCCAGGGCACCATCACAGTAAAGGAAGAGATAAAAGCCAGGAAGGTAAGAAATAAGGGGACAGATTCACTGTGCAACCAACAGACCGTCTGACTTGACTCCAAACGCCAATAGGTGCTCCATCTTCTCTGGTAATTACTACCTGCTGAATTTTATCAATTATATTTACTTAACTAACTCTTTTGTACAACAGAAGATAAGGTTAGGAACCTAGTTCTATTCACCATAGAGGACGATGATAGTGGAGTTCATGACAAGTGCACTTCAATATCTGAATGTCACCACGAAAAACGCATTAATACACCCTTAGAGAACTCCTCAAAGTTTATTAGAAACACTTTTTCTCAAGGGCTATTGCTCACCCCAAAATAAATAAATAAAAATAACTGATCCCCAATAAATATAAAATTAATATATTTAAAAATGAATAAACTAGCTATCATGTAATCCATGCTACTGGCCTCAAGGATGGAAATGTAAACAAAATATTTCCCATATCTGCCAAACAAATAAATGAACTTTTCCTTGAGGACAAGCCATCTTTTCTGCCTTTATTAAGGTATATGCTGCAATTCTAATGCTTTAGCTATTACTGTTTCTGACACAAATTAAGCTAGAAATGCATTCTGGTTATGGTGAAACACCGCCCTGCCCCAGGAATTTCTAAGAACAGCAGGACTGCTAGAAACAGCCACTCAGAAACAATCCCCCTCCTTACCCAGCTCTGCTAGCAGGCAGAGCTTTATTAAAACCAATCTTTCCTTGGCAGGACCTCTTGGAGTCCATCATAAGAAAATGATGAAATAATCAGACCTAAAATGTATTTACTTGCTTGTGTTTATGTGGCAAGGAAAAAATGAACCCTAGGAAGATCCAGACCCCACTAATTTAGAAAGTCCTCCTTTATCTACATATTGTTACACCTGGAGAAATCAGATAAAGCAAAGGATGTAGCGACAGGGAGGGAGAAATGTCTTGGTCCTTAAGTCCTAACTTTACAGGAAGCATCTGCTCTGAGAACAATGACTCACAGCCCCTGATAACAAAGTTAACATTCTCCTTTGAAAGAGGGAGAAGGGTTGCAATGGTATTTTCAATGAAACTGTATGTCAACTGCGTCCAAAACAGCCCCTGAAAGTAGTGCATTTTCGCTCTTTCTTTTTCAAAGATCCATTAAGCTCCCAGGATAGTGTTGTCCGACCCACTTTAGCCTTACCCAAAAGCATGACAAACTTTCCTCCCAAAGGAAAAATCTAAAAGTTTAAAACCAAGCCACAGTAACAAGCACCTCAGTGTTCGTGCTATTTGCAGAAAAAAAGAAACAAGACTGACGAAGGAGACTGCAGAAAAGACAACGTAGGAGAAATTGTAGAATAAGCACACACCAATGTCCGAGCAAAGCCCAAATATTTATCAAGATCATCCTTGTTATTCTGGACCTTTGCATTGTAGTAAAACTGTCACACTAGTAGAGCCAAAATGATAAATTCTTAATGAATAAATAATGAACGTGGAACTACCTTAAGTGTTGTCTACTGTGACTTAGTATTTCAATATTGTCTTTAGCCATTATCACAAGACCAAGATTCATTCATTTTCAGAATAAATAGTTCAATAATAAAAGCAAGAGATGTGCCCCCATGTAAAAAGGAAACGATGCTTCCTGCATCTTCTTCTTCAATAGTATTCCTATTTACAATATTAACAGCTACTGTTTACTGAGTGCCTAATAGGTACTAGATACTGATCTAACTTTATAACTGCCCTGGGAAGTACATTATCCCCACTTTATAGATGAGGAAGTTGAGGCTCAGAGCATTTAAGTAACCGGCCCAAGATCACACAGGTAGTACTAAGACTCAATCTCAGATCTTAAGTGCTAACTGCATTGCTTCTCCAGGGAAACAAGGCCTCCCGCTTTCCTGACACTACTCCTGTGAAAGACAAAGTGGCCTGGCCCCTGCACACTTCACCTCTTCCTGACTCCGAACTTACCCACCCAGTCAGTCAACTTCCCAATGGAGAAAGAACCTCGATGTAGATAAACTTTGATTTTATCTCATTTCATGATGGTGTTAATTTCTCTATGCTGGTGAAGGATAAACATTTATACAATGAGCTACTGTGGAATCTCACTCCCCCTTCATTTTGTGCCCTTAAATGATTCTTTTAAAAGATAACTCAACATTATAGGAAGGTATGCCTCAATTTCTGGCCTCTGACTAAACATCTACACATGCTTCTAGTTAACAGTGTTTACAGCTGGGTGGTAGGATTACAGGTAGAATTTTGGTTTATTCCCTTTACTTCCAGTATTTGCCAGGTTGCTAGCACTGAGTATACATTACTCTTTCAATTAGAAAAAGTTAAGTGTTCATTTTAATGTGAAAGAAAGCTTACCTATTTAACCATTTACCCCCCAAATTAGTCTGCCCTTAGTATTGAAAAAGAAGACATTCACTGACCCAATTTAATCCTGGGCCTGGCTAGAACCCAAATTTAAAACAAGATATGTGGGTTCTTTTACAAATGGCTCCGACTTCTTTTACATTATTTTTCTTTTTTTTCCTGCTACTTAAAAAACTGAAAAATATTCCATAAAACTAGATTTTAACTTTAGTTCTTCTTTTCCTACCCACAGGCCTACTTAGTAAAATCCTCTGCATCCAATAAATATGGTCACACCTGGTTTGCATAAACCATACATAAATATGGTTTTGTGTCAGACTGTTAACTATGCCCATTTCCTCTTCTGGGCACACACTGTCCTACATGCCCAGCCTCCTGTGCAGCTAAACGTGGCCATCAGAGGAGGGAGGAATGATATGAGCCACACCCAGGCCTGGCCCATAAAGACCTCCCACAGGAGACACTCCACGCGCTTCCCCTGCAGATTGGAAGCCACATACTGGTGACCACAGAGCCACAAAGGGGAAGGAACCCGGGCCTCACGATCTCCACCTGGAAGAGCATCCCAGGAACATCATTTTGGACTCCACATGAGTAAGAAATAAAAGTGTATTGTGTAAGCCACTGAAAATGGGGGGCTTCTCCACTACGTTACATAGCACGTGGCTTTATTAACATACTCCAATTATTACTGCAGATGGGTAAGACTCTGCTGTTATCTTACCTTTTTCAAAGACTCCTTCTGCTTCCAGGACAGAGACGGCAAGGTTCGCTGCTATCTTGACCAGCTCCGCCTTCACAGTGACCTGTGAGGGGCTGTGTTCCAGAAGCTCCACCCCAATGGTCACATTTCCTCCCGGCCTGATGATCCCAGGGGCTGTCACCAGAAACCTGGGCCTAAAGAGTTTCCAACAGCAAGGGAAAAACAAAGTTTCTTACCCTCACATCTCCATTCTTTTGAGATCCTCAAACTTCATAGAGAGTGAGATAGACTCCCTAGACTGTGCCAGGTGCAACTGTTCCAATTAATATTGCCTCACTGCTCCATTTAGCAACTGCACTGAAATGCTATTGAAACAACAATAATCCCCATAAATCCATTCTTTATCCAGTTTTATTGAGATATAATTGATTTGACTTTCATGCATCATGAGACGATTATCACAATAAGTTTAGTGAACATTCATCTCATATAGATACGAAATTAAAGAAATAGAAAAAATACATATTTTTCCTTGTGGTCAGGACTCTAAGGATTTACTCTCTTCATAACTTTCATATATAACATACAGCAGTGTTAATTATATTTATCATGTTTTATTGATACGTTCCCATAAATCAATTTTAATGCGGTAATCCATGCACTGTTAGAGGACCGGCCTGTGTTATTATTTCCATTTTATAAACCACAAATAGCACAGGATGGCTTACACTGGGACACGCAGAAGTTACTGGCAAAGTATCATACAAGCCTCTAAACTTCTCCTTTACAGAAGACATCATCCCAGCATAATTTTTTTTTTCTTGGCTTAAAGACACACACACACACACACACACACACACACACACACACGGATTTTGCTTGTTTCTTACTGAAACCTTTATGTTTGGGCATCTACCCAAGAAAACATCATCTAATCAACACCACTGATTAAAATATACCATCTGAAATTAAACTATCAGTGGTGACATTTCCAGGTAGAGCAAAGCATAAAAATCGCTAAAACAGCATTTTCCCTGCCCAAGCTACGGATTAGGGCTCAAGGGCAAAAACCTCTGGGGGGAAGCCGGGGAGTGCTTTCCACTACTTAGGTGTCTCACTCGTTATCTTCCCACGAAGTCTGCACCTAAACCCATACTTCAGCTACCTCGGTCACACCTTGTCATTGCCAAAGTTGAAGCATCTTGTTTAGAAAAAAAAAAAAAATATATATATATATATATATATATATATATATATATATATATGTCTTTAAAAGAAGGCGGCACATTATTTGGGGGTAAAAAGTTGAGAAGCACGCAGAGGCAACGTGGTCTAAAAATGAAATGCTGTCTTTAGAAAGCAGTTACGGCCAGAGACGCTTAAACAGCCTCGCGGGTGGAGAGAGCAACTGTCCCGCGAAGAACCGAGGGGAAGCGCCGCATGATCACATCTCCAGGCCGGGGTCCGGCTGGGGATCGCCGCCGCCCCGCGCCCGCCGCCCCGCGCCCGCCGTCCCGCGCTCCTACCCGGGGGCGGCGGCCAGCGCCGCGCTCCACACGCAGAAGAGGCCGGCGGCGGTCCCGAGCCGCGGGCCCCGCATCTCGGCGGCGTCTGCCCGGCGACCGCGGGCTCCGGAGGAAATTCGCGGGCAGCGCGGGGTGTGGCCTTCCACCTCCTCCCGGATTTTCCCGACTCCAGGCTTAGCAGTTTGCACTGGGCGCGCCTGCGAACGGAGCGAGGGCTCTACATTGAGCCGGGACGCGGCGGCTCCACCCCTCCCGCCGCATCGCAATGGCGCTGCTCGGCGCCCCGGGCAGCACCGCAAACCCCGGGCGGCAACCCTGCTGCCCTGGCCACCCGGCTCCTCGGGCTGTTTATGCTACCGCTGCACCGCCCGTGCCCGGGGTGCATGAACAGGCCCATCCTTGTACGGAGACATTCATAGCAACCTTGTGAGGTGGAAAAAAATCAGTCATTGTCCTCCAGACGATGAGTCAGAATTTTAGAGAAACGGCAAACGCGCGCACACACACGCCAAACAGGGGTGTATTTTCTGGTAGTTGTTCAATATATACGAATGAATAGGCACAAGAGAAAAACTTCTTTCCCTTGAAACAAAAACTCGAGTATATCGTTTGCCTTTCCAGGAAAATGTGGTTTCTCCGTTTAAGAAAAGAAGAGGAATGGACTTCCCTGGGGGCGCAGTGGTTGAGAGTCCGCCTGCCGATGCAGGGGACACGGGTTCGTGCCCCGGTCCGGGAGGATCCCACGTGCCGCGGAGCGGCTGGGCCCGTGAGCCATGGCCGCTGAGCCTGCGCGTTCAGAGCCTGTGCTCCGCAACGGGAGAGGCCACGACAGTGAGAGGCCCGCATACCGCAAAAAAAAAAAAAAGAGGAAGAACATTCTGGCACATGCCTAAGTTAGGTGTTGCTCCTCAGAACTCTGAGAAACGACTATGGAGGGAGATGCTTTATACTGTGGGCTATCACTAAGCACTTCTGCTACAGAAGGTATTCATTAGCACTGTGAAGCCTGGAGCAATTTGTGTAAACACGTTAGAATTCGGGTGGCTCTCCTATCCTTAGGAAGACCAGTGGCCCAGGGTGCCCAGCAGTTGCTGAGCTCCAGCTCCTGCGTCCTGGCTTGTCTGTAGCTGCTTCCCCGCTGCTTGGTGCCGTCACCATGTTCAGGTGACTCAGGTTTCACCATGGCTACACCATAAAAGCAGGGAACTGCCAGCAACTGTTGGAAAACAGGCACATGGAGAAAAGTTTTGGATGGTCACATTTTAATACGGGGCAAAATGCAAAAAGAAGAGAGGTCAGCCAAGGGTGTCTCCTCACCAAGCTATGCGCTAAATAAGGGGGAAAGTAGCACCTAGACCAACTGTGGTTTTGGAGTCCAGGAGCTTGCTTTCCTCCCTTTCCTGTTCCACCCTTTTTCACCCTGCTGAACAGCTAGCAGACGTCCCTATGTCCTCCTGTCTCCTCCGCACTCCTATCTTTAGTGGCCGACTTCCTGTGCAGGCAGGGCTTGGGTCAAGTGAAAAGGGTCCAAGTGGGTCCTTGGGTACATATCCTGTGTCCCTGACACAGCTGTTACTGCCTGTCTGGTCTCCTCACCTCTATTGTTCAGGGTCAAGTGTGGGCTCTGTCAAAGTCTAAATCAGTGCTTCTCCAACTCTAATGTGTATGAGAATCACAGTGAAATGCAGGTGCTGATTCAGCAGGTCCAGGAGAGGGACTGAAATTCTGCCTCATTTCAACATACTGTGGGCCGCAGAGGGTCTACAGGTAAACTCTCTCTTTGATGAGAAAAGGAAGTTGGAAACCTGGAGAAAATTCTTTCCAAGCTTCACTTCGTCAGATGGATCAATAAATTCAGGTTTATTCTAGAGGCATGAAAATGTAAAAAGCACTCCAAAAGATTAGTTGATAATGTTGCATTCCAAGAGGTCTTCTAGAAAGGTTTAGAACCACCTAGTTGTTTTGTAAAATGACATCTGTGCAGATTTTAAATGGATGCAGCCTCCCTGTTTATGCCTTCCTTCTCGCGATACACAAGAAAAGCTTAACCACGCAGAAATTTGGCCATGTGGATTTGCACAGAGATGAGGCACAGAGTAGCTACTCAGTAAAACTGCTTAAAAGGATTAATAAAAAATGTTCTTCTTAGTTTTTTTTAAGTAAGAAAAACTTAAAGTTGTCTGATAGTAACAATAAGAGATGGGGTTAAATAAAGTATGGGATGCCTATGCAACAGAATACTGTGAAGCAATTTAAAATTATGTTCTTGAATCGGAAACTTTATTATTTTGTTTGTTTTGGAGACTGTTTAATTATCTAAAGATAAATATTCCTGATATGCTGTTGGGGGGAGTCTTTTATAAAACAGAATTTAAATGATTCCATTTTTATAAAAATAAATTGTGTTTATGTATCCATATACATTATAGATATATGCATTGAAGGAAAACTTGAAGGGTATTCAGCAAAATGTTATCAGTATCCAGGTAATTACCTGGATTTGCCAAGTTTTCTACAATGAACATATATATAATAATTTTTCTTTTAAAAATAAAACAATAAAAATGATATTGTTTTAGCAAGTAGTCTTTAAGGGAGCATCTTAGAAACTCTTTGGAATAAAATTCATGAGTTTTGATACAAAAAAATTATATATGTTCCCCCTATGAAAACTGAATGGCCTTTGGCATAAGAACCCTACACTGTTCCCGTGTCCCTTCTGGACATGTCTTAGGGTGTGGTTCATTGAGAAAAGTAGAATCTGTAGGAGACAGATCCTATGAGATTGTGGGAGCAGCCATTGACTCTGCACCTAGTGCTGAGTCTAAGTCACTCTAAGACAGCCAGGGCAGAAAAGCTACGTGTGGACCAGAACAAGGAAGCATGAGGGCAAGCTGGAACCCATGTCTCTATTAACACCTCCAACTCGGACGTCATGGGCAACCTGCAGAAGAAGCCGGCTACATATGTACTTAGCCCAGAATTCAGAAAAGCTCAAGGAGGAGATCCCCTGAGAACTGGAGGGGCTACGGTACCCACTGCCGCCCCACACCCACAAGTCCACTAACACAGCAGCAGCAATCTGGGCTAGTGGCCAATGCCTAGAGCCCTGCACTGACCTTCAGAGAGTGAAAAATATGACTTCGGCTTCACTGCTGGCTTCCAAATTTATATAAAGTATCTCTTGTGGCCAACACCAACTCATAACCATACAGGGAGGGGAATTCTAGGAAATTTAGCTTCATCTTAGATAAGTCAGCACAGTACAAAGCTACCAAAGTCCATGCCTCATTAACTAGGCCTCTGTATAGACCCCTTTTAACCATACTTAACGTCAACAAAAAACAGAAAAATCATGCTTTCCCCAACATGAAGCAATTATCCCTCATCTAATGGAAAACAAACTTACCCTCTCTGCAAAGGAGTATACAAAATCCCTCAAGGATCTTTGAATGTTATTCGTGCCTCATGTCCACTCTCTATTCTCAGATCAGTGAGGCTGGTTTGGGGAGAAGCACTGAGAGAAACAGTACTTACTGATTTACAGCATCCATATCCTCAGGTCTGTTGTTTGATTTTTTACACAAACTGTATAAAATTTCAGAAATATTATGTATGAAATGAACGTCTACTTAAATTTATCATCTATTTGAGACCAATTTAGACAGACTCCTGCACAGAACACCAGAATCTTTTTTACCCAGAGCAGAGGAGGAAACCCCTGTCCACCGGAAGACAAGGAATGGTACTGAAATTAACTAGGAATAATAATAACAAGGCTTGTCCTTAACTTTCTGTATGAGTGTCCAAAATTTAAAATTAGAATTCTCTGTCCAACCAAATTATCAAACAAGAATGAAGATAGAATTAAAATGTTTTCAGAAATGGAATGGCTCAGAAACTTTGCCTGCAAGAAACTCTTTTTAGGAAGTTACTTTTGGAGGACGTATTTAGCAAACAAATGAAGTAATCCAAGAAAAAGGAAGACATGAGATTCAGGAAAAAGTATATATAACCCCAGAGAGCAATGAAGACAGAAGTTCCAACAGGAAGAATTCCAGGAATAAGGCCTCAAGGGGAAAAAAGGACCTTAGTAAAAAGATAAATGTGATGGAAAACTGGGGGAGAAAATGGAGACTATGGTAATATAAAATTGTGTAATGAAGGGAAGGAAATTTAGAAACTCTACAGAAAAGAAAAAAAATAGATAAAAAAGGGACTTCCTTGGTGGTGCAGTGGTTAAGAATCCGCCTGCCAATGCAGGGGACATGGGTTCGAGCCCTGGTCTGGGAAGATCCCACATGCTGCAGAGCAGCTGAGCCCATGTGCCACAACTACTGAGCCTGCTCTCTAGAGCCCACAAGCCACAACTACTGAGCCTGCGCTCCAGAGCCCATGACCCACAGCTACTGAAGCCCACGTGCCACAACTACTGAAGCCCGCGCACCTAGAGCCCGTGCTCCACAACGAGAGAAGCCACCGCAATGAGAAGCCCGCACACCATAATGAAGAGTATCCCCCGCTCGCCGCAACTAGAAAAAGCCTGCGGGCAGCAACGAAGACCCAACACAGCCAACAGTAAATAAATAAACAAATGTTTTTTTCAAAATAGATAAAAATGGAAGTGTAACCATAATTCATTAGTTGGCTCTGTAGTGAACAATAATTATATAATGTTGACGTAAGCATGGTTTACTTATTTATAACTTATAGAATCAATCTCGTTAAAGGGAAAATATTAAACTCTATCCTGTCTTTCCTACATGAACTGTATCACTGGTAAGCAAAGAGTAGATATGGGGAAATTTCTCTTCTTAGAAGTTTTCCAGCTAGTAAAATGTAAAATAAATGTTAGAAGCAGAATAGCACCGTATCACAACCCTTGGTGAATTAATAGATCTAGACCAGTGCTGTCCAATAGAACTTTCTGTAAGGATGGAAATGTTCCATATCCACCCTAATACAGTAGCCATGAGCAACATGAGGCTGTTGAGTACTGGACATGTGGTCAGTACATCCGAGACACTGAATTTTTTATTTTATTTCGTTTGAATTAACTTAAATTTAAATAGCAACATGTGACTACCATATTGGATCATGCAGACCGAAACAATGATCATAAAGGACTGCTAGGAAACATACAGATACTCTAAGTCTCCTTTGTGAAGAACCCAGAGCCACCTAAATGGTCTTGTCAAAAGACTGAACCTGAATCTGATTCAAATTTGCAAGGAAATACAGTATAGGGAGCATATTAAATACCACAGGGATGTATTAGCAAAATCTAGACTGTGGAATACTTTATCAAACAATCAAATTTCTTCAACAACTAAATTGCAAGGAAAATAAAGAGAATTGAAAGAAACTACAGGTATTTTTTCTTTAAATTGGAGTATAATTGCTTTACAGTGTTGTGTTAGTTTCTGCTGTACAACGAAGTGAATCAGCTATATGTACACATATATCCCCTCCCTCTTGGACCTCCCTCCCACCTCACACCCTACCCCACCCATCTATGTCATCACAGAGGACCAAGCTGAGCTCCCTGTGCTATACAGCTGGTCCCCACTAGATGTGGATTTTACACATGGGAGTGTATATGTGTCAATCCTGATCCCCCAATTCATCCCAACCTCCCTTCACCCCTTGTATCTACACATCCATTTTCTACATCTCCATCTCTATTCCTGCCTTACAAATAGGTTCATCTCCACCATTTTTCTAGATTCCACATATATGTGTTAATATATGATATTTGTTTTCTTCTTTCTGACCTACTTCACTGTGTATGACAGACTCTGGGTCCACCCACATCTCTACAAATGACCAAATTTCTTTCCTTTTTATGGCTGAGTAATATTCCATTGTATATATGTGCCACATCTTCTTTATCCATTCATCTGTCGATGGACATTGAGGTCATTTCCATAACCTGGCTATTGTAAATAGAGCTGCAATGAACATTTTGGTACATGACTCTTTTTGAATTATGGTTTTCTCTGGGTATATGCCCACTAGTGGGATTGCTGGGTCATATGGTTGTTCTATTTTTAGTTTTTTAAGGAGACTCCATACTGTTCTCCACAGTGGCTGTATCAGTTTACATTCCCACAAACAGTGCAAGAGGGTTCCCTTAGCCCCACACCCTCTCCAGCTTTATTGTTTCTAGATTTTGTGATAATGGCCATTCTGACCAGTATGAGGTGATACCTCATTGTAGTTTTGATTTTCATTTCTCTAATAATTAGTGGTGTTGAGCATCTTTTCCTGTGCCTCTTGATCATATGTATGTCTTCTTTGGAAAAATGTGTATTTAGGTCTTCTGCCCATTTTTGAATTGTGTTGTTTGTTTTTTGATATTGAGGTGCATGAGCTGCTTGTATATTTTAGAGATTAATCCTTTGTCAGTTGCTTTGCTTTGTCAGTTTGCAAATATTTTCTCCCATTCTGGGGGCTTTCTTTTCATCTTGTTTATGGTCTCCTTTGCTGTGCAAAAGCTTTTAAGCTTCATTAGGTCCCATTTGTTTATTTTTGTTTTTATTTCCATTTCTCTAGGAGGTGGGTCAAAAAGGATCTTGCTGTGATTTATGTCATAGTATGTTCTGCCTGTGTTTTCCTCTAAGAGTTCTATACTGTCTGGCCTTACATTTAGGTCTTTAATCCATTTTGAGTTTATTTTTTGTGTATGGTGTGAGGGAGTGTTCTAATTTCATTCTTTTACATGTAGCTATACAGTTTTCCCAGGACCACTTATTGAAGAGACAGTCTTTTCTCCATTTTATATTCTTGCCTCCTTTGTCATAGATTAGATTACCATAGATGTGTGGGTTTATCTCTGGGCTTTCTATCCTGTTCCATTGATCTATATTTCTGTTTCCAGTACCATATTATCTTGATTACTGTAGCATTGTAGTACAGTATGAAGTCTGGGAGCCAGATTCCTCCAGCTCTGTTTTTTTCTTTCCCAAGATTGCTTTGGCTATTCGGGCTATTTTGTGTTTCCATACAAACTATAAAATTTTTGTTCTAATTCTGTGAAAAATGCCATTGGTAATTTGATAGGGATTGCGTTGAATCTGTAGATTGCTTTGGGTAATATAGTCATTTTCACAATATTTATTCTTCCAATCCAACAACACAGTATAACTCTCCATCTAATTGTGTCATCTTTGATTTCTTTCATCAGTGTTTTATAATTTTCTGAGTACAGGTCTTTTTCTTGATGAGTCTGGCTAAAGGTTTACCAATTTTGTTTATCTTCTCAAAGAACTAACTTTTAGTTGTATTGATCTTTGTTATTGTTTTCTTCATTTCTATTTCATTTATTTCTGTTCTGATCTTTATGACTTCTATTCTTCCACTAACTTTGGGTTTCCATTGTTGTTCTTCTTCTTTCTCTAGTTGCTTTAGGTATAATGTTAGATTGTTTATTTGAGACTTTTCTTGTTTCTTGAGGTGAGATTGAATTGCTATAAACTCCCCTCTTAGAACTGCTTTTGTTGTGTCTCATAGGTTTTGGGTTGTTGTGTTTTCACTGTCATTTGTTTCTATGTATTTCTTTATTTCCTGTTTGATTTCTTGAGTGATTTCTTGGTTATTTAGTAGTGCACTGTTGAGTGTCCACGTGTTTGTGTTTTTTACAGTTCTTTTCCTGTAATGGATTTCTAATCTCATAGTGTTGTTGTTGGAAAAGTTGCTTGATATGATTTCAATTTTCTTAAATTTTCCAAGGCTTGATCTGTGACCCAGGATGTGATCTATCCAGGAGAATATTCCGTGTGCACCTGAGAAAAAAGTGTATTCTCCTGCTTTCTGGTAGAATGTCCTATAAATATCAATTAAGTCTACCTGGTCTATTGTGTCATTTAAAGCTTGTGTTTCCATATTTATTTTCTGTCTAGATGATCTGTCCATTGGTGTAAGTGGGATGTTAAAGTCCCCCACTATTATTGTGTTACTGTCAGTTTCCCCTTTTATGGCTGTTAGCATTTGCCTTATGTATTGAGGTGCTCCTATGTTGGTTGCATATATATTTATAATTGTTATTTCTTCTTCTTGGATTGATCCCTTGATCATTATACAGTGTTCCTCCTTGTCTCTTGTAACATTCTTTATTTTAAAGTCTATTTTATCTGATATGACTATTGCTACTCCAGATTTCTTTTGATTTCTATTTGCATGGAATATCTTTTTCCACCCCCTCACTTTCAGTCTGTATGCATCCCTAGGTCTGAAGTGGGTCTCTTGTTGACAGCATATATACAGGTCTTATTTTTGTATCCATTCAGCCAGTCTGTGTCTTTTGGTTGGAGCATTTAATCCATTTACATTCAAGTTGATTATCAATATGTATGTTCCTGTTTCCATTGTCTTAATTGTTTTGGGTTTGTTTTGTGGGTCTTTTTCTTCTCTCATGTTTCCCACTGAGAGAAGTTCCTTTAGCATTTGCTGTAAAGCTGGTTTGTGGTGCTGAATTCTCATAGCTTTTGCTTGTCTGTAAAGCTTTTGATTTCTCCGTCAAATCTGAAAGAGATCCTTGCTGGGTAGAGTAATCCTGGTGGTAAGTTTTTCCCTTTCATCACTTTAAATATATCCTGCCACTCCCTTCTAGACTGCAGAGTTTTGCTGAAAAATCAGCTGATAACCTTATGGGGATTCTGCTGTGTGTTATTTTTTGCTTTTCCCTTGCTGCTTTTAATATTTTTTCTTTGAATTTAATTTTTGTTAGTTTGATTAATATGTGTCTCAGCATGTTTCTCCTTGGGTTTATCCCATATGGGACTTTCTGTGCTTCCTGGACTTGGGTGGCTATTGCCTTTCCCATGTTAGAGAAGTTTTCGACTATAATCTCTTCAAATGTTTTCTCAGACCCTTTTTGTTTCTCTTCTTCCTCTGGGACCCCTATAATTTGAATGTTGGCATATTTAATATTGTCCCAGAGGTCTCTGACACAGTCCTCATTTATTTTCATTCCTTTTTCTTTATTCTCTTCCACAGCAGTGAATTCCAGCATTCTGTCTTCCAGGTCACTTATCCGTTCTTCTGCCTCAGTTATTCTGCTACTGATTCCTTCTACTGTATTTTTCATTTCAGTTATTGTGTTGTTCATCACTGGTTGTTTGTTCTTTAGTTCTTCTGGGTCTTTGTTAAACATTTCTTGTATTTTCTCAATCTGTGCCTCCATTTTATTTCCGAGATTTTTGATCATCTTTACTATCATTACTCTGAATTCTTTTTCTGGTAGTTTGCTTATTTCCTCTTCATTTATTTAGTCCTTTGGGTTTTTACCTTGCTCCTTCATCTATAACTTATTTTTTGTCTTCTAATTTTTTTTGATGGGTGGAGCTGTGTTCCTGTCTCACTGCTTGTTTGGCCGAAGGCGTCCAGCACTAGAGTTTGCAGGCAGTTGGGTGGAGTCGGGTCTTGGTGCAGAGATGAGGAGCTCCAGGAGAGCTCACACAGATTAATATTCCCTGGGGCCTGAAGTTCTCTGCTAGTCCAGTGGCTTGGACTAGGCATTCCCACCACAGGAGCTCAGGCCTCATCCCCAGCCATTTTTTTCTTTTCCTTTGTGCTTAGTGTAGTTTCACTTGTTCACAGGGTACTGCCTGCAGAGGCCTTGACCCCGGCACTTGAGACCAGAGTTCCTGGTGAGACATGGCTGTACCAACACTGCAGCTGGGGGACCGTGTCTGAAACTATAGGTTTAAAGAGACTTAAAAGACAACAATTAGCAGTAATATATGAATATATTTGGCTCCTGATCCAAACAGAACCCTGGATAAAGGATTGTTCCATTTCTAAACAGTTGAAATTGTGCATACTGATTGGGTATTTGATGATATTAAGGAATTTTTATTAATTCTTGAGGCTGGAGTTATACTTTTTGAAAGGGTTTTTATCTTTTAGACATACATACTGAAATAATTGTGGGTGAAATTTATGATGTCTGGGATTTGCTTCAAAACAATACAGGAACCAATTCAGACCCATTAGGATAGCTATTATCAAATAAATAAACCACTGAAAATAATAAGCATTAGAAAGGGTGTGGAGAAATTGAAACTCTTGTGCATTGCTGGTAGGAATGTTAAATGGTGCAGCCATGGTGAAAAGCTGCATGGCAGTTCCTCAAAAAATTAAACATAGAATTACCATATGATTCAGCAATTCCACTTTTGGGTACACACCCAAAACAACTGAAAGCAGGGACTCAAACATATATTTGTACACCCTTGTTCATAGAAGCATTATTCATAATAGCCAAAAGGTGAATGCAATGTAAGTGTTCCTTGATGAATTAATGGATAAACAAAATGTGACGTATTTGTACAATTGGGATATTATTCAGAAAGGAAATTCTGACATGTGCTGCAACATGTTTGAATCTTGGCAGCATTATGCTAAGTGAAATAAACAAGTCACAACAGGACAAATATTGTGTGATTCCATTTATATGAGGTACCCAGAGTAGTCAAATTCATAGAGATAGAAAGTACATTTTACTGGTGGTTGCCAGGGGCTGGGGAGAGTGGGGCATAGAGATTTATTGTTTAATGGGTAGGGAGTTTCAATTTGAGAAGATTAAAAATTTCTAGAGATGGATGGTGGTGATGGTTACACAACAGTATGAAAGTATTTAATGCCACAGGACTGTACACTTAAAAGTGGTTAAAGTGGCAAATTTTATGTTATGTATATTTTACTATAAGTAATAATAAAATTCAACACCCATTTATGATAAAAACTCTCCACGAAGTGGGCATAGAGGGAACCTACCTCAACATAATAAAGGCCATATACAGCAAACATCATTCTCAATGGTGAAAAACTGAAAGCATTTCCTCTAAGATCAGGAACAAGACAAGGATGTCCACTCTCACCACTATTATTCAACATAGTTTTGGAAGTCCTAGCCATGGCAATCAGAGAAGAAAAAGAAATAAAAGGAATACAAATTGGAAAAAAAGAAGTAAAACCATAACTCTTTGCTGATGACTTGATACTATACGTAGAAAATCTTAAAGGTGCCACCAGAAAACTACTAGAACTAATCTATGAATTTGGTAAGGTTTCAGGATACCCTTCAAGTTTTCCTTCAGGATACAAAATTAATGCACAGAAATCTCTTGCATTCCTATACACTAACAACAAAAGATCAGAAAGAGAAATTAAGGAAACAATCCCATTTACCATCGCAACAAAAAGAATAAAATACCTAGGAATAAACCTACCTAAGGAGGCAAAAGACCTGTACTCAGAAAACTATAAAACACTGGTGAAAGAAATCAAAGATGACATAAACAGTTGGAGAGATACACCATGCTCCTGGATTGGAAGAATCAATATTATGAAAATGAGGTATCACCTCACACTGGTCAGAATAGCCATCATCAAAAAATCTAGAGACAATAAATGCTGGAGAGAGTGTGAAGAAAAGGGAACCCTCCTGCACTGTTGGTGGGAATGTAAGTTGATACAGCCACTGTGGAGAACAGTATGCCGTTTCCTTTAAAAACCTAAACTAGAGCTACCATATGACCCAGCAATCCCACTACTGGGCATATACCCTGAGAAAACCATAATTCAAAAAGAGTCATGTACCACAATGTTCATTGCAGCTCTATTTACAATAGCCAGGACATGGAAGCAACCTAAGTGTCCATCGACAGATGAATGGATAAAGAAGATGTGGCACATATATACAATGGAATGTTACTCAGCCATAAAAAGGAATGAAATTGAGCTATTTGTAATGAGGTGGATGGACCTAGAGTCTGTCATATAGAGTGAAGTCAGTCAGAAAGAGAAAAACAAATATCGTATGTTAACGCATATATATGGAATCTAAAAGAACTGTACTGATGAACCTACTGACAGGGCAGGAATAAAGACACAGACGTATAGGACAGACTTGAGGACACAGGGGAGGAAGGGTAAGCTGGGACAAAGTGAAAGAGTAGCATTAACATATATACACTCCCAAATGTGAAATTGTTGGCTAGTGGGCAGCTGCTGCATAGCGCGGGGAGATCAGCTTGGTGCTTTGTGACCACCTAGAGGGGTGGGTTACGGAGGGTGGGAGGGAGGCCCAAGAGGGAGGGGATATGGGGATATATGTATGCATATAGCTGATTCACTTTGTTGTACAGCGGAAACTAACACAACATTGTAAAGTAATTATACTCCAATAAAGATGTGAAAAAATTTAAAAAATAATAAATTGCATTATCTAATGCAGTAGTGATGGTATAAAAAATACAATTAATTTTTGTATGTTGATCTTGGATCCACCAACCCTGCAAAACTCTTACTAGTTTCAAGAGTTTTCTGGAGAATCTCTTGAATTTTCTATTAAAAGTTGTTACCCCTACACCTGAAACTAACACAACCTGGTAAATCAACTATATTTCAACTTAAAAAAGTATTTTTTTTCTTTCTTTCTTTTTTTTTTTTGGTATGCGGGCCTCTCACTGCTGTGGCCTCTCCCGTTGCGGAGCACAGGCTCCGGACGCGCAGGCCCAGCGGCCATGGCTCACGGGCCCAGCCGCTCCGCGGCATATGGGATCCTCCCAGACCGGGGCACGAACCCGCATCCCCTGCATCGGCAGGCGGACTCTCAACCACTGCGCCACCAGGGAGGCCCTTAAAAAAGTATTTTTAAGTTGGCCCTCCATATCTGAAAGTTCTGCACCCACATAGTCAACCAACCACAGATTGAAAATACTGGGAAAAATTTTTCCAGAAAGTTCCAAAACACAAAACATGAATTTGCCAGGAACTGGCAACTACTTAATAGGAAGTACATTGTATTTACAGCTATGTACATAATATTTACATTGTATTGGGTATTGTAAGTAATCTAGAAGTGATTTAGTGTATATAAGGGAGGATGTACATAGGTTATATGCAAATACTCTGCCCTTTTATATAAGGGCATCCCCAGATTTTGATAGGGGGGTGCCTGGAACCCATCCCCAATGGACAGTGAGGGACAGTTATAATTAGTTTCCATCCAAGCAACCACAGGGACATGAAACAGTAGAGTTTAACTGACTTGACGGTGACAGCATTAGAGCCTTGAAACAGGTTTAGAACAGGATAGGCAAGAAGCTCAGGTGCTAGCGGTACAGCCTCATCAGTAACGTGGTGAGCGGACTAACAAGGCAGACCTGGAGTTCTTGGCACGGATACGAGCTGGAACACCCCAGGGGACGTGCTAGCGCTAGAGCCACACGTGGGGTCTGAAAACGGAGCTAAAGTGGAGCGGGGAAGGTAGCACGGGGTCTGGAGTGACTCGGGCATCAGAGGCAGTAACCGAACCAGACAAAAACATCACTCCCGTGGAGGTCATTTAATGCAGACAGGTTTGAGCAAAAACTAGACTTTGCCAAATCTGAAGAAACATGTGGACAAAGTTGCTTTGTTTTGCTGAGACACTGAGTGCCAGTAGGCACTACCACTTCAGAGCAGGGAAGGGTACAGTGAGAGAGAAAAGACCTGGATCCCCACCAGCGGTGGAGCCCTGAAAGCCAATTTAGACGGAAACTTTTTGACTTCTCATAACCACTGAAAAAGGAGGTAATTTTGTCGAGTTATGTCTCTCCAGGGACTGTAGTGAATAAACCCTTCTTTTTGTAAACTCCCATCACCACTTCTGGGTTCTTTGGTGTTTTTTGTCGTTGTTGTTTGTTTATAAATTTATTTATTTATTTTGGATGCATTGGGTCTTCGTTGCTAAGTGCGGGCTTTCTCTAGTCGCAGCGAGAGGGGGCTACTCTTCGTTGCGGTGCACGGGCTTCTCACTGCGGTGGCTTCTCTTTGTTCTGGAGCACGGGCTCTAGGCGTGCGGGCTTCAGTAGTTGTGGCGCGTGAGCTCAGTAGTTGTGGCTCGTGGGCTCTAGAGCACAGGCTCAGTAGTTGTGTCGCATGGGCTTAGTTGCTCCGCGGCGTGTGGGATCTTCCCGGACCGGGGCACAAACCTGTGTCCCCTGCATTGGCAGGCGGACTGTCAACCACTGCGCCACCAGGGAAGCCCTCTTTGGTGTTTTTTAAATTTTCATTACGGGACTCAAAATTTTAGAGTGTGACCCCTCTGAGTTCTAGATGTCTATTTAAGAGGGCCCTAGGTTCACATCACGATAGTATGGAAATAACTCTATTACCTGGAATAGGATGCTTAGTCTTTTGTGTTTGAAGGTGTAAAAGCAGAAATGAGGAGGAATGGTAATTGGGGTGATAGGTCCATAAGGCGACAGAGGCTTGAATTCAACCAGCTTGCATTCTGAATCCAGGAAAAGCCTACTTGCCCCTCTGGCCAGAGCAGAAACCAGACAGACATTGAGTACTGTCCAGTTTCCCAGGGCGATGTCATTCTGCATCAGCCTGCCACCTAACAGTCATAGCAATTGATGCAACGTGTTACTGGTATCACCACATGAGCCGAATAGTATGACCTCATCTTTTTCTGTGCCTCAGAGTAAATGCTTTCTGGGTCAAACCGAGGAGGAGAGGAAAGTAAACGTTCCTGTTACAAAGTGACAATGGCAACAAAATTACTGATAAAAATTCTTATGAAAAGATAAGAAATGTAATTCTTATATCTGTTATAATTAGGAGTGTACCTAAGACCAGTGTGTCAGTCACTTGGTTAAACTTCATAGAAATGGACCATCAAAAGCCTCAGCTTGGGGCTTCCCTGGTGGCGCAGTAGTTGAGAGTCCGCCTGCCGATGCAGGGGACACGGTTTCGTGCCCCGGTCCGGGAAGATCCCACATGCCGCGGAGCAGCTGGGCCCGTGAGCCATGGCCGCTGAGCCTGCGCGTCCGGAGCCTGTGCTCCGCAGCGGGAGAGGCCACAACAGTGAGAGGCCACAACAGTGAGAGGCCCGCGTACTGAAAAAAAAAAAACAGAAGTAGAGCCAAGGATGTAGAAAACAAGCTTATGGTTACCAGGGGATAAGGAGGGGGAGGGATATATTGGGAGATTGGGATTGACATATACACACAACTATATATAAAATAGATAACTAATAAGGACCTGCTGTACAGAACAGGGAACTCTACTCAAAACTCTGTAATGACCCATATGGGAAAAGAATCTAAAAAAAAGAGTGGATATATGTATATGTATAACTGATTCACTTTGCTGTACAGCAGAAACTAACAAACACAATATTGTAAATCAACTATACTCTAAAAATAAATAACTAATAAACAAACAAACAACAATGAGCTACCACTACACACCTATTAGAATGACTAAACTCCAGAACACTGACATCACCGAATGCTGGGAAGGATATAGAGCAACTGGAACTCTCATTCAGTGCTGGTGAGAATGCAGAACGGTGCGGCCACCTCAGAGTATTTTCTGTTGTTCAGCGATTTCTTTCAAAACTAAATATACTCTTACCATATAATCCAACAGTCATGCTCTGAGGCATTTACCCAAAGGCATTTACCCAAATGAGTTGAAAACTTAAGTCCACACAAAAACCTGCACGTGGGTATTACATCAGCTTTATGCATAATTGCCAAAACTTGGAAGCAACCAGGATGCCCCTCAATATGTAAATGGATAAACAAAGCCATACACTGGAATGGTATTCACTGATGAAAAGAAATGCATCATCAAGTCATGAAAAGAAAAAAAAAGTCATGAAAAGATATGAAGGTACCTTAAATGCTTATTGCTAAGTGAAAGAAGCCATCATGAAAAGGCTACATACTATATGATTCCAACTACATGGCATTCTGGAAAAGGAAAAACTATAGAAACAATAAAAAGATCATTTGTTGCCAAGATTTGGGGAAGAGCAAGGATGAAGAGATGCATGGAGCGCAAGGGATTTTTAGGGCAGAGATATTATTCTGTATGACACTATATATATGGATATATGGATATATGACATTATAAGTTGGCAAAACCCACGGAACTGTACAGTACTAACAGTGAACCCTAGTGTAAACTATGAGCTTTAGTTAATAGTAATACATCAGTATTGGTTCATCAATTATAACAAATGTACAACATCAATGCACCAGTGCAAGATGTTAATAATAGGGGAAACTGGGCATGAGGGGAGTTAATATGGGAACTGTCTATGTGTTCTGTTCAATTTTTCTGTAACGCTAAAAATGCTCTAAGAAATAAAATCTATTAATTTCTTAAATGAGACAACAAATTTTTATTTTTTGTGTTCTTAATTTTTTTATTTAAGTATCGTTGATTTACAATATTGTGTTAGTTTCAGGTGTACAACCTAGTAATTCAGTGTACTTTTTTGTAAATTATATATTCCATTATAGGCTATTACAAGATATTGGGTGTAATTCCCTGTGCTATACAGTAAATCCTTGATGCTTATCTATTTTATGTATGATAGTTTATATCTGTTAATCCCATACTCCTAATTTGTCCCTCCCCACCTCTCCACCCCAATCCTGTTTGGTAACGATGTTTGTTTTCTATGTCTGTGAGTCTGTTTCTATTTTGTTTATAGCTTCATTTGTATTATTTTTTTAGATTCCACATGTCAGTGATATAAGTGATACAGTGTTTGTCTTTCTCTGTCTGACTTATTTCACTAACCAAAATATTCTCTGGGTCCATCCATGTTGCTGCAAATGGCAATATTTCATTCTTTCATATGGCTGAGTAATATTCCATTATATATAATGGAACATATATGTGGCATATACATATATGTATATACGTATATGCCACATATTCTTAAGCCAATCGTCTGTTGATGGGCACTTGGGTTGCTTCCATGTCTTGGCTATTGTAAATAGTGCTGCTATGAACACTCAGGTGCATGTATCTTTTCTAAGTAGAGTTTTTGTTTTTTCCAGATATATACCCATATATATCTGGGTGGAATTGCTGGATCCACCAGCAATTTTAGATTCTATTCCCATGTAGGTCTTTACAGAGTATTGAGTAGAGTTCCCTGTGCTATACAGTAGGTCCTGGTTGACTGTCTATTTTATATATGGTAGTACGTATGTATCAATCCCAATCTCTCAATTTATCCCTGCCCCCCACTTACCCCCTTGGTAACCAGAGTTTGTTTTCTACATCTGTGACTGTATTTCTATTTTGTAAATATGTTCATTTGTACCATTTTTTAAGATGCCACATATAAGCAATATCATATGATATTTGTCTTCCTCTGTCTGGCTTACTTCACTCAACATGACAATCTCTAGTTCCATCCATGTTGCTGCAAATGGCATTATTTTGTTCTTTTTTAATTTTTTTTAATCAAAAAAAATTTTTTGGCTGCACTGCACAGCTTGTGGGATCTTAGTTCTCTGACCAAGGATTGAACTTGGACCCATGGCAGTGAAAGTGCAGAGTCCTAACCACTGGACTGCCAGGGAAGTCCCATATTATTTGTAGACTTTTTGATGATAGCCATGCTGATTGGTGTGAGGTGATACCTCATTGTAGTTTTGATTTGCGTTTTTCTAATAATTAATAATGATTAGCATCTTTTCATGTACCCATTAGCCATCTGTATGTCTTCTTTGGAAAAATGTCTATTTCGGTCTTCTGCCTATTTTGTGATTGGGTTGTTTGGTTTTTTGATATTGAGCTGTATGAGTTCTTCGTACATTTTGGATCTTAACCCCTTGTCTGTTGCATCGTTTGCAAATATTTTCTCCCATTCCATAGGTTGTTTCATCTTGTTTATGGTTTCCTTTGCTGTGCAAAAGCTTAACTTTGATTAGATCCCATTTGTTTATTTTTGGGGTTTTTGGGGGGGTTTTGCCTTGGGAAACTGATCCAAAAAAATATTGCTACAATTTATGTCAATGACTGTTCTGCCTCTGTTCTCTTCTAGGAGTTTTATGGAGTCATGTGTTACATTTACGTCTTTAAACAAGTTTGAGTTTATTTTTGTGTATGGTGTGAGGGAGTGTTCTAATTTCATTGATTTACATGTAGCTGTCCAGCTTCCCCAGCACCACTTGTTGAAGAGACTGTCTTTTCCCCACTGTATATTCTTGCTTCCTTTGTCTTAGATTAACCGACCATACGTGCGTGGATTTATTTCTGGGCTCTCTATTCTGTGCCATTGATCTATGGAGACAACCAATTTTAGTTTAACCTATTTGGGAAAAAGACAACTGGGAGAATTTATATATGGATGAGTATTAGATGATATTATTATTGGAATATTGTGCATTTGGTGTGATAATGGCATCATCATTTTTATTGGTTTTTTTGTTTGTTTTGTTTTGTTTGCTTTTTTTCAATAAATTTATTTATTTATTTATTTTTGACCACATTGGGTCTTCATGGCGGTGTGCAGGCTTCTCATTGCAAGGGCTTCTCTAGTTGTGGATCACGGGCTCTAGGCACTTGGGCTTCAGTAGTTGTGGCATGCAGGCTCAGTAGTTGTGGCACACGGGCTTAGTTGCTCTGCAGCATGTGGGATCTTCCCGGACCAGGGCTCAAACTCGTGTCCTGTGCATTGGCAGGCAGATTCTTAACCACTGCACCACCAGGGAAGTCCCAGCATCATCATTTTTTAACCTTTTACCTGAAATGTATGAAATGATGTCTGGTAATTGGTTTAAAATAGTCTGGTGATGGCTATGGAGTAAGGGGGGGACCAGGGAGACACAAGTTAGTTGAATGGGAGATAGATGAAACAAACATAGCAAAATACTGATAATCATCAGAATCAAGTTAATTGCCAATAGTAGTTTATTATTCTATTCTCTCTACTTTCATGCATGTTTGAAATTTTTCATAAAGAAACGTTTATTCTAAGGCATGTACTTTGAAATGTTTTCTAAGGATTGTGCTGATCTGTTTCCCTCATGACCAAAGGGCATAACAAAGTAGATTAGAACGTGGGCTGGGTTTCCAGTTTAGGACTACCTGCTGCACAGCCTTGAAGGGGGACCGTATGAGGACGACTGGGTCTTAGCAGTAACTGGAATTCATTTTCAAGCTTAATGTATTGGCAGTCTGATCCAAAAGTAGAGTAATTTCCTTAAACCTGCATCATAGCACTCAATTTATACGTTCCCTTGCCTAAGTAATCAGAAAAAAGCCAACAATGACTCAGACACAACTGAAGCTATCCTTGGAAGTCTCTTCCAAGCTTTACAAAGGTAGGATAGCGTTCATTTTTTTAAACCTGCATCAAAGCATTTTATTTACTCATTCCTATGCCTAAGTAATCAGAAAATGCCAACAAGGAAAACGATGACTGAAACACAGTGAAAGCTCTCAGAAGTAATGAGGTCAGCAGCCAGGCACCCTACCCCAGTCCAAACCTGCACCACTTTTGGACAGCCCGCCAAGTGTAGACTGAGTTTTGTTTTCAAAATTGTCCTTCCCGGGCCATTTGGTGTGTTTTAAGATGAAGTGTCATCAAAAACTCCTTTATCCTTGTTTTTTGTCATCCCGTGTCTACCTGCCTTCTAACCCTCTTGGCGTTCCCTTTGCCAGCCCCTTGGACTTGATGGAATCTGGTCTCCTTAGTGCTAACCCTATGCACTCTCTAGCACACCAATTACCCCTCATCCTCAGACCCTTCCCATTGATAGTGGGTTCAGATAATGGACTAACACCCAAGCCAAGAAAATGTTAGCACCCTGTGAATGAAGAATTACATAGGTGATCTACTGGAAAGCAGCATGGAAAGAACATGGGATTTGGAGTAAGACAGACAGACAGTCTCTCTACAACCATACCACCCTGAACACCCTTGATCTTGAAAGCTGAGCCGGGTCAGGCCCAGACAGGCAACAGACACATTCTAATCTTTGTACTTAAGCAATGTCACTCTCTCTGAGTTCAGGTTTCCTTAGTTATGAAGTGAGAATAATGACACCTAGACCTATAGATGCTTTCAGAATTAAGTAATATGCGGAAGTGCTTACCATGGTGCCTGACACATAACAGGTACTGAGTCCAGTGTATCCTATTACTTTGGATCACAGTGGTAATGGGGGGGGGGGTTTACCACATGAGTTGCAGCACACAAGCACCGTTGGCGCAGAGTTATTTTAGGTGGTTAATAACCTTAGTTTTTGACCTTAATCTGATCATCTCTGCTCCGTCAGATAAGTCCTCCCTACAGCTCCACCTTGCAGTCCCAATACAAGACCGTGTCTTCCTGTCAACTCACTGATGCTCTTCTCCATAGAAAGCGCTGTATGGGGTCCACCTCTGCGGACGTCACTGTGGCTTAGCTGTCAGCTTGGCTACTCGAGAGATAAGAGTGTGACAATAAAACAACAGACTATTGGGATTTTTTTTTCAAATAAACACAAATGAATGTAAAAGAGGACACAAGTTTTAACAGATTAAATACCTTTTCTCCAATTCTCTATCCCTCAGAATACTTTTGGAACTTGCTTTGTAAAACTCTAATAAAGAGCCATTTCTTCACTCCTTCATACAATCTCGTTATTTTATAGCCACATATTGTAAGTTAAAACTGTGACCTACTTTGACTGCTTTCATTTATATGTAAGGATGTCACTACATAGCATTATTAATTATGTATCCTTTTTTTAAATAAATTAATTTATTTATTTTTGGTTGTGTTGGGTCTTCGTTTCTGTGTGAGGGCTTTCTCTAGTTGCGGCGAGTGGGGGCCACGCTTCATTGCGGTGCGTGGGCCTCTCACTGTCGTGACCTCTCTTGTTGCGGAGCACAGGCTCCAGACGCACAGGCTCAGCAGTTGGGGCTCACGGGCCCAGTTGCTCTGTGGCATGTGGGATCTTCCCAGACCAGGGCTCGAACCCATGTCCCCTGCATTGGCAGGCAGATTCTCAACCACTGCGCCACCAGGGAAGCCCCTTAATTATGTATCTTGATGTTGGTTTTTACTTGGAGTTGGAGGGATTAATCAATCACTAAAACTCTGAGTTTCGGTTTTACTTTAGTTGTTGTTGTTTGGATTTTTGTCCTTTGGTGCTTGCTTGTTTGTAGACAAACCAAAAGGGGTCTATTGATGGAGATTGGTATCACCTCACCAACTGAACTGTAACCAGTTCTGATGGAATTTTTTAAACACAGAAAGGATTAAATTTTAATATTGTGGTTTATTAGCATTCTAACTAGTTGTAGATTGCGATTTTTATTCCTGAGGAACTCAATTAGAAAGATAAGCTCAACATAACTGCATTTTTTCTTTTTACTTAAATTACTGGTACAGAAAACAACTATAATGTGTCCTATTAAAAAGAATACCTGGTGGCGCAGTGGTTAAGAATCCACCTGCCAATGCAGGGGACAGTGGTTCAAGCCCTGGTCTGGGAAGATCCTACATGCCACGGAGCAACTAATCCCGCGAGTCACAACTACTGAGTCCACAAGCCGCAACTACTGAAGCTTGCGCACCTAGAGCCCGTGTTCCGCAACATGAGAAGCCCACGCACCTCAATGAAGAGTAGCCCCCGCTTGCTGCAACTAGAGAAAGTCCACGCACAGCAACAAAGACCCAACGCAGCCAAAAAAAAAAAAAACCCTAAAAAATGAAAATTCAGCTATCCCTCTACAAAAGGATTGATCATAACTTCTCTAAAAAGCAGCACTCTCATATGTCATCTTAAATATGGTTGAATTTATATAAAACTTTTAGGAATACAGCCATCAGAAAAATAAGTTGCTGCTGTGTTAATTAGCAGGTTATAGTGATGTTGTAACCCTTTCTAATATCCAGATCCCATTATCTCAGATTATTTTTTCTGTTATAAAAACAACAACAATTAGTTTCTAAGCCAGTATATCCTTCATTAGTCAGAAAATAGGAATAAATATGTGGAGAGAATTCTGACCAAAAGGGGTTATCAGGAAGGGCTGACTCAACAGAACTGTGGCTTCACATACTAGTTAGAAGAACAGATTTGAACCTTAATCTTCTAATCTGCCTGAGTCATTCCATTTTGAGTTGCTTTGCACGCAGTTTTAGCTTATTTCTGAAGGTCATCCTGTTTCTTCTTCTTCTTGTGTGATTTTCCCAGTTGATTCACTATCTGCTTCACTGATAAGTCACAACATTTGCAAAAATTGATGTATTTTAAATTCCCTGAAGTTGAAGAGATAAAACTACGACATATCTTCTAAATTTTTCAGTGTATTTAAATTTTACGTATCGGTGTTTTCCAGGCTTTTCACAGAGGCAAAATTACTTATATCTCTTTTTTAAGTGACTGCTTTTTCAGCTTCTCTATAGCAAATCAATGAAAGGAAACTGACAAAGAAAATGCCATATAATTTATAATCAGCAACTAACTTTACATATTATATACCTATCATTGAAATGACTTCCAAGACTAAGCAACATTGTACTCAAAAGTTTTAAGGGGCAAGGGTAACATAGGAGATGTAGAAAATCAAGAAAATTATGAAGAAGCACCATCCTCGGGTTTGAATTCTAGAAAAGGCAATAAATCTGAATTGTAATAGTGGCTCTCACTGATCTTGGACAAAGCACTTCATTCAATTGCCACGCATTAGTTAAAATGTTTATAATTCCCATGTGTCTGTGGGTATATTACAATAATTACTCAATTGTTAGGTTGAAAAGCACTCGGGAAATTTAAACTCTGCTCTAAAAATAATTGAGTGCACACTTTCATGTAAACATGACAAAAAACTGTTCACATTTACCTGCCTTATTTTGTTTATATTTTGATCACTGTCTGAGGACATCTGTCAGTACAGCTGCCTGAAGGAAACAGGATATGGGAAAGTATGCCCAGACTGTTCGTTTTTGGAATTCCTTTCTAAAAATATTATCACTCATCCTCTCAAATACATTAATCATATACCACTGGCTCTCTAGAAAATATAAATTAAAAATATGTCCTCTAACTTTCATAATTGTTAGAGAAATATTTATACTTCCCTTGGACAGTAATTAAGAAATATTTCCCTCAAGGTACATTTTACTTATAAACTCCTTGGAGGCAGAAATCATGTTTATTCATCTCGTACACTCTCATAGCACCCAGGACAGGCCCTCACACATAATACGAAGCTCCGTAAATATTTCTTAAGCTGTTCTCTCTGCTTAGAGCTGGAATGAAAGATAAGTAAGTCAAGGTTCCCATTCTCAGGGAATTACTCACATACTATAAACCGTCTTAGATAACACTATGTGCTATAATAAAGGTATGGACAATACACACGAGAGCAAGAAAAAGGGAGAGATTGTCAAGAGACCTTTAAAAAAAGGTGACACTTTAGTCTAAGGACAAATAAGAACTCACCATGCACAAAAGAAGCAAACAAGGAAAACATGGTGTGCAGTCCAATGTGTAAAGCACCAAGCGGGTGCAGGAAGTGTGGAAGATAACTGGAAACTGGTGCCAGTTAAGGATCAGGATCTGAATTTGGATTTTATCTTCTAGACAAGTAGTCTCCAAAGTGGGGTGCACTCAGTCCGGAGCATATGCAAACCAATTCAGGGAACAACCAGAACATCTATTTGTATTTACATTTTCTCATCCTTTTTAATTTTGAGTGTTTGTTGAGTGTAGTGTGTGTCTGTGTGTGTGTGTCTGTGTGTGTGTGTAATTTATAAAGAAAAAGACACAAGTTGGGTCCATATTCAGAATTTTTACTGATGGAGTACACAACCAAAAACGTGAAGACCCAGGCAATAAGTTACCACTGAAGGGTTTTTTAAAGGGGTAACAGTATCAGACCTATATTATGCAGAGATAGCACTAAGGTACATGTAGATGATACTTTCCCAGGGAATGGAGAAATATTTTTTCCAGCTTTGTTGAGATATTGACATATAACTTTAAGCTTTTAAGGTGTACAATGTGATGATTTAACACATGTATATATTACAAAATGATACCACAGTAAGGTTAGTTAACACCTCCATCCCCGCATATAATTGTCTCTCTGTGTGTATGAGTGTGGTGATGACATTTAAGATTTACTCTCTTAACTTTCAAATACATAATGCAGTATTGTTAATTATAGTCACCATGCTATGCATTAGATCCCTTGAACTTATTGGTCTTGTAACTGGGAGTTTGTACCCTTTGACTGACATCGCTCCCATTTTCCTCACCCCACCCCCAGCCCTTGGCAACAAGCATTCTACTCTCTATTTCCGAGTTCAGCTTTTTTATTTTTTATTTTATTTTTTTAAATTTTTTATTAGTTTCTGCTTTATAACAAAGTGAATCAGTCATACATATACATCTGTTCCCACATCCCTTCCCTCATGCATCTCCCTCCCTCGCACCCTCCCCATCCCACCCCTCCAGGCGGTCACAAAGCACCGAGCTGATCTCCCTGTGCCCGAGTTCAGCTTTTTTAGATTTCACATATAAGTGAGAACATACAGTATTTCCCTTTCTGTCTGACATTTTACTTAGCATAATGTCCTCGAGGTCCATCTATGTTGTCACAAAAGGCAAAATTTCCTTTTTTATATAGGTGAATAATATTCCATCATATTTTCTTTATCCATTCATTTGTTAATGGACACTCAGGTTGTTTCCATATCTTGGCTATTGTGAATAATGCTGCAGTGACATGGGAGTGCAGGTATTTCTTTGAGATCCTGACTCCACTTCCTTCAGATATATATCCCGAAGTGGAACTGCTGGATCATATGGTAGTTCTAGTCTTAATTTCTTGAGGAACCTCCATACCGTTTTCCATAGTGGCTGCACCAATTAACATTCCCACCAACAGTGCAGTCCCCTTTTCTCAACAGCTTCACCAACATTTGTTAGCTTTTGTCTTTTTGATAATAGCCATTCTAACAGGTGTGAGGTGATACCTCATGATTTTGATTTGCATTTCCCTGATGACTAGTGAAGCTGAGCATCTTTTCACGTACCTGTTTGCCCATTCATATGTCTTCTTTGGAAAAGAAGTCTATTCAAGTCCTTCACCCATTTTTTAATCAGACCATTTGGTTTTAATCTTGTTGAATTGTATGCGTTCCTTTTTGTATCTTAGGATATTAACCCCTTGTCAGACAGATGGCTTGCAAATATTTTCTCCCATTTTTTTATTCTGTTGATTGTTCCTTTTGCTATGCAGAAGCTTTTTAGTTTGATGTAGCTCCACTTATTTTTTATTTTGTTGCTTGTGCTTTGAGTGTCATATCCAAAAAATCATTGCCATGACCAATGTCAAGGAGCTTTTTTCCTATGTTTTCTTCTAAGGGGTTTTACAATTTCAGGTCCCACATTTAAGTCCTTGATGCATTTTGAGTTGATTTTTGTAAATCATATAAGATAGAGGTCCGGTTTCACACTTCTGCATGTAGTTGTCCAGGTTTCCCAACACCAGTTATTGAAGACGCTAACCTTGACCCAGTGAATATTATTGGCACCCTTGTCAAATATTAGTTGACCTTATAAGTGTGGGGATTTCTGGGCTCTCAATTCTGTTCCATTGGTCTATGTAACCATTTTTATGCCAGTACTGTTTCAATTACTATAGCTTTGTAATAAAGTGTGAACTCAGGAATTGTGATGCCTGTATTATAAGGAAAACATATTAGAGAGAAAAGGAACTAAAACAGCTGCATAGCCAACTACTAACCATGTAATTCCAGATAGAATGTGATACGTGTTTTAAAAGAGGTATAAGGAAAATCAAAAGGGAGTTCCTCTACACTGTTGGTGGGAATGTAAACTGGTACAGCCACTATGGAGAACAGTATGGAGGTTCCTTAAAAAAGTAAAAATAGAGCTACCATATGACCCAGCAATCCCACTACTGGGCATATGTCTGGGGAAAACTATAATTTGAAAAGATACATGCATTGCAGCACTGTTTACAATAGCCAAGACATGGAAACAACCTAAATGTCCATTGACAAATTAATGGATAAAGAAGATGTGGTATATAAATACAATTGAATACTACTCAGCCATAAAAAAATGAAATAATACCATTTGCAGCAACATGGATGGACCCAGAGATTATCATACTAGGTGAAGTAAGTCAGAAAGAGAAAGATAAACATTATATGATACCACTTATATGTGAAATCTAAAATATGACACAAGTGAAGTTAGTTACAAAACAGAAACAGATTCACAGATATAGAAAACAAATTTATCGTTGCCAAAGGGGAAAGGGGGTGGGGGAGGGATAAACTGGGAGTCTGGGATTAGCAGATACAAACTTCTATATATAAAACAGATAAACAACAAGGGAACTATATTCAATATCCTGTAATAAACCATAATGGAAAAGAATATGAAAAAGAATATGTGTGTGTGTGTGTGTGTATAACTGAATCACTTTGCTGTACACCAGAAACTAGCACAACATTGTAAATGAACTATATTTCAAAATAAATAAATAAATAAATAAAGGAGTTCTTAAGATGGGTAAGCTCATTTTCCAAAACAAACTTAATAAAAATGATAATAGCTAACATATATTGAGACTACCCATCAAGTACCATGATTTTGCATGCATTATCTTATTTATTCCTCATAATAACCCTATGAGTTGTTTAACAAGAATAGTTGTTTATATTATTATCTTCATTTTATAGAGGAAAAAAACAGCTAGATTCTTTTGAACTAGACACTGCTCAGAAGACACTCTTTTCCCATGCAAACACAGGATTTGGGGAAAAAAAAATAAGTCCTCACATGGTCTACAACTGTGCTGTCCAAAATGGTAGCCCAAGCCACACGTGATCATTAAACACTTGAAATGTGACTGGTCTTAATGAAGATGTGCTGTAAGTAGAAAATACACACCAGGTTTCGAAGAATTAGCACTGAAAAAAAAGAATGTAATATATCTTATTAAGTGTTTTATATTGATTAGATGTTGAATTGGTAAAATTTTTGGTATATTGGGTTAAAGAATGTATATTATAGAGTTAATTTCACCTTTCTTTGTTCCTTAAGGGTTTTTTGTTGGTTTTTTTTTTTGCAGTACGCAGGCCTCTCACTATTGTGGCCTCTCCCGTTGCGGAGCACAGGCTCCGGACGTGCAGGCTCAGCGGCCATGACTCACGGGCCCAGCTGCTCCGCGGCATGTGGGATCCTCCCGGACCGGGGCACGAACCCGTGTCCCCTGCATCGGCAGGCAGACTCTCAACCACTGCGCCACGAGGGAAGTCCCTGTTTCTTAAGTTTTTAATGAGGCTACTAGAAAATGTTAAATTATATATATGTCTTGCATTATATTTCTATTGAACAGCACTGGTTTAGAGCGTTGTTAAAGAAAGGAATTACTAACCAAAAAATAAATAACATCAACAACAATCTTCTATGGTAGTGAGCAGGAATTAAATGCCAGATATAAGGAAGAAAAGGGTGTTATCTTACACTTTTTAAAAATCCTCTTGAGAAGATTATAAAAGAAAACAAAAACAAAAAAATGGGCCTGGAATCAATGTAGCAAGAACCTATCTTGGTTTCTAATGTCATTCACCTTGGAGAAATGGCAGGAGCCGAGACTATACAGGATGACCTGGGACAGCTTGTAATACCAGAATACCAGAGAGCTTGTAATACCAGAAAGTAAGGTAGTGCTCAAAAAACACAGCAGGGGCATATAAAAGGGGCACAGGAGCCAACTGAAAGAGCTCCCAATTACCAAAACTGGAACAATTTGAGCAATAAAATAAATAACAAAGTGTTGGATTATAACCTAAAGTATAAGATAAATAACCATGAGTCCATACTAATACAAATAAATGATTGAATAAATAAACAAATGGGGGTGGGAGGGAGGGAGAGATTGGGAGTTCAGGATTGACATGTACACACTGCTATATTCAAAACAGATAACCATGGGAGTTCCCTGGAGGTCCGGTGATTAGGACTCTGTGCTTTCACTGCCATGACGCAGGTTCAATCCCTGGTCGGGGAACTAAGATCCTGCAAGCCGCGCATCGTAACCGAGAGAAACCGATAACCAACAAGGACCTACTGTATAGCACAGGGAACTCTGCTCAATCCTCTGTAATAACCTAAATGGGAAAAGAATTTGAAAAAGAATAGATACATGTATATGTATAACTGAATCACTTGGCTGTACACCTGAAACTAACCCAATATTGTTAATCAACTATACTCCAATACTAAATAAAAATGTAAAAATAAATAAATAAAATTAGAGTCCCTAATTTTAAAAAAATATATAAAATAAACAAATGGTGGGAAACAGACACTTTTCCCATACAAAAGAATTCTGCCCCTCAAACAGGTAAAGCATAAAGCCCCTACCCCTCAAGTATAGGCTGCACATACTGAGAGAAAAGAATGGAACGGGAGGGGGAAAAAAAGAGGAACTTGAGGAAAAACCTGACAAACACCATCTTAGGCATGTGATGAAGTTTAACACCACCAGTGATAACCACCAATGATAAGTTATGTTGACAGCATGTTCCCTTGAAATTATGTGATGAGGATGGCACTTTACCTCTGTGGTCTTTAACCCCATAACCCCAGTCTAATTATAATAAAAACATCGAACAAACTCAAATTGGGAGCCTTTCTACAAAACCTACCAGACTCTACAAAACTTTCAAGGTCAGTAAAAACAAGGAAGGTCTGAGAAACTGTCAGTCTACAGGAGCCCAATGAGACACAATGCCTAAATACAATATAATGTGGCATCCTGGATAGAATCCTGGGACAGAAAAAGAACATTAGGCAAAAACTAAATAAATCTGAATATAAAGTATGAACTTCCATTAACAATAATCTATCAGGGCTTCCCTGGTCGCTCAGTGGTTAAGAATCTGCCTGCTAATGCAGGGGTCACGGGTTCAAGCCCTGGTCCAGGAAGATCCCACATGCCGTGGAGCAACTAAGCCCGTGAACCACAACTACTGAGCCCATGAGCCACAACTACTGAAGCCTGCGCGCCTAGAGCCCGTGCTCCGCAACAAGAGAAGCCACCACAATGAGAAGCCTGCACACCGCAATGAAGAGTAGCCCCCACTCAGTGCAACTAGAGAAAGCCCATGTGCAGCAACAAAGACCCAATGCAGCCAAAAATAAATAAATTTATAAAAAAACAAAAAAACCCCAATAATCTATCAGGGACTTCCCTGGTGGCACAGTGGTTAGCAATCCACCTGCCAGTGCAGGGGACATGGGTTCGAGCCCTGGACTGGGAAGATCCCACACACCACAGAGCAACTGGGCCCACGCGCCGCAACTACTGAGCACGCATGCCACAACTACTGAAGCCCACGCCTAGAGCTCGTGCTCTGCAACAAGAGAAGCCACCGTAATGAAAAGCCCACGCAACACAAAAAAGAGTAGCCCCAGCTCGCAGCAATTAGAGAAAGCCCGCGTGTAGCAATGAAGACCCAATGCAGTCAAAAATAAATAAATAAATGTATTAAAAATCTATCAATATTGGCTAATTAGTTGTGATCAATGTATCATACTAATGTAAGACCTTAGCAACAGGTCAAACAAGGCAAAGGGTATGAAAAACTCTCTGGACTATCTCTACAACTTTTCTGTAAACTTAAAACTTCTAAAATAAAAAGTGTGGGGTTTTTTTTAAAGGACCTCCTGTGGTTTGAAATATTTCAAGTGTGTTGGAATCTTTATTCCCTGGTTCAAGTCTTTTATAACCTTGCTATTCAAACTGTGGTCACCTGTGAGCTTCCTAACAGTACAGAATCTCAGGCCCATCCCAGATATACTAGTCAGGGTCCACCAGAGAAACAGAACCAATAGTGTGTGTGTGTGCGTGCAGGCACATAATAAGAATTACAAGGAAATGGCTAAAAAGAATTATAAGGAAATGGCTCGTGCAATTATGAAGGCTGGCCAGTCTAAATCTGCAGTGTAGCCTGGCAGCCTAGAGACCCATGGTGCCAATGAAGTCTGAAGGCAGTCTGCTAGAGAATCCCCCCTTGCTCAGAGGGTAGGTCTTCTATTCAGGCCTTAGATTAATGGAATAAGGTCTACTCACATTACAGAGGGCAATCTGCTTTACCCAGAGTTCACCAATTTAAATGTTAACCTCATCCAAAAGCACCCTCCAAGTAGATACATAAAATTAACTGTCAGCAAATACTGTTATCACTTATATGTGGAATCTAAAGAATGAAACAAACCAATGAATATAACAAAACAGAAGAAGACTCACAGATACAGAGAACAAACTAGTGGTTCCCAGTGGGAAGAGGGAAGGGTAGAAGGACAAGACGGAAGTAGGGGGTTAAGAGATACAAACTACTGTGTCTAATATAAATAAGCTACAAGGATACATTGTACAGCACAGGGAATATAGCCAATAGTTTATAATCACTTTAAATGGAGTATAATCTATAAAAATTTTGAATCACTATGTTGTATACCTGAAACTAATATATTGTAAATCAATTAAACCTCACTTTTTTAGAAATCAATGTAATTTATATCATATTTACAAATTAAAAAATAAAAACCAAACCATGATTTTTAAAAAATTTTTTAACTAACTGTCATACTACACCTGATAAATCTGAACCTGAATTTTAAAAGGAACTGCCTGGTGATTTCCTGCATTCAAGTTTAAGGGGCACTGCTCTACAACCACACAGAACTGCCTGTGGTCACAAGAGGTATGTCCCACTCCCACCCCCTCCCCACAAGGCAGGCTAGTGCATTTTCCTAGCGCTTCTACCTTAGAGTCAGCAAATGCCAGGAGAACCTGTTCGATTTAGACCTGTGGAGACATACGTCACATGATTCTACAGGGTGAACCATATGAAACTGCTGATATTGGGTTATTTTGACCTACAAAGTAGGCAATTACATAGGACACAACAATGTGTTTCTATTGCCTGGTTTTCCGCATCAAAGGGTATCCTAGAGACAATATTCTGTCACGGGCAGACAGTACCAGGGTTGCTAATATTCACGGCAATTAACTACTATAACTGAACGTCATTTACAAAACATCCACTCCAAGTTCGGTCCAAGCCCTCCCCTCAATTATGCACGATTTAAGACCCTGCCGCCCGCCTCAGTGTTCCCAGTCACCCCTGCTCCCTGAGCTCCTTGTAAAGGGGGCGCCAGGGAGGGGAAGGCTGTTCCTTAGGACACCAACGACCCGGCGGGCCAGCTACCTAGGCGCCAACCGCGCCGCTGCGACCCCGGACGCCCGAAACCCGCCGTCCCTACCCAACCGGCTGCCGAGTTCCCGGAACCCAAGATGGCGACAGGGGCGGAGTCTGCGTAGCCGCCCCTGGGCGGGGCCCGAGGCAAGACGTGACCGAGGGGCGGTGCCAGGCCGGGGGCGGTGCCAGCGGCCCAGCTCGGCCCGGCCACCTCGGCCTGGTGGGGATCTTCGGCTGTTTAGTCTGAGTTTTCTTTTCCGCTGGGTGGTCGGTGCCGACGCTCCTTGGAGGCGTCATGAAGTCCCCGGTTCCGGACCTGGCCCCGAGCGACGGTGAGGAGGGCGAGGACCGCACACCGCTCCTGCAGCGCGCCCCGCGGGCGGAAACCGGTGAGCCGCTGCGAGAACCAGGGGCTTCGGGCGGGAGGCGGTCCCAAGGTAGAGGGTGTCCAGAGCTGCTTAAGCGCGAGAGGACTGAGAACGCGGAGCCCATTCAGGACCCCACTCAGCCCCCGCCTTCTCGGGTGCCCAGAAGCAGCTCTGGGGCCCAGGAGGCGGGCTGGACCGTGAGGCCGGTCCGGGTCGGGCGGAGGCTTGGGTGAGACCTCTGCAGGTACAGCCCCGGGGACCTCGGCAGGTGCAGCCCCGGGGGCAGGTGCAGCAGGCGGGCCCGGGCGGGGAGCTGCTGGGCGCTGGCGGCGCCGGGCTCCCGGCGATTTTCGGTAGTTTTGAGCAGGGGTCCCTGTGGAAGAACGAACTGGGGGAGAATCTTGAAATCAATGGGCAGAAGGCGAAGGGGAGGACCCCGTAGAAGAGCGAACTGGGGAGAAATCTGCAATTGAAGGATAGAGGGCTGGACGGAGCCGCGGGCTCTTCCTCCGTGTCACTGCCAGGTTGCCACAGCTGCTCGCCCTCCAGAACGTGATCTGGTAGCTAGCTCCCTGGGCGTGAAGAGGAGACACAAAAAAGCACTGAGGTTAACATTTGTGAGTATGCGGAGGAAAATTATTGGATAACCCAGCGAATATCTTGAAATTGTGCACTAAGAGATTAAAAGTACTGCATACATTTTTCCCCCCGTATAGCTGTCTACGATTAAGTCTCAGCAGTCTACCACTTAAGTTAGGAAACAGGTTATCCTCAAGATAGGCTATTGATAGAGCACTAAGGTAATTTGCACAAAGTCTTGCAACAAATGGAAAAGGAGTTACTTCACAATGCATCTTCCCTGAATTTGGGGAAGTTAAAATATTTTGCTATACTTCTTTAAAAGAAATTTAAACTAAAGAATAAATCAGTTTGCATGCATTCTATAGTTTCAAAGATGTGTGCATGAGAAACAGAGTTGAATTCGAAATTTGACTTTTCCTGACCAAGAACAGTACAATCCTGTGGTATCTTCTAAATTTGTTTTTATCATTACCAGGTGGTGGCAGTAGAGGTGGTAACATTATAGCTCTATCTGGCAACTGGTAGCTTATTTTTGTGGGCGTTCAATGTAAACACTGTACCATAATGCCGTTTTACCTGGAAGTCAGACTTAGTTCCATAAACTGATCTTTTTCTATAGCATATGAGTTAGATTTCTATAATCCTCTTCTGCAAAATAATCTAGTTTGGAAATACAGAAATAATAAAGATATTCCCTAGAGACTACTATATCCTGTTGCAGTTGGGAAACATATATAAATATAATCAAATTTTAGCTCAAATGTTAAACGTCATTAGTTGTCAGGAAAATGCAGATTAAAACCGCAATGAGCTGTTACACACTTACTAGAATGGCTAAAGTTAAAATGGCTGAAGATACCAAATATTGGCCAACGTACAGAATAACTAGAACTCTCATATTTTGCTTGTAAGAGTGTAAAATGGTACAACTACTTTGGAAAACTGGCAATCTATTTTAAAGTTAAACATACATTACCATAATACCAAACAATATTTATAGCAGCTTTAATTCATAATAGTAAAAAACTGGAAACAACGTATCCATCAGTTCATCAGCAGGTGAATGGATAAACAAATTGTGGTATATTCATGCATACTCAGTGGTATTATAAAAAGAAATTACTGATACACATAACAACGTGGGTAAATCTCAGACACAAAACAAACCACCATATTAATGTATGACTCGATCAGTATGAAGTTCTAAACAAGCAGAACTAATCTGTAATAACAGGAAGCAGATCAGTGGTTGCCTGGAAGCTACAGGCAGGAAGGAATTGCCTGCAGAGGCACTAGGGTACTTTTTAGGGTACAAGATGCAGATGGAGAAGTTCTGCAGCTTGACTGGGATTCACAGATGTATACATTTGTCAAAATTCACCAAACTGTACACTTGAAATGGGAGCATTTTATTGTATGTAAAATATACCTCAATAAAGTGGATTGAAAAAGAAAAAAATTAACTCATTCCTTTTAAAAACAATCCCTGCTTGATTCATGGGTTGAGTGTATAGATCTTAGCCCCGTTCCTCATGCCTTGAGGTGGCTGTCTTCATTATAACCATTTTCCTTCTTATTTTTACTCTTTACATACCACTGGAGAGCAAAAGTGAAGTAAGAATAGCAGCAACACATTTTGTTTTGCTATTTAAAATATGATAAGGGTTTTAGAGAAGAGGCGCCTACCGTTATAGGGTATTGCATTAGTCAACAATATTTTCAGTTAAGCTCTGTGTCTGGGGTGCTGCGAGCAGGACAGGAGAGGAGCGCCAGGAGAAGGGATGGAAAAGACAAAGATGGATGTAACCGCTTTATAAGAGGCACCAGGTATTACCTCATTTTCTCGCAGTAGTGCCCTTTGTCCTAGCTTTAGTCATACTATCTACCATGTACAGCTAATAAGAGAAACACGATGCCCATTAGTTATATTTTTTATTTAAGTTATGTTCTATATGTTTACTTTGCACATTTCAGAAAGTGTAGGTGTTTAAAAAAAAACAAAAAACAAAAAACTTTCCATCCAGAATTAGTTTTTTTTTCACTTTTGGTGCCTTAAGGTGTAAATCTTCAGCAGACCTTAAAACCTCTCTTTCTATATGTTTGCATATGTTTTACTTATCTTTTATGTTTGTTTCTGGAACAAACCTCTATGAAATTAGCTGTACCTTATCTATGCCTGTGTGTATAGTTTTATTTTTCAGAAGAGAAAAGCTGATAAAATGTTCGTCATAAAATTTTACAGCGGTTAAAAGACCTTAGAGACTAACCCCTATCAGGTGGGCATCATTTTATATGTAAACAACTGAGGGCCAGAGAGGTTAAGTTCCCACTATTGCTGTAGCCACATTAAGGACTAACCAGAGTTCTTCTAGTTTTTACTCCCATCCTCCTTCCTCGTCACAACACTGCCACATTTGTGTTACATTGGAGAAATTCCTGTTTGCAAAATGCTTAATCATTTTTGTTGAATCCTTCACAAATTTGAAAGTTTCCTGCTCCGTCATGAATAAGAGGACGTGGTTTTGTGTTATGCATAGTGCTGCTTTATTGAGAGAGCTAAATTAAAGTATGTTTCTGTAGTGTTAAGACCAATGCAGGGGACAGGGGTTCAAGCCCTGGTCCGGGAAGATCCCACATGCTGCAGAGCAACTAAGCCCCTGTGCCACAACTACTGAGCTTGCGCTCTGGAGCCCGCGAGCCACAGCTACTGAGCCCACGTGCCACAGCTACTACAGCACGTGTGCCTAGAGCCCGTGCTCCACAACAAAGACAAGCCACCACAATGAGAAGCCTGAGCACCGCAACGAAGAGTAGCCCCTGGTCGCCACAACTCAAGAAAGCCTGTGCACAGCAACAAAGACCCAGTGCAGACAAAAATAAGTAAATAAATTTATTTTAAAAAAGAAAAAAGAAAAAAAATGGGCTTCCCTGGTGGCGCAGTGGTTGAGAGTCCGCCTGCCGAGGCAGGGGACATGGGTTCGTGCCCCAGTCCGGGAAGATCCCACATGCTGTGGAGCGGCTGGGCCCGTGAGCCATGGCCGCTGAGCCTGCACGTCTGGAGCCTGTGCTCCGCAACGGGAGAGGCCACAACAGTGAGAGGCCCGTGTACCACAAAAAAAAAAAAAAAAAAAAGCATATGTCTCAGGTTGACAGAACACAACAGAATTCTCAGTAACCTGTCAGTAACCTGACTGGTTTGCTTTTCAAGCATTTGCTTTTACGTAGCCAGGTAGATTTCAGAGATGCACACCAAAGTGATGGGGGACATCCATGTTGCTGCAAATGACATTATTTCATTCTATTTTATGGCTGAGTAATATCCCATTGTATATATGTACCACATCTTCTTTATCCATTCATCTGTCGATGGACATTTAGGTTGCTTCCATGTCCTGGCTATTGTAAATAGTGCTACAATGAACACTGTGTGCTTATGTCTTTTCTAATTATGGTATTCCCCAGATATATGCCCAGGAGTGGGATTGCTGGATCATATGGTAGCTCTGTTTTTAGTTTTTTAAGGAACCTCCATACTGTTCTCCATAGTGGCTGTACCAGTTTACATTCCTACCTACCAACATTGTAAGAGGGTTCCCTTTTCTCCACACCCTCTCCAGCATTCATTGTTTGTAGATGTTTTGATGATGGCTATTCTGACTGGTGTGAGGTGATACCTCATTGTAGTTTTGATTTGCATTTCTCTAATAATTAGTGATGTTGAGCATCTTTTCATGTGCCTCTTGGCCATCTGTATGTCTTTGGAGAAATGTCTATTTAGATCTTCTGCCCATTTTTTGATTGGGTTGTTTATTTTGTTGATATTGAGCTGCATAAGCTGTTTGTATATTTTGGAGATTAATCCCTTGTCAGTTGCTTCGTTTGCAAATATTTTCTCCCAGTTTGAGGGTTGTCTTTTCATTTTGTTTATGGTTTTCTTTGCTGTGAAAAATCTTTTAGGTTCCCTTTTTTTCTTTGTTTTTATTTTCATTACTCTAGGAGGTGGATCAAAAAAGATATTGCTGTGATTTATGTCAAAGAGTGTTCTTCCTATGTTTTCCTCTAAGAGTTCTATACTGTCTGGCCTTACATCTAGGTCTTTAATCCATTTTGAGTTTATTTTTGTGTATGGTGTGAGGGAGTGTTCTAATTTCATTCTTTTACATGTAGCTGTTCAGTTTTCCCAGCACCACTTATTGAAGAGACTGTCTTTTCTCCATTGTATATTCTTGCTTCCTTTGTCATAGATTAGGTGACCATAGGTGTGTGGGTTTATCTCTGGACTTTCTATCCTGTTCCATTGATCTATATTCCTGTTTTTGTGCCAGTACCATACTGTCTTGACGACTGTATCTTTGTAGTATAGTCTGAAGTCAGGAAGCCTGTTTCCTCCAGCCTAGAGATTGTCATACTGAGTGAAGTAAGTCAGACAGAGAAAGACAAATATGATATCGCTCATATGTGGAATCTTAAAAAGGGGGGGGGGTACAAATGAACTTATCTACAAAACAGAAATAGAGTCACAGATGTAGAAAACAAACTTATGGTTACAAGGGGTAAGGGGGAGAGGGATAAACTGGAAGATTGAGATTGACATATACACACGACTATATATAAAATAGATAACCAATAAGGACCTACTGTATAGCACAGGGAACTCTGCTTTGTGCTCTGTAATGGCCTATATGGGAAAAGAATCTTAAAAAGAATGGCTATATGTATGTAACAGATTCACATTGCTGTACACCTGAAAATAACACATTATTAATCAACTATACTCCAATAAAAATTAAAAATGAAAACAAAACAACAAGGTGATGGGGGAAGGGCGGCTGAATACTGGTAAACCACAGGAATATAGATTCTTCTGCCTAATTTAGGTAGGAGGGAGGAGCGAATTAGGCACACACATAAAGATTCCATTCCTCGCACTTTCCACCAGCTGAAGGTTTACTTTTGTATGAATGAGATGTGTCTTGTATTTGATTAAATGGATTTTCAACATACTGTTGCACCAAAATGTGCTCATGCACATTATGAAAAATCAGTTGTAGGTCTCCTAAGACATTTCTTTGTGTTTAAAGGCAGAACATGGGTCTGGAGGCAGGGTGCCTAATTGCCGATCATAGTCCTGCTGCCTAACCTAACCTCTCTGTGCCTGTAAATCAGGGAAAATAATACACCTAATTTATAGGGTTATTGTGAGGATTAAATAAGGTAATAGAAAGTGCTTGGAATAGAGTTGGGCATATAGTCAGTGTTAATTGTTATCATTATTATCATCATCAGTGAAGACTGGATTTTGCATTCCTCAGAGAAGCTGGCACCACAAAATAAGGGCCCCATTCTTCATATCACACTCTGTTGGAACTTGTGATTTTCTAGCTTATAATGGCACATCCTCTGCTTTATTTCATTTTTTGTTTAGTTTTTTACCTCTACTGTTCTTTTGGTGTGGGAGGCAGATGGTTACATTCAAGGTTCAGTTACATAAGCGTTGTGTTTCACAAACGTAATTTGTGTGTTCATATAGTCTTAAATATAAGGTATGGAGCGCTCGTAGACAGCAACCATATTACAGACGGAAGGGAGATGGCCTTGGGTCATGTGATAATCAATGTTAATATTAAAGTAACTGAGTCCATTTTAATGGAATTTGGTGTTTTCTTGTAAATGGGTATTAATTTGGGAGCTAAGAATACACAAGGAGTTATCAGGAATGAATTACCCATAAGGCAGGCTAAGACCAGTTAAATAGTGCCCTGTTTAAAAGCAAAACTTGTTTTATCCACTTAGATAGGAAATCTTTTTTAATGCAGCCCCCTGGTCAGGGGGCTCACTAGTCCAGGCCCCCTCCTCTAGAGAAAGTCATCGTCTTTGCATAGGTCAGTGCCCCCGACCGTGGATTTCCACCTCAGTCTCAGCCCCTCCCTGCTCAGTACTTCCTTGCCCCTCAGCCAGGCCTGCTCCTCCCCACTGCCAGACCCTCCCACAATGAATAAAGGCTGGACATCCTCAGCTTTTCAGCAGCCTTGCCTCACCTCAGGCGCCTCCTTGCTGCAACAGAAACCTGGCCTTCTGGGCACACCACTCCTCCTTGCTATCTCACGGGGTGATTCCCTGTTATCTTGTCGTAGTTGGTGGCATCACCTCTTCCTTACTCCACACTGATGCTTCCAGACGATCATCCCCCCACTCTCAACGCCACTAGGCTAGGCTCCTTTCCCCTACAGGGTTTTCTCCTCTGCCCACCTCCCAGCACTTGGCTTCAGGCATCATAGGCTTCACCACCTGACACACCTCCATCTTCTACACTCTAATTCCCACCTTTATCTTGAGAGACGCCTCATCCAGCGCCACGTCCCCTCAACTTCTCAGACTCCTACGTGTCTGATGACTTCCTTCCCTCCTCGGTCACCCCGTGGACCTTGTCATCTCCCATGACTGCTTTAACGACAGCTAGCATTCCTGCCTGCCTGTGTAACTGCTCCACTTTGACCACTCCCATTTCATCGGGACCTTCCACCCACTGACACCTCATCTTTCTATGGAAGAGTTCACACATACACAAAAGTAGAGAGAAGATCTGTCTGTTTCATCTATCGTCAAGAGAACTTCGTAGGTAGAATTGTGAAGTTCCATCAGGAAACACCTCTCTGCTTTTAAGCCCCCTAAATATTTGTATGCCAGCTCTCCCAGACACTGCTCTAGGCATTGAAGGTGTACAGCAGTGAACAAAACAGAACAGAAGCTCCTGCCCTCCCTGAGATTTTATATTCTAGTGTGCCTTTTCCTAAACCATTATCCCTCTCCATTTTACTTGCTTCTTGGGTCAGAATCACAGTCCAACACCTTCTTTTCTTGTCTGCACTCTAAATTCCCTGCTTTATCACCACACCATCTCAGTGCCAGCTCTCTGCTTACCTGGTGCTTGTCTCTACGTACAGGCGAGTCATGCTTCAAGGTCACACGCAAGGGCAGGTTGCGCCCACCAGTTTTGGGTGGGTGTCCACTCGCTCAGCAACTCTGCATGTTTCACTGCGAACTTAACACCCACTTCAACAGCTTCTTAACTTCTTTTTTCAACTTCTGATTTCTCACAAATGAGAAATAACCTTGATCCGTAACAAATTAGCTCAATTCCTAATGTCCCGGAGGAGCAATAATAATAACAGTTCACAGTTATTGAAGGCACATTATGTGCTAAGCACTGTTCTAAGTATTTCACATGTACCCCACCTCAACTAACCCTTATAAGCCTAATATAGGCAAAGCACTTAGACTGATATCGGGCTCAGTAACTATTACTTATTGGGGTTTTTTTTAACATCTTTATTGGAGTATAATTGCTTTACAATGGTGTGTTAGTTTCTGCTTTATAACAAAGTGAATCAGTTATACATATACATATGTCCCCATATCACCTCCTTCTTGCGTCTCCCTCCCTCCCAACCTCCCTTTCCACCCCTCCAGGTGGTCACAAAGCACCGAGCTGATCTCCCTGTGCTATGTGGCTGCTTCCCACTATCTATCTACCTTACGTTTGGTAGTGTATATATGTCCATGCCACTCTCTCACTTCGTCCCAGCTTACCCTTCCCCCTCCCCGTGTCCTCAAGTCCACTCTCTACGTCTTTATTCCTGTCCTGCCCCTATTACCTATTGTCCTTGTTATTCAATTCGGTGCCCAGTGTCCCGCTCTGAGCTATGCAGCACCGCAGTCCAGCCCCATCAGATCACTTGCCGGTTCCCTGCTCCTGCGGTGCCCGCTCCTCCGGTTCCCGCTCCTCCGGTTCCCGCTTTCCATACTCCTGTACCTGCCGCTGCCTCTGCTGCATCGCTCTCCTTCCTCGAACCTGCCGGTGGCTCCTGCTTATTGATGAAGGTCCAGTGCAAGTGCTCTTTCTCCCAGAGGCCTTCCTTGACCATCCCCTACCCCGCACACAGCACCTTTATGTCCCCCTTTTGTCCCGTGTTACACACGTATGTGCACTGTAGCCGTTTATCTCGTTGGTATAACTTTTCCCAGGGTAAACGGGAAAGGAACTCACGTTTACTGACTACCCTTCAGTGTTTCATCTCATGCACACACGACCCAGTGAGGCGGGCGGTGGTCACCTCATCTGGGAGCTGAGACACCTGATAATGAAAACTATTAACTAACTTGCCCAAAGACACACAGCCAGTGAAAATCAGAGCTGAGCTCCTTCACCAGGTCGGCTTCAATCTAAATCAGCCTCTGTCTGTTCTTTCAGCTGCGCCCACTCCACATTCCTAAGTTTAAACCGTGTTTTAGAAGCTGATGTTTGTTTTGATGGGTGCTCCGTGCGTTACGCAAGCATGGTTTTGTTTTGAACTTGATCTCAGTGTGGCGGGCGCCGGATGAATGTTCTCTCCCCTCATCACACAAGCACGCTTTTCTCGGACCAATTTCAAACGCTGGCCAAGTTCACAGGCACATTTTGCTCTATCACCATACTTTCTTGGAACCAAATCTTTCTGACTGATTTGTAATCAACAATCATTTTCTGAAACTAGTAACCCCTTATTTGCCATGTTCTTAAAATCTCATAGTCATACACTTCGTGACTTCAGTGTTGGCTTTTTCTTTTCTGGTTATTGACTGTGCCCCCAAAGGTTACCATTGCCGGATCCATATAGGTCCGATTTCCAAGTAGCATCACTAGGAATTTGAAATCATGTTACTCACCTTTCCTCCACTTCCCAAGCTTCTACCCCTACATGATATTCACATGGTACGGTATGTCATAGTCCTAATCAGTTATCATGTGGGGAGAAACTGATGACGTACGGTAAAATAAGGCAACTCAAATAAGGATAGAATGGAGTGATAACATTCCAAGTCAGAGTAGCAAAAAATAAAGTTGTTCAGAGTAAGAGCATTGCTGGTAACTTTGTCCCTCCCTTTCACTAACCCCCGTGTCCAGTGTGTTGGCAGTGCCTGTCAGTTCTGCCTTTAAAGTTATCTCAAATCCACGCATTTCTCTCCATTGCCTGGGCTTTACTCTACTTTAAGCCACCATCATCTCTTTCCTGGAAACTTACAATAATCCCTTGAGTGATCTCCCTGAATCTACAGCCCTCACCACCATTCACACTTCTGCCCCTTTGTCATCTCCACACAGCAACCAGAGAAGCTCTTTAAACCGTAAATCACATCTTCACAGGCTCCGGACGGGCAGGCTCAGCGGCCATGGCTCACGGGCCCAGCCGCTCCGCAGCATGTGGGATCTTCCCGGACCGGGGCACGAACCCGTGTCCCCTGCATCGGCAGGCGGACTCTCAACAACTGTGCCACCAGGGAAGCCCCGTAAATCACATCTTGTCACTCCTCTGCTGAAGCAGATAATGAACTTTGTATATAGTACCTTGGAAAAGCAGACAGTACATTAATCTGGATATTTCCTGCTCCAAATTACCCAGAGTAACGCATTTTAATTGCCCAAATTTGGAAAGATTATGAGTCCCCCCCATCCAGACTTTTCTGTATATTCTCGTCCAACACAGAGCAATGATAAAGAAAATGTGCTCTCCTATAAAACATGCCTTGCGTTCTGCAACTGTCCTTAACTAGACAGCTGCCTTTTTGCTTGGGACAGAGAGCCAGTGTGTCTAGATTCAGGTAACAGAGGCGGCGTGAATGAAGCTTTAGAAATATAGTTTTCACAGGTCTGGATCGAACTGTGGCAGTGGTGCCGTAGTTCTAATACCAGCTGTACTCCTGAAAAGGGAGCCAGGAATGCCAGGTGAAAAGTTGTCTGTTAAAAGACGTCAGTCTTGCACAGAGGAAAAATTGATAGCAGTTGTTAAGTGTATGAGTGCTTGTAGAAAAGTGAGTTGGATCCCAGTATATTAATATACACCTAAATACAATTGTGCTGTATTCATTAAAGCTTCGATCTGAATCTGTACCAAGACCGCTGTACTCTGAAAAATGTATCCTTGTGTGAGGTTAGGTCAATGAAAACACCAGGATTCCTGAGTAGGGAAAAACGTGTGTGTGTGTGTGTGTGTGTGTGTGTGTGTAATGCTAATAAGTCATTGCCAAATAAAAGCACACATATATTCATATCTATGTACTTAACTTTAACGTGTCATTAGCAAATGAAACAGATGTTCATATCTTTCAACAGATATTTATCAAACACCCAGTGTTGACTAAACTTAAGGTGTAAACACCTGGATTAGCCACTTCCTCCTTGTCGCTCGGGGTCAGTCACCCTTAAGTCAGCTTCCTGAATTCTCATTCCCTCTCCAGTTCTGCAACTCAGTAAAAGAAGAAAAAAGAGAAAATATGTGCATACACCCACAGAGTAAAGAACTGGGTCAGACTCCCCCTGTCCCATGATCTTCCTCCCATTGGTTCCTCCAGCCCACTCTGCCCTCCTTGTTTTGTTTTTTAAATCACTGTGGTATATTCACCAACTGTGCCTTTTACTGTGGGCCCTTTAAGCCAGACCAACTGAGCAACCGTCACAGGGGCTGCACCTGTCATAGATTCTGCAAGTCTGCTTATGGATTCTTAAATACATTTAGTTTAGGAGAGCCTTAAGTATTAATCATGGCCACTGATTCAAACCCAGCCTCTGAGGATACTTTTCAAGGTAAGAAATTATCAGGAGGGGTTTCATGCCCTGGCCTTGGCAGTAAATTTTTTGTGCTGAGATACGTTTATGATGAGAGGGCTACTGACCCATCGTCAGTAATGTACGTGTCACGCTGAACGCTCGAGGACTTGTTGGCCATGTTTGAGACATGTTTTTCAGAAATGGTGATGCCGTTAAACCCCCTTACCTGCTTTTTCTCTTATCTTGCCAGCTGACAGGGATTGGGGGTTTGGTTTTGACTCTGGAATGCAGATTTTTCTGAGCAAAGTTGTTGCCTCCATGTTTTAAGAAACTGTCTTACAGTTCAGGCTCTCATGTGTTAAATCTTTATCAAAACTACAGGTACTGGGAACAAATTCTCTTTGATACATGTTTTTAGATATGCTTCATCTGAGAATATTCTCAGAAAAATATTCATGATATATTCATTTGTGTACATCTAAGAAGTGACCTTTTTAGTGATTTAGACAGTATCATCTAAGTTACTCTTTTTTTTTTTTTACATCTTTATTGGAGTATAATTGCTTTACAATGGTGTGTTAGTTTCTGCTTTATAACAAAGTGAATCAGTTATACATATACATATGTCCCCATATCTCTTACTGCTTGTGCCTCCCTCCCTCCCACCCTCCCTATCCCACCCCTCTAGGTGGTCACAAAGCACCGAGCTGATCTCCCTGTGCTATGTGGCTGCTTCCCACTATCTATCTACCTTACGTTTGGTAGTGTATATATGTCCATGCCACTCTCTCACTTTGTCACAGCTTACCCTTCCCCCTCCCCATATCCTCAAGTCCATTCTCTAGTAGGTCTGTGTCTTTATTCCTGTCTTACCCCTAGGTTCTTCATGATATTTTTTTTTCTTAAATTCCATATATATGTGTTGGCATACGGTATTTGTCTTTCTCTTTCTGACTTACTTCACTCTGTATGACAGACTCTAGGTCCATCTTTTAATGAAAGTTTTTCCACCCATCTTTATTTCAGCTCCAGTGTGCTGCTCTGCTCGTTACAACCTAGCATTTTTGGCCTTTTTTGGTTTCTTCGTTCTCTATTCATTACGGGTGAATCTGAGTGTGGCATTAGTGGATATGGTGGATTCCAACACAACCGCAGCAGATAATAGAACTGCCAACGAGTGTGCAGAACATTCTGCTCCCATAAAAGTTCTTCATAACCAAACGGTAAGTGCTGTTTTTCAAGCAAATCATCTTAGTCCTAAAATACTTCCGAGTAAAAATATTGAAAAGTATTGAATGTATTCATCCTACAGAAACACAGACACTTTCTTCATGTAAATTCTGAATCCTTTACTTGTGTTTTCCCAGTAACTGGTTAGACAGTAACATAACTGGAGCTGCTGCTGCTGCGCCCTGATCTGTCTGAAAAGTAGTTTTTCGGTTTCCTCCGTAAACATACTGTCCTTGAAGAGAATTTGGAAAAACCTGTCTGGCGTATTAGAAAATCAGGTTGTTTTAGATGTTGCTAAGTAGTCTTTATGGGACCATTATTTAATAGCTGTGCTACTTAAAAGGTTCCTGTTGCAGGAGGATTAAGATAATCTCAACTACAGGATGAAAAATAAGAATGGGGCAGTTTTGGGGCTTCCCTGGTGGTGCAGTGGTTGAGAATCCGCCTGCTAATGCAGGGGACACGGGTTCGAGCCCTGGTCTGGGAGGATCCCACATGCCGCGGAGCGGCTGGGCCCGTGAGCCACAACTACTGAGCCTGCGCGTCTGGAGCCTGTGCTCCGCGACAAGAGAGGCCGCGATAGTGAGAGGCCCGCACACGGCGATGAAGAGTGGCCCCCGCTTGCCACAACTAGAGAAAGCCCTTGCACAGAAATGAAGACCCAGTACAGCCAAAATAAATAAATCAATCATATACTTTGCAACAACTTTCAGATTGTTACCTTATTTAAAAAAAAAAAAAAGAATGGGTCAGTTTCAAAAACAAATTCTGTACATGCCTCACCTAAGCTGCTGATGTCATTTTGCCTCCCTCATATTATACTGGAATTGATAAGTGCATGTTCATCATTTGTTCAGAATTGAGTTTTACACACTTTAAACATTTTATTTCGTCTCACATGGGGAGACAATACAGGTGGGAAAGGCTGGTGTCCTTTTTCTTTTTGTGGCCACACTGTGCGACATGTGGGATCTTAGTCCCCCGACCAGGGATTGAACCTGCACCCCCTGCAGTGGAAGCGTGCAGTCTTAACCAGTGGACTGCCAGGGAAGTCCCAGGTGTCCTTTTTTATAAGCGTATTTTCATCCATCTTCAGTGCTCACAAAGGAGCCAAATCCCATGGGGGTGAGTCTCTCCTGCCATTTACAGACAAGATCACTCAAACAGGGATGAGGGTTTCTGCCCAAACAAGCACATGTACAAAATAATGACTTATCAAAAACCTTTACATTGGACTTCAGTGTTGCCGAATATATATTTGGGTACACATCACCCACTTTCCCCACCTCAACCTGTAACTTCTGGACACTTCATGAAGCCCTGGAATTCTACAGAGAAGCTGCAGATTGGTACTCTAAACAAAGATAGATAATTAGGGGTTTGCTTTGTGTCTTTACTTTCGATAAGTGCTTTTGATGATCCACCTACTTACTTGCCCTACATGGACAGTAAAAAGAAATCCTGAATGGTTCTTAACACATGGGTATGTTACAGGGCTATGTGTGCTAAAGATGTCAGATACTCAGTCACCAAATCTTCATTTTCACCTTACTGTGTACTGCTACTAATTAAAAGACATTTCCTACTCACGTGAAGTTTCTGGCTTGGTTTAAATTCTTGCTCTTTTGTATGGCTCTATGTCCTTGTTGAAGTGGTTGGTCTGAAATAGTCTATTAATTAATGTTCTTTTTTTTTTTTTTTTTTTTTTTTGTGGTACGCGGGCCTCTCACTGTTGTGGCTTCTCCCGTTAGGAGCACAGGCTCCGGACGTGCAGGCTCAGCGGCCACGGCTCACGGGCCCAGCCGCTCCACGGCATGTGGGATCTTCCCGGACCGGGGCACGAACCCGTGTCCCCTTCATCGGCAGGCGGACTCCCAACCACTGCGCCACCAGGGAAGCCCCAATGGTCTATTAATTATCTATATTTTTGCATACTAGTAGCCAACATTAAGTGAATATTTAGTGTGTGTCAGGCCTTATTTTATGGGCCTTTTTCATTTAATCTTCCCAGATCACAAATCCAGTAAGTAACAGAGCTGGGCTTGAACCCAGGCCTGGCTCCAAAGCCTAGCTTGGCCACTGCAGTATCCTGTTCAGTAGCTTTCTGGATTAAACCTGTGCCCTTTTTGAGCCTTCTTTGTCATGGTCATTACAAAATATCTACAATTCATCCCATAGTCTAGTTTCATAAAATAGCAAGCCTTCCTGAACATGACTTTCAATGATTTTCAATTCACTTCTAGAATCTACATGTCTGTATCACGGTGACTCACCTGCCCAGTAGAAAGTCTGCATGTTCTTCAGTCTAAAACAATGGTTCTGGGGAGTTTCCTGGCAGTCCAGTGGTTAGGACTCGGCGCTTTCACCGCTGTGGCCCAGGTTCAATCACTGGTCAGGGAACTAAGATCCCACAAGCCTCACGGCCAAAAAAACAGAAAAACAAAGAAACAAAAACAGTGGTTCAAAATTACATTTATATGTACTCACATGCCAGTAAGAGAAAGGAGCCATTTCATCAAGGTCTTAAAAGGCTGTTCTTTTTCCTCCCACTCTTTACAGGGTAAAAAGTACCGATGGGATGCAGAAACTCAAGGATGGATTCTCGGGTCTTTTTTTTATGGCTACGTGATCACGCAGATTCCTGCAGGATATGTTGCCAGCAGAAGTGGGGGAAAACTGCTGCTGGGATTTGGGGTCCTTGGCACCTCTGTCTTCACCCTGTTCACTCCCCTCGCTGCAGATTTCGGAGTTGGAGCCCTCATTGCACTCAGGGCCCTAGAAGGACTCGGAGAGGTAATTTTTTTTCTCTTTTGTTATTCTTCTTACCCTATATCACTTTCTTGTCTCCTTAAAGATATCATTCTTGGGCTTCCCTGGTGGCTCAGTGGTTGAGAGTCCGCCTGCCGATGCAGGGGACGTGGGTTTGTGCCCCGGTCCGGGAAGATCCCACATGCCGCGGAGCGGCTGGGCCCGTGAGCCATGGCCACTGAGCCTGCGCGTCCGGAGCCTGTGCTCCTCAGCGGGAGAGGCCACAGCAGTGAGAGGCCCGCGTACCGCAAAAAAAAAAAAAAAAAAAAAGATATCATTCTTTGATATGAATATGAACCAGAAAAAATGACATTGGAAGATAATAGGGATTTATTTTTTAGTTAGAAACTGATTAACTATGAAATAACATGAGTAGATTTCACTTGTGGTCAGTGAGGTCTTGAATGGGAGCACTCCACAATTAGAGGCTTTACTCAAAGACTAGAGGAAACATTTTCTAGGGGAATACTTCATAGCTTCCCCTACTCGCTCGTACTGGGGAGATAAGAAACCACTATTAAAACCATGAGGACAGACCATCCTACTTCTTGAACTTTTGCCACTGTTTATCTCTGCTCCATCATTTATTGCCCAGGTCTAAAACATATTTTACCCAATAGACTGTCAAATTGCCTTGTTTTCCTTTAAATCTGTTGTTTTTCATAGAACTTCTTCTTTATCATTTGTTCTTTTTTCTGGTCCTCTAACTTAGAGACAAATAATTTATCGTTTTATGTAGCTATCTTTTTTTTGGTCCTGTGATTCTTCTGGCCTTTCTGCTGCTTTTAAAATTGTTATTATTAATTTTTGTCTTTTTTTTCCTCTCCTCCTAAGATTTCTGTCATTTTTTAATTTTAATTTTAAAATTTTAATTTCTTATTTTTTTCCTTTCCACTTCTCTTTTGCATTTCGTCATGTGTACCTCCACCTTTAAATAATGACCTCGTTTCATTTCTAACTTTGAACTTCTCAAGGCATAGGTTTATTTTGCTCTCTCTTAACATTTCTTTAACCAAGCAAGATAGTGGCCTCTGGGTTTAGTATACAGCTTAAAGGTTATCTTGTATCATGCTGTGTAGGAAAAACACTGACTGGAGTAGTAAAATCAGAGTCTGAATAATAACTCCACTGTATCTAATGGTGGAACCATAGGTTTTCATATAAATATTATACAAATACAATATATAATATATAATATAAATCAAATATATTAAATACCTGCCCCATCCTCAGTCACAGCTCAGATGTGATAATAACTGCTAGAAAACTTTGGAAATTGCCAAGTGCTTTTTAAATGTAAGCTTTGGTCACTCATCTGGACATTCCTATTTTGTCCTTATCCAATAAGGGTGTACCAAATAAACCCTTCTTGACTACAAAATAAAATTACCCCCCGACTAACAGGTTCCTTTTCTCCTTATCTAAGTAAAATATATGTTTTACAGATAAACTGAAGTTCTAAGAGGTTCACTGATCTTTCTGAGGCTACACAGCTAGTGAATGGCCAAGGAGAGCTGTGAATCGACTGCTGCAAATCTACCCGAATCTATTCCTTCCTGTTCCCTTGTAGCATCTTCTCCTCTCCCAAGCCTCTGTGAGCCTCCCTGCCTTCACTGTTTTGTTGCTTCTCCATTATCAGTAATTAGCATTTTTTAAAATTGAGGTATAGGGCTTCCCTGGTGGCGCAGTGGTTGAGAGTCCGCCTGCCGATGCAGGGGACACGGGTTCGTGCCCCGGTGCGGGAAGATCCCATATGCCACGGAGCAGCTGGGCCTGTGAGCCATGGCCGCTGAGCCTGTGTGTCCGGAGCCTGTGCTCCACAACAGGAGAGGCCACAACAGTGAGAGGCCCGCGTACCACAAAAAAAAAAAAAAAAAAAAAAAATTGAGGTATAGTAGATGTCCAATATTATATAAATTTCAGGTGTATAACAATTCAAAATTTTTATGGATTATACTCCATTTATAGTTATTATAAAACATTGGTTATATTCCCTGTGCTGTATAATCTATCATTATAGCTTATTTATTTTATACATAGTAGTTTGCACCTCTTACTCCCCCACTCCTATCTTGCCCCTCCCCTAATTGGCATTTACTAGGCTAATTATCACCAGAAAAGAAAAAAATACCGGTAAACACTCTAATTGAGTGTTTTTTGGTAGGACCATTTTTTGGTAGGACCATTTTTCCTGTTGAGTAAGGTGAATCTGAATTTTCTTCTAGTATCCCACAGTATTAGCTCAGTATTTTTAAAAGTTACATATTGATAACATTCCCATTGCATCCAGGCCATAAATAAAGTAAATGAGTAAAATTCACCGTGGGAGGGTACCTTTATATCCTCATTCAGTACATTCTTTTACATTTTTTGTAACCCTTGCCTTGCAGTCCTCAAATCAGTTGACAGAATCCACAAATCTTTGTTCAGATTTTGAAAGTACTTCATTATGAGGTATTTGCACTCAGCACTGTAAAGACATCTCACTCCATGAAACCTGATTCTAGTGTGAGTCTTATCCAGAAACTTCTTTTGCAACAAAATACGCAACTGAATTTAAAACATTAACAAAACTACCTTGTATTTCATCAGAAATATCTTTTTCCCTTACCAGGGTGTCACGTTTCCAGCCATGCATGCCATGTGGTCTTCGTGGGCTCCTCCTCTTGAAAGAAGCAAGCTTCTCAGCATTTCATATGCAGGTGAGATAACTGTTCTTGTGAAGGTTTTCGCTACAATTTGTTATCTGTATATCAACCTTGGGGGAAGGGCGCACAGCAGAATCATGCAATGTCAGGTGCTTTCTTTGGGGAAAACTTAAGGTGCAGGGGTATAACTTTATTATTAATCTTCTTCTTTGGCTCACCAGCATATAGCAAAGCGGCTTCATTGACTACTGTCAGTTTCTCCATCTGCCATCATTTATTTCAAAACATGTTGCCTTTTCAGATGTTGATATAGAGAATGCTTTAACAAAACAGCCAAAAAAAAAAAAAAAAACGCTGGAAAACTGAACACTTTTGTCCTTAAATTGTGATTTGATTTGATCATCTGATAAGCTGGTCATGACTTTCAACCCCTCCCTTCAGACACCTTGTTTTCTATGCATTTATTTGCTATCATTTTGATCTATAGGTAAGATAGCATGAGCTTTATATGTGAATTATAATTTTTCCAGCTCACACACTGAATGAAAACTTTTTGACCTGACTGCTTTTAAATACAGTTATTGAGAAAGACCTCTCTGCGGTGGCTTTGAAGCTAAAATCTGAAGGATGAGAATGAACCAGTCACGCAAGGAGCAAAAAGGAAAGCATTCCAGCCAGTCAGAACAGCACGTACAAGGGCTGTCAGGCAGGAAGTAACATAAGGGTTCAAAGCAATGAGAAACCACTGAAGGGGTCTAGAACACACTGAATAAAGGGGGTAATGGCATAAGATGGGGTTAGAGAAATAGACAAGAGCCAGATTACATCAGGGCTTACAGGCCACAGGGAGGACTGTAGATTTTTTTTTCCAAACTACAATGGGGAGACATCAGAAGTTTTTAATCGAGAGAGAGACATGATCCCATGTACATTTTAAGAAGATTCTTACAGCTATGTGGAGATCGAGGTAAGAAATCTGATGAGAAGTTCAAGAACAGGCACTGTCAGTGGTTCCCCTTTGCCTGTTGAATAGTCTAAGCTCAAACTAGGGGTCAAGATTCTTTATGGTCTTCACCACTTCATTTTAGCCAGCCTAGCCCTTGACACATAGTGCCTGGCATGGAGCATATATTCAGTAACTATTCAACCTGGTTTTCTAGTCTTCCTATTCCTTTCCTTCACCCAGTTGAAGTTCCCAAACCCACTTTCTGCTTTCCTACTTGCATTCGTTTGCTCACCCTGTTACACCTGCCTCCGTATCTTCTTTCTTATGGGACCAGATCTTGCCCAACTTTTCAAAGTCCCACTGCTGCTTCTTACATCTTTTTCTGATCTCTCGAGGTCAGAGGTGATCTGTCCTACATTTGAATTTCCATATTGCTCTGTGACACACAACACTTTCTAACATGTAATCATTAGTTGTTTATATTTACTTCCTATATAAGACTAAAATTTGAGACCAGAAACAATGTCTGATTATTTTAGCTCCCACTGTACCTTCTAAGATGTCTTCTGTTTGGTGGTTAAAATGAATTTTATCACTTATTTATCCGAAACAACTGTGTGTAATATATTTGGGGCAAATTAGATTACCAAAAGCTTCGTTCTTTTTTCACCAGGTGTGCTGCAGCAGGTTATGTTTAGAGACCATCTTTGAGCCTTTCCCCAAACACTTGGCTTTCTAACACATTTACTAGTAATGTGGCATTTACTGGCTCATATTATAATAGGTCTTCTATTGATTGATGCCTTCTAATTCATCAGTAGCTACATAATTGTAACTAATATAACTACATATTAATGTATACATTTTACATATTGTGGGTTTTCTAGTAAATGACCCCGTAAGAGAATGGGTTGTTTATATTTACATGTGACTAACTCAACTCCTATAGGATTTGAATCACTCTTTCTTTTCCCCGTTGTCTGTTATCCATCTTCTTTAGGCTGTAGACCTGTGTCCCCTCTTTGTTCATTTTTCTCCAAAGTTTACAAAGTCTTTGTTGTTATTCTAGGAGCACAGCTTGGGACAGTAGTTTCTCTTCCTCTTTCTGGTATAGTTTGCTTCTATATGAATTGGACTTACGTCTTCTACCTCTTTGGTAAGTTTATTCAAAAATGTAACCTAAATTATAATGTGACAGATCCAAAATGTAATAGTGGTCTAATAATTGGTTAAAATATGTATATTCCAGTTCACTGAAGTAACCATCTCCTAGACCACAAAGCTCTGAAACACTTACTGACAACCTGTTTTTCAAGTTTATGTGGTTAAAACGATCTAGCTGAGTTGTGACCTGATGTGAATTTTGGAATATTTGTTCAATAGAAACTGCTGTTGAATCCAGGACTTAAATGCTATACTTACTATAAAAACTGCTGTGTTGTTTATTATAAAAAATGTATATTTTGAAAATATTTCTTCTCAAACAAAGTAGGATGCTCTCACTTGGTAGTTTTAATCTTTTTTGTTTCTTTGTTTAGTCCCAGGGCCTTTCATTTCTCAGTCTCAATAGCAGGATGATACACATATTTAATAAATTAGATTGCCATGTAAACATTTTGAAGGAAATATATCTGCAGTCAAAACAAAAAACAAATCAATAAACAAAAGCAGATACCTGTGGAAATAATAGATTGTAGACTTTTATTTTTTAAAAGGTTTGTCTGGTAGGCCCTGATAGGCAGAGTCATGTGGTTAAAAGTTGTTCTCTTCAGGTGCAAACTTCCCATTATAAAATAAATAAGTCATGGGGATGTAATGTACAGCACAGTGATATTGTGGTACATACTTTTTTTGTTTTTTTGTTTTTTTGGCTGTGTTGGGTCTTTGTTGCTGTGCGTGGGCTTTCTCTAGTTGCAGCGAGCGGGGGCTACTCTTCGTTGCGGTGCACGGGCTTCTCCTTGTGGTGGCTTCTCTTGTTGTGGAGCACGGGCTCTAGGTGCGCAGGTTTCAGTAGTTGTGGCATGCGGGCTCAGTAGTTGTGGCTTGTAGGCTCTAGAGCCCAGGCTCAGTAGTTGTGGCACACGGGCTTAGTTGCTCCAGGGCATGTGGGATCTTCCCGGACCAGGGATCAAACCCATGTCCCCTGTATTGGCAGGTGGATTCTTAATCACTGCACCGCCAGGGAAGTCCCTGTGGTACATACTTGAAAGTTACCAAGAGAATAAATCCTAAAAGTTCTCATCACAGGAAAAAAAATGTTTGTAATTTTGTATGGTGATAGATGGTAGCCAGATATATTGTGGTGATTATTTCGCAGTGTATATAAATATCAAATCATTATGTTGTACACTTGAAACTAATGTAATGTTATATGTCAGTTATACTGCAATTTTTTTAAAAAGTTTTTCCTCTTAAAAATTTATAGGAAATAATACAAATAGCAGTTATCCCCTTAAAGAATTATGAGAAGAACTTGAAAACAAAGCTGAAACCAATTTTTCACTAAGTTTATAATTACATAATTTTTTCAAGACAGAAAAATTGCTGTTGGTGCATACTAATTTCATTTACCTCTTATTTTTCTATTTTAAGGTACAGTTGGAATCATTTGGTTTATTTTATGGATCTGGTTAGTTAGTGATACACCAGAAACTCACAAGACAATCTCCCCCTATGAAAAGGAATACATTCTTTCATCATTAAGAAATCAGGTAAGGACTTTGGCACATTTTAAAAATAATTTCAGAACCTTTTTTTTTCTTCAGAATTAAGATACCAGTTTTTTTAATAGATATTTCTGTTGTGCACACTCTAGGCAAAGTAGAGCAGGCAAATTAAATAAATGTACAAAGTACTGTTTTGTCCAAGAAATGTCAATTCTTTCTAGTTTAAATCTATGAAATTTAAAATCTAGAAATTTATTTAAATCTAGTTTAAATCTATGAAAAATTACTTTTCTAAGTCATTTTAAACCTTCTAGAGTAATGATTATCAAGTGAGTCTCCTTTGTCTTCTTAATTAGTAGAAAATAAGATGTGTTATTTACAAGAGGAATCTTATAGCTATACCCTAAATGTTAGTTGTTAGAAAACTAGTGTGTTTTTATCTGTATTTTAAACGAGTGTGATTTAACAAGGACAGCACATTTATTGTGATATATAATAATATAATATGATATACACCTGTTTGCTCCTCTAGGGTAGCCCTTCAGGAAAAATTTATACTTAACTAAAGTAAGATTTGTTTCACTTAATTGAGCACAATAGCAAGTCAGAAATAAAAGTCTATCATAATTTAATAGTCTATCATAATTTAATTTATGATAAATTATGCATCATAATTTAATACATAATTTATCATAAATTCTCAAGCCATGGAGACAAAATATTTGCCTTTTGGTGGGAATAAAAGAAGAACATGAAAACATTAGGAAAATTCAAATATATACAGTCTTTTCTTTAGCATTGTTAATGGCTTCATAGTCACTTTATTGGTTTAAGAACATAAAATATTTCATGTAAGACTTTTATTGCCCACTAAGTTATTATTACTGATATTTTCAATTTTTATATATAGTAAACCAGGCAGTAATTAAACATTTACTCACTCACATTTCTTTTTTTTTTTTTTTTTTTTTTGGCTGCATTGGGTCTTTGTTGCTGCTCACAGGCTTTCTCTAGTTGCGGCCAGCAGGGGCTGCTCTTCGTTGTGGTGCGCAGGCTTCTCATTGCGGTGGCTTCTCTTGCTGCGGAGCACGGGCTCTAGGCACGCGGGCTCAGTAGTTGTGGCTCACGGGCTTAGTTGTTCCACGGCATGTGGGATCTTCCCGGACCAGGGCTCGAACCCATGTCCCCTGCACTGGCAGGTGGATTCTTAATCACTGCACCACCAGGGAAGTCCCAATACGGTATATTTGATGAGCCTGCCATTATTTCGCTTGGTGAGGTAACTGACAAAGGACTCAAGAGGAAAAGTGTCAATTCTACTATTTTCTTGGTGTTCACTCGTGCTTACATTAGTAGACTTCTATTTACTTTCTCCTTAAGAATCTTTTGAAGACATTGTTGATTTTGTAGATTTGTTTTAATTAAAACTGGCTAATAAAATCCATAAATCCATTTCAAAAGGCAGGTGTAAACTGTAACATGCTGTAATATTACACCGAGGGCAGACCAACAAGTAAGGATGCCATTAACCCCTTTTAATTGGGGAGATCATACAACATGTGATGGTCTGACATATTCCAGGGCCAACCTATTTGTTAAATATTAATAGAGTTTAATTTCTCTTTTTACAATAAAAGTGAGTATAGATAGAAGACCTGTTATGTCTTTCCACACCATGGTGGATTATCTTGCTACCGCTGGGATGCTTACATCCTTCTTTGAAGACCGTTACTCCAGATGGCTACATAAAAAACCTTCTATTGCACAGTTCTTATAGATCATTGTAAATGCATAAAGATTGGAGAATTAAATATGAATTCTAATAGGACTTCCAATCTCTTTCCTTTGCCCTTATGCCAGCCTCTGAATTTGATTATTAAACTGTCCTCTGTTTTTTAGGTGGAAAAAGTAATGTTGCAGGTGACTTCTGACATTCATAAGGAGTATTTAGTTTGACATTTTAGCTCTAAGATTACATTTCTGTTTTTTCTTCAGATCTGAATCATGGAGTTTCTGTTGCTGTTTAATATTTTTAAAGAGTTGTTTAAAAATCTGGGATTTAGTCATCAAAGTTGATAACGTATTCTAGATGGAATTTCAGCTGATCAGATACAGATCTAAACATAGCATGAACATAGCTGTAGCTTATCCTAATGATGCCTGTTTTTTTTTTTTTTTCCTTTTTCAGCTCTCTTCACAGAAGTCAGTGCCATGGATACCTATGCTGAAATCACTAGCACTTTGGGCTATTGTAGTTGCCCATTTTTCTTACAACTGGACTTTTTATACTTTACTGACCTTATTGCCTACGTATATGAAGGAGGTCCTAAGGTTCAATATTCAAGAGGTAAGAAAACATAAGTTTCTGCCTCTTATAGAGAGTATACTGACTTTGTTTTTATCTATGTGAGACTCAGTTATTTTGCATCTTCCATTTTACTCTGATGTACTACATTCTAGAGTCTGCTCTTTTTAGCCTTGCTTGTTCCTCTCCTCTGTGTGTGTTAACTCTTGATTCAGAGTATCTTGGCTGGTATCCCCTTTAACTGTGAAGGTCTTACTAGTCCCCAGTAACATGCCAGGACCTCAGATGATACATGCAGGTGGTCCATATTCCCTTGGGATGGTAGCCCGACTCTGCTGGGAGCCAGGAGGGGTGCTGGGAGACACAAGGTTCTTGTACAGAAATCGCTCGGCAGGTGTTATCCAGGGGTTGGCAGAGCTATAGTTGCAAAGCTGTGCAAGACAGACCCCCCACTAAAACTGCCAGTTCCTTAGGAACTCATCAAACTGAGGCAATTCCTATTATCTCTATGTTGATGGAGTTTGTCTTCAAAGAGATTGAAGAAAAACCTAAAGAGAAAGAGGCACAGTGTATAAGTAAATGTGGTAGTGTTTTTGCCTTCAAAATGAAGGATAAATCAAAGATGTAAATGTTAGGAGCTAAAATGACAAAACTCTTAGAAGTGTACATCTTTGTGACTTTGGGCTAGGCAACAGCTTCTTACATATGATACCAAAACCACACATGACCAAAGGAAAATATAGATAAATTGGGCTTCATCAAAATTGAAAACGTTTGTGCCTCAAAGGACACTATCAAGAATAAAAACCCACTGAATGGGAGAAAATATTTGCAAATCATATATTTGATAACTATATAAAGAATTTATACAACTCAATAATAGAAAGATAAATAACGCAATTTTTTAAATGGGCAAAGGATTTGAATAGACATTTCTCCAAAGATATGCAAGTGACCAATAAGCCCATGTATTGATGCTCAACATCATTACTCAATGGTTTGCACAGCAAAGGAAACCATAAACAAGATGAAAAGACAACCCTCAGAATGGGAGAAAATGTTTGCAAACGAAGCAACTGCCAAAGATTAATCTCCAAAATATATAAGCAGCTCATGCAGCTCAATATCAAAAAAACAAGCAAGGGTCTTCCCTGGTGGTGTAGTGGTTAATAATCTTCCTGCTAATGCAGGGGACACAGGTTTGAGCCCTGGTCCGGGAAGATCCCACATGCCGCGGAACAACTAAGCCTGTGTGCCACAACTACTGAGTCTGCACTCTAGAGCCCGCGAGCCAAAACTACAGAGCCTGCATGCCACAACTACTGAAGCCCGTGTGCCTAGAGCCCGTGCTCCACAATAAAAGAAGCCACTTCAATGAGAAGCCCGTGCACCGCAACAAAGAGTAGCCCCAGCCCCCGCTCGCCGCAGCTTGAGAAAGCCTGCACGCAGCAACAAAGACCCAACACAGCCAAAACTAATTAATTAATTAATTAATTTAAAAAAAAAACAAGCAACCCAATCCAAAAATGGGCAAAAGACCTAAATAGACATTTCTCCAAAGAAAATATACAGATTGCCAACAAACACATGAAAGGATGCTCAACATCACTAATCATTAGAGAAATACAAATCAAAACTACAATGAGGTATCACCTCACACCAGTCAGAATGGCCATCATCAAAAAATCTACAAAGAATAAATGCTGGAGAGCGTGTGGAGAAAAGGGAACCCTCTTGCACTGCTGGTGGGAATGTACATTGATACAGTCACTATGGAGAACATTATGGAGGTTCCTTAAAAAACTAAAAATGGAACTACCATATGACCCAGCAATCCCACTACTGGGCATATACCCAGAGAAAACCATAATTCAAAAAGAGTCATGTACCACAATGTTCATTGCAGCTTTATTTACAATAGCCAGGACATGGAAGCAACCTAAGTGTCCATCAACAGATGAATGGATAAAGAAGATGTGGCACATATATACAATGGAATATTACTCAACCATAAAAAGAAACAAAATTGAGCTATTTGTAATGAGGTGGATGGACCTAGTGTCTGTCATACAGAATGAAGTAAGTCAGAAAGAGAGAAACAAATACCGTGTGCTAACACATATATATGGAATCTAAAAAAAAAGGTTCTGATGAACCTAGGGGAAGGACAGGAATAAAGATGCAGACGTAGAGAATGGTCTTGAGGACACAGGGAGAGGGAAAGGTAAGCTGGGATGACGAAGTGAGAGAGTAGTATTGAGTATGCTGGTATATACACTACCAAATGTAAAATAGATAGCTAGTGGGAAGCAGCTGCATTGCACGCAGAGATCAACTCGTGCTTTGTGACCACCTAGAGGGGTGGGATAGGGAGGGTGGGAGGGAGACGCAAGAGGGAGGGGATATGGGAATATATGTATACACATAGCTGATTCACTTTGTTATACAGTAGAAACTAACACACCATTGTAAAGCAATTATACTCCAATAAAGATGTTAAAAAATAAATAAAATAAAATTGATTTGCCAAAATATATATATATATATATATATACAGAAATGGAACACAAAACCATAATGAGATACCACTTCACACCTATTAGAATCAGAAAACCAAAAAATAACAAGTGTTGGTGAGCAGGTAGAGGAAACAGAACCCTCATGCATTGCTGGTGGGGATGTGCAGTGGTGTCGCTGTTATGGAAAACAGTTTGGCAATTCCTCAAAAAGTTAAACATAAAGTTATTATTGTGACCCAGAAATTCCATTCCTGGGTCTATACCCAAGAGAGCTGAAAATATATGGGCACACAAAAACGTGTACATGTACATGTACACAAAAGTTCATACCATTATTCGTAATGATGAAAAAGTGGAAACAACCCAAATATGTATCAGCTGGTGAATAGATAAACAAAATATGGTATATTCCACAGTGGACTGTTACTCAGCCACAGAGTGGAAGCCCTGGAAGTAAAGCAGCAGCCTGGGTGGTGAATGTGACGATAGCAAGGCTGACTGCATGACTGCCTTGGTTACAAGGACTTAGAGCCGTCAACAGTGTTAAAGTGAACTGTTGCGTCACCTCACTTCCAAGGCATACTGAAAACATTGGCCACGTGGACCGAACCTTAAACGTCACCCAAACAGCTAGGCTGTGAAGAACTCCTCTGGTTACTTTTGAAAAAAGAGGTCCATTATACTGAAATATATCCACCAATTGCATTGACAGAAGTTAAACTGAAATGAGGCTTTACCAATAGTGTGGGATGGATTTGTTGCAAGTGACCTTGCTTTTCCTAAGCTCTCTGTTAACAGAGCCTGACTGTAGTCTCCTACTGTAGTGACAAATTGCATGCAAATTTAAAGATCATTCCACTGATGCTTCTATTTGCAATTTTCCCAGGAGAACTATAGAAAGAATGAAATATCAATAGCTGACTGGTAATTAGTATATGTACTTAAGTGCCTTCATTTATTTATTTTATTTTATTTTATTTTATTTTTTTGTGTGTGTGTGCGGTACGCGGCCCTCTCACTGTTGTGGCCTCTCCCGTTGCGGAGCACAGGCTCCGGACATGCAGGCTCAGCAGCCATGGCTCACGGGCCCAGCCGCTCCGCGGCACGTGGGATCTTCCCGGACTGGGGCACGAACCCGTGTCCCCTGCATCGGCAGGCGGACTCTCAACCACTGAGCCACCAGGGAAACCCGCCTTCATTTATTTTTTATTAATTTTTTTAATTCTATAATGAGAAACTTTAAAACTAGAATATTTTTTCTTGCATTTTCATACCAAAAAAAGACATTTTCTTTCTGAATCAAAATTAAAAGAAATGTGAAGAGTTTGAAAAGAATTCTCTTGTATAGAAGCCTCTTTTTTTGAAGCCTCTTTTTTAATGGATTTTTTTCTTGAAAAATCAGCATATTACATTCATGAAATGGCCTTTGTTCAAAATAAAGCTTGCTTTGAGAAGCATTGTATTTAAAATTATACTCTCGTTAATTAAAATTTTTAAAGCTCTTGATCCTTTGTTTTAAGCTTGCTTTGTTACATAAGTTTATTTTCACTAGTTATCACCACTTTTCTTTTTTCCTAGCTTTTTCCTAGTGTCCCTATTTCTTACAGCTCGGTGAGAGTTGGGGCAATATCTGTTACCCTATTTTGGATATTAACATTTTGGAATCAGTTTTTTTTAATAAGTGAATAGAAGGAACCACATCCTTGAACAGAATGCTTAACAACTGTGGAAGATACCCGTGGATGTATAAATGTTGAAGATTTTGTCAGGGGAGTTTTTACCATTGGAATTTTAAGTGGAGAAATTCAATAACTCTGATGAATTATCGATCTTATCCCACCAGAGGACAAAGCCAAGATCAGAAAATTCTCTTGTCTATTTGCTGCAGTTCATGTGTAGGGTTCTGCCACAGATAATGATAGATGTGATCCTACTGTGCAGAATTCTAAATGGAGTAAAATTTAAAGAGGAAATTACTTAGCTTAATACCAGAAAGAAACAAAAATCTTCAGCCACAGAAGTAGAACTGGAAGCATGCAACATCTGAAAATAGACCACAGACTATGATGAAAAAAATTAAATCTTTTCTTAAGCACACTTAAATTTAAAATATTAACAAGTTTTGCTGGTCTGTACCATTAATGATGCTTAGATAGAATTATTACCAGATTTCAATATCAACGATAAAATATCTTTCTACCTTTTCTGTGTTTGTAAATCTCTAACAGGTGTACCCATCTCTCTCAGGCTATAAAAAACTTTTGTTTTTATCAGAATTGGGCCATTTAGGCTTAGCACCTCAGGTTTGTGCTTAAGGAAAAATGAATAGAAGAAAGAAATTTCTGGTGGTTTTTTTTGAGTATATTTTCTTCATTTTACAGAATTTGTGATTTCCTAAAAAGCTGACTGTCTAGTCATTTCCTACAAAGCAAATAACACATTTCCAGGATAAATTCTGCTTCACATCTCGTGGTGTTTTCGTTTTGTTCAGGTGGTGATGTAAAGTGAAAGAAGAGACGGAAAAATAGAGCTCTCTCTATCACCTCACAGCCTTTGTGCTCTGCTCAAAGCATGTGCGGGTGCCCCAGGCACGTTTTTGTTTTTAACTGCATCTTGATTTTGCATACTTTAATTTCAGAACAAAATAAACAAAAAAAAACCCCACAATACACAACCTTCAAACCCCATGTCAAATGTGGAAAAGGATAGGACTTGAGGCCCTTGTATCCTGCCTTAGACAGAAGGACAAAAATAAAACCACTAGACGTCAGCAGAGGGAGCCAGGTGGGCCAGGGCCACTGGGGCTGCCTCTGGGGGAGCCGTGGGGACACTACGGAGGGAACAAAGTCTGCAGGTAGAAACTCCTCATCTGCTTCTTCCACGCGAGAGGCATCCTCATCACCCTCGAGGTGGGGAATCTCAACAGGAACAGCAGCCCGGGGCTCCTGTGCCGTCACTTCATCCTCATCCGTGCCCATGCCCAGCTCGATCGTGCAGTAGAGGCGGCTGGAGCAGGTCTGGGGATCCTCAAGCGAGAAGCCGGAAGAGAGCAGTACAGTTTCGAACGGCACCTAGACGGTGCTCACTTCAGAATAATTCATTAAGCTATACATTTGACTTGTGTGCTTTTCTCCATCTGAATTTTATTTGATAATAAAAAATATTTGTAAAGTAAATAAAGAAAAGAAAACTGTCCCGTGGGGAAAATCCATAGGCTAATAGGAAGATGTCTTCTCTCATTGAAGCTACAGCCCAAGTCCCAGAATAACATTCAAGATTACCCTGACCATACTGCACTATGGGAGCTCTGGTTCCCTCTGAGACAGGCTCTCTGGGACTGCATTGAACGGAATCCCATAATCCTTAGAAAAGTCAGCCTTATCTGCTATATTATATAAAAATTAACAGACTATTGCTATGTGTCTCCTTTGCTTTCATATGGTAGTGGATGTGTGTGTGTTTATGTTGTTTTGGTTCTTCCTCCCTCCATAATTAATTCCAGATCTTCTTCTTCCTTCCAGAATGGGTTTTTATCTGCAGTCCCTTATTTAGGCTGTTGGTTATGTATGATCCTGTCTGGTCAGGCCGCTGACAATTTAAGGGCAAAATGGAATTTTTCAACTCTATGTGTTCGAAGAGTTTTTAGCCTTATAGGTAGGTAAAAATGAATCAGGTTTGGTTTTGGTTTACAATTACTTACTGTGTTTACAAGGCAAGGCAAAATAAAAATGATAATAGTAGTCATTTGTTCACATATTAAAACAATATATTTTAATGCATGTAGTGCATGTCTATACAAGATGGTTCTTTTTGAATGATGCATTTTGAGGATTAAGATTTATAATATCCTATTATCTCTACCATACTCTTGTAACTATAAAAAATGGCATGCTTTGCTGAATATCTTCCCCAGAATTTTTATTTTATTTTATTTATTTATTATTGGCTGTGTTGGGTCTTCATTGCTGTGCGTGGGCTTTCTCTAGTTGTGGTGAGCGGGGGCTACTCTTCGTTTTGGTGCGTGGGCTTCTCATTGCGGTGGTTTCTCTTGTTGAGGAGCATGGGCTCTAGGTGCACAGGCTTCAGTAGTTGTGGCTCGCGGGCTCTAGAGCGCAGGCTCAGTAGTTGTAGCACACGGGCTTAGTTGCTCCGCGGCATGTGGGATCTTCCCGGACCAGGGCTCGAACCCGTGTCCCCTGCCTTGGCAGGCAGATTCTTAACCACTGCGCCACCAGGGAAGTCCATCTTCCCCAGAATTTTAAAAATCACTTTGTTTTCAACTCTAAGTTTGCCATGAAAATAAGATTTTTAAGTCTCCATCCCTTTTCTATTTTAAATTTCAATCAAAAATGTATACTAACATCATTATATCAAATGAGGAGCTATAAATCGAAGCTGTAAATCAGAGGAAGCTTAAATACTCATGCGTTTCAGGGTCTGATTTCAGAAAAGTGAATTTTAAAACTATGCAAGACAGGGACTTCCCTGGCAGTCCAGTGGCTTCCACTGCAGGGGGCATGGGTTTGATCCCTGGTCTGGGAACTAAGATCCCACATGCCATGTGGCGTGGCCAGGAAATAAATTTAAAAAAAACAAAATAACAAAAACCCATGTAGGACAATTATTCGAGTAAGTAGAGACCCTCAAAGTCACTGATGACTGTACTTCAATAATTACATTGTAAAGGGACCCTGTTCAATGTAATTCTGAAAACACCTTCTGAGCACCTACAGCTAGAATGTGCTGTCCAGTCCCACTGCTTACTGACCTCGACTCTGGAGAAATTTTTCCACGTCTACAAGTGAAATAAATCCCTTTAGATTTAATTCGATTTTTTCTTTTTTGGCTTTCTGTGGACCTGCTCTGTCTAGTACAGTAGCCACTAGCCGTATGTGGCTGTTTAAATGTAATTGGAATTTAAAAATAAGTTCCTTGGTTGCAGTATATACAAATACAACATTTCCATCATCACAGAGACTTGTTGGATGGCACTGCTATTGACACAGAGAGAAAACAGCAGCCCACCCGTTAGGTCCCTTCCTGTATTACTTGTATTTGATGCTTAACTGCCTGTAATAAACTCCACGTATTGTTTTCAGTTGTCAAAACCTAGATGGAGTGTTTTTTTAACTTTATCCAGCAAAGTTTATTATTTAGTTTATCTTCTTTGGTTATGTGAACTTTGAATCACATTCTGTATCAACTATTGCTTCTCTCTAGAACCATATTTTTCAGTCATTCTCTTGTTCTTTTCTTAAACATTGTAGAAGTTTGAGTCCTGGTCACACGTAGATTTAATAACATTGCATAGTGAGGGGTTTTTTTACGTTTTATAATAGTTGCATTCATCCTATATGTTTTCCAGCAAATTTTTTTTTCATGAAACTGTAATTTAAACTGAGTCTTCTAGGCAGTATACTGTTTCTACAGTAGATGGCAGTAATGTCAAATCTCAGATTTATACTATATTAAACAGCAAGCAAATCTTAATGCTGGGGCTTCCTTTTTTCCTTTTTATAATTTTTTAACTCCAGGAATGATTGGACCTGCAGTATTCCTGGTAGCCGCTGGATTTATAGGTTGTGATTATTCTTTGGCTGTTGCATTCCTAACCATATCAACAACACTGGGAGGCTTTTGCTCTTCTGGATTTAGCATCAACCATCTGGACATTGCTCCTTCGTGAGTACTGATATAAAGATTCGTTCTGACTGACTTTAAATTATTTTCTTTAAGTGTGGTAAAATATATAGAACATAAAATTTGCCATTTTTAAGTGTATAGTTCTGTGGCATTAAGTACATCCATTCACATTATTATGCAACCATCACCATGATCCATTCCAGAACTTTTTTTATCTTCCCACACTGAAACCCTGGACCCATTAAACACTAACTCCCATTCCCCCTCCCTCACGCCCCAGCCCCTGGCAACTGCCATTCTACTACTTTCTGTCTCTATGCATATGACTACTCTAGGAATGACACCACACAGCTAATAAATGATAGAGCCGGAACTTCCCCCTAAAATCTTACTTTTAATCCCAGAATTCTTTCTACAGCTGTTTCTCTGGAAATATTCTTTGGGCCTGTGCCAGTTGACAAGGTAGAGGAGGGGACTATGTAAATATTTTAGCCCGGGGGATTTGATGCACTTAATTTTTTTTAAAATAATGACTATGAATTTATTTTTGGAGAAGAGACCAGTGGTCTCCTGCCACCTTTCCCTTACCTCCAGTTCTTCCCACCTGGACTACCACAGAATCTTCTGATTCCTGCTAATCCTTGTCTCCCATCCCTTCAATAAATACTTCTAAATAAGCTCCAACAAACTGGTGCTCACAGAGCTTGAGTGGACCTTTGAAATCATTCTAATCCAGTCTCTCGTTTTATATAAGAAGTCCAGGAAGGCTCCATAGCATCGGATATGCTTAACTCTGGGCGGAGTCCTGTCTGCCGTTCCTACAGGAGCTCATTCTCAGCCTGTGGTCCACTGCCTTTTCCTCTCCATCCATCTGAATCCTTTCCAGTTCACATCCCAGTTCTTCATTAAGCCTTTCCAGGCCATTGTGCTTTTATCTCTTCCTTTTCTCAATTTACAATTTTATGCTGGATACCATACCTTAATTTGTAATTATTTATAAATGTAACTCTTCTCTTTCTTACCTCCCCAATTTGCATGTAAGCGTCCTCAGACTGAGACATCCTATATATCCATATCACAGCTTCTGCAGGAGAGGCACCCCCAGTCCATACTTGCTGAGTGGTTGATATATCTGATCATACTAAGCAAATAGGAGCTTCAGTGCTACATACCCTTAACAGTGGGGAACCAAAGAAAGAAAACCAGCAACACATGTGTATTGGGCCAAGAAACCATTTGAAACAAAAGGTAGCCTAAGCAAAAGCTCTAGGGCTATCATCTCTGAGAGTTCAGGGCCCAAGTCTGTGTTATTAACCCCAGCAGTACCAGCACCTGGCCCTGTGCTGGGCCATGGTCAGTGCTCAGTCAATCAATTACATGAATGGAAGAATGAAAATAGACTTTCATATTCAGTACCATGTCAAAATTCTTTCTAAAAAGCTATTTGTGTTGACCTTACTGTGTGTCAGTCAACACTTTTCTTTAAAGCTCTTTCTTATGAGAAATAAGAAATAAGGGAAGAATTTTGTGAAATTTACAAGCTAGAAAATGTTTGTTAACTATACATATTGGTGAGTTAAGAACTGAAGGAGTTTTGGACTTCCGGTTGTCCAGTGGTTAAGACTCTGTGCTTGTAATGCAGGGGCATGGGTTCAATCCCTGGTCAAGGAACTAAAATCCCATATGCCGTGCAGCACAGCCAAAAAAAAAAAAAAAAAAAAGAAGAAGAACTGACAGAGTTTAACATAAGGAAAGAGAAGAAGAAAAGTAAATTAATTAATTTAAAAATAAAAAGTAAATTAATTTAATTTACTTGGAAAGTAAAGTAATCTCAAGAAAACTTTGTTAAACGTAGTGAACGTTTGAAAGATTGGATACAAACGTAACTGAAATAATAAAGTGCCCATTGAAGTGGAAGGAGTAAAGACGTAAGATGCCATTTCAGTGGGGACCAGGGCGAGCCCACTGCCCTGAACACATCTCTGCTCGGGCTGGAGACTTGGGCTTAAGATTTACAAAGTACAGAAAAGGATTCAAGGAATAGGAAATAATTAAAGGACTGTTCCTTTACGCTACTGATTAGAAAAGGAATCTGGAAAGGCTTTCCCTTGAAATAAGTTAAACAAATGACATTGTTTTTATAAACTATAAGTGTGTGGTTTATAGAATCATAGAAAGTTAGAACTGGGAAGGATTTAGAGTATTCTTGTCTCTTACTATGCCGACCGTGGTCCATGGAGCAGCGGCATCGTTGTGCAAAATGCAGATCCTCAGGCATCTCCCCAGACTTACCGAACTAGAATCTGCATCTTTAGATCCTCAGGGATCTAAGGGATCCTTTAGATCCCTTGTACCTTTGAGCATGAGACCCTGGTCTGGTCCGGTCCTCTGATGCATACAAGCGTTTATAGAGTAGCTGCTATACCTTCAGGCCTCTACGTGGTGCTACGGGAAATAAAACCCAGCTCCTGCTCGCAAGGAGATTGTCTATTTAGGAAAGAAACAATAAAAAGTAAACAATTGTAATGTATTATGATGATGATTAATTCTTTCAAAATGTAATTATCAAATGCCTACCAGGTACCAACCACAACAGTACAACTGTGGCCTGTGGAGCTCTTAGTCTAGAGCGGTGGATGTGAATGAAATGAAAACCAACGTTTTGAAGAGAAAGTTGAGAGAATATAGTAGGGGGAGATAATGCAGATCAAGGAGCCAGGGAAGGTCTCTCTGAGGAAGTGATATTTAAGCTAAAGCCTGAAGAATGAGGAAGAAGTTAGGCAAAAAGGAAGAGGTATTCCCGACAGAGGAATTTACACGACAGGAAGAAGAAACTGGTGTGTGCCTTAGTCAGCGTGGACTGCCAGAACAAAATACCATAGACTGGGGACCTTAATCAACAGAAATGTTCTCATAGTTCTAGAGGCTAGAATTCCAAGATCAAGGTGCCAACACAATTGTTTTCTGGTGAGGACTCTTCCTGGTTTGCAGAAGAGCTGACCCCTTGCTGTGTGCTCACACGGCCTTTCTTCAGGTATGCGTGCATGGGTGTGTGCAGAGAGGGAGAGAGCTCTGGTGTCTCTTACTCTTCTTATAAGGGCACCAGCCCTGTCCGACTAGGGCCCCACCCTTATGATCTCATTTAACCTTTATCACCTCCTAAAGACCCTGTCTCCAAATGCAATCACACTGAGGGTGAGGGCTTCAACATATGAATTTTGGAAGCATGCATTCAGTCCATAACAGTGTATTTCACGTAACTGAGAGAAGGTCATTTGTGACTGAGATGCAGGGAAGAAAGCCACTGGGGAGTAAGCAGGAGCCTATAGTAAGTGTTTTATATTGTATCCAAAGCAAGTAAGAAGTGACATTCTCTGTATTTTAAGGCCACTCTGTGAGGACGAATACAAGTAGAGAAAGCCAATTAGGAGGCTATTGCAGTAATCCATATAAGAGGTGATGATGGCCTGGGATGGGGAGAGGAGATGTAAAGAAGTAGATAAATTTGAGATCTTTGTGATTACAATAGGTGGGACTTGACAGTAGATTCGACCTGAAGAGTGAGGAAGATACCAGGGATGATGATTTCCATGTCTTTTGCATGGGCAGATAGTTGTGCCGCTTACTGAAACTGGGATGTCTGGAGGAAGAAGAGTCTTGGGGTAAGATAAAAATTTCACAGGTTAGGGCTTCCCTGGTGGCGCAGTGGTTGAGAGTCCACCTGCCGATGCAGGGGACGTGGGTTCGTGCCCCGGTCTGGGAGGATCCCGCATTGCCGCAGAGCGGCTGGGCCCATGAGCCATGGCCACTGAGCCTGTGCGTCCGGAGCCTGTGCTCCGCAACGGGAGAGGCCACAACAGTGAGAGGCCCGCGTACCTCAAAAAAAAAAAAAAAAAAATTCACAGGTTAAATTTTTTTTTAATATTTATTTATTTAGCTGCGCTGGGTCTTAGCTGCAGCATGTGGGATCTTTAGTTGAGGCATGCAGGATCTAGTTCCCCGACCAGGGATCGAACCCAGGCCCCCTGCATTGCAAGTGCAGAGTCTTAACCACTGGACCAGCAGGGAAGTCTCTTAAATTTTAGATATTTGTGAAAAACGTTTAGAAAATAGTAGTTGTAGGCAGTTTGACATTTGGATCTGGAACTCAGAAAATCAGTCTGACCAGAAATGAAAATTAAGGAATAGTAATCCACATTTCAGAGTTTTTAAAGACAAGGATTGCCTGGTGAGAGAGTAGAATGACAAGGTAAGTGATCCCCAGGACTGGAGCTTGACAGACATGTAGAGACCAGAAAGAGGGGAAGTAACCAGGAAAGGAGACCGAAAAGGAGCAACCAGGGACATAGAAGGAAAATCAAGAATGTGGTGTCAGGGAAGCCAAGACTATCCGGTCTTCAATTCAAGAATGAGAGCTGAACAAGAGATAAAGATGTAGGAGTGGTCAACATATGAGTAGTAGATGAAACCGTGGGATTGGATAAAATTACTCAGTAAATTGTGACGAGAACCTTGGGAATCCATTAAGAGAAAGAAGAGCCTGATGCAAAGGTAACTGAGAAGCGGGCTTCCCTGGTGGCACAGTGGTTAAGAATCTGCCTTCCAGTGCAGGGGACACAGGTTCGAGCCCTGGTCCAGGAAGACCCCACATTGCGTGGAGCAACTAAGCCCGTGCACCACAACTACTGAGCCTGCGCTCTAGAGCCCATGTGCCACAACTACTGAAGCCCACACGCCACAACTACTGAATCCTGTGCGCCTAGAGCCCGTGCTCCTCAACAAGAGAAGCCACCGCAATGAGAAGCCCGCGTACCACAACGAGGAGTAGTTGCTTGCCGCAACAAGAGAAAGTCCACACGCAGCAAGGAAGACCCAATGCAGCCAAAAGTAAAATAAACTTATTAAAAAAAAAAGACTTACATTTTCATTATAAAAAAAAAGAAGATAACTGAGAAGAAGCAACAGGAGAAGGATAAGGAAAAATAAGTAGAGATTAGGATCCCCAAAGGGAAAGCTTGATCAACAATGTCAGATGCCCCAGAGAAGTCAAGTAAAATAAGAATGAACGTGTTCCTTGGATTGGACAACCAGATGGAGAAGTTCATTAAAGATCTTGGTGACAGTGCTTCCATGGAGGAAGGAGAAGGAAGCTAGGCTGAAGACAGCATACAGCAGTGGTTTCAAAGTGTGATCCTTAACCCATCCACATCAAAATCATCAGCAGTGCTTGCTGAAAACAAAGCAGAATTGTTGATCACAGAACTAGGAATCTGCATTTTGTTGCCCCTCCATGTTGTCCTCATGGACATTAAAATTTGAGAACCATTGCCAATAAACAGCTATTTCAAAACTATTAACCATGAAGGGAAGGAAAAAAGCTAAAGATGGATACATGCTGGTGGAGGATTTTGAGACCTAAGTATGTTAATATGCTGAGAAAAGAAGGCCAATAAAGGATGAGAGATTAAAAGTTAAAAGAAAGAAGTAAAAATGACAGGCTGGTAGAATGCAGGAAGGAATGACATCCAGTGCCAAGTGGAAGGGATGAGCTTTCAACTGAGAAAAGAAGGAAAGCAGTAAGATGGGTTCAGTTGAAGAAAAGTTTTCAGGTGAGTTGAGAAGCCAAGGATTGTGGTTTTAAAATACCTCCATGGGGGCTTCCCTCGTGGCGCAGTGGTTAAGAGTCCACCTGCCGATGCACGAGACACGGGTTCATGCCCCGGTCTGGGAAGATCCCACATGCCACGGAGTGGCTGGGCCCGGGAGCCATGGCCACTGAGCCTGCGCGTCCGGAGCCTGTGCTCCGCAATGGGAGAGGCCACAACAGTGAGAGGCCCGTGTACCAAAAAAAAAAAAAAAAGTAGAGTAAAAGACTTGAGAATGATAAAAGTTCAAAATAGCTGCTGAGAAAAATAGTCACTAAGAACTCACAGAAGGGATCTGGGGCATCGATGAGGATCAGCTGAAGCTGGAGAGGAGTCGTGTGCTCTCCCTAGTTTACAAGGTGGTTTTTCCTTTGAGTGCTATTCAGCAGCCCAAGTGTAGGACTGAAAATGTGCCGTTGAATTGATCTAGGCTTGAGATTTTAACACGCTGAGTCAAAGGGATCTGGGAATTGGGAGTTTTGGCACAAAAGAGGCCCAGGCTGTGTTATCTCTCAGACACTTTTAGTTGAAGGAATGGAAATCCTAATTCAAGCTGGCTAAACATCATAATCTATTAGTGTCAAGTCCAGAGACGGTAGGCTTCAAGCAGGAGTTGATATCCAGCTGCCCACTAATCTTACCCAAGGCTCGTTTCTTTTCCACTCTCTACTCTGCCTTTCATACCAGTCTTATCCTAAGGCTGGATCTGTGTATAAAATCGTACAGTGAAATGACTGCCAGTAACAACGAGGGTTACATGCTTCTTCATTCACATCAAGCAAGAAAGAAAATGATCTTTTCCTCTTTCCATCATGGAAATACAGGCTTCATTTGGAACCAGACTGAGTCACATAGCCACGCCTGAACCAACCCTCATGGCCAAGGGAATGGCAAATGCCATTAGACTTCAGGACAATCAGCACCTGCCCCTAAAGTTAGAGGTGAAGGAGTCAGTGCCCCTAAGCCTCATGGGAATGGATGCCGAGGGAGCCATTGGTGACGTCCACACAACACGTGAAGATGTGAACACAAAGAAAAGAACTCATTTGGAAGATGAAGAAACTCAGGCACAGAGGAGCTGTGTGACTTGCAGAGTCACAGTTAGCAAACGGCAGACCGAAGGCTTGAATCCAGGTCTTCCAGCTCTGTGGTCCCGGGATCTTTCTGCTACATCAAGGTGCCTCTCAATGACTTATTTAAAAGATCTTAAAGATTGGTCATTGAAGCGGCACTAGCAGTTATTTTGAAAACTCAGGAAAAAGAACTCATTGCAGAGAACAGATACGTACTTTGGTTGCCTCAGTTAATGTGATTTTATTATAAAGCTAAGTAAATAAATACGGGAAGTAAAAAATAAAAATAAGGAATGTAAAAGTGGCTAAGCAGCCACCCAGCCAGAAGGAGGGTGGTAAGCCACACACTCCATTTCATGAAGCTGCAGTGTAGTCTGGGACTGATCAGGTGCCTGAAGTCTGTCAGAGCTCTGGAATCTGGCAAGGGCCCCACTATGCTCTCTCAAACTGGCCGTGAAGGAAAACGGGATCATTAAATAGAAACTGGGGCTATTGTCAAAAGAAGATGAAAATGCATGCCAGGGCTTCCCTGGTGGCGCAGTGGTTGGGAGTCTGCCTGCCAGTGCACTGCGCCACCAGGGAACTCCTTACCCACTCTTTTTTTTTTTTTTTTTTGCGGTACACGGGCCTCTCACTGTTGTGGCCTCTCCCGCTGTGGAGCACAGGCTCCGGACGCGCAGGCTCAGCAGCCATGGCTCACGGGCCCAGCCGCTCCGCGGCACATGGGATCTTCCCGGACCGGGGCACGAACCTGTGTCCCCTGCATCGGCAGGAAGACCCCCAACCACTGCGCCACCAGGGAAGCCCCCCCCCCACTCTATTTTAGATTCTTTTCCCATATAAGTCTTTACAGAGTACTGAGTAGAGTTCCCTGTGCTATACAGTAGGTCCTTACTAGTTATCTATTTATATATAGTAGTGTGTATCTGTCAATCCCAATCTCCTAATTTATCCCTCCTCCCCCCTTACCCCCTGGCAACCATAAGTTTGTTTTCTACATCTGTGACTCTATTTCTGTTTTGTAAATAGTTTGTACCATTTTTTTTAGATTCCACATATAAGCGATATATGATATTTGTCTTTCTGGGTCTGACTTACTTCACTCAGTATGACAATCTCTAGGTCCATCCATGTTGCTGCAAATGGCATTATTTCATTCTATTTTATGGCTGATTAACATTTCATTGTATATATATACCACATCTTCTTTATCCATTCCTCTGTTGATGGACATTTTATATATCTGTAATGCTGCCTTATTGAAAACGGTCATCACTGATTTCAATCTGAAGGAAAGATCAGTTTTCTCTTGCTTAGTTTTTCACCACAAGCCCCAGCATTATAGATATAACATCCCAGTATTAAGTACGGATTTGGAATCAGGCAAATTGGGTAACACTTTATAGTCTCTCTTTCTTACCTATAGAATGAAGATAATCATCCCTACCTCTTGGGGTTAATTTTACTATTAAAGTGGGATAAATTATATAAAATACTTAGAACCCTGCCTGACATAAGGTTTTTCAGTAGGCAGTCAGTATTCCTCTTAGCATATAAATATGTCTACATGGTATTTTCTAAGCCTTTTCTTCTGTAGACTAAAATGGATATTTTCTATGGATAATTTTGTTGCCCAGATTCAAGGGTTTTGGATAGATTTTTAACCATAAATCCCACAGAAGTCTAGGACTCCAATAGCACGGAACCCAAACTGAGTCCATACAGCATGTTCTTTTTTTCCAGGCTCTCATCAATCTTTCATGGCCTTTCCTGGCCAAGTGTAATATAAATACTTGAATGAGCTTCTTGGTGCTGACATTTAGAATTTCACAGCATCCATCTGCACTTAATATCTGTCACTGAAAAGGCCTGGCAACATTGCAGTCACTTCCTCCTACTGCCAAGGTGTTAATGGTTTAAAAAAAAAAAAAAAGGACAGGTTCTGCCAAGCTTGGTTAATTTAAGATCAGCTCCCTAAAGGGCATAAGCCAAAAAGATCTGTGCCATGTGGTTTTGTTATTGTACCCTGTATACACGAGTTTTCAACATAAAAATTTGTGATGTTTGTAGATAACTGAATTAGGTTAAGCAGGATATTTTATTTAGGCACTGTGTCAATCAATTCAGGATGCCATACAACATACCACGTGGCTGAGTAGCTTAAAAAACAGAAATTGAGGGCTTCCCGGGTGGCGCAACGGTTGAGAGTCCGCCTGCCGATGCAGGGGACGCGAGTTCGTGCCCCGGTCCGGGAAGATCCCACATGCCATGGAGCGGCTGGGCCCGTGAGCCATGGCCGCTGAGCCTGCGCGTCCGGAGCCTGTGCTCCGCGACGGGAGAGGCCACAACAGTGAGAGGCCCGCGTACCACAAAAAAAAAAAAAAAAAAAATTGATTTTCTCACAGTTCTGGAGGCTAGAAGTCTGTGGTCAGGGTGCCAGCAGGGTTAGGTTCTGGTGAAGCCTCTCTTCCTGGTTTGCAGACAGCCACCTTTTCACTGCATCCTCACGCGTGGCCTTTCTTCCATGTGTGCTCACAGAGACAGAGAGCGCGATCTCTCTTTCTTCCTCTTCTTGTCGGGCCACCAATCCGATTAGGTTGGGACCCTACCTTTATGGCCTCATTTAACCTTAATTAATTCCTAAAAGCCCTGTCTCCAGATACAGTCACATTGCAGGTATGGGCTGGGGGAGGACACAGTTCAGTCCACTGCAGGCACTTTTCCATGTCTAAAATGGGGAGAGCAATTTCAGATAAGTAGTCTGCAGCCAAGGTACTGAGGCTCCTAAACCCCAATAGAAATAGTATTAGCCCACAGTAAGACTATATGGTCTAATAAACATCAAGTTTCTTTAATTTTGATCCCAATTTTATAATACTGATTATCTCATTAAACAATTAAAAGCTCTAATTGGACTTTGAACATACCTAGGTGACTTTTATGAAAAATAAGTTAATAAATGCCATTTACTTGCTTAACTAATTTTTTTTTAATAAATTTATTTATTTTTGGCTGCCTTGGGTCCCCATTGCTGCACGCGGGCTTTCTCTAGTTGTGGCAAGCGGGGGCTACTCTTCGTTGCGGTGCATGGGCTTCTCATTGTGGTGGCTTCTATTGTTGCGGAGCACAGGCTCTAGGTGCGCGGGCTTCAGTAGTTGTGGCTCGCGGGCTCAGTAGTTGTGGCTCGTGGGCTCTAGAGCACAGGCTCAGTAGTTGTGGTGCACGGGCTTAGTTGCTCTGCAGCATGTGGGATCTTCCCGGACAAGGGCCCAAACCCGTGTCCCCTGCATTGGCAGGTGGATTCCCAACCACTGTGCCACCAGGGAAGTCCCTGCTTAACTAGTTTTTAACTCCACCACCACCATTAAGTTTTCTTGCTAAAAATATCAAACCTAAATCTAATGAACCCTTTAGGATCTCGAGTCTAGATACTACCAGTGTGCAGAAAATACAGGGGACATAACTCTATGTCAAATGATGCCTCAGTCTACAAACTCCAGAATGTAGGGCCATCTACAGGACAAAATCCCAGGTTCTTCAATTGACACACACAACTATCGATACACACAACTTAAATTAATGTTCAGCAACCCTAGCATGTAATCCAAAATGTTGCATACTCTACGACCCTTTGGAGCCAAAGCGCAGAAGGGGTGCTGGTCTCTGTGGGACAAGCTCCAGCAGTCATTGCATTGCAGCCTCACAGGACCACGCGTGGGCCTGAATACCTGCGGGTCACACGCACTTCTGTGGTCAGCATATATTGAATGAGCATAGATGTTGCACTGGCTACTGGAAATAATAAAGAGGAATAAAACATGAGTTTTCAGGGAGACTATGGAGTCAGAATTAGCAAACTTGAATTAGGGAACAAGTACCTCTTAAAACACAAAGTACTAGCTTTGAGGACAGTAAAGATTTGGAAAAGACAGAGTTCAAAATTCATGTTTGTCATACACTACAATATATATAAACCCAACTTGTCTATTTCTGGGACAGTGTGCAAGGATTTAGCGACAAGAAAATACGTAATAAATTGAACAGGTAAGTTGTGAAATTGTGTGTTCAGTATGATCTCATTTCTATAATATATTAAAAATATATACAGAAAAAAAAATGAGGATATTTACCAAAATGTTAATGTTGATTATCTCTATATAGAAGGATTATAAGTAATTTTACTTTCTTTGTAATATTCTTTTAAAATTTTTAACAATGACCTAAATTTTGTAATCAGGAAATAAATTCTCCTTTTAACTTAAAAAAATTTAAGGCACATGAAGCTTCCTATCTAGATACAGCCTTGTATGAAAATCATATCTCAGCACTTTTCTATTTCACTGTAAAAGGGATCATTTCAATGGCTGTGTTTCTCTATATGATGTTAGAATTATTGAAATGTAAGTTTTTCACTCCCCAAATATTTAGTCCTATTTCAGTAAGACGTTTCATTTAGACATAAAATTTCACAAGAATACAGCCTGGGAATGGTCTAGCTATCTATGGACAGAAGCTATTTAAATGTGTGATGCAGGGAATTCCCTGGCAGTCCAGTGGTTAGGATTCCGCGCTTCCATTGCAGGGGGCACGGGTTCAATCTCTGGTTGGCAAACTAAGATCCCACAAGCTGCGCGGTGCCCCCCGCCCCCCCAAAAAATGTATAACACAATTATAAACCCCTATGAAAATGTTTCTGCAGGTATGCTGGTATCCTCCTGGGCATCACAAATACATTTGCCACTATACCTGGAATGATTGGGCCCATCATTGCTAGAAGTCTGACCCCTGAGGTAAGTAGATAATTTGCCTATAAACTGAAAAGCTCTAAACAGTTCATTTGAAGCTGCACATCTGTGTCAAAGTTGAGTATATTTTAATTAAGGGTAAAATTCTGAATGTCTATTCTTATGCAATTATTTACAGCAACAAAAAGCTAAATACCATAATAGGTAGGAAAGTATATTCTTCAAAGAACACTTTGAATTTTAGACAGAACAACAGAACTAAGTTAAATGAAGATCTTGTAACTGAAACCACACAAGTACTTAAAAGTTGTGATATTATACCAGATAAATAACTTGTATCTTTGGTTTGAACAAATAAATATTGGCAATGTAGAATTATTCCAGAAGTGGAACCACGAAAGTGTCAGGAAATCAGGTGAGAATGAATAGGAACAGTTGAAATAATCAAGAACGTTTAGAAGAGTAGAATACTTAGGAAGACGTATAGGTGTCTTCACATATTTGAAAGATGGTGACTTATTCTCGGTAGTTCCACAAAGCCAGGTGGAGAGAAGGTACGAGGAGACAAAAGGCAAGTTTTCTGTTTAAAGCTGTTACTGTGTGGAATGGGCTGCCCTTTGAGTTCGTGAGCCCTGAGACGGTCAAACGTATTCAACTGGCATTTCTTGAGTGCTTATTACTGTGACAGATACTAAGGATTCAAAGGCAAAATGATAAGATCCTACATTTGAGAAATGCATTATTTAGAGATTATACGTAAAAGGGCTTCCCTGGTTGCGCAGTGGTTGAGAGTCCGCCTGCCGATGCAGGGGACATGGGTTCGTGCCCCGGTCCGGGAAGATCCCACATGCCGTGGAGCGGCTGGGCCCGTGAGCCATGGCCGCTGAGCCTGCGCGTCCGGAGCCTGTGCTCCGCAGCGGGTGAGGCCACAGCAGTGAGAGGCCCGCGTACCGCAAAAAAAAAAAAAAAAAAAAAAAAATGGAGATTATATGTAATGAAAGTACAGTGTGACAAAAACTGCAGAAAAAATGTATGCTCTTGCTGTGGACACAGAGGAGGGAACAACCAGTGTGCAGGGAAGGAGCCTGGAGGAGTGAGCCAGGGTGTGGGAAGGGCTGGCATCTGGCCTGTGTCAGGGCACTGAGGCCCCAGAAACACGGCGGGCCCGGGGTTGGTGTGGCCTGAAGCAGAGACACTGAGTTATATTGTGTAAGAAATCAAATTCAGCGACCTCAAAGGCCCTTTCCAGCTCCAGTTTTCTACTGCTTAAGAAAATCTAAAGGGCTAGTGAAATGTGTTCTTCAGGAGGCTGACTTAAACCTCTAAAAGAGACTGAATTTCCTCTGTTTTGCCTCTGTGATGAAATTAACACTAATCCTTAGAATTTCAGTATATGCCTACAAATTGTCTTATTACCAGATACTCTGGCTTCAGACACAGGGGTGTTCACTGCAGGTGGCGCTCTACCATGTCTAATTCCTTACTCAAGTGCATCAGTGCCTCCTGAGTTACCGTTGTCTCTCACTGAACAGAAAGGAATGCTGGGACCGCTCAGTATGTCCCATCACAGATGTTGACCCTTATCTTCATGGAGCACTGTGGCAACACAAGAACCCAAGTCAGCACACTACCATGAGTAATTTCATTCATGATCACTAGTCCTGGCACTTCTGCTGGGAGGATATGGACTCCTGAATTCAAGTCTTGAATGTTTGTAAAGTGGGAACTGAACTGGATTTCAGATCTGTTGTTATAGCATTTGTTTAATGTTATTTTAAAAGGCCATTATTTTTAAAAAGGAAAAACACATTTACCTGTACAATCGTAATTGCTTACAATTAAAGTTTACTGCACTTTATAATTTATAATTTATTTATTATAAATAAATAATGAAACAGGGAGTCCCTGGCAGTCCAGTGGTTAGGATTTGGCACTTTCACTGCCATGGCTCAGATTCAGTCCCTGGTCGAGGAACTGAGATCCCACAAGCTTCGCAGTGTGGCCAAATAATAATAATAATAATAATAATGAAATAAAGGTCAAAGTGTGTCTGAGGTTCAATTCTGTTACAGGCAAAACAGCATTCTCTAAAAACTGGTGGAGTTTTTGTTAAAAAACAAACTAGGAGCTTTGTGCGATTTCTGGTACAGTTGATTGATTTTAAGCCACCCGTTGCCTCCAGATAACGCTGAGGTATTATTTTATCCTGCACATCACACAGAGCAGCTTTTTCTTAGAATCCTAAGAAGCTGTCTTAAACCTGTCTCTCAGGTATATGATGTAATTAGTAATTACTGACCGACTTCTACTCTAGGGTGGTAACACGTTGTTAGCAAGCATATCTAAATAGTCCCTAAAGTTTAAGATGATTTCTAAGATTTTTTTTTCACCAAAATACATTCATCTCAGATAAGTATAATTAACCGCAGAGTGCTCCTTTCTTTCTCTGTGTTTTTCCTTTTTTCCTAAATAAATGACTTCATGCCAGCTTGCTGGTGCCTTTCCTTTTTCTTCCTCATTGCCAATTCAGCTGTTTGGTTTTTTCTGTTCTAACTGCTGCAAATGAAGCACTCTGGTTACATTGAAATTGTGAAAATCAAAAAAAAAAAAAACGTTGTTAAAGATAGTCACACGACCCAGAGATTTAGATAACTACGGGATATTTTTATACCACTGGATTACACACTGTGTCTTGTTGATCTCTTACTGACAAATCCCTTCCATGTTCTGTGTTGTGTGCCATTCAAGAGCCCTGCAGGATCTTTCAGGCCAGGCTGAATTGAACTTCAGTGTCCATCTTAACTCATCCTCACTTGATCTGCCCCTGACACCCCATACCTGAGAACTTGGGAGATGATGTGCAGGCATAATACTAATACTTTCCTAGTAACACACGAGTTGAGGACATGCCAATGTTTTATTTTTAGTAAACTTTTTTACTGAAGTGTAACATGCATTTTTTTTTTTTTTTTTTTTTTGTGGTACGTGGGCCTCTCACTGTTGTGGCCTCTCCCGTTGCGGAGCACAGGCTCCGGACGCGCAGGCTCAGCGGCCATGGCTCACGGGCCCAGCCGCTCCGCGGCATGTGGGATCTTCCCAGACCGGGGCACGAACCCGCGTTCTCTGCATCGGCAGGCAGACTCTCAACCACTGCGCCACCAGGGAAGCCCTAACATGCATTTTTTAAATGCACAAATCCTAAGTATACAAGCTGGACAGATTTTCACAAAGTTAGTACATCTGTGTGACCAGTGCCCACCCAGTCAAGAAGCAGAACGTTATCTCCCTCACAAAGCCTCCAGGTAGCCCTTCCTTTCTCTTTCACCCCCACCAAGAGGAACCACTATCCTTTTTAACACCGTAGATTATTTTTGTCTGATGATGGGCTTTATATCAATGGAATCGTTCAGTGTGCACTCTTTGTGAGGCCTATCGATGTTGTTGTGGGTCATTCGTTGTCATTGCTCTAAGTATTCCATTGAACACATATGCCACCATCTCACTGTTGATGGACATTTGGGTTGTCTCCAGTCTTTATGAATAACGCTACTGCCATATAAAAACAATCTTGTGACACCACCTTCTTTTAAAGCAGACTACAAACAAAATCCTTTTTCATTTGCATTTTTTCCTTATTTCTCTGCAGAACACTATTGGAGAATGGCAGACTGTTTTCTGCATTGCTGCTGCTGTCAACGTATTTGGTGCCATTTTCTTCACACTGTTCGCCAAAGGTGAAGTACAAAACTGGGCTGTTAGGGATCACCATGGACACAGAAACTGAAGGAACCAATAAATAATCCTGTCTCAATGTATCTTTGTTTATTATGTAACCTTACAGTGCCTTTGATATTTTAATGTGTAAGCAATCTGTATACAAGAAAAAATTGTACTGTATTAAACTTTTAAGGCTTGTGATCATGAAAGGTCACTAGTTGCCAGATTAGTAAAAGTAGCTGTTTTTAATTATTAATAACACATTTGCTGGAACTTACAATTCAGGGTCACATAGCCGGCTGCAAGTCAGGCAATCTGAAATCGGGGAGTTCTACATAAAGGGACGAGCAGAAACGGACCCCTCTATACCTTTGCTTAAGCTGGATAATAATTCTCAGGTCTTGGTAAACACCTTTTTTTGTACACTTTCCTCAAAAAAATTATTTGTCATCAACATTCCCTGACACTTAGTTCTCAAACTTTAGCATCTCCACGGAGCTGCCAGCCACGGTATCATTCAGCCTGGCAACTTCACTGAGGGAAGCATGCCCAGGCAGCTGCCAGGCATTCCCTCTCTGGCTTCAGGGACAGTGCCCAGCACTTCCCAGAGGCAACATCCAAGACCAGGGTCAACGCCAAGGCTTTGGATGGTGTCATTCCCCTGGGGCTGTTACCGAGTGGATGAAGCCCTGAGCCGGCAGGGACAGCGCAGTCCACAGCCATGGCTTCCGTGCCCCTCACGCTTCCCTTCCCAGCACACTGGAATACTGACTGGCATGTAACCTGCCAAAGAAAGTATGATGCCCAATTAGTCACAAGTCACATCATCCCACCTTCATGTGGATCAGAGTATAAATTTTCAAGTCCTGTGTTCTGTGAGCTCCACCAGGATAATTAAATTTTAAAAAAGCACTCTCACATGTTTTCTCTCTGTCTTACGCATAAGTGTCTGGTCGCAGCTCAAGGTTCTTACTTCCGCGGCACCTGCAACCAGTGGGGTGACCATCTTTACTGCTGGTTTCTGAAAGCTCATTTTGCCAGTTTTTCCTGGGCCATCTTCCAGTGGTTTTTGAGTGTGCTTTGAGGGCATTTATGTGGTTTAGACCTTGATTTATGTTTTGTTGTGAATGTCCAACACTACCTGTAACATCTTAACTAAAGCTATTTAATGTAATATGATGTATACACATTTCTGTAAATGTATTTTTAAATCTGTAAATAACTTTAAGTTGCTAGGGTGATTTTCCTTTTATAAATTATCAAAATAAACCTTTTTGGATTGGTTTTTTTTTGGATCTGACAGCGCTGTGATACCTTCTAGTAGCCGCAGTGGCTATTTTACCTCTTCTCTGCCATCTGCCTCGACCACTGAACTACCTCCGTCCACATCTCTGCCACCGTTCCACCGGGATACATAGGTCCTCTGATGCAGCATCAGAAACCTCTACTGCCATCAGCCTGCCCCGCCTGGCTCTGAAAAGGGTCCACTCCTCCTGCTAAAGCGTGTGCCTGCGTCACTGATCTGCATCCTCTCACCTCCTCCAGCCCTTGCTTCAGTAACTCCTCTTCCTCAGTCTCTGCCTCTCTTGTTCTTTCCCTTCTGTCTCAAAGACACACAAGCCTTCTAGCCTTTAAAAACACAAAAATACCTAACCCTCCTGGGGGCCTGAAAACACACACATCCCCTGGTGGTCCAGTGGTTAGGACTCGGCGCTTTCACTTCCAAGGCCCGGGCTCAGTCCCCGGTTGGGGAACTAAGATCCCACAAGCCGCATGGCGCGGCACGCACACACAAAACATACGTATATAATGTTTCTAGAATGATACTCAAGAAACTGGAAACAGTGGTTCCTTCTAGAGAGAAATATTAGGCAACCAGGGCTGGGACGGGGAATTCATTTTCACCTTGCCAAATGTGATAGTATAACCTATTCAAATAAAAACATCATTTAAAAAAACAAGACACTTGGGCTTCCCTGGTGGCACAGTGGTTGAGAGTCCACCTGCCGATGCAGGGGACACGGGTTCGTGCCCCGATCCGGGAAGATCCCCATGGCCGCTGAGCCTGAGCGTCCGGAGCCTGTGCTCCGCAGCGGGAGAGGCCACAGCAGTGAGAGGCCCGTGTACCGCAAAAACAAAACAAAACAAAAAAAAACAAGACACCTGCTGCTCAAGCTACCGTGTGATCACCCCCCAGGCTTTCCACTGCACGACGGACATGCCCAGCGAGCTGTCTTCACTGCACCTGAGAAGTTTGAATCCAGCCTCACGCTCTCACCCCTCACCCCCAATAGAACCAACTTCCTGCCACTCTCCTTACTCCTGTCACTGAGGCTCGGGCTTCGAGTCATTGTTTATCCTTCCTCTTCGCTCATCTCCCACCTCACCCTCGACCCTGTGTATAATTAACCACCTGTCTTTTGCATTCCAGTTCGTTAAAGTCTCCGGATTTTTTTTTTTTTTAATCCCCCTGGCCATCTCCTAAATAAGATCTTTGCGTCTCTTGTTTCCACCTGGAATAGAAAAGGTAAGTGGTCTCACTGCCTTTAGTCTGAACCTCTTCTGTCCAGCTTCCCACCTGTGCTGGGTCATTGGTCCAAGTACAATGCATCCCCTCTCCCGGATCAGGATGCGCCCCCGACGTGAACCCGCTCCCCGCACCTCCCTTTGCCCACCCGGGAATCAATCCCTTGGCCCAGCAGCCTGCCCTCCTCACCCCTAGGCTCGGTCCACTCCAACCTCATCTCCCACACCTGTTTCAGCTACATCCGGGGCCTTCCCGCACTCTCCATGTTCCCCTCCCCCTCCATAGCTTTACGAGCTTCCTTCCCTGAGCCTGGAAGGTTGCACTTCATCCCCACCTGCTTCAGGACCCTCGATTTCTTCTACCCTCTGTGATCTAGATGTGGTCTCTTCCTTTGATCCACTAAAACACCATATTATTTATTAATTTTGAGTTTTTGCTTTGTTTTAAACTTGAGGACTCAGGCTCAGTGACGAAGAAAGGATCATTCATTCATTCAACAAACATGAATATCTACTCTTTGCTCGGCTATAAGGATACACAGATATGTGTTTGACACAGTCCTCTTCCTCCTAGAAGTCTCCGTGGAACTGTCAGCCTCCCTGATCCCCCAGGTCCTCCCCAGCATTCTCTGTACAATACACAGGAACACATGTCTGTGTCTGTCTCCCTGTTAGATTCACCACAAGCATCTTTTTTTTTTTTTTTTTTTGCTGTACACGGGCCTCTCACTGTTGTGGCCTCTCCCGTTGCAGAGCACAGGCTCTGGATGTGCAGGCTCAGTGGCCATGGCTCACGGGCCCAGCCGCTCCGCGGCATGTGGGATCTTCCCGGACCGGGGCACGAACCCGTGTCCCCTGCATCGGCAGGCGGACTCTCAACCACTGCGCCACCAGGGAAGCCCCATCTTTTTTTTTAAAGAATCAATTTTATTATCTATTTTTTTTCGGCTGTGTTGGGTCTTCGTTGCTGTGCGTGGGCTTTCTCTAGTTGCAATGAGCGGGGGCTGCTCTTCATTGCGGTGCGCGGGCTTCTCATTGTGGTGGCTTCTCTCATTGCGGAGCACGGGCTCTAGGTGCGGGGGCTTCAGTAGCTGTGGCTCACGGGCTCAGTAGTTATGGCTCACAGGCTCTAGAGCGCAGGCTCAGTAGTTGTGGCGCACTGGCTTAGTTGCTCCGCGGCATGTGGGATCTTCCCGGAACAGGGATCGAACCTGTGTCCCCTGCACTGGCAGGCGGATTCTTAACCACTGCGCCACCAGGGAAGTCCCACACCACAAGCATCTTGAGGGTGATGTCCATTTGATTAATCTCAGCATGATCTTCCTGATAACAATATGTGTTGTCTTAACATTTTAGCTGCTTAACAAATATTTAGTAAATAACCCTTTGTTAGGGCTTCCCTGGTGGCGCAGTGGTTGAGAGTCCGCCTACCGATGCGGGGAACACCGGTTTGTGCCCCTGTCCGGGAGGATCCCACATGCCGCGGAGCGGCTGGGCCCGTGAGCCATGGCCGCTGAGCCTGCGCGTCCGGAGCCTGTGCTCCACAATGGGAGAGGCCACAGCAGTGAGAGGCCCGCGTACCGCAAAAAAAAAAATAATAATAACCCTTTGTTAAATGAATTTTTTAAATCTCATATATTGTTTTTTTCAACAGGTTGTTTTCTTCTCAAAAACGTAGTTTAAATGTGCAACACCTTTTAACGTATTAATGATATGCTCACCTCAAAGTAAGTTATAAGTGGCGGTTATTGGTAAATGGGTTTGAAAGTATTTGAGAATAGCTCAGTTCAATATAGGCAAAGGACTTCTCCTCTCAGTTATGCAACAAATATCTAGCGCACATTCATCAGGGGCCAGGTTTGGTTCTTGTACCTGGGATACAGCGTGAAAAAAGCAAACCCCTTTTCCCATGGAGCTCACACTCTGATTTATTGAACACTTTCCTTCACAGGACCCAGCCTTTGAAACCTGCCTTGTAGAATGTCATTATCCACCTAACAATCAAATCCAGAGGGAATGAGCATGCCAACTGACCCTGGGAACCAGAGTTACGAAAGAAACAGAGGCAAACGCTGGAGTCCGCAGTTTGGATTAACTATTTTAATGTCCTTCTTAGTTCAGCCTTTGTTGTTCTTTTTTTTTTTTTGCTGTACGCGGGCCTCTCACTGTTGTGGCCTCTCCCGTTGCGGAGCACAGTCTCCGGACGTGCAGCATCAGCGGCCATGGCTCACGGGCCCAGCCGCTCCACGGCATGTGGGATCCTCCCGGACCGGGGCACGAACCCGTGTCCCCTGCATCGGCAGGCGGACTCTCAACTACTGCGCCACCAGGGAAGCCCTTACTTCAGCCTTTGTTTCGTTTTCAAGGCATCAGAAATAGAGATGTTTGAATTTAGAACCTATTGCAAAGTAAATAATTTCCCTGAGGGTAGTTTATCCCTGCTCAAAATAAAATTCACCCAGTAGAAAAATATTGATGGAGTATTTAAATTTGAAGGCAGGAAGAGCACTACAGGAAATGGCCTGGTTCCTCTTCCTCTCAGGAAAAGCATGTTACTGCCTCAGATGACTACATATGGGGTGAATGTCTAATTTCAGTTTAAAGAATAAATTATCTTCCTCATAGAAATGCACATTGAGGTGGCTCACAAAGCCTTTTCAGATGCCTCTGTCTCTTAGAGCGACCATAAGCAGAAAAGCCAGTTATAAAAGTTTGTGCTTTGAGAGGGCCATATAGAAACTACTTTCAGGACTTCCCTGGTGGCGCAGTGGTCAAGATTCCGCCTGCCGATGCAGGGGACACGGTTTCGAGCCCTGGTCCGGGAAGATCCCACATGACGCGGAGCAACTAAGCCCGTGCGCCATAGCTACTGAGCCTGAGCTCTAGAGCCCACGAGCCACAACTACTGAGCCTGCATGCTGCAACTACTGAGCCCACGTGCCACAATTACTGAAGCCCACGTGCCTAGAGCCCGTGCTCCGCAGCAAGAGAAGCCACCGCAATGAGAAGCCCGCGCACCGCAACGAAGAGTAGCCCCCACTCGCCGCAACTAGCGAAAGCCCGTGTGCAGCAACGAAGACCCAATGCAGCCAAAAAAATAAATTAAATAAAAAATAAATTAATTAAAAAAAAATTTTTTTTAAGAAGAAGAAACTACTTTCTAGGGGCTCTGCTATGGACAGCTTTGAGTACAGGAAATACTGAACCCAAATGAAATGTAACCAATTTTCTGCCACCTTTTTCCATGTGCCTTGATGAGGAAGAACACCAGTAATTTTCCGAGTGCCTGCTTGCTTTCACTTTATCTTGATGTTGGGAAGGAGGAAACTTTGACGTCCTGGCACTGCCAGTCCTGTGCTTCTAAGTGAGAAGCCCTGATTGTACAACTGAGCTGGAAATGTATTTAAGCAACCTGTTTCCCTCACACAGCCTTCCTGCTATGATAGGCTGCACCTGGGATAGAGCGAGCCCCCTTCCAGCCTAACCGTATTAAGTTTTCTTCCTGGCGTGCTCCCCTCAGCAGAAACCACTGAAATATGCTAGCCCTTCCGACAGACACCGCCTCTCGGGGATCAAGTGTGCATACTGGCCTCATCTTGCATTACAGCCACAAATAGCCCTTCGTTTTGAGCATTTCACAACTTCACACTCACTCCACAGCCTGAAACTTGAGCTTCCCACAGAAGCTTGGTTGGGATTGAAAGTGATCGGGCTAGGATATATAGTCTTTTTCTTTTAATGCTCAAGAACTGTTTTACATGAAGTATTGGGATGCTATCAGGGGAAATTCCAATGCGTATATTGTATAAATTACCTAGACAATATGTATGATAATGCACCTTTTTTTTTTCGCACCAAGAAGCTACTTCAGGTGTCTGCTGCGCTTTGATTTGTTCTGTCATCTGTGGCAGGAAGTTTATCCTGGGGCATTCACAGGGGTCTCTTTTGGATCATCATCAGCTACAGAGAAGCCTATGATAGGTGACAGCATGTGTATACCACGGTCACATAGATTACCTCACTAAATACTCAAAAATACCCCTGAATGTGCAGGCAACAAGACCTAGTTAAAGCTGGGATGACAGATACATGCTCTGTTAAAGGAGTGGTCTTTGGCCCTTACAGGGGCCCCGCCAGCAATCTTGGTTCCCAGTGCCAACTTCAACCAAATAAGCCCACTGACTCAAGCTATTACACTGGTTGGGAATTTGTTATATCACTATCTTAGCTCCATGTATGATATCAGGGAATATTTATTCTATGTTTATTCTATAGTACTGTGAATCTTTTTAATGTTTTCTGTAAACCTAAGCATGCCAGTAAGATTCAGTTGCTTCTATAGAAAAAACTTTAACTCATTATTTCTATTACTGTACCGGTTTGAAATTTTCAACAATTTAGGACACTATGGGGTGGGGCAAAAGACCAACCCTCCCACTGTGTGCTGCTCCTGAAAAAGAAACTCCCTCTAGGAGAGCTGTAGACATTCCATTCTTGGTGCATGAACTTTGTTATTTCAAATCATGGGATGGGAAGCAAGGATTTGGGGGGCAAGGATCTCAGTTCCCACTGGGAAGTGAAAGTTCAGAATGCAGGAGAAAAACAAGTGCAGAAGCCTCCACCTGTGTTTTCCGCACCTCCCCTCCCACACCTTCCTCACTGCTGGCCTCTGACAGGGTCCCCTCATGGATGGCAGGCTCTAACCATCACCCGTCTTTGCTGATAGCAGGAACAACAGTGCAGTCACTGTCGGTGCGCCTGGCTCTTCTGTCCTTTTCAGGAGGCTTCCGCAGACACCAGTCCCTCTTTCGGCCCTTTCTTTTTAACTTACAAGTAAAATGGAGCCAAATAGGCTGATGTCCTTCACCAGGTTTAGACTGGCAGAGGTGCAGGCAGGCATGGGGTGCACAGTGTTGTTAAGTCTTCTGAGTCCCCGTCCTTCCACTATGAGTCTGAGGACGCTAGAAAGAAGAGGGAGAGTGTGGAAGGGATGGAATGGAACCAGGACCATCTGAGGCTGTCAACGGAACAAAAGCTAAAGCAGATGAGGAAACAGCAAAGACATGTTCAGAATTGGATGTAGTGGTACCTAGAATTATTACGTACTAAATAACAACATTTATAGGAATTCCCTGGCCATCCATTGGTTAGGACTCGGCGTCTTCACTGTGGTGGCCAGCGTTCGATCCCTGCTCAGGGAACTAAGATCCTGCAAGCCATGTGGCACAGCCAAAAAAAAAAATTAAATTAAAAACAATATTTATAAATTTCTCAGAGTAGAGAGTTAGTGTCAGGTAGTGTATAAGGGCTCTACAATTAATGTTTATTTAATTCTCTCCACATCCTTACCCCCCATTTTTACAGATGAGGAAACTGAGAAAGTCACACAACTAAGAAGCAGAGACAAGATTCAAACCAGGTCTCTCTGATGTTAGAGGAGAATCTCTTTAGTCCTAACTATACTGTCTCCATTAAAAATCATGTTTCGTTCACACCTATTTATGATAAAAACCCTCCAGTAAATGGGCATAGAAGAAACATACCTCAACATAATAAAAGCCATATATGACAAACCCACAGCTAACATCATACTCAATGGTGAAAAGCTGAAAGCATTTCCTCTAAGATCAGGAACAAGACAAGGATGTCCACTCTCACCACTATTATTCAACATAGTTTTGGAAGTCCGAGCCATGGCAATCAGAGAAGAAAAAGAAATAAAAGGAATCCAAATTGGAAAAGAAGAAGTAAAACTGTCACTGTTTGCAGATGACGTGATTCTATATGTAGAAAATCCTAAAGACTCCAGCAGAAAACTACTAGAGCTCATCAATGAATTTGGTAAAGTTGCAGGATACAAAATTAATGCATAGAAATCTCCTGCATTCCTATACATTAACAAGGAAAGACTAGAAAGAGAAATTAAGGAAACAATCCCATTTACTATCTCATCAAAAAGAATAAAATACCTAGGAATAAACCTATCTAAGGAGGCAAAAGACCTGTACTCAGAAAATTATAAGATGCTGATGAAAGAAATTGAAGATGACAAAAAAAAAAGATGGAAAGATATACCATGCTCTTGGATTGTAAGAATCAATATTGTCAAAATGCCTGTACTACTCAAGGCAATCTACAGAGTCAGTGCAATCCCTATTAATTTACCAATGGCATTTTTCAAGAACCATAACAAAAAAAATCTTAAAATCTGTACAGAGACAAAAAAGACCTCAAAAAGCCAAAGCAATCTTGAGAAAGAAAAACAGAGCTGGAGGAATCAGGCTCCCTGACTTCAGACTATACTACAAAGCTATAGTCATTAAAGCAGTATGGTACTGTCACAAAGACAGACTTATAGATCAACGGAATAGGAGAGAAAGCCCAGAAATAAACCCATACACCTCAGTTAATCTATGACAAAGGAGGCAAGAATATACAATAGAGAAAAGACAGTCTCTTCAATAAGTTGTGCTGGGAAAACTGAACAGCTACAGGTAAAAGAGTGAAATTAGTACATTCTCTAACACCATACACAAAAATAAGCTCAAAATGAATTAAAGGCCTAAATGTAAGACTGGAGACTATAAAACTCTTAGAGGAAAACATAGGCAGAACACTCTCTGACATAAATTACAGCAATGTCTTTTTGGATCCACCTCCTAGAGTAATGGAAATAAAAACAAAAATAAATAAATGGGACCTAATTAAACTTAGAAGATTTTGCACAGCAAAGGAAACCATAAACAAAATGAAAAGACAACCCTCATAATAGGAGAAAATATTTGCAAATGAAGAAACTGACAAGGGATTAATCCCCAAAATATACATACAGCTCATGCAGCTCAATATCAAAAAAAACAAAGAACCCAATCCAAAAATGGGCAGAAGACCTTAAATAGACATTTCTCCAAAGAAGACATACAGATGGCCAAGAAGCACATGAAAAGCTGCTCAACATCACTAATTATTAGAGAAATGCAAATCAAAACTACAATGAGGTATCACCTCACACAGGTCAGAATGGCCATCATTGAAAAGTCTACAAACAATAAATGCTGGTGAGGGTGTGGAGAAAAGGGAACCCATCTACACTGTTGGTGGGAATGTAAGTTGGTACAGCCATTATGGAGAATAGTATGGAGGTTCCTTAAAAAAACTAAAAATAGAGCTACCATATGATCCAGCAATCCCACTCCTGGGCATATATGTGGGGAAAACCATAATTCGAAAAGATACATGCACCTCAGTGTTCATTGCAGCTCTATTTACAGTAGCCAAGACATGGAAGCAACTTAAATGTCCATCCACAGAGGAATGGTTAAAAAAGATGTGGTCCATATATACAATGTAACTTTACTCAGCCATTAAAAAGAAGGAACTAATGCAATTTGCAGCAACATGCAGGAATCTAGAGAGTAGCATACTAAGTGAAGTAAGTCAGACGGAGAAAGACAAATCTCATATGTTATTGCTTATATTGGGAATCTTAAAAAAAATGATACAAATGAACTTATTTACAAAATAGAAGGAGACTCAGACTTCGAAAACAAACTTATGGTTACCAAAGGGGAAAGGTGGAGGGGGAGGGATAAATTAGGAGTTTGTGATTAACACATACACACTACTATATGTAAAATAGATAATCGACAAGGACCTCCTGGGGACTTCCCTGGTGGCGCAGTGGTTAAGAATCCACCTGCCAATGCACGGGGCACGGGTTCAAGCCCTGGTCCGGGAAGATCCCACATGCCACAGAGCAACTAAGCCCGTGAGCCACAACTACTGAGCCCGCATGCCACAACTACTGAAGCCTGCACACCTAGAGCCCGTGCTCCGCAACAAGAGAAGCCACCACAGTGAGAAGCCCACGCACCACAACGAAGAGTAGCCCCTGCTCGCTGCAACTAGAGAAAGCCCATGTGCAGCAACGAAGACCCGACACAGCCAAAAATTAATTAATTAATTTTTAAGAACCAAGGACCTACTGTATAGCACAGGAAACTCTACTCGATATTCTGTGATAACCTATAAGGGAAAAGAATCTGAAAAAGAATGGATATATGTATATGTATAACTGAATCACTTTGCTGTACACCTGAAACGAACACAACTTTGTAAATCAACTATACTCCAATATAAAATAAAAGTTAAATTAAATTAAAAACCCCCAAAAAACAAACCATGTTTGGTTCCTCTCTGGGCTTGGACCTAGTTTGAGGCAATGTGGCTAAATGCACCAGGAAGGTCAGGACCATCGTCAATACAGGAAGATGTCAACATAGTGCCTCCCACAGGAAGATCATGAAGAAAATCAGCCCACATGCCAAGGACACCTGCTCCTTCTGTGGCAAAACCCAGATGAAGAGACGAGCTGCAGTTCATGCATCAAAATGGTGGCCGGTGGTGCCTGGGCCACACCACCACTACCCTCACAGTGAAGTCGCCATCAGAGACTGAAGGAATTGAAAGACCAGTAAAAGCACCACCACTGGAAACATTGCTAGCCTATAATAATTGGGTTAATTTATGTAACAACTACAAGAGCAACAAATCATGTTTGAACACTGTTGATGGGAATACAAATCACTGCAACATTTTTGGAGAGTAATTTGTCAGTAAGTCAAAATTAAATATAGTCATTGAACCAGCAATACTGCCTATGGTAATCTAGCCTAAGAATACTTGAACAAGGACCGGGCATTTTTTAGAGTACTGTCAATTTTCTATCAGTAAGGAAATTGTTAAAGAAGTTATGGTGCATTCATAGAGGAGAATACTATGCAGCCATTAAAAAGTAAGAAGATCTAAAATAGACACACAGGTGAATGTCCATACAATTTGTTGGAGGATGAAAAAGAGTTACCTAACAATATACATTGTTTTATTGTATTTTTAACAATCAAATTATGGATGTATTGATACATACATGGAAGAAGGTCTGTTAATAGTAGTAATGTAAAATTAGAAAGTGAATAGAAAAAAAAAACATTGGAAAATATCTTTAGCACCTCGGAGTAGGGGGAAAATTCAATGGATTTCACTACATTAAATTAAATACTTCTGTTCAGCAAAACATACCAAACAAAGTTAACAGATGTCAGACTAGAGGAGACTGCAACATCTTGTCAGTAGAAGAGGTTTAGTATCTAGATTTTTCAGAGCTCCTGCAGATAACAAGAAAAAGTGAGAAAACCCAACAGAAAAAATAAGCAATGAATAGACAGTTCACTTAACAGAACACCAGATGTCAAACAAGCATATGAAGAGGTGATTAAATTCCCTAGTAATTATAGAAACAAAAAGAAACTAAAACTCAAAGGAGATATTACTTTCAACCCATCAAATTAATAAAAATTAGAAAGTTTGATGCTACCAAGTGTTGGCAAAGGATGTGGGGAGATGAAAATTACTGTCCACAGGGGGAAGAAGGGAATATAAACTGGTGTATCCATTCCAGAAAGCAAATGATTGTATTTAAATGAAATAAGAATATGTCCTTTGCCCCGGTATACAGCCCCATAGCTGGGTATTTGTTGCAGAGTGATTCTTGCTCAAGTCCTTAATGGAGCATATACACCACACTGTTCACTGTGACAGAGCTGGAGGCGAGCCAGGTGTCCCTCGTTAGGGAAATAGCTAAGCTAAATATGGTGAATTTTACTATGGAATAATATCACCCAAGAACATGCAGAGGCCTCAGAACGTGCTGTGTAAAAAGAATTAATAGGGGCTTCCCTGGTGGTGCAGTGGTTGAGAGTCCACCTGCCGATGCAGGGGAAATGGGTTTGTGCCCCAGTCCGGGAAGATCCCACATGCCGCGGAGCGGCTGGGCCCATGAGCCATGGCCGCTGAGCCTGCACGTCTGGAGCCTGTGCTCCGCAACGGGAGAGGCCACAGCAGTGAGAGGCCTGCATATCCCCCCCAAAAAAAGAATTAATAGCACAATAACCACTTCTGAAAATTAAAAACCCATACAAAAACATGATATTTTCCAGGGACACTTGCATAATTTAGAACATGTAACGAACACATTAGAGTGAGTGGCGACAAAGGGGAGAATGAAAGCAGAGTTGGGAGGAAGAGGAAAATTAAAAATAAAACAAGACAGTGGGCTTGCACTGAAACTGAAGGTTCAATGAACAGAAGAGTATGAGATAAAAATAATTTTTAAGCAGGTACTCAGAAGGTGTTGAAGCTGGGCAGGGGGAGAAATACTTCACTTTCTTCTGTTTGCTCTTCTGCGTTATTTAATTTTTTTTTAGAATGAATGTGCATTACTTTGATAATTGAAAACAGAAATATTACAGAAGAGTAGTTATTAGGAATATTAGGGAAATGTTCATAATATATTACTAGGTATAGTGAGATTATATCTGCTTTTGTTTTAATAACAGCTTTTTTGAGATATAATTCACATACCATAAATTCATCTTTTTTAAAGTGTACAATCCAGTAGTTTTTAGTACATTCACAGAGTTGTGCAACTATCACATATGTAATTCCAGAACATTTCATCACCCCAAAAAGAAACCTCATTTCCCCCAGCCCCTGCCAGCCACTAATCTAGTTTCTGTCTCTATAGATATGCCTATTCTGTACGTTTCATAAAAATGGAATCACATAACATGCTGTCTGTGTGTCTGGCTTCTTTTTAGCATAATGTTTTGAAAGTTCACCCACGTTGCCGCATGCACCGGCATTTCATTCTTTTTAGTCCCAAATAATATTCCACTAAATGGATAGACCACTTTCTGTTTATCCACTCATCAGTTGACGGACATATCTGAATTGTTTCCACTTTTTGGCAGTTAGGAATAATGCTGCTGTGAACATTCGTGCACAGGTGTCTTTTGTGTGGGCATGTTTTCAATTCTCCTGAATACAGCGATTCCATTTTTGTTTGAATAAAATATGCATTAAAAACAAAAACTGAACACACACACCAAAATGTTAATTTCTGGACAGTGGAATAATAGTTAATTCATTTTTTTTCTTCTTTGAGCTTTTTTATTTAATTTCAATTTTCGAAAATAAAAATTGATTTTTTTTTTTTTTTGCGGTACGCGGGCCTCTCCATGCTGTGGCCTCTCCCGTTGCGGAGCACAGACTCCGGTCGCGCAGGCTCAGCGGCCATGGCTCACCTGCCCAGCTGCTCCGCGGCATGTGGGATCTTCCCGGACCGGGGCATGAACCTGTGTCCCCTGCATCGGCAGGCGGACTCCAACAACCACTGCGCCACCAGGGAAGCCCAAAATTGATTTTTTTAATCAGGAAAAAACACATCGTTTAAAAAAAAAAAACCCAAAATCTCAGGGTCAGCCCCAGAACTGGTCTCCTATGTTTCCAAAACCAAACCCAGAGTCTCTGGCCCTGGAGCTCTTGGCTGGAAAGTGCCGCTCCCCAGCGTCATCACCTTCAAAACATTATACCTCACCCTGGGGGTAAAGTGGCTTCTGTGGCCTACAAAGTGGCCCCTGTCGATATCCCTGTCAGCCCACAGGCCATGCCAAACGACCCATATTTACTTGCCCAAAAAGAAACCCCACAAGATACCGTGGAGGATGCCATTCAGTTCCGCTGTCTTCTTTGTTCCTATATCCCAGTATAATGTCCACCGTTTCCACCGTAACAATTTCATAAAGAACTGATGATTAAGGAGCGTGGGCGCGCACGCGCCCCCTCCTCGCGCACACACCCCTCCGTCTGCAGCAGCTCGGCCTACACTGCAGCTTCACTGCCTAAAACCGCTCACGGCGCGCAGATCGGTTTTGCCCTGGACACCAAAGAAATCCTCCAGATTTGAGCCACTTGGTGGCGAAACACGAACTGTGGGCACTTCCCATCAGGGTGGGGCGGAGCAGATATTTCTAGCTCTCAGGAAACTGGAGTTTTACTCATACAGTTTAGCTGACTCGTGCATCGGAACTCTCAAAGACTAGATTTCTTTCGTCTGAGGAATGAAGATGCCTCTCAGAGCAGCCATCTGTGCGCGCTCGCGGAGGGAAAACACAAAGAGAAGCATTTAGAACGAGTCAGCCCGGGCCGCGCGAACAATGGAGCGTCACAGCGGGGCCTCCTAGCTGGGCCTCCCAGCCGGCCGCGGAGGCGTCCACACCCGCTCCGGGCACCAGGGACGCTTCCAAAAAGTAAAAGTAACTGTGACTTAACCTTCTTTTCTTGCTTTTTTGCCTAAGATGCAGAACCAGCTTTTACTATTACAATATAATGATGCTATTTTGTAAAACTCACAGAACTCGTGGGATCTCATTCCCAGAGGCCAGGGTCACTGCGGCGCAGGAAAAAAACGCCCGGAGACCCCAAATCGACTCCCACGCCGACCCCGGGGGTGGGCAGGACCCTGTACATGTTCTCCTCACTCACCGAAAACTATCCTGAAAAAAGGCGCAAGGGCCCAGATCACAGCCTCGGCTTCCAGGCCAGGGGGTGAAGGCTTGCCTCTGGCGGGAGACGAACTCGCCCTTCGGCGGGAACAGACACTGGGGGAAGAAGCTGGCCCAGGCCCTGGTGGTTAGGAGCTCTTTTCGGGAAAAAGCAATCGTCTCCTACAAACGTGTTGAGCTTGGGGTTTCTTGTCCGGGACTCAGTGTCTCTCGAGGAATCTGGCAGCTGCAGCCAAGATTCCAAAATCAACAGAATGTGTTTCGTACCCTGATTGATGTCGTCGGTCCGTTTGCCGGTGCGCAGGATGAAAAGCGGTGCTGGCGGGGGCGGGCACTCTTCAGTGTCCCGGGGGGCGGGGGGAGCCCCAGCAGGGCCCCCGAGCTGGCCGGGCGCGCCCCCAGCCTCACCCCACACCCAGCCGCCCGTGCAGCCCAAGGGGCTCCTGCCCGCTGCGCCCTGGCTCGGCGAGCCCCGGAGCAGAGCGAGGTCGCGGAGGACGCGCCGCGCTGGGGCAGAAGCATCGCCTCCGCGTCCCACTCAGGCTGGCTGGCCCCCTGCGCTCTGCCCAGGACAGCTTCCTGCCAGCCCCAAAGCCCAGGATGCCATCCCCACCCATGCATTGCCCCCGCCCCCCAGATCTCCGTCCCAGCCTCCAAGAACACACGAATCCCCATACTCTGATACCCCCAATCCCTGATACACTACCACATGAAGAGTCCCTCTCCTTTTCCTGTAGACGAGCTAACCATATGGTTTATTATCCAAACCAAGACTTCTAAGAGGTGCGACTAGAGATGATCACCCTAAATGAAGTAAGTCAGAGAAGGACAAATACCATATGATATCACTTATATGTGGAATCTAAAATATGACACAAATGAACCTGTTTTTGAAACAGGGACATAGAGAATAGACCGGTGGTTGCCAAGGGATGGGGGCGTGGGAGAGGGAGGGATTGAGAGTCTGGGATTAGCAGATGCAAACTGGTATATATAGAACAGATAAACGAGGTCCTTCCATATAGCACAGGAAACTATATTCAGTATCCTGTGATAAACCATAATGGAAAAGAATATGAAAAAGAATGTGAATAGATGTATAACTGAGTCACTTTGCTGTACAGCGGTAATTAATACAAATTGTAAATCAACTATACTTCAATAAAAAATAAATTAAATTAAATTTTAAAAAAAGATAACCAATGATCAAATGTCATTCAATATTCCCACACAGAAACTTTCCATTGGTGACAATATCTCATTTACTCAACACTGTCACACAAGAGTCACAGAGAACTACAATGCTAAATTTTATGGATCAGTTCAAACCTGAACTTTAGCAGTTACCATAAAGCTTGAAAAAAAAGGTCATCTCAGAATCTCATGAGATTAGGAAATGGTTAACAACAAAATAAAAAATTATAAAAATAAAAAGGGAAATATCCACATTCTACCTGACATGAATCATACATTGTTTAATTTTTATAGAATGAAGGTAAATTCCCAATTGTTTTATATATATATATATATATATATATATATATATATATATATATATATATGGTAAAAATAGGTAAATTCAAAATGTGCTTTTTAACAAACATTCTAAGGATACCCAGATTGCTTGATAGATTACAGTAATATAAATACATACAGTATTGGGTTGACCAGTTTGAATCATAGCAGATTTCTACTTATTTCTTGTGTTCTCTTTAAATTGTCTGAAGAGACTTTCTCTTTAAATAATAAATAAAAATCAAGACAGAAACAAACAAACGAACAAAAAAAGACTTCTAAAAGGGAAAGGGATATGTTAATGAGTCACATGGACAAAGGCTGAAAACCCATCTGGGGCAAACCAGGATACTAGGGTCACCTGGGGGGATTTGAGCAATTTATCTGAATTCAGAAAACATTCCTTACCCCTCACACTCCCAGTGAAAAGGAAGGAGGGAGGGAGGGAAGCAGGTAGAGATGCAGTTTAAAAAGAAAAGAAAGCCCAATTCAGCACTGCATTTTGAAAAATATGCTATTTCATTAAGAACTCTTAGACCTGGGTTTCCCTGGTGGTGCAGTGGTTGAGAGTCCGCCTGCCAACGCAGGGGACGCGGGTTCGTGCCCCGGTCCGGGAGGGTCCCACATGCCGCGGAGCGGCTGGGCCCATGAGCCATGGCCGCTGAGCCTGCGCGTCCAGAGCCTGTGCTCCGCAGCGGGAGAGGCCACAACAGTGTGACACCCGCGTACCGCAAAAAAAAAAAAAAAAAAAAAAAAAGAACTCTTAGACCTAGTTTGTGTATTTTGCACCGCTTTTGTTAAATACTTGAAGATTTATTTGTGAACTCTGCAACAATTTCTGTGGATATCAGCAAAGCAAGGTTAGCAAATGTGGAAGCGGATGTGGAACTAGCCTGACTGTGCTGACCTGACAAGGGTATTTCTTCCTGGGGATTCTCTTTGCGCATTATCTTTATCTACACATGATTATTACTTACCTATATACAGGGACTTCCCTGGTGGTGCAGTGGTTAAGAATCCGCCTGCCCATGAAGGGGACATGGGTTCGATCCCTGGTCCGGGAAGATCCCACACGCCGCGGAGCAGCTAAGCCCGTGTGCCACAGCTACTGAGCCTACACTCTAGAACCCACGTGCTGGAACTACTGAAGCCCAAGCGCCTAGAGCCCGTTGCTCAGCAACGAAGAGTAGCTCCCCGCTCGCCGCAACTAGAGAAAGCCCGGGTGCAGCAACAAAGACCCAATGCAGCCAGAAAAAAAAAAAAATTACCTACCTATAGACAAATTTTGAAAAAAATAGAGATTTTTTTAGCAATTAAAAAAAATAGAGGATTTTTTTAAGCATCCTAGTTTCCTAGCTCTGTGCAGTCAGCTGTAGCCATCCAGTTGTCTTTTTAACAAATTCACAGCACGTGTATGTGCACGTGCTGTGTGTTCTAAGAACTTGAACTCATTTAACTCATTTAATCCTCACAAAAACGCTATGAAGTAAGTATATTGCTATCATTCACATTTTACAAATAGGGAAACTGAGGCAAAGAGAGGTTAAGTAAATTGTCCAAAATCTCACCTCTAAATAAATTGCACAGGTAGGACTAGAACCCAGGCAGTCCATGCCAGAGTTCACACATCCAGACACTAATCTGTGCGGACCTGACCTGCGAATGCTTCCTAAGGGCAGTAGCCATGTGAACTGGCTTAATTAAGTGCATGTGCTAAAGATGTGTTAGCAAAACTGTGTTCAGCTCCTGCCCATACCTCTTTAACAGATGTTCCCATCAGCCATCCTAAAATAAATCTGCTGCTAAGATTCACCCCGGCGGTGTGAGGCCTTCAGCAGCGTGACTCAGTCTTTTCTCTTTAACCCCCAGCTTCAGCTGGATGAAAATTCCAATGCATACTTTCCTGCCGCAGCATTGTCTCTGTGCTTCTCCCTCCACCTAGAAGGCCCCCAAGGCAATTCTCCCCAGCTGACTTCTTTCTTTGCAGCCCCATCTACCTCAAGGCCCAGATCAAACTGGCATTCCATTGTCACGCTGGACAGAAACTCTCCAAAGTCTGAACTCCTACAACCTCTATTATCTGCACCACTCACATGCCTGCGTGGCTTACCTCCCCTGCTGAGTCAGCAATTTCTCTCCCCACAGCCCTTGGCGCAGCACATTTTCACATAAATAGTTCTCTGAATGTACAGTCCACACTGTTTGCCATTCATTCATCGTCTCTGCTAAATATTGGCAAATATATACATATAATTATATAGATTTATATATACGTATGAATCATTGCAAAAGGAAAAGACTTCCTCCTCCTAAAAGAACCGCGATTTTATTCCGGTATCTTTCCCTCTCCAGTTCTGGAAGTAGACCCTTGTTTCTTCTAAGCCAGTTCTACCCAATAGAAATAGAAAGTGAGTCGCGTGTGTAATTTAAAATTTTCTAGTAGTCACATTAAGAAAGTAAAAGTAAAAAGGAGAAGTTAATTTTAATAATAAATATCTTTTAACCCAATAAACCCAAAACATGTTACCATTTCAACACGTAATCAATATAAAAAAACATTAAATCAATATTTCACTTGTGTGTGAGAGATAGTGAAAGAGACAGAGACAGAGAGAGGAGAGACAGAGAGAAGTCTGGGGAATCTGATGAGTATTTTATGCTTAGAGCCTCTCTTAGTTCCAACTGGACACATTTCAAGGGCCCAAAGGCCACATGTGGCTAGTAGCTTCCATATTGGATAAGGCAGGTCTGAGCCCGTCAACAGGGCATTCCCATGACAACCCATATTAGGTCCAGAATGGAGACCCCAGTTGGGCTGATCAGACTGAAGCAGAGGGTGCACAGTCCATGTTTGGGGGAGGTTCCTGCCTGCTGGTAGTGACTGGGGAAGCCTCTAGCTCTGTTCGCCTGGCAGTCTTAGTGAGAATCAACTTGGAACCATGAAGGGGAACTGGCAGGCCTGGTGTTAGGATGCCACCAGCACTGAGCGTAAAGGGAGTGGGGAGACAGAAAGAACCTGGCTCCTAAAATGACATCACTGAGCCACTGAGTCCACAAGGCCTGGAGCTCGTCCTACTTCTGGTTATAAAAAATAATACTTTTCCCTTTTATATAAACCAGACTGAGTTAGAGTCTTCGGTAACATCCCAACATCTGAGCCAACCCTTAGATCCAGGTCCGCAGACTTCTCTGGGACCAAGCTTCTCCATCAGGATGCTTTTCAAGAATGATTTTTAGCTAATTTTTCTGGATCCTGCTTAGATTCTTTCAATGGCCCAATGGTGGCAACTGCCAATGGCTTGAAGGTAAAGATCTCCAAAGATGCTGGTGCTTGTGAAGGCCTCACCCAGCAGGTGGGTCAGTGCATGTACAGCGTCGTCAGGGGCACGGAGTCCCTTCTCGGGGCAGCCGCTGACACACGGCCTTCTCAAGCTGGCCAGCGCTTGCTCCATCTGCCAGGGCAGGCATTTGTCACAGAACTTCATCACCTCTCTTGGAACCCATAGACCCTGGAGCTGGCCCAAAGCTGGACAGACAAGAGCCTTTTACCAGGCGGCAGCTCAGGACGCCACACTTTCCACTGGGGTATGGCAGCTTTTTCTGGCAGGGTGCTGAAAACAGGATCAGGTGCCCTAGGCCAGTTGCTGGTGCAAGGAATTTGGAAGAAAGATCAGAAAGATGGACAGAGCCCTGACAGCTACAGGGCCATAAACTGAAGAGGAGCAACAATAAGAAAAATGGGCAGAAAAAATGCCAGCATGGGGGCTTCCCTGGTGGCACAGTGATTGAGAGTCCGCCTGCCGATGCAGGGGACACAGGTTCGTGCCCTGGTCCGGGAAGATCCCACATGCCGCGGAGCGGCTAGGTCCGTGAGCCATGGCCACTGAGCCTGTGTGTCCGGAGCCTGTGCTCCACAACGGGAGAGGCCAGAGCAGTGAGAGGCCCGCGTACCACAAAAAAAAAAAAAAAAAAGAAATTGAAATAACCTTCAGACTAGTGAGCTTGCTGGCCTCAACGAGAGAGACCGCGTGCCACCAACTACAGAGCCCACGCGCTCTGGAGCCCACATGCCACAACTAGAGAAGAGAAAACCCACACGCCACAACTAGAGAGAAGCCCGCGCACCACAACGAAGACCCGACGCAGCCAAAAAGATAAAGCGAATAAATATTTCTTTAAAATTTTTTTAATTAAATGCATGTGAAACCCCTTGTAAGCTGTAAGTGCTATATATTCACTGTTGTGATTTCTTTTTAAGGAAAAAAAATACCTCTGATGGATTTTTCATGCCCAGAAGCCACTACCTACTTATTAATGCTGCTTCTGAAGAATAAATGACAAATATAAGTGTTTTTAATAAAATCATATGTCCTTATAGCATTTATTCCTATCAACTCACTCTCTCTGTGCCTCTGGTTCCTGGTTTACAAAATGAGACCTCAAATACTTGTCCTGCTGGGGACTGGAGTGGTGGCCAGTTGAGATTACAGGTCCGAAAGATTTACTGAGATTTAGAGCTTATACATTAGGTGTCATCCCCAAAACATTGATAGCATCTAATTGCAAAAGAGCTTGCCAGGGTGCAGAATCCAACTCCAGTTTTATGAAACATTTCAGACATTGAAAAGTATAGAAAATAAATGACACCCTTATTACCATCTGTTAAATCTGGATGACAGTCATACGGGTGTCATATTATTGCCTGAAATGTTTTAAATGTTTGAAACATTTCATAAAACAACTTTTTAAATTATAATTTTTCCAAAGACCTAAGTCAAGGGAATTCCCTGGCGGTCCAGTGATTAGGACTCTGTGCTTCCCCTGCCAGGGACCTGGGTTCAATCCCTGGTCGGGGAGCTAAGATCTCCCAAGCCTTGTGGTATGACCAAAAAATAAATAAAATAAAATAAATGTTTTAAAAGACCTAAGTCAAGTATCAGCAACTTCTCTTGGACGCATTTTTTGCCTCCTAACCCTCCATACACTCCATCCCCAATGTTGAGTTAGATGTTGTTTCTCTGTGACTCTCTGAGGTGACTTCTGTTTAAATCACTTATCACACATTTTGAGCTCTGAGAGCAGGACCAGGCCTTCATCTCTGTTTCATCATCAAGACTCATGCCTGGTACATTGTGGGGCTTAGTAAATGTCTCATAAATGTTAACTAAGTACTTTAATATCAGTGGAAGACTCTGGCTTCTCTCTAAGTCTTCACCAACAACCAGAACCTTCTTTCTCCTTCAAGGCTATTTCTCCTCTCCCTTCCTCTTTTGTACCAGACGTAAGTTTCTCTGAATGTTGTAAATACGTGTCTTAAGAAAAATCTCATAGCCACGTATCAGAGAAGCACTATGCTTTGGTTAAAATTGATTTAGATATTGCTATAGACTGAATGTTTGTGTACCCCCAAAATGTTGAAACCTAATCCCCAGTGTGATGGCGTTTGGAGGTGGGCCTTTGGGAAGCGACTAGGTCATGAGGGAAGAGCCCATAAGTGGTATCAATGACTTTAGAAAAGAGACCCCGCAGAGCTCCTTTAGCCCCTTCTGCTGTATGAGGACTCAGCGGCATGAGAGCATCTCTGAACCGGGAAAAAGGCTTTCATCAGACACAAAATCAGCCAGTCTTGTACTTGGATTTCCCAGCCTCCAGAACTGTGAGAAATAATTGTTGTTTATAAGCCATCCAGTCTATGGTATTCTATTACAGCAGCTCAAATGGACTAAGATACATGCACCAAAAATGCAAAAGGAAAGGCAAACAATTAAACATCACTCTTTCTCTAGCTGTTCAAGACTGTACATACAAATTAGAAAAATATGAGAACTTCTTAACATTGATAATCCAACAAATCAGTTCCAAGGCATGGTTCCTCGGCTCAGAGGACAAAATGTGTACGGACTTGGAGAAGTTTTATACTGTCTGGTCCATAGGAATGAACTCATTTTGATGATTCTTTTCTTCTTATTATTATACGCATAATACTCAAATAGCATGACTGAACTAAGGTAGTAAAGTTTATCTACCACCATCCTACAGAGTACTGAGTGGGTTTTTTTTTCATATTTGTTTATTTATTTGGCTGTGCCGGGTCTTAGTTGCGGCACTTGGGATCTTCGCTACGGGATCTAGTTCCCTGACCAGGGATCAAACCCGGGCCCCCTGCATTGGGAGCACGGAGTCTTAACCACTGGACCACGAGGGAAGTCTTGAGTATTGAGTGTTTTTGATCACCTAAACTGCCCTTCCTAATACACATTTAACTGAATACTTTTTCTTGGTTTCCTTATAAAGAAACGCAATTGTCTTTAAGGTTAAAATTAGTATGTTATAAACTCCACATTTAGTTATCTCACACTTCCTGAAATTTTCCTACTTTATATTTAACCAATCTGTGTCAAATGCTATTATCCAGAACAAACGCTGGTATAACTGGTTACAAGTGCAATTTTTTTTTTTGACGTCCTTGCTTATCTTTCCGACCCATCTGCTGCCAATTTTTGCCACACCCTGGAGGCAACCATACGAAGTCATTCTCTTTCTGGTCTCCTTGCCTTTACAGGTACTGTTTCTTTGGCATAAATTAGAATGTCTCCACTCATCCTCCAAGACTCAGGTCCACAGTCACCTCCTCTGGGGATCTGCTCTGAGCACTCTGTACTCCACCAGCCATTATACAGACCTTTATTTCAATATTCACATCCTTGCTGGAATCCCCTGCTTCCTTGTCTTGTCTCCTCTAGTACCCTGAATGCCCCTAGTGGTCTAAAATGATCACTTGCTCATCTTTGTAGGTCTAAGGTCCAATGTGGCACCTGACGCTGAATCAATGTTTAGTGAATGAATGGCTGAGACTGAACAAATGAATGAATGAATGCATATGATGCAACAAAGCTGCATTTACTCAGCAGATCTAGGATAAAGACTCTTGGCCATATCGTGGTCATCCTGGATTGCGTAGAATTTGGAACCAGGAATGCCCAGCTGGCCTATTGCATTCCCAGTCATTGCAAGAACCCACTTTCTTGCTCCGTGCACAATCCTTAATCTAAACGCTGTCAGTCCCACCCGCTTTCCCACCTCTCCCCAGCTTCACTTCACTCACTCGCTCATCTTCCAATTTACCATCATGCCACCAACCTCTAAGCCATGTCGAGATAATATGCGTAACAGATAAATGATGCAAACTGAAGCATTACCTGTGCACTTGTTACCCTGTTCTCTTACGCAACCTCAAATTGCCACCAAGCAGGGTGAGCACGGGACACCTGACTCCTTCCGTGAGCCCAGAACAGGCCAGGGACACCTGAGGAAGCTCCCTATCCCAGGAATCCTTGGCTCCCTTGAGGTAATAGGAAATCAAATTACACAAAGCAATCGTAGCTTGTGTTTTAAAATATTTTATGAAAATATTGCCCTCTGCAACAATTAAAATATTTCTCACGCTTTAAAAATATTTTAAAATATTTTTCATGCTTTCTTTTACTACCTGAGCCTGAGGTTGATGCTGCGAAATAGGTTTTTAAAAATCAGGAATTATCATTATTTTTAAAGTTAAAAAATAAAGGTTTGGTGAGTCTCGTGATTTCCACAGGCTTAGCTGAGAGGGAGCTGCGCTAGATCGGATGGTCGCTGCTGAGGCCCTAAGGCACCAATCCCCAGAGGGAACTTGGCACCCTTTGGATAGAATATCTTTGTTTCTGTTTGAGTGCATCCTCCACAGACACATTTAATCATGTAACAACCCACCTCCCCAGTTCATTAAACTAATTCAGTGGGGCTTCCCTGGTGGTGCCATGGTTGAGAATCTGCCTGCCAGTGCAGGGGACAGGGGGTCGAGTCTGGGAAGATCCCACATGCCACGGAGCAACTAAGCCCCGTGCGCTACAACTACTGAGCCTGCGCTCTAGAGCCCGCAAACCACAACTACTGAAGCCCTCACGCCTAGAGCCCATGCTCTGCAACAAGAGAAGCCACCACAATGAGAAGCCCGCGCACTGCAACGAAATAGACCCCGCTCGCCGCAACTAGAGAAAGCCCGCGCACAGCAACGAAGACCCAATGCAGCCAAAAATAAATAACTTTTTTTAAAAAAGAGTGTATAGCCGCAAACTCCAGTGTCTTCAAATTAGAGAGCATGAAAGTCTTCCTTGAATTTGCCTAATGATTAAAAAGCAAATTAAAAAGTAGTCAGATGGCACATTTCCTTGCAGAGTATCTTTGAGGAGGACTGCAGGCTGCATCATCTCATTTACAACTATTCTAGTATTTTCAAAAATGCATTAGCAAAATATCTGAGCTACTATCTCTCAAAACTTCCCAGCAGCAGTGCTTCAGGCCAATTTCTAGTAGCATAGACATTCCTGCTTGTCAGGAACCCCTTTTTCTGTCTGCAAATCTTAAAATGGAGGCTGGAGATGGGAAGTTGGTCCTAGCTAATGCGATTATCCTCCTGTTGATCAGATTTATTAAAAATGCGATGGCAGGGACTTCCCTGGTGGTCCAGTGGTTAAGAATTTGCCTTCCACTGCAGGGGACACAGGTTCGATCCCTGGTAGGGGAACTAAGATCCCACATGCAACTAAGCCTGTGCTCTGGAGCCCACGTGCCACAACTAGAGAGCCCACTCGCCACAACTAGAGAGAAGCCCATGCACCGCAACTAAGACCCAATGCAGCCCCCCCCCCAAAAAAAAAGCCATGACAAAACACACTTTAAGAGGGAAGAGATATGGGAACATATGTATATGTATAACTGATCCACTTTGTTATAAAGCAGAAACTAACACACCATTGTAAAGCAATTATACTCCAATAAAGACGTAAACACACACACACACACACACACACACTTTAAGATAACCAGTGCAGAGTTGCATGTTAACTTGTGTATGGTGTCCTATTCTCTGCATATTTATATGCAGGAATCCCAGAGGCCCGGGGTCAGGAATGTGTGGCTGCCTGTGCACAGTTAAAAGGCAAACATTCTTTACATGTCTGTGGACAATGTCCCTCCCCACTCCGTCTCCTAATCTTAAACCAGCCAATGTCCTGGTCCCCAGACTTGCCCTCTACCAAGCCTTAACGCATAACAGCACACGCCTCTTATACTTGAATGTGCAAACAAATCATTTGAAAGCTTGATAAAATGCAGATTTGGATTCAGCAACTCTGGGGTGGGGACTGCGCCTTTCTAACAGATTCCCGGATAATACTCCTTGCTCCTGGTCTACAGACCACATTTTGAGCTGCAAAGTCTGCAGCAGGGGTCAGAAGACTTTTTCTAAAGGGACAGGTAGTAAAATTTTAGGCTTCGTGGGCAATAGGGCCCCTGTCCAACTACTTGATTCTGCCATTGTAGAATGAAATCAGGCAGATGACATGGGGGTTGTAGGGTGTGGCTATATTCCAATAAAACTTTATTTATGGGCCTTGAAATGTGAATTTCATAGAATTTTCACAAGTTAGGAAATTTTATTTTTCTTTTGATTTTCTTCTAACCTTTAAAAATGTACATGCCATTCTTACCCCGAGGGCTGTACAAAAACAGGTTGGACTTGGCTGGTACACCAAAGTTTGTCAACCTCTGCTCTAAAGTGCAAACTTTGGAGGCACAGACCCAATGTGGGCCCTAGCTCAGCCTTATACTAACTCTGCTGCTCACTCAGTCACCTGACCTCTCAGAGTCTCATTTTACAAAGCTTTAAATGGAAGCAATAATTCTTGTCCTCTTAAGGCTGTTGGTCAAGTGCCCGGCACAAATCAGGGCTTGAATAGAAACAAATCAGTATTACTACTGGTTCGTCCAGGCTAACTTCTTTAGACATTATTTTCCTTGGGTTATTCACCCTATACAATCTCCTGTGGGGACTTCCCTGGTGGCACAGTGGTTAAGAAACCGCCTGCCAAGGCAGGGGACATGGGTTCAAGCCCTGGTCCAAGAACATCCCACATGCCACGGAGCAACTAAGCCTGAGAGCCACAACTACTGAGCCCACATGCCACAACTACTGAAGCCCACGCTCTTAGAGCCCGTGCTCCACAACAAGAGAAGCCACCGCAATGAGAAGCCCGCGCACTGCTACGAAGAGTAGCCCCCGCTCGCCACAGTTAGAGAAAGCCCACGGGCCGTAACAAAGACCCAACACAGCCAAAAATAAATAAATAAAAATAAATATATTTTTTAAAAAAAGAATACATTTGTTGTAAAAAGCCCCAAAAGATTGATCAATGTTCTTGAAAAATGGGATGATTCCTCCAGAAGGGAGTGTATTCCCTGTTAATGGAGGCATTCCAAAGTAAGCTGGACAATCAGCTGGCCAGGATGATGGAGGTACATGAATAGTATTGATTTAACTGAGTAGATTTAAGGTCCCAACTAAGATTTACTTATTCTGTTTTATGATACTTCTATAGTCATACTCTGTGGACAAATAAGAAAATACCTGATGATGCTTACATAATCATAGATATGAATTTTTGATAATAGATACTAAATTCCCATAACTATAGGGACTTCCCTGGTGGCCAAGTGGTTAAGAATCCGCCTGCCAGTGCAGGGAACACGGGTTCAATCCCTGGTCTGGGAAGATCCCACACGCCGCGGAGCAACCAAGCCCGTGCGCCACAACTACTGAGCTTGCGCTCTAGAGCCCGCGAGCCACAACTACTGAAGCCCGCACGCCTAGAGCCTGTGCTCCGCAACAAGAGAAGCCACCGCAATGAGAAGCCCGCGCACCACAATGAAGAGTAGCCCCCGCTCGCTGCAACTAAAGGAAGCCCGCACTCAGCAACAGACCCAACCCAACCAAAAATAAAATAAATAAATTTATAAAAAAAAAAAAGAAAGAAAGTGGAGAGCAGGTGTGGTTGAAGTCGGCCCTTAGTGGCTTTAGAAAGGGTGAGCCTTTTATAAACTGATAACTATAAATATGAGTGTACCACGATGTAAGCATGCCACTTATGTGATGAAATTACCTAAAATTATTTTCCCATTTTTCTGCAGAGTCAAGGGACTTCTGCTGTCAGTACTAGTTTAAACTATTTAACTGAGGCTTTCACACTTCTAAGAAAAACTCAGGCTTGAGATAGCTAAAATAATCCCCATATACCTAAAAATGAGTGCTGCATTGGGAGTTAAAATTAATTTTTCAATTAGTGAGAAGGGCGCAGCCGAGGCTGTTGTGCTTGTGTTCAGTTCTTAGCTTTCTGGTCTCGGCAGCGAGGGCAGCCAGGAGCCTCCTGGAAGCAGCTGTGGCAGCTGGCCCAGCTCAGCCCGTCTTCTCCAGGGGCTGATTTAGCTTCTCCCTCTGCACTCAGAGGGCAATTATAGCCCAGTTTCAAGTACAGACTGAGAAATTAACAGCCTCTAGAGTAATGAGGGAAATGATCAAGGCCACTTGGCCTGGGGATTGAGAGCCTGGAGCACCTGTCGCCAGTTTCTTTTGCCTTTGCCAATGTGCTAGGCTGTTCGCTCTCTGGGGCTTCCTCCATTCTCACCCAGAGGACAAAGCCCAGTGATGCTGCAGAGGTTACAAGTGATGATAAGCTCCTTCCCCAAATACAAATCAGTGTACACATGTTCAGGCTTTCTCTATGGCTTTTTAAGAACTAAGTGGTCTGGTTTCTTTAGGAGTATGGAAAGACTTTCCAAACTGTCTGTGGGTGATTTCTTCACCTCTGTATTATTTGTTCAGGGGGGAAAACAGAGATTTCAAAAACTTATAACCAGCTCAAAGATAAAGGGACTGGCTTTCTCCTTGCCCTCTAGAGATGTTAAAAATAGCAGTGGGGTTATAAAGAGGAATCTCAACCCTCCAGGAGGAAGAGGCTATACATGAACGCAGTGTGGTTTATACGTACACAGCAAGACCAGACAGTGGCTCTTTCATTCCAGCAAGTGTCATCCAACTGCTTCCCTAACACAGAACTGAAAGTTGGAGGGAGAAGATAGGATCAGCAAGAGAAAGAGAAAATTGGGGCAGAAGGGGGAAAAAAACCTCTAGAGAAACAGTTCTAATTTTCCTTTACTATTTTCAAAAAGTACACCTAACAGGTGAGGAAGCACAGATATAAAGTAATGAGTCTTGGAAAACATAGGCAGAACGCTCTTTGACATAAATTGCAGCAAGATTTTTTTGATCCACCTCTTAAAGTAATGAAAATAAAAACAAAAATAAACAAATGGGACCTAACTGAACTTAAAAGATTTTGCACAGCAAAGGAAACCATAAACAAAATGAAAAGACAAACCTCAGAATGGGAGAAAATATTTGCAAGTGAAGCAACCGACCAGGGATTATTTCCAAAATATACAAACAGCTCATGCAGCTCAATATCAAAAAACACAAACAATGCAATCAAAATATGGGCAGAAGATCTAAATAGACATTTCTCCAAAGAAGACATGCAGATGGCCAAGAAGCACATGAAAAGATGCTCAACATCATCAATCATTAGAGAAATGCAAATCAAAACTACAATGAGGTATCACCTCACACAGGTCAGAATGGCCATCATTGAAAAGTCTACAAACAGGACTTTCCTGCTGGCGCAGTGGTTAAGAATCCGCCTGCCAATGCAGGGGACATTAGTTCAAGCCCTGGTCCAGGAAGATCCCGCGTGCTGCGGAGCAACTAAGCCATGCACCACAACTACTGAGCCGGCGCTCTAGAGCCCGTGAGCTACAACTACTGAGCCCGCGTGCCACAACTACTGAAGCCCGTGCGCCTGGAGCCCGTGCTCCGCAACATAAGAAGCCACCGCAGTGAGAAGCCCGCGCACCACAACAAAGAGTAGCTCCCGCTTGTCACTAGAGAAAGCCCGTGCGCAGCAACGAAGACCCAACACAGCCAAAAATAAATTAATACATAAATTTTTTAAAATTAAAAAAAAAAATAAAAGTCTACAAACAATAAATGCGGGAGAGGGTATGGAGGAAAGGGAACCCTTCTACATTTTTGGTGGGAATGTAAACTGGCGCAGCCACTATGGAGAACAGTATGGAGGTTCCTTAAAAAACTAAAAATAGAGCTACCATATGACCCTGCAATCCCACTCCTGGGCAAATATCCAGAGAAAACCATAATTCGAAAAGATACATGCACCCCATTTCATTGCAGCACTATTTACAATAGCCAGGACATGGAAGCAACCTAAATGCCCATCAACAGAGAAATGGACAACGAAGATGTGGTACATATATACAATGGATTATTATTCAGCCATGAAAATGAATGAAATAATGCCATTTGCAGCAAGATGGATGGACCTAGAGATTGTCATACTGAGCGAGGTAAATCAGACAGAGAAAGACAAATATCATATGATATTGCTTATATGTGGAATCTAAAAAAAAAAAAAAAAAAGGTACAAATGAACTTATTTCCAAACAGAAATAGAGTCACAGATGTAGAAAACTTATGGAAACCAAGGGGAAAGCAGGGGGATAAACTGGGAGATTGGATTGACATATACACACTACTCTATATAAAATAGATGACTGATAAGAACCTACTGTATAGCACAGGGAACTCTACGCAATACTCTGTAATGACCTATATGGGAAAAGAAGCTAAAAAAGAGTAGATATATATATGTATAACTGATTCACTTTGTTGTACAGCAGAAACTAACACAACATTGTAAATCAACTATACTCCAATAAAAATTAATTAAAAATAAATATTTAAAAAAAGTAATGAGTCTTGCCCTACTCTCCCTCCTTCTAAGTTAGCCAGTGGGTGGGGTGCTTCCTTCCACAGATCTCTCCATTCTCATACACAGGTTTTAAGTTTACTGGCTGACTTAACCACTGGCAAGCCTGAAGGTAGAAAGTAGGGGGAAAAATAGGACAAAAATCTCCTACTCACAGCCCTATCAACTAGACAATCACTGTTAACATTTTAGTGTATCGCTTTCTAGCATTTATCATACCAGAGAGGAAAAACAGAAACAAAAGAGAAAGGAAAATAAGAGAAAACGAAAGGGGAGAGAGAGATGGAAAACATTTACATCATCGATAGCACGATGCCAAGTTCATTCACCTCTCGGAGGAGCCACCTGAAGCAACGGAAGGCGAAATCTAGGGAGTTGTGTCTATTTGTGTTTAAAAGGGAACCTTAATTCCTAACTCCTGTGATTGATATTACTTGCATTTCTAACCTAGAAACTCTTGTTTCCATAAGCAAATAGGGTAGGGGGTCCCTAAAGGAAAAGAACCCGATATAGTTTTTTGACACAAGAGAAGCCGTTTTACACGGAAGCCATTTCGTGATCTAAGCCCAGCCACACTGCTAGCCTTTGCACAGGTCTCAGTAATAACGATCATAAGGGAACAAAAGAACAAATGACTGTTATCAGGCAAGAGAAGTAACAATAGCAAAGAAAATAAATCAGTTGTAAAGACTCCCAGTTCTGTTTCAATGGTAAAGACGAGCCTGAAGTGCTTTCTTGAGCTGTTTTGCAGAATTCAAACCCCCCTCTGGGAATTCCCTCACGGTCCTGTGGTTAGGACTCGGCGCATTCACTGACGAGGGCCTGGGTTCAATCCCTGAAGCCTTGCAGCCAAAAAAAATAAAAATAAACCCCCCTCGGGTGTTCAACCTCCAGATCAACTGAAACCTAAGGGATGGTGATTTTGACCTTCCCTGACGCTCATGACTTCAATCTACTAAAGCTTGGACTCTGTCAACCTTTGCCCCAGTTCTCTGCTGAATTCTCCTGTTCAAGCCCCTTTATGAATATGCATGTATTCTTAGCTTAAAACGTTCCCAACTTTGCTGTTCAGGGAGACGCTGCTTTGGGAAAGACCCCAGTCTTCTCCTCACTTGCTGGAAGTAATAAATCCTTCCTTCTCCTGATTTTTGACTTGGTTTTGTCTTTTGACACCCACCAAGAGGGGAACCCGGTTTCCAGGTAAGACTGCCTCTAACAATTTGGAGTTCAAGGCTGCCCACAGAGCTCCATCAAAGTGAAGCGATCGATTTTGAGGGTTCTTGGCGGCAGCTGCTGGAAAGCCTGAGTTTAAGAAGTGTGGATGGAGAATTGAAAAATACCAACAGTTTTTTCATGCTTGAATGTACACAGAATTGCTTGAGGAGCTGGTTAAATGGGCAGATTTCCAGGCCCCTCCCCAGAGATTCTGATCTAGTTGATCCGAGGTTGGGCAGGGTCGCCACATTTGCATTGTTAGCCTGGGTCCTGGGTCATTCTAATGCAAATTGGTCACGGACCACACTTTGAGAAACACTGCCTGGCATGAAAATTTAGCAATCACTTAAGTGTGAGGAAGAATACATTTTAGATGAATGGGGAAGAGGTTTCACGTTTCTTGCTAAACATAATAATGTGGTGGTAAAAGGCTTTGGAATCAGTCAGATCGGGATCAAGACTTGCCTCTCCTTCATAACTAGCTGTAGGTCAGTAAAAAGTTAATCTTTGTGTCCTCACAGGCAAACTGGAGATCAAAATACCTATTAGCTTCCAGGCGCTTTTGTGAAGATTAAATAATACAGCATTTGTAAAGCACCTGGGATACAGTAAATAAATGTTAATTTCCACGTATCAAAGTTTTATCTGTTTGCAAATAGTTTACTGGAAAAAGTTAGGTACTACAATAAGGACTTTATTTTTTAGTGATTAAACTTTTTTAATAAATTTATTTATTTTATTTTATTTTTGGCTGTGTTGGGTCTTCGCTGCTGCGCGCAGGCTTTTCTCTGGTTGAGGCGAGCGGGAGCTACTCTTGGTTGTCATGAGCAGGCTTCTCATTGCGGTGGCTTCTCTTGTTGCAGAGCATGGGCTCTAGGCGTGCAGGCTTCAGTAGTTGTGGCTCGTGGGCTCAGTAGTTGTGGCTCGCGGGCTCTAGAGCACAGGCTCAGTAGTTGTGGCACAGGGGCTTAGTTGCTCCGTGGCATATGGGATCTTCCCGGACCAGGACTCGAACCCGTGTCCCCTGCATTGGAAAGAAGGGGGATTCTTAACCGCTACGCCACCAGGGAAGCCCAGCAATTAAACTTTTATTTCTTTTAAGTTGAGATATCAAAAGAGAAGTGAGATGAGAGGGAATGTTTGGGTTTTACATTTAAGACATTAGAATGTTTCTGCTATAACTTTATTCCTTTTCTTATTATTATAATGCCTCAGTAGTTTAAAAATGTAAATAATGTTTTTTGTTTTTTTTTTTCCCACAGCGTGAGGCTTGTGGGATTTTAGTTCCCTGACCAGGGATCGAGCCCAGGCCCTCGACAGTGAGAGCACTGAGCCCTAACCACTGGACTGCCAGGGAATTCCCAATAATGGAATTTTTTAATGGCCTGTATTTTACAGGTGAATTTGAAAAATTTTTACTGCACTAACAATGTGAGTAAAATTGAAACTACAATTTTAGGAGTTTCACTTTCATTTCCACGTGAGAACAAATATTGATTATTTAGGTTTACACATAGGGTAGTTAACTTCTTGGGGTAACTTCCAAGGTTTTTACTTCTAACAATAAAAGGCTAGTAGGATTTCACGGGGCTTACAAAAAGCACTGCTGGGAAAAGGAGGAGGAATAGTTAAGATGGCATTAAAAGATTTTTTAAACTGTATTTTAGAATAATTTTAGATTTAGAGAAGATTTGTAAAGTAGTGCAGAGAGTTCCCATATACTCTCATTTAGTAGAAGATTTATTTTAAAAAATAACCTAAGTACTTTGTTATACATGAATATGAATCACAACATCCGGTAACATAATCCTGAAGACTTGGCTGTTTTGCTGGCCGCCCTAGGCTAGCTTCTGTTCCGCCTCACTATGCCTCAGGACAAAGCTCTTCCAGGGATGGTAATGTTCCCTAAACCCTTCCTTCTAAGTCCTAGGAGTTTTGGCGCCAAGCGCAAGGCACACTGGTTGAATACCTTGGGGGAAGCTCGGCCTGGACCCTTAGATGACACTATTAATGCTGAACAGCCTGGCCTCAATTAAAGGAGCTAACACTTTAAAAAATATCTAAACAGGAGTCATTCTGGTTTCTTCCCATTCTTCCTTAAAGAAAGTTTTTGTCACATCTTCTGGGGACTGACTTAAATGATGTCTGCAAACAGGACAGGCATCATATCACTATGTCTACCTCCCTTGATAGATTCTAGCACTGTAGCTCTATATAAAACTGAAATTAAATTTAGATTAAGTGTTTTTTAATTTTAGTTTAAATATGTTTCTTTTACAGCATTTAGCCCCATACAAAACACACTCTTGTGCATCGGGCTGTCTCATCAGCATGGGCTTTTTGCCCAAGCACAGTATTCTCATTATATTGATTCTAGCAGTAACCACTATTATAGGTCATTGAATTAGGAAGTTAAGAAGTTATTTTTCCCATGTAAATTCTTTATTTCCTTAAAGGAGGAGACTGGACTAGATGATCTGAGTGGTAGAGAAGGGAAAAGAATTTGCTATGGAGTCAGGCAAATACCTGTGAATTGCCACCTTGAGCAACTTTCTTAATTTCTCATAGCCCCAGTTTCCTCACGTGAAGTGGTTACAGTATCTTATTTAATAGCTGTAAGTGAAGGGTTCAGAACACGCTACCCAGAAAATACGGCACTTGGGCATACGGAGTATTTCACACTGAAGGAATTTGAGAAACAGCAGGTCCAGGAAGGACTCTCTGATCTCCCCCTTCACCCCTGAAGCAGGTCATAAGAGCCTCTTGTGAGAGGTGTGGACAGGCCTCCTGAGCTTCCCCACTTTGCTGCCTTTAGCTCACACTCTTTGGTCCTACCACGTTTTCCCATGACTTTCTACTGTTCATCAAACCTAGTATAAACACACTCGGGTTTAACTGTTTTTTTGCGTCTTCATTTCCTTATGAAGGTCCCTGTGTCATATAAAATTATGTTGTATAAATCTAATACTTTTCTCCTGTTTATCTGCCTTTTGTTGGTCCAGCTGATGAGGCTCCAGCCTGAAAACCTAGGAGGGTAGTAGGAAAAAGAATTTTTCCCTCTTCTGCATTAGGACTAACGGATACAATACACAATACAGTGACTTGTAGCAAGTGGGAGTTCTCAGTGAATTAATTAATGAATTCATTATGGTTTCTTGTACATTCATCTTGTCTTCCCCACTGAATGGTAAGCTCCTCAAAGGTAGGGAGATCTTTTATGTCTCCATGGAACCTAGCACAGCACCAACAGGGGGTACACATGTTCTCATCCTCCTGGCTACCAACTGGTTTGAATTTTGATGAAAGCTACACATGAAGTGATATTGACTCACCAAACTCTTATAGTTGCAACATAAGCCACACAAATTGAGTAATGTTTCAGCTTAAAAAAAAGCAACAACAAAAAGCTTACCTATTTAATGGGGTTATTACAAAACTATTCTTCCTGAACAGGAATAGTTCAACATGGATGAAGATAACATTAAAAAGTGATTAAGGGCTTCCCTGGTGGCGCAGTGGTTGAGAGTCCGCCTGCCGATGCAGGGGACACGGGTTCATGTCCCGGTCCAGGAGGATCCCACATGCTGCGGAGCGGCTGGGCCCGTGAGCCATGGCCGCTGAGCCTGCATGTCCGGAGCCTGTGCTCCGCAGCGGGAGAGGCCACAGCAGTGAGAGGCCCGCGTACCGCAAAAAAAAAAGAAAAATATGATGTTATATATATTTTATTACAATAAACCCTACATCCCCCCCAAAAAAAAAGCTCTCTCTGGGTTATTTCAAATAATTTGATTATTTTCTACAAGAAAAGTACCTGACCCTATGCTTTGTTTACAGTACAGAAGGAAAAAAACATATTTGTCACCTTCAGGATCACTCTTTAAGGTTATTCTTACTCTATCTTGAGATAGTAATCAACTCCAATAAACTTCAAAACCACAAACAAATCAATACAAGGACAAAAAAAAAAAAAACCCACACAGTAAATAAATCAGGAACTTGGACAAGTAAGGTAGTGATGAGAGGAATGATGCCTCCTTGTTTCTACTGGATTCCAAGAACTTCTTTTCCACCATAGGTTATTAGAAAGAAGTTGTTTCATCTTTTGGGCCTGAAAACTGATAATGTGATTTCTAGCACCATAGTCATTATTTAAGATGTCACTAAAACACAACTGGATACCCAATGGGTTAAATAAAATTAAGGGTGTATGTGTGGTTAGTGTGTTTTGTGCACATATTGTCAAAGATAAACAAAGCCAGACACTAATTAAGGTGGTAAGGGCAGGTTTTAATTAGTAATATACTATTGCAATAAAGAAGAGCCCAGTGTAAACTGAACTCAACTTCAATTTGTACAGAGGTGACTGGGTGTTTCAAAGGGAAAATGAAGGAATACGGAGGGAGGTGAGTGAGGCCTCAGTAGAGTCAGGGAAGTGAAAATCACAAAAAGTAGGAAGCAAAGGTTGGTCCCTGTGAAACCCACCTGTGTTTGTTAACTGGCCCTTATGGAAGTTAGGCTTCTCCCCTCCCACAGAGGCTTGGAGACAGGGACCCTATCTCCAGGTGTGGGCTGGAACAAACCAACCATAAATTCTTCTGGCAGCCTTGAGTTTTCTCAGGCAGGCACTTTAAGAGGAGATTGGGTCATTGGGTCATCCTACGGACCGGCCTTGAACTGTTAGAGATAACTTTATTAGTGTTTTGCTCAAGTTTTTATAGGCCACAGTTGAGGTCTAGTTGAGAAGAGGGCTCAGATGAGAGTGGCTAGAGTGTGGTCAAGAATCTTAGTCGATATAAATGCATGGTAACTTAGTGACCTGAGGGACGTTTGGAAAGGAATTTGAGATTTTTTTTTCACAGTTATTTATTTATTTATTTGGCTGAGTCAGGTCTTAGTTGCGACATGCAGGCTCTTCGTTGCAGCACGCAGGCTTCTCTCTATTTGTGGCCTGCAGGCTCTAGAGTGCGCAGGCTCAGTAGTTGCAGCCCACGGGCTCTGGAGCCCGTGGGCTATGTTGTTGCAGAGAGTGGGCTTAGTTGCCCTGCAGCATGTGGGATCTTAGTTCCCACTCTAGGGATTGAACCCGCATCCCCTGCATTGGAAGGCGGATTCTTTTTTTTTTTTTTTTTTTTGCAGTACGCGGGCCTCTCACTGTTGTGGTCTCTCCCGTTGCGGAGCACAGGCTCCGGACGCACAGGCTCAGTGGCCGTGGCTCACGGGCCTAGCCGCTCCGCGGCATGTGGGATCTTCCCATATCGGGGCACGAACCCGTGTCCCCTGCATCGGCAGGCGGACTCTCGACCACTGCGCCACCAGGGAAGCCCGAAAGGCGGATTCTTAACCACTGGACCACCAGGGAAGTCCCGGAATCTGAGATTTTTAATAGTATCCTGCCAAAGAAATTACAAGGATTTGGGAAGAGAGATGAGTAGTTGAGACAATTTCATTTTTAAAAACACCTTTATTGATAAATAATTTACATATCATAAAATTTACTCTTTTTTCTTTTTTCTTTTCTTTTTTTTGTCCACACCGTGCGGCATGCAGGGTGTCAGTTCATTTGCTGATCAGGGATCAAACTCATGCTCCCTACAGTGAAAGCTCGGAGTCGTAACAACTGGACTGCCAGGGAATTCCCTAACATTTACTCAATTTTTAAACTGAAGTATAGTTAATTTACAATGTTGTGTTAGTTTCAAGCGTACTTGAAAAGTGATTCAGTTATGCATAGTTATATATATTCTTTTTCAGATTCTTTTCCACTGATATTGAGTAGAGTCCCCTGTGCTATACAGTAGGTCCTTGTTTACCTATTTTATATATAGTAGTGTGTATTTGTTAATCCCAGACTCCTAATTTATGCCTCCCCCACCCCCCATGCTATCTCCTTTGGTAAAGCATAAGTTTGTTTTATATTTCTGAAAATTCACTCATTTTTAAGTGTAGGTTTCAATGACTTTTAGTAAATGTGCTAAATTATGCGATCATCGCCATAGTCCAATTTTAGAACATTTCCATCAGAGACTATCCCTCAAGTGAACTTCGTGCTGGAAGATCATAATACAGTGGAAAGGCCCTGAGCTCTGGAGGTGAGACTCTGGCTGCAGACCCACCTCAGCCCCTTATGAGCCACAGGGCATTGGGTCATCACTTCATCTCTGTCTCCCCTTGAAAAAGTGAATGATCTTCCTGAATGGGAGTATTCTGAGGATCACATGAGAAAATGGGTAAAAGAAACACTTTTCATACGACTGTTGTGGCTTAGTTGCTGGTGTTGTAAAATTCTATATAGAAACAAATATTTCATTCATTCATCTTTCGAAAAATCATTGGGAAAGAAAATAATAATTGGGGACCTACTGTGCTTCGTAGGATAGGAGACAGTGAGGATACCGAAACCACCATCTAGAAGACATCATGCACACAAAATACACACCATTCACACATATGGCCTTATAGATTTTATAATCTAGTGGGGCACAGGAAAGTAAACTATTTTAAGGGATGAGGTAATAGCTTATTAATATTCAGTTAAACATGGACCGTAAGTAGTATTCAAAATATGAAACTCAGTAAGTTGTTATATTAGTGAGGTCAGGCTGCCATAACAGAATACCATAGATTAGGTGGCTTATAAACAGCAGAAATTGGGCTTCCCTGGTGGCGCAGTGGTTGAGAGTCCGCCTGCCGATGCAGGGGACACGGGTTCGTGCCCCGGTCTGGGAAGATCCCACATGCCGCAGAGCGGCTGGGCCTGTGAGCCATGGCCGCTGAGCCTGCGCGTCCGGAGCCTGTGCTCCGCAACGGGAGAGGCCACAACAGTGAGAGGCCCGCGTACCGCAAGGGAAAAAAAAATACAAATTCTCAAGCCCCCCACCTCAGACCTACTGGATCAGAAACTCTAGGATAGTGTACAGCAATTTGTATTTTAACAAGTGCCTCACTCCCAGGTGATTCTAATGCAAGTCGTACCTGAGGACTCCCTCACCCTCACCCCATGGCCCATATTCCCCTCTTCTTCATAGCCCTCATCTCCATCTGCCAAACTCCACTGGACTTCTTTACTGTTGGTCTCCCTCCACTAGAATGTAATCTCCAGGAGGGCAGGGACTTGTTTTGCTTCCCTGCTGGGTGCCTGGCACCTGGAATAGCACCTAGCCTGGCACATGGTAGGTGCTCAATAAGTCTGTCAAATAAATGAGTGAACTAGTTAATGGGAGAGTCTGGAATAGCTGACTCTGGGGCCCCAGCTCTTTTCATCAGATCAACACGTTTTATTTATGAAAACGTGACTCCTGACCTCAACAAGAGTGAGGATTCTGTTGTAGTCCTAATGAAGGCTTTGGACCTTGTTGAGGAGGAATGTAGGGGTGGGAGAGAGATGTAAGAATGTGTGCAAATTGAGATGTACACAGACTGGCAGGAATGTGTGGGAAGCACTTTATCATTCCAAACTTGTTTTTTCCTAATTAATCAGTATCAGTCTTTCTTTCAGGGAACAAAGACCTGCTGGAAAAGAACGGAAAATTTAACATCAGTCTAGTTTAGCATTTGTTTTTGCTGTGTATTGCCCTGTACTTATGGATCTTGCTCCCTGACCTGCATATAACAAATGACCCAAACATATTTTCTTCTCCTGATCAAGACTGAGTTATCCGTGTTGACTCTGAGAAGAGCCTGTTTTCTTTGAAAGCTCTTATTCTTCAGCCCCCCAAAGTGTGAGGGCTCCTAGGAGAGATCCTTCCCTTCCCACCTTCCAAAGTCCTACGGCGCTGCCTGTGTGCCTGACTTGCTTAGTCCAAGCTTCCAGTCAGATTCTGTATTTGTACCTTGTTTTTCCCAGATTAATGCAGTGTCAACGCTTCCTTTCTGGGAACACACTGATAATTCAAAAGAATGTAAGACTTACCTGTCAGCATCAGGCTAATAATCCTTCCAGCCTGGTGTTTATTGAGGACAGTAACAGTTGAACAGTTTTGTCAGAAACCATGGTAACAATCTCAAAAAGACTGAGAAAAACACTGGGTGACTGCCTGATTTTTGCGATGAAAGGAAAGGGGTGCAGGAAAAGTCAACAGACCCTAGAACCTAAGTCCTCAGCTGATGTTTTGTCCCCTGATGCTCTCTATCTGCAGTGCTCCTGATAACCTGTGTGTCTAGACTCTTCTCACATCCACTCATAGCTTTACATCTTGGCCACGCTGCATTTATCAGGATGTATATTTACAACCACTGCAAAAAACTATCGTTAACCAAACTGGCACCAATACAAACTCTGTTCACCACTTTGGTCTACAGCCAGCATGAATTTTTTCAAAAAATTGCGAAGTGGAAATAGCTTTATGGTCCTTTAGTTATATGATGAAAAATGGATTATTATATGCTTATATTAAAGAAATCTTATTCCTACCACCTAGACTTAACCACTGTTAAAATATTAGAGTATAGTCTTCCAGACCTTTTGCATTACAAAAAGTGATACAGTCTTTCCAAAACATTTCAAACATTACAGATATGTATAAAGCACAAAATGAAAATACCCCTCTTTTACCTCCATCCCTGCGGGGGTCAGAATTCTTAGATGGCCCCCGAGGTTTCCCTTCCCTTGGTGTACATGTCTACATACCCCCTGGGGCTGTGAATGTGGTGAATGTTACTCTCATGACTGGGTTACATTACATGGCATTGTCAACCCTAACATAGACTATCGGGATGGGCTTGACCTAATCTCGAGTCCTTTAAAATTAGAGAGTTTTCTTCTGGTGGCAGAAGAGGAAGTGAGAGGTCTGAAGTATGAGAAGGATTAGAAACACTTGAAGACAGAAGGGGCTGTGTAACAAAGGATGCAGACAGCCTCTGGGAGCTAAGAGCAAGCAGCCCCTGACTGACCCGCAGCAAGGAAATGGGACCTCAGGTGTTTTTATTTTTGTCTGCGTTGGGTCTTTGTTGCTGCATCGTGGTTCCCGGACTTCTCATCGTGGTGGCTTCTCTTGTTGCAGAGCACGGCTCAAGGCTCGTGGGCTTCAGTAGTTGTGGCACGTGGGCTCAGTAGTTGTGGCTCACGGGCTCTAGAGCGCAGGCTCAGTAGTTGTGGCGCACGGGCTTAGCTGCTCCGCGGCATGTGGGATCTTCCCAAACCAGGCCTTAAACCCGTGTCCCCTGCATTGGCAGGAGGATTCATTCATTCATTCATTCATTCATTCATTCATTCATTTATTTATTTATTTATGGCTACGTTGGGTCTTCGTTGCTGCGCATGGGCTTTCTCTAGTTGCAGCGAGCGGGGGCTACTCTTCATTGCGGTGCGTGGGCTTCTCATTGCAGTGGCTTCTCTTGTTGCGGAGCACAGGCTCTAGGTTCGTGGGCTTCAGTAGTTGTGGCACATGGGCTCAGTAGTTGTGGCTCGCGGGCTCTAGAGCACAGGCTCAGTAGTTGTGGCGCACGGGCTTAGTTGCTCCGTGGCATGTGGAATCTTCCTGGACCAGGGCTCGAACCCGTATCCCCTGCATTGGCAGGCGGATTCTTAACCACTGCGCCACCAGAGAAGTCAGGAACCTCAGTTTTATAACTACGAAGAATGAGATTCCGCAAGTAGCCATTCTGGTTGTCAATTCCAATGTGTGTGTGTGTGTGTGTGTGTGTGTGTGTGTGTGGCGGAATCATGTCCCCACACCACCAGGCAATTCTGCAACACCAGCTGGGTGTCCGTCCAACAATTGAACTCAGTTCTGACGCTATGTACCCTGAGGTAGTACAGATCCCACAGGTTAAGGGCCGTCCTACAAGACTAGCCCTCACCCCCCAACTTGATATGCGAGTTCAAGCATCTGCTAAGCATCTGCTTCCGACCAATTGGCTATAGGTTGGAGGTTCCGACAACTTTCCCTCCTGGGCCTGGGTTCGATTAATTTGCTAGAGTGGCTCATGGAACTCAGAGAAAATTTTGTTTAACTGATTACCAGTTTACTATAAAAGATTATAACTCAGGAAATGCCAGATGGAAGAGATGGACAGTGCAAGGTATGAGGGAAAGGGTCCTCAGCTCCCGTGCCCTCTCCAGGCCCACCGCTCTCCCGGAATTTCCACATGTTCACCAACCCAGAAGCTCTCCAAAACTGGTCCTTTTGGGTTTTAATGAGGCTTCATTATGTAGGCATAACTGATTAACTCATCGTCTATTGGCAACTGATTCAAACTCCAGCCTCTCTCCCCTCCAGAGGTCAGGTGAGCTGGGCTGAGAGCTCCAGGGTCGGTTCTCCTGGCAACAACACCGCCCTTAGGTGGAGTCCAGAAGTCACTCCATTAACATAACAAAAGACACCTTGATCACTCTCATCACTTAGCACATTCCAAGAGCTTAGGAATTCTGGGTCACAAGTAGACGGAGACCAAATACCTATTTCTTATAAATCATAATGTCACAGCCAGCAACCTGAATGAGCTTAGGCGTAGACTCTTCCCCACAGCCCTCCAGGTGAGAACTCAGCCTGGCTGACAACTTGATTTCAGCCTTGTGCACAGAGAACCCAGGTACGCTGTGCCTGACCTCTAACCTACAGATACCGTGAGAAAATACATAGCTGTTAGTTAAATTGCTTAGTTTGATCATCTGTTACACAGCAACAGAAAATTAATAAAACCCCAAATCCCACTTCTCAGGAGGTAATCACTTAACACAATTTGGGGAGTCCTCTTCCAGATATTTTACTCATATACAACACACACATATATATTTATTATATATATATATATATATATATATATTTAAACAGGATCATCGCTATTATTTGCATCTATTGGCATCTTTCCATGTAGCAATTGTCTATTTTTTATTTTTATTTTTTTCATCGGTATTTTCTAGACGAATTTGTAGAAGCTTTGTCAAAGGTTACGTACGCTACTTAAAATTTTGGAAGAACCTGTCAAATTGCCTTCAAAAAGACACTGCACTGGGAATTCCCTGGCGGTCCAGTGGATAGGACTTGGTGCTTTCACTGACAGGGGCCGGGGTTCCATCCCTGGTCAAGGAACTAAGATCCCGCAAGCCGAGGCTCGGCCTAGCTTACATTAGGGTTCACTCAGGGTGTTCTACGTTCTAGGTTTTACAAGATTATTGTTTCTTGTATTACCAAATGTGTGACTGAACCTCCAACAAAAATAATGATGACTTGGCGACTTGAAGCAGTTGACCAAATATATAGTTCTGTATGAGCTCAATGATTGTAATATGTAATATGGGAAGATGCAACAAGAGGGAATTTTTTTCTGGACCATAACAGACTAGTAAGACAGGTGGTCCAGAGAGTTTTGGTTACTGTTAATAAGTCCTAGTCCAGTCATAGCCCATTGGGTGGCCTATCCGTGAAATCTTCACCAGACCTGGAAATGAGCCTTCCTAGCACCGTGGGACAAAAATGGTCATGAAATGCCTCCCAAGCATGGTTGTACTTATGACCATGAGGGGGCCCTGTCAACTACAAATTGGCACTTGCCACTGGCACGTGCCGTCTACCTCTAGAAAGATTAAATCATGCGCTTCTGCAGCTGCTGACTTTTAACACCCCTAAAAAGGAATTCAGGGTGGAAATCAGAAATGAGGCACTCTGTGCTCTGAGAAACGCTGGCAGAACAGATCTCCAGATAGTTAGATATTTTCAGGAGGAGATTTTATGAGTCCAATTCTTCTGTCTTCTCATATCTAGAATGGCATTAAAATCCTTCATGGTGGGGCTTCCCTGGTGGCGCAGTGGTTGAGAGTCCGCCTGCAGATGCAAGGGACACCAGTTCAAGCCCTGGTCTGGGAAGATCCCACATGCTGTGGAGCAACAAAGCCTGTGAGGCATAACCTACTGAGCCTGCGCTCTAGAGCCCATGAGCCGCAACTACTGTGCCCGCGTGCCACAACTACTGAAGCCTGCGCACCTAGAGCTCATACTCCGCAACAATAGAAGCCACTGCGATAAGAAGCCTGCTCACCGCAAGGAAGAGTAGCCCCTGCTCGCTGCAACTAGAGAAAGCCCACGTGCAGCAACGAAGACCCAACGCAGCCAGAAATAAATTAATTAAATAAATTTTTTAAAATATATGTGCTTGATTGCATGTACTCCCCCTTCACCAAAATCACATATATACTAACCTTCCTCCCTACCTCTTTGGAGCAGTTTCTCAACTCTATCTGAAATGCTGTCTCCCATGCTATAGTCCTCATTTTGCCCCAAATAAAACTTAACTCACAGCTCTCAAGTTGTGCTTTTTTTTTTTACGTCAGCAGTATAATGACACGTATCCATCACTATGGTATCATACAGAGGAGTTTCTCTGCCTTAAAAATCCTCTATGCTCTGCCTATGCATTTCCTCCCTCACCCCAGCCCATGACAACCACTGATATTTTTCCTGTCTTCATAATTTTGCCTTTTCCAGAATGTCATATAGTTGGAATCATACAGTATGTAGCCTTTTCAGATTGCCTTCTTTCACTTAGTAATATGCATTTAAGATTCCCCCTTGTCTTTTCAGGACTTGATAGTTCATTTCTTTTTAGCACTGAATAACATTCCATCGTCTGGATGTACCACAGTTTATTTATCTATGGGCAGGTTTTTGTGTGGACACAAGTTTTCAACTTTCCAAGGACTTTTTTGTTTCCATTATCCATTTCTGAAATTTAACTAGATTGCACTCAGTCAGTTATCACAAAGGATTAAACTGCCAATAAAATGTAACTAAAAGAATTAAGTGTTACTTAAACTGCTGAATTAAGTTTCAAACATGTCCATTCCTCTGTGGAAATAGAAAGCGGTTCTTTTTAGAGGAAAGTCCTTTTAAAGATGGCAAATATCTAGAGAGAACTGAACTTATGTCTGCCTGCCTGAAGAGGAAAGGTATTTCCTCTTTCATTCTGTATGTGGTAAACTGTCTCCTCAAACATTTGCCCCAAGTTTAACATTTAACTGGTTTTTCAAGTCTCAAATCCATTCCACAAGTATTTATTAGTACAAGTGTGTCCTAATCAGTGTTGGAGGTTGTAAAGATGGACTCGGGGCCTTCCATGATAAAGCCTCAAACTGTGTATCCAGCTTTGTTTATTTTATTTCATTTTTATTTTTACTTTTTGGCCATGCCACTCGGCTTGCGGGAATCTTAGTTCCCCTACCAGGGATTGAACCCCGGGCCACCACAGTGAAAGCGCCAAGTCCTAACCACTGGACCACCAGGGAATTCCCAGCTGTGTTTATTTTAAAACAGCATTTCTCCACCTCAGCGCTATTGACATGTTGGGCTGGATAATCCTTTGTTCCGGGAGCTGTCCTGAGCAAGCACGGCAAGACGGGAACAGCACCCTCAGCCTCTCTACCCACTCCATTCCAGCAGCATCCCCAGGTCATGACAATAAAAAATGTCTCCAGACATTGCTACCCAGCCCCTGGTTGAGAACCACTGTTCTAGAACCACTCAATTCTAGGACTACTCAACTTTCCTTAAACAAATAAACCATGAACTTACAGGACTTGAATGATTGTTTTCTCGGCCTTGAATGACAGTAGAAATCCTTTACATCTTTCAAGACCTATATTCTCTGTGTGGACTCCTCAGGCACAGAGAATCCAAAGGTAAACCTTTGGGTATATATACCTGGCCCCTCCTTGCTTTCTCGAGGCCCATGGGTCTATGGGGCCTATAGGGCTTGGACGGGGTGGGCTCAGTTTGCCTTATAAACAAAGACAAGTGCCCCAAAGGAAGACAATACAGAAAGTTTTGTATAGAAAGTTTTATGTAAAGGAAACTGTCCTAGATTTGGGGGAAGAGGGAGCAATTGAATGGGTGGGGAGGGAGTCAGTGCAGGCTTCCCTGAGAAGGTGGCTGAGCTCTAAGCCAGTCAGATTTAACTAGAAATGAGGGGTTCACCCAGGCCCTGATGGAGGCTGGGAACATCTCCAGACATTGGTGCTCAGAAGGAATTTGCAATCTAGGAGCAGGAGGGCCATATCAAGTGTACTTTCAGTGTGGCAAATGATATGCAAAACCCTATAAGACAATGTGATCATTTTTGCTTTAAAAAGTCATAAATTTTATTTTATTTTTTATTTTTTATTTTTTTTTAGCTGTACGCGGGCCTCTCACTGCTGTGGCCTCTCCCGTTGCGGAGCACAGGCTCCGGACACACAGGCTCCGCGGCCATGGCTCGCGGGCCCAGCCGCTCCGCGGCATGTGGGATCCTCCGGGATCGGGGCACGAACCCGTGTCCCCTGCATCGGCAGGCGGACTCCCAACCACTGCGCCACCAGGGAAGCCCAAAAGTCATAAATTTTAAAGAAATTAGGAGAAAGGTGAGCCTTTTGTATTTACCTAGATATTTATCATTTCTAGTTTATTCCATTCTGAAGATTTGAGTTTCAATTTGGTATTGTTTCTCTTCAGCTTGGAGAATAACTCGTAGCATTTCTTATAGTGCAAGTCTGCTGGCAACAAATTCTCTTAGTTTTCTTTTATCCAAAAATGTATCTGTTTTGCTTTCATTTTTTTTGTTTTCTCTATTTTTCCTAATTTTATTCAGGTATGATTGTCATATGATAAACTGCATACCTTTAAAGTAAACAATCTGATAAGTTTTCACATATGTATCCACTCATGAAACTATCACCACAATCAAAATAAGGAACAGGTTCATCACTTGCAAAAGCTTCCTCACACCTCTTTGTAATTCCCTCTTCTCTCTCCTCCCCACCTCCCTCCCTATTCCCTAGCAACCATTAGTGTGCTATCACTACAGATGAATTTTCATTTTCTAGAATTTTATACCAATGAAGAGTTATTCAATATGTATTCTTTTTTGTATCATTTCCTTAATCAGCACAATCATTTTGAATGTCATTCATGTTGTTGCATCTATCAATAGTTTATTCTTTCTTATTGCTGAATAGTTTTCTGTTGTATGGGTATACCATCATCTGTTTATCCAGTCACCTGTTGATGGACATTTGGGTTATTTTCAGTTTTGGGTGATTACAATTAAACCTGATACGAAAATTTGGCCTCCAGTCTTTGGATGGATACATGCTTTCATTTCTCTTGAGTAAACACCTAGAAGGAGTCATATGGTAGATATAAGTTTAACTTTTTAAGAAACTGCCAAACATTTTCCCTAAAAGATTGTACCATTTTACATTTTCACCAGCTATGTGAGAGCACCAAAAAATTGGTACTGTCAGTCTTTTTAATTTTAGCCATTTTAGTGTGTGTGTGATAATATCTCATTGTGATTTTATCACCATCATTCATGAAGGATATTTTCACAAGATATAGAATTCTGGGTTAACAGGTTTGATTTTTTTTTTCTCAGCACTTTAAGATGAACAACATTTCATCTATCTCTTTGCCTCCATGTTTCTCATGATTTGTCCACAGCCGTTTCAATCGTTGCTCCCCTATATGTGCTCCCCTGTTTTTCTCTGAGCACATTCAGTTTTTACCTTTATCTTTGGTTTTCAGCAGTTTGACTATGATGTACCTAAGAGGGGTCTTATTGTCTTCCTTGTGTTTCACTGAACAGGTTGACTCTGCTCTTTACCAAATTTGGAAAGTGTTCAGCCATTATTGCTGCATATCATATTAATTAATGTAGACCAAAAAAAATTTTTAAGTAGTTCTACCTATAGCTTTTACATACTTCCTATAACTAAAAATATTTTTTACAGAAACCTTTTTAGAGTAAGTTAGTCAATGATGGCATGGGGATACAGCTCATCCTTTATCCATTCACTGACTCATTTAATACACAATTATTGAGCAGGTACTGTTTTAGGTGCTGAGGATAGAATAATTTAAAAAACAGACAAAATGGTAATAGTTAACACTTGGAGAATGTAAGGAACATTAAAAATATACATTAACTGGGAATTCCCTGGTGGTCCAGTGCTTTCACTGCTGAGGGCCTGGGTTCGATCCCTGGTTGATCCGACAAGCCACGCGGCGTGGCAAGCAAGCAAGCAAGCAAGTAAGCAAACAAACAAACAAAACAAACGAACAAAAAACATTAACTTATTTAATTCTCATAACAATTCTATAAGTAACATTATCCCCATTTTACAGATGAAGAAACAGACTTAAAGAGATTGAGTAATATGTCAAAGGTCACATAGCTAAATAAATATCAGAGCTGGACTTTGAACCTAACTAGTCTGGCTCTAGGATGTGCACTTTAAATCCCTGCCACTTTACGACTGAAGGCAAAAAATGGAGGCCATAAAGATGGGCAGCCGTTATCTTTAGCCTCATGAGCACAAGGCAAATCAGGAATAAACTCTTGGGAATTCCCTGGTGGTCCAGTGGTTAGGACTCTGCACTCTCACTGCTGAGGGGCCCAGGTTCAGCCCCTGGTCGGGGCACTAAAATCCCACAGGCTGTGCAGCGTGGCCAAAAAAAAAAAAAAGAAAAAAAGAAGATAAACTCTCTTCCAGCTGGAGAGTTTATTATTGTAGACCTTGATAGCAAAGGCCAGTACAGCTTAGCTGGAGTTAATGAAATCAAGTGAGGAAACAACAGAGTACTATCCAAAAAAGGACAGTAGCAGTCATGCTGCTGTGGATCCACAGGTAGCAGATACACAGATTCATGGAGAGGGACTTCCCTGGTGGCGCAGTGGTTAGGAATCTGCCTGCCAATGCAGGGGACACGGGTTTGATCCCTGTTCCAGGAAGAGCTCACGTGCCGCGGAGCAACTAAGCCCTCTTGCCACAACTACTGAAGCCCACACGCCTAGAGCCCATGCTCCGAAACAAGAGAAGCCACCGCAGTGAGAAGCCCGCGCGCTGCAACTAGAGAAAGCCCACGCGCAGCAACGAAGATCCAACGCAGCCAAAACTTAATTAATTAATTAATTAAAACAAATTCATGGAGAGCTTGTTAACAGCTCTATTCACACGATGGCTTTCAGATTCTTTTTTCATTTTGAGTGAGTGTGTTCTAAAAAAAACCATGATCTAACAGCTTACCATAGTGGTTCCCCAGTTATTGAGACCTGGTTTTCCCTTTTCAGTATGACTGTGTGACATGCTGTTTCCCAATCATTACATGTAAGCTTGTTGGGTGTTTTTAAAAAATAAGGCTCTAAAGTTCTTTTTGCAGCAAGAACAGCTTGCCAGTAGATATATGGAAAGCAGATAGTACTGGAAAAACAGAGGAGATGACATAGCAGCAATTCAAAAGATACTATATTAAAATACTTTTTAAAAAAGATAAAGGGCATTTAATCTTAGAAAGTACAAGGTTGTGACAGGACTTCAGAATTAGGTGACTGTTTAAGCCGCCTTTAATTTTTAAAAATCCTAGTTTAAAAAATAACTGTTTTCTTTGCCATTTCTAACTTTACAATATTTAAAACATAGCATCTTCAAGATTCTGAAAATGGATCTGATAGGGAAATTAATAACCAAATCTAAAATGCAGGGATGTTAAACACAGAGCTCAAAGCAAGGTCACTGTGGCATCTTCTTAGTAAAGAAACTTCATTCTGTGACAAGATTCCAGCTAATGAGGACTCTCAAATAACAAAAAACAGAGTAACAAACAACAATCTAGAGTTGTTGATGCTTACCAGATGCCAGGCATTGGGTTAAGTACTTTACATTGACTGTCTTTAATCTTCACCACAATCCTCCAGGGTAGAGATTATTTATTATCTGCACTTTATAGATGTGAAAACTGAGGCTCAGAAAGGTTAAATCACTTGCCTAACATCCCATCGCTAGCTGTGGTGGCGCCAACAGGGATTTGAGTGAAGGCTTTCTGACAGCAGAGCTGCCTCACTTTAAAAGCACTATACAATACACACACCAGGTAAAAACAAAAAGGAAAAAAAAAAATTCCCTACCAATTATTGTTCTAACTTGGTGCAAAAAACCACACTCAGGACTTGAGAGATTCTTATCTAATTCTTAGAGCAACCTTATGCGGTAGGTACTAGCATCCTCTTTTTATAGAGGAGGGAGCTGAAGCTTACAGAGACCAAAAAACTTGCCCAGAGACACACATTCGGTAAGTGATAGATGCGAGACTTGGACCCAGGTCCATTTGTCTCTGAAACCCCGGTGTTCTTCACAGGTTCTTTGCAGGGCTCAGTGAATACCCCAGATGGATCTTGCTCTCTGTTCCTATCTGTGGAGGAGCAAACTCTCCTTCTCACCTTCTTTTCTAGGGCAATCATTGAAAACACCCACCCTCCATGGTCTCCTTCCACTGGCCGACTCCCACAGTTCCCACCCAACCAGGTGAGACCCTCTCTACTCTGAGCAGCTCTCTTGTCTGCTGTCCTTATCCAATCCCCCAGTCTGGGTCCCTCCTGACTGCTCAAGAGCACCCTAGGCTTACCTGCTTCCAGCACTCACGCCCCCCTGGAGTCATCTGCTTACTGTTTGTGTCCCTTCTCCCTACCTCTCCAGGGCTCTGCCACAGACACCATGCAACAGTGATTGTTTTTTGTCTCCTCAGTGTCTAGCTAAGCATCTGGCGCACAGTAGATGCTCAATTAATGTTTTTTGTTTGTTTGTTTGTGGTTGTGCAGAGCTTGCAGGATTTTAGTTCTCCGATGAGGGATCGAACATGGGCCACAGCAGTGAAAGTGCCGAGTGCTAAGTACTGGACTGCCAGAGAATTTCCTCAATTAATGTCTGATGGATGGATGAATAAATACTGACCTCTGAGGTCCTATACAATTAGCATATCATACTGAACACCATAATTTGAAAGTCCCTGCCATTTATGGAACACACACACACCCACGCACGCACACACAAACACAGTCACACAGTCACATGTATTGGTGAATCTATAGTTCTAATACTTACAAGAAATGGATTAAAGTACTCATTATTAGGATGAATAATGACAATTGGTAAAGTAAATTTCTCTATGTTTTGAACAGATTTTTCTTGCTTTTTGAAAGAGCTAACAATTATTTTCTAAGTATAAAGAGCACTAACGTTTGTAAAAATGGTCTGCATCTTCAGGTACATTATCTCATTTAATCCTATGATCAGTTCTGTAAAATAGTTGCTATTAGATATTTTACAGTAGGATAATGTGCTCAAGGGTGATTCTTTCCAAGATTACACAGCTAATAAATACAATTGCTGGGAACAGCCTCCAGCTCTTCTCTTAATCCAGTGTTCTTTCCATGTTATCTATGAAGACATAGAAATACTAAAAACGAATATTGCCTATAAAATGTGGATTCACAAAAAGTAGTGAGGAAGATTATTTATCCTTTCTTTCATAGCAAATGAGAGAGCATATATCCTGGTAGGTATTGGATTTGGAATCATGAGAGCAGTAGCAGAAATATCTTTAGTTTCCTTAATTTTCCTGGTATAGTTTTTACACTTTCTCTAAACCACTAAAAAGAGAGTAACAGGGCTTCCCTGGTGGCGCAGTGGTTGAGAGTCCGCCTGCCGATGCAGGGGACACGGGTTCGTGCCCCGGTCCGGGAAGATCCCACGTGCCGCGGAGTGGCTGGGCCCGTGAGCCATGGCCGCTGAGCCTGTGCGTCCTCAACGGGAGAGGCCACAGCAGTGAGAGGCCCACGTACTGCAAAAAAAAAAAAAAAAAAAAAAAGAGTAACATTTCACTATATAACTTCTGTACAATTTTTTACTGTGTACCTATTTCAAAATTTTTACAAATAAAAAGATACCAATGAGTCTTTCTCTACTGAATCAAGTTAGCGTCACAAGGCATACCAACTGAGGGAAGGTGTTCTCCAAAAAGCCTGTAGAAATGCGATAACTGAATGCCCGCGGTGATACCGTATCACGTCATTTCATATTAGGCGAACAGTTGTGAGGTAGGTACTAAGTAAGAGTAATGAGCAGACCCCTGTAACAGATGCCTTGAGAAGCCAAGAATGCTGCCTACCACAGATCTGTAAGCAGCAGATCGAGGACTGTGTCCCTCGACCTAATTACCACTGCTATTTTCATTAGACGGGGCTGCCTAGACCTGCTGGTAAAAGTTTGGACTAGCTCTCCCGTCGGATCATGTGGGTTTCAACGCTGCTCTGCCGGGCCCCAATGTTCTCACAGAAAAGGTCTCCAATATGTATTCAGTGAAAAAAAGCAAGGTGTATTTCACCACTTTTGTGGGGAAAAGAGTGAAACTTTAAAAAAGAATTTATGTCTGCATTTGCTTATTACACATAAACTATCAGTTGCCTACGGGCTCTCCATCTGTAAAATGTGGGTGCCGGGATTACATTAAATATTGCAAATATTAGAACAGTGCCTGGCACACTGAAGTACCATTTTACTTGGATTCTCAATCCAAATAATTCCCTGGCATAATCATGTTCTAAAATACCCTTTTAAAAATCATTTTCAATTGGCAGAGGCAAGATGAAAATGTGGCAAGCCACAGCAAAATGTTAATTACTTAAAGCAGCTCTAAATTAGGCCCAAAGCAGAGTGATCAGCCAGTGCTGAAAGATGCTGGGTGAATCACAATTACTGTACAGATACCAAAGCACTGTTCACCCTTTTACTAAGTAAATTTATTTGGTTATTACCAAGATCTTTTTTTTTTTCCTTCCCCTAAAAGGGGTCGCGAAGATGTTTACTACAATGTATTTTAACAGTTTGCTACTCTAAATGGTACAAGCAACTTTAAGGAAACTCTTAAACAAAATACGACCTTGGATTACGATCCCAAAACACATTTACAAGTCTCAACAATGTTACTGTTACCGGTTTAACGTCTAAGTTAGTAAAAAGCACACTGTAACTGCTGTAAAGCCATGGGAAAAAAATGCTCTAGGATTACGCTCCAAACATAGGGTCTGGGGAACCTTTTAGAGGCCACGCCACGGTGACGAAAACCATCCCCCACCCTAAGCCACGTGGGGCTTTAGGCCTCCTCTCGGGCGCTTCCTTCCGCAGTCGGAGGACCAAAGAGAGTGACCTCAAGGAGGGGCGTGGCCGGGGGCGGGGCGACTTCGGTCCCCAGTGAGCTGAGCCTGCCAGCCACCGCCTCCGCAGCGAGCCGGGCAGGCCCACAGGTGTCCGAGCGCGCGCGGAGGAAGGACGGCGCGGGCGCGGGGGAAGGACGGCGAGGGCTCGGCCCAAAGTGCAGGCTCCGTTGCTGCCGTCCTTCCTCGCCACGCGAGTGCGCCCCGAGCCGCGCCGGGCTTCCCTGCGACGCGCGTTCCCGCCGCGCTCCCGTCCCACCGAGAGCACAAATGTGAACACTGCCCGGGGAAAAGGCTTGTGGCCACCGGCTGACCCTAACGCACTGTATGGCTCGAGATTCCTCCAGTCCCCAAGAGTCTCGGCCGTTATCGCAACATGAGTAAGAGCACCCCGTCAGTGGTGCTCAGGAGGTTACTTAACGTACGAATCAAGGAGTGATGTAGAATTTTGCTGTTCCGTAGGTGCTGTTTGGAAAAAGGATTCTCCATAAGGTATTTTAAGTGTATACGCTAATCTGCAGGCAGAGGGCCTTGGGGAGAACTTTCAATGAATTGTGTGTATTTTACAGAGATCACTTCTTTCACTTTTTTCTAAACATGGGATGCTTTCCTCTTACCAACATCCGTTTTCTTTTTGACTTTTTCTTTCTCAGGGTAGATGTTAACTACAATTCTGGATTTCAGGTCGAACTTTGAAATATTCAACTGTTGGTTTCTTTGGGTTTTGCTTCTTTCCCTCCTGTCACTAAATAACTGGTTAAGTTTTCAAAATGTTGCCAGTCCAGTTAGTATTATCTCCAATAATGTACAAACCTAAACCATTTGAGGTGTATGGAAAGAAAGCATGGTAAAGAAGCATGGAAAATTATAAAACTAGTGTGGCACCCTAATCTTAATTTGAAATAACACTGTGCAGTTAATATTACTGTGATATACAGATTTGGCTGATTGTGGGACTCTAGTTCCAAGAGATTAGCCACTAATTAATATTTCCAAGTTAATAAATAAGAGATGAGGTAATATGCATTGTTCTATTGCTAGTGATTGATTTTCACTGGTACTTCTTACATCTTTATCTTATTACAAACATGGACTAGCATATCAAGATAATCTCATTCCACATGTGTATGACTGGGTAAGGGCACTAGGAAAATGCATTGTGAAAAAAGAATTTGTGAAAGGAGAAAAGCTAGAAATATAGACCTTACAGAAAAGGCTTGGATTCCCTGGTGGCGCAGTGGTTGAGAATCTGCCTGCCAATGCGGGAGACACGGGTTCGAGTCCCAGTCCGGGAAGATCCCACATGCCGTGAAGCAAATAAGCCCATGCACCACAACTACTGAGCCTGCGCCTGCGCTCTAGAGCCCGTGAGCCACAACTACTGAGCCCACGTGCCACAACTACTGAAGCCCATGCTCCGCAACAAGAGAAGCCACCGCAGTGAGAAGCCTGCGCACCGCAAGGAAGAGTAGCCCTCGCTCGCCGCAACTAGCGAAAGCCGCGTGCAGCAACGAAGACCCAACACAGCCAAAAATAAATTAAATAAATTTAAAAAGAAAAGAAAAGGCTTTTGTTGCTAGAAAAAGATTAGTTATATGTATTTCTAGGGAAACTTTATATAGCCTAGTTTCTTTCATGAAAACTATCTCAAAGTTAAAACAAGGCTACAAACTCCTAATGAAGAAAGAAAAGCCTTAATTTTAGATGTTTGTATCTACAAAGGATGGTAAAACAAGATATAGGAAGGCTATAACAAAAGACTTTCTTTTAAAAAGAAAAAAGGGCATTTGGGCTGTGAGAAGTGACTGAAAGCTAGGACCGGAAGAAGTATATTCTACAATAAAATAGAAAGTAAGTAAGCACCATACAAATTTGCCTTTAACTGCTTCCCACTGTTTTATATATTAGTTTTCCTCTTCCAGTTTGATTGTAGGTTCCTGTCCAAAAGGTGGTATTTCTTTTGCACAAGCCACAGTTCTTCACTTGGCCCTGGACACATAGTAGGTTCTCAAATATTTGTTAACAAATTGGCTCAAAAAGTTGCCGTGATGTTCTACACGTGGAAGAAGAGACATAATTATCTAGTAATTAAGCTCATTAAAAATAAAGGTTCTTCTTCCTTCAGGAGTATTTCTGAGTCTGTCTCCCCTGATTGCCAAAGCGAAAAGGCCTAATCCAGTCTCACCCTAGATTTATGCCTAAAAGGCAGTTATAATCAATAGGACGACGGAAAATGAAGCTATTTATTTGAATGGGGTAGGCCATTTTTGAGAAGCAGTGATTTCACAGCAAGTGTTGGGGATAGTAAACTGGCTGGATAAGCTTGCTGATGCCTGTGGATCTTTGTCTCTACATGAGATCACGTGGAAAGACTGAATTTGAGAAATTCTTTTTAGGTTTTTCATGCATGCAATCAAATGAGTGTACACTGGAAAAAATGTACCAGGAGAGTAGACACACACTCAGGGTCTCGTTAATGTAATAACACTAGCGTTAGAAGTAAAGCAAACTGTAGCACTTAAGTCTATTCTAAACTGAAAAACTGGACGTCTGGAGTACCACATGGTGTGAATGTGTGATACGAACTTCGAATAAAAGCTTTGGACTGGGAAAGCCAAGAGACCAGCCCAGGAGCATATTGGGCGGACTCTTGGCCTCGGAACTGAATCACTCGCGGATTCCCGGGCCAAAGACGGGCCTTGTACTCCTCCAGCCCAAAGGGGCGCGGAGGGCAGGGGCGGGGGAGAAGCCAGCCCCGGCAGAGGAAGCGGCTCGAGGGGCTGGCCCCGGACCTGCGAGACGGCAAGGCTGAGGACTGGAGATGAACTGCGGGGTGAAGGAATACTCCAACCTCGGTCCGCCTTTCCAGTTAAACCAGGAACGGTACAGGGAAGATTCTGGACGTGCCCGCCGGGCCGCCTCCTCGCCGCTCCACACCCCGCCCCCCAGCTGTGCTGAGAGTAATTCATACAAAAGGAGGACTCGCCTCTGCCCGGGGGAATCCCAGGGACCGTCGATAAACTCCCACGAACCTGGAGCCGAGGGAGCGCTCGTCCCCGCCCCCCCTCCCACACGCTCTCATCCTCTGGGTCAAGAGGAGCATGCGCGAGACGCCGTGTGCTCGTCAGTGGGCTGAGCGCACATCGCCCACGGTCCCCGAGAAATGGGGGGAGGGGACGGCGATCGAATGGGTGCCTGGTGGAGGTGGCGCGGGGTAAACTGGGAAAGTGGTGTCGTGTGCTGGCTCCGCCCTTTTCCCGAGGGTGGGGGAGGACCATATATAAGTGCCGTAGTCCCTGTGAGCGTTCTTTTTCGCAACGGGTTTGCCGCCAGGATACAGGTGAGTTTCGGGCGTGGCTTCCGTGGGCCTGGCCTCGGCGGGCGGCCGCGGCCTTTGCGTGCCTTTCTCTCCCCCCGGGCCCTTGGGCCCCCTCCCCATGTTCTTGAAGCCGAATTTTGGGTGCGGGTAGAGTTAGAGGCCTTGGCGGTTTCTCGAAACCCGTTGGCCTCGTGCTTCGGTGGAGGCCTGGCAGAGACGCTGTGGCCGCTGCGTGGGGATCCCGCCGCGCCTTCTCGCCCGCCTCATTCGCCCCCGCTATTTATTTCTAGCAGCCGCGGATTTTTTCTGTTCTGTGCGGTTCAGCTGAGGCCGGCCGGGGTCTGACAGTACGGGCTTTCCGGCGCTCGTCGGTTTCGGGGGGGGAGGGGGGCCGCGAGGCGCGGAGGGCGGCGGGCGGCGGGCCCGCCTAACCGGCGCACATGTCTGCGCAGCCTCGTTGGGGCGAGGCGGGGCTCGCGAGCCGCGGCGGCGGCCGGGCGGCAGGACGAGCCGAGCGCCGCCCCGCCCGGCACCAGTTGCGTGCGCGGAAAGATGGCCGCTCCCCGGCCCCGCTTGCACGGCCTCAAAATGGAGGACGCGGCGGCCCGGGAGGGGAGCGGCGGGTGAGTCACCACACAAAGGCATCGGGCCGGTGCCTGCCCGGCGCTGCTTCCTGTGACCCCGCGGCGGACGGGCGCTGTCCTGGCACCTCGGTTCCTCGCGGCTCCAGGGGGGCCCGTCCTCGCGGTGGGGGAGCGTTCCCGCCACGTTCACTGGTTGGAGACTAGAGTTGGGTCAGCTGGGCGCCGGTTATAATGCTGCTTGCAGTTGGGATCGTGGCTTCTCCACGAGCCTCCGGGACAGTGATCTGAAGGGGTCCCCCCCCCAATTTAGGTGTCGTGAAAACCACCGCTAAACCTAAGCAAAAATGGGAAAGGAGAAGACGCACATCAACATCGTTGTCATCGGACACGTAGATTCGGGGAAGTCCACCACTACTGGCCATCTGATCTACAAATGTGGTGGCATCGACAAGAGAACCATTGAAAAGTTCGAGAAGGAGGCTGCCGAGGTAGGTAAAACAACAGGATGGTGTAAGGAGCTTGTCGGCAAGTACGCCAAGTGGTAATTTTCCAGCAACTGGCCCCAGGGGGGTCTAGATCCGACTTGCACTAGTTAAGGTACGTTGCGGGGTTTGCGGTCAAGTCATGGAGCGCGAACTTGCGAGAAAAAGGCGAGTGCGCCCAAGTTTAGCGGTATTAAGTGGAATGCAGCATTTCTTCGGAATAAGTGGGGGGAAGGGATTTCATGTTGGAGTTTGGTCGTGTTTTAGTTACCAAGTAACCATTCTTAATCCTTTCAGATGGGGAAGGGCTCCTTCAAGTATGCCTGGGTCTTGGACAAACTGAAAGCTGAACGCGAGCGTGGTATCACCATTGATATATCCCTATGGAAATTCGAGACCAGCAAGTACTATGTGACCATCATTGATGCCCCAGGACACAGAGACTTCATCAAAAACATGATTACAGGCACATCCCAGGTTTGTAGGATTGAAAACATGTGAAAATAATGGGGCCTGTCTTCTGCATTGGCAAAGCCGTGGGTTTCTCCTCCTGAAGAGCCTTTGTTTAACAGGATGCGGCCTTGTTTTCTTTCAAAGGCTGACTGTGCTGTCCTGATCGTTGCTGCTGGTGTTGGTGAATTTGAAGCAGGTATTTCCAAGAATGGGCAGACCCGTGAGCATGCCCTTCTGGCCTACACTCTGGGTGTGAAACAACTAATTGTTGGAGTTAACAAAATGGATTCCACCGAGCCACCCTACAGCCAGAAGAGGTACGAGGAAATTGTAAAGGAAGTCAGCACCTACATTAAGAAAATTGGCTACAACCCCGACACAGTAGCATTTGTGCCAATTTCTGGCTGGAATGGTGACAACATGCTGGAGCCAAGTGCTAACGTAAGTGATTTTCAGGAGTTTTAGGATCGTCCCGGGAAGGTACGCTTGATGGTAGCACTGACTGTCTTGTGTGTTTTAGATGCCGTGGTTCAAGGGATGGAAGGTCACCCGTAAAGATGGCAATGCCAGTGGAACCACACTGCTTGAAGCTCTGGATTGCATCCTGCCACCAACTCGCCCAACTGACAAACCCTTGCGTTTGCCCCTCCAGGACGTCTACAAAATTGGTGGTAAGTTGAACGTTACGATCAGAACCTGTTTGGGTTGTTATGACGTCGTGTCCCTTCACACGAGGTATTTACTACATGCTGTAAACATTTTAGGTATTGGCACTGTCCCTGTGGGTCGAGTGGAGACTGGTGTTCTCAAACCTGGCATGGTGGTCACCTTTGCTCCAGTCAATGTGACAACTGAAGTGAAGTCTGTTGAAATGCACCATGAAGCTTTGAGTGAAGCCCTTCCTGGGGACAATGTGGGCTTCAATGTCAAGAACGTGTCTGTCAAAGACGTTCGTCGTGGCAATGTGGCTGGTGACAGCAAAAATGACCCACCGATGGAAGCAGCTGGCTTCACAGCTCAGGTAACACTGAAGTGACAGGTTTTTATTTACTGCTGTAAGTCTTTAAGTGTCTTTGAGACTCACTAAATGCTCTTCTCTCCAGGTCATCATCTTGAACCATCCAGGCCAAATCAGTGCTGGCTATGCACCTGTGCTGGATTGTCACACAGCTCACATTGCCTGCAAGTTTGCTGAGCTGAAGGAGAAGATTGACCGTCGTTCCGGGAAGAAGCTGGAAGATGGGCCCAAGTTCTTGAAATCTGGTGACGCTGCCATCGTCGACATGGTTCCCGGCAAACCCATGTGTGTTGAGAGCTTCTCTGACTATCCTCCTCTGGGTAAGGATGCTTTTTTGGTGTAACTAAAAGCTTTTCTAAAGGTTTGGGGGGGGAAAAGTGTTTCTAATGGTAATATTTGTTTTAATAGGCCGCTTTGCTGTTCGTGACATGAGACAGACGGTTGCTGTGGGTGTCATCAAAGCAGTGGACAAGAAGGCAGCTGGAGCTGGCAAGGTCACCAAGTCTGCCCAGAAAGCTCAGAAGGCTAAATGAATATTATCCCCAATACCTGCCACCCCAGTCTTAATCAGTGGTGGAAGAACGGTCTCAGAACTGTTTGTCTCAATTGGCCATTTAAGTTTAATAGCAAAAGACTGGTTAATGATAACAATGCATCGTAAAACCTTCAGAAGGAAAGGAGAATGTGTTGTGGACCATTTGTTTTGTGTGTGGCAGTTTTTAAGTTATTAGTTTTTAAAATCAGTACTTTTTAATGGAAACAACTTGACCAAAAATCTGTCACAGAATTTGAGACCCATTAAAGAAGTTTAATGAGAAGCCTGTGTTTTCTTTTGGTCAACACTGTAACTTCCTATAGTATTAACTACTTAGGTAAGAGTTGCCCATAATCTATTTCTGGTATTAAGTCTGCTGAAACAAAAGAATTTTATACTTCTGGGTTGGAGCTTCAGGTTTTTTACCCTTGAGTAAGAATTCACCTGTTTAAGTACATCATAGAAAGGCGTTGGTACAACACTTACCAGGTTAGGACAGATAAGCAAAGTAACTGTTAACATAAGCTAGTTTGTAAGAAGGTCAAATTGTATAAATATGAAAGCTCATGTTGCATATAAAATTTTGTATGGTTACATAAGTATTGAGTAAATGAGTTTCATCAAACTTTAGTTTGCCAGTTATGGGAAAGTGCATTCACATTTACAATATTCAAGTAATTAACCTAAAATGTGAAGCCTAAATAGTATTGAGTACTGCCCTGCTAGAGTTATTGTATCCAGATTCTAGGAAAAAATAAAAGATGCTGGAAGCTAAGTGTGTTTCCTGTCACTTAAATAGAAATTCACTTTCTATAGGAATTTTCATCTAATGAGCAAGGTTGGGTGAAGAGAAGAACATTGCTACCCTGGAGATTAAAACAGTTTAAAGAGGTATGGTGGTAAATACTAAGGTCCATTTGGGACTGAGTGTAGGAGAAGCTTAAATTCTAGTTTGAAAATGTTTTATGAAGTTAAGTTCCATTTTAAAAATTACCTACTGGAAAGGAACATTGGAAGATGATTTGAAAGTTGCTGAAATTTGACATGGGCAGGGTGAAAATAGCTCTTAACTATAATGATTTGGTAACCTGTAAATTGCAAGGGACTGGTCACGGGAAAGACGAAGTGGTCGCAGTTAATAGTAATTGATCTAGGGTATAACTGATAACTGTCTAATATAAATACCTGGTTTTGATATTTGGTGAATCTAAACACTTGTGCATTTGAGGAAACAGTCTAATTCTGTATTTGATGTCTTGGCTTTTAGGATATGAAAGGGAAATTAAGATAGCTGGAACTGGTGAAATCACCAGATTACATATCCTATAGCCCTTTTTTGCCAATAGAAAGCATCCTATAAGGTGTACACAAGTGAATTAACTGCAATTGCAGAATTTTTTTCTCGTTTTTGAATTTTCCTGGGTAAAATGCCTTCTCACTTACACGAGGCCATTGGTAAGGGCTTTAAAATTAAATGATTAAAAGATTTTGTCCCCAGCTAGCCCCTTAATGTTTTGACAAGTAATGGTGTTTACTATGAAGATTAGAGGCAAGAATAGGATTTTTAAGCATTGCTGGTTAGTATAGATGGTAGCTGATACAAATCTAACAGCTGTGGGATTTATCAAGGGATTTGTGATTTCCCCACAATGAAGGTTTCACTGCAGAAAATTGTTTTTCATTAAATGGAAGAGTAGGAAGGGGAGAACAGGGCAGTTTGCATACTCCTCCGTGGATTCTAGTCTGCACGTAATTTCTTTGAGCACCACCTACTGGTGGTCACCACAGTTTAAAACGGATTTCTAGGTTCTGGATAAAGGAGTGTTTTGCTCACTTGAATTTTTTCCACTAATTGCCTTTCCATGTATATAAGCTGATTAACCAGTAGACTTATAAAACAAACTGGTGCTTGACCTTAAACCACATTTTATTTTTTTTAAATATTTGGCTGCTCTGGGTCTCAGTTGGGGCATGCAGAATCTTCAGTTGCTCGTAAGTCCCTAAACCACATTCTACATTGGCCAGCTGTTGAAGTAACAGTGTAAGGACTCTCAAATGGAATCTTGTAGAAATTTGTTGCCAGGAATTCTGGTGTGATTTCAGAATATGAAAAGAAAGGCATTTTGGTTCAGGAGATTAACAGATTGCCAGTAATGTGTGTCTCATTTTCAAAAAAGTATTGTGATTACTCACCCTTTATTCCCAGAATAGGCAGTCTAGAATAAGTGGGTTTTGGCTAGGTCAGAACTCAATTTTATGCTTATAATTCTCCTACAGTTAATTATTGATAATTTATCTCACAAATCTCAGATGCCTCAAGAGCTCAGCTATCTGGATGACACAATTTACTCTGAACTAATTAATCTGTTGCAACAGTGTGGTAATTTCAAAATGTTTTAACTGGAGACTGATGTTTAAATATTCCCCTATGGCCCTCAAAACAACTGAAATTATCTTAGTTTCACCTTAGTTTTTTGAATATTTGTTTTAAATGTTCTTTTTTAGACAAAAGTGTAAATTGACTACACCTTACAAATCTTGTTGGAAAGTGTCAATTGCCAAATTAGGCTGACTAAGGTCTGATGTTAGATGCAGTTTTTGAAGAAGCAGCTTTTTCAAGAGCAAGAGCAATTCATCTGGTTATTTGCGTTCTGTCTGATCTGCCCAGCAAAGGCTAACTGCCTAAGTGGTGAAGAGCTCTTGTTTTCAGTAATTTGAAGAATGCGGTGTAAAAATCTTGAATATTACCAGGACAGGACTACGAGTTTTATTTTTATTAAAATGTATTTACCTTAGTTAACTTTTCCACTGAGTTGAGCACTGAGCTCAAGAAGCTGTTCCTGGCTGTATTGTATATTCACAGATCCTGAAATGGGCAACTCTAGAAAAGGGGTGACAACTAATTTCTTGTGTGTCAAGATGCCCTTTCATGTTATCCATTGATGGATGCTAGATGCTTGTCATCGTGAAATGCTGCAGAAATAAGTACAGTAAGTTGAGAAAGTTACATTACAGTTAGGACCTGTGTCTTGAAGGGAGTGAACAGCATGAGTGCTCAATCCTGTGACTGGGGGAGAACATGCACTTTCATGAGACAGAGGGAGGAATAAGATGTATTTTCCTTTTTTTTTAAACCTTCCTGAAATTTTCTTTTCCTGATCTGGTTTTACATTTCGTGACTTGTGTGCTTTCTTCACTTCTAAACCCATAGGTTCTCTCACCCAGGTGGTGTCGGAGTCCTCTGTTATTTGCCAGCCTCTGGGAAGTTCCATGACTAGTTAAAACTACAATTGAAGTTTGACATTGCTTGCTCAGTTGATAGTGATTTAGAAAAAAGAAAACTTTGTTAGGAAATTGCCACATGGCTCCTGAAGGTCACTGACCTCTGATCCAGTGGAAACCTTGAAAAGGTCATATGGCTTTGTTCTTATCTAAATAGAAGGTTATGCTGTAGTCCTGTAGTCATCAGAAATGAGTGAAATTGTCATTTACCTTGGACAGCCCTAAGGCCCGTGGATCTCTTAAGCGTTTAGAGCTCAGTTTGTGGTCTCCGTGGGAAAGACGTGACAACAAAGATACTGTTAAATTAATGTTAAAATAATTACAGGTAAGCAAAGAGTTATTAGAAAACTTAGTAAGCGAGAGATTGAGAAGTTTTCCCCATTGTTTTATTGAGGTAACAACGCTAAAATTCACCCTTTTAAAGTACGTAGTTCTGCCAGTTCTGATAAGTGCAGTTCACAATCAAGGTATAGAGTACTTCCATCACCCCTGCGCCTCCCCCAAATTCCCCTGTGCCCCTTTGCAGTCAGACCCTCTCCTCTACCTCTAACCCTTGGTAACCACTGACCTATATGTTTCTTGCCTTTAATTTTGTTTTGCAGCCGTGTCACATACCTGGATTCATACAGTATGTAGCCTTTTGAGTCTGATTTCTTTCATTTAGCATGATGCATTTGATATTCATCTGTTCGGCATATATCAGTAATCTGTGTCTTTTTAATGACTGTAAGTTTGTTTACAGCTGAGGGATGTTGGTTGTTTCCAGTTTTGGATTAATTACGAATAAACTGCTATAAATATGCACATAGGTTTGTGTGTGACTAAGTTTTCATTTTACTTGTTTAAATACTTAGGGAGTGGGATTGCTTAGTCGTTGGCAAGCATATACCTTACCTTTGTAAGAAACTGCTGAACTGTTTTGCAAAGTGGATGAACTGTTAATAATAGATTAAGAGAAATTTTAAATTTTATTTTTTTAATTTAATTTTTTAATTTTAATTTTTAAAATTTTTGGCTGTGTTGGGTCTTCGTTTATGTGCGAGTTGCGGCGAGCGGGGGCCACTCTTCATCACGGTGCACAGGCCTGTCACTATCGCGGCCTCTTGTTGCGGAGCACAGGCTCCAGACGCACAAGCTCACTAATTGTGGCTCACGGGCCTAGTTGCTCCGCGGCATGTGGGATCTTCCCAGACCAGGGCTCGAACCCGTGTCCCCTGCATTGGCAGGCAGATTCTCAACCATTGCACCACCAGGGAAGCCCCTAAATTTTATTTTGATACTAATTTTTCAAGGAAGAAAGTTAATTTGCCTATAAATGAGTGTTACACTGAGATTATATGAGGCTTACCTTGGCCTCATAACAATTACATAGAATCAGAAAAGTCTAAGAAAACCTAAAAGCCTTTTAATGTAAGCTACTCAGATCAACTGAATATATTCATTGAAATTTTTGCTTGATTACTTCATCAATGTGTGTGGTTGTCATATTGGAGGGCAGAGACATCTCATTGAATCCTCACAGCAGTCTTTGTAGGGGCAGATACTGTATTCCTATTACAGATGGCAGACTGAGGGATGGAGAGAGGCTCCTAAATCATCCCATTGCTGGATGAAATTTTTTGTTGATATTTACTTAAACTTGACTGCTGGTAATTAAAGATCATACCTAGGCTATTCTCTTGGAATAATTAAACAATGTCATTCTCTTTTCTGTAAGAACCACTAATTTACTTGAAGACACCAATGAATACCTCTTAGTCACATCTGAGCTAAACACTTGCAGTTCCTACAGCTGTTTCTTTTTTTTTAATTGAAGTATAGTTGATTTACAACTGTTTTAGTTTCAGGTGTACAGCAAAGTGATTCAGTTTTTTATATATATATACTTTTTCAGACTCTTTTTCCTTATAAGTTGTTACAAAATATTGAGGTTAGTTTCCCGGTGCTATACAGTAGGTCCTTGTTGGTTATCTATTTTTTTGTTGTTGTTTCTGTTTGTTTTTGTTTTTGGCCTCACCACACAGCATGCGGGATCTTAATTGAACCTGCACACCCCCTGCAGTGGAAGCCCAGAGTCTTAACCACTGGACTACTAGGGAAGTCCCCGGGTATCTATTTTTCTTTTTTTTGTATGATTCCATTTATATGAAATGTCTAGACTAAACAGACCCATAGAGGAAGCAGTGATTAAAAACGTTCTAGGGCTTCCCTGGTGGCGCAGTGGTTGAGAGTCCGCCTGCCGATGCAGGGGACACGGGTTCGTGTCCCGGTCCGGAAAGATCCCACTTGCCGTGGAACGGCTGGGCCAGTGAGCCGTGGCCGCTGAGCCTGTGCGTCCGGAGCCTGTGCTCCGCAACGGGAGAGGCCACAACAGTGAGAGGCCCGCGTACCGCCAAAAAAAAAAAAGTTCTAAAATTTAGTGATGGTTACACAACTGTAGATGTACTCGAAACCATTGACTTGTATACTTTAAAGAGGTGAATGTTGGGCTTCCCTGGTGGCGCAGTGGTTAAGAATATGCCTGCCAATGCAGGGTACACGGGTTCGAGCCAAAGATCTCCCATGCTGCAGAGCAACTAAGCCCGTGCACCACAACTACTGAGCCCACGAGCCACAACTACTGAGCCCATGTGCCTAGAGCCCGTGCTCTGCAACAAGAGACGCCACCATAATGAGAAGCCCGCGCACCGCAACAAAGAGTAGCCCCCGCTCACCGCAACTAGAGAAATCCCGCGCGCAGCAATGAAGACCCAACGCAGCCAAAAAAAAAAAATTTTTTTTAAAGAGGTGAATGTTATAGTATATGAATTTTGTCTCAAAAAAGCCTTTTAAAAATGTCATGGGTCAGGAGAGCTCTGTGTCCTGTGGCCAAGTGTCCATCATGGGTTGATTCTGCTGTCTTGTCTTTGATCAACACACTATACAAGGCTGTTGCTACAAAATGTTGACGTCTTTCCTGGCCGTGATAGAGACCTCTGTGCACAGTTGGGAGGCCTCAGGTTCCCTAAATAGGCTGATACTGGTGGGGGAGTGCGGTTGTGTGTGTGGGAATATGGCTTGTGAACAAAAGTGACTTGGTGTAGCATCACCTGTGTAGCAGGCCCTGGCTGGCCTCAGGTGTGTGTGAGCGGGGACAGGATGCAGGGTGTCCCAGCTTTCTAAGCTAAATGCCTCTTAATCACCCCAAGAATTATCTCTCATGGCTCAGGGCGTCCCCTGGGCTCAGCTAGAGCAGTTCTTAGGATTTCTCAGACAGTTGCAGTCAGACCATGATAGGGCCTGGAGCTATCTAGAAGGCTTTCTCTCACGTTTGTCTGGCAATTGATGCTGGCGCTCAGCTGGGACCTCAGCTGGAGCTATCAGCTGGAACACCTACCTGTGTCCGTTTCATGTGGCCTGGGCTGCTTTGTAGCATGACGGCTAGGTTCCAAGAGTGAGTATCCCAAGGGAACCAGGTAGAAGCCTTATTACCATTTATAGGACTCAGCTTTGGAATTCATAGAATGTCACTTCTGCTGTAGTCACTGGCTCATTCCATAGACCCCCAACTCCAGGTGAGAGGAGTGTCACCATCATGTTGTAAGAGCGTGTGGAAGGGGAGATGTTATGGTGACCATGTTTGGAAAATACCCTATTTTTTTATGTAAAAGTGTGTGTGTGTTAACACCAAACTCCTAACTTACCCCCTACCTCCTACCCCTGTGGTAACCATACGCTTGTTTTCTATCTGTGGGCCTTATTTCTGTTTTGTACATAGGTTCATTGATATATTTTTTTAGATTCCACATATGAGGGATATCATGATACTTGTCTTTGACTTGACTTAGTATGATAATCTCTAGGTCCATCCATGGTGCTGCAAATGGCATTTTTTTTTTTTAATGTCTGAGGAGTGGTCCATTGTGTATATATACCGTTATCTTCTTTATCCAGTCGTCTGTTGAAGGACACTTAGGTTGCTTCCATGTCTTAGCTATTGTAACTTGTGCTGTTATGAACATAGGGGTGCTTATCTCTCTTTTTTTTTTATCTTTTTGAATTATAGTTTTCTCCAGATATATGCGCAGCAGTGGGATTGCTGGGTCATATGACAATTCTGCTTTTAGTTTTTTGAGGAGCCTCCACACTGTTCTCCATAGTGACTGTATCAATTTACATTCCCACCAACAGTGCAAGAGGGTTCCCTTTTCTCCACACCCTCTCCAGCATTTATTGTTTGTAGATTTTTTGATGGTGGCCATTCTGACCCGTGTGAGGTGATAACCTCATTGTGGTTTTGATTTGCATTTCTCTAATAATTAGTGATGTTGAGCAGCTTTTCATGTGCTTCGTGGCCATCTGTATGTGTTCTTTGGAGAAATGTCTATTTAGGTCTTCTGCCCATTTTTGGATTGGGCTGTTTCTTTAATATTGAGCTGCATGAGCTGTTTATATACTTTGGAGATTAATCCTTGGTCCGTTGATAAGTTTGCAAATATTTTCTCCCATTCTGAGGGTTGTCTTTTCGTCTTGTTTATGGTTTCCTTTGCTGTGCAAAAGCTTTTAAGTTTCATTAGGTCCTATTTGTTTATTTTCATTTCCATTACTCTAGGAGGTGGATCAAAAAAGATCTTGCTGTAATTTATGTCAAAGAGTGTTCTTCCTATGTTTTCCTCTAAGAGTTTTATAGTGTCCGGTCTTACATTTAGGTCTCGAACCCATTTTGAGTTTATTTTTGTGTATGGTGTTAGGGAGTGTAACACCCTAATTTCATTCTTTGACATGTAGCTGTCCAGTTTTCCCAGCACCATTTATTGAAGAGACTGTCTTTTCTCCATTGTATATCCTTGCGTCCTTTGTCATAGATTAGTTGACCATAGGTGCATGGGTTTATCTCTGGGCTTTCTATGTTGTTTCATTGATCTATGCTTCTGTTTTTATGCCAGTACCATATTATCTTGATTACTGTAGCTTTGTAGTATAGTCGGAAGTCAGGGAGTCTGATTCCTCCAGCTCTGTTTTGTTCCCTCAGACTGCTTTGGCTATTCGAGGTCATTTGTGTTTCCATACAAATTTTAAGATTTTTTGTTCTAGTTCTGTAAAAAATGCCATTGGTAATTTGATAGGGATTGCATTGAATCTGTAGATTGCTTTGGGTAGTATAGTCATTTTCACAATATTGATTCTTCCAATCCAAGAACGTGGTATATCTCTCCATCTGTTGGTATCATCTTTAATTTCTGTCATCAGTGTCTTATAGATTTCTGCATACAGGTCTTTTGTCTCCCTAGGTAGGTTTATACCTAGGTTATTTTATTCTTTTTGTTGCAATGGTAAATGGGAGTGTTTCCTTAATTTCTCTTTCAGATTTTTCATCATTAGTTTATAGGAATGCCAGAGATTTCTGTGCATTAATTTTGTATCCTGCAACTTTACCAAATTCATTGATTAGCTCTAGCAGTTTTCTGGTGGCATCTTTAGGATTCTCTAGAGTATCATGTCATCTGCCAACAGAGACAGTATTACTTCTTTTCCAGTTTCTATTCCTTTTATTTCTTTTTCTTCTCTGATTGCTGTGGTTAGGAAACTATGTCGAATAGCTTGAATATTCAGCTGTGTATGTTGAATAATAGTGAGAGTGGACATCCTTGTCTTGTTCCTGATCTTAGAGGAAATGCTTTCAGTTTTTCACCATTAAGAATAATGTTTGCTGTGGGTTTGTCATATATGGCCTTTATTATGTTGAGGTAGGTACCCTCTATGCCCACTTTCTGGAGAGTTTTAATCATAAATGGGTGTTGAATTTTGTCAGAAGCTTTTTCTGCATCTATTGAGATCATATGGTTTTTATTCCTCAATTTGTTAATAGGATTTATCACATTGATTTGCGTAAATTGAATCCTTGCATCCCTGGGATAAATCCCACTTGATCATGGTGTATGGTCCTTTTAATGTGTTGTTGGATTCTGTTTGCTAGTATTTTGTTGAAGATTTTTGCATCTATATTCATGAGTGATATTGGTCTGTAATTTTCTTGTTTTGTAGTATCTTTGTCTGGTTTTGGTATCGGTGATGGTGGCTTCATAGAATGAGTTTGGGAGTGTTCCTTCCCCTTCTATATTTTGGAAGAGCTTGAGAAGCATGGGTGTTAGCTCTTCTCTAAATGTTTGATAGAATTCACCTGTGAAGCCATCTGGTCCAGGACTTTTGTTTGTTGGAAAATTTTTAATCACAGTGTCAATTTCATTACTTGTGATTGGTCTGTTCATATTTTCTATTTCTTCCTGGTTCAATCTTGGAAGGTTATACCTTTCTAAGAATTTGTCCGTTTCTCCCAGGTTGTCCAATTTATTGGCATAGAGTTGCTTGTAGTAGTCTCTTAGGATGCTTTGTATTTCTGCGGTGTCTGTTGTAAGTTCTCCTTTTTCATTTCTAATTTTATTGATTAGAGTCTTCTCCCTCTTTTGATGAGTCTGGCTAATGGTTTATCAATTTTGTTTATCATCTCAAAGAACCAGCTTTTGGTTTTATTGATCTTTGCTATTGTTTTCTTTGTTTCTATTTCATTTATTTCTGCTCTGATATTTATGATTTCTTTCCTTCTGCTAACTTTGGGTTTTGTTTGTTTTTCTTTCTTTAGATGTAAGGTTAGATTGTTAATTTCAGATTTTTCTTGTTTCTTGAGGTAGGCTTGTATAGCTATAAACTTCCCTCTTTAGAATTGCTTTTGCTGCATCCCATAGGTTTTGGATTGGCCTGTTTTCATTGTCATTTGTCTCTAGGTATTTTTTGATTTCCTCTTTGATTTCTTCAGTGATCTCTTGTTTATTTGGTAACGTATTGTTTAGCCTTCATGTGTTTGTGTTTTTTACGTTTTTTTCCCTGTAATTAATTTCTAATCGCATAGCATTGTGGTCAGAAAAGATGCTTGATATGATTTCAATTTTCTTAAATTTACTGAGGCTTGATTTGTGACCCAAGATGTGATCTATCCTGGAGAATGTTCCATGCGCACTTGAGAAGAAAGTGTAATCTGCTGTTTTTGGATGGAATGTCTTATAAATATCAATTAAGTCTATCTGGTCTGTTGTGTCATTTAAAGCTTCTATTTCCTTATTTATTTTCATTTTGGATAATCTGTCCATTGGTGTAAGTGAGGTATTAAAGTCCACCACTATTGTGTTACTGTCGATTTCCTCTTTTATAGCTGTTAGCAGTTGCCTTATGTATTGAGGTGCTCCTATGTTGGGTGCATATATATTTATAATTTTACATCTTCTTCTTGGATTGATCCCTTGATCATTATGTAGTGTCCTTCCTTGTCTCTTGTAACATTCTTTATTTTAAAGTCTATTTTATCTGAGTATTGCTACTCCAGCTTTCTTTTGATTTCCATTTGCATGGAATATCTTTTTCCATCCCCTCACTTTCAGTCTGTATGTGTCCCTAGGTCTGAGGTGGGTCTCTTGTAGACAGCATATATATGGGTCTTGTTTTTGTATCCATTCAGCGAGCCTGTGTCTTGGTTGGAGCATTGAATCCATTCACGTTTAAGGTAATTATTGATATGTATGTTCCTATGACCATTTTCTTAATTGTTTTGGGTTTGTTTTTGTAGGTCCTTTTCTTCTCTTGTGTTTCCCACTTAGAGAAGTTCCTTTAGCATTTGTTGTAGAGCTGGTTTGGTGGTGCTGAATTCTCTTAGCTTTTGCTTGTCTGTAAAGCTTTTGACTTCTCTATGGAATCTGAATGAGATCCTTGCCAGGTAGAGTAATCTTGGTTGTAGGTTCTTCCCTTTCATCACTTGAAGTATATCATGCCACTCCCTTCTGGCTTGTAGAGTTTCTGCTGAGAAATCAGCTGTTAACCTTATGGGAGTTCCCTTGTATGTTATTTGTTGTTTTTCCCTTGCTGCTTTCAATAATTTTTCTTTGCCTTTAATTTTTGCCAATTTGATTACTCTGGGTCTCGGCCTGTTTCTCCTTGGGTTTATCCTGTATGGGACTCGCTGTGCTTCCTGGACTTGGGTGGCTATTTCCTTTCCCATGTTAGGAAAGTTTTCTACTATAATCTCTTCAAATATTTTCTCTGGTCCTTTCTCTCTCTCTTCTCCTTCTGGGACCCCTATAATGTGAATGTTGTTGCATTTAATGTTGTCCCAGAAGTCTCTTAGGCTGTCTTCATTTCTATTCATTTTTTTTTCTTTTTTCTGTGCTGCAGCAGTGAATTCCACCATTCTGTCTTCCAGGTCACTTATCCGTTCTTCTGCCTCAGTTATTCTGCTACTGATTCCTTCTAGTGCAGTTTTCATTTCAGTTATTGTATTGTTCATTTCTGTTTGTTTGTTCTTTAATTCTTCTAGGCCTTTGTTAAACATTTCTTGCATCTTCTCGATCTTTGCCTCCATTGTTTTTCCGAGGTCCTGGATCATCTTCACTATCATTGTTCTGAATTCTTTTTCTGGAAGGTTGCCTATCTCCACTTCATTTAGTTGTTTTTCTGGGGTTTTATCTTGTTCCTTCATCTGGTACATAGCCCTCTGCCTTTTCATCTTGTCTATCTTTCTGTGAATGTAGTTTGTGTTCCGCAGGCTGCAGGATTGTAGTTCTTCTTGCTTCTGCTGTCTGCCCTCTGGTGGATGAGGCTATCTGAGAGGCTTGTGCAGGCGTCCTGATGGGAGGGGCTGGTCGTGGGCTACAGCTGTTTCTTGACGTAGATTCTTCCCATGCCATTCTCCCTCGCAGACATTTTATAGCTTTTAAAGTGTTTTCACCAAAATTAAACATATGGCTGCGGATGCATAAAAGACTGGCTTCTTAACCTAGAGTGTACTTTTATTAATGTGACCCAAGAGATAAAGTCACCTTGTTTCCTAAATTTCCTAGTTTCCTTAATTAATACATTTGGACTAGATGATCAGAGTGCTGCAAACGGGAAAATGTTGTCCCTTTCGTCATCTAGCCAATGGGCACAATACTATCTATCTCTTAAGATTGTTGTGAGGATGCAGTGAGTAGTGGATTGGCCTACTGTAAGCAGCCAATAAAAGGTAACTTTAAAATTTTTTGATTATTATTTTAATTTTTGGCTGCATTGGGTCTTCGTTGCCATGCACGGGCTTTCTCTAGTTGTGGCAAGTGGGGGCTACTCTTCATTGCAGTGTGTGCAGGCTTCTCATTGCGGTAGCTTCTCTTGTTGCAGAGTACAGGCTCTAGGCACACATGCTTCCACAGTTGTGGCACGGGGGCTCAGTAGTTGTGGCTCACGGGCTCTAGAGCACAGGCTCAGTAGTCATGGTGCACAGGCTTAGTTGCTCCATGGCATGTGGGATCTTCCAGGACCAGGGCTTCAAGCCGTGTCTTCTGCATTGGCAGGTGGATTCTTAACCACTGCATCACCAGGGAAGTCCCAAAAGGGAACTTTTATTATTACAGTTGTTTGGAAGATCTCAGTTACTTTCAGCAACTCCATTGTACTTCTGGATTATGGTAAACAAACATTACCTGATAAATATATATATATATATATATATATATATATATATATATATATATATATTTTGGGGGGGGTATGATTCCATTTATATGATATGTCTAAAATAGGCAAATCCATAGAGACAAAGTTGATTGGTATTTGCCAGAGGCTGGCAGAGGGGGGAATAGGCAGTAACCTTTAATTAAGGGGTATGGGCTTTTTTTGGGGGGGATGTGATGATAATGTTCCAGAATTAAATAGTGATGATAGTTGTGCAACCTTGTGAATTTACTAAAAACCACTGAATTATACATTTTAAAAGGGTAAATTATATCATAAAAAAGCAAACGTGTATATATATGTACATATATATGTGTATATATAAAATGGCACAAAACAGGAGTGACAGCCAGAGTCACTGTTACTACGCACCATCCTCAGCCCTGCCCATGCCTGGGCACAGCGGTGGGACACCCCTGCCCTCACTCTCACTGACCAGCCATGAGAACTGAGTCATTACCTGATTTTTTAAATATAAAATATATTTTAGGTGGGTTTTTTCCTCCTAAGGAAAGGTCCTATTTATAAAAATATAAAATATACTTTTAAATATAAAATATATTTTAAATATAAAATATATACAGTTTAAATATAATATATTTTAAATATAAAATATATTTTATATTTAAACTATTGCATCGTTTTTTTTTTTTTACAAATAAACCTTTATTTTGGAATTACTTAGATTTATAGAAAAGTTGTGAAGATAGGTAAGAGTTCCCATATATGCCTCACCTAGTTTGTTTCCCCTGATGTTATCATCCTGCATCACCACAGAACATTTATCAAAACTAAGAAACCAACATTGGTGGTTACTGTTAATCTCCAGACTTAATTCAAATTTCGCCAGTTTTTTCTACTAATGGCCTTTTTTCTGTCCCAGGACCCAGTCCAAGACACCAACTGTGTGATTAATTTTAAAAACTCAATTGTTGGGAGTTTATATTTACATCTCTGCTATACTTCATCATTTTGGTGAGATAATTCTGAATTTGGAGCCTGCTACCTAGCATGTTAAATAAAAATGTGGGCTTTGTCATTTACATATCTAATATTTTATGTTTCTGTAGTTTTAAGTTATTGATAAGTACTAAACAAACCAGGTCCCAAAACAGGGAACCGTGGTATTGCACTAGAGGACTGCTATTTAATTTTGATGGTCTCCCCAATTGCAAATTCACTTAATAATACTATAATCTATGCCATACTTTACCATTTTAATCACAGGTAATCATCATGAAAATCGTATCAAATGTTTGGTTAAAGCCAGGTGACGTAGGTGATAGCTTTCAATTTACTTCCCCTGTTTGAGCACACACACAAAATGTGCTCTGCCGCTGAATAAAGGCACGGTGGGAGGAAAGTCTTTGTATCAGGAAGTTACATTTTCTATTGTAACCAATCATGGTTTCCCTAAAAGAGTTCAGGTCGTTTTGGCTTTTTGTCAAACTTTACAACATACACAGTTTGGATACTGCCTTTAGCACAATCTCTTTTTTTTGTTTGTTTGTTTTTACATCATTATTGGAGTATAATTGCTTCACAATGGTGTGTTAGTTTCTGCTTTATAACAAAGTGAATCAGTTATACATATACATATGTTCCCATATCTCTTCCCTCTTGCATCTCCCTCCCTCCCACCCGCCCTATCCCACCCCTCTAGGTGGTCACAAAGCACCGAGCTGATCTCCCTAGCACAATCTCTTTTGAGACATTGTGTAAAGTGTAGGTTATTGCTTGTGTAAAGCCAAATAGATTTTAAAATAGACATTGTCAAAAGTAGGTAGTTTTGTTTATTCTAGTGAGAGTAACTGGTAGCAAAAGACAAGACAGCGTAGTATGATCCTGCAGCTGTGGTTTCCATAGGTTAGGCAATGGAAGGCTACTTAAGGAAAAAAAAATTGCACTTGGTTAAATTTTCAGTGAAATCATGTGGCTGCTAGAACACCCACGTTGGTGTTACGTGGGTTACCACGTAAGCAGTCTGAGTTTGAGTTCCAGTGCTGTCTGGAGCCACCCAAGCTGAGGATGTGGTCCTCTTAGCCTGCTGGTGACGGCATCTGCAACATTTTCTGAGGCCTAGGTTGTAACCATTTAGATGTAAGGGGCGCAGCTATGTCATGGCAACAAAGCAAGGGCCTGACCCAGACTTGACCTGTAGCCCCTCACTTTAGCTATTGTCCTACCTTCCTGATTGACCCCTTGGACTTTGCTGTTTACCCTCCTACAGGATTCTGTGTAGAAACTGGCAACTCAGTAAACGTCTAATGATAAATGATGTGGTTTTTATTCAGTCATGGTTGGGTGTAGAAAACATTTTCTCATACTGTCTTTATGTTGAGGTTAGGGAATGCATCTCTTGGAACTCAGTTTCTCATATTTTATATAACTCCTTATAGGTGTTTTTCTTCAAAGCTCTGAAAACTGTCTCTGAAGTTTGTTAAACTGCCCCCCCGCCCCTGCTTGAGATTGTTGTGTGTGAAATTGGAAATAACATCAGTAAATTTCTTTTCATTGTTTGAAACACTGCATGCCTGCACACACACACACAGTCTGATCTTGTATTAAATACAGTATAATCTAGAAATATTTCCTTTTAAAGTTAGGTGGTGTGTTTTTTATGTATATTATGCATTTTAAAATTTCAATTGGCCATGTATTAACAGAGTACAGACCAACTCTAAAAGAGAATTCAAAGAGCAACCAACATAAGACTAAAAATGAATTAATTATGAGGCACTGGATTTTAAAAAATAGTTGTTTAGTCTAGCGAACATTTGAAAAGCATAGCAGCTCCATAAATGCTTAGCATGAAATGGTCAACAAAGGGTGGGAGTGGGAACTGAAGGTTAAGCCAAAAGAAGCAGATCATTTAGGAGGGATGGAGATACTTCTTATCCCGTGTAGGACCTGTGGGTAAGGAAAGGAGGACCTTTCCTTAGGAGGAAAAAACCCACTTGAAAGTGACAAAGGCATTGGGAAGTCAGAATACCTGAGGTCCATGCTCAACAGCTACTTGGAATTACATTTTAATCACATCACTTCAGTTACAGCATAGGAAGAGACCAATAAGACTTGTTTTTAAAAGCTTTTTAGAAAATTTACTTTGAGGAATACACGGATGTTAAAGAATCCTGATGTATTGGAGGCTTTCCCATCAGGGCGCAGCGCTCTGCAAACAGATGAGTCTGTTCCAAACTTTTTTGATTAGGATCCACAGTAAGAAATATATTTTCTATTGTAATACAGTACAAACACACATCGTATTTCATTGCACCTAAGATGTTTCAAATTAGAAGTCACAACTGCTGCCAATTATGATTGTAAGATATTGATTATAGGACATACACCAATTTAGAGATGATAAATATAGAAAGAAATGCATCTTAAAATGGATGAAATATAACGTGTATATGAATTACTGAATCAAAAGTTTCAGAGAATAGTACTTGCTACGTATGACAAAAAATTAATTTCATGACCTGATAATGAATTGCAACCAGCAGTTTGAAAAATGTTGATCTAGGTCAGAAACAGTCAAAAGAGGTTCTAGGACTTCCCTGGTGGTAGTTCAGTGATTAAGACTCCACGCTCCCAACTCAGGGGGCACGGGTTTGAACCCTGGTCAAGGAAGATCCTGCATGCTGCGTGGCACGGCCAAAGGAAAAAAAAGGGATGTTCTAGATCAAAAGAGTTGCATTCTTTTTTTTTAAAAAATAAATTGTTTATTTTTTGGCTGTGTTGGGTCTTCGTTGCTGCATGCGGGCTTTCTCTAGTTGTGGCAAGCAGGGGCTACTCTTCGTTGCGGCGCACGGGCTACTCATTGCGGTGGCTTCCCTTGTTGCGGAGCATGGGCTCTAGGTGCTCAGCCTTCAGTAGTTGTGGCACACGGGCTCAATCGTTGTGGCTCGCAGGCTCTAGAGCGCAAGCTCAGTAGTTGTGGCGCGCAGGCTTAGTTGTTCAGCATGTGGGATCTTCCCGGACCAGGGCTCGAACCTGTGTCCCCTGCATTGGCAGGTGAATTCTTAACCACTGGCCACCAAGGAAGCCCCAAGAGTTGCATTCTTTCTCTATGGCATAAAAGTATAGGATCTCAATCTATATACTTGTCCACAGGCATTCAAGTAGGCCCAAAGTTTACATTTGAAAAACATTTGGTCTTGCCCACAAATCATCATAGTTCACCTCTCATTGGAAGTTGGAATAGCTTTTGGACTTGAATTTCTGTAACAGAATGAGTTCACTTTTCTGCACAACTGAACTACTCTAGTACTTCAATACAAATTATTTGTATTCTAGGTTCCTGAGCCAGCACACACTGTAAAATTAATTACAGCTTTGTTTCTGCCACAAGCCACTGAGACAGTGGATATTTATGAAGGATATTTACGAAGGCAAGGCAAGCCCAGTTGGCTGAGCATCAGAATAACCTATGGAGCTTGTTAAACATAGATGCCAAGACATTTCCAGGGCAACTGAATCAGAATTGCTTGTGATAAAGCTTGGCCATCTACTTTTACAAGCTTTATTGGGAATTCTGATGTCCAACTAGGTTTAAGAATCATTGTTCAGGGACTTCCCTGGTGGCGCAGTGGTTAAGAATCCACCTGCCAATGCAGGGGGCACGGGTTCGATCCCTGGTCTGGGAAGATCCACATTCTGCAGAGCAACTAAGCCTGTGCACCACAACTACTGAGCCTGTGCTTTAGAGCCCGTGCTCCGCAACAAGAGAAGCCACCGCCATGAGCAGCCCGCGCACCACAACAAATAGTAGTCCCCGCTTGCCGCAACTGGAGAAAGCCGGAACGCAGCAACAAAGGCCCAACACAGCCAAAAATAAATAAATGATATATAAATAATAAATAAATTGTGATAAAATACAATACAAAATTTAACATCTTAACCATTTTAAGTGTAAAGTGGCATTAAATACACACACATTGTTGTGCAACCATTAACACCATCCTGCTCCAGAACTCTTTTTCAATTTTGCAGAACTGAAACTGCCTATCAAACAATAACTCCCCATTCCTCCGTCCCCCCAACTCCTGGCAACCTCCTTTCTAGTTTGTCTCTGTAAATTTGACTAGTAGTAGAGTGGAATCATACACTTAGCATAATGTCCTCAAAGTTTGTCCAAGTTGTAGTGTGTCAGAATTTGCTTCCTTTTAAAGGCTGAAAAATATTCCATTGTATTTATATACATTGTTTATCCATACATCTGTTGACGGACACTTAGGTTGCTTCCACCTTTGGTGGTTGTAAATAATGCTACTATGGACATGACCCTTGAACTGGTCTTCAACCCTGCTTTCAGTTCTTTTTAATATATACCTAGGCGTAGAATTGCTGGATCATATGGTAACTCTACTTTTTATTTGAGGGGGAACCGTCATGCTGTTTTCCAAAGTGGCTACACCATTTTACGTTTCCACCAGCAGTTCTAAGTGTTCTAATTTCTCCACAGCGTTCTCAACATTTGCTATTTTCTGATTATTTGTTAACAGCCATCCTAACAGGTGTAAGATGGTACCTCACTGTGTTTTTTGTTTTGTTTCGTTTTTTGGCCACACTGTGCCACATGTGAGATCTTAGTTCCCCGACCGGGGATTGAACTCGTGCCCCATGCAGTGGAAGCGTGGAGCCCTAACCACTGGACCGCCAGGGAAGTCCCTCATTGTGGTTTTGATTTGCATTTTCCTAATGACTACTGATGTTGAGCACCTTTTCACGTGGTTATTGGCCATTTGCATATCTTCTTTGGAGCAATGTCTATTCAAGTCTTTTGCCCATTTTACTTTTAAATGTTTATTTTTTTTCTACAGCAAGTGGCTTTCAGGACCAGGGATCGAACCCAGGCCCTGGCAACGAAAGTGCTGAGTCCTAACCACTGGACTGCCAGGGAGTTCCCTCGATTGTGTCTTTAATCTGGCTTTTAAAGTAGGAAATACTAAATTTCTGCTTAATAAATAAAATGAATGTAAAAAATAAGCTTTAGTATCATATTAGGAGCAGTGAAAAGCAGGAATAACAGTACAGAAAGATAGAGAGGAAATGAAGCTGAAGAGAATGTGAAGAAAGAAGAGTGAGGGAGACAGAGAACGGCAAACACAAAAGTATGCAGTTCTTTGTGTCAAATCTTTTTTTATATATATATTTTATTTATTTGTTTTCTTTATTTTTTTGGCTGCATCGGGTCTTTTAAGTTATTTATTTATTTATTGGCTGTGTTGGGTGTTCGTTGCTGCGCGCGGGCTTTCTCTAGTTGTGGCGAGCAGGGGCTACTCTTCGTTGTGATGTGCGGGCTTCTCATTGCAGTGGCTTTTCTTTTTTTTTTTTTTTTTTTGTGATACACGGGCCTCTCACTGCTGTGGCCTCTCCCGTTGTGCAGCACAGGCTCCGGACGCGCAGGCTGAGCGGCCGTGGCTCACGGGCCCAGCCGCTCCACGGCATGTGGGATCTTCCTGGACCGGGGCACGAACCCGTGTCCCCTGCATCAGCAGGCGGACTCTCAACCACTGCGCCACCAGGGAAGCCCTGCAGTAGCTTCTCTTGTTGCGGAGCACGGCCTCTAGGCGTGTGGGTTTCAGTAGTTGCGGCTTGCGGGCTCCAGAGCACAGGCTCAGTAGCTGTGGTGCATGGTCTTAGTTGCTCCGTGGCATGTGGGATCTTCCCGGACCAAGGCTTGAACCCATGTTCCCTGCCTTGGCAGGCAGATTCTTAACCACTGCACCACCAGGGAAGTCCTAGGAGTTGAAATCTCTGAAGGGGAAAAGCCATGGCTATTCCAATTGAGGCTGAAACTCAAAAATGACAAAATATTTTATTTTTATTTATTTATTTTAAAGATTTTTTTTTTGATGTGGACCATTTTAAAAGTCTTTGTTACGATATTGCTTGTTTTATGTTTTTTTGGCCCCAAGGCATGTGGGATCTTAGCTCCCTGACCAGGCATCAAACCCGCACCCCCTGCATTGGAAGGCGAAGTCTTAACAACTGGACCGTTAGGGAAGTCCCTGACAAAATATTTGAAAACAATCAGTAATAAAATTAAAACTCTTGGCTATAAGGTAACTTCATAATTCAAGGCTGTGATGGTTTAATTTAACATAGGTCCCTATCTTCATCTTCCCTCCCTCCCCCCTCAACCAATGATTTGACAGATGCTTAGTGTTTCTTAGTCATTTCTTTATAATTTTTGTGTTCCTGTTGAAATGAACTTTAGTATGTGCCCAGCTTTTCAAACTACCAGGCAATGTGGTCTGTGGTGGGTGTGGGAAATCACAAGGCCGACAGCTGTTGGAGGCTGACTATTATCATTGTCGGGGGATTTCTATGAAGTAACGGTACTAAGGTTACATTTTTAGCTGATTTTTCCTAGGGTGTCATAGTCTGTAGTGCTTCTGGCTGGCAGCAAGAGGAGGTAGGCTGTTTTGAAATATTCCTTTAAGTGAGATAATTTTGTATAGTCGTTATTTTTTAAATAATTTAATTCAATGGGCTGCACCGCACGGCTTGTGGGATCTTAGTTCCCTGACCAGAGATCCAGCCCAGGCCCACTGCAGTGGAAGTGCAGCGTCCTAACCACTGGGCCACCAGGGAATTCCTGGCAGAGTCCTTATCTGCAGGCTCAGATTTAGTTTTAGTTCCACCATCTCTCTCTTTGATGAACACTGCCCAAACTTATATTAGAGCACCTGAAAGAAAGAATATAAATCAAGAGTTTATAACTATTTTCAGATACACAAAAACACAGTTATAATCTCTCTCCTATTCATAAATTAACGACGAAGCTATAATAACCTAATGAGGGTATTTTCACAGGTGCTAACTAGAAATACATCTTGGAGCAGACCCGCCGCCTTGACGTGCTGGGATGGCTGCGAGGACCCCGCTGCTCGTGGCTCGCTGGCCCCAGGAGGGGGATTTGGGGGGGCGTTCCTAGCAGCTGTCGAAACCATTTGTTTCGGGGCTCCTCCCTGTTTCTCCCCTGCTCGGCACTGGCTGCCAGCGTAGGCTTTGCCTTGGTGGAACGCAAAGATGCCGCCAAACGAGCTGACGAGCTCCAAGACCGAGTTAAGTCCACCGGTGTGCACCCAGCAAACTACTGTTCTGAGCATGAAGTGCTATTTGGGCATTTTGCCAATTGGTTCTGACATGTGTCTGACACTGAGGACCGTTTGTGGTGGGAAGTGCACTTAGAGAAAGCTAGCTTGATGAAATACTGTTTTCAGAATTCTGACCCTGAGAGAACAAAAATATGCCTAGGAGAAAGCTTGAAGGTAACTCTTATCATGTCCTTAAAATACAAAGCCCACTTTGCCTGAGACTTCAGCCTTGGGTTAATTAGAACTTCAGAAGATGTTTGGATTTATTAAACACGTATCTTGTACCACATTAAAGAGAAATTATGCTATGAGAAAGATGTTAAGTTTTTAGAGGTTATGGAATATGTTCATAAGTTTGTCAGTCAGTAAATGCTGGTGTAACAGTTGAATTACTTGTTTCTTGGTTTTGTTAAGGCTTTTAAGGGTTAAAAATTGTAATATGTAATTAAAGCTACTAAAAACGATAAGGGAAGCATTTCACTGTAAAGCAAGTAGGATATGTGTCGTCGGCGAGGGAAGGTATAAAGAATGGAGTTTTTTTTTAAATTTATTTATTTTACTTATTTTTATTTTTGGCTGCATTTTGTCTTTGTTACTGTGCATGGGCTTTCTCTCGTTGCAGTGAGCGGGGACTACACTTGGTTGCGGTGTGTGGGTTTCTCATTGCGGTGGCTTCTCTTGTTGCAGAGCACGGGCTCTAGGTGCACGGGCTTCAGTAGTTGTGGCACACGGGCTCAGTAGTTGTGGCGTACGGGCTTAGTTGCTCCGTGGCATGTGGTATCTTCCCAGACCAGGGCTTGAACCTGTGTCCCCTGCATTGGCAGGCAGATTCTTAACCACTGCGCCACCAGGGAAGCCCAAGAATGGAGATATTTTTGTTGAGGAAAAATGATGATAATAATTTTGTCCTAGAGCTGTTTGTTTCTGGATGGGGAAGACTAAGGGACAAATCATATGGATATAAAAAGTGATAAAACGTTTGTGAAAAAAGGGAACTTTGAGAAAAGAATTTTGTACATTGTCAGGAGCGATTAAGATTAGATTGGATTTAATTAGGTAAATAAACTTTGTTACTAATAGTAAGCTAAAAAAATACATCTTATCTCCTATCTATACTCTTGTATTGATTAAAAGTCTTCTATGAATAGAAAGCTATAACTGTCTGTCTTCAAGTTTGTCTGTATTACATAAATGTTGATCAGTTTTGGGCAATCTATCCATAGCTGCCTGTCTTTGCTGAGTGGTCTTCACAAATCTGAGCAGATTGATGATGGCAGCAGGTGTCACTCCAGGTATACGACTGGCAGCCCCAATCTAGGAATTAAAACCGCAAGAGAAACATAAATAAGCTATGTCAGTCATAAGCAAATCTATTTTCCTCCTGGTAACAATCTGTATGTTACAGTTTATGAAATATTTTTAAAACTATTATCTTAATGTATCTTCAAAATAACTCAGAAAGTAGATAAAAGAAATGTGGTTATAATTAATATCTTCATTTTACAAACGGGAAACTGAGGCTCAGAGACATTAAAATGAGTTGTCCAAGATCATGTAACTAACATGTTAGAGTACCTAACCTTTTCTCTTCATTAAACTAATCTAATATCACTAGCAGTGTGTTGGGCAGCACCCTGTAATTAATCTCAGTGATACTTCTGTGGTATATTTTTACAGTGAAATGTATGGATTATTCACTCCAAGTGGTATAAAGACCTCATCAGTTCAGGTCTGTTTTGCCACCAAATGAGTCTGTAGCAAATGTGTGTCAGAGCTTTTTGTACTTTAGAATTTTGGATAAGAGGTGAACTCCGATGACCAGTTCTATGCAATTCAATTTTCTGTGATAATGTAACTTTGCTATAACATTTGCACAGTAAAAATGCACTGTCCAATATGGTAGCCAATAGCCTATTGTGGCTACTGAGCACTTGAAATGTGGCTAGTATGACTGAAGAGTTGAATTTTTAATTTAATTTTAATTACGGTCAATGGTCACATTTGGCTAATGGCTATCATACTGGGCAGTGCAGCCCGTGAGTATCCACAGAAACATAACCCAGTATGAAAATGATACAGTTACAAAACTTAGAGCCTCTTTGCCCACTTTCCACAATGACTTTTACTAAGAACACCATGTTAAATTCATGAACACCATGAAATCACTCCTCCCTTTAAAAACCATTTTTTTCAAAAATTTTTGCAGACTATGGTTTTAAGTGCCCCTTTATTTTTATGAACCATTACCAAAACCAAAACAAACACAACCCACTGCCCATTAAACTATGATACACCATCAATTTTTAAGATACAACCCAGTTTCAGAGGTGTTAAAATGTGTCTCAGAATCAATAAATACAGCCTACCAGTCTTTAAGTATTTGTTATTACAAGTCCAATATTATATACTATAAAGTTTTTGCCAGATGTTTACAGCAGGGTGCACATGCACTCACGCAAATGCAAAACACACATAGACACACACACACAAGCAGGAGCATGGGGTGGGGGGCCTCTTTGGCCCCCTTCTTCCTCCTAGTGGCTCCCAACACAACACTATGGAATCCCTGGGGCGGGGATCCAAGTAGTGATTTGAAAACTAGTGATATATATTCTGTTTTAACCTAAAGTAGCTTCTTTTAAGTCATGTCATATATACAAGTTTGCACTGACAGTTTAACACAAGGTTGGGACTAGAGGATAATTATAATCAACCCAGTTCTTGACTTCCAGTTACTTATTTAGACTAAGCTTTTTCATCTCATAAAAACATACTGACATCTGTCATACAAAGAGAATATGAAAATAAGAGGTTAAGCTGTTTATGATGAAATAAAAATTAGTTACGTGGTCACTGTAAATCCAGGTTTTAAAAATTAAAGCTCTGGCTCTTTATAAACCGTTCCTACCCACTGCCTGTTTTCTTACCGTCTGTGGGCGACTGAAATGTAGCTTCTCTCGAACTTCATGGGACAAAGACACATCCCTGAGAGTCAAATAATCCAGGTCTTCTGGCAGCTGGAGAGCTTCATCTCGCTGAACTTCCTTTATTTCTTGTTGCTGATGGAACAACACTGATTCATATGTGGCTGGTGAACAAAATTAATGATGATATGCAGATTACATTAACAACTTACATTTTTAGTTTTTTACAATTTACAGAGAGCTTTTGCATACATGATCTCAGTACCATGAGACAGGTGGGGTAGGTGTTCCCTTTCACAGATGAGGGCATTGAGGCTAGAATAAAGAGAGGGAGTATCTTGCGTATTAACTACAACATTCTGTATGGTAGTTTATTCCATGTCCTTTTCATTTCAAAAATCTAGAAAATTAAAAGTAAAAAAAGAAATTGCTTTCCTTCTCAGTACAAATTTTGGTGGAACATTTCCTTCAATAGGCCGTAGGTTTGAATTTTAAGTCCTAAAGATGTTTCTCCAAGGGCTTCCCTGGTGGCACAGTGGTTAAGAATCCACCTGCCAATGCAGGGGACACGGGTTCGAGCCCTGGTCCGGGAAGATCCCACATGTCGTGAAGCAACTAAGCCAGTGAGCCACAACTACTGAGCCTGCGCTCTAGAGCCCGCAAGCCACAACTACTGAGCCCATGCACCTAGAGCCTGTGCTCCGCAGCAAGAGAAGCCACCGCAATGAGAAGCCCACGCACTGCAACTAAGAGTAGCCCCCCCTCGCCACAACTAGAGAAAGCCCGCATGCAGCAACAAAGACCCAACACAGCCATAAATAAATAAATAAATAAAATTTTAAAAAGATGTTTCTCTAAGAAGATGGTTTTCTAAATTATGTCCATATAAAGCTATAATTTTAAAAAGTAGATCTTCTTAGGTGATAACGTAATTTAAATAATTTAACTAAGGTGTTATTCAGAAGTTAGGAAGATCATTCAGCAATTATTTTGTAATTAAAGCATTCTGTTCTTAGAAAAATAAATCCAAAACCTGTTTTAAAACCTAAACTGAGGTGGTCATTCTGTCCTGTTTAAGAAAGCAAGTCTTCCCTAAAGGTTCTGGCAGTATCTGCTTCCATCACCTGACTGGCAGCCAGAAAATCTCGGCTCTGAGCCTGGCTCTGCCAGTAAACTACCCTCTAATTACGGACACATCATTATCCTTCTGGGCCTCAGCTGCTTTATCTAGAAATGTTAAGGGATGACTGGGAGGACTCACAATGGTCTTTATGACAACAAAGGATGGTTGTGAGGTGCACAGGCCTTACAGTCAGACATGCTAGGTTCAAATCCCAGTTCTGCCACTCACCAATTGGGTGATGCTGGGCAAGTTATCACTTACTTATCTGTACAATGAAGACAATGCGAATAGCTATCCTTCACAGGACACATTTAAGTATCAAATGAAATAATGCATGTGATTAATACAATATATAACGAATTAGTACAACAAACTGGAATGAAATTTTATGACTCATGAATAGACTCTTTATAGGATCACAGAATATAAATGAAGAAGTAATGTATATGTTAAAGATATATTTAATCTTTCAAATATGTATACAGCAAAACATGAGAGATAACTACAAAAAAGAATCTGAAACTAATTTCTGCCTCGCAGTTTCTTGAAGAAACTTGCCTAGTGGAGGATCCAGGCAGTGATTTGAAAACCACTGATATGTGTTATTTTTTAACTTAGTGTAGTTTCTTTTAAGCCATGGATATAAATTAGAGTCTTTATATATGCCAGAGTCTTTTAAGAACAAGGCAAAACAGTAGCTACTCCGTGGCTGAAGTCAGGGTTTCCTATAAACAAGTTAAAGATAATTATTCTGGATGATTTATTGGACAAAACAAAACTGCACACCAAGTTTAAAGTATAACAGCCAGATGCTAACAGCCTAAATGTTCAATAAAGTAATTTTTACTCAATAGAAAGGTCATGGCGTTGAGATAAAAGGTTAACAATATTTCTTACACGTTAGCAAATGACTAGGGTCTGGTCATTTGGAAGAATGATAGGTAGCACTTGGGTCATCCTATATATGCAGCCAAAGTAGAGCAAGGTGACAGACCTCTCTGGAACGGAAAGAAAATTATCACTGCTAGAAGGAATGCAGCATTCTTAGCACCTTCGCTGGTCCCCAAGGAGCTTAAAGTCCTTTCCTGTTTGAACAATCCATCATTATCCTGCTTTTCCTACCCTTCTCCCCCATCTCATTCTGTTCCCTGCCTTTTTCTCCACATAATTTTCCATGGGAGGAAAAAAAATCTATCACAATGCACAAACTAATGTTATTCTCAGTATTTCTGTTTATCTTTGAAATTTTTTTAAATAAAGAAAAACTTTAAAAAAATTCAGTGCAACTCCAAAAGTCACATGTGACTTTGATGGTCAATATATTGACGAAGAGTATGAGAGCACACCAAATGTTATAATAATGTACAAGGGCAGACTGTGGATTCCTTTGCCTGATACAAAGTATTTGTTAATGGAAGAGTATTTCAATATATTGTCAAAGCCAAAGATAGCATTATTTTTCTCATTATTAGAACATTAAAATGGGGAAAATGTAGGGACTACCCTGGTGGTCCAGTGGGTAAGACACTGCACTCTCAATGCAGGGGTCCCGGGTTCGATCACTGGTCAGGGAACTAGATCCCGCATGCATGCCGCAACTTAGAGTTCGCATGCTCCAACTAAGGAATTCCACGTGCTGCAACTAAAGATCCTGCATGCCACAACTAAGACCTGGTGCAGCCCAAATAAGTGAATTAATAATAAATTAATTAACAAATATAAAACAATAATAAAGATTACTTTCTTACAACAGGCAAGTTTACAAGTCTGGAACACACCTTGATCATGTTTGCATTAGATCTTATAATTTAGCAGCAGGGTGGAGGAGGGAAAAAAAATCTAAAGAAAAAGGCGGGGGGATGTAAAAAAAAAAAGTTCAAAAGGAAAAAAGAGGGTTTTTTTGTTTTTGTTTTTTTTAAAGGAGAGCTGTACAGTAGCACTTCCCAAACATGAAATATACACACAAATCATGTAGGGATCTTGTTAAAAAGCAGGTGCTCACTCGGTGGGTCTGGGGTGGGGCCTGAGATTGTGCATCCCTAGCATGCTCCCACATGTTGCAGTGCTATCTGGAACCCCACTCTGAGTGGTCAGAGCCTAAGGTGATGCTGGTCCTGTGGTAATAATGGCGCCTCTTGACGGAGAGCTCTTCGTGGATCTGCCATCCATTCACAATTTGCACGAAAGGGAAGGAGAACATACAGACATCCTAAGTAAACAAGTATTTTCTACCTTCTATCTTCAGTCTTCCGGCGAGCTCTCCACATCTGGTGTACTTCTTCAAGGGCTCTGGGACAGCCCTGGCCAACAACTCCATGTCAACTTCCTCATGCTTCAGAACATCGAGAGCTCTACAAGTACACAAAAGTCCCATTAACACAGGGGTCCATATTATATCCAGCAGATCAAGAACAGGATTCCCTGAAAATAATACAAATCTCAGAATAAATAATATCAGTATATTTCTAATTCTTCCCAAGTACAGTGAGCAAACGCAGCAGCAACGGCAACGCAGTAGGACCTCGAGGAGGCTGGCATGTGATTCTCAGCTCCCTCCCTTTATCACGAGGGATAAGTTGCCGGTAGCACCGCAATAAACTACTTGTCGTCCCTTTCTTTCTTTTTTTTTTTTTTTGCTGTACGCGGGCCTCTCACTGTTGTGGCCTCTCCCGCTGCGGAGCACAGGCTCCGGACGCACAGGCTCAGCGGCCATGGCTCACGGGCCCAGCCGCTCAGCGGCATGTGGGATCCTCCCGGACCGGGGCACGAACCCGCGTCCCCTGCATCGCAGGCGGACTCTCAACCACTGCGCCACCAGGGAAGCCCTGTCGTCCCTTTCTTGTAAGGACAGAATGTCCTCTGGTAACAAGGGTTTGATTGAACTCCGTAAGAATTTACATCTAAGTCACATTAAGCCCACGTCCTGTGAATGCGTTTGCACGTGTGCTCGGAACCAGCCGAAGATCTCCCGCTTGCTCCAAGACTGCAAAATATCCGCAGTTTCCTTCTCATTTTGTTTGGTTCTCTCAAGGCCTCACTGATCTGTACAGTTTCCCTAAATTTACTTCCTTAATTTTATTTTTGTTTACTTCTATCTTTCCCTCTTTTAACAGATTGCTTTTTTGATCAACTCTGTCCACCCAAAACCAATTAAACAATTAATTATCTAGGCAACAGAAAGTCAGCTCTGCCCATCCTGGGGTCCCAAGTTCTTCCAGCCCTCCCAGATGCCTTCTTTACAGCTCATCCTATCACCAGGGTCATGCATCACCACCCTCTACAGATGCCTGACTCATCTCTTCCTCAGACGGCCCAGGAAAGGCCAGACACCCTCTCTCCACAAGGAGCTGTTAACTTTGTTGTGCTCCACGAAATGAATTATGTCAACTAATTTCAGAGGCCTCATCAGATAAGCTAGAATGAAACCAAATAACCCTAAACTTCAAAAGAAAGGGGTTGTCCTTTCAGAAATTATAGAACATGCTGGAACACACCTTCCGCAGCTACCGTGGAATCTTGCAGGATAGTGACCTCAAAGAAAAGCCTGTGACCATTTAACTATTAAAAAGGTTTTCAATAATTTGTTTATAAGGCTTGGAGCTGTTTGTAGGCCCAAACTTCAAGACCAGCTTTGAACGAAGCCTAAGCCTCAGAGTGCAGAGGTCTGGCACAGAAGGACAAGCTCGCACACTTCCACAGAACACAAGAGACAGTTTCTGTGCTACCTGGCAGGTCAGTGCGTTTCCCTGTAATCATGACAGGAGATGTGTGTGCACCTGTGGATCTCTTCTGTCAAAATGTCAGCTCGAAGTCCAGTTCAACTCCTCAGGGCCAGCACAGAGCCCGCCACGTGTGCCGCAGATGCAACACATGTCCTTTGCCCAAGTTTCTATCTTTTTAGCTTTACATATCTAGGAACTGATAAAGTGGTTCTTTTAGGGAGGCTGAACCCTAGACTATAAATATTCTGCTGAAATCAACATGAGGCCCCGTCACTGTCACCGCTTCCTTCTGAAATGAAAGACACCTGAATAAACAAGGAAAGCATTTGGCCAAATTACTGTTTTAAAAAAAAAATCACCTTAACAAAATGGCTACTCATGGGATTAGTCAGGTAAAAACATAAAACTGACAGCCTCCTTTTTCATATTTTTATTCATCAGTTCGCATTTTAAACTGTGTTGAAAACAGTCACTTCCCATGCTCTCACCAAGACCTCAATCCACATTAGTCACATTGAATGCAAATTCTAATTATACAAAATTTGAAATAGTGCAATATTTGATCTAAACAAAGCATAATGTTATAAATTCTTTTGCAAAGTTTGAAAAAATGTGAACCCTCTTAAATTTACCAAACAAAAAGCTGGACAACTGAGCGAATTATAAAACTATGTTTACACTACTACCATCTCCCAGTACCACTTAGCTGGTAAACAAATACATCCAGCACCCTTATTTGTGAACCAGGCTGTCTTTCCTGTGAGTGAGATCCCCTGGTTTGGGTGACTACTATGCAGGTTATTTATTACTTACTGTTACTATAACTAAAAACCTGCTTACTATCCTCTAACCATAGTGCCAGTGCTTTGGGAAATTCCTGTGAAAATGAAAATTTGGGAACAGAAATCGTAAACGATAAAACACTGTGATGACATGAAAGCCAAACAAAGACATGCTATGTCTGGCTGTTAGTTAAGGGGAGAGCACTTGGAAAGATTAGAGATAATAAAAAGTGGCATTAAAATGGGTATACCTTTAAGTCCACAGAATCCCTCACAAGGAAAACAGGGGTTGGAAATCAAGGAAAGCTATAAAGGAAAAACATACTGGAGACACAGTTGCAAGATCAAGCCAGCATGTGTGCTTCTAAGATACAATGATTGTAGATTTATGCCTTCTGGGCACCCCGCACCCCCGATTAGCTTACCTTTTTTTAAATGGGAAAAAGCAGTGGTGAAAGATGCAGATTTTGAATTATGCAAGGTTTTTAGGAACATACCTCTGAAGCAAAAAAGCTCTATATTAATGCCCTTTAGACTTAGAGTCCATATAACCAGAATGGTAAAAACAAGGACAAAAAGAACCCTAAAATGTAGCAAGGGACTCTTCAAGTAAGTCCGAAGAATTTATAACACTGTGCTTAGTCAAAGTTGCCCTGCTATACCTCACAGGCAAGATGAGACCACTCCAGTTGCTCCCTGCCTAAAAAAGCAAGCAGATGACTCTATTTCTTGGTTTGTACCCCCTAAATCTTAGGCAAGCCAGAAGAACTCAATGGGAGCCACAGAGAAATTAAATAAAAAATGAAAATAACTTAGAATCATATATATTGTCATTAGTGAATAAAGAGATAAGTTACATCTAAAGGATTCTGAAAAGAAGCAAACGTAATAGCTGCATTCACTTAAAATGTGCAGGTAGGGAATTTACAGGTAATATCTCTCTGAAATGACTTCATTTTTCTTTAAAAAGTAAGAAAGGTCTACATTAAAAATGCATACCTGAGGGGTAGACTTTTACCAATACTTATAGAAGCCTCTGGGATTAAGTTTTTCCATTTAGAACTTGGAAACTCAATGGATTTTAGCACAGAAATGCCTTCTTCTAAAGAAGACTTCATCCAAGCAGCTCTTTCATATCGTTGTTGGGACACACAACCAGCTTCCTTGTACCCTAGAAGGGGGAGGGAGAGACTATAATGAAAGAGGTCTTAAAGGAGAGGAAATCTGGTTGCAAGACTCAGTGAAGAGTTACCTCGGAAGGTGAGCCTGCTGTCGGCGTTGTCAGGACGCAGTGACAAGCGGAACTCAGCTCGGCTGGTAAACATGCGGTATGGTTCGTTGGTACCCAGCGTGGTGAGGTCATCGATCAAGACTCCTATGTAGCCTTCTGTTCGGCTAATGACAAAAGGAGGCTTGTGTCTGACCCGAAGACTTGCATTGATTCCAGCTATCACACCCTACAAGAGGACTGAAATGTTTAAAAGGCCATTATGAACTGAACAAAGAGCTATCCTATTCAGGTACTACCTGGGAAAAACAGCTCAGGGAGTGAGAAAGCAGGCCCTGCCCAGCAGGGATAGAACAGAGACAGAAAATGTGGTCCATATTCAGAAACAGAATACGGGTAATGTACCAGTTTAGAATGCTATGATTCACTGTTTTCAAAAATATCTAATATTCCTAATAAACCTAGGTGGGCTAATCTTTTTTTTTAAAAAAATCCACTTGTAAGGGGCTTCCCTGGTGGCGCAGTGGTTTAGAGTCCGCCTGCTGATGCAGGGGACATGGGTTCGTGCCCCGGTCCGGGAAGATCCCACGTGCTGCGGAGCAGCTGGGCCCGTGAGCCATGGCCGCTGAGCCTGCGCGTCCGGAGCCTGTGCTCCGCAACGGGAGAGGCCCCAACAGTGAGAGGCCCACGTACCAAAAAAAAAAAAAAAAAAAAAAAAAAAAAATCCACTTGTAAGACTTTTTTAGCCTTTTCCTACTTACAACTAACAATAACATAAGTTTCTGCTTATAAAGGAATAATAATAGGGTAATTTTCAATAAAGTTAGTTTAAAAGAACTAAATTTTCTTTTTTTTTAAATTTCAGAAGCAATGTAATAAATCTAATCGAAATATGTTATTGGATCTAGGAGCTCAGAAAAGAGTAATCAAGGCGCAGTGGTTTTAAACTCCTGTTGTGTACCCTGAAACAGAATAAGAAGTCTTCTACTGTAGTTATGAGCTGTATCTAAGCTCTGTATAGCTATCCTAACAGACATCAAGAGGAGGAACACCAGTTAAATAGTCCTTTTCTGTTCAGTAACATCTGAACGACCTCTTACTTGAGCTGCAGCTTCCTCATAACCAGTCGTGCCATTTATCTGTCCAGCAAAGAAGAGCCGCTGCACCAAATGAGTCTCGAGAGAAGGAGTGATCTGACGGGGGTCCAAGTAATCATACTGAACACCATAGCCTGGCCAAAGGATAAATGGTAAAAAGTAATAAAAACAGTGCTGGATTTGCCTCAAGGTAGAGATGCAAAGATTATCATGAAACGCCCTTTAAAAACGAAGACAATTTTAAACGCACAGATGTTGGGCTTTGTGTCCTGAGGCTCTAAGCAATCTCCTCACCATCTGCTGAGCAATGCTGAGCTCAGACTGAAGAGCAGCTGGCATTCTCTTTACCTGGCTGAATCATCTTAGCTTTCTCGAAGCCTCTGATGCATGTGATCATTTTCTCTTGTAATTCAGCTGGCAGTGTCACAGATAACCCTTGTGGGTAGATGAGGTCAGAATCCATTCCTTCAGGTTCCAACCAAACCTGATGTCGACGGTTTGGAAAACGCAAAACCTTTGCTTCAATGGAGGGACAGTATCTAGAAAAGGACGTTGACATTTAAAAATTTAATGAAACAAACAAAAGAGGGTTGACATTGTTCCTTACAGTAACTGAGCACTGATATTTTGTCCTTACCGGGGTCCTCTTGTAGTTTCCTTAACGTGACAGTTAAGGTGAAGGTTCTCAAGGACAATCTCATCCACTTGAGGGTTGGTGTGAGTCAAGTAACATGGCAGCTGATCTTCTGGCTAAAACACAGGAACTAGTTACGTTGTTTTGCTTCTCTATTAGTTTGCCTCTCATTCAAATAAATGCCACACATGATATGCACTTACTTTTATAGACATTAAATGTATGCATAATGCCAAATGCTAATGGTGAAGTATGCTTGTTAAAAACAACCCAAAAGATGAAGCTAAATTTACACAAGCCTCCAGATCAACAGTTTACAAGAAATACAGAGGATGCAGGAACATGTTTAAGGCACCAGAGAGTTGAAATCAGACAAATCTAGAATGTAGGAAACTTCAGAAAAGAAATGACTCGGTTTCTTCCACATATGGATGTAAAAAAAAAAAAAAGAGGGAAACTATTATAAGACATATTATCCAAAGTCATGTATGGACCTCATTTGGTTCTTGGTTCAAATAAAACAACTGTAAAAAAACATTTTAAATAAACATTTAAAAACAACTATAAAAACTAGGGAAAATTGAGCACTGAATATCAGATGATGTTAAGAAATTATGTTTTGCTATGTGTGAATAATAGTACTGTGTCGATTTTTACAAAGTCCTTATTTGTTAAAGACATGTACCAAAGTGTATCTCAGTGAAATGATGTGATGTCTGGGATTGTTGCTTTAAAACTAAGCAAGAACAAAGTTTTGAGGAAAGTGAACCAGGAATGTCAAAACAGGAAATTCCTCAGTAGTCCAGTGCTTAGGACTCCACGCTGCCACTGCAGAAGGCACGGGTTCAATCCCCGGTCAGGGAACTGAGATCCCACAAGCTGTGTGGCATGGCCAAAAATAAAAAATAAAACTAAAAAACAAAAAGTTTAAAAATATACACACTAGGAAACTATCATCATGATTTACATTTTACCAAAGTGAAAATACAAAAGTCACTTGCTCAAAATAACAACACTTGGAGCCACTCATCAGGGTAACACTCACCAGAAACTAGGACCATCAAATATTAGCCCTTAATTCTAAACACATAATATACAGTTTTTTGTTTTTTAAATTCAAAGGATAGGTAGAAGTAGCCTGTATCTTCAAATGTATCAGTGCCGGGCTTCCTTGGCAGCGCAGTGGTTAAGAATCCGCCTGCCAGTGCAGGGGACATGGGTTCGAGCCCTGTTCGGGAAGAACCCACATGCCGCGGAGCAACTAAGTCCGTGCGCCACTACTGAACCTGCGCTCTAGAGTCCATGAGCCACAACTACTGAAGCCCGCGAGCCACAACTGCTGAAGCCCACACGCCTAGAGCCCATGCTCCACAAGAGAAGCCACTGCAATGTGAAGCCCGCGCACTGCAACGAAGAGTAGCCCTTGCTCGCTGCAACTAAAGAAAACCTGTGTGCAGCAACGAAGACCCAACGCAGGTAAAAATAAATGAATAAATAAATTTATTTTAAAAAAAAGAGACTAAGGAACTGTTCCAGATTAAAGGGAAATGACAATTAAATGCAATATGTGATCCTAGATTGGAAAAAAAAATGTTGGGACAAAAAAAGTATTGGGACAGTCAGCAAAATCTATGGATTTTGTATTAGATAACAGCACTGTGTCAATGTTAAATTCCCCAAATTTCATCACTGCATTGAGGTTATAAAAAAGGATGTCTTTGTGCTTAGTTGAGATGCAGACTGAAGTATTTCGAGGTAAAGGGTCATAATCTCTGTAACTTTTAAATGTTTCTGGAAAAAAGAATAAAAATAAATGTGGGGGGCTCCCCTCGTGGCGCAGTGGTTAAGAATCCGCCTGCCAGTGCAGGGGACAGGGGTTCGAGCCCTGGTCCAGGAAGATCCCACATGCCGCGGAGCAACTCAGCCCGTGCGCCACAACTACTGAGCTCACGCAGCCTAGAGCCCATGCTCTGCAACGAGAAGCCACGGCAATGAGAAGCCCGCGCACCTCAACAAAGAGTAGCCCCCGCTCGCCGCAACTAGAGAAAGCCTGTGCGCAGCAACAAAGACCCAATGCAACCAAAAATAAATAAATTTAAAATAAATAAATGTGTATATTATTGTTTTATACATTAAATATATACATGTATCTATGTCTCTATATATGGAGGGCAAATATTAACAATGGGTGAATTTCAATGGCTTATAGGAGTTTCACAATCTTACAACTTTTCTGAAACTACTTCAAAAAGTTTAAATAGGCAAAGTTATCAAAGTAATGAAATTTAAGAATTTATGGGGAAATACCCAAGTAGCCAAATCAGCTAATCCTTTTAAAGATCCTTTTTTTGCACACTAATAGTGATGAAAAGTGAATTGCTACCAAAAAAAAAAAAAAAGAAAAAAAAGGGCTAGTCTATATCCTCTGTTTAAAGCCAGATTTTCATAAATTATCTCACCTTGATCCACACTGTCTCATTGATAAAGCTGAACGGTATGGATGGATTATCTGGTGTCTGCTTGTTTAGAATGCTGAAATTAATGGATTCTTTGGCGATCCGGGGTGGAGTCCCAGTCTTCAATCTTCCCACCACAAACCCCAACTTCTCCAGAGTCTGAGCCAACCCTATGGAAGGCTGATCCCCTAAACGTCCTGCTGGATGCATCTCCAATCCAATTACAATCATGCCTCTCAGAAACGTCCCAGTAGTTAGAACCACACTCTCCGCATACACTGTACTTCCATCCACTAAAGGATAGGAAACAAAATAAAACTCAGGTTCTAATTGTTACCATGGATCAAATTGGAACGTGACTATTTTGCAGTAAAACTACAGAAAAATTTTGTCTTTAGAAACTTGAAAAAGATTTTAAATCAGTAAGAAGCCTATATGTTATCAACCTCAAGAATCCGAGAAAGCTGGGATGGAAAGCATAATGTATTCTCACCAATACACATGTTCCTAAAATCTTGTCAGCACTGAATAGTCTCAGGTAATTTTTCTTTTTTTACAAGCTGTTAATGAAAATAAGCCTTATTACATCGAGTAATAAATAAAAAGATGCAAACAGTTCCATTTTCTTCCAGATGTTTGGATCAACTTACAGGAAAGGCAGAACTGAAATCTACATACAGTCTCAGGAAAAATTTCGGGATCCTTGTTAGGTTTGGTTTTGAAGGTTGCTCTTTCTTCTGTATTCATAACTTGTGTTTTTTTGTTTGTTTTTTTTTTTGCGGTACGCGGGCCTCTCACTGTTGTGGCCTCTCCCACTGCGGAGCACAGGCTCCGGACGCACAGGCTCAGCAGCCATGGCTCACGGGCCCAGCCGCTCCACGGCACGTGGGATCTTCCCGGACTGGGGCACGAACCCGTGTCCCCTGCATCGGCAGGCGGACTCTCAACCACTGTGCCACCAGGGAAGCCCTCAGGTTCAGTCTTTTGACAAGACCATTTAGGTGGTTCTGGGTTCTAAAATTGGGTTTTAAAATTGACTTCAAAGCACTAATAGTCATGCAAATGCTTAAGCAAAAAAGAAATTACATTAAGCAGAATCTATAGTGTATGGGAAACGAGGGGCCCAGCTACTAGTTAAGTGTGCTGTCAAGTCCGCACTACAAAAAAACCCCTTCAGGTTGAATCAGCTTACGAAAAGGAGCAAAGCACAATGCGGGTAACATAAATGTATTCAAGAGGAGAGCGAGACACTGGGATCTTGGAGGCAAACTAGTTTGCTGTAAGATAGGTAATTTTAACGTGCCTCTTTTGAACCAATGCTTTAAAAAACAACAACAAACACCTGGGTAGTTCCTCACTATTGACAATGTAACTCCCCACTGGGCTTCTCTGGTGGCGCAGTGGCTGAGAGTCCGCCTGCCGATGCAGGGGACACGGGTTCATGCCCCGGTCCGGGAAGATCCCACATGCCGCGGAGAGGCTGGGCCCGTGAGCCATGGCCGCTGAGCCTGTGCATCCAGAGCCTGTGCTCCGCAATGGGAGAGGCCACAACGGTGAGAGGCCCGCATACCGCAAAAAAAAAAAAAAAAAAACTCCCCATCAACTGCAAAATCTTTCCTCAATCTTACAGGCTGTAGATTCGGAGCCTGGTGAACCACGGGAGGGGCGGGGGGAGGAGAAACAAAACTGTTACCATTTTGAAAACAAAGTTTCATCCTAACAGGGGAGATGAACTGTAACTTCTCTCGGAAGAAGGCAGAAAACCTTCCAGGCTCACGAGGCAGCTAGGACCCGGCCTTCCGTTCCATTTCAGCCAAGCACTCCCACACCAAGCCCCGTGCGTGGATTATGCCCCGTTTCAGGCTCTCCATTGCGCTCCTGCTGCCCGCGGAGGGGGGGGGGTCTGATCTCTCTCCCCAGCTCTTCGATGATGGCCAGCAGCTCCGCGTATTTGCTCTGGGGCACCTGGCTCTTCCCAGTTGCCTGGGCATAGCCTAGAGATGGCGGCCCGTAGTCACTCAGCAGTTGGCGGTACTGGGAAGACGTCGCCATACTGGTGGAGGGCGGGTGGACGCTCCCAGAGGCGCTGAGGGAGGCGGCGGGCATGTGTGCGGTCAAGTTCGGGCTGTGAGACATGCCCCCCAAGCGGCGGGGCACGGCAGGGTGCAGCGGGGCCGGCCCCAGAGTCCGCGCGTCTGCCCAGCTCCCGCGCACTTTTTGTTGTTCTCAGTTAATTTTTTTAATTAATTAATTTAGACTTCTGGTTAAATATGACAGACCACCTCACATGATTTCTTCTCCCTCTTGAAACTCCAAGAAAATGAAATAAAGGGGCAAAAAAGATATAAAATCACAGGCCAAGTAATGGGAAAGAACTTGTCAAAAGATGAGAAATTTCAAAATATTTTCAGAAGATAGAAAGTGGTTGCAGTGGGGAGGGAGTTTGGGATTAACATATTCACACAACATATAAACTAGATAATCAACAAGGACCTACTGTATAGCACATGGAACTCTACTCAATATTCTGTAATAACCTACAGGGGAAAAGAGTCTGAAAAAGGATGGATATATGTATATGTATAACTGAATCACTTTGCTGTACCCCTAAAACTAACACAATATTGTAAATCAACTATACTCCAATATAAAATTAAATTTAAAAAAAGTGGTTGCAAGAGTGATAACTGATTTAGCAGAGGGGAGAGGGCCTTAACTCAAGAACCTAAAGAGAACATACTGATGACAATGAAGCAACTTGCCGTGCAAAGGCTCAGAAACTGGAGGACTGAATATAAGAAATGTAGGAATGAAGCTAGAGGGCTGAAAATGAGAGAAAGAGTTGAAATCTGCATATAAAGGTTTGCCTGCAGACAGATCTACCTTCCACTAATCAAACAATATCATCATCAAATCTGGAGGGGAAAGGAGGGAGGGGAGAGAAAGGGAAATGAAAATAAAACTAGTAACTGTTCAACATGGGGAAGTCAGTCAACACTGACAGAAGAAAGGGAAGATTAAGTATATTATACAAAATCATAGTTACTAAGGTCATCACAGAACAAAAACATGAACTTTTAAGAAAGAAACATAGCTCCCTAAAGCAAAGAAAACTAAACACAGATTAAGTGGTTACAAAAAAGGTACAGAATAGTGTGTGCAACATGCTACTGCTATGTGTCTTGGGGGGAAATATAAACACACACACAGAAAGACCACACCAGAGATGAGTAATGCTCCCGAGGAAGGAAACTGGCTGCCTGGAGCACAAGATGAGAGTCCACCTTTTCATTCTACCTTCTTTCATCTCCTTTAAACCGTTTACCGTTATATGTATTCCCCATTCAAAAAAAACCTAATAAATGTATAATAAAAATTAATTTTAAAATAGGGATAATAAGTTAATCTCTGTATTTTAAATGATTGAGATTCTTCAGCACAGCCCCTCCTACCATTTTGTTCCTAGAATGCTAGCAGGTGCCAATAGTCCAGTCCCCTGGCAGAAGATCGATTCTTCGCCTGAGGACTAAGAGACATAGTCTCTTTTGTTTGGGAGTTCCCAACAAAAAGGCCAGTTCAATCCCTAATCACCAGACTATAGACTTGCCCAAGCAATAAAACTAACTGTGCACACACAAATCTTCCAATGTTTAAGTGGTTAAGTCTGCAGAGGGAGATAATAGAGATAAATTGTTTTTCCACACAAATTTAAATTCTAGTTGATTTCTGTAAAAATTACATGCATGTGTTATTTTAAAAATTAATACAACACTCAAATAAAAAAACATATATAATAATCCTGTACGATATAAACTGAAAATATTTAAAGTCAGAAATAAGAAATACCAGGAGGAAATTACACAATTATGCAGGCTATAGAGTCCCAAAGTAAGATGGTACAGAATGTGAGCTTCATTGTCAAAATGAAAGGAGAAGTATGACTTTTTATACAGTTTTCCTCATGTATGAACAGAAAACACAACAATTTCCTAGAATAAGCAAAACATCTCCGTACTCTGCTCAAAATACATTTCTCACATGGAGTTTGATACTATTATTATCATCGGTAAGCAGTACAGACCCAAAACAACACCACTGACGCGGTGTTTCCCAGGGTGCTCAGGCTCTGGTTCTGTAAGAGTGAGGTCTTCCACGGCTCCCTCCCGCACAGTCAGCAGCGGTGTACTCAGAATTTCTTTCTGTCAAAACAGAACGCAAGCTGAAACATACCAGTTAAACAATCACTGCAGTCTTTCCTGTTTTCATGCCCTGTTCTTACCTGCATGTTCTGTTTATAAAGTTGCCTATCAATCTGAGCTCTCAGACCCCAAACAGCTGGTCCCTTGCGCCGGTTTAATACTTTGTAATGTACACCAGACTGGTCACAGATTCGAGAACACAGGCCATCCAAGGCATCAACTTCTCTCATTAAATGCCCCTTTCCAATGCCACCAAAGGAAGGATTACAGGACATCTGACCTAAAGAGAACAGACATAAACAAAATAAATATATGAGCATCCTGCATATAGTGAGCCTTGATAAAATAAAAGAACTTGAAGCAAACACTAAAAATGCTGGAGTTCCAACAGGATGCAAGAGTTATTCAGGGCGGGACTTCCTGGTGGCACAGTGGTTAAGAATCCCCCTGCGGGGCTTCCCTGGTGGCGCGGTGGTTGAGAGTCCGCCTGCCGATGCAGGGGACACGGGTTCATGCCCTGGTCCGGGAGGATCCCGCGTGCCGTGGAGCAGCTGGGCCCGTGAGCCATGGCCGCTGGGCCTGCGCGTCCGGAGCCTGTGTTCCGCAACGGGAGAGGCCACAGCAGTGAGGCCCGCGTACCGCAAAAAAAAAAAAAAAAAAAAAAAAAGAATCCCCCTGCATTCGAGCCCTGGTCCGGGAAGATCCCACATGCCGTGGCGCAACTAAGCCGGTGCGCCACAACTACTGAGCCTGTGCTCTAGAGGCCACAAGCCACAACTACTGAGCCTGAGAGCCACAACTACTGAAGCCCGTGCACCTAGAGCTCGTGCTCCGCAACAAGAGAAGCCACCGCAGTGAGAAGCCCGCGCACCGCAACGGAGAGTAGCCCCCGCGCTCTGCAACCGGAGAAAGCCTGCGTGCGGCAACAAAGACCCAACGCAGCCAAAAATAAATAAATAAATAAAATTTTAAAATGAGAAAAAGTTATGCAGGGCATCCTGGAAGACAAACCATTGCTGGAAGTTTCTTTTGAATCTTTCCCTTGTACACATTCATTACATTGCCTTTTCCTCTTCCTTTTCAATGTGACCGTGAAATTCTTAACCTCATGAAACCTTCCTAAATCAAGCGTAATTTTAAGAAGTCCCTTTGCACTGGTTCACAGTTATAATCAAGTATGTCTTCCATAAATGCCACCTGCTGTTTTCTTTATGCTTACTTTGCAGAAATAATTAAATTATAAGCTTCCTGAAAGTAGAATTCATATTTTATACCTTCTCTTTAAATCTCCCCAAGTCTTATGGGGGAGGTACAGAGTGGGAAAACTATGTCAACAATCTGCTGATCTGCTGTGGCCAGCAACAAGCCCTCCAAAAGTTTTCACGGGGGCTTCCCTGGTGGTGCAGTGGTTAGGAGTCCGCCTGCCGATGCAGGGGAAATGGGTTCGTGCCCGGTCCGGGAAGATCCCACATGCCGTGGAGTGGCTGGGCCCGTGAGCCATGGCCGCTGAGCCTACGCGTCTGGAGCCTGTGCTCCGCAATGGGAGAGGCCCGCATACCGCAAAAAAAAAAAAAAAAAAAAAGTTTTCATGGTCTCCAGAGGGAGGCTGAATCGTGCTGTGATTAGGAGCATGGGTTAGGAGTGAGCAAGAGATCTGGCTCAGTTCCTAGATTTACCACTTATAAGCTCCATGCGATCTCAGCAAATTATCTAATATTCTGTACCTCAGCATCCCTACTCTAAAAACAGGGATGACAGCTGCAGTAGATTATTTCCCTCCTTCCTATTTACTTCCTATTCACTATTTACTTAGGTAAACACTATTCCCTATGAGGCTTTGTTTGGGGAGTATGACCTAAATTCAGTTTAGGGGTAAACCTTTATTGATCTAAAGTAATCATGGTAATCCTACTTGTCAGTGCCTGATTTAGTGTCAGAAGACTTTTCTCTTTTGTCATGAATGCCAAAAAATAGTTTGTCGAAAAGCATTATTTTCCAGGTTAGTATAAAATAAAAGATTTTCTGTCTCTGACTTCATTATTAGCAGATGATATGACTGAATTGAAAGAGGACAATTCCTGCATTCTGTATTCTTACGGAAGTTCAACTTTCTCAGCCAAAGCTATCTTTCTGAGGACAAGCAGAAATACCTGATACTCTACTACATCAAATTACCTTAAAAAAATGAGACTTTGATTTTAAGATAGAATTGTCATTTACGAAGCTCATCTATTAATATAAGAGTTATTAAAATATCTCTGAAATCTATTTATTTAAAAAGAAACTTTAGATCATATTGTATTGGTATAAATACAATGGGTATTTTTATAGGATATTAACGACTACTTAATGAATATGGGTTTTGATGGGAATTCCTTTATCCTTGACAGAACTACATTACTTATACTATTTAATGATCATCTTAGTTCAATACTTTTTTGTTCATTAGATTTTTAAAACTGTTTTTCCTGGTTTTTACTCGGGTAATCATATAGCCTCGCTCCAAAAGAATCGCCGTTAACAGTGCATATTTCTCCACAGTTATGAGCTGAATGGTTGTTTTAAAAAGTATTTCAGTACACAAAGCACAGTTAACATTTCAGTTACTATTCACTCTTAAGCAAAATGCAAGAGGAAAGACATAGGCATGCATAATTTACAGGATAATGTCCTAGCTAGTATCTAAGATGATGCTAGAGAGGAGTCTTGTTTAAATTATGGCCGTCCAACCACAGCCTGTAAGTGCAAAAAAGCACTGTCGGGTCGTCCTAAGCACAAAACTGGGGAATAAACATTCAGTAGGAATACAGAATGCAATAAAAAAGTACCCTCGTTCTTCAAAAGGGCTTCACAAACTCTCGAGAAAAACACAATGGTCATTTAATAAACGAGTACTAATAATGTTAATTCACTTAAAAAAATAAATTTATTTATATATTTTTATTTTTGGCTGCGTTGGGTCTTGGTTGCTGCGCATGGATGGGCTTTCTCTAGTTGCGGTGCGCGGGTTTCTCATTGCGGTGGCTTCTCTTGTTGCGGAGCACGGGCTCTAGGCGCGGGGGCTTCAGTAGTTGTGGCTCACGGGCTCCAGAGCGCTGGCTCAGTGGCACTTGGGCTCAGTAGTTGTGGCGCACGGGCTTAGTTGCTCCGCGGCATGTGGGATCTTCCCAGACCAGGGATCCAACAGTGTCCCCTGCGTTGGCAGGCAGATTTTTAACCACTGCGCCACCAGGGAAGTCCTAATTCACTCTTTAACCAAAGCAACAAGCTAGTAAGGGCAAATGGCAACAATGAAATAAGGTACCAGCCAGTATTCCTACAGTTTGCCCTTTTCTCAAGGCACCCCCTCTCCCCAGCCCCCCGCACCCTCCCCACTGATTACTTTTCAGCAGCAGCACAATCCACGGTCCACAGAATAGCCCCTAGTCTTAGAGCTCTGGCCCGGGCCCGCTTGATCTGCGAAACACAAATCAGGCTAAAACCACAGTCGGCAGGATTCTCACCAGCCTTAAGGCAGGGAAAAGGTTGCCCACATCCCAGGCACTGGGAGGGGGAGGAGGAGGGCACTGGCTGCTTGCGTCCCAGGCAAGCCCCACACCGCGCTACTCACCGATGGTGTCCACTCGATGCGTGAGCAGCAGAGTCCGGGAGCCGCACCGAGCGGCGGCGGCAGCGGCTTCGGTCCCCGCATGTCCTCCGCCAATGACTACCACGTCGAAGTGCGGAGTCCAGGGCGCCGCGCTGTCACCGCTGAACCGGGAAGACGGATGGTGCTGTTTGGTGAGTGAAGCCGCGACCCAGCGACCACAGCTTCGGAAGGAGAACATGGTTGGAGAAAGGCCGAGTCTTTAACTCGGAGCCTGACACGAGCGAGGGGCAAACATTTTGGAGAAGAGAGTCTTCAGGGAGCAGCCATCTTGTTCTGATGTCACAGCGTAGCACGTCTACGTCCAGCGTCGCCGCTGATTGGCAGTTTGGCGAAACTTTACTGATGAAACAAGACCCGGCAGCTGTGCAGGTGGCCAGCGAGGTGTGTGCCTCCTTCCTTGGTCGGCGCAGGCGGTTTGATTCCATATGGCTGTGGATTGGGGGGACTCCTACTCAGTCATCTTTTGTCTTTTTCAGCGAATTGCTGCCCTGATCACCAGGTGGCCACCTACAAATAAGAATTTGGATGACTGCTTTATCAGATTCTTTGAACTTTCTGGTGCAGCTATCACCTTGACTTCTGTTTATGAAGACTAGAGTCTGAATAGGAATCGATTTCAAAGGCCTTCAAATGTATTTGTGGATGAAAGATTCATGATGGCTAATTAGGTGAATGGCAGCGTTGAAGGTTAAATGTCCAGCCTTTTGCAGTTGATATTTTTAAAACCTTCTGTATGGTTAGGTCGCTGGAGGTAGCTGTTCTCTTGCTCTCTGTACATTCCCTGCTTAACCGGTTCCTGCCTCACCTACACCCGACTCACATGACTGACCTTCCTACATACTTGCCCCAGGCCCTAGCTAGTGATAGCTTAGCAAAGGGCTGGCGAGGGGGCGTTCCCCTCGGCTGGTTTCCCTGGTAATGAGTCGACCTGTAGTTACTTCCCCCTATAATTGCTAACCCCCCTCTGCCCCTGGGAGCAAAGACTGCCCTGTGTCCTGCCCGCCCTCCGCCGTACACAGTGGGGTGTCACTCTAGGACCTTGATTCAGACAGGTAAGCTCCCCCTATCCACTAAACCACTGATGTCTCTGTTGCTGACTCAGGGCTCTTTCTTCTGTCTTGAAGCTGGGCAAGTAGAGGCCTTGCAGGCATGGGGGAGCAGCCGAACACCTCTCTTAGAGAGGAAACTTTTGACTGGTTAGATAGTGAAACAGCCCATGTGGCAGTTTAAGTGTTCTGATGATTAACATCTATCGAATGCATAATTTTTTTCTTATTACATCACTAATAAGCATTCTTTATACACAATTTAAAGCTTACAGAAATACAAAACTTTGAGAGTTAAGGAACCCGTAACTTCCATCAGGCCTTCCGGCTGTCATCTCCATAATAATTGTCAGCATTTTGTTGCTAATGCCTCCTAGTGTTTCATACTTATACTAATGCTACTATTATTTTGCATGTATAATACTGATTATATTGTTTTTCAGTTTGCTTCTTTTTTAAACGATGTATTTTTTTACTATCTCTATGCCAGTATATATGAATCTACCTCACTTTTTAGTATTATAATCAGTTGTTTATATGAACCATAGTTTATTTAATCAACTCCAATTACTAAGCATTTGGATTGTTTCTGTTGACTGAAAAACAGTGCACAATCCGAAAGTTGAGAGTTATGTTTTATTTAGCAGACATTCTGAGGACTTCAAGCCGGGGAGACAACATCTCAGATAACTCTGAGAGACTGCTCCATGGAGCTGGGCATGGGGGAAGCCAGGATACATAGGAGTTTTTGCAACCAAGGGCAGGTACAAGTTGGAACATCAAAAGATTACTGTTAATTAAAGAAAGCCAGACATCTCAAGTTAATAAAATTAGCACTTTTCTATGTATGGGAAGATGCAAAGTCTTGGATCACTGAAATCATTCCTTAGATATTCACCTCAGCTATCTGGGGCCAGTATCCTGTGTTTTCTCATCCTGAGTCTCCTCAGGGTGCACCGTTGGGGGGTGGGTGGCCGCAGCAGTTGATTCCTAGGTTGTGGGCATTCCTGGTTTCCATCCTGAGATCCCTCAGGGCTCACTGTCTGGGCATGTGGGCTTGATGGCTGCAACATCCTTTGTTTACCAATATGGCAGGCAGCATTCTTAGTTCACGTTTCTAATTTTTTGATATTATGATCATCCTTGTACATATATCTTTTTAAAATTATGGAACTCTTTATTTATTTATATTTTTGGCTGCGTTGGGTCTTCGTTGCTGTGTGCGGGCTTTCTCTAGTTGTGGCGAGCGGGGGCTACTCTTCAGTGCAGTGCGCGGGCTTCTCATTGTGGTGGCTTCTCTTGCTGCAGGGCACGGTCTCTAGGCGCCCGGGCTTCAGTAGTTGTGGCTCGCGGGCTCTAGAGCGCAGGCTCAGTAGTTGTGGCGCACGGGCTTAGTTGCTCCGCGGCATGTGGGATCTTCCCGGACCAGGGCTCAAACCCGTGTTCCCTGCATTGCCAGGCGGGTTCTTAACCACTGTACCACCAGGGAAGTACTGACTCTTCGGTGTTTAAATTTTTGACAACTGCTAAATTAACTTTCTAAAAACTTTGTATCAGGTTATACGAACTGTGTAAGATTATTTCATCACACTGTAGCCAGCACTAGATTTTAATTTTTAATTTTAAATATATTTTCATTATTTTTTAATGAAAATGTGATCATACTATCTATGACCTATATACACTGTATTGTGATCTGCTTTTTACATAATAGATTATCATGGACATTTTTCTATGCTAACAAACACAGGTTTATGTCATTTTTAAGGGCTACAACATGTACTGTTTTATTAATAAGAATTTTAAAATCAATAGCTTGAGCCTTTGATTAGAGAATCACAGGCCTACATTTTCAATTTCACTATTCCCTTCACATGGTGTATATTTAAATCAGACCCTTCTCTTTCCTACAGAGATATTAATGACAGACCCAAAGATAAGATGTTTAGGCAGGGATAGGTATATGATTAACTGGATTTCTGCTGTAAAAGAAAACAAAGCTCTTTTTGCTGAAGTTAGTCTGTTACTTTTTGTGTTGAGGATGCCCAGAACCATCCTCAGGTTTAGTGATAAGTAAGAAGGACTCATAGAACTCAGAAAAGCTGTTATATTCATATTTATGGTTTATTACAGTGAAAGCATACAGATTAAATTCAGTAAAGCCAAAAGGCACGTAGAGTGGAATCCAGGAGAGACCCAGGCACAGGCTTCCAGTTGTCTCTCCCATGGAGTCACAGAGACAGGACTCAGTTTTCCTAGCAATGATGTGTAACAACACACAGTAGTGCCAACCAGGGAAGCTAACCTACACCTTGGTATCTAGGGCTTTTATTGGGAGTCTCATGATTCTGTGCCTGCATGACTGACCTAGTTACTTAGTCTCCAGCCCCTCCAGAGGTCAAACTGATACAGCATGGATCACATTGTTCGTATAAACTGTCTAACACGAGGCTTCCCTGGTGGCACAGTGGTTGGGAGTCTGCCTGCTGATGCAGGGGACACGGGTTCGCGCCCCGGTCCGGGAATATCCCACATACCGCGGAGCGGCTGGGCCCGTGAGCCATGGCCGCTGAGCCTGCGCTCCGCAATGGAAGAGGCTACAACAGTGAGAGGCCCGCGTACCGAAAAAAAAACAACAAGAACAAAAAACTGTCTAACACGGTCCACACCCCCAGGTATATACAAAGACACTTTTATCAGGCAGAATATTCCAAGGGCTTAAAGTTATCTCCCATGAACCTGTTAGGGGCCAGTCCTTTTTTTGGAATGTGCAGTTTGAACACCCGAAGTCTGCGGAGTTGATCCTTTACTGAACACCCTTTTTCTGAGTTACGGCAGCGGTCCGGTCCCCAACCTTTTTGGCGTCAGGGACCGGTTTCATGGAAGACAATTTTTCCACGGGGCCTGGTGGGGGGCTGGTTCAGGAGGTAATGGGAGCGATGGGGAGCGGCAGATGAAGCTTCTCTCGCTTGCCCGCTGCTGACCTCCTGCTGTGAGACCCGGTTCCTAATAGGCCGGGGACTGGTACTGGTCCACGGCCCGGAGGTTGGGGGCCCCTGAGTTAAGTGAATCCTTTTTTTTTCTTTTTAAAAATATTTATTTATTTATTTGGCTGCGCCGGCTTTTAGTTGCAGCATGTGGGATCTAGTTCCATGACCAGGGATCGAACCCCGGCCCACTGCATTGGGAGCGTGGAGTCTTAACCACTGGACCACCGGAGAAGTCCTGAGTTAAAGGAATCCTCATTAAGTTGTACTGTTTCAGATTCTTAATATTTACCTCAGGCTTGATTTTTATGTTAAGAGATATCTTGCAAAATTACAGGACACCTTGAGACACACTGTCAAGGTCCTGGGTCGTAAAAGCCTTTTTACTACCATGATTATAGAAAAGAGAATTAATAATAATAAGAAGAAACGTACACATTACCAGAAAACATTTTGGCTTTACAAATACTTTTTTTTTTTTTTGCGGTACGCGGGCCTCTCACTGCTGTGGCCTCTCCCCGTTGCGGAGCACAGGCTCCGGACGCGCAGGCTCAGCAGCCATGGCTCACGGGCCCAGCTGCTCCGTGGCACGTGGGATCCTCCCGGACCGGGGCACGAACCCGTGCCCCCTGCATCGGCAGGCAGACTCTCAACCACTGCGCCACCAGGGAAGCCCACAAATACTATTTTTAAAAAACAGATAATTTAATTGTTAATGAATTTCCTTCTACTCTATACTTAGTTTCAAATCTACCGTTGAGTAATCTGAAAAATAGAAAATCAAATCTCTGCTTTTGAGAGGCATATAGTTTCATGGGCAATTTAGGCAGGGTATAAGCAATAGAAGAAAAAGGTGATCAATTATAAATTGATCAATTTTACTTCCATTTTGGAGAAAGGTTGGATTTATAGAAATGAAAAATCTCAGTCCTTGCCCTCAAAGAGTTCCCAGACTACTGACTGGCACACACACAGTTATAAGGCAATGCATTAAATCCTATAATAAAGCCACAGTGAGCTGCAATTACAGGGGGAATGATCCTGTCCACCACGGCAGATGATAGGAGATGCTTGCTTCTTCAAAGAATTGATTTATGAAATGGACTTGAAGTAATTTATCATAAAAGGAAAGAAAAATGATTGAAGAGTCCTTAATATCTGGCCTCCAAATCCCTTCCTTAATCGTTTTTCGTTTGCATTTGCTGTTAACTCAGCCTGGAATACATTTTTCCTCTTCCCTTGCCCTGCACCCCCACCTGCCCACAAACTGTACGGTATCTCATGCTTCAAATGAGAACAATGTCACTCAACACAAAAGGAAGTTACACATAGGCAAGATGGTGGACATCTTGTATGTTAATGCTTTTTCCCTTCACAGCCATTTCTTTTTCTTCCTTTTTTTTTTTTAACATCTTTATTGGAGTATAATTGCTTTACAATGGTGTGTTAGTTTCTACCGTACAACAAAGTGAATCAGTTATACATATACATATATCCCCATATCCCCTCCCACCCTCCCTGTCCCACCCCTCCAGGCGGTCACAAAGCACCGAGCTGATCTCCCTGTGCTATGCGGCTGCTTCCCACTAGCGATCTACCTTACGTTTGGTAGTGTATATATGTCCATGCCACTCTCTCACTTTGTCCCAGCTTACCCTTCCCCCTCCCTGTGTCCTCAAGTCCATTTTCTAAACAGCCATTTTTTTCTTTCTTCTTTTGTTTGGTTTTTTGTTTTTGGTGGTTGTTGTTTTTGTTTTTTGAGGTAACACTGGTTTATAACGTTAGATATTTCACGTGTCCCACATTATATTTCTTCTTCCATATACACTACAGAAGGGTGCTCACCACCAAAAGTTTGGTTCCCATCTGTCACCATACAGTTGACCCCCTTTATCCCTTTCACCCTCCCCCCACTCCCCTTTCCCTCTGGTAACCAATACTCTGTTCTCTGTATCTATGTGTTTGGTTTTGTTTGGTTTGGTTAATTTTTTTTTTAATTCCTCATATGAGTAAAGTCATGCTATTTTTCTTTCTCTGTTTGACTTATCTCACTTAGCATAATATCCTCAATGCTGTTGCTGCAAATGGAGAGATTTCATCTTTTTATGGCTGAGTAATATTCCATTGCACATATAGACCCATCTTTATTCATTCATCTGTCAGTGGGCACTTAGGTTGTTTCCATATCTTGGCTATTGTAAATAATACTGTGATGAACATAGGGGTGCATATGCCTTTTCAAATTAGTGTTTTCCTATTCTTCAGATAAATACCCAGAAGTGGAATAGCTGGATCATATGGTACTTCTTTATAGCCATTTCTTTTTTCTTTTTGAAGTATAGTTGATTCACAATATTGTGTCAGTTTCAGGTGTACGGCAAAGTGATTCGTTTATATATATATTTTCAGATTATTTTCCATTATAGGTTATCACAAGATATCATTCCCTGTGTTATATAGTAACTCCTTGTTGCTTATCTAGTCTGTACATAGCAGTGTGTATCTGTTAATCCCATACTCCTAACTTATCCCTCCCCTCCCCCTCTCCCCTTTGGTAACCATAAGTTTTTTTTTTTATTCAAACAGAAAGTCACAAAAATTATAATCATCCTCATCAGTTCACTCAGTCCCATGTAATTCAGTTTTTTTATCTTGATCTTTTGTTAGCACTTTTGTGAATTCATCAGTTTTCCATTAGAGTTCTGAAAATGCTTATCCGTTCAGTTCAGCAGTATAGTCAGTTACCATAAGTTTGTTTTCTATGTCTGCAAATCTGCTGCTGTTTTGTAAATAGATTCATTTGTATTATTTTTTAGATTATACGTATAAGTGATATGTAATGTTTGTCTTTCTTCGTCTGACTTACTTCATTTAGTGTGATAATCTCTAGGTCCATCCATGTCACTGCAAATGGCAATATTTCATTCTTTTTTTATGGCTGAGCGATATTCCATTGTGTATATATACACCACATCTTCTTTATCCATTCATCTGTTGATGGACATTTAGGTTGCTTCCGTGTCTTGTTCACAGCCATTTCTTTTTTTTTTTTTCGGTACGCGGGCCTCTCACTGTTGTGGCCTCTCCCGTTGCGGAGCACAGGCTCCGGAAGCGCAGGCTCAGCGGCCATGGCTCACGGGCCCAGCCGCTCCACGGCATGTGGGATCTTCCCGGACCGGGGCACGAACCCGTGTCCCCTGCATCGGCAGGCGGACTCTCAACCACTGCGCCACCAGGGAAGCCCCACAGCCATTTCTTGATTCACTTTCTTATCTTCCAAGACATCAATATTTTCTGGTTTTCCTCCTATTTTTCTGGTTTCTTCTCATTTTGCTAGTTCTTCCTCCTTGAGTACTGCACTCTAGCCCAAGGGCACAACCAAACCAATCCCCAAATCCCATCTTGAGGGTTTTATCTCCTGGGACCACTCCCAGGAGTGCTACAATTCTGTAGCAGTCTGGGTCCAATCAGGAGATAGAAATCACTCAGTAGATTAAATAGGAGATATTTAATATAATAATAATTAACTATAATAAAAGAATAACTATATATATAAGGAAACTATATATGGTACCCTAGGGCTGAGGGAGAGTACCCAAGGAAGAATAAACTAAGAAGGGATTCAGATCTCAAGGGCAGGAGGCCTTTAGAGAGCATGGGCTACATAACATAGGGGTCTTGCAGAAGGATCAAATGCCTGGTATGGGACCCTGTGGATCACAGGCAGCTGTACGCAGGTCAGGCAGGAATCTTGGTTTCCCTGCCTACTAGGCTGTAGATAGGTTATGGCCAGGCCAAGGCTGCAAGGTCCCAGAGGGATCACTTTGCAGGCTTTACGAGATGTTCTCACACCCACAAGTCTGACCTTCACCCTGTCAATCCCCTTCCACTCCCTCTGTTATGTTGGAGATTGCAGGAAACCTCTTTCTCCTGCAGTGTTCCTCCAGCAACTTCTACTGAGAAAAGTTAACATAGTGGGCCCTTTAAAAGAGAAATGCTTAAAGGAATTCTGTTGTTTATCAGAAAGCATTTATTGAAGGGTGTGTTTGGAGCTGAGAGGCAGTAAGTTGATAACCCGCACATCACCTCAAAGTTCATAAGCTGCAGCCACACTGGTTGTTGTTTGAACAACTAGGCATAGTCCCATTTTAGGTCCTTTGCATTAACTTTTCCTTCTTCTGGAACACTCTCCCCCTGGGTATCCCCTCCTTTAAATCTTTGCTCAAATGTCATTCTCTCACTATTTTAGTATTGTACCATTCCTCACTTCTGATTATTACTGCACTATTTTTTCCTTTTTCAATATAGCTCATCCTTTATTACTATATGGGATAATTTATATATGTATTATGTTTATTGTCTGTTTCTCCCTGCCAGAATGCAAGCTCCAGGAGGACAAGGATCTTTGTTTATCAATCTATCCCAAGAGCCTAGAACTGAGCTTGGCACATAGTATTTGTGCCAAACATTTGTTGAGTGACTAAGTGAATTACTGAGACAAACATGAGATATAAAGGGGAAGATATAAAATCATCTAGTTAAAATATATACCCACATCTCTTGTTTCTCCCTACTAGATAAAATCCAAACTCGTTATCAAGATTCAACTAAAAAGTCATTCCTTCTAGAATTTGGACACTTATTGCTGCTGCAAGATTGAGCAAGGAACAAGTTTTCCTCCTTTGACGGGTCAGCAGAAGAGGTATTTGATTCTGGTCTGGCTGATTGCTGCTTGCACGTTTTCGGTTAAGCTAACATCAATGCACTTTAGAAGACTTTGGAAACAGCTGGAAGACAGCATTAAACCAGCTATAGAGGCATTTACAGGATTCCATGACAAGCATGGAGCCCTTGGAGAACAAAAATAGACCCACAGAGCAGAGGTCTTCAGTCTGGAGCAGGAATACTCCTGCACATCCTGGAAGACAGCCCAAGTGCACGTGCAGTTCTAAGGAAACGGCTTCCCACATTTCAACTTACATTTAACTCTTCCCTGAAATTGGTATGCTTGACAAGTCTGACTACACAATAGTCCTCCTTCCATTTTACAAAAGAAAAACATCTCTCACATCACAGTTCAGAGAGAAGGACATATCAAAATACTGGTTTCAAAGAAAACTTTTGAAAAAGTAACCAAGGCATTTTTGTCCATTGACAGATGAATGGGAAACAAAATATGGTACGTACGTACAATGAAATTATTCAGCCCTAAAAAGGAAGGCTGACACCTGCTCCAACATAGATAAACCTTGAGGACTTTATATTAAGTGAATAAGCCCATCACAAACGGACAAATACTGTATGACTCCACTTACATGAGGTACCCAGAGTGTCAAATTCAGAGACAGAAAACAGAAGGGCTCTTACCAGAAGCCGGAGAGAGCAGGGGGAATGGGGTGTTATGGTTTAGTGGGTAGAGTTTCTGTTTTTCAAGATGAAGAGTTCTGAGATGGATAGCGGTGATGGTTTCACACTGAACTGTACACTTAAAAATGGTTAGGATGGTTAAAAAGAAAAGTACCAGGCACGTTAAACTTAGGGGCTTCCTGTCAAATACGTATTTCTGTAAACCATTTGGCTTTAGATAGCGATACTTGAAAGCCTGTATTGAGATACTCTTGAATCACAACGCCAAAGCAGTGTGGATTATTTAAAATGCAAGTGCCATTTTTTGATGGGCTTTTGAGAACCAGTGGCTAAAACTCACCAATAGGAACTTCACAGTTTAAGATTGTGCGTGCTTTTACAAAGTCAAATAATGTGAAATATTTATTCCAATTACAGTCAATCCTCATCTCATTCCATCTGGTAAAATTTTTTTTTCTATTTCCCTTTAATAAAAAAAATGCTTTATTTAAACTTACACTGTAAAAGTTTCTCTGTCAACTTCAGTGTGCGAGAAGGTGTTACAGTTTCCCCCAAAATTTATAGGCGCTACGCCGGCAAATGCGTCTCGCTTTCAAAGCTCGCGAAGGTGTTATGCGCTGCCCTGGGTTCAGTTTTGCGCGGTTCCCAAGCCGCCGGCACCGCTCCACGCGAAGGAGAGAAAGCGGGCGACTACGTGAGCGCCGTGGGCCCGCCCTCCGCGGCTGGGGCGTGGCTCCCCGTGACCGCCTCGCCTGGGCCTCTTCTTCCGCACCGCGTTTGCTAAGTTCCCGCCAGATGTTGAAGTTTCATTTCCAATCGCCACTGCTGGCTCCTCCTCCCAAGGCCTTTTCCCGAAGCCGAGTCTTCGCCCTCTGGGGAGCCGAGAGCGCCAGCCATGGCCCCGCGGCGCGGAAAGGCGACGGGAGCAGCTTCGGGGGCGAAAGCCGCCGCCCCCAGGGTCTCGGCGCCGCGTGTGAAGGGCGCCCCGACCGAGCCTAGAGAGTCCCCGGCCGTCCCTGAGGCCGCCCGGCCCAGCGCGCGGAGGTGCGGCCCCACCAGGCCGTCGGGATCCCGGAGGGAGAAGAGCGGCCCGGACTCCCAGGAGAAGCGGCAGGTACGCACGCGGGCTGCCCGCGCCGAGGACCAGGCGGAGGGTCCGGCTGCTCGGACCGAAGGGGTGATGCCTCCCGCGGCCCCGGGACGGCCCCTTCCCAGGCCTGCATCTCGCCGCGAGGGCACCGCGCGCTCCGCTCGGGAGCGGAGACCCCAGCCCGGGCCCACGGAGGTCCCTGGCCCGCTGGTCCCAGTCCCCAGTCTCGGTCGCGGGAAGGAGGCGCCCGGCGCCTGGAAGCCCCGGGCGGTACTGGAGAAGTTGAGGCTGAGCCGCCTGGAAATCTCTGCGGCGGCGGCGGAGGTGAACAGGATCACGGACCACCTGCTGCGGAGACTGCAGAGCAATAAGTCCGAGTTCAAAGGCGTCGCGCTGCTGCGCACCGGGAGCTACTATGAGCGCGTGAAGGTGAGCTGCGCCGCGCGTCCGCTGCAGTTCCCGCGGCTCATACCCACCTCCTTACGCGTCCCTCACTTCCCTTCGGAAGTAACTCACACTCGTGTTCTTTTGTGGCCTGTGACATAGCTGTTTTGTTTTGGCTTCCCATCTAGATTGCAAGCTCCACTGTCACAGAACGTTTTGCACAACTTTAAACCCTTATACGGCTGCTCAATTTATTGCTGTGGACTCAGTGATATTTGTTTATCGCAGAAAGATGGTGTATGTATCGGTCTTTGAATCTTAAACTCTTTTAGCACTGAAGACCACTCATATAATTCCATCTAAAGCTTCTTGAAAGCCAAGTGAGCAGAACTTGCATCAGACTAATCTGCCTGGAGCATGATTCTTACTACATAAATGTCGATCAGTTCTGTTATGTGGAGGGTCCAAAGGGAAGAGAAAGTTATTGGTTAGAACTAGAGAACAAGAAGACACTTAGAGAACAGTCTCCCATCAGAACCACTCTCCTTTTTATTTATTTATTTATTTTTAAACTTTTTAATTTCGTTTTGGAGTATAGTTGATTAACAATGTTGTGTTAGTTTCAGGAGTACAGAAAAGTGATTCAGTTATACATATACATGTATCTGTTCTTTTTCAAATTCTTTTCCCATTTAGGTTGTTACATTATATTGAGCAGAGTTCCCTGTGCTATACAGTAGGTCCTTGTTGGTTATCCATTTTAAATATAGCAGTACCCCTCTCCTTTTGAAAATCAAGCGGATGGAAAGAAATTCAGTGAAATTTGTTTTATCTAAAACATGTATTGCTTTTAAAAAACTGATTATAAAAGGTATATACGTGTTCATTGTAGAGTTGACCCAGTGCCTGCCCTCAGTAGGTTCCCACAGCACAACAGTACCCCTGCTCCATACTTCTTTCCTCAGCCTCTCCCGTATTTGCCCCTGTTCCGTGTTGATGTCCCTGGAAAATTCAGAAAAGCATACAGAAGAACAGTATTATTCCTGTTTGTTTTATTCACCGTTATTTTGGTGTATTTTCTTCTGTTATGCATACACTTGAATTTCAAAGTTGGATTCCAAACTTTATAATTGGTAAGGGGATAGACAAAAGACACTTCTCATTAACTCTTTTACTTGGATTCATATTGACACATTTCCATTCATGTATTTTATTGTAATATTATCAAATTCTAGGTGAAAATCTGGAAGTTTTCTTGTAGAAATTCCCTGTGGGATTTCCAGTTCATAATGTTCTTTTTGTCCATCCCCAGCACCTCACCCCCGCCTCCGTCTAAGCCACCATCATCTTTCACCTGAATTTTGCCTTTCCAATCTCCTTATTTGCCTTCTTATAATATCTCCACAGAGGCCAGAGTAAATTTTTAAAAATACAAAGCTAAAACCTGGCTTCTCAATGAACATGATGGAATAAAATCTGAACTCCTTTCCAGGATCTACAGGTCCTCGCAGAATCTGGGCCCCGGCCTCCTCTTCAACTTCATTTCATGTCACTCTTCCCCTTGTCCACATGGACTGATTTTTGTTCCTTGAGCTAAAATTTTAAAAGACTTGACAATTCCAAGTTTGGAGAAGATGTGGAGCAACTGAAACTCCCTTGCATTGATGCTGGGAGGATAAATTGGTACCTACCTCTTTTGAAAACTGACATTTTTTTTTAAAGTTAAAGATTCGCCTGTCTTGTGGTCCAACAGTCCCACTCCTGGGTACATGTACAATAGAAACGAGTGCTCATGGCCACCCAAAGGCATATGTAAGAATGCTCAGAACAACTTCATAATAGTTAAACTCAGAACTATTTGTAGTAGTTAAAAACTGGAAACAACCCAAATACTCAACAACAGAATAAGTAAATCGATTTTGGTATATTCCATTAATTCAGTGGAATACTACACAGAATGAAAAAGAACAAACTACCACTATAGACATAACGATATAGGTGAATCTCACAAACAGTGTTAAATGAAAGAAATCAGGTATAAAGGGTACGTACTGTATGATTCAGTTTATATGATGTTCCCAAACAGGTAAGCCTAACCTATGGTATAAGAAGTCGGAGTTCTGGCCGCTCTTGGTGGAGGGCTTCTGATCAGGAGTGGGAATGCTGCTGGGGATGGGAATAGGGCAATTTAGAGTGCCCTCAAGGCTCACTGTCCTTACTGGGATTCAACCATTTTTCTTGAATAAATCCTCCTTGGATTGTTGCAAGCCTTTGGTTAATTTACAGAGACCTGAAAAAGTTGAATTTGACCTTTTCTGCCCGTGTTCTTGTTACTTTTATGGAAAAGTGGATTTTCAGAGGCTCTTACTTCATTCCCACTGATGGCACTTCACGTGTTTGTTTCACCCCCATAGTACGTCCTAGTCAGCTTGGGCTGCCATAATAAAATATCATAGACTGAGTGGCTTAAACAACAGACATTTATTTTCTCATGGTTCTGGAGGCTGGAAGTCCATGATCAGGGTGCCAGAATGGTTAGGTTCTGGTGAGGGCTGTCGTCCCGGTTCGCAGATAGCCACCTTCTCCCTGTGTCCTCGCTGTGTTTCTCAGAGCACATGTGCAGAGACACAGCAACCGATCTCACTTCATCTAAGTCCACCAGTCCTATCAACTAGGACCCTACCCTCCTGATCTCATTTAACCTTCATTATTTCCTAAAAGCCCTGTCTCCAAGTACAGTTACATTGGGGGTTAGGGCTTCAATATATGAATTTTGAGAGGACACGGTTCACTGCACAACATGGTACATCTCAGTTTGGACTAGCCACGTTCACATGGTCAAAAGACATAGGGCAGGGCTTCCCCGGTGGCACAGTGGTTAAGAGTCCACCTGCCAATGCAGGGGACACGGGTTCGAGCCCTGGTCCGGGAAGATCTCACATGCTGCGGAGCAACTAAACCCGCGCGCCACAACTACTGAGCCTGCGCTCTAGAGCCCGAGAGCCACAACTACTGAAGCCCGCGTGCCTAGAGCCCGTGCTCCACAACAAGAGAAGCCACCACAATGAGAAGCCCGCGTACCACAACGAAGAGTAGCCCCCGCTCACCGCAACTACCAGATGCCGTGTTGAATAGTACAGTCCAATAGCTGTACTTGAAGCATACTCCTAATGAGTAAAATACTTGTGCATTTTTAATATAGGAAAATAATCATTTATTATAATTGCTGTAACTATTATTGTGGTGATGAAGAAGATTCTTTGAAGTTCTTATTTATTTATTTATTTTTGGCCACGCTGCACGGCTTGTGGGATCTTAGCTCCCTGACCAGGGATGGAACCTGTGCCCTTGGCAGTGAAAGCGCGCAGTCCTAACCACTGGACCGCCAGGGAATTCCCTGAAGCTCTTAAAATGCTGTGGTTCAAAGACATTAATGTAGTTAGTGTATGACTTGGAGCTCATACTCATTTGGCTGACTGTTAGCTCTAAGGAGAGGGCCCTTGCTCAACTAGTCAGGAGGTAACTACACATATTTTTGAGACCAGTGACAGGGGTCTGGCTCAGTGTGTAGCTCATAACTTAAAAGGTAGCACCTTAAATTTCTTTAATTTTATGAAGCTTTAATCTCAGGAAAAAACTGGTACAGATTTTTAAAGCTTGCGTATTACTTTTAATTGTTTTTAAGAAAATGAGTATAGAACCTACAAACTGAAGCCAATACTCTTCACCTAGTTCTCCCAGTCTCACTCCCAGAGGGTATAAATATTAGAAATCTTGCTTTTCATAGTAGGATTTTAAGTGGAAATTTTAAGAAAAAACATTGTAGTTGGTTGGAAAATATTCACAAGCAAACACATCAGTGCTATTTTTACTGTTTCTTAGATTTCTGCTCCTAATGAATTTGACGTTATGTTCAAACTGGAGGTCCCCCGAATTCAGCTAGAAGAATATCGCAACAGTGCTGCTCATTACTTTGTGAAGTTCAAAAGAAATCCCAGAGGAGATCCTCTGGGTCAGTTTTTAGAAGGGGAAATATTATCAGCTTCTAAGATGCTGTCCACGTTTAGGAAAATCATTAAGGAAGAAATTAAAAATATTGAAGGTAAGATCTTTGACTTTTGATTCTTAAAGATCCAATCATATCTACGAATTGCCTCTCCTGATCTTTCTTGATCTCCGTGCAGCAGACTGTTGTCTACTACCTCCTAGAAACAACTCTTTGCTCTTGATTTTAGTCTGCTATATTTTCTTGGTATTCTTCCTAAATGTTGATTGACTCTATTTTGTTTGTTTTCTGTTTTTTTTTTTTTTGTGGCCGCACCATGCAGCTGTGTGGGATCTTAGTTCCCTGACTAGGGATTGAACCTGGGCCCTCGGCAGTGAAACTGTGGAGTCCTAACCACTGGACCACTGGGGAATTTCTGACTGGCTCTATTTTGGCCTCCACTGAATATTCGCTGAAATGCTGCCTGCGCCGCGTGGTATATGTGGTTGAATAAAATTGGTGGGATGCTGCTCTGAAATTTGTAAACACAAGTTGCAATGCATGCTTGGAAGGGAGTGAACTGGGAGAAGTTGTAGCAGTTGGGGTAGAGTGGGTGGTGGAGTAAGGCCCTGAGGCAGAAAAGAGCTTGATAAGCTCTAGAAGCAAAAAGGTCCACGTGGACAAGGGGAAGAGTGACATGAAACGAAGCAGAAGAGGAGGCCGGGGCCAGATTCTAGGAGGACTTGTAGATCCTGGAAAGGAGTTTAGATTTTACACCATGTTCATTGAGAAGCCAGGTTTTAATTAGAGGGTAATGACTGGCTTTCTGTTTTAAAAAATTTGCTCTGACTTTTTTGGAGAAGATATTTTCAGAAGGCAATTGAGAGTTTGGATATGTTAAGTTACAGATTCCTATGATACGTTGAAATGAATGTGTCAAGTATGTAGTTGGATATGGGTTTGGAGCTCAGAGGGTATGTTTGGGCTGCAGGTAAACATATAACTGGCGTTGACAATGGATGAAAGCACCTAGGTGAAGAGTGTAGATTCATTTTTCATTAATATGATCAATGGTCATTGGTCATCTGATGTGCTAAGTGTTGTAGGTGTTTGGGATCTATTAATGAACAAATAGATGAAGACCCTCACCCTTCTGTACCTTATAACCATGTAAGGCATACACGCCTTTAGTAGCAAATGGAAAACGTAATTACCTTGTATAGTAGGAAGTAGTAAGTCCTACGGTGAAAAAGTGTAGCGAAGTGAGAGGGTTCAGGAATGCTGGGGGTGGCACAGGGGAGAAATTGCAGTGTTGAGTAGAGTGGTAAGAAGAGGATCCCATTGGAGGTTGGGGAGAAGAGAGGGAGCAAAATGCGACTGAGTATTCTGCAGGAGTGGTCAGTGCTGACAATGCTGCTGACATCCAGAAAGCCACTGGAGTTTGGTCTTCGGTTTGTTTTCTGGGGGTGTTGGTAACTTTGACGTGGCAGTGTCAGGGGAGTCCTGAGCGCACAAGAGAGTAGGGCAGCAGGTGTGGCAACTCTCTGGAAAGTGCTGGGTGTGAAGGAAGTAGAAAGAGGGGTAAGTATGGGGGCGCAGCAGATGCAGGGTCAAGGGAGACGTGTCCTGCAGAGTGAGAGACCCTGGATCCCTTTGTATGAAGACAGGCATGCTCCAGTAGGGAGGCGGAGGCCACTGATGCGGGAGAGGGAGTGACTGAAGGAGCAAGGTGAGAAGGAAGGGACCCAGAGACCATATGCACGGTGGCCTCTGAAAGGTGGACAGACACTTCCTAGGTGGTAGTAGGATGAAAAGAGAAGATGATGGGTAAGAGGTCGGTGGGTTGGTGGATGTAGTGACAAGAGAATGATGCTCTAGGATTTTCTCCTTCGTGCTCTGTCTTCTCTCCCCTTGTTGTGCCTTCCAGAAGTCTTACCTGGGAGTGGCCTTTACTGCTTGTGCACCCCACATCCCTGAACCAGGGTCTCTCATCCAGACGTCCTTCCCGAGTTTCTGGCCAGCTGCTCAGTGGCCATCTCCTGTTGGGTCTCCCTCAGGCACCTAGAGCTCAGTGTATCTGAAATGAAGTTCATCTCAGCCCAGTCTTTCTTCTTCCCGCCCAACTCTGTTGAAGAGTAGACTCAACATCAACCATTTCCCAGGCCAGAATCGTGGGATGGCCTCCCAGACTCCTGCCTTCTTCCTTACCTCACGGATTCAGTTTATCCACCAGTTCTATTAGTTTGAATCTCTTTAATTGCTTTCTCTTCTGCGACCTGGGTCTTTTTTTTTTTTAATAAAAATTGTACATATCAAGGTGTACAACGTGATGTTTTGATATGCATAGTGAAATGACTACCACAGTCAAGCTAATTAACATATCTTCTCACATAGTTACCTTTTTGTGTGTGAGGTGAGAGTACCTGAAATCTACTCTCTTAGCACATTTCCTGTATGCAGTACAGTCATATTAACAGTCATCATACTGTACGTTAGGTCTCTAGACTTACTCACCCTACATAACTGCAACTCTGTACTTTTTTTTTTTTTTTTGCGGTACGCGGGCCTCTCCCGTTGCAGAGCACAGGCTCCGGACGTGCAGGCCCAGCGGCCATGGCTCACAGGCCCAGCCGCTCCGCGGCATGTGGGATCTTCACGGACCGGGGCACAAACCTGCGTCCCCTGCATCGGCAGGCGGACTCTCAACCACTGCGCCACCAGGGAAGCCCTAACTCTGTACTCTTTGATGAACATCTTCCCACTTCTCCCACCTCCCCGCCCCTGGTAACCTCCATTCTACAGTCTGCTTCTATACATTTGACTTTCTTAGCTTCTCCATATAAATGCACTTTGCTTAGCACAATGACCTCCAGGTTCATCCATATTGTCACAAATAGCAGGATTTCCTTCCTTGTTAAGGCTGAATAATATTCCATTTTCTGTATATGCCACAACCTCTACCCATTCATTCATCAGAGGACACCTAGGTTGTCTCAGCATCTTGGCTGTTGTGAATAACGCTGCAGTGAACAGTGCTTGCTCCCTGTGTCCTGATGCTCACTGCCTCTCTGTATGACATGCCTCCAGCCTCTGGGCTGGGCTGTTGCTGTTTTGTTTTTTTCAGTTTGGCTGTGCCACACAGCTTGCAGGTTCTTAGTTCCCCGACGAGGGCTTGAACCTGCGCCCTCAGCAGCAAAAGCGTGGAATCCTAACCACTGGACCGCCAGGGAATTCCCGCTGAGGTCTTCTGAATCACCTCTCTCCTCCCTGCTGCTCATCTGGCCTCTTATGCAGGCTTCCCTCCAAACCACCATACACAAATTTAAATGAAAATTTAATCACAGCACTCCCAAACCCCAAAGTCTTCGGGGGCTACTCGTTTTATATACCAGACAGAATCTTGATAGTACTCACACCCCATAATGGGTATCAAAAAATACTGGCTAAATGAGTAAAACACTGCCTTGTGGGGTCATTTTCTTCTTTAGAACTAATTTTCATCTTACACTTAGTACTATGGATCTCCAATTATAGCTATGTTATTTTCCCTGTGTTTTTAGAGAAAACTGGATTGATAAACCCTTTCTTCTTTATTAATATGTTTAAACAGATACAGATGTCATGGTGGAGAGGAAGAGAAGAGGGAGCCCTGCAGTAACACTTCTGGTTAGAAAACCTAAAGAAATATCTGTCGATATAATCCTGGCTTTGGAATCTAAAAGCAGCTGGCCTGCTAGCACCCAGGGAGGCCTGCCCATCAGTAACTGGCTTGGAGCAAAAGTTAAGAACAGTTTAAGACGACAGCCATTTTACCTCGTACCCAAGCACGCAAAGGAAGGAAGTGGTTTTCAAGGTATCTTGACTATGAAGGTTAACTTAAAGGACGTCCATATAAAAGAGTCGTTAATGTTACATACTAGGGCAGTGAAAAGTCAACTAGTGTTATTGGCATTTCAAGAGCCCTTAGGCTAAATAGGCTACAAGATGGGAGTTTGGTGAGAGATGGAATTGAAAAGGGCATAATTGTAATAGCAATATCAAAGACTCAGCTTTAAAGTGTCTGCTAGCCCATGTTTGAATGTTGTTTTTGTTTGTTTGTTTTTAATAAAGAAAAGCAAGTACTGGCCTTGCAGTCAGACTGCCCTGGATCTGAATCCTGAGGCTTCTTCCCTTACTAGCTGTGTGATCTGGGGCTAGTTATCAAGCCCTGCTAAACCTGTTTGCTCATCTGTATATGTTTTTATTACACTAAAAAATATACAAACATTAATATACAAATTCCTTCAAACTTGTAATCATCCGTAGTTTACTTTATCTAACATAGGAGATTGAATGTCAACTAAGTACAAGTATCGTTATATGTAAAATAAACCTAGAAGGTATGTCTTTGCATTGAAGATCATTTTCAGAATGATACTTTATGAGCATGGCAGGGACTGTATATACATTTCATCATATTTCTCAATACCTCATGTCACAGCATATATGCAATAAGTGCTAAAATAGAAAAAAAAATCAATAAAACTACAGTATTCCCAGATATCTAAACTATCTGCCCAGCATTTTAAATTTATTTAAATATTTAAAAAGTTATTCATCAATTTCAATTCTGACATTCCAATCAATGAACGTGCAAAGCTTTATTTAAAAAAAAATAATTCATACACTGTTGGTGGAAGTGTAATATGGTACAATCCCTTGGAGAAAAGGTCTGGCAGTTTCTTAAAAGGTTAAACATATATCTTCCCTAATCCAGCATTAAGTCCATAACATATTTATATAAGAATATATGTGATAGCCAAGATCTGGAAATAGCCCAGAAGTCCATCAAAAGATAATGGATAAACAAACTGTAGTATATTCGTAAAATGGAATACTACTCAACAACAAAACGCAATGAACCACTGATAAGAGGATGGATGAATATTAAAAACATTCACATTTATATAAGAATATATATAATAGCCAAGATCTGGAAATAGCCCAGAAGTCCATCAAAAGATAATGGATAAACAAACTGTAGTATATTCGTAAAATGGAATACTACTCAACAACAAAAAGCAATGAACCACTGATAAGAGGATGGATGAATATTAAAAACATTCACATTTATATAAGAATATATATAATAGCCAAAATCTGGAAATAGCCCAGAAGTCCATCAAAAGATAATGGATAAACAAACTGTAGTATATTCGTAAAATGGAATACTACTCAACAACAAAACGCAATGAACCACTGATAAGAGGATGGATGAATACTAAAAACATTAAGACACGTGAAAGAAAACAGAAACAAAGGGTCCATACTGTATGATCTCAATTATATTAAGTTCTAGAACAGGCAAAATTTATCTATGGTTTTTTTAAAAATTAGAGCAGAGGTTGCCTGAGGTGCTGGAGATTGATTAGGAAGGGACAGGAGAGAACTTTCTGGGGTGATGATAACTTTTTGATGGGGGTTGAAAAAGATCCCACATGCCGCAACTAAAAATCCTGCTTGCCTCAAGGAAAATCCCGCACGTGGCGACAAAGAACACATGTGTGGCAGCAAAGCACCCACATGCCGCACCTAAGACCCAACACAACCAAATAAATAAAGAAAACAAAAAACAAATGACACAGGTGCAGTCATTTGTCAAAACTCATCAAATGCTACATTTAAGATGTGTGCGTTTCACTGTGCAAATCTTACCTAAAAAATCACACACGCAAATAAATATTGAACTCCAGTTCATAATATTCATGCTGAAGTGTTTATGGGTAAAGTATTCTAATTAGTTCCACAACTTGTTTTATTTTATTTATTAAATTTTTTAAACAAATATTTATTTATTTATTTGGCTGCATCAGGTCTTCACAGAATCTTTGTTGTGGCATGCAGGATCTTTGGTTGCGGTGTGTGGGCTCCAGAGCACATGGGCTCAGTAGTTTTGGTGCGTGGGCTTAGTTGCCTGGCAGCATGTGGGATCTTAATTCCCCGACCAGGGATCGAACCCACATCCGCTGCACTGGAAGGTGGATTCTTAACCACTGGACCATCAGGGAAGTCCCCATCCACAACTTGTTTTAAAATAACAGTTTTCTTTAAAAAAAAGAATTATGGATGGATAGATGGATAAATATGTGATAAAGCAAATATAAAAAAAAAAAAAATAAAAAAATAAAAAATAAAAAAAAAAATAAATAAAAAAATAAAAAAAAAAAAAAAAAGCAAATATAGCAAAACATTAATTGTAGAATGTAGGTGGTAGGCATATGAATGTTTACTATAAAATTCTTTCAACTTTTTCTGTATGTATATATATATGTATATATATATATATATATACATATATATATATATTTTTTTTTTTTGCGGTACGCGGGTCTCTCACTGTCGTGGCCTCTCCCGTTGCGGAGCACAGGCTCCGGACGCACAGGCTCAGCGGCCATGGCTCACAGGCCCAGCTGCTCCGTGGCATGTGGGATCCTCCCGGACCAGGGCACGAACCCGTGTCCCCTGCATCGGCAGGCAGACTCTCAACCACTGCGCCACCAGGGAAGCCCTTCTGTATATTTTTGAAGGATTTCAAAATATTAAGTTTAAACCCACTTGAAAAAATTCCTCCAGGTGGTTAAGCTACCCAACTTAGTATTGCTTAAATTCATTGTTTTCATTATTGTTTCTAATTTTAGGTATTGGAATTAAATTTTAATTTAGCTTTGTTTCATAACTGTATAAAGCATTCACATGGTTCCAAAGTCAAAGCTACAGAAAAAAGTATTCTTAGGGAAACATAGCTTCCCTTTATATTCCCTCTACACTCTTCTCTCCTTCCCTGATTGGAAACCCTATAATTGTTTTCAGTTCACCTTTCATTTTTAAAAAGTACAAATAAATACATATATATATATATTCATATGCAACACCCCCTCTTTAAGATAAAATGTACACTTTTCTATTTTCACTTAATAAGATATCTAGGTTATCGCTCCATAGCTCTGTGTAGAGATAGCACTGGTTCCTTTTTTAAAAAAATTTTTACACTGTTTTTAAAGGTTACTTTCCATTTACAGTTACTACAAAATATTAGCTGTACTTCCCGTGTTGTACACTACACCCTTGTAGCCTATCTTATATCCAGTAGTTTGTACCTGCCCCTCCCCCCTGCACTGATTACCACTCATTTGTTCTCTGTATCTGTGAGTCGTCTTCTTTTTTGTTATCTTCACTAGTTTTATTTTTTAGATTCTACATGTAAATTACATCATACAGTATTAGTCTTTCTCTGACTTATTTCACTTAGCATAATGCCCTCCAAGTCCATCCATGTTGCTGCAAATGGCAAAAATTCGTTCTTTTTTTGGCTGAGTAGTATTCCACTGTATATATATACCACATCTTCTTTATCCATTCATCTGTTGATGGACACTTAGGTTGCTTCTTCTGTATCTTGGCTATTGTGAATAATGCTGCTGTGAACATTGAGGTGCATGTATCTTTTCGAATTAGTGTTTTTGTTTTTTTTTGAGCACCCATTCCTTTTTACAGTCTGTTTTTCCAGCTGGTCAAGGAATAATAAGTCCATATCTAATTTTGCTGGTATTGCCAAAATCACCTCCATACAGAATTCACCAATTTGCATTCCCACAGAAGTGTATGAGAGTACCCATTTCACCCTCAGCTTTAACAACAGAACTCATTAAACCCTTTGGAATTTTTGCCAATAATCCAAAAAGAGAGAAATGATATTTCAACATAGTTGTTTAAAATAAACTTTTAATTTTAGAATAGTTTAAGATTTGCAGAAAAAGTACAAAGATGATATAGAGAGTTCCTATATACCGCATACCTATTTCCCATTATTAGCATCTTACATTAATATGACACATTTGTCATAATTAATGAACCAATATTGATGTAGTCTTGTTAATTAAAGTCCATACTTTACTCAGATTTCCTTGGTTTTTACCTAATGTCCTTTTTCTGTTCCAAGATCCCATCTAGGACGCCACATTGCATTTAGTTGTCACGTCTCCTTAGCCTCCTCTTGACTGTGACAGTTTCTCCGTCTTGCCTTGTACTTGATGACCTTGACAGTTTTGAGGAGTACCAGTCAGATATTTTGTGGAACGTCCCTCGTTTGGCATGTGTCTCATGCTTTTCTTGTGGGTTAGACTGGAGTTCTGAGTTTGGTGGAGGAGGACCGCAGAGTTGAAATGCCATTCTCATCATATTACATCAAGGGTACATCACGAGTATGACTTAGCACTGCTGAGGGAGTGTTTGCCAGGGTTCTCCACTGTTAAGATCCTCTCTTTCCCCCTTTTCACACTGTGTTATTTGGAAGGAAGTCACTGTGCACAGCTCACACTTAAGCTCACCTCTTTATTTTTTTTAAATTATTTATTTATTTTTATTCGTTTGTGCCGGGTCTTAGTTGTGGCTCGCGTGCTCCTTAGTTGCGGTATGTGAACTCTTAGTTGCGGCATGCATATGGGATCTAGTTCCCTGAGCAGGGATCAAACCCAGGCCCCCTGCATTGGGAGCGTGGAGTCTTAACCACTGTACCACCAGGGAAGTCCCTAAGCTCACCTCTTTAAGAGCAGAGTATTTACACAAATTATTTGATATTCTGCATGGGAGATTTATCTCTTCTCTCCCATTTATTTATTTACTAAAATCATATCAGTATGGACTCATGGATATTTGTCTCGTATTTGGGGCTATAATTCAATACTGCTTTCATTTTGTTGCTTAAATTGTTCCAGCTTTGGCCTTGAGGAGCTCTTTCATTTGTCTCCTGTGTCCTTTTGACAAACGTCTCATAATTGTGGGTTTTGTTTTGTTTTCAGCACTAACTCACTTTCTGGTACTACAAGATGCTCCAGGCTCATCTTGGGTATTTCTTGCCTCAGTCCTAGAATCAGCCATTTCTCCAAGGAACCCTGTATCCTTTTATTGGAGAGTGTACTAGAACCATGACCTGGGTGCTGTGTGTGCTCTGCTACTGGGGTGTCATCCCTCTCAGCTGGGGTAGCAAGGAAATATATGTATGATTACTAACCCCAGCATATGCACAGCTCTATAGGTATTTCCATGTGTCACCACCTGTATCTGTTTTAAGTGGTACATGAGTTCACACTGATGTCTCTAACTTAATCCATTACCACGTGGACCATTCTGCCTTCTCTCCTTGCTCTCTGTAACCTCTCATTCCAACAGTGAGAAACCTGGCTCCCACCATCTGCCACCCACCTACTCCATTGTTCCTTGTTCAGTTCCAGTCCACATGTATGGATGGTTCGGAATTGTAAATCCATTCCCCTGTGTGCACGGTGCATGTGTACAGTTCCTTTTGCCTTCAGTCTTACAGACCCCATTTCCAAAGTAACTTAGGTCAACACCTTTTGCCCCCATGCCCTTCAAGGAGTTTGTGTCACACATTCGTAATACAGTTAGAGTCCCTTTTCACAGTCTGCATTACTTCTTGAGATCCCTTGACCTTCCAAGTGACTTAACAGTTTGTGTATGTTAAGGTTCACTCTCTGTGCCATGAAGTTCTGTTGGTTTTGACAAATGCATTGCATCGTGTATCTACCATTACATGATATCAATAGTTTCACTTCCCTAAAAAGTCCCTGTGCTTCACTTATTCAACCCTCTGCAGCCCAAACCTCTGGCAACCGCTGACCTGTTTACCATCTCTATAGTTTGCCTTTTTCAGAATGGCATAAATGGATGTTGTAAATGGATTTATACAGCAGCTATGAGCACACGTTATCTCTGTGCCACCTTCTCCATATATTTATTGTCTGTATATATTGTGTAGGCTTTAGTATACTCTTTATTCTGTACCCCCAAAATCTTTGTCTGTCCTTGAGCTATACCATATTGTCATACATAATGTGACTTTATAAGTCTTGATATCTGCTCTCCGACTTTGTCCTTCTTAAAGAGTGTTTTAGATATTCTTGACCCTTTTATTTTCATAAAAATGCTGGTATTATCTTGTCAAGGTCTACAGAAACTTTTTTTTTTTGAGTTTTGATTGTGAGTGCATTGACTCTATAGATGAATTTGGGGAGACTTGATATATTTACAATAACGAGTCTTCTAATTCATGTGCAGGTGCACATCTCCATTTATTTAGATATCCTCTAATACTTTTTAGTGAAGTTTTTTTTTTTTTTTTTTTGCGGTACACGGGCCTCTCACTGTTGTGGCCTCTCCCATTGCGGAGCACAGGCTCCGGACGCGCAGGCTCAGTGGCCATGGCTCACGGGCCCAGCCGCTCCACGGCATGTGGGATCCTCCTGGACCGGGGCACGAACCCGCGTCCCCTGCATCAGCAGGCGGACTCTCAACCACTGCACCACCAGGGAAGCCCATCAGTGAAGTTTTTGAATTTTCTCCACAGAAAGTTTATATGTCTTTTGTTAGATTTACTCATAGGGAATTGTAACTTTTTATTATGAAAAATTTTAAACCAATAGAAAAGTAGACTGAAGAATATGTTGAACTCACGCATACCTGTCACCCAGCTTCTTTTGTATTTCCTACATATACAGTTATATCATCTATCAGTAATGATAGCTTTGTTTCTCTCTTTCCAGGGATATAACCCTATTTTTCCTTCTCTTACTGTGCTTGCTAGGTTAGCCAATGCATGTTGAACAGAAATGGGGATAGCACACAGCCTGCCTTCCTGATTTCAAAGAAAAAACTTCAACTTTTTACATTAGATTATCATGTTACTGTGGGTTTCTTTTTATAATCTACCTGTTATTAGATCAAGTTTCCATCCACATTTAACTTACTCAGAGGTGTTTTCTTTTAATGATGAATGAATGTTAAATTTTATTAGCTGTACTTTCTGCTGCTGTTGAGTTGATCATATGTTTTTCCCCTGTTCTGTTAATGTGACAGATTATATTGATTGATTTTTAAAATTATAAACCAATTTCTGATTAAAACCAGATAGTGATAGGATGGTCAGAGCTTAAAAGAGCTATCCATGGTTAAAACTTGGGGAGAAGGGGGAGATCATTCTGTTCTTACATAAACTCCCAAAAAATAGAAAAAAAGGAAATGTTCCCTGGTTCATTTTACATGAATACCCAAACTTGCAAGCATGATATAAAAGGATAAACAAAAAACTTCAATCAATTCAAATTATTATTGAAACAAAACGTCAACAGACTGTATTTAGCAATATATAAAAGGTAATACATCTTACCATGGCTAAATGTATTAAGCTCTGAGTTCTCCCCCCAATTTTTTTTCTATCTTGGCACATTGTTTGCTTGTTCAAATCACTTGTTTTAATATGTAATCACATTATTTATCTGTTCACTTCTTTTGGTCTATCTCCCCCTAGAAATTTTTCAGGATGATATTTTAATGAAGGAAATCGTTTAAATATTGTGTTGTTTATATTGTTTGTTTTTGGTAAAGTGCTTTTCTATTTTTCTTTTGGAAATTAAGAAGAAACATGGCGTCTGTCCTTCTCTCACATTGAAAAGGAAATTTTGAAAAATCACGGACAATCTAAAACATGCTGTGAAACTGATGGAGTGAAATGTTGCAGGTAACCTCCTTATTTTGTGAAATGACAGATTATCAATAGAATGCTTAGTTCTTTGTTGACTCCATAGTTTAAACCTGAAGATGATCCTTGGTGGGTTGAGTCCTGGGGGCAGTGCATGGCTGGATTGACCTGGAGTATTAGAGTGTAAGAATGAAACCAAGGAAGCCAGGTCCAAGGGACTAAGGAAAGAGTGTTGTTAGAAGGCAATGGTGGGACTTCCCTGGTGGTCCAGTGGTTAAGACTCTAAGCTCCCAACACAGGGGGCCCGGGTTTGACCCCTGGTCAGGAAACTAGATCCCGCATGCCACAACTAAGAGCCTGCATGCCACAACTAAAAGATCCTGCACGCGGCAACGAATATCCTGCATGCGTGCCACAACTAAGACCCAGCACAGCCAAACAAATAAATAATAAAAATTAAAATTAAAATTAAAAAAAAAGTAGGCAATGCTGGGGAGCATAGTCCTGAGCCTGGATTATATGGATGTGGATGTATGAAAGTAGGACAGAGCGAAGGGTGTGAACACTAGTCATGACTAGCCGTGACAATTGGATTTGTCTTAGTGTTCTGGTTGCTTCAAGGTAATGAATATTAGTGTTGCATAATGGGAGGAGACCAGAGGACCACTCTTATTGGATGCTGGTGCTTGCTTTGAGGTGGTTTGGCTGTGTTGAAGGCCAGGGACTGACCAGGTAAATTTGAAACAACACTGAGAGATGGGTAATTATTTTTCTTGGTAGCATAGACACCATAAAGAACTGAGCTTGAAAAGGAATCATTCATTTGAGTTTCTAAAGTTGTCTGGAATAAGGATCACAAAAGTTAAAAGGTTAAAACAAGAATGCCCAATGTGCAGGCACAGGAAGTTCTTTAAGGCTTCATATGCAGGCTTTGAAGCAAGCATTAAGAAAAATATATTGTTGATTAGGCTTAGTAATTTTATAACATTAAATTTTGTCAACTGCTAAATAACTGGATGATTAATGTAAACCAAAGTAAGACAAAATCATTTTATAAAAATTAAAACAAGATTTTTCTAGGTACTAAATAACTGGATGAATAATATAAATATCTGCCGGTTTCATGTAGTTGAATTAATCCTGATAGAATAAAATATTTAAGCCAGGAATGGGGAAGAGGAAAGGATAAAATAGGTTCTTGAAACTTTAAAGCATGTATTTGAAAAAATAATTAGGTTTTAGAATGACTCTCTAATTATATTATTTATATATATTGGGTTGGCCAAAATGTTCGTTCAGTTTTTTCCGTAAGATGGCTCTAGTAGCACTTAGTTGTCTTTAACTTCATTCAAAACAATTTTGTTAGATTGTATGTTACAGCTGTCATATCAGCGTGCATTTAAAAAAAGACATCAAAATTTGGTGAATTTTTGTGTAGCTATTTTAATATTGAAGATAGAAGAAAAAAAGCAACATTTTTGGCATATTATACTTTACTATTTCAAGAAAGGTAAAAACGCCACTGAAACTCAAAAAAAGATTTGTGCAGTGTATGGAAAAGGTGCTGTGACTGATCGAACATGTCAAAAGTGGTTTGCAAAGTTTCATGCTGGAGATTTCTTGCTGGATGATGCTCCACGGTCAGGTTGACCAGCTGAAGTTGATAGTGATCAAATCGAGACATTAATTGAGAACAATCAATGTTATGCCACACGGGAGATCACTGACATACTCAAAATATCCAAATCAAGCATTGAAAATCATTTGCACCAGCTTGGTTATGTTCACTGCTTTGGTGTTTAACTTATGGGTTCCACATAAGTGAAGTGAAAAAACCTTCTTGACCATATTTCCGCATGCGATTCTCTACTGAAATGTAACGAAAACGTTCCCTTTTTAAAACAAATTTGTGATGGGTGATGAAAAGTGGATACTGTACAATAATGTGGAATGGAAGAGAACAGGAGGCAAGCAAAGTGAACCACCACCAACCACACCAAAGGCTGGTCTTCATCCAAAGAAGGTGATGTTGTGTATATGGTGGGATTGGAACAGAGTCCCCTATTATGAGCTCCTTCCGGAAAACCAAACAATTCCAACAGTACTGCTCCCAATTAGACCAACTGAAAGCAGCACTGACAAAAAGCGTCCAGAATCAGTCAACAGAAAACGCATAATCTTCCATCAGGATAACGCAAGACCACATGTCTCTTTGATGACCAGGCAAAAACTGTTACAGCTTGGCTGGGAAGTTCTGATTCATCTGAAGCGTCCAGAATTAGTCAACAGAAAATGCATAATCTTCCATCAGGATGATGCAAGACCTCATATTTCTTTGATGACCAGGCGAAAACTGTGTACAGCTTGGCTGGGAAGTTCTGATTCATCCGCCGTATTCAGCAGACATTGCACCTGAGGATTTCCATTTATTTCGGTCTTTACAAAATTCTCTTAATGGAAAAAATTTCGATTCCCTGGAAGACTGTAACGTTCTGGGACCTGGAACAGTTCTTTGCTCAAAAAGATAAAAAGTTTTGGGAAGATGGAATTACGAAGTTGCCTGAAAAACGGCAGAAGGTAGTGGAGCAAAACAATATGTTGTTCAATAAAGTTCTTGGTGAAAATGAAAAATGTGTCTTTTATTTTTATTTAAAAACCAAAGGAACTTTTTGGCCAACCCAATATCTTTATTGTTGTTTGTATCTATATGTATTATAATATCTGTATTGTTTACTATATCTATATGTTTTTCCTGTAAGATACCTAAGGTTCTTTGTGGAATGAAACAGGTTGTAAAGAAGTAAAAATAAATGGTTTTCTTTTTTATTCAACAGGAAAGAGTGTTTAAAACTAATGAAATATCTTTTAGAACAACTGAAAAAAAAGTTTGGAAACCGAAAGGAACTGGATAAGTTCTGTTCTTATCATGTGAAAACTGCCTTCTTTCACGTCTGTACCCAGGACCCAGATGACAGTCAGTGGCAGTCCAAGGATTTGGAGCTCTGCTTTGATAACTGTGTGACATACTTTCTTCAGTGCCTCCAGACAGAACAACTTGAGCATTATTTCATTCCTGAAGTCAATCTCTTCTCTCGAGACCATATTGACAAGCTAAGTAAAGAATTTCTGTCAAAGCAAATTGAATATGAAAGAAACAATGGATTTCCAGTTTTTGGTGAATTTTGAAATTATATTTTTAAAAAGAATCAAGAATTAGAATGACTTTATAATCATTGAAATGTGTCACAGCAATGATTGACTAAAATGAATGTAAATGATTATTCAGCTCTCAGTTTCTCTTCATAAACTCTAATCAATAAAAAAAGGATGGATTATCCTAGGAAACAGATTATTCAAGGAATAAGAAGCAAAGGAGTATTTAAAATATAAAAGCTTTACCAGAGTGGCATGAAAAGGACAAAATACATATCACCTCAATTAAATTCATCAAGCACTGACTGAACACCACTTCTTACCTAGCACAGATGTGTGAAGGAGGCAAGGTCATTGCCTCCACGAACTGGTAGGTTTCGTTTAACATACAAATATGTTTGGAAGCCATGTCCTGTCCTATGTGTTAGGATAGGTAAGAAGGAAATGAAAAAATAGGTTCTGTGTGTCCCGGGAAGTTCTTAATCTTTCATAGAAAAATATAGGATACTTTTCTACACATGGCTAAATATAAAACATAACTTACTTTCTTTTAAGTAATACTTTTATATGTATTTCTGAAAAGGCAATACACACATGGTACAAAACTCAAAGAAAAGGGTATGGAATAAAATGCCATCCTCTCTCCTCTGCACTTAGGCAGCATTCAACTTGAGGCAGTTGCTGTCTGTTAACTTTTTCCTATTCAGATATTTTACACATTTTCTTACTGGCTTTTTAAATTGTTTTCTCATTGTCATTTTGTTGTCATTCTCATATCATGAATAACTTCTGTGTAGACTGTCTATACCAATTTTTGTGTCTTCTAGTGAGAAAGGTTTTAAAATTTAAATTTTGAATGTATCAGTCTTCTTTATGCTTGTGCATTTTATGTATCTTCAACAACCTAATGTGTTTGAACATACTAAAACTTGGACATTTGGAGGAGAGTTTTGGGGACAGTGTATGATAAATAAATAGAAACTTAGGCAAACAAAAAAATCCAAGCTACTTTTAACTCCAGGAAAAAATGAATGTGCGCAAGAAAACTAATCATAGTCTAATTTGAGAATATTACTCAACTGTAAGTATTTGTGAAGTCAAAGTAATATTATAACTATTGACTATTAACCTTATCAGGATTATGATTAGTTATATGGAGAGGATAGGGCCTGAGTGCTTGTGAGTGACGGTGGTAGAGGGGGTTGGACTATATTAGTTTCCTACTGCCGTATAACAACTTACCACAAACTTCGTGGATTAAAACAGTATACATTGGGGCTTCCCTGGTGGCGCAGTGGTTGAGAGTCTGCCTGCCAATGCAGCGGACACTGGTTCGTGCCCTAGTCCAGGAGGATCCCACATGCCGTGGAGCGGCTGGGCCCGTGAGCCATGGCTGCTGAGCCTGTGTGTCTGAAGCCTGTGCTCCGCAAGGGGAGAGGGGGAGAGGCCACAGCTGTGAGAGGCCCGTGTACCGCAAAAAAAAAAAAAAAAAAAACCAGTACATATTTATTATCACAGTTTCTGTGGATCAGGATTCTGGGCATGGTTCTGCACAGGGTCTCACAGGGCTTCAGTCAAGGTGTCAGTTGGGACTGCAGTCTTATCTGAGGCTTGACTGGAGAAAGATCCACTTTTATTGGCAGTATTCAGTTTCTTACAGTTTTAAGACTGAGAACTTCAGTTACTGTTGGCCAGAGATTGCCCTCAGCTGCTAGAAACTGCCTTCAGTTCCCTGCCATGTAAACTCCCAGCATTGGCAGCCCATAACATGGCAGCACTTCAAAGCTGGGAGAGAGGGAGAGACTCCAGCAAGAGGGTGCAACAGTCTTATTTAACATAATTACATACACATGATCATGTACATCCCATAACCTTTACCGTATAATTGGTTGGAAGCAAGTGATTGGTCCCACCCATGCTCAAGGGGAGGGGAATCACTTAAGAGTGTTATGTCAGTTTAAACAACTGTATAGTTGGGGGAAAACACTACCCACAAGACTACTCTCACTTCTGACATCAGTTGCAGTTTCAGGAGATTCTCCAAGTCATTCTCAGGTTTGATAATTCACTAGAAAGACAGAACTCAACCGAAACCAGTGTATTTATGGTTACAGTTTATTACAGGGTAAGGATATAGGTTAAAATCAGCTAAGGGAAAAAGCACATAAAGCAGAGTCCATGAGGGTACCAAACACAGGCATTCTTTTTTCCCTGGGGAGCCATGGATACATTTTATCTCTTGGCATCAATGTATAACAATACACATGGAATATTGCTGACCAGGGAAGCTCACCTAAGCTGCAGTGTTCACAGTTTTTATTGGAGCTCAGTGGTTGGCTTGATTTAATGCTGTTTTTCAGTTTTGGTATCAGTTATCTTAGCTTTATGAGTTGAAGAGTTTTTCAACTTTTCATCTTTTATTTCCAGAGGGTATGTCAGATTTACCCTCTTGAAAGCCCTTGATTACTTTTCCTGTTTCTTCTGTTTTCAGCTTAACTACCTGAGTTAATTTTACTAATTTAGGAAAATACAGTCACACTTGTGAATTCATATTTGACATACAGTGTTCTTACTAAAGAATCAGCTGTTGGTTTTCACTGAACACTGTATGTTCTAATTTGTTAATTTCTGCTTTTACCTTTCTTCTTTTCTCCTATCAGTCTTCCTATCAGTAATACCAGGAAATTACTAGTGCATAAATGAATAATGTAGGATTAGGTGATGAGGGCCTAACTAATTATACACAAATATAAATACTAAATGTTAATATGAGTAATTATCACATAGGGAACAGAAAACTGTACACAAAACTATAAGGGGAGGTAGGGGAACATGATTAGTCAAAGAAACTTTCATGGAAATCAGTTTACCTAGGATTTATTTTAGCATGGAGTGCTACGCTAAAATGTAAGAAACAGCTGTTGTGTATTTTTGTCCCATGAAATCTTTTTACTGTTTCATTTCAAAGCAGGTTAAGTATAAGAAAACTACCAAGGGACTTCCCTGGTAGTCCAGTGGTTAAGAATCTGCCTTCCAATGCAGGGGATGCGGGTTCAATCCCTGGTTGGGGAACTGAGATCCCACATACAGGGCAACTAAGCCTGTACGCTGCAACTACTGAGCCTGTGGGCCTCAACAAGAGAGCCTTCATGCCACAAACTACAGAGCCCATGCGCTCTGGAGCCCGCGCACCGCAACAAAGAGCCCTCGCGCTCTGGAGCCCACGTCATAACTAGAGAGAGGCCCGTGCACCACAACAAAGACCCTGCTCACTACAAGAGCCTGCATGCTGCAACGAAGATCGCGTGGGCCGCAACTGAGACCTGATGCAGCCAAAAATAAATAAATAAAATAGATAAATATTTTTAAAAGTACCAAATAAAATACTATTTGATAACCAAAAAATTAAAGGGCTATTGAGAAAGACATATCAGCTTGTCTTTTATCATAGAAACAAATTTACTGTGTTAACAGCATCTTTTTCACTGCTATGACAACATCTGAACAAGCTTTAAATGCTTTAAAGAGTGACCTTAAATAGCAATGTTACAGGAGAAAAAATTTGTTTTTATTTCTTTAAAGATAGTAAAAAGTGAACTTTTAATGCTGCAGTCCTTAAGATCCATACAAAAATTTTCAACTCAAGGTTATATTTGATTTTATGAAAGTATAAAATATTAAATTCTACATTAAAAAATTCTTTTAAACATCTTTATTGGAGTATAATTGCTTTACAATGGTGTGTTAGTTTCTGTTTTATGACAAAGTGAATCAGCTACATATATATACATATATCCCCACATCTCCTCCCTTTTGTGTCTGCCTCCCACCCTCCCTATCCCATCCCTCTAGGTGATCACAAAGCACCAAGATGATCTCCCTGTGCTATGTGGCTGCTTCCCACTATCTATTTTACATTTGGTAGTGTATATAAGCCCATGCCACTCTCTCACTTTGTCCCACCTTACCCTTCTGCCTCCCCGTGTCCTCAAGTACATTCTCTATGTCTGCGTCTTTATTCGTGTTCTGCCCCTAGGTTCTTAAGAACCTTTTTTTTTTTTTACGATCCCATATATATGTGTTAGCATACGGTATTCTTTTTCTCTTTCTGACTTACTTCACTCTATGACAGACTCTGGGTCCATCCACCTCACTACAAATAACTCAATTTCGTTTCTTTTTATGGCTGAGTAATATTCTATTGTATATATGTGCCGCATCTTTATCCATTCATCTGTTGATGTGCACTTAGGTGGCTTCCATGTTCTGGCAATTGTATATAGAGCTGCAATGAACATTGTGTTACATGACTCTTTTTAAATTATGTTTTTTTCAGGGTATATGCCCAGTACTGGGATTGCTGGGTCAAATGGTAGTTCTATTTTTAGTTTTTTATGGAACCTCCATACTGTTCTCCATAGTGGCTGTATCAATTTATATTCCCACCAACAGTGCAAGAGGGTTCCCTTTTTCCACACCCTCTCCAGCATTTATTGTTTGTAGATTTTTTAAAAACATTAGTTAGTTTTGTTTTTTGGGTTTTTTTTTTTTTTTTTTTTTTTTGTGGTACATGGGCCTCTCACTGTTGTGGCCTCTCCTGTTGCAGAGCACAGGCTCTGGACGTGCAGGCTCAGTGGCCATGGCTCACAGGCCTAGTTGCTCCGCGGCATGTGGGATCTTCCCGGACCGGGGCACGAACCCGCGTCCCCTGCATCAGCAGGCAGACTCTCAACCACTGTGCCACCAGGGAAGCCCTTTGGGGTTTTTTTGTCTCTGCAACGTGTGTTAGTTGCGGCATGTGGGATCTTTCATTGTGGCATGAGGGCTTCTCTCTAGTTGTGTCGTGCGGGTTTTCACTCTCTAGTTGTGGCACGTGCGCTCCAAGGCGCGTGGGTTCTGTAGTTTGTGGCACACGGGCTTAATTGCCCCGCAGCATGTGGGATCTTAGTTCCCCAATCAGGGATCGAACCCGCGTCCCCTGCATTGGAAGGCAGATTCTTTACCACTGGACCACCAGGGAAGTCCGTGTTTGTAGATTTTTTGATGATGGATATTCTGACTGGTGTGAGGTGATACCTCATTGTACTTTTGATTTGCATTTTTCTAATGATTAGTGATGTTCAGCATCCTTTCACGTATTTGTTGGCAATCTGTATATCTTCTTTGGAGAACTGTCTCTTTAGGTCTTTTGCCCATTTTCGGATTGAGTTGTTTTTCTGATGTTGAGCTGCATGAGCTGCTTGTAAATTTTGGAGATTAATCCTGTATCAGTTGCTTCATTTGCAAATATTTTCTCCCATTCTGAGGGTTGTCTTTTCGTCTTCTTTATGTTTTCCTTTACTGTGCAGAAGCTTTTAAGTTTCATTAGGTCCCATTTGTTTATTTTTGTTTTTATTTCCATTTCTCTAGGAGGTGGCTCAGAAAGGATCTTGCTGTGATTTATGTCGTAGAGTGTTCTGCCTATGTTTTCCTCTAACAGTTTTATAGGGTCTGACCTTACATTTAGGTCTCTAATCCATTTTGAGTTTATTTTTATGTATGGGGTTAGGGAGTGTTCTAATTTCATTCTTTTACATGTAGCTGTCCAGTTCTCCGGCACCACTTATTGAAGAGGCTGTCTTCTCTCAATTGTATATTCTTGCCTCCTTTATCAACAATAAGCTGACCATATGTGCATGGGTTTATCTCTGAGCTTTCTATCCTCTTCCATTGATCTATATTTCTGTTTTTCTGCCAGTACCATGCTGTCTTGAATACTGTAGCTTTGTAGTATACTCTGAAGTCCAGGAGCTTGATTCCTCCAGCTCCATTTTACTTTCTCAACTGTACTGTTTAGCCTCCATGTGTTTGTACTTTTTACAGATCTTTTCCTGTAATTGATATCTAGTCTCATAGCGTTGTGGTCAGAAAAGATACTTGATATGATTTCAGTTTTCTTAAACTAACCAAGGCTTCACTTGTGACCCAAGATATGATCTATCCTGGAGAATGTTCCATGAGCACTTGAGAAGAAAGTGTATTCTGTTGTTTTTGGATGGAATGTCCTATAAATATCAATTAAGTCCATCTTGTTTAATGTATCATTTAAAGCTTGTGTTTCCTTATCTATTTTCATTTTGGATGATCTGTCCATTGGTGAAAGTGGGGTGTTAAAGTCCCCGACTATCATTGTGTTACTGTCGATTTCCCCTTTTATGCCTGTTAGCATTTGCCTTATGTATTGAGGTGCTCCTATGTTGGGTGCATAAATATATGCAATTGTTATATTTTCTTGGACTGATCCCTTGATCATTATGTAGTGTCCTTCTTTGTCTCTTGTAATAGTCTTCATTTTAAAGTCTATTTTGTCTGATATGAGAATTGCTCCTCCAGCTTTCTTTTGATTTCCATTTGCATGGAATATCTTTTTCCATCTCACTTTCAGTCTGTATGTATCCCTAAGTCTGAAGTGTGTCTCTTGTAGACAGCATATATACGGGTCTTGTTGTTCTATCAATTCAGCCAGTCTATGTCTTTTGGTTGGAGCATTTAATCCATTTACATTTAAGGTAGTTATCGATATATATGTTCCTATTACCATTTTCTTAACTGTTTTGGGTTTGTTATTGTAGGTTTTTTCCTTCTCTTGTGTTTCCTGCTTAGAGAAATTCCTTTACCATTTGTTGTAAAGCTGGTTTGGTGGTGCTGGCTGAATTCTCATAGCTTTTGCTTGTCTGTAAAGGTTTTAATTTCTCTGTTGAATCTGAATGAGATCCTTGCTAGGTAGCGTAATCTTGGTTCTAGGTTTTTCCCTTTCATCACTTTAAATATGTCCTGCCACTCCCTTCTGGCTTGCAGAGTTTCTGCTGAAAGATCAGCTGTTAACCTTATGGGATTCTCTTGTATGTTATTTTTGCCTTGTTGCTTTTAATATTTTTTCTTTGTATTTAATTTTTGATAGTTTGATTAATATGTGTCTTGGTGTGTTTCTCCTTGGATTTATCCTGGATGGGACTCTCTGTGCTTCCTGGAGTTGACTATTTCCTTTCCCATATTAGGGAAGTTCTCAACTATAATCTCTTCAAATATTTTCTCATTCCCTTCCTTTTTCTCTTCTTCTTCTCAGACCCCTAAAATTCGAATGCTCGAGTGTTTAATGTTCTCCCAGAGGTCTCTGAGACTGTCCTCAATTCTTTTCATTCTTTTTTCTTTATTTTGCTCTTCAGTACTTATTTCCAGTATTTTATCTTCCAGGTCACTTATCCGTTCTTCTGCCTCAGTTATTCTATTGATTCCTTCTAAAGAATTTTTATTTTCCTTTATTGTGTTGTTCATCATTGTTTGTTTGCTCTTTCGTTCTTTTAGGTCCTTGTTAAACGTTTCTTGCATTTTCTCCATTCTACTTCCAAGATTTTGGATATCTTTACTATCATTACTCTGAAATGTTTTTCAGTCAGACTGCCTATTTCCTCTTCATTTGTTTGGTCTGTTGGGTTTTTGCCTTGCTGCTTCATCTGTTGCATATTTCTCTGTCTTCTCATTTGCTTAACTTACTGTGTTTGGGGTCTCCTTTTTGCAGGCTGCAGGTTCGTAGTTACCGTTGTTTTTGGTGTCTGCCCCCAGTGGCTAAGGTTGGTTCAGTGGGTTGTATAGGCTTCCTAGTGGAGGGGACTGGTACCTGTGTTCTGATGGATGAGGCTGGACCTTGTCTTTCTGGTGGGCAGGACCGCGTCTGGTGATGTGTTTTGGTATGTCTGTGACCTTATTATGATTTTAGGCAGCCTCTCTGCTAATGGGTGGGGTTTTGTTCCTGTCTTGCTAGTTGTTTGGCGTAGGGAGTCCAGCACTGTAGCTTTCTGGTCATTGAGTGGATTTGGATCTTAGGATTGAGATGGAGATCTCTGGAAGAGTTTTCGCCATTTGATATTACTTGGAGCCGAGAGGTCTCTGGTTGACCAATGTTCTGAACTTGGCTCTCCCACATCAGAGCCACAGGCCTCACACCCGGCCAGAGCACCAAAACCCTGTCAACCACATAGCTCAGAAGAAAAGGGAGAAAAAAATAAAAAATAAAATAAAGCTATTAAAATAAATTTTTTTTTAATTATTAAAAATAAAATTTTAAAGTAATAAAAAAAAGGAGAGCAACCAAACCAAAAAACAAATCCACCAATGATAACAAGCACTAAAAACTATACTAAAAAAAAAGAAAACAAAAAAACGGATAGACAGAACCCTAGGACAGATGGTAAAAGCAAAGCTATATAGACAAAATCACACAAAGAAGCATACACATACACACTCACAAAAAGAAAAAGGAAATATATATATATATTTTAAAAAAAAGGAGGACAAGAGCAACCAAATCAATAAACAAATCTGAGGATTTGGTTCAAGATGGCAGAGTAGAAGGACGTGCTCTCACTCCCTCTTGCGAGAGCACCAACTCACAACTAGCTGCTGAACAGTCATTAACAGGAAGACACTGGAACTCACCAAGAAAGACACCCCTCATCCAAAGACAAAGGAGAAGCCACAATGAGACGGTAGGAGGGGCGCAATCACAATAAAATCAAATCCCATAACTGCTGGGTGGGTGACTCACAAACTGGAGAACACTTACACCACAGAAGCCCACCCACTGGAGTGCAGGTTCTGAGCCCCATGTCAGCCTTCCTAACCTGGGGGTCTGGCAACGGGTGGAGGAATTCCTAGAGAATCAGATTTTGAAGGCTAGCGGGATTTGACTGCAGGACTTTGACAGGACTGGGGGAAACACAGACCCCACTCTTGAAGGGCACACACAAAGTAGGGTGCGCACCAGGATGCAGGGGAAGGAGCAGTGACCCCATAGGAGGTTGAACCAGACGAGTCTGCTAGTGTTGGAGGGTCTCCTGCAGAGGTGGGGTGTGGCTGTGTCTCACTGTGAGGACAAGGACACTGGCAGCAGAAGTTCTGGGAAGTACCCCTTGGTGTTAGCCCTCCCAGAGTCCGCCATTAGTCCCACCAAAGAGCCTGGGTAGGCTCCAGGGTTGGGTCGCCTCAGGCCAAACAACCAACAGGGAGGGAACCGAGCCCAACCCATCAGCAGACAAGCAGATTAAAGTTTTACTGAGCTCTACCCACCAGAACAACAGCCAGCTCTACCCACCCCCAGTCCCTGTCATCAGGAAACTTGCACAAGCCTCTTACATAGCCTCATCCACCAGAGGGCAGACAGCAGAAGCAAGAACTACAATCCTGCAGCCTGTGGAAAAAAACCCACATTCACAGAAAGATAGACAAGATGAAAAGGCAGAGGGCTATGTACCAGATGAAGGAATAAGATAAAACCCCAGAAAAACAACTAAATGAAGTGGAGATAGGCAACCTTCCATAAAAAGAATTCAGAATAATGATAGTGAAGATGATCCAGGACCTCAGAAAAACAATGGAGGCAAAGATCGAGAAGATGCAAGAAATATTTAACAAAGACCTAGAAGAATTAAAGAACAAGCAAACAGAAATGAACAACACAATAACTGAAATGAAAACTACACTAGAAGGAATCAATAGCAGAATAACTGAGGCAGAAGAACGGACAGTGACCTGGAAGACAGAATAGTGGAATTCACTGCTGCAGAACAGAATAAAGAAAAAAGAATGAAAAGAAATGAAGACAGCCTAAGAGACTTCTGGGACAACATTAAACGTAAAAACATTCACATTATAGGGGTCCCAGAAGGAGAAGAGAGAGAGAAAGGACATGAGAAAATATATGAAGAGATTATAGTCGAAAACCTTCCTAACAAGGAAAAGGAAATAGTCACCCAAGTCCAGGAAGTGCAGAGAGTCCCATACAGGATAAACCCAAGGAGAAACATGCCAATACACATAGTAATCAAATTGGCAAAAATTAAAGGCAAAGAAAAATTATTGAAAGCAGCAAGGGAAAAATGACAAATAACATACAAGGGAACTCCCATAAGGGTAACAGCTGATTTCTCAGCAGAAACTCTACAAGCCAGAAGGGAGTGGCATGATATACTTCAAGTGATGAAAGGGAAGAACCTACAACCAAGATTACTCTACCCAGCAAGGATCTCATTCATATTCCATGGAGAAGTCAAAAGCTTTACAGACAAGCAAAAGTTAAGAGAATTCAGCACCACCAAACCAGCTCTACAACAAATGCTAAAGGAACTTCTCTAAGTGGGAAACACAAGAGAAGAAAAGGACCTACAAAAACAAACCCAAAACAATTAAGAAAATGGTCATAGGAACATACATATCGATAATTACCTTAAATGTGAATGGATTCAATGCTCCAACCAATAGACACAGGCTCGCTGAATGGATACAAAAACAAGACCCATATATATGCTGTCTACAAGAGACCCACCTCAGACCTAGGGACACATACAGACTGAAAGTGAGGGGATGGAAAAAGATATTCCATGCAAATGGAAATCAAAAGAAAGCTGGTGTAGTAATACCCATATCAGATAAAATAGATTTTAAAATAAAGAATGTTACAAGAGACAAGGAAGGACACTACATAATGATCAAGGGATCAATCCAAGAAGAAGATATAACAATTATAAATATATATGCACCCAACATAGGAGCACCTCAATACATAAGGCAACTGGGTCTTCGCTGGTGGCGCAGTGGTTGAGAGTCCGCCTGCTGATGCAGGGGACACGGGTTCGTGCCCTGGTCCGGGAAGATCCCACATGCTGCGGAGCGGCTGGGCCCATGAGCCATGGCCGCTGAGCCTGCGCGTCCGGAGCCTGTGCTCCACAACGGGAGAGGCCACAACAGTGAGAGGCCCGCGTACCGCAAACAACAACAACAAAAAGATGCTATCTTATTAATCCAGAATTTGCTACAATATATTATGTGTTTAAGTGTCAACTAACCACTTTGGCCAGAATTATACATTTTAACAATGAGGACAAATCATATCACATTTAAAACGTATAATCTGTTACTAACTTTTTGGTGTATCGAACGTATTACTGAATACCTAATCCAATTTCCTGAAGCTTATGTTTTATTCTCTATAGGCATATTAAGCATAGCACACCTGACACCAGGTTTCAGGTAACAACTTCCAGAAGTGCAGATTCCCTGGGCCTAACTCCCTAGGGGCTGAGTTCCTCCTGGAATAGGTGTGGCCTTGTTGTCGCCTAGGGTAGATGCTGCTGGTTTGGTGGAAATCACATGCTGGGCTCAGGGTTGTGTGAGGGGTCATCCTTAGAAATGTACCCAGAGGTACCCTTAGTCCAGGTCCCAGAATGCCACAGGCCAAGCATGAAGCTGAGCAGGGACACAGCCCCAACCATCAGCAATCAGGCTGCCTTCAGACCCTCTCAAGCCCACAGCTGCCCCTGGACTTGGGTCCCAACCACCAGAAGCCCCAGGACCAGGCTCCACACACCAGTGCACAGGAACTAGATCCACGGCCACCAGGACCCTCCAGCCAGAGACCTGGTTCCCAGCTCCACTCACCAGTGGGCAGGCACCAGCCCCAGAATCCCTGGCCTCTCGCACAAGTGAGACTGCTCCAGCCTCGGGACCAGACTCACCCATCGGCACGTGGTCACCACCCAGGGATGGGCTGGAGCTTGGCCCTACACAACAGCAAACATACTCTAGCCTTGGGACCAGCCTCACAAACCAAGAGGCAGACACCAGTCCCAGATACATGGCTGTCTAACAGCCTGTGGAACCCGCCCACTCCCTAGAAGGCCAGAACAAGTCCTAAGACTGGCTGGGCCCTGGAGCTAACCACCACTGAGCCTGCTCGAGCTTCACACCAGCCTCACCCACCAGTGGACGGAGAGCAGTCCTAGGACTACCACAGCCCAGCAGCCCACGGACCCAGCCCAAACACCAGCAGGCAAGGACGAACTATGGACTTGGCTGGGTCCTGACCCTGTACATCAGAATGCCAACACAAGATTCAGGACACCCAGGACCCCGCAGACAGCTGTGTCCGGAACAGTGGTGTGATACCAGCTCTGGTTCTCCTGGTACCTGCAAGCAGAACCCAGGACCTGGCTCTGCCTGCCTGTGGGCCAGGATAGCCCCAGGACTTGGCTTTACACACCCGTGGTTGGGCACCAGCCCTGGTATCTCCTGGACCCCAACTTCACCCACAAGCGAGCCAGCGCTAGTCTCGATGTCACCCACGGTTGTCCAGCCAGCTGCCTCATTAGTCTCTCCCATCAAGCAGCACTGACAGCCTCCAAGCAAGGCAGAGCCTGGCAAACAACCAGACTGGGGGCAGCCAAGCCTACTAGACCATCTACAGTAGTCAGCCCACCGCAACAGAAGAGCCCAGGCAGCCCACATAGGGGGTACACCTAGAGCATGTAGTTCTAGTGACCAGGGGAGAGTGGGCAGCTGGGACACGTAGGACCTCTCCTACAAAAGGCCACTTCTCCAAGGTCAGGAAATGTAACTAACCTACCAGATACACAGCAATAAAAACAGCAAGTTAAGAAAAATGAGGTGACAGAGAAACACTATCCAAATGAAGGAACAACATAACCCAGAAGAAGAAAATCTAAACGAAATGGAAATAGCCAATCTATTCAAGAAAGAGTTCAAGGTAATGATTGTAAAGATAATCAAAGAACTCAGGAGAAAAATGGACAACCAGAGCAAGAAGTTAGAAGTTTGTGGGGTTTTTTAAGTCTTTTATTGAATTTGGTACAATATTGCTTCTATTTTGTGTTTTGGTTTTTTGGCCGCGAGGCATGTGGGATGTTAGCTCCCTGACCAGGGGTTAAATGCGTACCCCTGCATTGGAAGGCAAAGTCTTAACCACTGGACCATGAGGGAAGTCCCTTAGAAGTTTTTTAAAAAGGTGATCTAGGGGCTTCCCTGGTAGTGCAGTGGTTAAGAATCTGCCTGCCAATGCTGCAGGGGACACAGGTTCAAGCCCTGGTCTGGGAAGATTCCAAATGCCACGGAACAACTAAGCCCGTGCGCCACAACTACTGAGCCTGTGCTCTAGAGCCCATGAGCCACAACTGAAGCCTGTGTGCCACAACTACTGAAGCCCGTGCACCTAGAGCCCGTGCTCTTCAACAAGAGAAGCCACCGCAATGAGAAGCTGGCGCACCACAGCGAAGAGTAGACCCCGCTCACCTCAACTAGAGAAAGCCCGCATGCAGCAACAAAGACCCAACGCAGCCATGAATGAATGAATGAATGAATGAAAAGAATCCGCCTGCCAATGCAGGGGACATGGGTTCAAGCCCTGGTCCGGGAAGATCCTGCATGCCTTGGAGCAACTAAACCCATGCACCACAACTACTGAGCCTGCACTCTAGAGCCCACGAGCCACAACTACTGAGCCTGTGTGCCACAGTTACTGAAGCCCGCGTGCCTAGAGCCCATGCTTGGCAGCAAGAGAAGCCACCGCAATGAGAAGCCCATGCACCGCAACGAAGAGTAGCCCCCGCTTGCCGCAACTAGAGAAAGCCGGCACGCAGCAACGCAGCCAAAAATAAATAAATTTATAAAAAAGGTGATCTTAAAGGACAACCAAACAGAGATGAGGAATACAATAACTGAAATGAAAAATACACTAAAAGGAAACAACTGTAGATGAAATGATACAGAGGAACAAATCAGAAACCTGGAGGACAGAGTACTGGCAATCACTGAAGATGAACAGAAAAAAAATAGGATAAAAAGAAATGAGGACAGTTTCTCTGAAACAACATCAAGTGTACTAACATTTGTGGTCCCAGAAGGAAAACAGAAAGAGAAAGGGGCAGAGAACATACTTAAAGGCATAAAGGCTGAAAACTTCAGCTCAGAAAACAGACATCCAAGTCCAGTAAACACAGTAAGCCCCAAACAGGATCAACCCAAAGAGGACCACACCAAGACTCGTAATTAAAATGGCAAAAACGTAAAGATATAGACTATTAAAAGGCGCAAAGGAAAAGCAATAAGTTACATACGTGGGAGCTTGCATAAGGTTATCACCTGACTTTTCAGGATAAACTCTGCAGGCCAGAAGGAATGGCATGGTATATTTAAAGTGATAAAAGGGAAAATCCTATAACCAAATGTCCTCTACCCAGCAAGGCTGTCATTCAGATTTGCTGGAGAGATCTAAAGTTTTATAGAAAAGCAAAACTGCTGCCCGTTGTCCCAGACCCAGCCCTGTCCACCAGTGGTCAGCAGGCTGGAGGCTGGGTCCCCACTGTCCTTGGAGGACTCGGCTGGGGAAAGGGGGAAGAAAGTGTCAAACATTTTATTTTATTTTTTGCAAAATGTGATTTGGACAGGAAGGATATGTCCTACCTGCAGACACTGCTTCTATAACGTGCATCCTGCACGTGAGCTAATGTGGGGTGGGGGCTGCATCCCTCCGCAGGCTCTGGAGGAGTGCAGACACGCTTCATGCTCTCCTCCGGGAGGTGGTTGCCCCCAGGTCTCCTCCCAGAAGCCTCTCGTTGCCCCCCGACCCTTTGCTCTGGGACATTTGCCCACACCTGTGTCCCCTCCAGGAGCCTCGAGCACACCCAGCCTAGCTCCCTGCTGAGTTTCGTCAGCATCCATCCCAGGACCAGGCACCAAGCTGGGCTTTGCAGATGCTTCCTGTGAAGTGACAGGCACCGACAGACAGGAGCACATGTGACGATGTGGAGCTATTTTACCCATGAAACACAGTCCACTCTCAGCTGACTGGCACTGACTGGCCAGGGGGTGGCAGGTGCTCTCATGAGTCACTGGGTGGATGGCCAGGGAGCTTCTCACGGGCTTCTCCCCTTCTGCAGGCTGGGACCCCCGAGCACTGGCCCAGGGAGAAGCAAGAGGATTTGGGTTTATGTTTAACATGAAGCAGAAGACGTTGAAAGAGGCATGTAAGCATTTCACAGGATGGACCTCTGTAGATGTCGTTTGCACAACAAAGTGCCTAAATCATCAAAGCTAGGGAAAATAACTACCCTTGAGGACAAGCAGAGGTACCCTAGAAGCAAAGGCCTTTCAGCACGTATTTCAGGTTTATGACAATGCCCTTGAGTTTGGGGTTCTTGAAAGGTGATGGGGAAGGAAGTGGGAAACAGCCTTGGGTCAGTTGGGGTTTGGGGCTGATCCACACTTTGGGGGGCCTAAAACGTAGCACTATATCGTTTTGGGTGACGTTTTTTAAGAGAAAGAACCCAGCATTACGTTGGGATCAAAGAAGGGGCTGAACAAGTGAGGACCCTGCGGTTTCAGCCTCCATAGCTTCCCAGGAAACCTGCCTCTGGTGATGAGTCAAACCCAGGGATTTGGTAAGAAAACTCTGCCCGCGTGTTAACTACGCAGCGGTGATGGCTGGAATAGAGGCAGCCACCCTGCATCCACGAGGGACGATGCCAACATTCTAGTGATGATGGAGTAGAGGGCTGAGTGGCATCTGGTGACACTGTTGGGCCACCAGACCCATCTCTGGACCGCCCACCTCTCACACTCTCTAAACATTAAATGTTAGATACCTGTGTAGTTTGTCACTCTCGGTAGGGATTTCTGTCACTTGAGCCACACACACAACTAACTGATACAGCCTTCAAGTCTCAGTTGAAAATTCTCTGTCCTTAGCCAGTTCCCCAGCAGACTTGGGTCTCTGCCTCTGTCCCCACCCCCTTCACCCGTTAAAGCAGCTCAGGCACTAAGGTGCCCCGTCTGCCTGTCTGGCTCATCCATATGTGGTCTGTGAACACCTCCGGGGCAGGCCTCTGCCGTCTCTTCTCTGTGCACCCTGAGCCTGCACACAGTGGGCTTTCAGAGCCTCAGGGACCTCACCCCACCCCACCATGGCCAGAAGCCTCCAGCCACCAAAACCCCTGTGGAGTCACTTTGGCCCAAGCAGTGCTGGGTGCCTCAGCCCTGTCACAAGAACAGGCCACACCATGTGGCTTCCCAGAGTTCAAGCAGCAGGATCTGGGGGTTCTGTCTGGCTCCACACTTCCTCACTGTAGCTCAGTCACCTCCCTTCTCCGAGCCCCAGTCTTATCCTCTAAAATGGAGACATCGATTGCTACCTTAATAGGACTAATTCCGTGAGGACTAATTTGGGTAATCCTAGAATTAACAGCTGGCCCTAAGAGATACCGCTTGAACCCATTCGGATCTCCAGATTAAACAAGAGTCTCGCGGTGTTATCTGGAATTTCTTCCCTGAAGCTAGACAAAACCCACACAGTTGTAGTTCCAGGGTCTCCACTTTGCTAGCTGGACAGAAAACCCAAAGTGGCTCAAACAGGCTAACAAACAAGACGGGAGAGAATGACTTACGTACCTAAGTCCACAGGCAGCGGGCTTCCGGCAGGGCTGCACCTGGAGCTCAGGGACGTCAGCAGGATCCGTCTCTCCCGACCTCTGGGCTCTGCCTACTGGCGTCCTCCTCGCGCAGGTGGCCCTGCCCCGATGGGAGCAAGACGGCCACCAATGGCCACAGCCTGAGGTCACGTCCCCTCCACTCCCAACAGAAAGCGAGCTTCTCTTGCCCAGGATTCCAGCAGGAGGCCCTGCCCTGGGCCCTGATTGGCCACTAGCCCAGCCCTGAGCCAATCACGGTGTCCAGTGAGGATGGAACATGCTGATTGGCCATGTTGAGGTCATGGGACCATCCTCTCCGGGAAACCTGTGAGCGGGTCACCCTGTGTCCGGGATGGGAGACAGTGTGAGGCGCGGAGAGCAGGGATGAGGGTGCAGCCGCTGCGTCCTCTGTGCTTCGTTTCCTGGGATATGCCTGCTCACATCCTCTTCCCACACCCCATCGTCCTCTGTTTACAAAAGAAGTCAGGACCCACCTCTTCCCTTCCCAAGCCCCGTTTCACCCACCCACACCAAAAAGGAGCAAGCCCCCCTCTCTGAAGACAGGATTGGGGACCCCTCCCAGGCTCACGGCTGGCTTTTAGTGTCTGATTACAGTCGTCAACAAACATCCACTGAGCGCCACCACGCGCTGCTGTGGGTTCTCAGGACTGTTAGCTGTTCTGAGTACTGGGCGTCGCCCAGGGGCCTCGCAAAGGGAGTGAATTTAGTCTGAGGAAGCACCTGGGATACTGATTCTCTGAATCACTTTGCTATACACCTGAAACTATCACAACATTGTAAATCAACTGTACCTCAATTTAAGAAAAAAGATATTCTGTCATTGAAAATTGTTCTGAAAGTTGTAAAGTTTTCCCTTTCAAACGTAGATTCTTAACGTGTCTGTAATTGGCTTGGTGGTGTTTTGTGAAGTAGGGATCCAACTTAGACTCCCATATGGATACCAAATTGTCCCGGCACCATTTGCTAACTGAGCCTCCTTTCTCCGTTTACATATTAAGAAGCCTTTTTAAAAATCCTAAGTATTAAGGACCTCAGGTCTTTGGTAATTTGTACAGCACCCGAAGTCATGCTTCCTGTCTGTGTCTTCTCCCCTCTTTTTACTGTTTCAGTTTCTGGTATGCACAAGTGCCCCAGAAAGCCCATGGATGCTTCTGTGAGGACAGGGGATGTGAGCATGGAAGAGGGGCTGAGTCCATAATGACCATGTGACTGTGCTGAGCGACCCCAACATAGAGTCTGGCTGGGACTTCCTAAGGCAGGGTCTGCGTTTCTTCCTCTTGGTGTCTGGCTGTGCACCACAGGGCTGGTGGATTGGGACCTGGGTCTCTGGGGCCAGTGGTGGAGAGATTAGACCCCATCGCCTGCTTTGCCATTCATTTCCCTCCTGTGGGCTCCACTGAGCTGGTGTGGAGACATTTTGGACACATTTTTCCTAAAGGCCTGAGAGGCGCTCGCTGCTTTTTTTTCTCCTTGTGTCTTTATTTTTTTCTGAATATAGTTGATTTTCAATGTTGTGTTAGTCCTTGCGTCATTTTGACAATAAGGCATCTGTGGTTTAACAGAATCCCCCCCTCTCACTCCTGCCAGCTCCTCACCTTGTAGGGAGATGGAGAGCTCTGGGAGCAGCACCCATCACACTTGAGCATGGACCAGAGAGACACGTTCTCTTGGAGTTATGGCTTCTGATCACGCACCCCCCCGGGCCCTTGACGCAGGCCGCACTCTGAGGTCTAGAAAGGAGGTGGCCTCCCCTCCCTGACCCACAACCAGTAGCGAGCACTTGGTCCAGCCCCCTGGCTTTTCTGCCCTGCTTCTCGTCCAGCCCCATCTGGCTCCCAGGCTCCACCCTTGACCCCTGCCCACAGGGTCAGCAGGACCCAGTTCCAGGACAGTTTCACACCAGGAGAGGCTATCGGAGGCCCTCCCACCCCCTGGTCTAAATAAACCTTTCCTTGGAGCCTCACAACCCTGTGAGGAGATACTGGTTTTGTGCCCATTTTCCAGTTAAGAAAGATGAGGCTCAGAGCCATTATGTGATTTGCCCATGGTCACTCAGCAGGTCAGTGAGTGAACTGGCATTTGAGCCCAGGCTGTGTGGCCCCAGACTCCATGTCTCAGACTCCATGACTCAATGCACAGGTCTTTCAGCTCCTCGGTTAAATTTATTTCAAGGTATTTTATTATTTTTGATGCAGTCATAAATGGGATTATTTTCTTTGTTTCTCTTTCTAATGGTTTATTATTAGTGTAGAGAAATGCAACAGATTTTTGTATACTGAGTTCATATCCTGCAACCTTGTTGAATTTGTTTCTTAGTTCTAATAGTTATTTTGGGGGGGAGTTTTTAGGGTTTCATATAATATCATGTCATAATCAGTGACAGTTTTACTTATTTCTGTTCCAATTTGGGTGCCTTTTATTTCCTTTTCTTGCCTAATTACTCTGGGTAGGACTTCCAATATTATGTTGAATAAAATTGGTGAGAGTGGGCATCCTTGTCTTATTCCTGATTGTTCAGGAAGAACTTTCAGCTTTTCACCACTGAGTATGATGTTAGCTGTGGGCTTGTCTTACATGGCCTTTAGTATATTCCATGTATAACCACTTTGTTGAGAGTTGACTTCATAAATAGATGATGCATTTTGTCAAAAGTTTTTTCTGCATCTATGGAGATGATCATATGATTTTTATCCTTTGTTTTGTTCATGTGGTGTATCACATTGATTGATTTGCAGATATTAAATCATTCTTGCATCCCTAGAATAAATTCCACTTGATCATGGTGTATGGTTCTTTTAATGTACGCTTGAATTTGGTTTGCTAATATTCTGTTGAGGATTTTTGCGTCCATGTACATCAGGGTCCTTCTTGACATTCTTAAAATCCAAAGTTAAAATGTTGTCTCAGTGAAAAATTACAGTTAAATGCGAAAATATCAAGAAAGTGAAAGTCCTTAGAAGTAAGTGATAATGAGGCATAACAGATGAAAAGAACAAGGACTCCAAATAACTTACTTTTCATAAGAATGTTAACTCTTTAGTGGCATGGACATATATATACTACCAAACATAAAATAGATAGCTAGTGGGAAGCAGCCACATAGCACAGGGAGATCAGCGTGGTGCTTTGTGACCACCTAGAGGGGTGGGATAGGGAGGGTGGGAGGGAGGGAGATGCAAGAGGGAAGAGATACGGGAACATATGTATATGTATAACTGATTCACGTTGTTATAAAGCAGAAACTAACACATCATTGTAAAGCAATTATACTCCAATAAAGATGTAAAAAAAAAAAAAAGAATGTTAGTTCTTCAGAGGAATTCTCATTGAAATAAACTTAAAAGGCATGCTTTAGGTTAAAATTTAAAACTTTTTTTGGCACTATATTTCTATGGTGAAACTGAAACATGTAATTTATGTATAAGATATTAAGGAATACTATGCAGCTATTAAAATCATATTTTCAAAAAGTTTTAATGACATTGATAAGTACTAATATAACGTGAAAAAGGAACCAGGAATATAGGATGATCCCATCTAGTTTAGATATGCTGAGTGACAGTTTTCAAATTTTAAAAAATGGTTTAGTGTTAATATAATCGGAAGGATTCCATCAATATACTTTGGTTTGATATTCTGTTTTCTTTCAACCAGATACACAGAGCTGTGATGCAGACCAGGTATTACCAACACTCCAACCCCACCCCCTGTGGGTCCTGAGAGGCACTGGCTTTCTGACCTGGAGCCCAGTGCCTGACTCAGGGGCTCCATAAATGCTCCCTGAATATACTGCACTTGGGAAGAAGCCTATTTTTCCATACTGTGAAATAACAAGACAATTGCTTCCACTAAAAGATCCCCCGAAAACACTGAATTTACAAATTTGGTTTTATCTACCTGCAATCCTGTGAAGATGTCTGAGTTCAGATGTGGGCTTCTTTTGCCACAGAACCAGGAAACCCTGAGCACACCTGCCGTTTCTCATGTGACCATCAGAGGGCAGTGCGTGGCTATTTGTGACTATCACACAGTCCCTAGTTAATCTTCCTCAGAACATGTTTTATATCCTTAGAGGATTTCTTTATGAATTATTTAATTTCCTTTTATTCTTCAATCCTTTGGAATCTAATGAAAACTCCTTACAAATAACAACTGAAGGTCATGCACTGAATGGGCGATGCCCCCTCTTACACATACAGACACATAAATTTATGAGTGTCTGAATGATGGTGGAACCTTGCTTGACATAAAATTTTAAAACTCGTGGCTGAGACTCTACGCTCTCAATGCAGGCGGCCCGGGTTGGATCCCTGGTCAGGGAACTAGATCCCACATGCCGCATCTAAAAATCCCACACGCAGCAACAAAGATCCTGAGTGCCGCAACTAAGACCCAGCACAGCCAAACAAACAAACAAACAAACAAACAAATAAATAAATTCATCCAAAATGGATCAAAGACCTACATTTAGGAGCTAAAACTATAAACTTATAGAAGACGACATAGGAGCAAATCTTCACGACTTTGGATTTGGCATCAGCGTCTTAAATATGACATCAAGTCAACGAAAATTTAAACAGATACATTGGATAAAGGGTCACCAACATGACTGCTTTCCATCTGGCTCTTAAGGTACCCCTGGCACCAGACGAGAATTACACAAGGCATTTCTCCAGTAATTCTCCCCAAACCCATTAAGCAGCTGCAGTTGTTTTCTCCATTTTAGAGATGGGGCCACTTAGGCTCACAGCCTTGCTGGGATCACCCCGCTAGGAAGAGGCTGAGCAGGGACCAGACTGCACTCTCTCTGCCTTTGGACCCCATGCTCCTTCCACACTGCTCCTTCCTTGATTCTTCCAGAGATCGGATCCCCAGGCCTTGAGAACTCACTGAGCTCTGGGGCAGTGTCACCACCTACGCCTGAGGCTGGACTCCTTGGCCAGGAGTGGCCTTCCCTGGCCACTGGGGGCCCTCCCAGGCCCAGGATCACCTGATATCTGGGCAGAAGATGTTTCTCTATGAGCTCCAGGAATAAAGGTTCCTGTATCCTCAGAGCTGAGAGGTCCCCCTGGGGCATCGGGTCCTAGCCTGCTTGTCAGGTGGGCCCTGCGGGCGTCTACTGAACACTGGGCTCAAATCCTGCCTTGGCCGGTCTGTGGGGCAGAAAAGAGGGCAGTTTCTTTAAGCTCCATTTCCTCGTCAGTCAACAGGGACAGTGTTTCTACCTTCTTCCTGGAGTTGTTAAGAGATTCAGTGAGATGAGTCAGGTCTGGAAAAGAGACCCGGTAAGGACTCCTTAGCTGTACCTGCTGATATGACCTCCCTGCAAGCCCACTGCTGCCCTGGGCTCCCTGCCTCTGCCCACTGTGTTCCCTCTGCTGAGGGCCCAGCTCCCTCAGACTCAGATGAGTCTCCAGGAAGCCTTTTTCTCACTCCCATTGGCTGGGGTGTCCCTTGGCCGGCGGCGGGGAACAGCACTGGGGCTCACGCCATCAGACCCGGGCATCCCTGGCGCTGGACATGAGCCTGTGCCTGTGGACGATGAGGCTCTGAGTGTGCAGAGCTGACCCTGGAGCTCCGTGCACGGTGCCGTCTCCTCCTCGGACCACAGGCCGGGGCGCCCGGGAAAGGGGCTCCCTCCTTCCAAGCAGCCACAGTGAGCTGCGCTGAGCTCCCTGGGGCTCCTCCCCCCAGACAGCATCTCAGGGTCCCGCAGCCACCGGGGGCGGGGGGCAGCGTCTTCTCGCGGGTCGATATTCAAAGTCAGTTTCTGGAGAAGGTGTTAGTCTTTAATGGAAATCACACTGGGAAGAATCCGGGCCCCTTCGTACGAACCAACACCGAGCCTGAGCCCGGGACCGTGACGGCACTGCCGCGCCGTGGGGACCCTGCCCCGTGGTTCTCACTGCTCTTCACCCCGGTTCCATCAGGCGCGTCCCCCTCTTACCCTCAGGGGAGCCCTGAGTGTCCTCCCTGTGAAGGTCTGTGCTCTGTGCATGGGGACCCGTCTCCTGGCCGAGGAGAGGGAGGTCGCTGACCTGCAGCCGCAGATAGAGCGCCCTCTGTCCTTACCTTGAGGGAGGTGAGGGCTCCCCCCTTTTCCTCACCTGGCGTCTTGGGCGGGAAGCCGAACACCACCCCACGCAGAAGCTGAATGTGAGGGGGGCCAGGGCTGGGGGCTGGCGCAGGGCCGAGCCAGGGGCCACTGCTGGGGGAGCCCGAGGGGTGCTCAGGGGCTGTGCCGCCTCCAGGGCTGGGTGTGTCACCGGACAGGCTGAGATGAGCTCCAGGGAACGGAGCAGCGGGGTGTGGCGGGAAACCTGGGCCAGGGGACTGGGGTGGCCCTCCCTGCTCCGCGGGTCACTCTCAGGCACTCTGACGGCCTCCGCTGCCCACTCGGCCACCTCCCTGCCTCAGGTGGAGCTCCGGGCTCTCGGGAGCCCCTGCTTTCCCAAACAAGGCGCAAACTTGAGGAAGAGACACAGATTGTGGAAACTGCAGTCAACACTTAAAAATGCGCACGAATTGTGTTCCCCAAATACCACTTGATAGGAACCAGTCCTAAAAAATACAGATTGATGGATGCAGATGTACTACAATTAGGAGTGAAAAACTGGGAACGGCAAGTTTGATGATTATAGTACAATATTGTTGTCTATGTTCACTATACTATGCGTTAGATCAGATCTTTAAAATTTGAAAAAGAAACCAGAAAGCCAGCTCCACGAATCTTCTAATTTTTCAATGTTGATAAAATTAGAAAACCAAAAGTTGAAAACCAAAGTTTTCAACAGTTTGTTGGCCAAAACAAAGCATTTCTAAAGCTGGATTTGTCTGGATATGAGGGTGTCTAGATTTTTACTTAGCACTAAACAATGTTGCGAAGTATGTAAATTGTGTTATCTTTTCTCCTGGTTTAATCACATGGAATTTTTAAACCACATTTGAAAAGTATCTAACGAGTCTATTAATGGCAACTCAGCTCAGGAGACAGGCTACATATAAGGACTCTGAGGTTAGAAGTCAAGCCCCAGGGCTGAAACTGATTTATTCGGTGACCTTGATGAAGGTCATTAACCAGGAGTTCACCTCAGCATCTGGGTCTGCTGTGAGAAGAGCTAACAGAAGGGATTGAAAACACTTAACTCCCTCTCAACAAGTGCTTCAAGAATTCCTGATGCTTTCTGTAATTTTAAAGTCTGTCTCATTTGGACACTTCCCGTGAATTTTGCCAAAATTATCAGCATACTATGAAGCCCCAAAATAACAGCTAAGCACTATCAGCTGAATGCAAGCTTTTGCAACATTGTAAAAAACAACAACAGGGCTTCCCTGGTGGCGCAGTGGTTGAGAGTCCACCTGCCGATGCAGGGAACATGGGTTCGTGCCCCGGTCCGGGAAGATCCCACATGCCGCGGAGCGGCTGGGCCCGTGAGCCATGGCCGCTGAGCCTGCGCGTCCGGAGCCTGTGCTCCGCAATGGGAGAGGCCACAACCGTGAGAGGCCCGCGTACCGCAAAAACAACAACCAAAAACAGATTTTATTAGGGTTGGTGATTAATAGCATAGGGGTTTGAAAAAACTTGACTGCAACCATGCTGCATAAGCACCTCTGTTCTGAGAGATGGTCTTGAGCAAAAGCTAAAAGGGCAGAGAATCAATAAATCTTCAAGCAGAAGTCAACACAGTTTTACTAACAAGGTGTCAGTGTAAATCTCCACATTTTAACTCACAAACTTATTTCTGTGGAAACTGCCAATGTCTTTTTTGCCTTCAAAGTGTCTTTCCTCACCTGGTATCACTCAGGGAAGTACTTTCCCCTACAGGAGGGTCACAGCATGAGGTCTTTTTGCTGCTGGCAGTCTTGGGGTCCAGGTTGGATCTTTTTTTTTTTTTAATTTATTTATTTTTGGCTGCGTCAGGTCTTCGTTGCTGTGCGTGGGCTTTCTCTAATTGCGGTGCAAGCAGAGGCTACTCTTCGTTGTGGTGCGCAGGCTTCTCATTGTGGTGGCTTCTCTTGTAAAGCACAGGCTCTAGGCATGCGGGTTTCAGTAGTTGAGTCACGCAGGCTTAGTAGTTGTGGCTCACAGGCTCTAGAGCGCAGGCTCAGTAATTGTGGCGCACGGGCTTAGTTGCTCTGCGGCATGTGGGATCTTCCTGGACCAGGGCTCGAACCCGTGTCCCCTGCAGTGGCAGGCGGATTCTTAACCACTGCGCCACCAGGGAAGCCCCTTTTTATACTTTTGAAATTTACTAGAAAATTACTTTTCAAAACAACCATGTCAGTACCACGCCAGAAAAACAGAAAAGACATCAAAGTTTGTAATAGAGGCCAAGCCCTACCCGGATCCAGTTTACCTACAGTGATGAGACTAACTGCCCTTGGAGGAGTCCACATGTTACTAAGAGCCACTGTGTCTTGGGTGCTATGGATGACCTGGATGTAGTCGAAACAGTGGGATATCTGAATTCTAGTTTTCCACATCCAACCACCAAAAAAACTGTTAGAACTAATAAATGAATTCAGTAAAGCTGCAGGATACAAAAATCAACACAAAAAAATCAGTTGTGATTCTATACACTAATGAACCATCAAAGAGAGAAATAAGGAAAACGATCCCATTTACAATTGCATCCAAAAAAATAACTAGGAATAACTTTTAACCTCTGATGTGAAGGACCTGCACACTGAAAACTGTAAGACGCTGATGAAAGAAACTGAACAGACACAAATAAATAGAAAGATACCCCGTGCTCATGGGTGAAAATATTGTTAAAACGTCCATTCTACCCAGAGCAACGTACACATTCATGCAGTCACTACCAAGATTCCAATGACATTTTTCACAGAAACAGAACAATCCTAACACTTCCGCGGAGCCACAAAGTACCCCAACTAGCCAAAGCGACCCTGAGGAAGGAGAACAGGCTGGAGGCATCTCGCTCCCTGATTTCACACTACGTTACGAAGCTACAGTCACCAAAAAAGTGTGGAATTGGCACAAAAACAGGCACACAGACCAGAGGAACAGAACAGAGAGCCCAGGAATAAACCTACAGGTATGAGGTCAGTTAACTGACAAGAAAGGAGCCAAGAACATACACCAGAGAAAGGACAGTCCTCTCAATAAACGGTGCTGGGAAAACCGGACGCCACACGCCAAAGAACAACACTGCACTCTGTCTGCACCACACACAACAGTGAATAAAACCCCACAACTTTCCACATCAAGCCCTTCCCCTCCTGGGTCCTCGGAAGATGGACCCCTCAGCGGTCAGCCACGCCCAGGAACCTTCTCCCCACTTTTCCTCACCTTCTCCTTCAGCGGCATCACATCCCGGCAGGTCCTGAGGAGACCAGGCTCGTCTCAGCATGAACTGGACCCCACAGTGTCCCAAAGCTGAAGCCCCAGCGGGTCCTGACGAGACCCAGCTTCCGTTAGTGCGGACTCGACCCCGGCTTGTCCCGAAGCCCCGGCATTCAGTATGGACTCAGTCCCGCGTGTTCCAGAAGCCAAAGCCCCAGTGGGGCCTGAGGAGACGGGACTCCCGTCAGCTGGGAGCCGAGCCAAGTCGGCGGGCAGAACCCGCGTTCCCGGGGCGGGTCAGGGAGGCGGGCTCACGTTCCCTGCCAGCCAATGGGAACGTGCAGACCGAGCAGCCCTCACAGTTCAGTGGAGGCCCCGCCCCCGAGGGCAGTTCTGCTGAATCCATTAAACTGCAGAAATTCAAATAGAAATAGGGCCAAATATCCCATGACTTCTCCTAAATAGTTAAGGAACAATTCACTGGAAACCATATGGAATTAAAAAAAAATAACCAAAAGATTTATACGATCTGAAGAGAAACCAGAGTATGCCATATGGAATTAAATAAATATAGACTCAAACTCTAAAACTTACACCAGGGCTTTCCCTGGTGGTGCAGTGGTTAAGAATCCGCCTGCCAATGCAGGGAACACGGGTTCGAGCCCTGGTCCAGGAAGATCCCACATGCCGCAGAGCAACTAAGCCCGTGCACCACAACTACTGAGCCTGCGCTCTAGAGCCCGTGAGCCACAACTACTGAGCCTGTGAGCCGCAACTACTGAAGCCCGTGCACCTAGAGCCCATGCTCCGCAACAAGAGAAACCACCGCAATGAGAAGCCTGCGCACCGCAACGAGGAGTAGCCCCCGTTTGCCTCAACTAGAGAAACCCCGCGCACAGCAACGAAGACCCAACACAGCCAAAAATAAATAAATAATTTTATATAAAGAAAAAAAAAAAAAAAAAAAAAACAAGGGCTTCCCTGGTGGCGCAGTGGTTGGGAGTCCGCCTGCCGATGCAGGGGACGTGGGTTCGTGCCCCGATCCGGGAAGATCCCACATGCCGTGGAGCGGCTGGGCCCGTGAGCCATGGCCGCTGAGCCTGCGCGTCCGGAGTCTGCGCTCCGCAACGGAAGAGGCCACAGCAGTGAGAGGCCCGTGTACCGCAAAAAAACAAAACAAAAAAAAACCGAAAAACCAAAAACAGGCTTCCCTAGGAGGCAGTAAGTTCTCTGTCCTCAGAGGTGTTTAAGCCCAGGCTGCTCAAACCCCGGGTGGCAGGTTGCAGGCAGTATGTCTGGACCAGGTGGCTAAAAGGCCCCTTCTCAACTGTTGCATCTTGTCATTGTAATGCCTGAGAGCCTTCAGGTGATTTCCATGCAGCAATAACTCTGGGATCCACGGTCGGGCCCCTGAGTTAGTTCTCTCCCCTACTTTCTCCTTTCTAACAGGCAGGTGCCCTGCAAGAAAGCAGCAAAAATTCCCACAAAATAAACAGCTGAAATGCCAAGGTTAGATGCAGCATTCTAACTGCAAACAATTATTAACATCTGCTCCCTGGAAGACTAGCTGTGACTATTTAGCGGAGACAGGAACAGCTAACAACTTGGCAGCTGTACCACACAAGTGAAATTCCTCTTTTACACCACTGGTCTTGAGTCCCTTGGCTGCAATCTTTCAAGGGGTTCAGCTATGATCTTTCTCACTTGCTGTTGCCAACCTAAGAGTTTGTTCATTGAAATAAGAAGTCTGTTTTTTAAAAACCTTAAAACGAAGCAACACGAATGGCAAGATGTGACACCCTTCAGGGCATGTGAAAGAAGCACAGCAGGCCGGAGCCGAGGCAGGAGCCGGGCTCCTTAAGAAGACAACGCCAGTTCTGGACGGCACATGCCAGTTGTGCCCAGGAGCGCCAAGCGGAGAGAAGGCAATGTTGCAACCTTACAGGTGGAGAGAAGCGCAAGTCCTTGACAGGCGGTTTAAAAATGCAGACAGCCACGGTGAGGGCTGCTTTCCCCAAGCACCACCGCTCCCCAAAGGCAGACCGGGTTGCTTTAGAGGGTCGGCCACCTCTAAGAGGCAGAAGTCTCCTGCCCCAGATCAAGCTGTGGGAAACTGCAGAAGAGGCTAAGGCACGTGGCTTAGTGGTCTGATGAAAGAACAGATTTCTGCACCCAAGAAAAACATGAGTTCAGAGAGCTTTGTCTCTTCTCTCACCTGACATGCTTTCAGAGGTTGAAAAGACACACACAACCTCCACTTTCCAAAGGACCTCTCCTAGGAGGAAAAACAGCATGGGACTCCGTGCACACAGCATCTGGCTGAGGGTGAAAAGTGTCCCAGGCTTCCCGTGGGAATGAAAGCGCTCTTCCAGACACACCTGAACAGATGGAGCCTAACACCACAGCTTCTTCTCCAGTCTCTCTCAACTGGGAACACAGATCTGCTGTTGAAGAGACGGTGACATGACCTACACATCCACAATTGTGGCTACATTTTTTTCCTCAATAGTATGTGGATATTTCCAGAGAGCAGGTTACCAATGCCTTAACCCCACCTGCCCCCAAACTCCAGCCTGATAACAAAACACTCCCCTTGACAAAGGGGGTTTGGTGTTTGATTCCTTCAAACGCTGTCTAACTCAGCTTCTTAGGAAAAACCTACATAAGCCACATACTTAAGAGCCTTCTTGGTGCCTACTTATCAACAGCCTTCAGCTGTGAGCAGTGAGACGCTCTCTGAATACGCACTGAATCTGCATGACTGGAAACACAGAGAGCACCCCGATGTGCCAACCATGGTCAGGTGTATGAAAATACGATACCCTCAGAGTCTAGAGGATGCTCTATGTACATTCAATGATGCATATTTTAAAAGGCTGCAACCTGCTAGACATGTATCGTGAGCACTGGTGAAAGCGTGGCTGCCACGGACACACCACGTTTTATTTAGTGAGAGTGGTGTCCTTGTCCTTGTCCACGGAAAGCATGCTCCATGGAACGGAGAACTTTGGCCACTCCACCTCCCTGCTTGGGGGGAGGGGTTGTTCTGACTTCTCTTAGGTGGATGCTCAGATGAATCCATCCATGAGACACTAAAACGCTCCACCAAGCCAGGCTGTCCACTGCTGCTTTTATTCTTTGAGGCTTAAGAAAGAACTCAGAATTAAAACTGAGTAAGAAGGTGATAACTTTGAACACAATATATGTCAAGATGGTCAGAAATTAGAATTCAAGTCCTTTCTTCTCTTTCCTTCCTACTCCCTGTTCACACTCTCTGCTCCCCCAACACACTGACTAGAAAATTTTGCAAAAGCATACTTTTGGATATAAAACTTTATTTTCAAAGGATACTTTGGTTCTGATAGAATTAGATACAGGGATCTGAGTTTTTGAACATAAAGAAAAAAATCAGGTAATTGTTAATACTTAAAAAAGTTGTGTTAGCAATCTTTCTCCCTAAAAGAGAGGCAAAGTGCTCACAAGAATGAGCATCTGGGCTTCCCTGGTGGTGCAGTGGTTGAGAGTCCGCCTGCCGATGCAGGGGACACGGGTTCGTGCCCCGGTCCGGGAGGATCCCATATGCCGCGGAGCGGCTGGGCCCGTGAGCCATGGCCGCTGGGCCTGCGCGTCTGGAGCCTGTGCTCCGCAACGGGAGAGGCCACAACAGTGAGGGCCGCATACCGCAAAAAGAAAAAAAAAAGAATGAGCATCAGATGGCACCGGCCTGTGTTGCTCAAAGCCGTGCTTCGTTGCTGACCCCCCAGTGCAGAAGGTCAAGGCTGGTCAGAACTTCCACCCCAGGGCTGGACTCTGGGGCAGGAACCACCCGGTCCTTGGCAGCTTTCTTGTGGTTCTCAATTAAGGATTAGTACTTCTGAAAACATGAGCCCCAAACCACTACATGCACCCATTAGTCAAAGCACTTCTGGCCCAGGAGAACGGCTGAGGCCGTGACCTGTAACTCTGCCCGCAGAATGAAGCGTGGAGGGGAGCATCAGGGGCCGCGGCTCCCGGGAGGGGCTCCGCATGTGTGTTTCTGGACCCTCCACAGTACGGCTGGGCGCATGGGACTGCCTGAAACCGCGCCTGGCCCGAAACCTCCTGTTGGTGCATCAGGGTTTCCTCTACTACATGTGCTGAGCAAGAGAAACGGCAGGGGTCTCGGCGCCTGGAGCTGGGGACCAGATGTGACAAGTCTGGCACTGTAGTGACAGCTCGATTAGCCAGCAGATGCCGCCTGAGTGCCTACTGTGTGCCAGGCACAGGGCCGGCGAGGGACCCGCGTCAAACGGACTTGCTGACAAGCGACAAAGCTGGCAGCAAAGCAGGGGTCTGTGTCCCCAGCAGACGGCTCTGCTCACGGAGGTCCACTGCCAGCCGCAGGCTGCTGGTCCAGGGCTACACCTCGTGTGAGGCAGCGTGGAATCACACAGTGACTGCCAAGATTGCCGTCACCCACATTTCCAGAACTGACTTCAGGCTTCGTTGTTTTCCTTTCATTGTTTTCCTTTCATTCTTTTTCTGATCATGTTTTTTATTTTTTTTAGTTCAGTAGTTGCCTTAAAAGTCTGCATGTAAACATGCTGAATCAGGAGGATGTAATCCTCCTGACCTAAAAGATTTACAGTATTCATCAAGCTTTTTATCTGCAGTAAAATTGAACAGCCTTCATCATGGGCTTAAATGCAGCCGACATCACTGCATTAAGCACTGCACTTACCCCTTGGAGATGTGCTCCAGGCTCACTGGAGCCGCTTGCCGCCCCTCATTTCTGGTCCAGTTTGCTGTGGTCACTCTTCACCGGGTAGAAAAGTAAGGAGGGTCTCGTTTTCACTCACAGGTCTGTCCCTGAAGCCTTGGCTGATGGTTTCTGCTCACTGGGCCTTACTGAAGCCTGGCCTGCTCTGCAGTTTGTAGTGTCCTCTGTAACGTCGGAGAGTGTTCACCTGAGGGTCCTGTCCACGTGCAGCTGGACCTTCTTCTGCGAGATGCTCTTCTGGACCCTCTTGCTGAAGGATGTGATGCCCATGGGCCGGGGCAGCAGCGGGGCGGGCCTTGAACCGGCAGCAACCAGCCCATGGGTCCCTGCAGCCCCTGGCTGCATCCCGAGCCCCTCAGCCCCGGGGCTGCCCTCCCCACACTCCCCAGTGTGTTCTGATTGTGGTCTTTTATAACCAGGTGTCCAGTTTTCCCAGCACCACTTACTGAAGAGACTGTCTTTTGTCCCCATTGTGTATTCTTTTTACGTTTCATTCTGCACTTTTAGGGAAAGATGGGCTCCTAGCTGTTAGCCTAGCTCAGCTTCGCTGAAAACCTGTCAGTAGCCCAAATTAATGTTAGTATTTCACTAATTTTAATGCATTTTCACGTAATGAAACTTATTACAAAAATTTATTCTCATTACATACACCTTTTGGGGGGTGTTTGTGGTTCTTGTATCATGAACATATTTCCTTACTATTCACCTTCCGACAGATGATAACATGGTATAAGTAATTCATGTAGGGAACAGAAAACTACACAAAACTATAAGGGAAAGTAGGGGACCATGATTAGTCAAAGAAGCTTTTGGGGAAATGAATTTACCCAGGATTTACTTGATCCTGGAGCGCTAGGCTAAAATTTAACAAACAGCTGTTGCACAGTTCGGCCCCATGAAATCTTTTTACTGTTTCATTTCAAAGTAGATAAAGTAGTAGGAAAAGTACCACCAAATAAAACACTATGTGGTAAACACAAAATTAAAGGGCTATTGAGAAAGACGGATCAGCTTGTCTTTTTATCACAGAAAAAAATTTATTGTGTTAACAGCATTTTCACTGCTATGACAACATCTGAACGAGCTTGAAACCCTTTAAAGATGGACCTCAATACAGCAACATTATAGGAGACAAAATTTACTTTTATTTCTTTTTTTTAAATAAAGATAGCAAAAAGTGAAATTTTAATGCTACATTCCTTAATATCGATAAAAAATTTCCAACTCAAGTTTAAATACTTTTGATCTTATTAAAGTATAAAACACTGAATTCTACATTTTAAACACTATTATTTTAAGAATCAGTCATTTCTTCATACTGCCAGCATGCTTCCAATACTTCCACAGTGTCTTAAATAAATATATCTCAAAAAAATCTTGAATTCTGAAAAATAAGCAGGAAAAACCATAAATTGACATACTGTGCCATTCTAATGGGGGTGAGGTGATCTTTGAATCCCCTAGTGATTAGTGAAGCTGAGCATCTGTAACTTGTTGGACACTCGTATGTCTTTGGAGAAATGTCTATTCAAGTCCTGTGCCCATTTTCTAATCAGGTTGTTTTTGTTCAGTGTTAGGAGTTTCCTATGTCATAGGCATTAGGCCCTTATATGATATGATTTTCTCCATAGTTTATTCATATGGCTCCCTACTGGACATTTATGTCCAGAGGAATTGCTGGATCAAAAGGTATATGTATTTACAATTGATACATTACCACCTGATTGCTCAGAAGAGGTTATACCAATTTACATCTCCACCAGTTCTATTATATTGTATTATACTCTTATGACTATACAACTTAAAGTTTTTTTCTCACCTCTGAATTAATATTTCTAAGATATATATATATATATATATATATATATTAAACATCTTTATTGGAATATAATTGCTTTACAATGGTGTGTTAGTTTCTGCTTTATAACAAAGTGAATCAGTTCTAAGATATACTAACTAGAATTTAGGTAACAGATAAAGAATAAGATCTCATTTATTATGTTAGTGACTCTTAGAGATAATGCTGATTGTAATAAACGCACTAACAAAGCCTAGTTAAGGAAACCAGGTGTTTGAAAGTCCATGTGTTATTCAAATTTTACCTCTTTTAAGTAGGCTGGTACCACTTTTCAACATAGATGTTAATAATAAAACTTCTTGGGTTTTCCTTGGGGTCTTTCCCATTTATTTTCCATTTCTTTTTTCAGTTTATTTGCTTTATATCTCTCAGCCATCACCACAAGATCCTCTGGGACACTCTGAAGCCATTAAACGTGTTATTAGGATTGAGGCGATTCTCATTATATAACAGCTTTTCAACAATCCTCAGAGAATCTCCACAACTGATTACATGACATCTTCCAAACAGAATGGAATGTGTCCCTCTGCATATGCAACACCGAATCTTCAAGGTATGAAAACCAGCCTAGTCTTAAAAAAGCCCGTCAGTAAGTACACGGCCCTCCTGCTAGCGTGGCCCTTCAGTTGCTTCCTGGTGCCTTTGCCTGGTGTCACTTTCTCACCTCGAGGCCTGAGTGTGTCCCCTGCTTCCTCTGTTCTCTCCAACCTCCACCCCACTGGGCTCTTCCTCAGCAGGGTTCAGTGATGCTCACCCCTATTAGATGAGGTTCCCCACTTATATATTAATAGTGCCCATCTTTGCCATGCTACAGCCCTCATAACACGCTTAATTACTTGTTTAATATCTGTATTTCCTGACAGGCAGTAAAGCCCCAGTACTTGGAATAAATGAAATTTGAACCTTAGAAAACAGAGTTGCATATTCTTACCTGATTTGCTCTTTCCAGAATATTAATTAATTCACCGGCAATCTTCCAATCATTTCTAGTGATAAGGGTAACAGATACTCCGGTCCTCCTTCAAGGGGGAAAAAGTCAATTTAATTTGATTTATAATTTATATTCATGATTCAGCTAGCAAAATAGAACAAAAACAGCAGCAGCAAAACCTCAACTCTTTCACAAGCCCAACTACGTATGATATATTAAGGTTTAGCCATTCAGGGACTTCCCTGGTGGAGCAGTGGTTAAGAATCCGCCTGCCAATGCAGGGGACATGGGTTCGAGCCCTGGTCCAGGAAGATCCCACATGCTGTGGAGCAACGAAGCCCATGCGTTACAACTACTAAGCCTGTGCTCTGGAGCCTGCAAGCCACAGCTACGGAGCCCACATGCCACAGCTACTGAGCCCGCGCGCCTAGAGCCCGTGCTCCGCAACAAGAGAAGCCACCACAATGAGAAGCCCGCACACCGCAACGAACAGTAGCCCCCGCTCGCCGCAACTAGAGAAAGCCTGCACGCAGCAACGAAGACCCAACGCAGCCAAAAAATTAATTAATTAATTAAAAAAAAAGATTTAGCCATTCACATAAGGAGGATGTGGTACATATACACAGTGGAATACTACTCAGCCATAAAAAAGAACAAAATAATGCCGTTTGTAGCAACATGGATGCCACCAGAGATTATCATGCTAAGTGAAGTAAGCCAGACAAACAAAGACAAATATCATATGGTATCACTTATATGTGGAATCTAAAATATGACACAGGGGACTTCCCTGGCGGTCCAGTGGTTAAGACTTCGCCTTCCAGTACAGGGGGTGAGGGTTCCATCCCCGGTCGGGGAGCTAAGATCCCACATGCCTCATGGCCAAAAAACCAAAACAGAAGCAATACTGTAACAAATTCAATAAAGACTTTAAAAATGCTCCACATCAAAAAAAAATCTAAAAAGTAAATAAAATATGACACAAATGAACCTATCTATGAAACAGAAACAGAATCATGGACATAGAGAACAGGCCTGTGGTTGCCAACGGGGAAGGGGTTGGGGGAGGGATGGAGTGGGAAGTTGGGGTGAGCAGATGCAAACTATTATATACAGAATGGATAAACAACAAGGTCCTACTGTACAGCACAGGGAACTACATTCAATATCCTATGATAAACCATAATGGGAAAGAATATTAAAAAAATAGAATGTATATAAATATGTATATGTATATGTATAACTGAATCACTTTGCTGTACAGCAGTAATGAACACAACATCATTGTAAATCAACTATACTTCGATTAAAAAAAAAAACATTTAGCCGTTCAAACATCAGTTTGGAACCTAATCTGCAGTTGTTTAAACAGCATGTTATGGGGATTTTATGGTAGTGCTCTCAGAGGGGAAAAAGGTCCTTTTTGTGAAGAGAATGGGGAGCCAGGTTGGATGGACTGACTTACCCTGCTCTCCCGGTGCGCCCTACTCTGTGCACATATTCTTCGATGTTCCGGGGAAAATCGTAATTATAGACGTGTGTGACATCATCGACATCAAGACCACGAGATGCTAAATCGGTAGCAATCAGTATTCGCACTTTCCCTAAAGAGTAAAGCCAAAAGAATACAGATACATGCTGGTACAAACCAACCCAAGACATATCTGTCCCCTAATATCTGATCAGGTGAACTATCCTTGCTTTTAATATTAAAACTCTTCTAAAGACAGTGAAGACGGGAAAGGGTTACTTAGCCTTTTTTAACTGCTGGCAAGTTACAACACAATAGATTCCAAAATTCAAAGAGTCCATGAACCACGGCAAAGATATATGCCTCTCAAGTAAATTAAGATAACACCCTCGCTGCAAATTACTGCCTTGATATCCAGGTTTTAAACATTAGCTTGAGATAGTCCTGAGAATCTGATTAATATTTAGAACAAGTATAGTTCTGGAATCTGCAAGCTGAGGGCAGATCTTAGACATGGGATCCATGGAGAGGTGCCCTCACTCAAGCAAGTCCAGGCACTGGACGCTTTTTTTTTTTTTTTTTTTTGCGGTACGCACGCCTCTCACTGTTGGGCCTCTGCCGTTGCGGAGCACAGGCTCCGGACGCGCAGGCTCAGCGGCCATGGCTCACGGGCCCAGCCGCTCCGCGGCACGTGGGATCTTCCCGGCCCGGGGCACGAACCCGTGCCCCCTGCATCGGCAGGCGGACTCTCAACCACTGCGCCACCAGGGAAGCCCCAGGCACTGGACACTTTTAAACTGCAATACTAATTGTATAAATGTACCTGTTTTAAAGTTTTTTAATGCTCTCTCTCGATCACTCTGTTCTCTGTTGCCATGCAGAGACTCTACTGATATATGCTGGATACTCAGGTCACTTGATAAATGATCAGCCCTGAAGCAAAAGATAAAGTCAGGGGTCTAAGTGCTTATTCTCATACCACCATCAATTCATTACTGTTACTTCCACTGGCAAGAATCTGAAGTAATGTGCATATTGTACGACATACACCCCCCCCATATGAAATGCGTATACACACAGAAACAATGCCAAAACCAACCATGACTGATGATTTGAATGTAAAAAATATATACTCACATAGCTTTCCGGCTAACAAATATTATGACTTTGTCTTTGGGAGACAGGCTGTCGATGAAAGTTTGGATATGCGATCGTTTCTCGTCTTCTGTGGTGACAATTATATTTTGCTTCACGGTACTTACAGCCTAAAGGACTCAGATATCATAGTTCATCAATATTAATGGACAAACCCCATATATTGGCTCGAAATCTATCTTATTTCTATCATTGGTTAAATGTTCTAATAAACTGCTAGCAGGAAAAATGGCAGGTTCTTGCAAAATCACCGGTTCCTACCCAAGGATTTATGGCTCAGTCTTTCACTTTTTACCAGTGAGTCACCTACGCTAAGCTTGGAACTCTTGAATACGTGGCAGTGTGTTGAAAGCAGCTGGTTACTACTGTTGGAAAAGGAATAACCACGGTTTGAGGCCAAGCTTACAAAACTATCGCCATGAATTTGGATATAGCCTTTGCAATAAAGATGTTCAGCTGATGACACAAAGAGTTTCCATTCAATAAGTATTTTGACAACACAAAATTTCAAAGTATCACTGGTACCATTTTATTGACCCAGAGATGAAATAGATTCTGAAGGATTTATCCTGTCTTTCGTGAAATCTCATGAAATGAGCCTAGGGCAATGACCCATTATTAATTACCAGTGATTTAAGTAAAACGTCAATTTTCATTAATGATTAGTTGAAAGGCCAATCTCAATTATGAAGTGAAAGGCCAGAGAGCTTTACAATGGCAAAACATTTCCATAATTAATAAGATATAAATAGTAATTAAAAACAAGCTTACAACTAGATCCAAAGTACCAACATACACAATCATGGGCTCTTTCAAATAAGATTGTGCGAGTCTACGGACAGCACATGGCCACGTTGCACTGGAGATAAAACATAATACATAAACATTAAAAATTTATTATAAAGCAAACATTACTAAATTTCCCTAAGAATGCTATGAACCAAGTTACTGATGAAAGACAAACTTACTACTTTTTAATGAGGCCAATTTCACAGAAAACATTTGCTTCACAATGAATTGCTCAATGAAGCTACTAGATTAAACCTTTAAATAAGTTCAATAGGTTTGTAAACAAAAGGTGAAGAAGAGCTATACCTTTCTAATCTATGAAAAGGTACAGTGAATTGAGGTGTTAGTGTTCTCTCAGCCTTTATAAAGAAGGCAAAAAACCCCAGTATTTTTCATACATTGTTAGCAGGTAAAACCAAATGCTCATGCCAAATAAAAACATTTTAACTGTACCAATGATTGGATATGTTAATTCAGATGTTTCTTCAACCATATATTGTGAAAGTAACCACCTTCTGTACTTTCACACTAATTACAAAGATGGGAGGTTTAGTAAGAAAACAAAATGAATAAATTTAGTCTTCTTCCCCAATCACATACTCTTCTGCTGCCTCAGCTTTATCTTTGCCAAAAAGTATTCTGGACAGGTGATTACTTTTTCCAATCTGAGACCCCCCTATGAAACAGTCTCCCCTGCATTTTTTATAGAAATCTTATTCTTTTTCAAACATTTATTTATTTACTTAGGCTGTGCCAGGTCTTAGTTGCAGCACGTGGGATCTAGTTCTCTGACTAGGGATCGAACCCGGGCCCCCTGCATTGGAAGTGCACTGGTTTAACCGCTGTACCACCAGGGAAGTCCCTAGAAATCTTATTTTTAATTCAGGAAACCCAATAGTCATTGCTAAACTGTTACACTGAGTTGCTATACTAAGTGATGACATATCTTTCACCAAAGGATCTCAAAATACTTTTAAGAAAGGCTCTAAAATCAAATGGATTTGGTTCCACTGATTTCTACTTTGCAGACTAGCAAATTAAACATATACCTACCTTGTCATAACTGTCTGCCTGTCTGGGCGTACATCTAATAAAATCTTCATTATCTGGGGTTCAAATCCCATATCCAGCATCTTGTCAGCTTCATCTAAGACCTGCATGAAAAATGGTTCGAATAGGGGAATTCCCTGGTGGTCCAGTGATTAGGACTCTGCGCTTTCACCGCTGAGGGCCCGGGTTCCATCCCTGGTCAGGGAACTAAGATCCCGCGAGCTGCGCAGTATGGCCCCCCCAAAAAAAAAGATGGCTAGATTAGGTATGGAAGGTAGCTAATATGTATGTTCTGCCTTTATGAATGCTAAGGTAATTTTTTTCATTTCCTCCACTACCTAAGCTATCTGTAGTTGCAACACAGATTGAGTTAAGTTTGCCAACTAGCAGTTTCTAAATCTATTTAATGACAAAACAATTTCAGTGTCTAGAATATTCATTCATAAAAAAATAAAAAAATAAAATATTCATTCATGTGGAATTCTTTTGTACTTACCTACATTTTCTAATATTTATATAATACTAAAATGGAATGATCTTAAAATCCGTATTTTAACAAACTAGAGGCAATGAAAAACATTCCTAGGATTTAAAACCATTATGAAATGGAGAGCCATTCTAAAGGGTTTGATAGAGTTCAGTTCTTCCTCCCGGGACCCTGAACCCCTGCTCCACGATTACCAGGTAGGATACGCTCTTCAGGTACACAAAGTTATTCATTTGTAGATCGTGGAGTCTTCCGGGAGTGGCAATAATGATATCGACACCTTTCGCTAAGTCTTTTATTTGTCCATCTCTATCACCACCACCATATATACAAACACTTAAAAAAAAAATACAGAGGTTCATGTCCACGTGGGGAATATCCCATCACAATTCAAAATCCCAACCAACCTAAGCATTTTGGGTATAAAATAAAAAGTACATAAATCAAAAGTCTCAGGTAGTACAGTATTGGCCCCTTTCTGAGAACCATCCACACCCACCAACCCACAGGGACGTGTCCTACGAGAGCCACGTTCGCATCCTTGTTATATGACCCCACCACCCAGGTTACAGTCGATGTGGATCAGGGGTAAGTAAGCCTGACCCACGCTGAGCCAATCAGCTTCTCAGGATGTGTGAAAATAACGGGGAGGATGTCTACAGCTACAAATGGTTTGAATGCTGATGCAGGAATGGTCAAAGACAAGACTCACCTTTTAAGACCTTTATATGAATATTTACGGCACTCAGCTTCCACTTGCAGAGCTAGTTCTCGAGTTGGGGTGAGGATTAACATGCCCGGCCCATTCCTGGCTCTTTGGAGAGAAAACGTTAGTAAAATACCCATCGCAGATATACAGGACCTTCATTCAGTGCCTGCAATGAGGGAATTCCCTGGCAGTCCACTGGTTAGGACTCCAAGCTTTCATCTGCTGAGGGCCTGGGTTCAATCCCTGGTCAGGGAACTAAGATCCCACAAGCCTCGAGGTACAGCCAAAGGGAAAAAAAAAAAAAAGGCAGCAATGAGTGTCAAAGCCACAAACAAGCACCACACATAAAAAGTGGAGAAATAAAGAAAAACAGCCAACAAAAAAATCCAGACACCAGCCTTTTCATTAAACAGGGCCAGAGCTTTCCTGTGTCAGACATTCTCACAGAATTGTACTGGACACGGTAATTTAAACAATTTGTTTCCAGTGTTTCACTATTAAGACTTTTGGTGGACACTACCTATTGCTTCCTAAAAATGTTTTGTCCATTTATAGCTTACCAGAACAACACAAGTGCATCTGCCCGAGACTAGGCATTACCTTTCGACCAAGGTAATCGAAGAAACTTTCATTGCATTTTTGGAATCCATATCTGTTAAACCCCTAAAGAGAACCCAGATGTAATAATTCTTACAGAGGTTGTGAGTCAATATGAATAAATCCAGGCATTAAGTAGGACAATGTCTTCCCCGTTCCAGTCTGAGCTACTCCTATAAGATCTACTCCTTGTAGAATGATTGGCCATGCCTGTGACTGAAACAGAATGAGAAATATTAAAATAAAAAGTGCATTTCTTTCTGTCAAGCATTCCTTCCTCCTCTCCCAGCTCCAAACTTCTCAGCATTTTGAGTGCTAGGCAGCGGTGGAGGTGCTGGGGGGACACTTATAAGAGACAGCTGCTCCCTGGTGTTCTAACGACCAGAAATTGAGGGGGGAAAGTCGATGAAATGTTAGAATTAAAGAAAGCATACCTGAATTGGTGTTGGCTTTTGAAAACCTGCCTTTTGAAGGTTTCTCATAACTTCAGGATAACAGAGAAATGCATCCTCAAAATTACCAACAGGGTTGGGAAGAGGACGTTTCTCACCACCTTTCAAGTCATCACACATTATATTATAATTTTCCCTCCTTTAGGGAAACAGGAACAAGGATTAGTGGCTTTGGTCACTTTACTCCCCAAGCAAGAAATTTTTTCCAACATTAGTTCAGGTCATATCTAGAAATTCAACTGCAACTGATTAAAATTAGACTGCTGGTTAAGTTACAGTAAAATGTAGTAAGAAATAGAAGCCAGCCCATCTTTTTTTACCAGAATAGTTCCAGAGAAGGAAAAAAATTACACTGTATGCATGAATGGGCCAATGAAAATTTCATGGAAAGGTTAAGAATAGAGCCTGAAAATTATATGCTTCATGAATCAAAGTCAGATTTGGCAAATGCCTGAGGGCCTATAACGTTTCACACACATTTCCCTAATTAATCCTCAACAATACTTTGAAGTGGGAATTATTCTCATTCGACAGGTGATCTTTAGTCACCTGTCCATGCTCAGGGCCCTATCCCAATCCTAAAATAACTGCTCTGTCTGCTATACCATACTATCTTAGTTTTATAACAGATATTAATAGAAAAAATGTTGCCATTATGACCTATAATTCCAGATAATATGGAGCAAAGAGTAAGAAATTTTTCTAATATTCAGATATCAGATCAATTTCTCATGATTTTCAACACTTGTAAAAATAATTCTCAAAAACTGCTAATACAGCAGGCACTAACCACATGTCTCTTTAAATTTAAAATTTCAAATTCAGTTCCTCAATTATATTAGCTACCTTTTAAGTGTTTAATAGCCACATATGGATAGTAACTACTCTAGACACAAATATAGCCCATTTCCCTCTTCGCCAAAAGTTTTATGGGATAGCAATGCTCTAATGTATATGATGTAGGGTGCAACCCAGTTTTCTTTTGAATAGGAAGCTACAGTTTCAAATACAATCATTTCAAATCTTTTCCTAATGGGTTAATTTACCAGCTTAACTCTACAAATACTCAATAAAAAGTAGTAAAACTATTCACCTCCAATTGTCTGCTTGGTCTTGTGACATTGAACTTGTTGTTTCTGACTCCATGTAAAAGTTTTTCTTAATTGGAGGTAAACCTGGGACAAAAACCAAAATTTTAACTTGGATGATTAATAAGCATTTACATTTCATTGACATTTATTCAAAGTAACAGAAATCAAACAAAATATATATCAGGTTCACCTTGCACAGATATAGTTCTAGACAGCTGTCCCACACTTTGCCAGCAAAGCTTCTGCCAGCCTCTAAGAGATCTCCATTTTTGCTTTGGCTTTCAATTACACTTTTCACCCAAGAAAGAGATCTTTAATAATTAAATATAAAAGAAAAGAAACCATGCTTCACAAGACACACAGCCATCACAAGGGACGAACCTTCTCTCATAGTAAGCTAACTTTCTTTTCTTTGAGGGTCCATCCCATTACTGTTTAGGAATACAATATTTATCCTTATTCTATCCTCTACTTTGAAGCTACTTTGTTTCCTTTTTTAAATGCTTATCATACTTCCACCAAACTTACATCCTTTTTCTGCGCCCCACCTCCACCCAGATCTCCCAACACATGGCGTGGGATAGGCTGACCACCAGAGTGGAATGAACCCTTGTTAGTATTTGTCACACGGTAGTGTTCACTGTGTAACTTTAAATAAATGATGTTGTCCCACTGCCACATTCTGATCAAATCAATGCCTGAATTTACTCTGAAATTCAGTGAATAATGTAGAACATTATACTCCATATATAGTTCCAAGTGAGAATTTAAAAAACCCATTTCTTCAAGAACTGTATGAACTTATTAAACGTTTTCCCCTTTTTACGTTGCCCTTCTTGGCCAGGACACTACAAGATCAATTTTTGCTCAGTCATAGCAAAATGTTAACTCCCGGTTGGCATGTGTACTCACTTCATTGCCCTTTTGGCCCAATTTTCTATTTTTATTAAACTTGTGCAGCGAGTTACCTCAAATAAGACAAGGTATAAATAAGTTTTAACTTTCCATTTGTAACGTAAACCGCAACACAGACATAGAAATATCATGTCCTAGAGACTAACTGCAGCATTTCAAATTCTACTGTCATTTTGCATATAGATTTCATTACTAAGAGCAACACATTTTTTATAGAGGCTAAAACCTCAATTACTAGGAACAACGATACCACATGTAAGTGTTGGGATCCAGCACTAACCTGCCCACTTTTCTTTACTGTGTTTCAAAATATTTTCTCGGAACTTATCCCAATCAACCAATTTCTGATTTCCTGAAACATCTTTCCTTGCATCTTTTCTATCCGAAGGTTGGACAACAGCAACATCTGTTAAAAATATTCCAAATTAGTTTCCAAACAAATCCTACCAGTATAAAATCCAAAACAATTTTATTATTTTCTGTTTTAATAACCCAACAATAATAATGCTTGAAACATTAAATTTAGGAATTTAGTACCACAGTGCCATGACAATTCTGGTCACGGTTTGCCAGTTATTTACTTCAGATTTCTGAAATGCAAAAAAAAATTACTGGAGCAGTTAAAAAGCATGAGAACCTAGTGTCTGATAATAAATAACACATCACTTATCATTACAATAATTCTGTGTGGCAGATGTTACCCCAGGTAAACAGAAGAAACAGTGTCTTAGAGGCTTCTTAGAGGTTCTTTCCCAAGAAACACTAAGAGGCAATGCTGCCATCTGAACCCAAGACTCTTCTCCTTGTTGCTTCTGGAAATAGTTCAATAATGGCTTTTTCTCTAGTCCAAGTAGATCTGAGATTTTTTAAAAATATCAAACAATTAGTCAGTTTTCAAAGTCAGTCACATTCCAGGGAAGGGACCATAGACAGGAGGCCAGGACTAATCCTTGCTGTACCATCAATAATGAAGTGTATTAAAAGGTTATTTTGTTTTTACTCAAAAGTAAAACGGCTAGGCTTAACAGCAGATATTAAGTGTCTTAGTTTGAGGAAAAGTATCCTGGATTTCATAGAAAAAAATTCTGTAACAGACTAGATTTAATGATGGCAAGCCAAAGCTTTGTTATCAGGAAAAGCAGTTATAATATGGCTTATAACACTGAATAAAACATTTAAAATTTTACAGGGCTTTAGTGGGCAAAAATTACTTACCAACTTTGGGTTGTGTTTTGTAGTCTTCTTGTTGTTGAACAAGATTATCTATCACTGTTTTCGCTTTGCTCTGCATTGCCTTGGTGCCAAAAATTCTTACTTCCGCTTCAGGGTACCCTTTTATTATCTAGATACAAGGGGGGAAATAGGTGAGATAAGTCCCTTCACTGTCCCCCCCCCGCACTCAACCTCAAATAGGACAAAAGTGTAAAGGAAATACAGGATTGCTATCAATCAGCATCTAAGATATAATGAATGGACTACAGCTTAGGTGAGTTCTTAAAAAGAAGTATGAAGAGCTTTGGCAACTTACCTAAGTTACCACAGTATGTTAATAATTGAAGAGAAATTAGAATTAGGAATGAACCATAGTTCATCCTCTTTAAGGATTTAAGAACCCAAATAATTTACCTGTATTTTGGTGAATGTTGAGCTCTGGATCTCTTTTATTTTTGACCCACCACGCCCTGTTTATAAAAATAAAGGAATTTTTTTTTAAAAATTGAAATCAGTTATGGGGAACCTACTACTGACTCTGCTCAAAGCCTTCTCTAGCTCTTCCCAAATCATCCAAAGGCTCCTAGGGTTCAGTCATCACTTTCAGTTTGGAAAAAGGGAAGCAGGCGCTTTCTATTCCAAATTGTGGTGGGTGGTAGGAGGTTCCTTTCCCAGAGGTAGACACTAAGGATTCACCACCAGACCAAGGAAAGACTAATTGGATCCAAAGTGTTGGCAAGGATGTGAAGAAACTGGAACCCTTACACACAACTCAACCAAAAAAGTCCAATTAAAAAATGGCCAAAGGTCTTGAATAGACCTTTCTTCGAAGACATATTTATGACCAACAGGTGTATATGAAAAGATGATGAAATCATCAGAGATATGCAAATCAAAACCACAATGAGATATCACCTGTTAGAATGGCTCTCATAAAAAAGACAAGGGATATGGGGCTTCCCTAGTGGCGCAGTGGTTAAGAATCTGCCTGCCAATGCAGGGAACACAGGTTCGAGCCCTGGTCCGGGAAGATCCCACATGCCGCGGAGCAACTAAGTCCATGCACCACAACTACTGAGCCTGCGCTCTAGAGCCCGCACATGACAATGAGAAGCCCACACACTGCAACAAAGAGTAGTACCCACTCACCACAATTAGAGAAAGCCCGGGCACAGCAACGAAGACCCAATACAGCCAAAAATAAAAACAAACAAATAAATAAATTTATTAAAAAAAAAAGACAAGGGATAACAAGTTGGCGAGGATGTGGAGAAAGGGAACCCTTATGCACTGTGAGTGGGATGTAAATTGGTGCAGTCACTATGGAAACAGTATGCAGAGTCCTTTAAAAACTAAAAACAGAACAACCATGTGATCCAGCAATCCCACTTCTGGGAATTTATACACAAGAATTGAAACTAGGATCTCAGAAAGATATCTGCATTCCCATATTCATCATTATTCACAATAGCTAAGAGGTGGAAATCACCTAAATATCTGTCAACAGACGACTGGATGACAAAAATGTGGCATATGCATACAATGCAAGTTTTCAGCCTTAAAAGGAAATCCTGCCATTTGTGACAACACATATAAACCCTGAGGACATTACACTGAGATAAGCCAATCACAAAAAACTGCAGATTCCACTTCTATGAGGTGTCTGGTGGCTGCCAGGGATGGGGGAATGGGGAAATGAGTTGTTGAGAGGTAGATTCAGTCGTGCAATATGAAAACCTTCTGCAGATCTACCACACCTAAGCACGTTGTTCTTAGGGTCAACAATACTGTAAATGTATGTTGTTTACCACAATTTTAAAAGGGGGGCAAACCTTATTTCCAATCATTTCCAAATGCTTTTCAAAAACGAATTTGTAAGTCTCACGCTATACTAAGAAAAAGAACACTTTTTTTCGGCAAAGTAATCATATTCAAGTAACAGAAACTAAGTGCAAGGTACGGCTAATGTTCCGAGCAGCCCTTTAATACCCTACGCCTTCTTATCTTGGGTTAATGGCTCTCCCCGGTGCTCAAACGGACTGACCCCTTTGTTCATTTTGGGGTAAGCTGCCAAAGGTCTGACCTTTCATCCCAAAGATTTCTTAAGTCTAAGAGTTGGCTCTCCCAAAACATCGTCTCTATAAAACTATAGAGATACATTAAACGCCATCACTCTAGCACCAAAGCGTATCACAAAGGTCCCGTGGGGACCCGAGCCGCCCCAGTGGCCACTGATTGGAGGCGAGGCGGGAGGGGCGGGGATGCCACAGGCCCCGCCCCGCCTCACCCACCCCGGCCCGCCCGCGCACGCCCTCCGCTCTCACCGATCACCGCGCCCACCCAGTCGTTATTCAGGCTGAAGGACAGCGGCGGCTCCTGGAAACCAGCTCCCACGGGCTGCTGGACGCCGGAGTGGCCCCTCCAGCCGCCACCTCCGCCGGCCTTCTGGCCTCTGCGACCGCCTTGGCTCGGCTCCTCCGGCCTCCTTTCCGGAGCCCGAGGCATAGCCGCGCCCCGCCGACAAGCAACGACCCAGGAGGAGGCGTTGGCGCCGGCTTCCGGCCGAGACATGGCTCCGCGAACAGGATCCGGCACCTCCAGCGTCTTCCAGCAGGCCCTGCACACTCGAGATGCCGTCGAAGGCTGGTCCGCGAGGGCAGCCACGCAGCCGCTGCTCAAGGCGCGCGCGCCGACGCCCCGCCCAGGCCGCTGCCCATTGGCGGACGCGGCTGTGAGCGGGGCTGGTCCAATGGGCTTCCTCCATCCTGCACTCCCTGCATCCTGCGCGCGCGCTTGAGTAAGTCCTTGCGCGGGCCTTGTCCTTCTCTGCTGTGGGCTGTCGGGGGGTCTCTGTGCTTTCTGGCTACACACCCGCTCCTGGGACCCGCATCTCAGGGGCGCAGAAAACGCAGTCACGTTTAACAGCCGGACCCAATACAGTCATTAAAAATTTGAAACAAAAGGTTGACAACAGCATTCACCATTGCTGTGTGAGCAACACTTTGATATAGTTAAGCATATGTTAGGTTTTTAAATGGTGGTTGTCATAATTGGAAAAGATACATGTACCCCAACATTCATAGCAGCACTATTGTAATAGCCAAGACGTGGAAGCAACCTAGGTGTTCATCCACAGATGAATGGATAAAGAAGATGTGATATGTATACACAATGGAATACTACTAAGATATAAAAAAAATGAAATAATGCCATTTGCAGCAACATGATTTGACCTAGAGATTATCATACTAAGTGAAGTAAGCCAGACAAAGATAATTATCATACGATATTGCTTATATGTGGAATCTAAAAAAAAAAAATGATACCAATGAACTTATTTCCAAAACAAAATAGGCTCACAGACATAGAAAACAAACTTATAGTTACGAAAGGGGAAGCAGAGGGAGGGATAAATTAGGAGTTTGGGATTAAAATATATACACTACCATTTGTAAAATAGATAACAACAAACTACTGTATAGCACAGGGAACTATACTCAACACTTGACCCAAATGTTTGCTGTAATTTAAGGGCTAATGAAATAAATTGAATAAATGCCTGAAGCACTCCCATTTTTGCAGGCTGGCTCTGTGGCTGGACATATTATTCCAAGGATGCAGTCCAGATGGGAGTGCCCCCACTTTGATTAGGATCTTCAAATTCTCTGAAGAGATCTCTGTTTGATCATGTGTTAATCAAACATAGTACACGTCTATTATAATGCTGGGTACTGTGGTCTGTGCCCAGGATTGAAAAAAAAAAAAAAAAAGTACTACTCATGGTCCATCCTGGGTTGAATGGGTTAACATGGAATTAACTATAACTCTTAATGCAATAAACCCTGGACTTAATCGGATTACAATGTTATTGCAGCACCCAGGAAACACATAAAAAGATTAATGTTTTATGTATTTAGTCTCCTTTCTCTAATCCTTACTCTGAAGTGGGTTGTATTAATGATCTTTAAAAAGAAGTTTTGTTGGATTAGATTTGCTAATATTTTGTTGAGGGTATTTGCATCTATGTTCACGAGAAATAGCTCTGTACCTTTCTGGCAATGTCTTTGTCTGGTTTTGGTATTAGGGCCATGCTGGTCTCACAGAATGAGTTAGGAAGTTTTCCCTCTTGTTCTGTTTTCTGGAAGATATTGTACAAAGTTAGTATAATTTCTTTCTTAACTATGTGTTAGAATTCATCAGTGAACACATCTGGACCTGGTGCTTTCTGTTTCACAGCTATTAATTATTGATTTAATTTATTTAATAAATGTAGGCCTATTCAATTTGGCTATTTCTTCTTTTTTTGAATTTTTGAACTAACTAACTAACTAACTATTTATTTATTTATCTATCTATCTATCTACCTATCTATCTATCTATCTATTTATTTATTTATTTATTTATTTTTGCGTTACACGGGCCTCTCACTGCTGTGGCCTCTCCCGTCGCGGAGCACAGGCTCTGGACGCGCAGGCTCAGCGGCCATGGCTCACGGGCTCAGCCACTCCGCGGCATGTGGGATCTTCACGGACCGGGGCACGAACCCGTGTCCCCTGCATCGGCAGGCGGACTCAACCACTGCGCCACCAGGGAAGCCCTGTGACGTACATTTTGATGTTATTCTTTGGTACAAAAAAACTGGGTTCATTGTGCTTTGTAACATTTTTCATTGTATAGAGATGTCATCTTAGGAACTGAAGATTACAAGAAGTGAAGTGATGAAGAACAGATTCTCAATGAGAAATTACAAAACCAGTTCACTCATATACTATTGACTGAACCCAAATACCCTCAGACTGGTTCTTCGAGGGCTAAGCAGATAAAATGAAAGCAAGCGATCCCCTGGAAGTCTTCTTGCTAGTATTTTTAAAATTTATATGGGGTGCAGAAAGTTTAAATAACTTGCATTCGGTCACACAGCTAGAAAATGCTGGAGCCAGTCTTCAGGTCATGCCTCTGTCCCACCAATCAGAGTCAAGGCAGGAAGCCTTGCAGGTACAGAGTGACAAAACTGATTCATCTTGGTAGATTCTGCTAAAGCCTAAAAACCTTACAATTCCGTTTTGAAGCTGGCATGGGTCAGCTAATAAAACTCAAGGCTTGCCATGTGTAGGAAACTTAATATGGGGTCTCTGCGTCAGACCCCATATGACTACACTTCCAAAACAAAACTGAATCAGAAATAAACTTTGCCATCCAGATGAGAATGCCAAAGGAACTTTTCTTGACGTTGCGTTTCTCACGTATGTCTTGATCTAATGATTAACTACCACAAACCAGCCTTGTGGCTAACTCATGCTACATGCAAGAGTCTGAAAATTTTCAAGGATGTAATCTGAAGAGGCCTCAAATTGGATGCATCCTGAAGAGAATGGCTCAAGGAAAAAATTATCAATTTATAAAAAGATGAAATCATATCCCTACATTATGCCCGATTTAAAAAATTAACCCCAAGTGGTTGAAGAATTTGAACGTTATGATGGAAACTTCAAAAGTATAGTGAATGTCTTTAGACCTCAGGGCAGGAAAGGATTTCTTAAGCAAGACACAGAATGTACTTACCCTAAAGACTGATAAATCTGACCACACTAAAATTAAGAATTGTATTCATCAAAAGAAACCTTAAAGAAGGCGAAAAGACAATTTAAACTAAAAAGATATTCACAGTATACACCATTGAAAAAGAATTAGTAAGAGATTGAGGGAGAATATTATGAGAGAACTTTCATACACTACCTTGTATCCTCAAGACTTTTTTTTTTACAATATGCATGTATTATTATGTTGACTTTTAAAATTAAATTGAAGAAATAAAAATATCCACTGAAGTTAGATTCAATATCTCCTCTCAGACAACTGTTGAGGCCTCGATGATGCAGATGAGGGAATTCAGTACATTAGTACCATCCCCCTTATGTAAATGATCGACACTTTCCGTGAAAAAGATTTAAAAAACAAACACTTCATAACTAATTGTAAGAACAAAGTCGTTTGTACAGCAGACGCTGTCTATTCTAAAACAACTACCAAACTCGTAGAAATGCACTAGGAGAAGTATAAGAACACGCACGGGTGACACACACCAACTTCAGGACATGATTTCCTGCGGGGAGGGAAGGAAAGGTCTTCACTGACATCTGTTTTAAAGGAGAGAGATCGAGGCAAATGTGGGAAATATTAACATCTTGTTAAATGGGGGGTGGGGGGGTACATGAGTGTTTGTTATACAACTTTTTAAAATGTGTTAAATCTTTCACAATTTAAACTTTTAACTAAAATTAAGAACATTGGGAAGAAATGTGCATCAACACTCGTCGTCTCAGGATTTTGGAAATAGTTGAGATTTGTCTCCACTTGCTACGTTTCTAGAATGCCCACGTCTGACGTCTGTATTTTAAACACGACGCACTTGTTTGAATGATTCTGAAGCGGTAACGAACCAGAGGCAGGAGATGAAAGAGAAGATGCAGATTCCACGAGCCCGCCCTCGGCCTGACCCGCCTCGGGCGGAACCTTAGAACCTGGACCGGGCCTGGACGGGACCCCGCTCCAGCCAACCACACCGTCCCTCAACCCGGACGCCTCGGGGCCGGGCGTTACCTGATCGGGCGGCGCCTCCGAGAGCCGCCGGGGTTCCAGGCGGAAGAGAAATCGGGTCGACGCCACGGCTCGCGGTACGAAGAGCGCAGCAACCCCCGGAGCCAGCACCCACGAGGCCGCCCGGGAGCAGGGCACAGGCGCACCGGAGGGGGCGGGGCCGGCCGCAAGCCGTAAAGGGCCCAACTTCGCGCCTCCACAAATCCCGCGAGAGCTGCTTGCCCCTTACCCGCGGGCTGCCGGTTAGAGCATGGTCGACGACGCGGGCGCCGCCGAGGCCCGGGGGAACGGGCTGCTGGGGTTCCCACTTCCGCCGCCACGGATTCGCTCCCGGCCGTGGTGGTTTCCTGTGCAGGAGCTAAGGAACCCGCTGGTGTTTTCTTTGGAGGCATGGCTGGCCGACTCGATCTTCGGTGCGCGACCCGGGGCGTGGTGGTGGCCCCCGAGTCGGGAGAGGCCGCTGAGCCGCGCTCCGCAGCCCTTTCCGGGCGCGCGGGCCGCGTGTGATGCGCGGTGCCCGGCTTTCTGCCCTGCCCGTCCCGTCCCCTTCGGGCCAGCTCCTCCTGCCCTTCACCGTGCCCCGCTCAGTCTCTCCTTTCGCGTTCAGGCCCAGACCGAGCCGTGGTTCCGGAAATGGAGTGGATGAGCCAGGCCCTGCTGACGGTGGACGCAGTTCACGCCGGGAAGTTGGTGGAAATCACCGTCTTCGGGCGGCCAGCTGTCCAGCGCCGGGTGAAGAGCGTGCTCCTGAGCCTGGCGTCGAGTCACCGGGAGCAGCGCGCCCGAGGTGAGGGGCATGGAAAACGTGCGTGGGGAGGGAGCCACGGGGGAGCCACCTGGCCGTGCCTGGTCTCCTCCCAGCCTCCGTCTTCCCAAAACTCCCAGTATGCCTCACGTGGTCCCTGGGCATCCCTTGTGAGTGGAGTCCAAACAGGACCCTGGGAAAGTAGGCTGAGATGGGATGCATTCAGGCCCCTCACTGCCCGTGCCAGCCTCAGCTTGGCCGCGCCGCTGTTTCCAGGTCCTAGGTTCAGAGCTTCCACCCCGAAAAACGGTACTGCCAGCACACATCCACCCCCATGAAGGAGCAGTTTGAAACAGTGAGCATTTTTCCTTCTCCAGCTGAGAAGATGGAACAACTCGAGGAGTTCTTGAAGGCCCAGGCACCAGGTCCCCAGGTCCCCCAGAGTCCTGTTGCATAAGTGCTCTCCGGGGCATGAGAACAGTCCTCCTTCCACTACTAAAGTTCAAGAGAAGCAAATATCCTTAAATCTGTGCATTTATTTTTTTCCTGTATCTCGATGGATAGCGGTTTGATTATTTTGCTGCAAACGTGAGTTTGTAGTGCCATTCTAGTAAATAAATGAATTTCCTTTTTTCCAATGGCATAAAGATCTTGGCTCACTCAAAATTAAGCAAATTTATAAAAGATTGACTCTGTTCATTCATATCTTGATGTGAGAGGCTGATAGGTGGTGGGTTTATTTTTGTTTTTTTCTTAGTTTCTATCGTTTTGAAACTACTAACCCTTTTATGATTTTATGGTCAGAGTCAGGCTCTCACACACAGGGGGCAGAAATGCAGGGTCTGCTTTGGGTTTCTTTTGCATCATTTGTTTTAAAACTTTAATGTGCGTAAGAATCACCTCGAGAGCTTGCTAAAACACAATTTCTTAGCCCCTTTTCCACTGATTCTGATTCAGTACATTGGGCCCATGAGTATGCATTTCTAACAAGCTGTTAGATAATGCCAGCGCTTCTTCTCTGAGCCTCTCACCTTTAAGCTGGTGTTTGGTCCCTGAGTAGCAATCAGTGGGCCCGTGTGTTTTCTTGCAGTGGAGTCTCTGACCGCGCACGTGGGTGGGCATTCCAACATGCAAGCTGAGGCGGTCAGTATTCATTCTGCTGGTGCTGTGATTTACCAGAAAGAGCCACGGTAATGGGCAGCTTGTGCATTGGCAGGTGGCCTTCCAGCCGGCTGTCTCCTCTGCCTCCCTCGCCAAGCAGGTGTCCTGCATGGGCTGGGTTGTTTTTCCATTAGCCTTTACAATGCTATGACCAATCTCTGCAAAACAGTTCCAATCCCATGCTGCTTCCACTTTCAGGAAGCAGAATTCTTGGAGGAATGATTGCCAAGAGCTCTGTGGCTTTAGACACAAAGTTGGAGTTGATTGAACTCATGCAGTTTCTTCCCCCCTTAGCAGTAGTGGATTCTAGCCGTTTGCAAGGATTTTAAACGCACAGATACATAAATCTTTGATTACAAGGGATATTGAACGTTATTCTGCTTCACATTTCTGTTAAACACTTTTATACATTTTTCTTTATTCATTTCTGTCATTACTTCTTTCAACTCTGAAGATAAGGATTTTTATTATCTGTAAAAGCTTTTGTAACAAATAATGGTCCGTTACAACCAATACTGTCCACCCCTATGCTTCTCAAATTTTTTGCATACGAAAAATGTTTATTGTATGTAGTTAAACCAATTACCGTTTTCTGTGTGATTTTTCCCCCTCATCCTCACGTTTTACATTTAAGCTTAGAGTGCCTACTTTTTCTCCGTTTGTAGAAATTTGATGAATATTACTACAGGTTTTTTCCTGGTGGGATTTTTACAAAATTGGACTATTTTTGACTGTTCAACATTTGGAGGAAGAGAATTATGCTTAATACGTGTCCAGTTTTCCAAAAATTATTCAAAACTAAGTTAGTAAATGATCCTGTTTTCTATCCTCTATACACGTTAGCATCTTGAAGTCTTAACCCCCAGTACCTCAGAATGTGACTGTATTTGGAAATAGGGTCTTTAAAGAGGTAATTAAAGTAAAATGAGGTCATGTGGGTGGGCCAGTATGACTTTTTTTAATAAGAAGAGGAAATACAGACACAGGTATGTGCATACACAGAGGAAAGACCAGGTGAGGACACAGCAAGAGTAGGGCTACGTCTGCAAGCCAAAGAGAGAGGCCTCAGAAGAAACCAAACCTGCTGACACCTTGATCTTGGACTTCTAGCCTCCAGAACTTTTAGAAAATAAATATCTGTTGTTTAAGCTGCGCAGTTAATTATTTTGTTACAGTAGCCCTAGCAAACTCATGCAACGTTTAATATCTAAAAAGGGTAGTTGCTCTGTCATTCTAACTTTCAGAATTTGGGAGTAATATTAGCTATATATTTATTGTTAAGAGCTTGTATCACATACCAGGCCCTTGAGCTAAGCACCAAAGTAGGATTCTTAGAGCCTAAGTAAATTGCTGAGATCACAGAGCTAGGACTTGGGGGTGGGTGAGATTTGAACCAAAACGTTGATTCTAGGATCTTACCTCTATAATATACTTTCCCACGTGCTTTTATTTTTCTCCACAGCTGAATTTCAGCTCATTCTCTGTGTGTGTGTGTGTGTGTGTGTGTGTAAGTGTGTGTAAGAGGAATTAGAATATACTTAATTTGTTAAGGCTCCACAGTATTTGTTATTCTATTGAGGGACAAGACACATGTTTTTTTGTTTGTTTGTTTGTTTGTGGTACACGGGCTGTCACTGTTGTGGCCTCTCCCGTTGCGAAGCACAGGCTCTGGACGCGCAGGCTCAGTGGCCATGGCTCATGGGCCCAGCCGCTCCGCGGCATGTGGGATCCTCCCGGACCGGGGCACGAACCTGTGTCCCCTGCATCGGCAGGTGGACTCTCAACCACTGTGCCACTAGGGAAGCCAAGACAATGTTTTTTTTCCTAACAAGTTGCTACGGTAGAAGCATCTACTCGTACCACACTGACAAATAGCATTGTTGACTTTTCTGATGATAAACATACTTATATCCTCCATAGTTTTAAATAAGGCAATATAAAAAGTATGAAAATAATTACTCAAAAAAATCTCACTGCTCATATGGTCCTTTCAAGTAGCTTTCCATTACTCCCAATATTTCTCTATAATTTTAGTAAACATTTTATTTATGTATAGCATTCCATTCATACCCAAACCATGTACATCCACAGTGTGAAAAGATTCATCAAACAATACAAAGGGGACACATGCATGTAGCCAGCAGCCAGAGAAGAAAAGATACTACCAGCACTCCAGAAGCCCCCATTTTTGCATCCTCCCCAAGGATAACTACTATTGTGACTTAACTATAAATGGACTCAATCTAAGATTTGTCCATGTTGCCAGCAGTTGTAGTTCCATTGTATGAATAAACCTTAATTTAGTTTTCCATCCTGTTGATGTACATTTTGATTGTTTCCTATTTGGACTTACAATGAATAGGGGTGCTATGAAGATTGTTGTACATGACTTGGTGCATGCATATGTGCATTTCTCTAGAGTATATGTCTGGGATTGGAATTGCTGGGTTATAGGACGTGCATAAGTTCAAGTTGCTAAGGTGACTGAACCAGTTGACTTTCAGCAGTGTATGAGACTTCGAGTTGCTCTACATCTTTGTCAACAGTCGATTTTTATTTTGGAGAATTTAGGTATTAGTGCTATTGCACTGCAGTTTTTAAAAAGTAATCACTTCATTGGTTCCATCATATAAAATTGTGAGTGTACAGTTCGCTTTCTTTTTTAGTAAACTTAAGAGTTGTGCCACCATCAGCAGAGACCAGTTTAGGAACATTTCCATCACTTCACAAAGTTCCCTTATGCCTGTTTGCAGACAGTCTGCTGGCTGTCTCCACAAATTGCCTTTTCTGAACATTTAAGATAGGTAGAATAATATTCAATGTAGTCTTTTACATCTGACTTCTTTATCTAGTTGGACTGTCTCTGCTTTTTGATTGGGGGACTTAATGCATTCTAATTTAATGTAATCATCAGTATGATTGGATTTCTGTCTGCCATTTTGCTTTGTTTCCTATCATGTCTTTTGTTTTTTTCTTCCATTTTGTTAGAAAAATTTTTATATACACTTTTTTTTTTTAAGATTTAATGTTATTTATTTTTGACTGTGTTGGGTCTTCGTTGCTGTGCATGGGCTTTCTCTAGTTATGGTGAGCGGGGGCTACTCTTAGTTGCAGAGCGTGGGCTTCTCTTAGTTGCAGAGTGTGGGCTTCTCATTGCGGGGGCTTCTCTTGTGGAGCATGGGCTCTAGAGCACAGGCTTAATAGTTGTGGCACATGGGCTTAGTTGCTCTGCGGCATGTGGGATCTTCCCGGACCAGGGCTCGAGCCCATGTCCCCTGCGTTGGTGGGTGGATTCTTATCCACTGTGCCACCAGGGAAGTCCCTGTGTACACTTTTAAAGTGATTTTCTTCCCCTTTGTTTTGCCTTAGGGATTATAAAAATCTAACTCATTACATTCTGCTTCAGATTAGTGAAAAGGAGGGAAGGAGGAAGGAAAAACAGTTGAATAAGTGGAGACACTATGTTCTTAGATAGAAAAGTCAAGTGTTGCCTATTTGTGGTCTGTTGTTCCCAGAACTCAGTGCAATTCCAGTTATAGTCACAACCAGTTTTTAGGGGCTGAGGCTGTAGGATGAGCGTCCTTAAAGTCTGATTTTACATGTGCTTCAGAGGGACCCGAGAAGGCTATAATAAGGTTTTCTGGGGGGGGTTGGTTTTTTAAAATAAATTTATTTATTTTATTTGTTTTTGGCTGCGTTGGGTCTTTGTTGCTGCGTGCGGGCTTTCTCCATTTGTAGCGAGCAGGGTCTACTCTTTATTGTCGTGCACGGGCTTCTTATTTTAGTGACTTGTTGTGGAGCACAGGCTCTAGGCACGTAGGCTCAGTAGTTGTGGCTCGTGGGCTCTAGGAGTGCAGGCTCGGTAGTTGTGGCGCATGGGCTTCGTTGCTCCGCGGCATGTGGGATCTTCCTGGACCAGGGCTTGAGCCTGTGTCCCCGGCATTGGCAGGTGGATTCTTAACCACTGCGCCACCAGGGAAGTTCTATAATAAGGTTTTAACTAGGGTCTAGTAAAAAATTCTGATGAGGTAAATAGGGCAGATGTGTATTAACTAAACCGAAGTATGCAGGTGGACATAACAGAAATAGCCTGTCACTTATGCTCCACAGCTGTGTTCCCAAGATTTCCAGAGAACCCATAAACAGCTGAAATTGTATTCTTTGATACCTTTAGTGAGCACACTCAAAGACACTGTCCACACTAAATTATTTGCTGCCAACCAGTTTACCCTGCCCCCAAAACGTGTAGACAGGATTCGCTGTTCTCAAACTGCCTGCTGTCTTCTTTCTTGCTTACAAATCCTGCTCTTGTTTTTTGATGTTTCCTCATGGTTAGATCTAGGTTATATATTTTTGGCAAAAATACTGGGTAAATCATATTGTGTCTTTCTCAGAGCATCACATCAGGAGCCACATGGTTTGTTTTGTTTTTTCCCCACTCTTAGTGATATTGTAAAAGGCCTTGTGTTGATTAGAAGTGTGGAGTTGAGAAATTCTGATGAGGGAAATAGTGCCAACCTGGTGTAACTACAGTGGAGCGGCAGGAGGACCCGGGGCAGACTATCAGCGTGTGCTCCACAGCTGAGCCCAGACGTTTTCCACACAGGCTGTCAACAGTGAACCTTCTTCTTGGGTGCCTCTACTCAGCCTACTCAAAAACTGTTCAGACTGGGGCTTCCCTGGTGGCGCAGTGGTTAAGAATCCGCCTGCCAATGCAGGGGACACGGGTTTGAGCCCTGGTCTGGGAAGATCCCACGTGCCGCGGAGCAACTAAGCCTGTGCGCCACAACTACTGAGCCTGCGCTCTAGAGCCCACGAGACACAACTACTGAAGCCCACATGGTGTGAGTACTGCAGCCCGTGTGCCTAGAGCCTATGCTCCTCAACAAGAGAAACCACCGCAATGAGAAGCCCGCGCACCTCAATGAAGAGTAGCCCCTGCTCGCACAACTAGAGAAAGCCCTCGCGCAGCAACAAAGACCCAACGCAGCCAAAAATAAATAAATAAGAAATAAATAAACTAAAAAAAAAACAGTTCAGGCTGACCTCTTTACTAGCCCTCAAACATTTTACCTGCAAAAATGTACAAATAAGAGTCACTGTTCCCAGAATTCTTTAGTTTTTTTTAACTTTAAAAAATTGAAGTATAGTTATTTATAATATTATTATTAGTTTCAGATGTACAACATAGTGATTCAGTATTTTTATAGCTTATACTCCATTTAAAGTTATTACGAAATAACGGCTATATTTCTCTGTGCTGCACAAGAGATCCTTATTGCTTATCAATTTTTAAAAAATATATTTATTTATTTATTTTTGGCTGTGTTGGGTCTTTGTTGCTGTGCCTGGGCTTTCTCTAGTTGCGGTGAGCGGGGGCTACTCTTCGTTGCGGTGCGTGGGTTTCTCATTGTCATGGCTTCTCTTGTTGTGGAGCACGGGCTCTAGGCGCACGGGCTTCAGTGGCTGTGGCATGTGGGCTCAGTAGTAGTGTCTTGCGGGCTCTAGAGCTCAAGCTCAGTAGTTGTGGAGCACGAGCTTAGTTGCTCCGCAGCATGTGGGATCTTCCCAGACCAGGGCTCGAACCTGTGTTCACTGCATTGGCGGGCGTGTTCTTAACCACTTCGCCTCCAGGGAAGCCCAGGAAGCCTGCTTATCAATTTTATACATAGTAGTTTGTATCCCTTAATCCTATCTTGCCCCTCCCACTGCCTTGTCCCAACTGGTAACCACTAGTTTGTTCTCTGTGAGTCTGTTTCTGTTTTGTTACATACATTCGTTTGTTTTACTTTTTAGATTCTACATATAAATGATAACAGTATTTGTTTTTCTCTGACCTATTTCACTAAGCATAATACTCTCTAGGTCCATCCACATTGTTGCAAATGGCAGAATTTCATTCTTATGGCCAAGTAATATATCATTGTGTGTATACATATGTATACACACACACACACACACACACACACACACACACACACACACATATACACACACACACACACACACACACACCCCACACCTTCTTTATCCATTCTTCTGTTGATGGACACTTAGGTTGCTTCCATATCTTGGCTACTGTAAATAGGGCTGCTATGAACATTGGGAAGCGTGTGTCTTTTCCATAGGAGACTTCTGTAGTTTTTGCCTTCGTTCCTTGACAACTTCCATGGACGGCCTTGGGCCTCAGTTTCCAAACAGAATCTTCCTATCTAAACTCCATCTTCTGTTAATGGGTAAAATACATTCTTCTGTATATATAGTATACATGTCGTTTAAGGAATAAAATGAGCACTACAGCATACCTTAATAGAATAAAATCAATATTTTGGGAAGCCATGTGTATACACCTTTCCCTCAACTAGTTTTGTATGCATTTTAATAAATTGCAAGTCTGACAATTGAACAGTGAGTAGGTTAGCCCTCTCAGATATTAAAACATTGTATAAAGATACATAGTTAAAACAGTGGGGTAGATAGAAAAAAATAGAAAAAATGATACACATGGACATAAAATAGATTGCTAATCTTGAGTCTGGGTGAGTATAGTGAAAGTAGCTTTTGTACCATGTAGTACGAAGATAATTGGTATGGCGATTTTGTAGGGCAGTTTGGCAATATAAAATCTGAAAGGCGCTCATTCTTTAACTAGCAGTTCCACTTCTAGGAAGTTCTCTTAGGGAAATATTCCAGTGTGGACTCAAGGATGCACGTAGAAATTCAAGACAGAAGTTCGTAATTGAGTAATTGGAGAAACAAACTAGTCAACCACTAAGGGAAGGGCTAAATCAAACTGTACCCATCCTGAGAAAAATCAAGCTGCTAGAAGAAGGGGAAAAAAGGTGTATACAATTACGTAAAAGTGCAAGTTAAACTGTTACTTCCGTAAGACAGTAAGCTTGAAATGGCAGATAGGAAGGTCTGGGGACTTTGATCTGGGTGAAAACTTGGATGTCACTGGTCCATGCCCTGCTTGGAGAGGAAACTAGTAAGGTTTTTTTTTGTTGTTTTTTTTGTTTTTTTTTTTTTAAGATCAACTCTTTATAGGCATAAGGAATTTTACCTAAGTGCCATCACATCTAAATGCTTTTATTTAAAGTTCAGTCTCCTTTCCTTGGCTCATCTCCAACCAAGGATGTTTACTGTATCTTACCATTTTCTTTCATAACATCATCTCAGACATGTCTGTGTGTGTATATGTAGGGTATTTTAAACCTAGTTTCAGGACAGTCACAGAGGCTCCTAAATGTTCCATTGGCTTGCTACCTGCTATTCAGTAATCTTTCTTGTAAAGGACAGAATTTGATGTTCTGGTCATGTGGGTGCTACTTAGAGGGGGGAAAAATCAAGATTGAGTCTTAATTCTACTCTGATTTAGCCTCAGTTGAAACTTTGAGTCTGCATTGATTTTGAGTCTAAATGTTTAAGGTTCACTCAGCCTTGCGTCTTCTGAAAATAGTTAATAGCCTATTTGTAAATTCAGCTTTGCATCTTTATATTTCCCTTGTTATAAACTAAAGGCTTATTCAAAATTGGAGTGATCATTACTGGTGACCAAAGGGTCTACAATAGACATACCACTCCCTGCTCTTTAAAATTAGGTTTCCTTGGATTTTTAAAATGAACATTTTCATAGCACTAAATTGACTTGTGCTATTTTAAAAAACTCCTAACACCCAGCTGTTAACAGTTTACTTCTAGCCAGGGCACCAGCGTCCCAGCCAGCAGCCAGGAACAGGAAGCCAAACGGATAGAGATACTACTTCTCTCTACGGTGGTACTCAGAGTACAACACGTGAGTGTATAAAGCTAACGTGTTGTACATCTTCCTTGACACTGTATTATATGTCAGATACGTTTCAATGTTAAAAAGTGACAAGGAGGGCTGGCTCCCCACTGCTGCGGTTACCAGTTAGCAGGGAGGTCACCATCACTGCTTGTGTCTCGCTGGCTTCAGACATCACTGGAGGTCGAGTGACCCGGGCAGGACTTGGAGACGACAGCTGCGCTGTCCTGGCCATTTCAGTTTGCCCCTAGTCGCCAGCAGTTGCCTGAGCTGGGAAGTCTCTGCTTGCAGCGCTATGACACGCCCACCCGTGAGGCCCGTTGAAACCAAGTTTTCGCATCCCTTGTCTCTGAGTAGAAATATCTCAGGCTTGGAAAGGTTTCCCATGAGGACAGACTCGACGGCCCGAGAGGTCCCTCACCTTGCAAAGCCAGATGCGCGCGGTGAAGGAGCACAGGGGAAGCACCTGCGCGAGGCGCGAGAGACTGCAGCCCCGGGCGGCTAGAAAGCCAAAAGCTCTCACCCGCCTCTGGGTAGAAAGCCACCGGGAGCAGATAGTGGCTGCTGGAGGGACGTGCCTGTCTCTCCCCTTTCCCCTGCCAATTAACAGACGTTAGGGAAATTGGATGCTTTATTGGAACTCTTTAGATTCGTGTTTGCAAACATTTAACAGGGAGTGGCGGGGAGCGGGGAAACCAAGAACAACCCACACCATTCTTTTCTCAGCTTCTGCAGCAGCATAGGGTTCCAGGAGGGGCTTCCACTTTGACCTTGCCTGGCTCCCTTGCTCCTGGGCCCGAAACGCGTTCAGAACCTGGTAACCGGACCCTGGATAGCTTCGGGGAAGCTCTGGGTGGCCGCCTCCCGGGCTGCGCCGGGGGACCGCTGGGTGGCCGCCTCCCGGGCAGCGCCGGGGAACCGCTGGGTGGCCGCCTCCCGGGCTGCGCCGGGGGACCGCTGGGTGGCCGCCTCCCGGGCTGCGCCGGGGGACCGCTGGGTGGCCGCCTCCCGGGCTGCGCCGGGGGACCGCTGGGTCGCCGCCTCCCGGGCAGCGCCGGGGGACCTCTGGGTCGCCGCCTCCCGGGCTGCGCCGGGGGACCGCTGGGTGGCCGCCTCCCGGGCTGCGCCGGGGGACCGCTGGGTGGCCGCCTCCCGGGCAGCGCCGGGGGACCTCTGGGTGGCCGCCTCCCGGGCTGCGCCGGGGGACCGCTGGGTGGCCGCCTCCCGGGCAGCGCCGGGGGACCGCTGGGTGGCCGCCTCCCGGGCAGCGCCGGGGGACCGCTGGGTGGCCGCCTCCCGGGCAGCGCCGGGGGACCGCTGGGTGGCCGCCTCCCGGGCAGCGCCGGGGGACCTCTGGGTGGCCGCCTCCCGGGCAGCGCCGGGGGACCGCTGGGTGGCCGCCTCCCGGGCAGCGCCGGGGGACCGCTGGGTGGCCGCCTCCCGGGCAGCGCCGGGGGACCGCTGGGTGGCCGCCTGTCGGACCGCGCAGGGGGACCGCTGGGTCCCGGCCTCCCGGGCTTCGCTGGGGCATAGATGGGTCGCCGCCTGTCGGACTGCACTGGGGGACCGCTGGGTTGCCGCCTCCCGGGCAGGAGGCTTCTCAGAACCTGGAAGAAGAACGAGAGGAGGTCGCACCTGTGTCCCACATACTCTCCACATAGGAGTTACCCCTTCGGGCTGCAGGGGTGGGAGCCCGGAATCAGAGAACGAGGTCAATTTGCTCCTCTGGATCCCTTGCAAAGAGGAAACCCTCTTCCAGTCGAATTAAGAGGATGAGACCGCTGCCCCGGCACAGCCAGGACGCACCAGAATCCCTCCCAAGGAACCCGGGGCCTGCCTAGGGTACCTTTCATTGTTCCCGGCCCCGTACTTTGCGCCCGGAGTTGGCGGTGATAGTCAGCCAAGTTCATGATCATCGTGTATACATCCTTCTGGTAATAAGGCCGTCCAAATATCAAGATCTCAGCCTCGCCGTCCGGGTCCCACTGATTAACGTGAAGCAGGGTCTGCGACACACACTCGACATGCGGGATGTGCTCCCCGCCCAGGCCTGCGCAGGAAGCAACGAGGTCCTGAGCAGTGGGGCCTGGGAGGGGAGGCAGCGGGGGGCCCGCATGCGAGCCAGAGCCGCGAAGAAGCTGCCTGGGCGCGGCCAGCCTGCGGTGAGGGGCGGCCTCGGCCTCACCGCTCGGGCCCGCTCACCGAAGATTGCTTCCACCAGCCAGGCCTCCAGGTGAATTGCCCTCGGACTCTTCAGGTACTCGGAGTGAAACCAGTAGGGCCGCTTGGTGAGGTTACCGAGCACCTCGAAGAGGGTCCCTTCTCGCTGCTCCAGCTGAACGAGCGTCGGAAACCGCTTGGGGGTGGCCATGTCGCTGCGAGCCTCGCAGGGGGCCGTGGGTCCTCTGCCAACCGCCTGCCGCGCGTCAGACCCGCCGCCGCAAGGGCCCCCCGGCCTTATATCCAGGGCTTTCGGCAAGCCCCTCCCCCACCCGCGCCCTCCTCATTGGACTCCAGGCCTCGCCTCCGAAGCCCGCAGCCGGGGCTTCTTCCCCGGAAGGCGCAGCTGCGCTGGGGCGCGCGCCCAGGGCGCTCTCGCTGGGCGGTAGCATCTGGATCCTGCCACTTCCCCGCGCGCCAGGCTGGAGGCCACAACCGGGAAGCTGCGGAAGCCTTAACTGTGGACTCTGGGCGGCCAGGACAGCCCCGGAGACGTAGGGAAGATCCAACGTCGGGCCGACAGCTTTCAGAGGAGCGAATCGGTATTTGCAGAGACCCGGATGCCTTTCAGACAGTTATAATGGGACCAGTTGAGCGTTCCCGAGGGATTGGAATAAACTTTAACGGAAAATCTAATTAAGTACGTCGGAAAAACAAACGCTCAAGGAGCAGAAAAAGGTATTCGGAGGCCAAAGTAAGCCCCTCCCGACTTCCTCCTGAACCCTGACCACTGAGCACCCACCCCAGAGGCCACCGCATTTCCCGCTTCGGCCTTAACCTGTTAGAGACGGCTGCGCACACCCAACAGCGCCTGGTCCGTGTGGTTTGCACCCCAGAGGGAAATCCCTTGAAAGTAACACGGTTATAGCTCCATTTCTTGATTTTTCTGTCCAGCTGAAAGCATTGCCTATTAACTGCTGCCCAGAGTATTAAAAATTCTCCTGTCCTTTTATCTCTAATTCTTTGTGTCCTTTTATCTATAAAGGAAACACTCTCAAATATGTTTAATGAGCCTAATGGTTTATTCTGATTTGTTCAGGGCAGTAGATAAATGGAAGCCAGCAAAATCGGATAGTAAATTTGGACTGAGTATCATAGATAGAGCCGTAATAGAAGCAACTTAAAATCGTTTGTAAATAAGATATAGAGTTCGACATATTCTACTGGAGAGTTCTCACTATACTCTCCCTCAGGTCGTCCCCTCCCTCAGGCTTCAGGCTTCAGACGCACTGTGCCCCCTCCCTCGCGGGTTACACTGAGACCTAAGAAATGGGAAGCCCCGACAGTCGTGCAGGGCTGGAAGCTGCCGCGAGCGGCCTGTGGCAGAGGGTGGCTCAGTGAGTGTCCCTGCTCATTGCTCTTGGCCCTAAGCCAGCCTGAGATCAGCTGCCTGGCTAGGCCTTCAGGAAGGGCGGGGTTGCGCTGAGACTGAGCGCCAGGCTCGCTCATCGGCCCTTGGGGTCCCCAGAGCCCCGTGGAAAGAGCGCACCCTTTCCGCCCACCGCGGCCTGCACGTGGCCGAAGCCGAGGCGGAGCAAGTGGAAATGGAAGAGTGCGTCGGCCTCCCGGGCTCCCACTGCCGCGGAGGCCTGGCAGGCGCGGGTGGTGGCCGGAGCCCGCAGGCTCGCGGGGCCCCCCGGGGACGCACGTCGGGGTGTCGCTGCCTGGGCCCGTCTTCGGAGCGAGTCGGGCCGGGGACTTTCCAGGCGGTGGGCCTCGCGCCTGGGTCCCTGGTCGCCGTCCTTGCTGGAGTCTGCGCTGCGCTTAGGGTCGGGCTTGCGGGCTCCACTTCGCCCGGCGTGACCCCCGCTCACCACCCTCCCTCCGACGGCGCTTTGCGGGGCGCGGCTCCGCGCCCGCTCTCCTCTCCTCCGAGGGGGAACCGGGGACTCCTGGACTCGGCAGTGCCCCACGCGCTGGGCGACGCGAGGTCGCGATCCTCGGCGCCCGTGGAAGGAAAGGCGCGGGCCAAGGGTCCGCAGGTTCCGGCCGCAGGCGCCCTCACAGTCGCTTCCGGAGCTCCTCCATCCCCGGCCCCGCCGCTCCGTCTCCCCCGGACTCTCGGCTCGGGCACTGCCGCAGTCTTCGGGAGCTCCGGAGCCAGAGCCGGAGCCGGGAAGCACGTCCCCGGACGTGCGTCGCGGGAACCGGGCGCTGGAGGCCTGAGCGTTCCCGGTGCTGGGCTCTCGGGAGACGAGGTGCAGGCGCCGGGCGGGTCGCGTCCGGAGACTGGAGAAGCCAGGGCCGCTCGGGTGCCGGCGGTGGCTGTGTTTCCAGACCCAAGCGCGAAGCTCGTGGGGGTCGTGCCCGCTCCCCGCGCGCAAACCTTGGATCGGACCCAAGTGATGGGCTAGAATCTTCGCACAGGGGCTAAGGAGGGGGAAGACAGACTGCTCATGGGGGGTCTGGGCTGCGGTGACTGCTCTGGGCCTGGGGGAGCACTTCCTGGAAACTCTGGTAAAATCCCGCGCCCGTGGCAGGGCGGAGGGTCGCTGGCCAAAGAGATGCTGGCCTTTTCCTCAGAAAGAGGAGGGAGGAATGGGTGTTGCCGGGACTGCCTTTACTGTGGCAGCGTCCCGGGATTCTGCAGACTTCTCTCAGTTTGGCCCTGCCCCAGGGGCCCTGGGTCAGTTCCTGAGTGATGGTCCAGATGAAAGGCCGCTGTGTGTCCTCGGGCTGCAAGGCGTGACCCTCTGGGGACCGTGCCCAGCCATGCGCTCCGGGGTCCCCTCGGGCTCACACTGACACGCCAAGGGGTGGATGGCTGGAACTTCAGGTGTGGCTGACCAAGAGGTGCCCTGAGTCTTCCAGAAGGCCCAGAGGAAGAGCCCTGGCTGCCTCTGGCACCTCTGGTTCCGTGCACCTGGCACGTACCTGCCTGACCTCTGAGTTCCGTGGTGGGGGGACATCGTGAGCTCCCTGCCAACTGTCCACTTTCCATGTTCCCTGCCCAGCAGTCTATGTACTCAGAGTGGGAGAGAGGGAGCATCCCCTCCCTCTGGCTGAACCTGAGGTTCCCACCTGCTTCAAATGAGAAGCTGCTGGCAGGTAATACTTGGGATCGAGAGTGAATTTTAAGTGGTTTCGTCTCATGTGTACTCACAGAGCCAGGCTCAGAAGCTAAAGGTGGGCCTGGAGACACAGAAACAACTGCTTCCTGGGGATAAAAGAAATTAAGATAGGAATCCCTATCCCCCACGCAGGAAGGAGCTGGTGGCACCTTTTTGAGGAGGGCTCAGGGAGGGGGAATCTAACTCCCCTTAGTAAAGCACACTACTCTCCTACCAGCAATTTGAATCTGCAATTCTAGGTTCAATATCTGTTAATGAAAAATCAATCCAGAGTCACTTCTCCCAGTGGCAAGGCAAACAGCTGAGAATCCTTGATAGGAGTGGGGAAATGGGTGCTTATAAACTGCTGATGTGCCACACCTGTGCTGATTCTAAGCATACACAAACTCCTTAGAAAGGATGTTAGTCATTAGTATACAAATTTGTTTGATAGTCATACTTTTTGAGCCTGTAATTTAAGTCCCGGTTGTTTATTGTATAAGTTTGTACCGTGTTACAAGTTTGAAATAAGTGTGTATAATTACGCAGGCTTCTCTCTAATACTCTTAAGTTGGACACAATTCCTGTGCTCATCTATCTGCTTCTTTAAATACCATATCGAGGGACTTCCTTGGTGGTGCAGTGGTTAAGAATCTGCTTGCCAGTGCAGGGGACACGGGTTCGATCCGTGGTCTGGGAAGATTCCGCATGCTGCCAAGCAACTAAGCCTGTGCGTCACAACTACTGAGCCTGAGCTCTAGAGCCCGTGCGCCACAACAAGAGAAGCCACCACAACGAGAAGCAAGTGCACAGCAAGGAAGAGTAGCTCCGGCTCGCCATAACTAGAGAAAGCCCGTGCACAGCAATGAAGACCCAAGACAGCCAAAAATAAATAAATAAATACCATGTTGAACTTTCGGCCAAAGAAATGCTGTGTATATGGGGGATGGGGGGTATTTAGAAACCATGATAAAGGAAGTCCTCACTAGGGGATGGTTTACACTTTGTTTTTCCTTCAGAAGAGTTACTTTTTATTAGCTACCTGACACATTAGTACTTTATTTCCCTTTCATTGAAATTGAGAACTACGGAAGAGTAGAAAGAATTCTGTGTATCCTTCACTGAGAACCAACTGTTGATATTTGTCACACTGATTCTCTCTCTCTCTCTCTCTCTCTCTCTCTCTCTCTATATATATATATATATATATATATATATATATAATTTGGGGGGTTCATTTTTGTGGGGTGCTGAACTATTTGTAAGTGAACTGGAGATATCAACACTTTACATATTTCAACATGTTTCTTGTTAGAACAAGTACCTTTTCTTATGTGATAAAGGCACCACACTCTAGAAATTGTATATTATAGAACATAGTCTAATGCTATTTTACAGTATAGCCCATGTTAAAATTTCCTCCACTGTCCTGAAATGTTCTTTCTCTGTCTTTGATTCAGGGTTTGAATCATGCATAGCACTTGGTTGTCTCTTTATTAATAAGATGATCTTCTGCTTTTTTGTTTTCATGGCTTTGACAAACCAGTAGTCCATTGGTCCCATTGTTGGTGATGCTAATTGTGGGCTTTGGTTAAGGTGGCATCTGCCCTCCAAGTCGCTGTTGTGAAGGAATATTTTCTTCTTTGCCATTCATAATCTATGGGCTAGGCTTTCCAGAACTCTTCAATATCCAGTTAATAACATTTCATTTGATAGTTAGCCACTGATTATTATCTGAATTGATTACACTGGTGGCTGCAAAGAACAACCAACCCACAGGTTTGGACTGCAGGTGAAGAGGTCTGCCCTAATAAGTGGCCATGAAGGCTGCTGAGGGGACATTAGATGTTATCAGAACATGATCTTGGGAAAAGCCAGCTTCATCTCTGTCTGTGAAGCCCTAAATATTGAAACACCCCCCCCCATCGGGTAGATCTAGTGCAGTGTTTAAAGTAATCTGGTTTTTAAATGAATAACACAGGTTTGTTTAGGGCCTGAAGGCCGGACCACATAGTTTAGGCCACGTGAGCTTCGAAATCCGGGTAGATTCCAAAGTTCCAGACTCAGGGGCTTCAAGGAACGTGAGCCGTGGGGCACTTCAGAGCCCCCATCAGGCCCCTGGAAGAAAATGAATATCGGAATCTCGTTTTCCTTTTTGTTAAGTGGCCGGAGTGACCCCTCAGATCCCTGAAGTTGCAGGGGTCGCCCTGCAGTGAAGTCCCAGGGTCCGGCTCCCTTAGGCCAAGGAAAGACACGCCCTCCTTTGGAACTGGGAAGGCAGGGACTCGATTTGGCAGCTGGGTGGCCGTCGCACCCCCAAACCTGTACTGCTTTCAAAGGTTCAGGCCCAGCCACTGTTTCTAGAATAACAAGGGTTTCTAGCGCAGTCTCCCCACTCACTCCCAAGGTGAAGGGCTTTTGGTGCAGAGGAAACGAGTCAAAGCAGGTGGGAGCCCGAGTCAACTCAGAGACAGCTGGGCCCACCCGCGCTCGGGAGCCGGAGGTGGGGCGGGGAAGGGCCCTAGATAGTCAACCTGAGACCAAGGCGGCACGGGGCGTGCGGGTCATGGCGAGTGTGGGATTGCGCTGCCGGGCCTGAGACCAAGCGGCGCAGGGCGTGTGGGGCGTGGCGAGTGCGGGATTGCGCTGACGGGCTGGGAGCGGACCGGGGGCGGGGCCTGGATGGGGCGGGGCGGGGCGGGGCCTGGATGCGGGTTGGCCAGGGGCGTGGGGCGTGGCCCGTCCAGGTGCTTAACTTTCCGCCAGAGGCATCTTTCCACCCATTCTAGGTCCCGGCTCCTAGCAGGGTTGGTTTAGAAGCCCTGAAGATGGGGAAGCTGCCCGCGCGGAACGACATCCCACCTTGGGTGGGGGCTCCCGAAGTCTTGAAGGAGCCCGAGGTGTTCCAGGTCCAGACGGGACGTCTGGAAGCCGCGTTCGGTGAGTGAGCCCAGTCCTGACCCGGGTGCCCCGGCCCTCCTGGGCCCGAGCGCTCATCTTCTCACCTAAACAGGCCCCGACGGATCTCGAATCCCATTCGTCGAGCAGGTGGGCACAGTCATGCTCCAGATGAAGGGTCTGGAAACTTCGGACGTCGCCGAAGTCATGGTTTACGGCTCTTCCTTGTGCAAGTTCCAGACCAAGTGGATGCTCCAGTCCGTGGCCTAGCGGCAGCGCGAGCAGCACAAGCAGGTTGAGAGGCCTCATGCCCAGGTGCCCTGGACCTGCCTGTGCAGGCGGCCTGGCTCCCTCCCCTGCGGCCCCCCTCACCCCTCCCTAACTATCCCCTCCGGGCAACCACCAACAGCACCTCGGCCGGCACCCACCCGGGGAGGCCCCTGTGTCCAGGCTGTGCCCCAGACTCCTTGGCAGTGCCGGCCCTCGGTCCTAGGGACCCTGGAGTAAGGCTGTGAGAGGTGGCCGGGGCTGGCCTCCTGGGGCGGGGCCTCCCCACCCGCCATGTTGGAATGAGCCCAGTAGGCCCTAGGTTCTGAGGTTCCCGAGAGTCCCAGGCCCAGGACGCCTAGCTGGGAAGTCCCGGAAAGGAACCCTGGAAAGAGTCAGAGAACTGTTGAGGCTCTTACCCTCTCCCCTCACACTGGCCTGCTGTGGCTTTCTGGTGCAGGGACGCTGCAACCTGAGGAAGCCACGACTTCGCTTGACCTAGCTCCTCGGATGAAGGGAAGCCAGTTTGCAGCCAGACCAACCGGTGGAGAGGGGGCTGCAGCCAGAGCTGCAGGGGGCCTGGTTGAAGCTCTGCGCCAGCCCGACAAGGAACACCCAGCGGGCTTCTGGTCCCTGCCTCTGCCTCTAGGTCCTCATGTCCTTCCCCCCCCAAGGTTGCTAATTACAGAATAAACTTGTAAGCGGTTTCTTGTTGTGTCTTGATGTGTAGTTGAGGTGTTGGAGATAACATCACAGGTGAGGTGGCCCTGGAGCTTAACCCTTAGTGAAACCCCTAAGGCTAGAAAGAGGTTCCGGAGCACAGGGGGGAAAAAGGGTCTGGAGAGAACAAGGAAAAGAGTCTAGCAGTCAAGTTCTGAGATGCAGCTCTGACCGAAAACTCAGGCAACCTAGGAGAGATGCGATCTTCTGGCACTGAGGGTTTCATAGCCTTGTAAACTAAACTGGAACCTGCTGGGTGCTCATTTGCACTCAGCCTACTGCTGCACATTATGTAGGTTGGAGCATGAAGCAAAGTCAGCCTTACAGATAGGTATACAGGAAAGGAGAACATCACACAGACCCCTTGTCATGGTGTCTGGAATTCTCCACCACACTTACAGAATTGCTGCCCTGGCCTCCGAAGGGTAAGTGGGATTAGGGTGGAGGGAGCATTACCATAGGTGGGGCTCACTCCTGAGGGTAGAGGGGCCATCAGAACGGGGGCTACAGTTTTCCCCAGTAGAGACCAGTGTGGTAGTTCACAAGCCGGAATGAATCCCCTCAGGGAGCTTTCTGGCCCTATGACCTTAGCCACATTCACCCTCCTACCCCCTGTCCCTGCTCAGGTTCTAAATTGAAGATAATAGCATCTGACCTCATGCGAAGTTGTGAGATTTACGTAGGGTACATAGAGCGAGCATCACACCAGAAACAAGTGTTGACTATCTTTTGGAGCAATTGAACAAAAATGGGGGAGAAAACCAGCAAGGAGCCATTTTCTGCAAAAGGCATGTGGCCCGTCCATCAGACAACCGTTCTGGTTCTCACTCGGTAAGTGAATGGCACCAGCATTTGGGCCAGTGGTTCAGGCCCCAAACTAGAAGCCGTCCTTGATGCCTGACCACCCAAAAGGACTCCCTGCTCGAGCCCAGTCACCTTGACTTCCAACCTGAGCCTCTCCTGCACCTGGACCCGGTCCAGCTGCCCACCCCACCCCGACACCAACCTGCCTTGCCAGAACTACTGAAAGAGGCTCCTATCAGGCCTCAGGGGGGTCTCTTTTAGTCATCTCACAGTCGGCTCCTCTGCCAGACTTAATTCTTACAACGTTAATCAGATGGCCCCTCCTCCAAAAGGAACTCCAAAATTCTCCAAAGTTTTCCAGCCAACCTAACCCAAGCTCCTGGCCCTGACCTAGAACGCCCTGTGTAACGTGCCACCTGCCTTCATCTCCGCTGCACATCCATATCCTTTAGCTGCCCCTCAAACAAACCGTCGTGTTTCCACGTCAGGGTTTTTATTTTTTGCTCTTCTTCCAAGAACACTTCTCACTTGTTTTTTTTGTTGTTGTTTGCTATTTTTTGCAGTACGCAGGTCTCTCACTGTTGTGGCCTCTTCCGTTGCGGAGCACAGGCTCCTGATGCGCAGGCTCAGCGGCCATGGCTCTCGGGCCCAGCCGCTCCACGGCATGTGGGATCTTCCCGGACCGGGGCACGAACCCGTGTCCCCTGCATCGGCAGGTGGACTCTCAACCACTGCGCCACCAGGGAAGCCCGTCACTTGTTTCCATTAAATTTTTTGGCCACACCAGGTGGCTTGCAGGATCTTAGTTCCCCAACCAGGGATCGAACCCGTGCCCCCTGCAATAGAACTATGGAGTCCTAACCACTGCAACAACAGGGAATTCCCTCCCGTTTTTTTTGAATGATTCTGTCCCCTTCTTCCCGGTGGTCCATGTTCCCTCCAGAGGTCGGCTCCTTCCCGACTGTCTCTGCTTGACCTACTTTAGTTTTGTTCATGGCATTTTAAACATGACTGAGAAGGTAACCGTTCGCCCCACTGAAATGTCAACTCTAGAAAAGTTGGGATTTAAAAAAAATAGACAGTATGTAATATTACATATTGAGGACAGTTTTCTAAGAAAAGGACGCCAGCTTGGCTGCTTGGGTTTGGACCTTGGCTTAGCCTCTTTAGCGATGGAGCAATGAACCTTGTGCTTTGGTTCCCCATTTGTAATAGGGTAAGATGCGTCACATGCGTTGTAGTGAGGATATCAAGTCTTAGAACAATGTCTGACACCATGGGCAGTCAAACGTGATTTCTTGAATGCATGAAGGACAGGCTGCAGGACTGGAGCTGGATTGCTCCCTCCCAGGCTTATGGAGGAGGGACTCCAGCCTCCAGCCCCTGTTCTCACATTGAAGGCTCCGTGAGGGGAGCTGGGAAGTCCTTTGTCAAGGGCACCGTTTTCCTGCCTCCTGGAAATGCAGGATGGTGTGTGTGTGTTTCCTGGAGTCTTTGGAGGCAATACAGCCTTCAGGTCACCAGGAAGTAAAGGTACATTTTGGCATGCTATTGAAGTTCATTTGGAGGAGAGGAAGATACCCTATTGGCATCCTGACACCCTCTCTTCCAGCCATTGAGAATTGCACCAGCACTCTGGCCTGGAAGTCATGGACCACTCAGCACAGCTCCTGCCCAGAATTTTGGAGGAGAAATCAGTCCCACCTTTCCCACATCCCCAAGAAATGATGATTGTTAAAACCATTGGCCCTCTGATTTTGAAGAACTAGACACACATAAATGACGTTCCTCCCGTTTGGAGGGTCAGGAGGGACAGTTGGCTCAGCTCCGTGTGGAAAGAGGCCAAGAGTATCTACAAAGGTTGACCTGCCTTGCAGACTGGTTCCTTCCCGGTAAGAAGAGCTGATAGGCTCTCGTGGGACAATCGTTGGGTGTCAAGATCGGAGGCTATTGCAGGGCCCAAGATGCTACAGGTCAGGGAGGGGCTCGTGTTGGGATCAGGTGGGGTCTGGGCAGGGTCCTCTCGGTTTCCAGGGAAGAGACTGCCTCTGATCCTGGTCACCTCAAGGGGGTCCCTTCTGGCTTTGGGCACATTTTGAATGCAAGGGCATTGGCAAGATACTTCTGGATACCTGTTAACAGTTGCAACAGTTCCCTACAATCTCACCCAGGGACGCCTGCAAACTTCTTTTTTTCTGATCTGTTAGGTGAACAGTCTCCCTTTTGTACTTCTTGCTTGCATCCACTTATGGACGAACAGTTCTGGCCCCCAAATTAGGCTCAGCCAGTGCACCCTTTAAAGAATCAGTTGGCAGTGAATGATTGTGTGTGGGCATATAAACTGTAAAGTTATGAACCCCAATTTGGCAGTGTAGAGGGGGCATAAAAAACTGCCCTTGCCCCTAAGTCTAGAAATTCCCTCAGGGCGGTGCTTCTAAATGTAGAAGACAGCTTTAGGTTAGTTAATCTGTGTCAAAAGTATCAAGCTTGGAGATTGAAGTCTGTGCTATAAATTCCATGCATGCCCTGGACTGAAGATTTTTCAGCATTAAAAAATAAATAAATAAATAAATAAATAAAATCCTAAGCAACACAAGACTTTGAGCAAATACATAGAAAAGTTTTGGAAATAGTAACCTGAAGGTTAAAAAGAAATGGTTGTCTTGTGGTGGTCCTTTTTTTTTTGAGTTTGAAGCTCTTGATCAATTTTCCGCCAAGGGTAAGCGAAAGGGCAACACAACCACTGCAGAGGGTGTGGGTTCGATCCCTGGTGGGGAAAGTAAGATCCCACATGTTGCATGGTGCAGCCAAAAAAATAAAACTGAAAAGAAAAAAAAAGTCAAGGCACAGTTATATGTTTTTTTTTTTTTGACGTAAGGCTGTCCATCAAATGAGGTATTATTGAGAGTTTACACAATCCAGATCTAAAGGCCATGTGACTCCCTTATGGAGATCAAGAAGGAATGTTACCTTTTAAAGAGTTGTCCCAGTGATCTTGGGAGAATGTTGCTCTTTATGGTTGAGCGGGTATTTCTGCAGATGGGGGAGCTCTGCTGATGCATGTTGCTGATACACGATGCAGAGATGCAGAGCAGAGGGGAGAGAGGAGGCCAAAGGGCACAGAAATTTTTTTGTGTTTAAATTTTTCTTGTCTTGCAATGAAATGCAAATTTCCCTTCACAACAGGTAAGGTGCATCTCAACGGGATAATTCCAGTGAGCCCAGACTCTTACATTTTCCCATTCAGAGAAAAGCACGACTATCGCTAACTTGAGATGTCTGTGTTTTGTTATTAGTGCTAGTCTTCTGATGCTCAACTACATTTTTTTTCAGCAAAAACTCCTTTATATCCTGTCTCCTCCAATACCTCTTTGGAGCAGTTCCTCTAAGCTACCTGAGAGGCTGTCTCCCGGGCTGTAGTTCTCATTTGTCCCGAATAAAACTTAACTCACACCTCTCACGTTGTGCATTTTCTTTTTTTCAGTCAACCAGAGAGGTAATTTGTTAGAAAGAGATGAGTCTACATTGACATGTAATTAGCACTGAGAAAGTCCATAGTTTACATCAAGGTTCACTCTTGGTGTTTTTTTTTTTTTTTTTGCGGTACGCGGGCCTCTCACTGCTGTGGCCTCTCCCGTTGAGGAGAACAGGCTCCGGACGCGCAGGCTCAGGGCCCACCCGCGCTCGGGAGCCGGAGGTGGGGCGGGGAAGCGCCCTAGACAGTCAACCGGAGACCAAGGCGGCGCGGGGCGTGCGGGTCGTGGCGAGTGCGGGATTGCGCTGCTGGGCCGGGAGCGGACCGGGGGCGGGGCCTGGATGGGGCGGGGCGGGGCGTGGCCTGGATGCGGGTTGGCCAGGGGCGTGGGGCGTGGCCCGTCCAGGTGCTTAACTTTCCGCCAGAGGCATCTTTCCACCCAGTCTAGGTCCCAGCTCCAAGCAGGGTTTTGTTTAGACGCCCTGAAGATGGGGAAGCTGCCCGAGCCGAACGACATCCCACCTTGGGTGGGGGCTCCCGAAGTCTTGAAGGAGCCCGAGGTGTTCCAGGTCCAGACGGGACGTCTGGAAGCCGTGTTCGGTGAGTGAGCCCAGTCCTGACCCGGGTGCCCCGGCCCTCCTGGGCCCGAGCGCTCATCTTCTCACCTAAACAGGCCCCGACGGATCTCGAATCCCATTCGTCGAGCAGGTGGGCACAGTCACGCTCCACATGAAGGGTCTGGAAACCTCGGACGTCGCCGAAGTCATGGTTTACGGCTCTTCCTTGTGCAAGTTCCAGACCAAGTGGATGCTCCAGTCCGTGGCCTAGCGGCAGCGCGAGCAGCACAAGCAGGTTGAGAGGCCTCATGCCCAGGTGCCCTGGACCTGCCTGTGCAGGCGGCCTGGCTCCCTCCCCTGCGGCCCCCCTCACCCCTCCCTAACTATCCCCTCCGGGCAACCACCAACAGCACCTCGGCCGGCACCCACCCGGGGAGGCCCCTGTGTCCAGGCTGTGCCCCAGACTCCTTGGCAGTGCCGGCCCTCGGTCCTAGGGACCCTGGAGTAAGGCTGCGAGAGGTGGCCGGGGCTGGCCTCCTGGGGCGGGGCCTCCCCACCCACCATGTTGGAATGAGCCCAGTTGGCCCCAGGTTCTGAGGTTCCCGAGAGTCCCAGGCCCAGGACGCCTAGCTGGGAAGTCCCGGAAAGGAACCTTGGAAAGAGGCAGAGAACTGTTGAGGCTCTTACCCTCTCCCCTCACACTGGCCTGCTGTGGCTTTCTGGTGCAGGGACGCTGCAACCTGAGGAAGCCACGACTTCGCTCGACGTAGCTCCTCGGATGAAGGGAAGCCAGTTTGCAGCCAGACCAACCGGTGGAGAGGGAGCTGCAGCCAGAGCTGCAGGGGGCCTGGTTGAAGCTCTGCGCCAGCCCGACAAGGAACACCCAGCGGGCTTCTGGTCCCTGCCTCTGCCTCTAGGTCCTCCTGTCCTTCCCCCAAGGTTGCTAATTGCAGAATAAACTTGTAAGCGGTTTCTTGTTGTGTCTTGATGTGTAGTTGAGGTGTTGGAGATAACATCACAGGTGAGGTGGCCCTGGAGCTTAACCCTTAGTGAAACCCCTAAGGCTAGAAAGAGGTCCCGGAGCACAGGGGGAAAAAGGGTCTGGAGAGAACAAGGAAAAGAGTCTAGGAGTCAAGTTCTGAGATGCAGCTCTGACCGAAAACTCAGACAACCTAGGAGAGATGTGATCTTCTGGCACTGAGGGTTTCATAGCCTTGTAAACTAAACTGGAGCCTGCTGTCTGGGTGCTCATTTGCACTCAGCCTACTGCTGCACATTATGTAGGTTGGAGCATGAAGCAAAGTCAGCCTTACAGATAGGTATACAGGAAAGGAGAACCTCACACAGACCCCTCGACATGGTGTCTGGAATTCTCCACCACACTTACAGAATTGCTGCCCTGGCCTCCGAAGGGTAAGTGGGATTAGGGTGGAGGGAGCATTACCATAGGTGGGGCTCACTCCTGAGGGTAGAGGGGCCATCAGAACGGGGGCTACAGTTTTCCCCAGTAGAGACCAGCGTGGTAGTTCACAAGCCGGAATGAATCCCCTCAGGGAGCTTTCTGGCCCTATGACCTTAGCCACATTCACCCTCCTACCCCCTGTCCCTGCTCAGGTTCTAAATTGAAGATAATAGCATCTGACCTCATGCGAAGTTGTGAGATTTACGTAGGGTACTTAGAGCGAGCATCACACCAGAAACAAGTGTTGACTATCTTTTGGAGCAATTGAACAAACCTGGGGGAGAGAAACCAGCAAGGAGCCATTTTCTGCAGGAGGCATGTGGCCCGTCCATCAGACAGCTGTTCTCGTTCTCACTCGGTAAATGAATGGCCCCAGCATTTGGGCCAGTGGTTCAGGCCCAAACTAGAAGCCGTCCTTGATGCCTGCGCACCCAAAAGGACTCCCTGCTCGAGCCCAGTCAACTGGACTTCCAACCTGAGCCCCTCCTGCACCTGGACCCGGTCCAGCTGCCCACCCCACCCCGGCACCAACCTGCCTTGCCAGAACTACTGAAACAGGCTACTATCAGGCCTCAGGGGGTCTCTTTTAGTCATCTCACAGTCGGCTCCTCTGCCAGACTTAATTCTTACGACGTCAATCAGATGGCCCCTCCTGCAAAAGGAACTCCAAAATTCTCCAAAGTTTTCCAGCCAACCTAACCCAAGCTCCTGGCCCTGACCTAAAACGCCCTGTGTAACGTGCCACCTGCCTGCATCTCTGCTGCACATCCGTATCCTTTTGCTGCCCCTCAAACAAACCGTCTTGTTACCACTTCAGGGTTTTTATTTTTGCTCTGCCAAGAACACGTCTCACTTGTTTTTTTGTTGTTGTTGTTGTTTGTTTTCTTTGCGGTACGCAGGCCTCTCACTGTTGTGGCCTCTCCCGTTGTGGAGCACAGGCTCCGGACGCACAGGCCCAGCGACCATGGCTCACAGGCCCAGCCGCTCCACGGCATGTGGGATCCTCCCGGACCGGGGCACGAACCCGTGTCCCCTGCATCGGCAGGCAGACTCTCAACCACTGCGCTACCAGGGAAGCCCGACCACAGGCTCTGAACGCGCAGGCTCAGCGGCCATGACTCACGGGCCCAGCCGCTCCACGGCATGTGGGATCTTCCTGGACCGGGGCATGAACCCGTGTCCACTGCATCGGCAGGCGCACTCTCAACCACTGCACCACCAGGGAGGCCCCTCACTTGTTTCCATTAAATTTTTTGGCCACACCAGGTGGCTTTCAGGGTCTTAGTTCCCCAACCAGGGATTGAACCTGTGCCCCCTGCAATGGAAGTGCGGAGTCCTAACCACTGGAACACCAAGGAATTCCCTCTCATTTTTTTTTTGAATGATTCTGTTCCCTTCCTCCCGGTGGTCCATGTTCCCTCCAGAGGTCCTCTCCTTCCCCACTGTTCCTGCTTGACCTACTTTAGTTTTGTTCATGGCATTTTAAACATGACTGACAATCTAACCGTTCGCCCCACTGGAATGTCAACTCTAGAAAAGTTGAGATTTAAAAAAAATAGTATGTAATATTAAATATTGAGGACAGTTTTCTAGGACAAGGACACCAGCTTGGCTGCTTGGGTTTGGATCTTGGCTTAGCCTCTTTAGCAATGGAACCATGAGCCTTGTGCTTTGGTTCCCCATCTGTAATAGGATAACATGCGTCGCATGCGTTGTAGTGAGGATATCAAGTCTTAGAACAATGTCTGACACCATGGGCAGTCAAACGTGATTTCTTGAATGCATGAAGGACAGGCTGCAGGACTGGAGCTGGATTGCTCCCTCCCAGGCTTATGGAGGAGGGACTCCAGCCTCCAGCCCCTGTTCTCACATTGAAGGCTCCGTGAGGGGAGCTGGGAAGTCCTTTGTCAAGGGCACTGTTTTCCTGCCTCCTGGAAATGCAGGAGGGTGTGTGTGTGTTTCCTGGAGTCTTTGGAGGCCATACAGCCTTTAGGTCACCAGGAAGTAAAGGTACATTTTGGCATGCTACTGAAGTTCATTTAGAGGAGAGGAAGATACCCTATTGGCATCCTGACACCCTCTCTTCCAACATTTGAGAATTACACCAGCACTCTGGCCTGGAAGTCATGGACCACTCAGCACAGCTCCTGCCAAGAATTTTGGAGGAGAAATCAGTCCCACCTTTCCCACATCCCCAAGAAATGATGATTGTTAAAACCACTGGCCCTGTGATTTTGAAGAACTAGACACACATAAATGACTTTCCTCCTGTTTGGCGGGTCAGGAGGGACAGTTGGCTCAGCTCCGTGTGGAAAGAGGCCAAGAGTATCTACAAAGGTTGACCTGCCTTGCAGACTGGTTCCTTCCCGGTAAGAAGAGCTGATAGGCTCTCATGGGACAATCGTTGGGTGTCAAGATCGGAGGCTATTGCAGGGCCCAAGATGCTACAGGTCAGGGAGGGGCTCGTGTTGGGATCAGGTGGGGTCTGGGCAGGGTCCTCTCGGTTTCCAGGGAAGAGACTGCCTCTGATCCTGGTCACCTCAAGGGGGTCCCTTCTGGCTTTGGGCACATTTTGAATGCAAGGGCATTGGCAAGATACTTCTGGATACCTGTTAACAGTTGCAACAGTTCCCTACAATCTCACCCAGGGACGCCTGCAAACTTCTTTTTTTCTGATCTGTTAGGTGAACAGTCTCCCTTTTGTACTTCTTGCTTGAGTCTCCTTATGGACCACCAGGTGTGGCCCCCAAATTAGCCTCAGCCAGTGCACCCTTTAAAGAATCAGTTGGCAGTGAATGATTGTGTGTGGGCATATAAACTGTAAAGTTATGAACCCCAATTTGGCAGTGTAGAGGGGGCATAAAAAACTGCCCTTGCCTCTAAGTCTAGAAATTCCCTAAGGGCACTGCTTCAAAATGTAGAAGACAGCTTTAGGTTAGTTAATCTGTGTCAAAAGTATCAAGCTTGGAGATTGAAGTCTGTGCTATAAATTCCATGCATGCCCTGGACTGAAGATTTTTCAGCATTAAAAAATAAATAAATAAATAAATAATAAAAATCCTAAGCAACACAAGACTTTGAGCAAATACATAGAAAAGTTTTGGAAATAGTAACCTGAAGGTTAAAAAGAAATGGTTGTCTTGTGGTGGTCCTTTTTTTTTTGAGTTTGAAGCTCTTGATCAATTTTCCGCCAAGGGTAAGCGAAAGGGCAACACAACCACTGCAGAGGGTGTGGGTTCGATCCCTGGTGGGGAAAGTAAGATCCCACATGTTGCATGGTGCAGCCAAAAAAATAAAACTAAAAAGAAAAAAAAAGTCAAGGCACAGTTATATGTTTTTTGTTTTGTTTTGTTTTGTTTTTGTTTTTGTTTTTTTTTGCGGTACACGGGCCTCTCACTGCTGTGGCCTCTCCCGTTGCGGAGCACAGGCTCCGGACGCGCAGGCTCAGCGGCCATGGCTCACGGGCCCAGCCACTCTGTGGCATGTGGGATCTTCCAGGACCGGGACACGAACCCGTGTCCCCTGCATCGGCAGGCGGACTCTCAATCACTGTGCCACCAGGGAAGCCCTGTTTTTTTTTTTTTGACGTAAGGCTGTACATCAAATGAGGTATTATTGAGAGTTTACACAATCCAGATCTAAAGGCCATGTGACTCCCTTATGGAGATCAAGAAGGAATGTTACCTTTTAAAGAGTTGTCCCAGTGATCTTGGGAGAATGTTGCTCTTTATGGTTGAGCGGGTATTTCTGCAGATGGGGGAGCTCCGCTGATGCATATTGCTGATACACGATGCAGAGATGCAGAGCAGAGGGGAGAGAGGAGGCCAAAGGGCACAGAAAATTTTTTGTGTTTAAATTTTTCTTGTCTTGCAATGAAATGCAAATTTCCCTTCACAACAGGTAAGGTGCATCTCAACGGGATAATTCCAGTGAGCCCAGACTCTTACATTTTCCCATTCAGAGAAAAGCACGACTATCGCTAACTTGAGATGTCTGTGTTTTGTTATTAGTGCTAGTCTTCTGATGCTCAACTACATTTTTTTTCAGCAAAAACTCCTTTATATCCTGTCTCCTCCAATACCTCTTTGGAGCAGTTCCTCTAAGCTACCTGAGAGGCTGTCTCCCGGGCTGTAGTTCTCATTTGCCCCAAATAAAACTTAACTCACACCTCTCACGTTGTGCATTTTCTTTTTTTCAGTCAACCAGAGAGGTAATTTGTTAGAAAGAGATGAGTCTACATTGACATGTAATTAGCACTGAGAAAGTCCATAGTTTACATCAAGGTTCACTCTTGGTGTTTTTTTTTTTTTTTTTTTTTTTTGCGGTACGCGGGCCTCTCACTGTTGTGGCCTCTCCCGTTGCGGAGCACAGGCTCCGGACGCGCAGGCTCAGCGGCCATGGCTCACGGGCCTAGCCGCTCCGCGGCATGTGGCATCTTCCCATATCGGGGCACGAACCCGTCCTCTACATTGGCAGGCAGATTGTCAACCACTTTACCACCAGGGAAGCCCAGCAATCTGGTTTTTAAATGAATAAAAGAAGTTTGTTTAGGGCCTGAAGGCCGGACCACATAGTTTAGGCCACGTGAGCTTCGAAATCCGGGTAGATTCAAAAGTTCCAGACTCAGGGGCTTCCAGGAACGTGAACCGTGGGGCACCTCAGAGCCCCCATCAGGCCCCTGGAAGAAAATGAATATCGGAATCTCGTTTTCCTCTTTGTTAAGTGGCCGGAGCGACCCCTCAGATCCCTGAAGTTGCAGGGGTCGCCCTGCAGTGAAGTCCCAGGGTCCGGCTCCCTTAGGCCAAGGAAAGACACGCCCTCCTTTGGAACTGGGAAGGCAGGGACTCGATTTGGCAGCTGGGTGGCCGTCGCACCCCCAAACCTGTACTGCTTGCCGAGGTTCAGGCCCAGCCACTGTTTCTAGAATAACAAGGGTTTCTAGCGCAGTCTCCCCACTCACTCCCAAGGTGAAGGGCTTTTGGTGCAGAGGCAACGAGTCAAAGCAGGTGGGAGCCCGAGTCAACTCGGAGACAGCTGGGCCCACCCGCGCTCGGGAGCCGGAGGTGGGGCTGGGAAGGGCCCTAGATAGTCAACCTGAGACCAAGGCGGCACGGGGCGTGCGGGTCATGGCGAGTGTGGGATTGCGCTGCTGGGCCTGAGACCAAGCGGCGCAGGGCGTGTGGGGCGTGGCGAGTGCGGGATTGCGCTGCCGGGCCTGGAGCGGACCGGGGGCGGGGCCTGGATGGGGCGGGGCGGGGCGGGGCCTGGATGCGGGTTGGCCAGGGGCGTGGGGCGTGGCCCGTCCAGGTGCTTAACTTTCCGCCAGAGGCATCTTTCCACCCATTCTAGGTCCCGGCTCCTAGCAGGGTTGGTTTAGACGCCCTGAAGATGGGGAAGCTGCCCGCGCGGAACGACATCCCACCTTGGGTGGGGGCTCCCGAAGTCTTGAAGGAGCCCGAGGTGTTCCAGGTCCAGACGGGACGTCTGGAAGCCGTGTTCGGTGAGTGAGCCCAGTCCTGACCCGGGTGCCCCGGCCCTCCTGGGCCCGAGCGCTCATCTTCTCACCTAAACAGGCCCCGACGGATCTCGAATCCCATTCGTCGAGCAGGTGGGCACAGTCACGCTCCAGATGAAGGGTCTGGAAACCTCGGACGTCGCCGAAGTCATGGTTTACGGCTCTTCCTTGTGCAAGTTCCAGACCAAGTGGATGCTCCAGTCCGTGGCCTAGCGGCAGCGCGAGCAGCACAAGCAGGTTGAGAGGCCTCATGCCCAGGTGCCCTGGACCTGCCTGTGCAGGCGGCCTGGCTCCCTCCCCTGCGGCCCCCCTCACCCCTCCCTAACTATCCCCTCCGGGCAACCACCAACAGCACCTCGGCCGGCACCCACCCGGGGAGGCCCCTGTGTCCAGGCTGTGCCCCAGACTCCTTGGCAGTGCCGGCCCTCGGTCCTAGGGACCCTGGAGTAAGGCTGCGAGAGGTGGCCGGGGCTGGCCTCCTGGGGCGGGGCCTCCCCACCCACCATGTTGGAATGAGCCCAGTTGGCCCCAGGTTCTGAGGTTCCCGAGAGTCCCAGGCCCAGGACGCCTAGCTGGGAAGTCCCGGAAAGGAACCTTGGAAAGAGGCAGAGAACTGTTGAGGCTCTTACCCTCTCCCCTCACACTGGCCTGCTGTGGCTTTCTGGTGCAGGGACGCTGCAACCTGAGGAAGCCACGACTTCGCTCGACGTAGCTCCTCGGATGAAGGGAAGCCAGTTTGCAGCCAGACCAACCGGTGGAGAGGGAGCTGCAGCCAGAGCTGCAGGGGGCCTGGTTGAAGCTCTGCGCCAGCCCGACAAGGAACACCCAGCGGGCTTCTGGTCCCTGCCTCTGCCTCTAGGTCCTCCTGTCCTTCCCCCAAGGTTGCTAATTGCAGAATAAACTTGTAAGCGGTTTCTTGTTGTGTCTTGATGTGTAGTTGAGGTGTTGGAGATAACATCACAGGTGAGGTGGCCCTGGAGCTTAACCCTTAGTGAAACCCCTAAGGCTAGAAAGAGGTCCCGGAGCACAGGGGGAAAAAGGGTCTGGAGAGAACAAGGAAAAGAGTCTAGGAGTCAAGTTCTGAGATGCAGCTCTGACCGAAAACTCAGACAACCTAGGAGAGATGTGATCTTCTGGCACTGAGGGTTTCATAGCCTTGTAAACTAAACTGGAGCCTGCTGTCTGGGTGCTCATTTGCACTCAGCCTACTGCTGCACATTATGTAGGTTGGAGCATGAAGCAAAGTCAGCCTTACAGATAGGTATACAGGAAAGGAGAACCTCACACAGACCCCTCGACATGGTGTCTGGAATTCTCCACCACACTTACAGAATTGCTGCCCTGGCCTCCGAAGGGTAAGTGGGATTAGGGTGGAGGGAGCATTACCATAGGTGGGGCTCACTCCTGAGGGTAGAGGGGCCATCAGAACGGGGGCTACAGTTTTCCCCAGTAGAGACCAGCGTGGTAGTTCACAAGCCGGAATGAATCCCCTCAGGGAGCTTTCTGGCCCTATGACCTTAGCCACATTCACCCTCCTACCCCCTGTCCCTGCTCAGGTTCTAAATTGAAGATAATAGCATCTGACCTCATGCGAAGTTGTGAGATTTACGTAGGGTACTTAGAGCGAGCATCACACCAGAAACAAGTGTTGACTATCTTTTGGAGCAATTGAACAAACCTGGGGGAGAGAAACCAGCAAGGAGCCATTTTCTGCAGGAGGCATGTGGCCCGTCCATCAGACAGCTGTTCTCGTTCTCACTCGGTAAATGAATGGCCCCAGCATTTGGGCCAGTGGTTCAGGCCCAAACTAGAAGCCGTCCTTGATGCCTGCGCACCCAAAAGGACTCCCTGCTCGAGCCCAGTCAACTGGACTTCCAACCTGAGCCCCTCCTGCACCTGGACCCGGTCCAGCTGCCCACCCCACCCCGGCACCAACCTGCCTTGCCAGAACTACTGAAACAGGCTACTATCAGGCCTCAGGGGGTCTCTTTTAGTCATCTCACAGTCGGCTCCTCTGCCAGACTTAATTCTTACGACGTCAATCAGATGGCCCCTCCTGCAAAAGGAACTCCAAAATTCTCCAAAGTTTTCCAGCCAACCTAACCCAAGCTCCTGGCCCTGACCTAAAACGCCCTGTGTAACGTGCCACCTGCCTGCATCTCTGCTGCACATCCGTATCCTTTTGCTGCCCCTCAAACAAACCGTCTTGTTACCACTTCAGGGTTTTTATTTTTGCTCTGCCAAGAACACGTCTCACTTGTTTTTTTGTTGTTGTTGTTGTTTGTTTTCTTTGCGGTACGCAGGCCTCTCACTGTTGTGGCCTCTCCCGTTGTGGAGCACAGGCTCCGGACGCACAGGCCCAGCGACCATGGCTCACAGGCCCAGCCGCTCCACGGCATGTGGGATCCTCCCGGACCGGGGCACGAACCCGTGTCCCCTGCATCGGCAGGCAGACTCTCAACCACTGCGCTACCAGGGAAGCCCGACCACAGGCTCTGAACGCGCAGGCTCAGCGGCCATGACTCACGGGCCCAGCCGCTCCACGGCATGTGGGATCTTCCTGGACCGGGGCATGAACCCGTGTCCACTGCATCGGCAGGCGCACTCTCAACCACTGCACCACCAGGGAGGCCCCTCACTTGTTTCCATTAAATTTTTTGGCCACACCAGGTGGCTTTCAGGGTCTTAGTTCCCCAACCAGGGATTGAACCTGTGCCCCCTGCAATGGAAGTGCGGAGTCCTAACCACTGGAACACCAAGGAATTCCCTCTCATTTTTTTTTTGAATGATTCTGTTCCCTTCCTCCCGGTGGTCCATGTTCCCTCCAGAGGTCCTCTCCTTCCCCACTGTTCCTGCTTGACCTACTTTAGTTTTGTTCATGGCATTTTAAACATGACTGACAATCTAACCGTTCGCCCCACTGGAATGTCAACTCTAGAAAAGTTGAGATTTAAAAAAAATAGTATGTAATATTAAATATTGAGGACAGTTTTCTAGGACAAGGACACCAGCTTGGCTGCTTGGGTTTGGATCTTGGCTTAGCCTCTTTAGCAATGGAACCATGAGCCTTGTGCTTTGGTTCCCCATCTGTAATAGGATAACATGCGTCGCATGCGTTGTAGTGAGGATATCAAGTCTTAGAACAATGTCTGACACCATGGGCAGTCAAACGTGATTTCTTGAATGCATGAAGGACAGGCTGCAGGACTGGAGCTGGATTGCTCCCTCCCAGGCTTATGGAGGAGGGACTCCAGCCTCCAGCCCCTGTTCTCACATTGAAGGCTCCGTGAGGGGAGCTGGGAAGTCCTTTGTCAAGGGCACTGTTTTCCTGCCTCCTGGAAATGCAGGAGGGTGTGTGTGTGTTTCCTGGAGTCTTTGGAGGCCATACAGCCTTTAGGTCACCAGGAAGTAAAGGTACATTTTGGCATGCTACTGAAGTTCATTTAGAGGAGAGGAAGATACCCTATTGGCATCCTGACACCCTCTCTTCCAACATTTGAGAATTACACCAGCACTCTGGCCTGGAAGTCATGGACCACTCAGCACAGCTCCTGCCAAGAATTTTGGAGGAGAAATCAGTCCCACCTTTCCCACATCCCCAAGAAATGATGATTGTTAAAACCACTGGCCCTGTGATTTTGAAGAACTAGACACACATAAATGACTTTCCTCCTGTTTGGCGGGTCAGGAGGGACAGTTGGCTCAGCTCCGTGTGGAAAGAGGCCAAGAGTATCTACAAAGGTTGACCTGCCTTGCAGACTGGTTCCTTCCCGGTAAGAAGAGCTGATAGGCTCTCATGGGACAATCGTTGGGTGTCAAGATCGGAGGCTATTGCAGGGCCCAAGATGCTACAGGTCAGGGAGGGGCTCGTGTTGGGATCAGGTGGGGTCTGGGCAGGGTCCTCTCGGTTTCCAGGGAAGAGACTGCCTCTGATCCTGGTCACCTCAAGGGGGTCCCTTCTGGCTTTGGGCACATTTTGAATGCAAGGGCATTGGCAAGATACTTCTGGATACCTGTTAACAGTTGCAACAGTTCCCTACAATCTCACCCAGGGACGCCTGCAAACTTCTTTTTTTCTGATCTGTTAGGTGAACAGTCTCCCTTTTGTACTTCTTGCTTGAGTCTCCTTATGGACCACCAGGTGTGGCCCCCAAATTAGCCTCAGCCAGTGCACCCTTTAAAGAATCAGTTGGCAGTGAATGATTGTGTGTGGGCATATAAACTGTAAAGTTATGAACCCCAATTTGGCAGTGTAGAGGGGGCATAAAAAACTGCCCTTGCCTCTAAGTCTAGAAATTCCCTAAGGGCACTGCTTCAAAATGTAGAAGACAGCTTTAGGTTAGTTAATCTGTGTCAAAAGTATCAAGCTTGGAGATTGAAGTCTGTGCTATAAATTCCATGCATGCCCTGGACTGAAGATTTTTCAGCATTAAAAAATAAATAAATAAATAAATAATAAAAATCCTAAGCAACACAAGACTTTGAGCAAATACATAGAAAAGTTTTGGAAATAGTAACCTGAAGGTTAAAAAGAAATGGTTGTCTTGTGGTGGTCCTTTTTTTTTTGAGTTTGAAGCTCTTGATCAATTTTCCGCCAAGGGTAAGCGAAAGGGCAACACAACCACTGCAGAGGGTGTGGGTTCGATCCCTGGTGGGGAAAGTAAGATCCCACATGTTGCATGGTGCAGCCAAAAAAATAAAACTAAAAAGAAAAAAAAAGTCAAGGCACAGTTATATGTTTTTTGTTTTGTTTTGTTTTGTTTTTGTTTTTGTTTTTTTTTGCGGTACACGGGCCTCTCACTGCTGTGGCCTCTCCCGTTGCGGAGCACAGGCTCCGGACGCGCAGGCTCAGCGGCCATGGCTCACGGGCCCAGCCACTCTGTGGCATGTGGGATCTTCCAGGACCGGGACACGAACCCGTGTCCCCTGCATCGGCAGGCGGACTCTCAATCACTGTGCCACCAGGGAAGCCCTGTTTTTTTTTTTTTGACGTAAGGCTGTACATCAAATGAGGTATTATTGAGAGTTTACACAATCCAGATCTAAAGGCCATGTGACTCCCTTATGGAGATCAAGAAGGAATGTTACCTTTTAAAGAGTTGTCCCAGTGATCTTGGGAGAATGTTGCTCTTTATGGTTGAGCGGGTATTTCTGCAGATGGGGGAGCTCCGCTGATGCATATTGCTGATACACGATGCAGAGATGCAGAGCAGAGGGGAGAGAGGAGGCCAAAGGGCACAGAAAATTTTTTGTGTTTAAATTTTTCTTGTCTTGCAATGAAATGCAAATTTCCCTTCACAACAGGTAAGGTGCATCTCAACGGGATAATTCCAGTGAGCCCAGACTCTTACATTTTCCCATTCAGAGAAAAGCACGACTATCGCTAACTTGAGATGTCTGTGTTTTGTTATTAGTGCTAGTCTTCTGATGCTCAACTACATTTTTTTTCAGCAAAAACTCCTTTATATCCTGTCTCCTCCAATACCTCTTTGGAGCAGTTCCTCTAAGCTACCTGAGAGGCTGTCTCCCGGGCTGTAGTTCTCATTTGCCCCAAATAAAACTTAACTCACACCTCTCACGTTGTGCATTTTCTTTTTTTCAGTCAACCAGAGAGGTAATTTGTTAGAAAGAGATGAGTCTACATTGACATGTAATTAGCACTGAGAAAGTCCATAGTTTACATCAAGGTTCACTCTTGGTGTTTTTTTTTTTTTTTTTTTTTTTTGCGGTACGCGGGCCTCTCACTGTTGTGGCCTCTCCCGTTGCGGAGCACAGGCTCCGGACGCGCAGGCTCAGCGGCCATGGCTCACGGGCCTAGCCGCTCCGCGGCATGTGGCATCTTCCCATATCGGGGCACGAACCCGTCCTCTACATTGGCAGGCAGATTGTCAACCACTTTACCACCAGGGAAGCCCAGCAATCTGGTTTTTAAATGAATAAAAGAAGTTTGTTTAGGGCCTGAAGGCCGGACCACATAGTTTAGGCCACGTGAGCTTCGAAATCCGGGTAGATTCAAAAGTTCCAGACTCAGGGGCTTCCAGGAACGTGAACCGTGGGGCACCTCAGAGCCCCCATCAGGCCCCTGGAAGAAAATGAATATCGGAATCTCGTTTTCCTCTTTGTTAAGTGGCCGGAGCGACCCCTCAGATCCCTGAAGTTGCAGGGGTCGCCCTGCAGTGAAGTCCCGGGGTCCGGCTCCCTTAGGCCAAGGGAAGACACACCCTCCTTTGGAACAGGGAAGGCAGGGATTCGATTTGGCAGCTGGGTGGCCGTCGCACCCCCAAACCTGTACTGCTTGCCGAGGTTCAGGCCCAGCCACTGTTTCTAGAATAACAAGGGTTTCTAGCGCCGTCTCCCCACTCACTCCCAAGGTGAAGGGCTTTTGGTGCAGAGGCAACGAGTCAAAGCAGGTGGGAGCCCGAGTCAACTCGGAGACAGCTGGGCCCACCCGCGCTCGGGAGCCGGAGGTGGGGCTGGGAAGGGCCCTAGATAGTCAACCTGAGACCAAGGCGGCACGGGGCGTGCGGGTCATGGCGAGTGTGGGATTGCGCTGCTGGGCCTGAGACCAAGCGGCGCAGGGCGTGTGGGGCGTGGCGAGTGCGGGATTGCGCTGCCGGGCCTGGAGCGGACCGGGGGCGGGGCCTGGATGGGGCGGGGCGGGGCGGGGCCTGGATGCGGGTTGGCCAGGGGCGTGGGGCGTGGCCCGTCCAGGTGCTTAACTTTCCGCCAGAGGCATCTTTCCACCCATTCTAGGTCCCGGCTCCTAGCAGGGTTGGTTTAGACGCCCTGAAGATGGGGAAGCTGCCCGCGCGGAACGACATCCCACCTTGGGTGGGGGCTCCCGAAGTCTTGAAGGAGCCCGAGGTGTTCCAGGTCCAGACGGGACGTCTGGAAGCCGTGTTCGGTGAGTGAGCCCAGTCCTGACCCGGGTGCCCCGGCCCTCCTGGGCCCGAGCGCTCATCTTCTCACCTAAACAGGCCCCGACGGATCTCGAATCCCATTCGTCGAGCAGGTGGGCACAGTCACGCTCCAGATGAAGGGTCTGGAAACCTCGGACGTCGCCGAAGTCATGGTTTACGGCTCTTCCTTGTGCAAGTTCCAGACCAAGTGGATGCTCCAGTCCGTGGCCTAGCGGCAGCGCGAGCAGCACAAGCAGGTTGAGAGGCCTCATGCCCAGGTGCCCTGGACCTGCCTGTGCAGGCGGCCTGGCTCCCTCCCCTGCGGCCCCCCTCACCCCTCCCTAACTATCCCCTCCGGGCAACCACCAACAGCACCTCGGCCGGCACCCACCCGGGGAGGCCCCTGTGTCCAGGCTGTGCCCCAGACTCCTTGGCAGTGCCGGCCCTCGGTCCTAGGGACCCTGGAGTAAGGCTGTGAGAGGTGGCCGGGGCTGGTCTCCTGGGGCGGGGCCTCCCCACCCGCCATGTTGGAATGAGCCCAGTTGGCCCCAGGTTCTGAGGTTCCCGAGAGTCCCAGGCCCAGGATGCCTAGCCGGGAAGTCCCGGAAAGGAACCTTGGAAAGAGTCAGAGAACTGTTGAGGCTCTTACCCTCTCCCCTCACACTGGCCTGCTGTGGCTTTCTGGTGTAGGGACGCTGCAACCTGAGGAAGCCACGACTTCGCTCGACCTAGCTCCGCGGATGAAGGGAAGCCAGTTTGCAGCCAGACCAACCGGTGGAGAGGGGGCTGCAGCCAGAGCTGCAGGGGGCCTGGTTCAAGCTCTGCGCCAGCCCGACAAGGAACACCCAGTGGGCTTCTGGTCCCTGCCTCTGCCTCTAGGTCCTCCTGTCCTTCCCCCAAGGTTGCTAATTGCAGAATAAACTTGTAAGCGGTTTCTTGTTGTGTCTTGATGTGTAGTTGAGGTGTTGGAGATAACATCACAGGTGAGGTGGCCCTGGAGCTTAACCCTTAGTGAAACCCCTAAGGCTAGAAAGAGGTCCCGGAGCACAGGGGGAAAAAGGGTCTGGAGAGAACAAGGAAAAGAGTCTAGGAGTCAAGTTCTGAGATGCAGCTCTGACCGAAAACTCAGACAACCTAGGAGAGATGTGATCTTCTGGCACTGAGGGTTTCATAGCCTTGTAAACTAAACTGGAGCCTGCTGTCTGGGTGCTCATTTGCACTCAGCCTACTGCTGCACATTATGTAGGTTGGAGCGGGAAGCAAAGTCAGCCTTACAGATAGGTATACAGGAAAGGAGAACCTCACACAGACCCCTCGACATGGTCTCTGGAATTCTCCACCACACTTACAGAATTGCTGCCCTGGCCTCCGAAGGGTAAGTGGGATTAGGGTGGAGGAAGCATTACCATAGGTGGGGCTCACTCCTGAGGGTAGAGGGGCCATCAGAACGGGGGCTACAGTTTTCCCCAGTAGAGACCAGCGTGGTAGTTCACAAGCTGGAATGAATCCCCTCAGGGAGATTTCTGGCCCTATGACCTTAGCCACATTCACCCTCCTACCCCCTGTCCCTGCTCAGGTTCTAAATTGAAGATAATAGCATCTGACCTCATGCGAAGTTGTGAGATTTACGTAGGGTACTTAGAGCGAGCATCACACCAGAAACAAGTGTTGACTATCTTTTGGAGCAATTGAACAAACCTGGGGGAGAGAAACCAGCAAGGAGCCATTTTCTGCAGGAGGCATGTGGCCCGTCCATCAGACAGCTGTTCTCGTTCTCACTCGGTAAATGAATGGCCCCAGCGTTTGGGCCAGTGGTTCAGGCCCAAACTAGAAGCCGTCCTTGATGCCTGCGCACCCAAAAGGACTCCCTGCTCGAGCTCAGTCAACTGGACTTCCAACCTGAGCCCCTCCTGCACTTGGACCCGGTCCAGCTGCCCACCCCACCCCGGCACCAACCTGCCTTGCCAGAACGACTGAAAGAGGCTCCTATCAGGCCTCAAGGGGGTCTCTTTTAGTCATCTCACAGTCGGCTCCTCTGCCAGACTTAATGCTTACAACGTTAATCAGATGGCCCCTCCTCCAAAAGGAACTCCAAAATTCTCCAAAGTTTTCCAGCCAACCTAACCCAAGCTCCTGGCCCTGACCTAGAACGCCCTGTGTAGCGTGCCATCTGCCTGCATCTCTGCTGCACATCCGTATCCTTTTGCTGCCCCTCAAACAAACTGTCTTGTTACCACTTCAGGGTTTTTATTTTTGCTCTGCCAAGAACACGTCTCACTTGTTTTTTTGTTGTTGTTGTTGTTTGTTTTTTTTGCAGTACGCAGGCCTCTCACTGTTGTGGCCTCTCCCGTTGCGGACCACAGGCTCTGTTTTTTTTTTTTTTTTTTTTTTTTTTTGGCGGTACGTGGGCCTCTCACTTTTGTGGCCTCTCCCGTTGTGGAGCACAGGCTCCGGACGCGCAGGCCCAGCGACCATGGCTCACAGACCCAGCCGCTCCACGGCATGTGGGATCCTCCCGGACCGGGGCACAAACCCGTGTCCCCTGCATCGGCAGGCGCACTCTCAACCACTGCACCACCAGGGAGGCCCCTCACTTGTTTCCATTAAATTTTTTGGCCACACCAGGTGGCTTGCAGGATCTTAGTTCCCTAACCAGGGATTGAACCTGTGCCCCCTGCAATGGAAGTGCGGAGTCCTAACCACTGGAACACCAAGGAATTCCCTCTCATTTTTTTTTTGAATGATTCTGTTCCCTTCCTCCCGGTGGTCCATGTTCCCTCCAGAGGTCCTCTCCTTCCCCACTTTCCCTGCTTGACCTACTTTAGTTTTGTTCATGGCATTTTAAACATGACTGACAATCTAACCGTTCGCCCCACTGGAATGTCAACGCTAGAAAAGTTGAGATTTAAAAAAAATAGTATGTAATATTAAATATTGAGGACAGTTTTCTAGGTCAAGGACACCAGCTTGGCTGCTTGGGTTTGGATCTTGGCTTAGCCTCTTTAGCAATGGAACCATGAGCCTTGTGCTTTGGTTCCCCATCTGTAATAGGATAACATGCGTCGCATGCGTTGTAGTGAGGATATCAAGTCTTAGAACAATGTCTGACACCATGGGCAGTCAGACATAATTTCTTGAATGCATGAAGGACAGGCTGCAGGACTGGAGCTGGATTGTTCCCTCCCAGGCTTATGGAGGAGGGACTCCAGCCTCCAGCCCCTGTTCTCACATTGAAGGCTCCGTGAGGGGAGCTGGGAAGTCCTTTGTCAAGGGCACTGTTTTCCTGCCTCCTGGAAATGCAGGAGGGTGTGTGTGTGTTTCCTGGAGTCTTTGGAGGCCATACAGCCTTTAGGTCACCAGGAAGCAAAGGTACATTTTGGCATGCTATTGAAGTTCATTTAGAGAAGAGACTTGGCAGGTGCCCTATTGGCATCCTGACACCCTCTCTTCCAGCCTTTGAGAATTGCACCAGCACTCTGGCCTGGAAGTCATGGACCACTCAGCACAGCTCCTGCCCAGAATTTTGGAGGAGAAATCAGTCCCACCTTTCCCACATCCCCAAGAAATGATGATTGTTAAAACCATTGGCCCTCTGATTTTGAAGAACTAGACACACATAAATGACTTTCCTCCTGTTTGGCGGGTCAGGAGGGACAGTTGGCTCAGCTCCGCGTGGAAAGAGGCCAAGAGTATCTACAAAGGTTGACCTGCCTTGCAGACTGGTTCCTTCCCGGTAAGAAGAGCTGATAGGCTCTCATGGGACAATCGTTGGGTGTCAAGATCGGAGGCTATTGCAGGGCCCAAGATGCTACAGGTCAGGGAGGGGCTCGTGTTGGGATCAGGTGGGGTCTGGGCAGGGGGCGTCTCGGTTTCCAGGTAAGAGACTGCCTGTGATCCTGGTCACCTCAAGGGGGTCCCTTGTGGCTTTGGGCACATTTTGAATGCAAGGGCCTTGGCAAGATACTTCTGGATACCTGTTAACAGTTGCAACAGTTCCCTACAATCTCACCCAGGGATGCCTGCAAACTTCTTTTTTTCTGATCTGTTAGGTGAACAGTCTCCCTTTTGTACTTCTTGCTTGAGTCTCCTTATGGACCACCAGTTGTGGCCCCCAAATTAGCCTCAGCCAGTGCACCCTTTAAAGAATCAGTTGGCAGTGAATGATTGTGTGTGGGCATATAAACTGTAAAGTTATGAACCCCAATTTGGCAGTGTAGAGGGGGCATAAAAAACTGCCCTTGCCCCTAAGTCTAGAAATTCCCTCAGGGCGGTGCTTCTAAATGTAGAAGACAGCTTTAGGTTAGTTAATCTGTGTCAAAAGTATCAAGCTTGGAGATTGAAGTCTGTGCTATAAATTCCATGCATGCCCTGGACTGAAGATTTTTCAGCACTAAAAAATAAATAAATAAATAAATAAAAAATCCTAAGCAACACAAGACTTTAAGCAAATACATAGAAAAGTTTTGGAAATAGTAACCTGAAGGTTAAAAAGAAATGGTTGTCTTGTGGTGGTCCTTTTTTTTTGAGTTTGAAGCTCTTGATCAATTTTCCGCCAAGGGTAAGCGAAAGGGCAACACAACCACTGCAGAGGGTGTGGGTTCGAGCCCTGGTGGGGAAAGTAAGATCCCACATGTTGCATGGTGCAGCCAAAAAAATAAAACTGAAAAGAAAAAAAAAGTCAAGGCACAGTTATATGTTTTTTTTTTTTGACGTACATCAAATGAGGTATTATTGAGAGTTTACACAATCCAGATCTAAAGTCCATGTGACTCCCTTATGGAGATCAAGAAGGAATGTTAGCTTTTAAAGAGTTGTCCCAGTGATCTTGGGAGAATGTTGCTCTTTATGGTTGAGCGGGTATTTCTGCAGATGGGGGAGCTCCGCTGATGCATGTTGCTGATACACGATGCAGAGATGCAGAGCAGAGGGGAGAGAGGAGGCCAAAGGGCACAGAAATATTTTTGTGTTTAAATTTTTCTTGTCTTGCAATGAAATGCAATTTTCCCTTCACAACAGGTAAGGTGCATCTCAACGGGATAATTCCAGTGAGCCCAGACTCGTGCATCTTCTCATTCAGAGACAAGCACGACTATGGCTAACTTGAGATGTCTGTGTTTTGTTATTAGTGCTAGTCTTCTGATGCTCAACTACATTTTTTTTTTCAGCAAAAACTCCTATATATCCTGTCTCCTCCAATAGCTCTTTGGAGAAGTTCCTCAGGGCTCTCTGAGAGGCCGTTTCTGGGCTACAGTCCTCAGCAATGCCCCAAATAAAACATAATTCTTAACTTTTAGGTTGTGCTTTTTTTTTTGCTCAGGAGACATCTCCATCAAATCTCTATCAATGGTCAAGCTTCTCTCCTAGAACTTCAAGGTGGGCAGTGGGCTGAGAGTTGCCTCACTCCCACTCCGGCTCCTAAGACTCTTTATTTTTTAGAAGAGTTTATGTTCACAGATAAATTGAGCAGAAATTACAGAGAGTTCCCATAACCCCCCTGCCACACACTTGCCCAGCCTCCCTAACCACAAACATCCTTTACCAGAGTGCCAACTACAGACTGGCACTGCCATCTGCCTCTGTAGTCATGAGCCACTGCAGTCGCTGACCTTCAGCACCCCCTGAAAGGAGTTCAGGGTGGAGATCAGGGGTGAAGCCCTCTGTGCTCTGGGAAAATACTGGCAGAACAGGTCTTCAAATAGTTAGGTATTTTTAGGAGACAATTTCATGAGCCCAGTTCTTGCATCTCTTCAGATCTAATAAAGGAATGAAATCGTTAACGGTGACATATGCTCCTTGGGGCTAGCAGCCAGCCTCTGCCTAAGTGTGTTTTTGACTGCACGTGCCTCCTTCACTAACATCACATACATACTGACCTTCCCCTCACCTCTTTGGAGCAGTTCCTCTAAGCTACCTGAGAGGCTGACTCCTGGGCTGTAGTTCTCATTTGCCCCGAATAAAACTTAACTCACACCTCTCACGTTGTGCATTTTTTTTTCAGTCAACCAGAGAGGTAATCTGTTAGAAAGAGATGAGTCTACATTGACATATAATTAGCACTGAGAAGGTTCATAGTTTACATCAAGGTTCACTCTTGGTGTGTTTTTTTTTTTTTTTTGCGGTACGCGGGCCTCTCACTGCTGTGGCCTCTCCCGTTGCGGAGCACAGGCTCCGGACGCGCAGGCTCAGCGGCCATGGCTCACGGGCCCAGGCGCTCCGCAGCATGTGGGATCTTCCCAGACCGGGGCACGAACCCGTGTCCCCTGCATCGGCAGGCAGATTCTCAACCACTTTACCACCAGGGAAGCCCAGCAATCTGTTCCTTAAATGAATAAAAGAAGTTTGTTTAGGGCCTGAAGGCCGGACCACATAGTTTAGGCCACGTGAGCTTCGAAATCCGGGTAGATTCAAAAGTTCCAGACTCAGGGGCTTCCAGGAACGTGAACCGTGGGGCACTTCAGAGCCCCCATCAGGCCCCTGGAAGAAAATGAATATCGGAGTCTCGTTTTCCTCTTTGTTAAGTGGCCGGAGCGACCCCTCAGATCCCTGAAGTTGCAGGGGTCGCCCTGCAGTGAAGTCCCGGGGTCCGGCTCCCTTAGGCCAAGGGAAGACACACCCTCCTTTGGAACAGGGAAGGCAGGGATTCGATTTGGCAGCTGGGTGGCCGTCGCACCCCCAAACCTGTACTGCTTGCCGAGGTTCAGGCCCAGCCACTGTTTCTAGAATAACAAGGGTTTCTAGCGCCATCTCCCCGCTCACTCCCAAGGTGAAGGGCTTTTGGTGCAGAGGCAACGAGTCAAAGCAGGTGGGAGCCCGAGTCAACTCGGAGACAGCTGGGCCCACCCGCGCTCGGGAGCCGGAGGTGGGGCTGGGAAGGGCCCTAGATAGTCAACCTGAGACCAAGGCGGCACGGGGCGTGCGGGTCATGGCGAGTGTGGGATTGCGCTGCTGGGCCTGAGACCAAGCGGCGCGGGGCGTGCGGGGCGTGGCGTGTGCGGGATTGCGCTGCCGGGCTGGGAGCGGACCGGGGGCGGGGCCTGGATGGGGCGGGGCGGGGCGTGGCCTGGATGCGGGTTGGCCAGGGGCGTGGGGCGTGGCCCGTCCAGGTGCTTAACTTTCCGCCAGAGGCATCTTTCCACCCAGTCTAGGTCCCAGCTCCAAGCAGGGTTTTGTTTAGACGCCCTGAAGATGGGGAAGCTGCCCGAGCCGAACGACATCCCACCTTGGGTGGGGACTCCCGAAGTCTTGAAGGAGCCCGAGGTGTTCCAGGTCCAGACGGGACGTCTGGAAGCCGTGTTCGGTGAGTGAGCCCAGTCCTGACCCGGGTGCCCCGGCCCTCCTGGGCCCGAGCGCTCATCTTCTCACCTAAACAGGCCCCGACGGATCTCGAATCCCATTCGTCGAGCAGGTGGGCACAGTCACGCTCCAGATGAAGGGTCTGGAAACCTCGGACGTCGCCGAAGTCATGGTTTACGGCTCTTCCTTGTGCAAGTTCCAGACCAAGTGGATGCTCCAGTCCGTGGCCTAGCGGCAGCGCGAGCAGCACAAGCAGGTTGAGAGGCCTCATGCCCAGGTGCCCTGGACCTGCCTGTGCAGGCGGCCTGGCTCCCTCCCCTGCGGCCCCCCTCACCCCTCCCTAACTATCCCCTCCGGGCAACCACCAACAGCACCTCGGCCGGCACCCACCCGGGGAGGCCCCTGTGTCCAGGCTGTGCCCCAGACTCCTTGGCAGTGCCGGCCCTCGGTCCTAGGGACCCTGGAGTAAGGCTGTGAGAGGTGGCCGGGGCTGGTCTCCTGGGGCGGGGCCTCCCCACCCGCCATGTTGGAATGAGCCCAGTTGGCCCCAGGTTCTGAGGTTCCCGAGAGTCCCAGGCCCAGGATGCCTAGCCGGGAAGTCCCGGAAAGGAACCTTGGAAAGAGTCAGAGAACTGTTGAGGCTCTTACCCTCTCCCCTCACACTGGCCTGCTGTGGCTTTCTGGTGTAGGGACGCTGCAACCTGAGGAAGCCACGACTTCGCTCGACCTAGCTCCGCGGATGAAGGGAAGCCAGTTTGCAGCCAGACCAACCGGTGGAGAGGGGGCTGCAGCCAGAGCTGCAGGGGGCCTGGTTCAAGCTCTGCGCCAGCCCGACAAGGAACACCCAGTGGGCTTCTGGTCCCTGCCTCTGCCTCTAAGTCCTCCTGTCCTTCCCCCCAAGGCTGCTAATTACAGAATAAAATTGTAAGCGGTTTCTTGTTGTGTCTTAATGTGTAGTTGAGGTGTTGGAGATAACATCACAGGTGAGGTGGCCCTGGAGCTTAATAACCCTTAGTGAAACCCCTAAGGCTAGAAAGAGGTTCCGGAGCACAGGGGGGAAAAAGGGTCTGGAGAGAACAAGGAAAAGAGTCTAGGAGTCAAGTTCTGAGATGCAGCTCTGACCGAAAACTCAGGCAACCTAGGAGAGATACGATCTTCTGGCACTGAGGGTTTCATAGCCTTGTAAACTAAACTGGAGCCTGCTGTCTGGGTGCTCATTTGCACTCAGCCTACTGCTGCACATTATGTAGGTTGGAGCGGGAAGCAAAGTCAGCCTTACAGATAGGTATACAGGAAAGGAGAACCTCACACAGACCCCTCGACATGGTCTCTGGAATTCTCCACCACACTTACAGAATTGCTGCCCTGGCCTCCGAAGGGTAAGTGGGATTAGGGTGGAGGGAGCATTACCATAGGTGGGGCTCACTCCTGAGGGTAGAGGGGCCATCAGAACGGGGGCTACAGTTTTACCCAGTAGAGACCAGTGTGGTAGTTCACAAGCCGGAATGAATCCCCTCAGGGAGCTTTCTGGCCCTATGACCTTAGCCACATTCACCCTCCTACCCCCTGTCCCTGCTCAGGTTCTAAATTGAAGATAATAGCATCTGACCTCATGCGAAGTTGTGAGATTTACGTAGGGTACTTAGAGCGAGCATCACACCAGAAACAAGTGTTGACTATCTTTTGGAGCAATTGAACAAAAATGGGGGAGAAAACCAGCAAGGAGCCATTTTCTGCAAAAGGCATGTGGCCCGTCCATCAGACAGCCGTTCTCGTTCTCGCTCAGTAAATGCATGGCACCAGCATTTGGGCCAGTGGTTCAGGCCCCAAACTAGAAGCCGTCCTTGATGCCTGAGCACCCAAAAGGACTCCCTGCTCGAGCCCAGTCAGCTTGACTTCCAACCTGAGCCTCTCCTGCACCTGTACCCGGTCCAGCTGCCCACCCCACCCCGGCACCAACCTGCTTTGCCAGAACGACTGAAAGAGGCTCCTATCAGGCCTCAGGAGGTCTCTTTTAGTCATCTCACAGTTGGCTCCTCTGCCAGACTTAATTCTTACAACGTTAATCAGATGGCCCCTCCTCCAAAAGGAACTCCAAAATTCTCGAAAGTTTTCCAGCCAACCTAACCCAAGCTCCTGGCCCTGCCGTAGAGTGCCCTGTGTAACGTGCCACCTACCTTCATCTCCGCTGCACATCCATATCCTTTAGCTGCCCCTCAAACAAACCGTCGTGTTTCCACGTCAGGGTTTTTATTTTTTGCTCTTCTGCCAAGAACACTTCTCACTTGTTTTTTTTGTTGTTGTTTGCTTTTTTTGCGGTACGCAGGTCTCTCACTGTTTTGGCCTCTTCCGTTGCGGAGCACAGGCTCCTGATGCGCAGGCTCAGCGGCCATGGCTCTCGGGCCCAGCCGCTCCATGGCATGTGGGATCTTCCCGGACCGGGGCACGAACCCGTGTCCCCTGCATCGGCAGGTGGACTCTCAACCACTGCGCCACCAGGGAAGCCCGTCACTTGTTTCCATTAAATTTTTTGGCCACACCAGGTGGCTTGCAGGATCTTAGTTCCCCACCCAGGGATCGAACCCGTGCCCCCTGCAATAGAACTATGGAGTCCTAACCACTGCAACAACAGGGAATTCCCTCCCGTTTTTTTTGAATGATTCTGTCCCCTTCTTCCCGGTGGTCCATGTTCCCTCCAGAGGTCGGCTCCTTCCCGACTGTCTCTGCTTGACCTACTTTAGTTTTGTTCATGGCATTTTAAACATGACTGAGAAGGTAACCGTTCACCCCACTGGAATGTCAACTCTAGAAAAGTTGGGATTTAAAAAAAATAGACAGTATGTAATATTACATATTGAGGACAGTTTTCTAAGAAAAGGACGCCAGCTTGGCTGCTTGGGTTTGGACCTTGGCTTAGCCTCTTTAGCGATGGAGCAATGAACCTTGTGCTTTGGTTCCCCATTTGTAATAGGGTAAGATGCGTCACATGTGTTGTAGTGAGGATATCAAGTCTTAGAACAATGTCTGACACCATGGGCAGTCAAACGTGATTTCTTGAATGCATGAAGGACAGGCTGCAGGACTGGAGCTGGATTGTTCCCTCCCAGGCTTATGGAGGAGGGACTCCAGCCTCCAGCCCCTGTTCTCACATTGAAGGCTCCGTGAGGGGAGCTGGGAAGTCCTTTGTCAAGGGCACCGTTTTCCTGCCTCCTGGAAATGCAGGATGGTGTGTGTGTGTTTCCTGGAGTCTTTGGAGGCAATACAGCCTTCAGGTCACCAGGAAGTAAAGGTACATTTTGGCATGCTACTGAAGTTCATTTAGAGGAGAGGAAGATACCCTATTGGCATCCTGACACCCTCTCTTCCAGCCTTTGAGAATTGCACCAGCACTCTGGCCTGGAAGTCATGGAGCACTCAGCACAGCTCCTGCCCAGGATTTCGGAGCAGAAATCAGTCCCACCTTTCCCACATCCCCAAGAAATGATGATTGTTAAAACCATTGGCCCTGTGATTTTGAAGAACTAGACACACATAAATGACTTTCCTCCTGTTTGGAGGGTCAGGAGGGACAGTTGGCTCAGCTCCGTGTGGAAAGAGGCCAAGAGTATCTACAAAGGTTGACCTGCCTTGCAGACTGGTTCCTTCCCGGTAAGAAGAGCTGATAGGCTCTCATGGGATAATCGTTGGGTGTCAAGATCGGAGGCTATTGCAGGGCCCAAGGTGCTACTTGTTAAGGAGGGGCTCGGGTTGGGATCAGGTGGGGTCTGGGCAGGGGGTATCTTGGTTTCCAGGGAAGAGACTGCCTCTGATCCTGGTCACCTCAAGGGGGTCCCTTGTGGCTTTGGGCACATTTTGAATGCAAGGGCCTTGGCAAGATACTTCTGGATACCTGTTAACAGTTGCAACAGTTCCCTACAATCTCACCCAGGGACGCCTGCAAACTTCTTTTTTTTCTGATCTGTTAGGTGAACAGTCTCCCTTTTGTACTTCTTGCTTGAGTCTCCTTATGGACCACCAGGTGTGGCCCCCAAATTAGCCTCAGCCAGTGCACCCTTTAAAAAATCAGTTGGGGGCTTCCCTGGTGGCGCAGTGGTTGAGAATCTGCCTGCCAATGCAGGGGACACGGGTTCGAGCCCTGACCTGGGAAGATCCCACATGCCGCGCAGCAACTAAGCCCGTGAGCCACAACTACTGAGCCTGCGCGTCTGGAGCCTGTGCTCCGCAACAGGAGAGGCCACGACAGTGAGAGGCCCGCGCACTGCGATGAAGAGTCGCCCCCACTTGCCGCAACTAGAGAAAGCCCTCGCACAGAAACAAAGACCCAACGCAGCCAAAAAAAAAAAAAAAAAAGTTTTAAAAAAGAATCAGTTGGCAGTGAATGATTGTGTGTGGGCATATAAACTGTAAAGTTATGAACCCCAATTTGGCAGTGTAGAGGGGGCATAAAAAACTGCCCTTGCCCTTAAGTCTAGAAATTCCCTAAGGGCGGTGCTTCTAAATGTAGAAAACAGCTTTAGGTTGGTTAATCTGTGTCAAAAGTATCAAGCTTGGAGATTGAAGTCTGTGCTATAAATTCCATGCATGCCCTGGACTGAAGATTTTTCAGCACTAAAAAAAAAAAAAATAAATAAAAAATAAAAATCCTAAGCAACACAAGACTGAGCAAATACATAGAAAAGTTTTGGAAATAGTAACCTGAAGGTTAAAAAAAGTGGTTGTCTTGTGGTGGTCCTTTTTTTTTTGAGTTTGAAGCTCTTGATCAATTTTCCGCCAAGGGTAAGCGAAAGGGCAACACAACCACTGCAGAGGGTGTGGGTTCGATCCCTGGTGGGGAAAGTAAGATCCCACATGTTGCATGGTGCAGCCAAAAAAATAAAACTAAAAAGAAAAAAAAAGTCAAGGCACAGTTATATGTTTTTTTTTTTGTTTTGTTTTGTTTTTGTTTTTGTTTTTTTTTGCGGTACACGGGCCTCTCACTGCTGTGGCCTCTCCCGTTGCGGAGCACAGGCTCCGGACGCGCAGGCTCAGCGGCCATGGCTCACGGGCCCAGCCACTCTGTGGCATGTGGGATCTTCCAGGACCGGGACACGAACCCGTGTCCCCTGCATCGGCAGGCGGACTCTCAATCACTGTGCCACCAGGGAAGCCCTGTTTTTTTTTTTTTGACGTAAGGCTGTACATCAAATGAGGTATTATTGAGAGTTTACACAATCCAGATCTAAAGGCCATGTGACTCCCTTATGGAGATCAAGAAGGAATGTTACCTTTTAAAGAGTTGTCCCAGTGATCTTGGGAGAATGTTGCTCTTTATGGTTGAGCGGGTATTTCTGCAGATGGGGGAGCTCCGCTGATGCATATTGCTGATACACGATGCAGAGATGCAGAGCAGAGGGGAGAGAGGAGCCCAAAGGGCACAGAAATTTTTTGTGTTTAAATTTTTCTTGTCTTGCAATGAAATGCAAATTTCCCTTCACAACAGGTAAGGTGCATCTCAACGGGATAATTCCAGTGAGCCCAGACTCTTACATTTTCCCATTCAGAGAAAAGCACGACTATCGCTAACTTGAGATGTCTGTGTTTTGTTATTAGTGGTAGTCTTCTGATGCTCAACTACATTTTTTTTCAGCAAAAACTCCTTTATATCCTGTCTCCTCCCATACCTCTTTGGAGCAGTTCCTCTAAGCTACCTGAGAGGCTGACTCCCGGGCTGTAGTTCTCATTTGTCCCGAATAAAACTTAACTCACACCTCTCACGTTGTGCATTTTCTTTTTTTCAGTCAACCAGAGAGGTAATTTGTTAGAAAGAGATGAGTCTACATTGACATGTAATTAGCACTGAGAAAGTCCATAGTTTACATCAAGGTTCACTCTTGGTGTTTTTTTTTTTTTTTTTGCGGTACGCGGGCCTCTCACTGCTGTGGCCTCTCCCGTTGAGGAGAACAGGCTCCGGACGCGCAGGCTCAGCGGCCATGGCTCATGGGCCTAGCCGCTCCGCGGCATGTGGGATCTTCCCATATCGGGGCACGAACCCCTGTCCTCTACATTGGCAGGCAGATTGTCAACCACTTTACCACCAGGGAAGCCCAGCAATCTGGTTTTTAAATGAATAAAACAAGTTTGCCTGAAGACCAGACCACATAGTTTAGGCCACGTGAGCTTCGAAATCCGGGTAGATTCAAAAGTTCCAGACTCAGGGGCTTCCAGGAACGTGAACCGTGGGGCACCTCAGAGCCCCCATCAGGCCCCTGGAAGAAAATGAATATCGGAATCTCGTTTTCCTCTTTGTTAAGTGGCCGGAGCGACCCCTCAGATCCCTGAAGTTGCAGGGGTCGCCCTGCAGTGAAGTCCCGGGGTCCGGCTCCCTTAGGCCAAGGGAAGACACACCCTCCTTTGGAACAGGGAAGGCAGGGATTCGATTTGGCAGCTGGGTGGCCGTCGCACCCCCAAACCTGTACTGCTTGCCGAGGTTCAGGCCCAGCCACTGTTTCTAGAATAACAAGGGTTTCTAGCGCCATCTCCCCGCTCACTCCCAAGGTGAAGGGCTTTTGGTGCAGAGGCAACGAGTCAAAGCAGGTGGGAGCCCGAGTCAACTCGGAGACAGCTGGGCCCACCCGCGCTCGGGAGCCGGAGGTGGGGCGGGGAAGTGCCCTAGACAGTCAACCGGAGACCAAGGCGGCGCGGGGCGTGTGGGGCGTGGCGAGTGCGGGATTGCACTGCCGGGCCGGGAGCGGACCGGGGGCGGGGCCTGGATGGGGCGGGGCGGGGCGTGGCCTGGATGCGGGTTGGCCAGGGGCGTGGGGCGTGGCCCGTCCAGGTGCTTAACTTTCCGCCAGAGGCATCTTTCCACCCAGTCTAGGTCCCAGCTCCAAGCAGGGTTTTGTTTAGACGCCCTGAAGATGGGGAAGCTGCCCGAGCCGAACGACATCCCACCTTGGGTGGGGACTCCCGAAGTCTTGAAGGAGCCCGAGGTGTTCCAGGTCCAGACGGGACGTCTGGAAGCCGTGTTCGGTGAGTGAGCCCAGTCCTGACCCGGGTGCCCCGGCCCTCCTGGGCCCGAGCGCTCATCTTCTCACCTAAACAGGCCCCGACGGATCTCGAATCCCATTCGTCGAGCAGGTGGGCACAGTCACGCTCCAGATGAAGGGTCTGGAAACCTCGGACGTCGCCGAAGTCATGGTTTACGGCTCTTCCTTGTGCAAGTTCCAGACCAAGTGGATGCTCCAGTCCGTGGCCTAGCGGCAGCGCGAGCAGCACAAGCAGGTTGAGAGGCCTCATGCCCAGGTGCCCTGGACCTGCCTGTGCAGGCGGCCTGGCTCCCTCCCCTGCGGCCCCCCTCACCCCTCCCTAACTATCCCCTCCGGGCAACCACCAACAGCACCTCGGCCGGCACCCACCCGGGGAGGCCCCTGTGTCCAGGCTGTGCCCCAGACTCCTTGGCAGTGCCGGCCCTCGGTCCTAGGGACCCTGGAGTAAGGCTGTGAGAGGTGGCCGGGGCTGGCCTCCTGGGGCGGGGCCTCCCCACCCGCCATGTTGGAATGAGCCCAGTTGGCCCCAGGTTCTGAGGTTCCCGAGAGTCCCAGGCCCAGGACGCCTAGCTGGGAAGTCCCGGAAAGGAACCCTGGAAAGAGTCAGAGAACTGTTGAGGCTCTTACCCTCTCCCCTCACACTGGCCTGCTGTGGCTTTCTGGTGCAGGGACGCTGCAACCTGAGGAAGCCACGACTTCGCTCGACCTAGCTCCGCGGATGAAGGGAAGCCAGTTTGCAGCCAGACCAACCGGTGGAGAGGAGGCTGCAGCCAGAGCTGCAGGGGGCCTGGTTCAAGCTCTGCGCCAGCCCGACAAGGAACACCCAGCGGGCTTCTGGTCCCTGCCTCTGCCTCTAAGTCCTCCTGTCCTTCCCCCCAAGGCTGCTAATTACAGAATAAAATTGTAAGCGGTTTCTTGTTGTGTCTTAATGTGTAGTTGAGGTGTTGGAGATAACATCACAGGTGAGGTGGCCCTGGAGCTTAACCCTTAGTGAAACCCCTAAGGCTAGAAAGAGGTCCCGGAGCACAGGGGGAAAAAGGGTCTGGAGAGAACAAGGAAAAGAGTCTAGGAGTCAAGTTCTGAGATGCAGCTCTGACCGAAAACTCAGGCAACCTAGGAGAGATGCGATCTTCTGGCACTGAGGGTTTCATAGCCTTGTAAACTAAACTGGAGCCTGCTGGGTGCTCATTTGCATTCAGCCTCCTGCTGCACATTATGTAGGTCGGAGCGTGAGGAGAAGTCAGCCTCACAGATAGGTATACAGGAAAGGAGAACCTCACACAGACCCCTCGACATGGTCTCTGGAATTCTCCACCACACTTACAGAATTGCTGCCCTGGCCTCCGAAGGGTAAGTGGGATTAGGGTGGAGGGAGCATTACCGTATGTGGGGCTCACTCCTGAGAGTAGAGGGGCCATCAGAACGGGGGCTACAGTTTTCCCCAGTAGAGACCAGCCTGGTAGTTCACAAGCCGGAATGAGTCCCCTCAGGGAGCTTTCTGGCCCTATGACCTTAGCCACATTCACCCTCCTACCCCCTGTCCCTGCTCAGGTTCTAAACTGAAGATAATAGCATCCGACCTCATGCGAAGTTGTGAGATTTATGTAGGGTACTTAGAGCGAGCATCACACCAGAAACAAGTGTTGACTATCTTTTGGAGCAATTGAACAAACCTGGGGGAGAGAAACCAGCAAGGAGCCATTTTCTGCAGGGGGCATGTGGCCCGTCCATCAGACAGCTGTTCTCGTTCTCACTCGGTAAATGAATGGCCCCAGCATTTGGGCCAGTGGTTCAGGCCCAAACTAGAAGCCGTCCTTGATGCCTGCGCACCCAAAAGGACTCCCTGCTCGAGCCCAGTCAACTGGACTTCCAACCTGAGCCCCTCCTGCACCTGGACCCGGTCCAGCTGCCCACCCCACCCCGGCACCAACCTGCCTTGCCAGAACTACTGAAAGAGGCTCCTATCAGGCCTCAGGGGGGTCTCTTTTAGTCATCTCACAGTCGGTTCGTCTGCCAGACTTAATTCTTACCACGTTAATCAGATGGCCCCTCCTGCAAAAGGAACTCCAAAATTCTCCAAAGTTTTCCAGCCAACCTAACCCAAGCTCCTGGCCCTGACCTAGAACGCCCTGTGTAGCGTGCCATCTGCCTGCATCTCTGCTGCACATCCGTATCCTTTAGCTGCCCCTCAAACAAACCGTCTTGTTACCACTTCAGGGCTTTTATTTTTGCTCTGTCAAGTACACTTCTCGCTTGTTTTTATTAAATGTTTTGGCCACACCAGGTGGCTTGCAGGATCTTAGTTCCCCAACCAGGGATTGAACCTGTGTCCCCTGCAATGGAAGTGTGGAGTCCTAACCACTGCAACACCAGGGAATTCCCTCTCATTTTTTTTTGAATGACTCTGTTCCCTTCCTCCTGGTGGTCCATGTTCCCTCCAGAGGTCCGCTCCTTCCCCACTGTCTCTGCTTGACCTACTTTAGTTTTGTTCTTGGCACTTTAAACATGACTGACAAGGTAACCGTTCGCCCCACTGGAATGTCAACTCTAGAAAAGTTGGGATTTAAAAAAAATAGACAGTATGTAATATTACATATTGAGGACAGTTTTCTAAGACAAGGACACCAGCTTGGCTGCTTGAGTTTGGATCTTGGCTTAGCCTCTTTAGCGATGGAACCATGAGCCTTGTGCTTTGGTTCCCCGTCTGTAATAGGATAAGATGTTTCGCATGCATTGTAGTGAGGATATCAAGTCTTAGAACAATGTCTGACACCATGGGCAATCAGACATAATTTCTTGAATGCATGAAGGACAGGCTGCAGGACTGGAGCTGGATTGCTCCCTCCCAGGCTTATGGAAGAGGGACTCCAGCCTCCAGCCCCTGTTCTCACATTGAGGGCTCAGGGAGGGGAACTGGGAAGTCCTTTGTCAAGGACACTGTTTTCCTGCCTCCTGGAAATGCAGGAGGGTGTGTATGTTTCCTGGGGTCTTTGGAGGCTCTACTCCCTTTAGGTCACCAGGAAGCAAAGGTCCATTTTGGCATGCTATTGAAATTCATTTAGAGAAGAGACTAGGCAGGTACCCTAATGGCATCCTGACACCCTCTCTTCCAACATTTGAGAATTACACCAGCACTCTGGCCTGGAAGTCATGGACCACTCAGCCTAGCTCCTGCCCAGAATTTTGGAGGAGGAATCAGTCCCACCTTTCCCACATCCCCAAGAAATGATGATTGTTAAAACCAGTGGCCCTCTGATTTTGAAGAACTAGACACACATAAATGACTTTCCTCCTGTTTGGAGGGTCAGGAGGGACAGTTGGCTCAGCTCCGTGTGGAAAGAGGCCAAGAGTATCTACAAAGGTTGACCTGCCTTGCAGATTTGTTCCTTTCAGGTACGAAGAGCTGATAGGCTCTCATGGGACAATCATTCGGTGTCAGGTTCAGAGGCTATTGCAGGGCCCAAGATGCTACAAGTCAGGGAGTGGCTCGTGTTGGGATCAGGTGGGGTCTGGGCAGGAGGCCTCTCGGTTTCCAGGGAAGAGACTGCCTCTGATCCTGGTCACCTCAAGGGGCACCTCTGGCTTTGGGCACATTTGGAATTCAAAGGCCTTGGCAAGGTTCTTCTGGATACCTGTTAATAGTTGCAACAGTTCCCTACAATCTCACCCAGGGACACCTGCAAACTTTTTGTTTTTTCTGATCTGTTAGGTGAACAGTCCCCCTTTTGTACTTCTTGCTTGAGTCTCCTTATGGACCACCAGTTGTGGCCCCCAAATTAGGCTCAGCCAGTGCACCCTTTAAAGAATCAGTTGGCAGTGAATGATTGTGTGTGGGCATATAAACTGTAAAGTTATGAACCCAAATTTGGCAGTGTAGAGGGGGCATAAAAAACTGCCCTTGCCCCTAAGTCTAGAAATTCCCTAAGGGCGGTGCTTCTAAGTGTAGAAAACAGCTTTAGGTTGGTTAATCTGTGTCAAAAGTATGAAGCTTGGAAATTTAAGACTGTGCTATAAATTCCATGCATGCCCTGGACTGAAGATTTTTCAGCACTAAAAAAAAAAAAAAAAAATCCTAAGCAACACAAGACTTTGAGCAAATACATAGAAAAGTTTTGGAAATAGTAACCTGAAGGTTAAAAAGAAATGGTTGTCTTGTGGTGGTCCTTTTTTTTTGAGTTTGAAGCTCTTGATCAATTTTCCGCTAAGGGTAAGCGAAAGGGCAACACAACCACTGCAGAGGGTGTGGGTTCGATCCCTGGTGGGGAAAGTAAGATCCCACATGTTGCATGGTGCAGCCAAAAAAATAAAACTGAAAAGAAAAAAAAAGTCAAGGCACAGTTATATGTTTTTTTTTTTTTGACGTAAGGCTGTACGTGAAATGAGGTATTATTGAGAGTTTACACAATCCAGATCTAAAGGCCATGTGACTCCCTTATGGAGATCAAGAAGGAATGTTACCTTTTAAAGAGTTGTCCCAGTGATCTGGGAGAATGTTGCTCTTTATGGTTGAGCGGGTATTTCTGCAGATGGGGGAGCTCTGCTGATGCATATGGCTGATACACGATGCAGAGATGCAGAGCAGAGGGGAGAGAGGAGCCCAAAGGGCACAGAAATTTTTTTTTTTATTTAACAAATTTAATAAGTTATACATATACATATGTTTCCATATCCCCTTCCTTTTGCGTCTCCCTCCCGCCCTCCCTATCCCACCCCTCCAGGCGGTCACAAAGCACCGAGCTGATCTCCCTGTGCTATGCGGCTGCTTCCCACTAGCTATCTACATTACGTTTGGTAGTGTATATATGTCCATGCCACTCTCTGGCTTTGTCCCAGCTTACCCTTCCCCCTCCCCATATCCTCAAGTCCATTCTCAAGTAGGTCTGTGTCTTTATTCCCGTTTTACCCCTAGGTTCTTCATGCCTTTTTTTTTAAAATTCCATATATATGTGTCAGCATACAGTATTTGTCTTTCTCTTTCTGACTTACTTCACTCTGTATGACAGACTCTAGGTCCATCCACCTCATTACAAATAGCTCAATTTCGTTTCTTTTTATGGCTGAGAAATATTCCATTGTATATATGTGCCACATCTTCTTTACCCATTCATCCGATGATGGACACTTAGGTTGCTTCCATGTCCTGGCTACTGTAAATAGACCTGCAATGAACACTGTGTTACATGACTCTTTTTGAATTATGGTTTTCTCAGGGTATATGCCCAGTAGTGGGATTGCTGGGTCATATGGTAGTCCTATTTGTAGTATTTTAAGGAACCTCCATACCGTTCTCCATAGCGGCTGTACCAATTCACATTCCCACCAGCAGTGCAAGAGTGTTCCCTTTTTTCCACACCCTCTCCAGCATTTATTGTTTCTAGATTTTTTGATGATGTCCATTCTGACTGGTGTGAGATGATATCTCATTGTAGTTTAGATTTGCATTTCTCTAATGAGTAAAGATGTTGAGCATCCTTTCATGTGTTTGTTGGCAGTCTGTATATCTTCTGTGGAGAAATGACTATTTAGGTCTTCTGCCCATTTTTGGATTGGGTTGTTTGTTTTTTTGTTATTGAGCTGCATGAGCTGCTTATAAATTTTGGAGATTAATCCTTTGTCAGTTGCTTCATTTGCAAATATTTTCTCCCATTCTGAGGGTTGTCTTTTGGTCTTGTTTAGGGTTTCCTTTGCTGTGCAAAAGCTTTGAAGTTTCATTAGGTCCTATTTATTTTTGTTTTTATTTCCATTTCTCTAGGAGGTGGGTCAAAAAGGATCTTGCTGTGATTTATGTCATAGAGTGTTCTGCCTATGTTTTCCTCTAAGAGTTTGATAGTGTCTGGCCTTACATTTAGGTCTTTAATCCATTTTGAGCTTATTTTTGTGTATGGTGTTAGGGAGTGATCTAATCTCATACTTTTACATGTCCCTGTCCACTTTTCCCAGCACTACTTATTGAAGAGACTGTCCTTTCTCCACTGTACATTCCTGTCTCCTTTATCAAAGATAAGGTGACCATATGTGCGTGGGTTTATCTCTGGGCTTTCTATCCTGTTCCATTGATGTATCTTTCTGTTTTTGTGCCAGTACCATACTGTCTTGATTACTGTAGCTTTGTAGTATAGTCTGAAGTCAGGGAGCCTGATTCCCCCAGCTCCATTTTTCGTTCTCAAGATTGCTTTGGCTATTCGGGGTCTTTTGTGTTTCCATACAAATTGTGAAATTTTTTGTTCTAGTTCTGTGAAAAATGCCAGTAGTAGTTTGATAGGGATTGCATTGAATCTGTAGATTGCTTTGGGTAGTAGAGTCATTTTCACAATGTTGATTCTTCCAATCCAAGAACATGGTACATCTCTCCATCTATTTGTATCATCTTTAATTTCTTTCATCAGTGTCTTATAATTTTCTGCATACAGGTCTTTTGTCTCCTTAGGTAGGTTTATTCCTAGATATTTTATTCTTTTGGTTGCAATGGTAAATGGGAGTGTTTCCTTGATTTCACTTTCAGATTTTTCATCATTAGTATATAGGAATGCCAGAGATTTCTGTGCATTAATTTTGTATCCTGCTACTTTACCAAATTCATTGATTAGCTCTAGTAGTTTTCTGGTAGCATCTTTAGGATTCTCTATGTATAGTATCATGTCATCTGCAAGCAGTGACAGCTTTACTTCTTGTTTTCCGATTTGGATTCCTTTTATTTCCTTTTCTTCTCTGATTTCTGTGGCTAAAACTTCCAAAACTATGTTGAATAAGAGTGGTGAGAGTGGGCAAACTTGTCTTGTTCCTGATCTTAGTGGAAATGGTTTCAGATTTTCACCATTGAGGACGATGCTGGCTGTGGGTTTGTCATATATGGCCTTTATTATGTTGAGGAAAGTTCCCTCTATGCCTACTTTCTAGAGGGTTTTTATCATAAATGGGTGTTGAATTTTGTCGAAAGCTTTCTCTGCATCTATTGAGATTATCATATTGTTTTTCTCCTTCAGTTTGTTAATATGGTGTATCACGTTGATTGATTTGCGTATATTGAAGAATCCTTGCATTCCTGGAGTAAACCCCACTTGATCATGGTGTATGATCCTTTTAATGTGCTGTTGGATTCTGTTTGCTAGTATTTTGTTGAGGATTTTTGCATCTATGTTCATCAGTGATATTGGCTTGTAGTTTTCTTTCTTTGTGACATCCTTGTCTGGTTTTGGTATCAAGGTGATGGTGGCCTCGTAGAATGAGTTTGGGAGTGTTCCTCCCTCTGCTGTATTTTGGAAGAGTTTGAGAAGGATAGGTGTTAGCTCTTCTCTAAATGCTTGATAGAATTCGCCTGTGAAGCCATCTGGTCCTGGGCTTTTGTTTGTTGGAAGATTTTTAATCACAGTTTCAATTTCAGTGCTTGTGATTGGTCTGTTCATATTTTCTATTTCTTCCTGATTCAGTCTTGGCAGGTTGTGCATTTGTAAGAATTTGTCCATTTCTTCCAGGTTGTCCATTTTATTGGCATAGAGTAGCTTGTAGTAATCTCTCATGATCTTTTGTATTTCTGCCGTGTCAGCTGTTACTTCTTCTTTTTCATTTCTAATTCTATTGATTTGAGTCTTCTCCTTTTTTTTCTTGATGAGTCTGTCTAATGGTTTATCAATTTTGTTTATCTTCTCAAAGAGCCAGCTTTTAGTTTTATTGATCTTTGCTATCGTTTCCTTCATTTCTTTTTCATTTATTTCTGATCTGATTTTTATGATTTCTTTCCTTCTGCTAACTTTGGGTTGTTTTTGTTCTTCTTTCTCTAATTGCTTTATGTGGAAGGTTAGGTTGTTTATTCGAGATGTTTCCTATTTCTTAAGGTGGGATTGTATTGCTATAAACTTCCCTCTTAGAACTGCTTTTGCTGCATCCCATAGGTTTTGGGTCATCGTGTCTCCATTGTCATTTGTTTCTAGGTTTTTTTTTAATTTCCTTTTTGATTTCTTCAGTGATCACTGAAGAAATAAAAGGAATCCAAATCGGAAAAGAAAATTTTTTTTTTTTTTTCCGGTACATGGGCCTCTCGCTGCTGTGGCCTCTCCCGTTGCGGAGCACAGGCTCCTGACGCACAGGCTCAGCGGCCATGGCTCACGGGCCCTGCCGCTCTGCAGCATGTGGGATCTTCCCGGACCGGGGCACAAACCTGTGTCCCCTGCATCGGCAGGCAGACTCTCAACCACTGCACCACCAGGAAAGCTGCAGATTGGCTTCTTTTACTTAGTAAATGCATTTAAGTTTCCTCTGTTGACAAAGAATGCCATTTCAGTAAACAAAGGATGCAGTGGCCGTCAAGCTATTGGCCACTGCAGCTGGCCTGAAGGCACACCCTGAAGAGGTTCAGACTGGAAAGAGACAGCACACTGGCCCTACTAGGTAGTTAGTCAGATATGACTGAGTCCTTGCCCCATCCTGGACAGGATCATCTTTCCCTCCCCCACCTGGACAATGGTGATCAGAAAAGATCATCCCTTTTGTGGTCAAGGACTGCTAAGTTTCTAGCCTTATTAGGACCAGGCAAGAGAACTCTGCCAGCACAGTTTGGCTCAGGCACACCAACACCTAAACAGTGGCTCAAAGTAACCCGGGGTTCATTATACTGTACTTGTAATAAATTAACATTGAGGTTTTTGCCCCCCTCCACCATGGGTATCACTTGGGTGATAAGGGTAAGTGCCTGCACACTAGGAAAAAAGTTATATAACCTAAAGCTGTCAATCAAATTGTCAGTCAAATGACACAGTACACAGGGAGAGACCACCACTCTAAAAAACCCAAGCCTACCCCCCATTGCAGGGCAGATAGCCTGCTCCCATCCTTTCTCGGGAGCATAGCTTCTCTTTGCTTAATAAAACTCCTTGCTACTTAAAACTGCTCTAGGTCTCTCGTCTGAATTCTTTCCCTGAAGTGGACAAGAACAGAGGAAATTGCTGTCCCGCTGGTAACAGCCCTAGGTAGTCAAGGTGCACATCAAAGGAATAACTTCAATAATCTCAGGCTCTTGTATTTTCCCATACATAGAAAAGTGCTAAATTCATTCATTTGAGATACCTGGTTTTCCTTTAATTACCAGTAATCTTTTCATGTTCCACTGCCTGTTTTTTTTTTTTTTTTTTTTTGGTGGGGGGAGGTGGGGATTTTTTGTTGTTTGGGTTTTTTTTTGCAAAAACTCTTATATATCCTGACTCCTCCTTAACTCTTCAGAATAGTCCCTCAGAGCCATCTGAGAAGCTGTATCTTGGGCTCAAGTCCTCAGTAAGTCTGCTGAATAAAACATAATTCTCAACCTTTAGGTTGTGCATTTTTTTCTGTCGACACCTCCATGTCTTTTTGTGGCTTGATAGCTCATTTCCATGATCTGGCTGGACCACTGTTTATTTATCTGTTCATTTACTGATGGACAATTTGGTTGCTTTCAAGTTTGGGGAATTATGAATAAAGTTGCTATAGATATCAGTGTGCAGGCTTTTGTGTGGACATGCGTTTTTAAGTCCTTTGGGGAAAATACTAAGGAATGAAACTCTTAAATTGTGGGGTAAGAGTATGTTTAGTTTTGTAAAGGGCTGTCAAACTGTCTTTCAAAGGGGCTGGACCCCTTTCTATTTCCGTCAGCATGAATGAGAGTGCCTGCTGCCGCACTTCCTGGCTAGCATTTGCCATCACCAATGTTTAGATTTTAGTCATTCTAATAGGTGTGTGGTAGTATCTCGTTGCTGTTTTAATTTGCATTTCCCTAATGACATATGATGTGGAATGATATATGAAGCATATTTTCATATGCTTATTTGCCATCTTTATATCTCCTTTGGTGAGGTGTCTCTTCAGATCTTTTTTCTCTTTTTTAAATCTGTTGTTTTCTTATTGTTGCATTTTAAGAGTTATTTGTATGTTTTGGATAACAGTCCTCTATCAGATATGTCTTTTGCAAATGTTTTCTTCTAGTCTGTAGCGTTTCTTCTCATTTCCTTGACAGTGTCTTTCACAGAGCAGAAATTTAAAATGTTAATGAAGTTCAGCTTATCAACTATTTCTTTCATGGATCGTGCCCTTGCTGTTGCATCTAGAAAGTCATCATCAATACATACAATGAAATACTGTCAGCCATAAAATATAATGGAAGCTTGCCAATTATGACAATACAGATGGCCCTTGAGGACATTATGCTGAGTGAAATAAGTGAGACAGAGAAAGACAAATACCATATGATCTCACTCATATGTGGAATCTGAAAAAAAAAAAAAAAAAAGCCAAGCTCATAGATACCTGAAATAGACTGGTGGTTGCCTGGCGGTTTGGGGGAAGTAGGAGACATGGGTGACGTGGGTCACAAGGTACTAACTTCCAGCTATAATATAAATAAGTCCAAAAAAAAAAGTCATGGGGATGTTATATACTATGTGGTGACTATAGTTAATAATACTGTATTGTGGGCTTCCCTGGTGGCGCAGTGGTTGAGAGTCCACCTGCTGATGCAGGGGACACGGGTTCGTGCCCCAGTCCAGGAAGATCCCACATGCCGCGGAGCGGCTGGGCCCATGAGCCATGGCCGCTGAGACTGTGCGTCCGAAGCCTGTGCTCTGCAACGGGAGAAGCCACAACAGTGAGAGGCCCGCATACTGCAAAAAAAAAAAAAAATACTGTATTGCATGTTAAAGTTCCTAAGAAAGTAGATCTTAAAAGTCCTCATCACAAGAAAAATAAGAAAGAGAAAATTTGTAGCTATGTGCGGTAACAGATGATAACTAGACTTATTGTGGTGGTCATTTTGCAATGTATACAAATAACAAATGATTATGTTGTGCAATTGAAACTAATATAGTGTTATGTGTCAATTATACCATAGCCAAAAACCAGTTGTCACCAAACCCAAGGTCATCTCAATTTTCTCCTATGTTATCTTCTAGGAGTTTTATAGTACTGCATTTTAAATTAGGTTTTTGATTCATTATGAGTTAATTTTTATGAAGGGTGTAAAGTCTGTCTAGATTCTTTTTTTTTAAATCTGTTTGTTGAAAAGACTATCTTTTCTTCATTGTGTTGCCTTTGCTCCCTTTGTGAAAAATCAGGTGACTATATTAGTGTGGGTCTATTTCTGGACTCTGTTCCATTGATCTATTTGTCTAGTCTTTTGCCAGTACCACGCTGTCTTGATTACTGTAGCTTTATAGTAAGTCTTGAAGTCAGGTAGTGTCAGTCCTCAGACTTTGTTTTTCTGTATCTTATTGTTTTAATATATGATTCTCAGTAGTTAGGTAGATCATCTCATATACTTGTAAGTAACTTATTTTCCTTTTCTGTGAATTGCCTAGCTGTGTTCTTTGTCCCTTTTTCTGTTGCGATCTCCATCCAGTTTTTGTTTATTTGGAACAATTCTTTACATGGTCTACATATCAATACCTTGTTTTTTTTTGTTTGTTTCCTTCTTTTTGGTGTTCAAGTATCTTATTCAAATCTGTCCTCCATTTGATAACTTTGTGATGTCATCTAATGTTTTTCTAATTGAGATGTAATTGACATATAGCATTACCTTAATTTTAGGTGTATGACATAGTGATTCAATATTTGTATATTTTGTGAATTGATCACCACAAGAAGTCCAGTTCACATCCATCACCACACATAGTTACAATTTTTCTTTCATTTTTTAAAATATTTATTTATCTTTGGCTGCATTGGGTCTTCGTTACTGTGCACGGGCTTTCTCCATTTGCGGCGAGCAGGGGCTACTCTTTGTTGCGGTGGCTTCTCTTGTTGCGGAGCATGGGCTCTAGGCACGTGGGCTTCAGTAGCTGTGGCACATGGGCTCAGTAGCTGAGGCTCGCGGGCTCTAGAGCACAGGCTTTAGTAGTTGTGGCGCACGGGCTTAGTTGTTCCGCAGCATGTGGGATCTTCCCAGACCAGGGATCGAACCTGTGTCCCCTGCATTGGCAGGTGGATTCTTAACCACTGCGCCACCAGGGAAGCCCATAAATTTTTTTTCTTATGATGGGAAGTTCTAAGATCTCCTTCTTAGCAACTTTCAAATATGCAGTGCAGTATTATGAACCATAGTCACCATGCAGTATGTGACATCCCCAGGGCTAATTTATTTTATAAGTGGAAGTTTGTACCTTTTACCTTCACCCACCCCGACCTTTGGCAGCCATTTGTTGAAAAAATATCCTCAAGTTTTGGGTATTTGAGACATACTTGTACAAAAAATTATTTATCTAAGAGGTTTTTCTGCCATTCTAGACCCTCCTCTTTGCAAGGGTTTTCTGTGAAGTCCTGTTTCTGTTAATATACTTATATGTGTTATAAATAGCCAACTTTCTCCTAACATTTGGTTAGGGACAAATTCCACAATAGAGAGAAAATCAATTCTTCTTGGTCGTCTTTCAAGAGCGTAGCTGTAACTATACTACAAAGCTACAGTAATCAAGACAGTATGGTACTGGCACAAAAACAGAAAGATAGATCAATGGAACAGGATGGAAAGCCCAGAGATAAACCCACGGACATATGGTCACCTTATCTTTGATAAAGGAGACAGGAATGTACAGTGGAGAAAGCACAGTCTCTTCAATAAGTGGTGCTGGGAAAACTGGATAGGGACATGTAAAAGTATGAGATTAGATCACTCCCTAACACCATACACAAAAATAAGCTCAAAATGGATTAAAGAACTAAATGTAAGGCCAGACACTATCAAACTCTTAGAGGAAAACATAGGCAGAACACTCTATGACATAAATCACAGCAAGATCCTTTTTGACCCACCTGCTAGAGAAATGGAAATAAAGACAAAAATAAACACATGGGACCTAATGAAACTTCAAAGCTTTTGCACAGCAAAGGAAACCATAAACAAGACCAAAAGACAACCCTCAGAGTGGGAGAAAATATTTGCAAATGAAGCAACTAACAAAGGATTAATCTCCAAAATTTATAAGCAGCTCATGCAGCTCAATAACAAAAAAACAAACAACCCAATCCAAAAATGGGCAGAAGACCTAAATAGTCATTTCTCCACAGAAGATATACAGACTGCCAACAAACACATGAAAGAATGCTCAACATCTTTACTCATTAGAGAAATGCAAATCAAAACTACAATGAGATATCATCTCACACCAGTCAGAATGGACATCATCAAAAAATCTAGAAACAATAAATGCTGGAGAGGGTGTGGAAAAAAGGGAACACTCTTGCACTGCTGGTGGGAATGTGAATTGGTACAGCCGCTATGGAGAACGGTATGGAGGTTCCTTAAAAAACTACAAATAGAACTACCATATGACCCAGCAATCCCACTACTGGGCATATACCCTGAGAAAACCATAATTCAAAAAGAGACATGTACCAAAATGTTCATAGCAGCCCTATTTACAATAGCCCGGAGATGGAAACAACCTAAGTGTCCATCATCGGATGAATGGGTAAAGAAGATGTGGCACATATATACAATGGAATATTACTCAGCCATAAAAAGAAATGAAATTGAGCTATTTGTAATGAGGTAGATGGACCTAGAGTCTGTCATACAGAGTGAAGTAAGTCAGAAAGAGAAAGACAAATACTGTATGCTGACACATATATATGGAATTTAAGAAAAAAAATGTCATGAAGAACATAGGGGTAAGACAGGAATAAAGACACAGACCTACTAGAGAATGGACTTGAGGATATGGGGAGGGGGAAGGGTAAGTTGTGACAAAGTGAAAGAGCGGCATGGACATATATACAGTACCAAACGTAATGTAGATAGCTAGTGGGAAGCAGCCGCATAGCACAGGGAGATCAGCTTGGTGCTTTGTGACCGCCTGGAGGGGTGGGATAGGGAGGGTAGGAGGGAGACGCAAAAGGGAGGGGATATGGGAACATATGTATATGTATAACTGATTAAATTTGTTATAAAGCAAAAAAAAATAAAAATAAAAAGAAGAGCGTAGCTGTAAAACACAAGCCTTGCCAAAGACTGAATGTGTGATCATGCTTATTTTGCCTAGTGTCCTTTTAACCTAACATATGGACACACCCCCCCATCCCCCTTCAGTTAGGAATGCTACATCTCTGCAAGTTTGGTAAATTTCTAGTTTCAGTGGTTAAATGCATTGCTGGCCACCAGGTAGGGCTGGAGCCTTATTTATGCTGTTTTCTTTTTTTTTTTTTAATTTATTTTTGGCTGCATTGGGTCTTCATTGTTGTGCGTGGGCTTTCTCTAGTTGCGGTGAGCAGGGGCTACTCTTCAGTGGGGTGCGCAGGCTTCTCATTGCGGTGGCTTCTCTTGTGGTGGAGCACAGGCTCTAGGCACACGGGCTCAGTAGTTGTGGCTCGCGGACTCCAGAGCACAGGCTCAGTAGTTGTGGTGCACAGGCTTTGTTGCTCCACAGCATGTGGGATCTTCCCAGACCAGGGCTCGAACCCATGCCCCCTGCACTGGCAGACAAATTCTTAACCACTGCGCCACCAGGGAAGCCCCTATGCTGTTTTCTATGCACCCTATTCCTGGGTGTCCCATTTCAGAGGTAAAGTTGCCTTTGTCTTATAATTTTTAGGACACTTTCCCAAGCAGTCTTCATCTTTAAATTCCCCACAGATCATCAAGTAGATAAAGGGAAAAAAGGAAAGGAAAGAACTTCCAAGCTCATCTGCCAATCATGTTTCAGCATAATAACTACCATTACTTGAGGACAAGTCTCACAGCTGCCCTGAGCTTGGGGGCGGGGAGGGGGAACGGTTCTCGGTACAGTCAGCCTCCCCCGCCAGTTGTCTAAGATGATTTACGGGACTTTGGAGCCAAAGATCAAGAACACCTCCTTTTCCTTACCAGGTCTTACACTGATTGATTGTGTCTTTTTTTTTTTTTTTTTTTTTTTTTGCGGTACACAGGCCTCTCACTGCTGTGGCCTCTCCTGTTGCGGAGCACAGGCTCCGGACGCACAGGCTCAGAGGCCATGGCTCACAGGCCCAGCCGCTCCGCGGCATGTGGGATCTTCCTGGACCGGGACATGAACCCGTGTCCCCTGCATCGGCAGGCGGACTCTTAACCACTGTGCCACCAGGGAAGCCCCTGATTGTCTCTTTTAAGTATAAGATTGAGAACTTTACAGACATATTGTTCAAAACCACTTTTTGATGAAGATCCTTTTATTTGCTACTCAAGACATTTAGTAATAATCAAATGTTACTCGTGCTGGTTTCTCAGCCCTCTGCTAGTGAGGTTTTTACTGACTTGAATTGTTAAGAATTTGGCAAGTTGCAGCCCTGTCTTTCCTTTGTAGTAGTAGATCTGTAGGAAGAGAGGCTGGTTGATGCTCAAGCCCGTGGACACAGCCTGGTCATAGATTCCTGCGGGGTGAGGAAACTCTTCTCTTTCTTATACCAGAGTTAGTGATGACATTTAAAACAACACTTTATCTTTCGTTTAGGTCATGGCATGCTGGTTTTCTTTATACTTTAATAAAAACATTACAAAGTGGCCAGTGAGACTATAACATAGAACCAGATAGAGATTCTGAAGAACATTTGATTTCCTGTTCCCCCCTGCCCTCTGCCCTGTGGGTTGTAAATTGAGTAAGTTCTCTTTGGAAGGGAGTAAACCTCTCGAGACTTGAGTGTCATGCTCTCTTAGTCGTTATTTACCAAGTCCCTTTTCTTGTTTATAGGAAGAATTGTCACCTGGGGAATGCCCATGAGTCTCAACCCACCAAGCTGGGCTAGTTCAAGGGCTTCCTGGTACAACAGCTGCTCAAAACCTTGGCTCTGCGGAACGCGAGCAGTCACCACAGCGTCTGCTGCAATTCCAGACAAAAGCGGAGAAGAAAGAACATCAACTACCAACAACAAAAACACCCCAAAATACCTGGCACTTTCATTATCCTGGGCAGCTTTATTCTCGGTAAATGTACCTCTGCTGGACTTTTTCATTTATTAAAATGGCTTCCACGATTTCATTACTTCCTTCATGGATCATAATTTCTGAAGCATTAGTCTAGGCAGGCAGGTAGGAAGATTTATTTTCCCTTTGCATCTAAAAATTATGTATTTATTTAAAACAAAACTTTTCCTGACATAGATGTGATATATATATATGTATATATATATATATATATATATATATATATATATACATATATATATATATGTTTTTTTAATGCAGTGAGTGTGAGTTCCACACAGTTCCAGGCATGTGCTAGGTAAACCAAATACACTGCCAAAACATAAGGCAGGAAACTCATGGGATTTATAGTCTGGTCATTGCAATGAAGACTTGTGTTAAGGGATTAAAAAAGACTCCTTGAAATTGTAGAATCAACTAAAAATGTAATTGTCATTTGAATAGACTTTCTTCCTTCTAGGAGGTGTGCCAGTAATCACATTAATGTTGTATTTTTAATTACACACTTACGAAGATAAACAGTGTGGAAGGATACAAGAAGACAAGCAAAATTCCCCTTCCTGACCATACTTCTTTGTAACCTATGCTCAGACCCCCCCCCCCCCATATCTGGGCATATAGATTTAACTCATTCTTTTTTTTAATTAAACTTTCTATTATGAAAAATTTCACACACAAATGAGGTGGAGGAAGTGTAATGAATCCAATCTATTGTTCAGCTTCAACAAGTATCCATAATCTTGTTTTTATATTTCCTAAATGTAGATTGTTTTGAGGCAAATTCTAGACATATCATTTCATTTGTAAATAGCTCCTAACAACACCAGGATTAGGGGAACTGACCCTCCACACAGTGGAAAATCCACCCATAACTTAGTCACCCCTCCATATACTGGGTTCCTCCCTACCTGCCCTTCCGCATCTGTGGATTCAGTCAACTGCCAAGTGTAATGCTTTAGTATTTGCTATTGAAATAAGTCCGCGTATAAGTGGACCTGCGCAGTCCAAACCCAGGTTGTTCAAAGGTCAACTGTATTTAATTTTTATTACTAGATTTTAACTTTTTACAGGTTTTATATTGATAGAACAATTGAGTAGGTAGTAGAGTTCCATACTATATCCTTTCATGGCTTTCCCTATTATTAACATTCCCTATTATAGAGTGTATTATATACATTGTTAATAAACGTATGACATAGTTGTTAAAAATAATGAACCAATAGTGATGGACTATTATTAAATAGTCCACAGTTTATTAAATTTCCTTCATTTTTACCAGCTATCCCTTTTCTGTTCCAGATCCCATCCAGGACACATAACCTTTAGTTATCATTGTCTCCTTAGGGTCCTCTTGACTGAGACATTTTCCCAGTGCTACTGGTTTTGACGTCCTTGGCAGTTTTGAGGGACGCTGGCCAGGTGTATTGCCGCATGCCCCTCTTGGAAGTCCTGTGACGTTTTGCTCATGATTTACTGGGGTTATACGTTTTGAGAGGAAGATCAGAGAGGTCAAGCGCCATTTCCATCACGTCCTGTAGGTTTCTCTCTCCAGACAAGCTGTTTAAGGTTCTGGGAGCGTTGGTCTCCTCGCAGGTGGTCACTGGAACGGTGGAGGCCGGGCCCTTGGTCCGCGCTGCGACGCCCCTACCCCAGGCTTGGTTCCGAGCCTCTGGTCCCCCGCTAGGAGGGCAGCTGGTTCCTGGGGCCGCAGGAGACCTGGGCGCGAGAGGAGGGCCTTCTAGAAGGCGTGGAGGCTCTGAGGAAGTGGAATCCTCAGAACCGGCGCGGGTTCCATTCTTCAGCCGCCCCCCTTCACCCCCTGCCCCCATTTCCAGATTCCCTCTGCCTGGCATCCTAGGAGCCCGACCCTCGGCGGCGACCCCCGCCCCACGTGGCTGTGCAGCCGGCCAGACACCCTGACACAATGCAGCATGGCGGGCCTGGGGGTCTTCCGGGACCTTAGAAGGCAGAGGCGATGACCGAGACCATCCCGGCGCGGGAACTGCTGGTTCACGGGGCAGACGACACGGAGAGGAGGCTGGATGCGGAATGCGGGATGCCGGATGCCGGACGCAGGTCGGCGCGCGCGGAAGGGGCGGGGCCCGGCCGCCTAAGAGGCCGAGCGCTCCCTCCCCGCCGCCTGGGTCCATGTTCCTCCCCGCGCCCCTCAGGCGCTTGGCGCTTCCTAGCGCGCAAAGTCTGAGACAGGTTAGGGGCGAGGATCACATCGCGGAGGTCGTTTACGTCGAGCTGTGCATGTTCCACGCGTTGTTTGGTGAGTGAGCCCGGAGCTCGCGCCCTCGGGCGCCCTACCGGCCGCAGCTCGTCCGCTGCCTCCTCGGGGATGGGGCCCGGATCCAGGTGCCGTGAGGTTTCCTGGAATCCTAGACTATCCAGGGGCCACTGACCCCGAGGGCGCCTTTCCTCCGTGACCGGAACCTCGCTTCCCCTCCCGCGGCTCAGCGCCCCTTCCCTCCCAGGCCAGGGCGGCGAGATGCTGGCGGCCTTCTACGGTTCGTTCAGGGTCTCACCCGTGGTCAGCGCGGTCCCAGGATGCGGAGCCGGATCTTCCTGGTCGGATCGCCCTTCTACCAGGATGTGAGGACGCGCGCTTCATTGTAGCAATGTCTTTCCAGCTTCGGGTCCACCGGGACCGAGGTGAGTGAGGGGCTTCATGGGCCCTGGCAGGGAACCCGCCCTTGGCCCAGGGGTCCGGGAAGGCGGGCTTGGGTCTCCGCATCTTTTTGGTTCACTCCAGTTCCTTAGTCTGAGGTCCTGGAACAGTTCTGAAAACAACCACTCAGTCTAAAAACCCCCGGTGTGGGTCCCGGCTCCTGAGTTTGGGAAGGAGTCTTGGCGAGACCCACAGGGGGAAATCTAGCGTATCCGTGACTCCAGATGAGGGTCCCCGGGGAGTCCTTGGAGCAGCATCTTGAGGGGACGTCTTCCGCCCAATCCCTTCTGTGGGCCTGCCTATCACTTAGATATCCTAGGACGGGGGATTCCGAAGCACAGCCCCGGACCAGCAGAATCAGCTTCACCTGGGAACTTTCTAGAAATGCAAACTGGCGCCCACCCAGACCCAGAGAACTGGAAACCCTGGGGGTGGGACGCGGAGATTTCGGTTTTAACAAGCCCTTCAGGTGATTCTGATGCATCTCCACAAAGCCGCCACCTGACCAGCTGCTTTCTTTTTATCCAGAGCTCGGACCCGGCGGCTGCTAAATTGCCGCCACCTGACTAGCTGCTTTCTTTTTATCCAGAGCTCGGACCCGGTGGCTGGTAAATTCCGCGTGGGCCTAGAGGCTCTCGGTTTCAGGCTGGGGCCCGTCCGGAATCCCTCATCTAGACGAGTGCTCCTGGCGGACCCAGGACGGGGATGGCGTTGCTTGCGGGGGTGCTGACCTGGAGGTCGGGAGGCTAAGGCTCCATCCAGCTGTGTTTGTGCCGTGAAAGGTGAGGATGGGAGTGGGGCAGCTCTTCTCAATTCTGTCACGTTCAAATGACTGCAAGCTCGACCTCTTAAGGAAAGTTTCCGTGGTTTTATAACAAAATGATCCTCATTGGTTTTGCCTTGATCAGCGTTCTTTCCAGGTTATGATGGGGGAAAGAAAAAAAACTTCAGAAAGTGTTTTCAGCTCCTCGCTGTGATGGCAGGGGGGGGGGGCTGTGTGGCATTTCTGGAGGAGTCCCCAGCCCCTCCCCCACCCCCTTCCCTGCTCTGGAATCCTTTCCTGCCGGGGTCCCTACCGGGAAGAGTGGGGAGCTTCAGGGAGGGAGGTCCTGCTGTGGGAATGCTGCCTGGCAGCCCAGGCAGGTGAGACTCATTGTGTACCCCAGGCTCTCGGCTAGCTTTTGCAGGAGCTGCGAGGTCTTAGAAGCAGGTATGGAGTGGATTGAAACGCGTCTGGAGTCTGTCTGGTAGACTTGTTTGGTAAGCAGGACCCATGCTCCTGGATGGTTAAACCTGGGCAATTTTTGTTGAGGTGGGAACACAGAAATACTTGGCAACGGGGAGCGCGCTGGGTCAAGAGTGAGTTTATGGCCTGCTGTAGGGAAAGGGCGAGATGGCCGGCTGGGGATGAGGCTGGGGAGGGAGAGGCCACCCACCTAGGGCCAGGTGGGGATATAGAGGCCTTCAAGCCCTTGTGAAAGCCAGAGAGATGCAACCCAGAGCCCTGGAGGGGGACCAGCTTCTGGGAGGAGGGGTGTGTGAGCAGGAGGCCTCAGGGAGCTTTGTGGAGAGGTTGTTTCTACCTGAAGAGAAAGAATACCCACTCTTACTTGTACCTTCTTTGATCTGACTATGACTATGACTATTAACCAATGCTCCTCTAATAAAAAACACTAAATTCTTGTTTCTACTTTCATAACTAATAAGCCCAAACTTATGCTTTAACAAATGTCATTAGCTCATATTTTTAAGTGATTGAATATGTGAATGAAACTTGTAATGTTTAATTAAATGACAAATTTAATACATTAGATTCTCTTAGATGCCAAAAAGGTTTGAACGTACCTAGAACATTTACAAAATAGATTTGCTAACATCTGAGAGCTTAAGGGCCAGGTCCTGTTCTGCTTGAGATGTGTGATATCATCAGTATTCAAAACAATGACATAAGATCGGTCTTCTGGGCTTCCCTGGTGGCGCAGTGGTTGAGAGCCCGCCTGCCGATGCAGGGGACACGGGTTTGTGCCCTGGCCTGGGAAGATCCCACGTGCGGCTGGGCTTGTGAGCCATGGCCGCTGAGCCTGCGCATCCGGAGCCTGTGCTCTGCAACGGGAGAGGCCACAACAGTGAGGAGCCCGTGTACTGCAAAAAAAAAAAAAAAAGATAGGTCTTCTGATTATTTTCTTGAAACTCAGACACAGGGGAACCAAGCCACCTGTTCACGGTCACACAGGCAGTGAGTGGCAGAGCTGGGGTTGGAATCTAGGCTCTCATGCCACCTGCCCCTTTATCATTATGGTGACCACAAAATAATTATAACAGTTTCATTAAAACTGGTTAGAGAAATGCTAGTATTTTGACTTTAAAATTAGTTTCTTCATTACTTCTAAACTTTTTTTTTTAAACCCTAGTGGGAAACAATTTATTATATATATTTCCAGAGCTGCAATAATATTATCAGGAAATACATTCATGCTTTCTTTGGATTTCAGTCATTTTTATGACCTGAAAAAAAAAAAAAAGAAAACTATCCCAGACCACAAATATTGGTGGCAGATGGGTTCTGGAAGGAAACTGGACCTCCTTTCACAATCCTGTGAAACCTCAGTCAGTCATTAGGCTGAGTGCCTTTTTATTACTGAAGACTAGCAAGCTGCTCATGGTGTCTTCAACTTCACAGAGACTGTAGTTAACATTTTAGTTTTGGAAATGTAGAACACATGTCCATGGTTGAAAATTCAGAAAATGCAAAAGTGTACGTGGAGAAAGGTAAACCTCGCTGTCCCTCAGTCATCCAGCCTCTACTCAGATTTTATCTTTGCCTATATGTCTATATTTTATATGTACATATATGGATGAATTGTAATGTGTGGCAGGATATTTCATACATTGTTCTATACCTTTGTTTTTTATTTTGAACTAATTTTAGACTTACAAAAGCATTGCGAAAATAGTACTGTGCCAACATACTTTTCCCTCAACTTCCACTTATGTTACCATCGTATGTAACCATAGGACATATTTGAAAACTACAAAGTCGTTTGGATTGTAACGGGTTTTCCAGTAACGTTGTTTTTCTGTTCGAGGATCCAGTTCTGGGTCTCCTCATATTTAGTCATCGTGTCTCCTTAGTTTCTTCCCACCTTTGATGGTTCTCCAGTCTTTCCTTCTCCATTGTGACCTCGACTTTGGTGAATCATTTTGTAGAGTATCCCTCGGTTGGGACTTGTCTGATGCTTTTTCATGACTAGATGGCAATGCAGCGTTGAGAAGGAGGCCACGTGATGTGATCATGTGTCCTCATTACATCATATCATGGAGGCAGGCCATCCGTCTGAGCTGCTGGTGGTGATCGTAACCTTGATCGCTTGGCTAAGTAATCATTTGCCTTGATTCTCCACTGTATGCTTACTATTTTCCCCCTTGTAATTATTAAATAGTTTGGAAGAGATAGAGTTCTTCCAGGTTGGATCCTTCGGTGTGTCCTTTCAAACATATATATCCTTTAAAAATCTGTGAGCACTTCCTTACTTTTTGGTACCACAAGATGCTAAAATATCCATATACATGTTTATATATGCATATTTTATTTATGCATATGTATATTTATTTTAATAGGTGGCAACATATGTCACACATTGGTCTGTTTATTTTAAACCTAATTTTATCTTGGAGATTATTCCATATCAGTACATAAACAAATAAACCATTTAAAAATGTTAACTAATGTTCCAGTTTATAGATGTTGTACAGCCTATTTTACTGGTCTTTGTTGATGGGCATTTAAGCAACTTTTAATTTTTTTTTTTTTAAAGGTTGCAGGTGGGGCTTCCCTGGTGGCGCAGTGGTTGAGAGTCCGCCTGCCGATGCAGGGGACACGGGTTTGTGCCCCGGTCTGGGAAGATCCCACATGCCGCGGAGCGGCTGGGCCTGTGAGCCATGGCCGCTGGGCCTGTGCGTCCGGAGCCTGTGCTCCGCAACGGGAGAGGCCACGACAGTGAGAGGCCCGCGTACCGCAAAAAAAAAAAAAAAAGGTAGCAGGTGTTTATCTACTTTAATTTTTTTAAAATTTATTATTTTTTTGGACGTATTGGGTTTTTGTTGCTGCATGTGAACTTTCTCTAGTTGTGGCGAGCGGGGGCTACTCTTCGTGTTGCAGTGCATGGCTTCACTTGTTGCGGAGCATGGGCTCTAGGCATGCGGCCTTCAGTAGTTGCGGTGTGTAACTTAGTAGTTGTGGCTTGTGGGCTCTAGAGTGCAGGCTCAGTAGTTGTGATGCCCGGGCTTAGTTGCTCTGTGGCATGTGGGATCTTCCCGGACCAGGGATTGAACTCATGTTTTCTGCATTGGCAGGTGTATTCTTAACCACTAGGGAAGTCACAACTTTTAATCTTTTTCTACGATAAGCAATGTATGTGAGAGGATATTTGTAGGATGAATTCCTTCCTAGCAAAGTGTTTGTTTGCTGTTTTTTTTATTTTTGGTCATTCCTGGAAATATCACAATTTTTTAAAATTGTGAAATGTAATACACAAGTAGGAAAGTGCACAAAACATGAATGTGGAGGTCAGTGAATATCACAATATGATTATCCATGTAACAACCATCAAGGTTTAAAAAAAAAAAAAGCCATTGTCCACAGGCATCTGGGGTCCCCCTTGTGCCCTTCCCAGTTGCTCCTTCCTTAACAGAATTTCTCTTATGGTAATCACTTCCTTGTTTTTGTTTGTATTTATCATCTAAGCATTCATTTCTAAACAATATGTGTAAGTTTTACTTCATTTATGAAAAAGTAGAAAAATACATATTGTGTGATTAGATGTCCAGCATTATTGATTTAGCATTGTTTGTGAGATTTATCCATTTTGTTGCCTCTAGCTATGTTTCATTCATTTTCCTTGTTGTATAGTATTTCACTGTATAAATATATACCACAAGTCATTTATCCATTCTAATATTGATGAACTTTTTTTCCTCCAGTTTTTGGCCATTATAATGAAGGCTAGAGTGCATATTCTTGTGCATGTGTTTGTACTTATCAGCTCAGGCTACCATAACAAAATAGCCCAGACTGGGTATTTAAACAACAAATTCATTTTCTCACAATTCTGGAGTCTAGAAGTCCAAGTTCCAAAGTGCCCTTGGCCTGGATGGCTGCTTTGTCTCTGGATCCAAATGGTCTTTCCTTGGATGAGCTGGGGGAGGGGAGAGGACAGGGGAGGGGGCTGAAAGCACTCTGGTGTCTCTTCCTATAAGGATGCCAGTCTTATCAGATTAGGGCTCCACCCTTATGACTTCAATTATCTCTAGATGCGGTCACATTGAGGGTGGGGCTTCAACATAGGAACCTTTAGGAGGGACACAGTTCATTCCAGAACAGTCTCCCAGGATACCCACGAGGTGTTTTGACTTTTGCCTTTAGTATAAAATTAACAGGCATACCTTGTTTTGTTGTGCTTTGCTTTATTGTACTTCGAAGATACTGTGTTCCTTTACAAACTGAAGGTTTGGGGCAACACTGCATTGTTGGGTGATGATTAGCATTTTTTAGCAAGAAGGTATTTTTAAATTAAGGTATGTACAATTTTTTAGACATTGTTAGTGCACACTTTCAGAATATAGTGAAGTATAAACAGACCTTTTACATGTACTGGGAAACCAAAAAAAAAAAACATTTGTGTGACTTGATTTATGGTGGTATTCGCTTTATTACAGTGGTCTGGAACCGAGCTCACAGTAGTTCTGAGGTCTACTTGTACCTAGAATTTAATAGAAAATTTTATTGTGTTTTTTTTTTTTTTTTTTTTTTTTGCGGTACGTGGGCCTCTCACTGTTGTGGCCTCTCCCGTTGCGGAGCACAGGCTCCGGACGCGCAGGCCCAGCAGCCATGGCTCACGGGCCCAGCCGCTCCGCAGCATGTGGGATCTCCCCGTACCGGGGCACGAACCCATGTCCCCTGCATCGGCAGGCAAATTCTCAACCACTGTGCCACCAGGGAAGCCCTATTGTTCTAATTATAGATTCTCATGTACTTTTGTTTGTTTGTTTGTTTTTTTGCGGTACGCGGTCCTCTCACTGTTGTGGCTCTCCCGTTGCGGAGCACAGGCTCCGGACGCGCAGGCTCAGCGGCCGTGGCTCACGGGCCCAGCCGCTCCGCGGCATGTGGGATCTTCCCGGACTGGGGCACGAACCCGTGTCCCCTGCCTCGGCAGGCGGACTCTCAACCACTGCGCCACCAGGGAAGCCCTCTCATGCACATTTAAGAGTCATACAGAAAAGGTCTTCGTACAATTTTCCCCAGGCTTGCAGGGATAGGAAGCACCAATTACCCATGTGGGTCACTTGGACAGGGCATGTCACCTTCCCCTCTTTGCTCCACAACCCTATGTTCTACCTGCTGGTGACAGAGCCCCTCATAAATGCCATCGCTGTGGGTATAGACAGCTTCCTGGAGGAAGGCACGTCATCTCGTAGGCTGTCATCTCTGAGCTGGCACTTGGGCTGTGGTCATGCTGTCGCTGTGTGTGCCTGGCAGCTCCCTGGTGCTGTGGCATCTGATGGGCCTGGAGATCCCTGGCCACGTGTCCCTTCTGCTCCTCCTGTGCTATAAAGTGGGTCCCTGGGTCTGAGGTGAAATTATGTAGGATCCTGTATTGGTGACGGTGGCCAAGGTCCCATGGACAAACTCGATTACGGAAAATGTGTCTCTTCCTGTCAAAATTACTTGCTGCCGTTTCCAGAGGAGAGGGGGGTCCAAGGTACTCAGCTTTCCCCTAAGTGACTGGGTGGTCTTCTAGGGGACGGTGCTGTAGTGGGGACCTAGTGTTTATCTGCTGCTGGCAGGACTGGCGCTCAGCAGTGGCAGTCGCTAGACCAGCCTGGGGGACTGAGAGCCGAGGCCATGGGTCCACACACAGGATCCCTCCCTTCCCTGTGGCTGATCCCTTCACGTGTCCACGGTGCATCGTGCACGCTCTGGTGGCCAATGACAGAGACCGGCCAACATCGGCTCCCAAGTCGGTTAGTCTACCTGGCCTGGTGGGTGGTTAACTCGCACCAGAAAAACACTCGGACCTCATGCCTACACCTGAATGGATCCAAACACCTGCCTCTACCCAGACCTCCTAGTTTCTTGTTGCCCTTTGGTGGTGGGACGGACTCTCTCGCAGTTAATAGGGAGTACGCTGCCACTGCGCATGAGGCTGTATGTGTTTTAACTTTGGGTCCCTCTCCACACAGCGGATGAGCAGGGGCACCATCTGAAGCCCTTCCCATGGGGGGATTCTCCCCCCACTGTCTTTCCCAGCCACCCCCATGCAGCCAGAGGCGTGAGCTGAGGGCAGGGCTGGTGCAGCAGTGGTGGGTGATGGGGTCTCTTCATGCAGCTCCTTGTGCCCTCTGGTCCTGCTTTGGTGACGCCCCGGCTGCACCACTTCCGTCTCATGACGGACTGCTGCTTGGTCCACCTGATCTAGTGACTTGGTGGTTCTGACAGGACCCAGCTCAAGGATTCTGGATGTGGCTGCACGGTCACGTGGTGCCCTCTGGCCATCACCAGGGCCAGCGTGGCAGGAGTGCTTTTCCAAAGGTGTGCGAATCTCCATTGCAGACGACTGTGGCCTTCCTCCAGGGCCTCAGGGTCTGCATTATGACTCTCCCATGGGGGCTTGCTGTAAATTCCACATGGCATTATTTTCCCACCACTGATAACCCTCAGACTATAGGATGTGCAGGATCACTTAGCCCCAAACACGGGGCTTGCCGTCGGCACAGCCTGGACCCGCCAGTGTCCTTTTCTGCTCCCGAGTCCACTAAAGCCTGTTAGAGATGCAAGTTCTCAGAACGCACCCCAGACCTACTGAAGTCTGGGGGTCAGGTGCATTCATCTGAGTTTTAACCTTCTTGGGGTGCAGCTCTGGTGTTGGGGTCGAGCCAGCCTCAAGTATGAACATTCCAATCATACGCTGGGAAATGGGAGCTGGGAGATGACCACCAGGTGGGTATGGATCCAGTGGACCCCGATGGGCCAGGACTCCATTTATCACGTGACTGCCACAGGTTTCACTCCAGCAGGGGGCCACGATGATGCCCTAAGCCCATAGGTATCCTTGTCAACTAGGACCTTGTGTCCAGTTGCCTACGATGTTGGAGTATTCTCTTTTTCCAGTGTACATTACCTGCATAAGTGACTATAGGCTCCTGGATGTGAAGGACTCCAGAATCATTACCATGTACAGTCGCCACAGTACCGCCAGGTCTTTCCTCCCGCAGGTCACTGAGTTTCAGGTTTGAAAACTGGCTTCCGTCTGGAGGCTGGGCAACAGCAGAACTTTTTACTGTGGCTGCTGCCGTCAGCCTCCTGATCATCCAGCTTGGTTTTTTATGTACAGACTAAGTAGTACCCCTATTGGCTACCCAGATATTTTCCCCCTAGAGATGCCATGTTCCATTAACCCCCGTGAGACTGACCCTTGCACCTGGCCACTCATGATTGCATCTTCCTGGCTTTGGAGGGTTGAGTGGCATCACTGGGCCTCTTGTTTGAAGAAGGGTGGTCATCACCCCGACTGCTCTGAGACCCTAGTTTAGCATGCAGCCTGTGCCACTGTAGTGATAATTAGCACCTCCATCACATTACACAATTATCCTTTTTTTTTTTTTTTGGCTGAGCCGTACGGCTCATGGGATCTCTGTTCCCCGACCAGGGATTGAACCCGGGCCACTCCTAATCCTTTCTTTTTACCAATCCTTTCTTTTTATTTTTTTTTATTTTTATTTTTTTTTGCTGTACGCGGGCCTCTCACTGCTGTGGCCTCTCCCGTTGCGGAGCACAGGCTCCGGACACACAGGCTCCGCGGCCATGGCTCGCGGGCCCAGCCGCTCCGCGGCATATGGGATCTTCCGGGATCAGGGCACGAACCCGTGTCCCCTGCATCGGCAGGCGGACTCTCAACCACTGCGCCACCAGGGAAGCCCCAATCCTTTCTTTTTAAAGTTCTAGTCTCTTAGAAAATTTGATTATAGTACAGTATCGTTGTCTATATTCATTATACTATGCGTTAGATCTCTATAGCTTATTTACTACTTATTGTAAGTTTGTGACTTAAACTACATCTCTCTTATCCCCCAACCCCCTGGCCTCTGGTAACCACCATTTCACTCTGTTTGTACGAGTTTGGCTTTTTAAAATTCCGCGTGTAAGTGATACCATTCTTGACTTGTCTTTCTCTGACTTAGCACTGTGTGCTCAGGGTCCATCCATGTTGCTGCCAAAGGCAGGATGCCCTCCCTTCTCTGGCTGAATAATATTCCAGTGTGTGTATACACACCTTAGCTTCTTTGTCCTCATCCGTTGATGGGCAGTGTGGTTGCTTCCATATCTTGGCTATTGTGAATAATGCTGCAACAAACATGGGAGTGTAGCTGTCTCTCTGAAAGGATTGTGTTCTTTGTAAAGGCTGAATAACATTCCGCTGTCTGACTTTGAGCCTTTAAGTGCATTCTTCCACCTTTTGCTACGTGCCAACATTTCGGCTTCACTTAGCGTGGGCTACTGTTTTCTCTGTTTCTGGGAGCCATCCTAGTAGTGAGATTGCCTCATCTTGGAATCCTTGTCAGGTATTAAACTCTCTGTCTGTTGAAAGTGCTCACAAAATGGATAACCTCCCCCTTATCCAACCTTATGTTCTGCCTGCTCTTCATCAAGTACCACCAGCATCTGGTCCTTGCATCCTCTTCAGGTTCCTGCTGGCACAAGCTGGCTAGCTTCTGCAGCAACTTAACAGGGCGGCACACACCCAGCCAGCCTGTGGTTAGTTGTTGGCCTAAAAGCCTGTGGAGCAGATCCTGGGGGGTTTGGGGGAGGCACATGTTATGTCTGTATTGTTTTCAAGCAAGCAGAGGATGTTAGTTTTTGGTTTTTTAAAAAAATTTATTTTACTTATTTATTTTTGGCTGCGTTGCGTCTTCGTTGCTGCGCGCGGGCTTTCTCTAGTTGTGGCGAGCGGGGGCTACTCTTCGTTGTGGTGCACGGGCTTCTCATGGCGGTGGCTTCTCTTGTTGCGGAGCACGGGCTCTAGGTGCGTGGGCTTCAGTAGTTATGGCACATGGGCTCAGTAGTTGTGGCGCGCGGGCTTAGTAGTTGTGGCTCATGGGCTTAGTTGCTCCGCGGCATGTGGGATCTTCCCGGACCAGGGCTCGAACCGTGTCCCCCTGCACTGGCAGGCGTATTCTTAACCACTGGATGTTAGCTTTTAACAGGGAGGTCTGGGCCACTGCTGCAGGCTCAGAGGGATCTGGGAACAAAGATTTTCAGGGGCATCCACCCAGATATCAGGGTCCCAACCTTTTCCAACCTTGTCAGAGCCGTCCTTCTTTCAGCGGAAGCTTCACTCTGGAGCGCAGCTACTCTCTGTGGGTGAAGGCCTGGGCCTCAGCATTCTCTGCTCTCCTGCAGAGAGTGAGAGCCTCTTTTCTAGCAATGAGGTTCTGGCTTTCACACTTGTCTATAATTGTGTTAACTGCACTCAGCCTTTCACTGAGATTTTCTAGGCAGTGGTTCTCAAGGTGTGGCCCCCCAAAGCAATATCAGCATCACCTGGGAACTTCTGAGAGATGTAAATTCTCAGAACTAGCCCCATAGTGACCAGAAAATCTGGGCTTGGGGTGCAACAGTGTATTCTAACCAGCCCCCGGGGTGACTCGTGCCTTCTAAACTCGAGAATTACTGTTCTCCTTCAGAACTTCAGTCAAGCTTAACAAAGCGGCCTAATTCCTCTGTTGTCCCATTTCCTTGACATTATACACTAAGTTGACTAGTGATGGAAGTTCCCACGTGGATCATGACCTTGTGCCCGAGGCTGTCTGTGCTCCACCAGACGCTTGTGTGGGCTCCAGCACCAAAACCCCATCTTTTTGCCCATTTTGGGGGGGACCACTCCTGATATAATTATCGCAAGTTTAGTTTTTCTGGGAAGCAGATTTTTTTTTTTTTTTTTTTTGCGGTACGCGGACCTCTCACTGCTGTGGCCTCTCCCGTTGCGGAGCACAGGCTCCAGACGCGCAGGCTCAGCGGCCATGGCTCACGGGCCCAGCCGCTCCACGGCATGTGGGATCTTCCCGGACCGGGGCACGAACCCGTGTCCCCTGCATCGGCAGGCGGACTCTCAACCACTGCGCCACCAGGGAAGCCCGGGAAGCAGATTCTGAGATGGTATAATGTGCAGATGCTCCTTAGGGAGCGCTCTCGGGCCCGGCAGGTGTGGAGGGCAGAGGAGGACGTGGGCCTCAGACGCAGGACAGGGACCAGGACAGGTGTTAGGCGGCCCCCGGCCTTCCACCTCCACCTGGTCAGGCGTCCGGATGTGGGAGTGCACGCGGGGCGGGGTGGGGGGCCGCGGGAGGGGGTACCGTGGGAGGTGAGGATGCCCGCAGGGCGCCTCCGTTCAGCTGAGGTCTGGCCCGGGTGCCGACAGGCGAGGCCTTTGTGCCTCTCCCTCTCCCGCAGCCGGGGTCGTTCTGGAAGGCTGGGTGGGCTGACATGCCCGGAGCTCAGCGGTCACCGAGGCTCCTGCCTTCACGAGGACGAAGCCGGGCCTGGTGAGCTGGCGTTAAGGGAGCCTAGCGAGTCGGGCGTGTGCGGGGCCGTGGCGGAGGTTGGGTGCGGGAGGAAGCCCGTGTGTCCCGTGATGCGTGCGCGCGGCCGCTCGTGTGCGCACCGCTTCCTCAGAGGGTAGACGAGTGCGGGTCTCCGTGCCTTGGCTGATACATGAAGAGGTGGTCTTGAGAGTGACTGTGCATTGCAGGTCAGGTGAGGCAGGGAGGTGTCTTCATCATCCGCCTCTTTCCCTTCCTCGTTCTGAGTTTCCATGTTGTCCAAGGAAAGACATTCTCAAGAGCAGAGGGTGGGTTATTATCCAGTTATCACCAACGGCCTCTCATGTCGACGATTCCGAGGACTCTTCTGGACATCCCTTTTGATATATTTCTGTCAGAATTCTGAATTTTTCCTTCGCTGAATAACAAACGAACTAACGAATCCATTTAGGACCAAGCAAGGACCAGGGTCTCCCTCACGAGACATGCTGGGGGCTCTGGCTTCGGGGCAAGGCTGGGGGCAGGTGTGGAATTCTCACCGGCTACTCATGGGGGTTGTAAGTCTCACCTTTTTTGTTTTTTTTTAAATATTTATTTATTTAGGCTGCGCTGGGTCTTAGTTGCGGCATGTGATCTTTCTAGTTGCAGCACACGGACTCTTAGTTGTGGCATGCACACGGCATATGGGATCTAGTTCCCTGACCAGGGATCGAACCAGGGCCCCCTGCATCAGGAGCCTGGTCTTACACACTGAAGCACCAGGGAAGTCCCAAGTCTTGAATAGATGGTTTTGCTGAATGATGTGGATAAATAAGCTTATTTATTTTTCCTTTTACCTAGTCCCTTTATAAATATGGTTATGTATAGGAAATTTAAACATTTAGAGTGCTTTGGGAAACCGGTAAAACTCTGAGGCAAGAGGCCTTTTGTGTTACTTTTACAGAACTAGCAGGATGTGTAATTGATAAGATGGTCCTCCATCTGGTGGCTAACTCTGGGATCAGCTCTAGGGACTAGGAATTGACCACATTTGGAAATGCCATACTTCTCTTAAAAATAATAGGAAAAGGGGCTTCCCTGGTGGCGCAGTGGTTGAGAGTCCGCCTGCCGATGCAGGGGACACGGGTTCGTGCCCCAGTCTGGGAGGATCCCACATGCCGCGGAGCGGCTGGGCCTGTGAGCCATGGCCGCTGGGCCTGCGCGTCCGGAGCCTGTGCTCCGCAACGGGAGAGGCCACAGCAGTGAGAGGCCCGCGTATCGCAGGAAAAAAAAAAAAAAAAGCCTGTAAAAGGGCATGGAGGCCAAACCATCAGAGTCAATGTGGTCTTTGTCAGGGCTGTGGGATTCTTGACAAGGCTTGAAAAAAGCTCAGTAAAAAGTAACTCTCGTTGTCTTTCTATGGCAAAGCAAGCCCTATGGACATTTAAAGGGAGTGGGATGTTTATATAATGCAAAGCATCCTTGAAGAGGACTGTCAGGAGGGTGGAGCAGCTCACACCCCTAGAGAAGCAGCAGCCATGGGAGCAGACTTGGAGTCTCACACCCAAGCCTAGCAGTGTTTCCAGAGCCCTGGAGAGGATGCCTGGGTGGGTGGAGGGAGCTGGGGAGGAAACCTGCTGACCCCTTCTCATACTACAGTTACCAGAAAGAATGAAACAAATGAGGTAAATCTTCAGCTCCCCAGATTAGAGAAAACAATCATCTTAAGGAAACAACAACTAAGGAAATAAAACGGTTAGAGCAGAAACCCGTGGAATACAACACACTAGGAAAAGCAAAGCCAGAAGCTGGTTCTTTAAAAATATTAGTGAGACATGAGTCCATATTGATACAAATAAATGACTGAATAAATAAGCCAGGGAGAATAGACAAACTTCCCATGCAGAAAAATTCTAAGAAATTCATGCAGATACTCTGCCCTCCAGGAGGTGGAACCTGACTCCTTGTGTTTTACTTAGGTGTGGGCTGCATAGAGTGACTGACTTCCAAGACTGCGGTCTGGAAGGGTGTTTGAGTGTAACTTTCCAGTGCAGAAACCTGACAAGCCTACCTTGGCTACAGTGATCAAGGTCAACATGGAGAGTGAAGTCAGGTTGATTGTACACACCTTTGATATGATGGGATGGCACATCACCTCTCCAGCTTCTTTTCCCAAACTCAAAACTCCAGTCTAATCATGAGGAAAGAATCAGACACATGTCAATAGAGGGGCATCTTATAACATACCTGACCAGTACTCCTTAAAATTGTCAAGGTAAAAAATAAGGAAAGTCTAAGGAAGTACAACAGCCAAGAGGGGCCTACGGTGACATGATGATTAAATGTAATACAGGACCCCAGAACAGGAAAAGAACAGTAGGTAAAAACTAAGGAAATCCGAATAAAGTGTGGACTTTAGCTCCTAGTAATTATAGATATTGGTTCATCAATGTGTTAAAAGATGAACTGACACTAACAACAAACTATCCAAAAGAGGAATTAAAGAAACAATCTCACAATCATACTGAAAAGAATAAAATACCTAGGAATAACCCTACCTAAGGAGATAAAAGACCTGTACTTGGAAATCTGTAATACCCTGATGACATTGAAGATGACACAAACAGATGGAAAAATATACCGCATTCATGGTGTGGAAGAATTAATATCGTTAAAATGACCATACTAAACCAAGGCAATCTACAGATTTAATACAATTCCTATCAAAATACCCAGGACTTTTTTCACAGAACTAGAACATGTAATCCTAAAATTTGCTTTGTGTATACTGAAGAATCCTTGCATTCCTGGGATAAACCCCACTTGATCATGGTGTATGATCCTTTTAATGTGTTGTTGGATTCTGTTTGCTAGTATTTTGTTGAGGATTTTTGCATCTATGTTCATCAGTGATATTGGCCTGTAGTTTTCTTTCTTTGTGACCTCCTTGTCTGGTTTTGGTATCAGGGTGATGGTGGCCTCGTAGAATGAGTTTGGGAGTGTTTCTCCCTCTGCTATATTTTGGAAGAGTTTGAGAAGGATAGGTGTTAGCTCTTCTCTAAATGTTTGATAGAATTCACCTGTGAAGCCATCTGGTCCTGGACTTTGGTTTGTTGGAAGATTTTTAATCAGTTTCAATTTCATTACTTGTGATTGGTCTGTTCATATTTTCTATTTCTTCCTGGTTCAGTCGTGGAAGGTTATACCTTTCTAAGAATTTGTCTATTTCTTCCAAAACCTGCTTTCTTGAGTGATCATTAACTTACAGCGGTGTCCCATACGTCTTTCTTTACTTACAGTCCCCAGTGGGATTAACTACTTAATCAACTACTTTGTCCCTTTACTCTGTCCCTATCACATAGAGTAACCCACGCATTTAGGAAATCACCTCTGACTGTGGACTCTGCCATATTGCACGCTTACAATTCTAAGTATTACAGAGGACTTCTATGATGTGTCCAGTTTTATCATCAATTGGTATAAGCAAGCGTCCCCAAATATCCACCTATTCAGCCTCCACATGATTGGAAACTTGGAAATTTAGTCTTTTGAAAGAGACTGAACTTTCAAAAATCAGGAGAAAAACTATCATTGCCTTGACTGAAAGGATTTTATTTATTTATTTATTTATTTATTTATTTATTATTTTGCGGTACGCGGGCCTCTCACTGTTGGGGCCTCTCCCGTTGCGGAGCACAGGCTCTGGACGCGCAGGCTCAGCAGCCATGACTCACGGGCCCAGCCGCTCCGCGGCACGTGGGATCTTCCCGGACCGGGGCACGAACCCGTGTCCCCTGCATTGGCAGGCAGACTCTCAACCACTGCGCCATCAGGGAAGCCCGATTGAAAGGATTTTATTGGGAAATGTTACAGGGTCCTTATGTATCATCCAGAAGTAAATGATCTTTGGAAGAGAACTACCAGACCAAGAGCTTCAGATCAAGCCAATGATGATGTTAGAGAGGGGAGATTTCCCCTTCTATCCCTCCTGAGTTCTTGTGGCTGCACTAATAATAAAATCGACAGAAGACATAATAACAGAAGAAAAAGAAACACATTTTAATTGTGCCACTGAGGTCTCATAGAAACGGGACCTGGGAAGTGGCCAAAGAGGCAGCTTTTATAATTTTTAGACAAAGAAACAATAACTCTGTGAGAAATTGACAGCGAAAAGAAAGCTTTGGGTGCTCAGTTAGTGAAGAATCTAAACAGAGTTTGGGTTTGGGTAGTAAAGGAGCAACACGGTGTGTTTATACAGGTTCCTCGGCCCCCAGTTCCCCATCGCCGGTGATAAGGGTGCCTTCTACCCCGCAGGCAAGGAATCCACCTCTCACAGGGGAGATTTGTTGCCTGCTTCCAGGGAGACAGGAGGGTCAGAATTTCCCTCTTGCCTCAGCTCTTTCTTAAATTACTTTAATTCAAAATAGTCAGCATGCCATGAAGGCATATTTTGTTCCGCCCTGAACCCAACAATGACATGAAGTAGATAACTTCAACTCCAGACAAGAAAACAAGATACATCTTTGGTTAACAGCGCAGCCCTTTTCATTTTGCTCTATTGTCATTGTCCTTTGATGCCCCCTAGTGGTGAACGGAAAGGTTTCACGACTCTTTCACAGATCTACAGGCACACCTCCGAGATATTGGGGGTTTGGGTCCAGACCACTGCAATAAAGTGAATATCGCAGTAAGACGTCACATGAATATTTTCGTTTCCCAGTGCATATAAAAGTTATGTTTAAACTACACTGTAGTCTATTAAGTGTGCAATAGCATTATATCTAAAAAAGTGTACATCCCTTAATTAAAAATACTAAATTGCTAAAAATGCTAACCATCATCCGAGCCTTCAGTGAGTCTTAATCTTTTTGCTGGTGGAAGGTCCTTCCTCCATGCTGGTGGCTGCTGACTGATCAGGGTGATGGCTGCCAAAGGTCCGGGCAGTTGGGGCAGTTTCTAAAATAAGACCACAGTGACGTTTGCCACATGCATTGACTCTTCCTTTCAGGAACAGTTTCTTTGTAGCATGCAGCGCTGTTTGATAGCATTTTACCCATAGTAGAACTTCTTTCAAAATTGGAGTCGTTTCTCTCAAATTCTACCACTGCTTTATCAACACAGTTTATGTTGATAAAGCATAAAAAAATCTCATTTGAAATCTTTTGCTGTCATTTCAGCGATCTTCACAGCATCTTCACCAGGAGTAGATTCCATCTCAAGAATCCACTTTCTTTGTTCATCCATAAGAAAGAACTGCTCGTCCATTCAGGTTTTATCCTGAGACTGCAGAAATTCGGTCACATCTTCAGTCTCCACTTCTGATTCTAGCTCTCCTGCTGTTTCCACCACATCTGCAGTGACTTCCTCCACTGGAGTCTGAACCCCTCCATGTCATCCATGAGGGATGGCATCAACTTCTTCCAAACTCCTGTTAATGTTGATTAGTGTGATTCTTCCCATGAATCACAAATGTTCTGTTCTTAATGGCATCTAGGATGGAGAATACTTTCCAGAAGGTTTTCAATTGACTTTGCTCAGATTCATCAGAGGAATCCCTATATATGGCATCTGTAGCCTTGCGAAAGGTATTTCTTTTCTTTTTTTAAATTTATTTATTTAGTTTTGGCTGCGTTGGGTCTTCGTTGCTGTGTGTGGGCTTTCTCTAGTTGCGGCGAGCGGGGGCTACTCTTCGTTACGGTGTGAGGCTTCTCATTGCGGTGGCTTCTCGTTGCGGAGCATGGGCTCTAGGCACGCAGGCTTCAGTAGTTGCGTCTTGCGGGCTCAGTAGTTGTGGTGCACGGGCTTAGTTGCTCCGTGGCCTGTGGGATCTTCCTGGACCAGGGCTTAAACCCATGTCCCCTGCATTGGCAGGTGGATTCTTAACCACTGTGCCACCAGGGAAGCCCAGTGAAATGTATTTCTTAAATAATGAGACTTAAAATCAAATGACTCCTTGATCCGTGGGCTGCAGAATGGATGTTATATTACCAGGCATGAAAACGACATGAATCTCATTGTCCATCTCCATCCGAGCTCTGGGGTGACCAGGTGCATTGTCAACGAGCAGTAATATTTTGAAAGGAATCTTTTTTTTCTGAGCGGTAGGTCTCAACAGTGAGCTTACAATATTTAGTAAATCATATTGTAAACAGATGTGCTGTCATGCAGGCTTTTTTGTCCCATTTATAGAGCACAGGCAGAGGAGATTTAGCATAATTCTTAAGGTCTCTAGGATTTTCAGATGGTAGATGAGCACTGGCTTCGACTTAAAGTTGTCAGCTGCATTAGCCCCTAAAAGGAGAGTCAGCCTGCATTTTGAGGCTTTAAAGCCAGCCAGTGACTTCTCCTCTCTAGCTATGAAGGTCCTGGATGGCATCTTCTTCCAGTAGAAGTCTGTTTCATCTACCTTGAAAATCTGTTCACCTTCATTAATTACCGTAGCCAGATCTTCTGGATAACTTGCTGCAGCTTCTGCATCAGCACGTGCTGCTTCCCCTTGCACTTTGTTGTTATGGAGCCGGCTCGTTTCCTTCAACCTCATGGACCAGCCTCTGCTGGATTCAGACTTTCCTTCTGCAGCCTCCTCACCTCTCTCAGCCTTCAGAGAATTGAAAGGAGTTAAGGCCTTGCTCTGGATTGGGCTTTGGCTTCAGAGAATGCTGTGGCTGGTTTGATCTTCTGTCCAGACACTGAAACTTCCTCCATATCAGCCATAAGGCTGTTTCTCTTCCTTATCATCCGTGTGTTCATTGGAGCAGCATTTTTAATTTCCTTCAGGAACTTGTCCTTTGCATTCACAACGTGGCTGTTTGGTGCAAAAGGCCCAGCTTTCAGCCTGTCTCGGCTTTCCTCACTAAGCTTCATCATTTCTAGCTTTTGATGTATACTGAGAGACATGCAACTCTTCCATTCACTTGAACACTTGGAAGCCATTGTAGGGATATTAATGGGCCTAATTTCAATATTGTGTGTCTCAGGGAACAGGGAGGCCCGAGGAGAGGGAGGGAGATGTAGGAATGGCCGGTCGACGGAGCAGTCAGAACACACACAACATTTATTAAGTTTGCCATCTCGTATGAGTGCAGTTCTTGGAGCCTCCAAATAATTATAGATTAGAGGTCACTGCAACAAATATAATAGTAATGAAAAAATTTGGAATGTTGTGAAAATTGCTGAACAGAGACACAAAGTAAGCAAATGCTGTTGGAAGAATGGTGCCGGCAGACTTGACCCATGGAGAGTTGCCACAGACCTTCAATTTGTAGAAAATGCAATATCTGTGAAGCTCAATAAAGTGAAGTGTCATGAAGAGGGGTCACCTATATACTTTTAAACTTAATCCTCTGTAGGGTGTGGAGAAAAGGGAACCCTTTTACACTGTTGGTAGGAATGTAAATTGGTGCATCCAGTATGGAGGTTCCTCAGAAAACTAAAAACAGAGCTACCCTATAACCCAGCAATCCCACTCCTGGTCATATATCTGGAGAAAACTCTAATTTGAAAAGATACACGCACCCCTATGTTCATAGCAGCACTATATACAAGAGCCAGGACATGGAAACAATCTAAACGTCCATCGACAGATGAATGGATAAAGATGTGGTACATGTATACAATGGAATACTACTCAGCCATAAAAAAGAATGAAATAATGCCATTTGCAGCAACATGGATGGACCTGGAGATGCTCATACTAAGTGAAGTAAGTCAGACAGAGAAAGACAAATATCATGTGATGTCACTTATATGAGGAATCTAAAATATGACACAAATGAACTTATCTATGAAACAGAAACAGACTCCCAGACATAGAGAACAGACGTGTGGTTGCCAAGGGGGTGGGGGGAGGGGGGATGGAATGGGAGTCTGGGGTTAGCAGATGCAAAGTATCATACATAGGATGGGTCAACAACAAGGTCCTGCTGTAGAGCACAGGGAACTCTATTCAATACCCTGTGATAAACCATAACGGAAAAGAATATGCAAAAGAATGAGTATAGGCAGGTCCCAGCAGCTGGGGGTGGGGCGTGGGAGGAGTGGCAGCGGCCAGCAGCCCGGCTTCCCGAAGGCTCTCTGCGCGCCACGCCCACCACCAGGCACCCAGCAGGCGCCCGCCCCCCAAACAGGACGCCCAAGAGCAAGGTCAGCTCCCCTAGGGGGCGGCGAAGGAGATCGGTGAGGTTGTCAGCTAAACCGGCTCCTGCAAAAGTAGAACCAAAGCCAAAAAGGGCGACGGGAAAGGATAAATCTTCAGACAAGGAAGTGCAAACAAAAGGGAAAAGGGGAGCAAAGGGAAAACAGGCCGAAGTGGCTAACCAGGAGGCTAAAGAAGACTTACCTGCAGAAAACGGGGGAACTAAGAGGAGAGCCCTGCCTCTGACGAAGCACGAGGGAAAGAAGCCAAGTCTGATTAATACTAACAATCAGTTTGCTGTAGAGCAGAAATTAACACGACACTGTAAATCAACTATACTTCAATAAGATAAATTTAAAAAATAATAAACCTAATCCTCTGTAGCATTTCTCTGCCACCTAAGAAAAGGCAAAACTCTCTTGCGTGTGTTTTTTTAGACTTTAGCTATTGTTCTAATCTAATTGATTAATGGATTTGTCATCCTCCACCTGATTCAACTAAGAAAAATTTAATAGCTGCTCCTTTCTTTTAAAAAACATAGCTGCTCCTTTCAACACTTCAAAGGGTAGATTTTCTCCTATAGGTACCTTTTGGAATTAGAATTTTCCTCATAGCATTAATCCTAACCTTCTGTTCTATCAAAATTGGACAATGACCCCCAAATAATGAACTATTAATACTTACGCTGACTTATGAAGCAAGCTTACAGCAGTAGAAACTCCCCGCCTCCGTGTTAAGGGACTAATAATTGTCCTGCTTTTCACTGTGATCAATGATACTTAAACTCCTCACTCCGGTTGTGCATCGCTGACGTGCTTCTTTTTTAAAAAATTGAAATTATATGTATTATATTTATATATATATATATATATATATATATATATATATTTGTTGTTACAAAACTAGTCCAGGTTTATTGCTGAGATGCTAGAGCGGGGGGCCGCCCTTAGGATTAAGGCCACGGCGGTGTCTGGATCCGAGGATGGAACTGTGATCATCCACACTGTACGCCGTGGCCAGTTTGTGGCCTCACTAAGGCCCCCGGGAGCCACGTTGCCTGGACCTGTGTCCCACCTGGCGCTGGGCTCTGAGGGCCAGATTGTGGTGCGGAGCTCAGCGCGGGAGCGTCTGGGGGCTCAGGTCACCTACTCCTTGCACCTGTACTCGGTGACTGGGAGGTTGCGAGCTTCACTGCCCTTGGCAGAGCAGCCCACAGCCCTCGCGGTGACGGGGGACTCTGTTCTGCTGGGCACGGCCCAGTGTGCCCTGAACAAACTGCTGCCGGCCGCGCCGCCCCTGCCCAGAAGGTGCCCGTCCGCAGCGTGGCTGTGACCCAGGAGCGCAGCCACGTGCTCGTGGACCTGGAAGACGGCAAGCTTATCGTGGTGGGCGCAGGGCAGCCCTCGGAGGTGCCCAGCTGCCAGTTTGCGCAGGAGTTGTTGCGGTCCTCCCGGCGCATCTCCCAGGTGTCGCCTGGGGAGACAGAGTACAAGCCGGGAGAGGCGTGCTGACAACCTGCCCCGCCCCACCCCGGAGGCCACTCCCCGGGAGGCCCCGCCCCTAGAGGCCCCGCCCCCTAGAGGCCCCGCCCCGGAGTCCGCGGGAACCGAGGAGGGGCGACATCCAGCCCACACTCTGGCAGGGGGTGGGCGGGGGCCCCAGCGCTGCCCGGCTCAGGGATTGGTGGGTGATGTCACTCCAGGAAGCCCCGCCCCTCGCCGGCAGGGGGCCCGTCTGGAGTCCCAGCACTGGCCTCAGCACAGTCTGGGGTGGGGAGCCCAGGTTCATCCAGCAGCACCGCCGGGGCCTGGAGTCAGAATATGTGTCCGCCCACCTGCACGAGTGGATCGACCTCATCTTTGGCTACATCTTTGGCTATAGTTTATCTATTTTATACATAGTAGTGTGTGTGTATGTTAATCCCAAACTCCCAATCCATCCCTCCCCTCCCCCCTTCCCCTTTGGTAACCATAAGCTTATTTTCTATGTCTGTGAGTCTCTGTTTTGTAAATAAGTTCATTTGTATCATATTTTAGATTTCACATATAAGCGATATCATATGATATTTGTCTTTCTCTTTCTGACTTACTTCACTTAGTATGATCATATCTAGGTCCAGCCATGTTGCTGCAAATGGTATTAGTTCATTCTTTTCTGTGGCTGAGTAGTATTCCATTGTATATATGTACCACATCTTCTTTATCCACTCATCTGTTGATGGACACTTACGTTGCTTCCATGTCCTGGCTATTGTATATGGTGCTGCTATGAACATTGGGGTGCATGAATCTTTTTGAATTAGAGTTTTCGTCTTTTCTGGCTATCTGTCCAGGAGTGGGATTGCTGGATCATATGGTAACTCTATTTTTAGTTTTTTAAGAAACCTTCATCCTGTTCTCCACAGTGGCTGCATAAGGTACTCTTTTTATGTGGACAACAGGACTTCACCTGATTATTACCAAAACCTATCTTGCGTATATAGAGTAACGTTTAGAAACTTTCCAATTTTAAAACACCTACTCCTACAGAAAACTGCTTCTCTGAGAAAGATACTCAGAGACCCAAAACGAGGGAAGAATGGACTGTTCAGCAGAGCTTGCAAGAGACCTGGCCAGATGACCAAGTCCTCTTCATCTCCATTCTGGGTGCTCCCATTCCAGTGGTAGAAATAATCTAACTAGAAAAGGTGGTCCAAAATTTGTCTCTGGTTATGGATAATTACGCAGCCTTTGTTTCCTTCTTGGCCAGCTAAGAACTTCGTTTTTTAGCAAACACTGCTTGCTACCCTGGTTCACTATTGGTCAGGGAGAATAATTTGTGGTTGGTTAAAAGAAAAGATGACCTGGCTTTCTAGAACAGATTCAGATGGAATAGGACTTGATTTCATGGCCTGGTTTTGAAATCTAGGCTCTTTCCTTGGCAGCCTATTAATAGGATTGATAGTCACTTTGTTTCTAGTAATTATCTGTATCTTGTCCAGCCTTAAGTGCTACTGTGCAGTCATGATCTTTTTTTGTTTTTTATTTTAAGTATTATTACTATTATTTTTTTGGCCGTGCTGTGCAGCTTTGTGGGCTCTTAGTTCCCTGACCAGGGATTGAACCCGTGCCCCCAGCAGTGGAAGCGTGGAGCCCTAACTAACACCTGGACTGCCAGGGAATTCCCTCATGATCTTTCTTTCTTTATTTATTTATTTTGGCTGTGTTGGGTCTTCCTTTCTGTGCGAGGGCTTTGTCTAGTTGCGGCAAGCGGGGGCCACTCTTCATCGCAGTGCGCGGGCCTCTCACTATCGCGGCCTCTCTTGTTGCGGAGCACAGGCTCCAGACGCGCAGGCTCTGTAGTTGTGGCTCACGGGCCCAGTTGCTTTGCGGCATGTGGGATCCTCCCAGACCAGGGCTAGAACCCGTGGCCCCTGCATCGGCAGGCAGATTCTCAACCACTGTGCCACCAGGAAAGCCCCCTCATGATCTTTTTAAATGATTCATCACCTCATCTTGTAACCAAAGGCACATGGAACTAACTGTAGTGGAGATGCAGACCATGTTCTCCAAATAACCATGTGATCGATGGATTTTGATGATGGGATAGTGGGTCTGAACCCTGTAGATGAATGTCCTTTGTCTTCTGTCTTTTTGCCTTAGGCCGAAAAGGGAGATTGAAAAGTGAAAAAACAGACCCAGAAGTTGCAGCAGGAAGCTGGCAGATAAACTCTAACAAACATTTCTTGCCAAACATAAACATCTCTTGCAGAACATCTTCACTAGTCAAGACCACTCAGTGATTGTGATGGAACACATGGGAAAAGACCACTTACTCTGTAACTAGGTTTGAAACCAGGCAGAGACAGTGACACTCTGCAATCAAGACAAATTAATCTGGGAATTCGCTGGTGGTCCAGTGGTTAGGGTTTTCACAGCTGAGGGCCTGGGTTCAATCCCTGGTTGGGGGACTACGATCCCACTAGCCAGGTGGCAGGGCTAAAAAAAAGAAAAAAAGACCAATTGATATCCTTGCCTCCTAAGAATTGCCAAGATAACCACAAATTGTGCCATTTTTAATTTAATTTATTTATTTATTTATTTGCGGTACGCGGGCCTCACTGCTGTGGCCTCTCCCGCTGCAGAGCACAGGCTCCGGACGTGCAGGCTCAGCGGCCATGGCTCAAGGGCCCAGCCACTTGCGGCATGTGGGATCTTCCCAGACCGGGGCACGAACCCGTGTCCCCTGCATCGGCAGGCGGACTCTCAACCACTGCGCCACCAGGGAAGCCCCTGTCCTCGGGTTTTCTTATACCCGCAGCCAAATCCGTCCTAACCGATAGGTTACCTGTGGTCAGATAGTGAGGATTAAATTCGGTAACACCTGGGAAAGCCCTTATTGGCTCAACACTGGGCAGTCACTCACCATGAGTTGCTACTTTTTAAGCTTTTTTTGGGAAGTTTATGTGATTTACAAGGTTGTGTTAGTTTCAGGTGCACAGCAAAGTGATTCAGTTACACATATATATGTATTCTTTTTCAGATTCTTTTCCCCTATAGGTTAGTACAAAACATTGAGTAGAGTTCCCTGTGCTCTACCGTAGGTCCTTGTTGGTTATCTGTTTTATATATAGTAGTGTGCTCATGAGTTATTTTAAAGTCTGGGGTCCACAGACTGTAGGCCAGCTCTGGCTATGGGCTTGGCATTGGTAGGGTATAAAGGGGGCTGGGGAGCCGGAATGTGGTTTCATGGGGCTCGGGGAGCAGGGAAGGGAGACGAAAGGCCCTCTTCTCCTTGGAGCTCCAGGGAAGTGTGAGCAATCAGGCCTCCTGGTGAAGGGGCAAAATCTAGGCCTGGGTACCATCCATGGGGTGTGAGGCAGTGTATTCGTCAGTGGAGGAGGGACAGAGGTGAAGGATGCTGAGGCCTGGGGGGGTGGTGAGGGGGCTTTTTCTCCCAGTCCTGCAGAAACACGATTACTCACTATTTGGCATTCATTAATTCCATTAATTTCTTTCCCTTTGGAAAAGCCCAGAGACCTTTGGGAGAAGTAGCTGATCAAATCTGTGACACAGTGTGAACGAGGCTGAGGCTCACACCCTTCTTGAGAGAAAGACCTCTGAAGTTAGGGGTTGGAAGCTGCTGAAACTGAGTAAAAGGCCAGAGAGACCAGGACACTTTCACCCATTCAGGGTTCTTGAGCACCTTCTGCCTCGTGGCCTGGCGGGAGACGCTTGGGGGATATTGTGACATGTCCCCCTCAAGAAGTTTGTCTGGGACGTCCGACCGAGGTGACTTCGGGCCCAAGGGAGACATTCAGAGCTGATGCTCAGGGCTGGAGACCCCTGATTGGGTGGGACCCCAGCGTTAGTAGCTGAGGTCACGGGTGGAGCCACCGGGGGAGGGTGTGAGGGGAGGAGAGAAGGGTGGGATCTGGAACACTGACCGCAAAGCAAGGAAACTAAGGAGCTTGGGACAGTGAATAGAGAGGACTGATCCAGAGAAGCAGGGACAAACGGGGTGGGGGGCAGTTTTAAGAGGAAGGCAGACTGTTCACAGCGTTGACGGCCCCAGAGAAGCCAAGAGGGATGCTGACTGCATGTACTTCCGGGAGGTCATGCTGGAGGGCTGGAGCTGGTTGTCTGGGGGGTGGGCAGGCATGGGCCTGACTGTCCTGCTGGCTGGTGGACGGATGCTGGGGAAACAGAAGTACCTTATACAACTTACGCTATAAATCGTTGGTTCTAAAGAAGGTGAGATGTGGAGAGAAAGAAAGAGGAAGGTGAGTTCTTGCCGTGCTGGTCATGGGAGAGGCTCACTTCTGTTCCTGAGGGGGAGATGCCGCAGATACGGGGAAAGAGGGGGTCGGGATCCAGAGCAGGAGAATTAGTCGTTCCTAAGGGAAGAGCTCCCCTGGGGAGGGGCAGAGGCATTTCCGCCCCTGAATCCTGGAAGCAGGAGGTGGTGTTGCATGTGGCCCGGAGGCCTCGGCGAGGAGATGCAGATACGCAGAAGCATCTGTTGACCTGGGCTGCGTGTGGTGTGCTGCCTTCAGCACGGGGGCTGCCCCCAGGGGAGGGTGCGAGTACCTAGTTCCTGGGGTCACGGACTGGGCAGGGTTTAGCAGTGCAGGAAGGTAGTCACACCATTGTAGGCAAAGCAAAGGGGAAGTAGAAGCAAGTAATGGAAAGAGATGGGCCTCACTAAAGAAAAAAAATAGCAAGCAGGTGAGAAGCTGAGAAAGTTGGTGACAGTGTGTGGGGACCCTGGACCCCGATGATTAGCCCGGAGCGCACTGGACTTGAACTAGGCAACAAAACCATGATAGGAATGAACGGGCCATGGGAATGGGCAAAGAGATATATCACACCAATGTGCCTTGGGTTTTCTATTTATTTATTGGAACAGAAAAATTGCCCTTCACCAGTCTTGTGGTGCTGTGATTTCAGGGCAGTGCATAGTCCGTAGGTTGCACATAGTGTATCTGATAAATTCCTGCTTGGAAATGTAGTAAAAACCTCAATGACTTGGAGTTAGGTAGGCCAAAGGGTGAAGTCCTATTGTAACTAATTAAAATTTTTTTAAAAATTAAAGAAGCAATTTTTATTTGTACCAGGTGCTTGAAGTAGTCGAAAGCAGGGTGATGAAGTGGGCACTTCAAGGTCTGGGAAGCTACTTGTACCCATGATGAGGATAGAATAACTGTACGTATATTTTGCTTTTAAAGGCGGGACTGAGAGAGGCTGTAAGGTAGGTGCAAAAGCGTTTGGAAGCTGTTTACGTTTTTGGGTTGGTCAAGCAAGCACGTTCCAAGTTTGCTGATTATTTTCACTGGTCTCCGGAAGGTGACAGGACAGGCAGGGAGACCTGGGTGCGCTCCTCAGGGACGTGGGGGGAGGCCCCTCACGCGACAGCCCCTCACCCTTCCTCCTGCGTCCAAGGCGGCTTTCTTAGGCCTTTGTTGCTTTGCGTTCCAGAGCTCTAACATTCTGAGCCTCCTTTCGAATAATTCCACTGCAGTTAATGATGCACACCGTGCAAAACTGCTACTGGAACAGAAGGAGCCGGGGTGGGGTGGGGTTCTAGGGCAGAAGGGGAAGATCCCTTTGGGAGCAGACGCCCCCTGGTTGGGCAGCGCTGGGTCGGTGCTATACAAATGGTCATTCTGAGCAGCCAGGGGTTCCAGCATTTGGGGACCTGCTGGTCCCCACTTCTTAGCACTCGTTTAGCAAACCCTTTTCTTATAGCTAACACAAGGCTCATATGCGCGGGCATCTGTTTTGATATATCAAATAAAAAACATATACAAATAAATATTCAGTATAATATCAAGTACATTTTTCTTATGATACCCTCAGCAACATTTGCAAATCTCTCCTCTTCCCAAATTACCGATGGTTTCTTTATCAACACTGGAAAAAGGTAATTTTAAATTTCAACCCCAAATCTGTATACGATCAGTTTCATCGACTGCGACCCAGTTCGTTCAGAACAAACCAGTTAGTACGAGATGAAAGCAGTCACACTAGCTGTTTATAGACATCTTTTTAATGTTTTACTTTAAAACAAATAATCCCAGTAAAAGAGAGCAAAGGAAATTACATTTGAATGGTAGCTTGAAATGGATATGATATTCCTGATTTATTTGTTTTCAGGAAACAGACAACTGCATTGTCATACACGACTTCCAGAACTGCTCACTTAAATGCACATAATTATATTAAATTAAGTTTCTCTTACAAAAACACAACCATGTCATTTTAAGGCAAAAAAATAGCTTCTGGGGAGATAAGTTAACATTTATGATATTTTCTCAATCTGGATGAAGTGACCTATTCACTTAGTTGCTCAGTTGCATCATTCCTTATAGTTTGCTTTGCAAACAGGCGTGAGAATTAGTCACTTTGTGCCTGATTTCCTCCTCTCTGTTAGACTTGTTTTACTGGCAAATTAAGAACGTTCAGAATCACTGAGCCAAGGGGAGGCAAGAAAGGCACCTTAGAACAGGAGATAAAGACTTAGAAACTGTCAAGTGTCTTCTTTAAACAAAACTTGCAATCTACACATGTTAATTTAGTTGAACAGAATGCAAACATTTAGATCAGACAAAGCAAAATTTCTCAGTTCATCTCCTAGAAGGGATGTTTGCCATGAAGCGTTAGCTTGATCAGCCCCACGAACTGCAGAAGGCAGACGAACAGGACTGAGAAAGCCGGCGGCTGATCAGCGCTCAGCTAAATTGTGCTTCGAGACGCCGTCTGGGGTTGACTGAAGGGACTTTGCTAAGTGTAAGTGGGAGGCCCCTCTCAGCCCCACCGAGAGGAACAGACACAACCCTCCAGTTTTCACACAAGACAACCAGCTTTCGACATCCAGGACTTTTTGCGCTATAGGGTAAGACAGACACAAAATGGTCATGGCTTGGATGTATGAAAGCTTTTCCTAACATGATTTACCACGCGGGGCTGTGGGTAACCCTCAGTGATGGGCTTAGGTTTGTTTCTGTATCCTCCGTCTTCAGCAACGCCGGATGAACTGTACTGTGTCTGAGGCCTAAAGGGGCCAAAGGAGGGGTCCCCCGTACATTCAGAGTTCCTGCTGCCAGTGGGGTTTGACCCGGACAGGGTGTGTCCAAGACTCAGTGCTACCTGAAGGCTGCTATCTTCCGCCTCTTCCTCGGCTGACACCTGGAGAGGCCTGCCGTGCACGGCGGGGGTCTGTGTTCGGGTCAGTGGAGGGGGCTGGGGTGGGGTGGGGTGTGTGTGTGTGTGTTCTTGTGTACAACCTCCTTGGGAGGATGGATCACAACTTGGAGTGGAGACATGGGTAGATGAAACATTGCATTTAAAACACTTTACTAACACTCTCTGTTTCGAAAATGAAAATAATGGCTTCAAAAGCTTGAGAACCTCTTCTTAACTGGAGTGTAAAATTTAGACTCTCTTCTGCATATCTCCAGCACCCAAGCACACACTCTGAATGACACGCTCTGGGGGAGTGTGCTAGGATCCCGGTGGGGCGAGAAGAGGAATCTTGCCAAATTTCAGTGCTTATCAAAAAGGACAGGGTCTTAAAAGGCTGAGAAGCGCATTTTGGGTGAGTGGAGAAGCGGTTTACTTGGGGATGTCGGCTGGTGAAGTCCAGAAGGGAACTTGTGGCAGGGAGTCCATAAGCCTGTGGAGAAGAAAAGTCGGGGGGAGTCTGGGGTGGAGAAACCCGGCTGGGGAGGGAGTTGGGAGGGACTGGGCGGGTGTCAGGGCATCTTCTGGCCTCTGGGTGGCCGGCGAGAGCCCTGCTTGGTCCTCCTGGCTGCTGGGAAAGTTTTCCTGGAGGCACTACCGTCAAGGAAAAAACTCTTCCTTTTTAAGTCCTTCTGTGGTGAGAGTTTAACCAGTGTTCTCTCGCTTCTCCTGGCCCTTTGGGTGCTGTGACCTTGGCTGAAGTTCTGATGGTCTGGGCTAGCGAGGCTGGTTTCTAACAAGCGGTCAACTTTGCTTGCTTTCTGGTACATACATTTCTCCTTTGGTGTCCCTTGGTGTTTTTGCTGCCAGGCTATATTATTAAGTGTTTTGATTCGCAGACCCTGCCAGTGTTACCGGACTTTGAACCATAAAACGTTTGTACCAGGAAACTGAGCCAGTAATTTCAGATTGGGGGCAACATTCTTGGGAAGAATAGAAAATGTGTGCTACAGTATAAAAAGTAAAGGATGTTTAGTTTTAGCCTTCCATATGCAAAATGTACTACCTAATAGCAAAAAACATTCAGGGCATATTAAAAAATAAATGCCTTTCAAAATTCTCTGCTTATATATAAGAATAAGGGATGTTTTGGTAGTTGAATTCCTTAGCAATATTCGTTTTCTAAAAAATCAAGTTCTTTTCTTTTGGTTTGTTTCCCTCCCTCTCATGGCCCTGGAGGGGGAAGTCATTTTCTTGAGCTTCACTTGTTTCCCGGTGTCGTGTCTGGATTCTTTTCAAGCCTTTCCCATCCCCGTCTCACTCACACGTCTGCTCCCAGGATCCTGCGTGTGTATCAGCCGTGGGAAGAGCCTCTCACACTTGCCTTTAGTGGAGAGCGCTGCAGGGCACACAGATCAGCCCTGCCCGGCCGGCTGTCCGCTTCTCAGGGCTTGGTTTGCTTGTGTAGCAGCTGATGGAGCGAGCCATCAGGGAATACGTTTCCACTGAAGTCAAATGTGTCAGAGTCAGCCTATTTGCCCCACTGGCCTTGAATTTCATTGTTTGCACATTTTCTAACCGAAGAACATTCTCGCCATAAAGCACATGAAAATGACGTGCAAAGTTGCTGGCCACAGCGTTAAGTCACCAAAAGCACACGAATTGACATTCAAATGACATTAATAATAAAATGCCTGAATAGGAACGGGTTGGCGAGTACGTCTTGGACAGGCAGCCGTGTCTGTGATGCCCCAACTCTGCTTTACTGGACACCCTATTAGCAGCTGATACTATGTTTACGTGTACGCACGTCATGGCCTAATTCTGAAACTGTATCCTGTGTTTTACCACGAAGCAGAAATGCCTGAAATTTGAAGGCGCTTACTCCCATCGTTCCAAAGCCAGAGCCCAGTCGTATGAATGACCTGACCTTGACATTGTGCAGTGTTGATTTCTCAGGAGCTTTAGCTCGAGGTACCTTCCTGAAGGAGGGCTAATGTCCTACCTGGGAAGTTCAGCCGTCCCCTGAACATGCACTGTCATGCAATTAAAAGGTAACGGGCTTGGAAACTGCCTTTCCTGCTCTCCCTGATTCGTGGGTATTCAGCTTTTGAGAAGGGCTTCCCGAAGAGTTCATGCAGCGACATGTATGGCTGAGAGGCTGCGAGGCAAGGGAAGCGAACGAGGGCCTCATTTCAGCCTGGCGTGGGCCCGGCCGAGGGCCTCCGCAGCTCCCGCCACCGGGCCCGCGCTCCGAGATGATCGGGATCGTCCAGTCCTGAGACAGTCCGACGCCAGGGCGGGCTCCCGGGCCGGCGGCCCCGCGTCCAGGGCGTCCGACCCGGTCTCCTCCGGACCCGCCTCCTCATCAGTTATAAACAATTTGGATTCCCTCCATTTGGGGTAAAAATCTTGGCTGCCCCTGGAGCCGCTGGACTCGCTCCCCGACAGCGGCACGTCCAGGTCCTCCGTGGACCGGATCAGGTTCTGCACCGACACCGACTTGCCCCGGTCCTGGGCCGCCGCGGGCCGGACGGACAGCAGGGCCGCGCCGTCCAGGTCGAGGCTCTGGCGCAGTGCACGCTCCTTGGCGGCCTCGAGGCGGGCGGAGACGTCGGGGAGGCCTTCGTGCGGGCCCGCGGGGCCGGGGACCAGGGCCCCCAGGGCGGGCAGCGGGGCCGGGATTTGCAGGGTGGCGGGAGCCGCCGGCCGGGCTGTGCCCACCCCCGCCGCCGCTGGACCGTCCCCCGGGCTTCCGGGCCCCTGGGCCGCCGTGGGGCTCAGCGCGTACAAGGTCTGCGCGCCCAGCTCGCCGGGCGCGAGGATGAGCTGCAGGCCCCGAGTCAGGCCCGCGCTGGCCGAGCGGGGCAGGCGGCCGCCGGGCGGGGCCAGGCTCTGATAGTCCGAAGTCTGCTGACAGTCGAAAGGTGGGGTCTGCAGGGGGGCCAGCGCGAGGGCCGACGCGGAGCCTTTCCGCAGGGCCTGCTGGTAGATGTCCAGCAGGCAGTCCAGCTTGGCCTCGATGGACTGGACCTGAAAGAGGGGAAAACGTACACTGTTGATAAGAATGTAGAAAGAAGTCCGGCTGTGCCTGCACAGTGAAGTCCGGAGAGGCGAGTCGTATGCAGTCCTGACTCGGCACCAGCTCCGGATGCCCCCTCCAGCCGTGAGGGCGGGAATGGAGGGCTCAGAGGCGGGGCGCTCCGGCGTCCGTCCGCCTGGTCTCTACCGGCGCCCTTCTGCCTCCCCAGCCTTTAAAATTAATTTTCAGGGGCTTCCCTGGTGGTGCAGTGGTTAAGAATCCGCCTGCCAATGCCGGGGACACGGGTTCGAGCCCTGGTCCGGGAGGATCCTACATGCCACAGAGCAGCTAAGCCCGTGCGCCACAGCTACTGAGCCTGCGCTCTAGAGCCTGTGCTCCACAACAAGAGAAGCCCCCGCTCGACACAACTAAAGCAAAGCCCACGCACAGCAATGAGGACCCAACACAAAGATAAAATAAAATAAACTATAAAAAGAATAAAATAAAATGGATGTTTCAAAAACCATATAAGCGCTGTACAAAGCAACTTCCAGACCCTCCTCCCCGATCAGGTTGCCCTTCCTCAGCCTCTTCCCTGAAGACATTCTGGGACTTTACTGCTGCCTAGCAGGGAACTTATTCTGGAAGAAATCAAGACCCTAGATACTGGGACTTCCCTGACGGTCCAGTGGTTAAGACTCTGCGCTTCCACCGCAGGAGGCCCGGGTTCCATCCCTGGTCGGGGAACTAGATCCCACAAGCTGTGCGGTGCAGACAAAAAAAAAAAAAAAAAAAAGACCCTAAATATCAACCTAGGTGATTCTTAATTTAAAAATAAAGGTATAAAATGCTTGGAATGTTTATATTAAATTGGAGCATTTTTATTCCTAAAAACTGTCTTTGTATGAAATGATACACTCTCAGGGTCAACAAACATTCAGTGCACTACCATAGTTATTATGCTTTTTTTTTTTGACATAAGAGACAATGAAAATAACCAAAACACAAATAAAAACTAGATCTTTGTTAGTCTACTGTTGGAAATCTATAGTTGTTTGCAGTTCGAGTATTAATTGATGTGAGGAAAATTTCTATTTCTTATATGGAAATACAGGTGTTTTAGAGAAACACTGTCTATGCATAAAGAAAATTTATTTTATTTGCTCTTTCTTGATTTTATTCCTTTTAAAATCTATTACTCATTAAAATACATCCAACTGCCTATAATCAGTTTTGATTAAAAAAAAAATTCTGGCTACTTCACTCCTGTTAGAATGGCCGTCATCAAAAAGATAAGAGATAACAAATGCTGTTGTGGATGTGGAGAAAAGGGAGCCCTCCTGCACTGTTGGTGGGAATGTCAACGGGTGCAGCCACTGTGGGGAACAGTATGGAGGTTCCTCAGGTAATTAAAAATAGAGCTACCACATGATCCAGTAATTCCATTGTTGGGACTATACCCAGAGGAAACAAAAATTAACTCAAAAAGATGTCTGCACCCCCATGTTCACAGCCAAGACTCAGAGACAAGTGTCCATTGCAGATCAATGGATAAATAAGTTGTGGTGTGTGTGTATATATATACACAATGGAATATTACTCAGCCATAAAAAACGAGGAAATCCTGCTATTTGCAACAACACGGATGGACCTTGAGGGCATAATGCTAAGTCAAATAGCTCAGGCAGAGAAACACGAATACTGTATGATCTCACTTATGTGGAATTTACGACAAAAAACAACCCCCTTCCCAAACACATAGAAAAAGGATCAGATTCATGGTGACTAGAGGCAGCGGGTGGAGGGAGGGGACCAGAGGCAGGTGGCCGGAAGGTACCGATTCCTAGTTACAGATAAACAGGTGCTGGGGGTGTGATGCACAAGGGGATGACTAGAGTTAATACTGCTGTGTGGTACCCAGGAAGGTGTTAACAGAGTAGATCCTAAGGGTTCTCATCACAAGGAAAACAAGTTTTTTTTCTTTTTGTGCTTTCCTTTTTATTGTGTCTTATAGGTGCCTTTCCAATGTAAGGCCTTTTTTTTTTTTTTTTTTTTTTTTTTTTTTTTTTTGCGGTATGCGGGCCTCTCACTGTTGTGGCCTCTCCCATTGTGGACGCGCAGGCTCAGCGGCCATGGCTCACGGGCCCAGCTGCTCCACGGCATGTGGGATCTTCCCGGACTGGGGCACAAACCCGTGTCCCCTGCATCGGCAGGAGGACTCTCAGCCACTGCGCCACCAGGGAAGCCCCTATTGTGTCTCTATGAGATGATGGAGGCTAACTAAGCTTACTGTGGTCATCATTCACAGTGTATGGAAGTCAGACCATTATGTTGTATGCCTTAAACTTATACAGGGATATGCGTCAATTATATCTCAATGAAACTGGAGAAAAATCTGGCTAAAAATTAAGCAGTTTAGTTGAGCTGTACCTGTTTTTCAACCTTGACCACTCGGCCAAGCATGCTGAGGTCATCTGTGGTCTCATGTTCTGCGGTTATTTTCTCTCTGCTCTTCTTATCTGATGTGATTTGCCCTTTTCCAAGAATTTGATCCACACTAGCAGAGAAAGAGATCTGATTATGAGTGCTGAAGGTGGACACTGCCCTAGGCTGGAAGGAAGGGTTTTGAGAAGAAAAATACAATTATCTCTATTTACGTAAGAGGAAATAAAAATGAACTTCTTCCAGTTGACGTGCTTATTTTCTTCACATGAAAATTACACGAGGTTAATTTTCTCATTATTCTAGTCCATGATGAAATCACTTATGGCTGATCTTCTGGAGGCAAAAATGTCCTAAACTACCAAGTAATTTGTCTGTTCCCACCCCTGACCAGGTGTTTCTTGAATTCAACCACTTAAAAATGACAAAATCATAATTATGACTATTTCATGTTAATAATAGAGCAGATTTTTCAATGACCATTTATCATACATCTGACATATGGAAGATAAGCAGATAAGAAAGCTGTAGTCTCCATCTCAGGATTTCTAGTTGGACAGTATACACACATCACATAAGCAAGAAACTCCAGATTAGTTCTGCAAATTCTGCAGCAGTTGAACTTTATAGAAACATTGGGAGGGAACTATACTCAATATTTTGCAATAACCTATAAGGGGAAAGAATCTGAAAAAAAATAGATATAAATGCATATATAACTGAATCACTTTGCTGTACACCTGAAACTAACACAACACTGTAAATCAACTATACTTCAATAAAAACAAAGAAACAAAAAAACCAATTGAACAAACATATGTTAAATGAAAAAATCCTGTTTGTAATGTTATGGCATTCTCTCCAGGTCAATTGATTTCTGGAAATTATCAATTTAGTTTAAAGATATTTTACTTTCAAAAACATTAATTCCTTCACCCTCAGAAAAATAAAACTTTACCAGAAAACCATAAATAATCATAGGAATAAATAACAGGATCCTAATTTACATTTAACCTTTGTTTTAAACGATTAAATGGACACTATTTATGTAAACTATTGCTACAATGCAGCATGAAATAAAATTTAAATTGCAGACTTTACAGTGTATTTTAACTAGTGACCCTATCACTATGAAGAAAAATAAAAGAAAACCAATTACATTTGTGATAAACAAACAAGCAAACAAAAACGTTGGGGGCCTTAGGTAGTTCTATGAAAGGACTTGGAAAACCTTGGCTACCTGGGCGGAGATTGTAACAGGATCACAGGTGATTTAAAACAATTTCCAAGGAGACCTAGTCAGCCTAAATTGGACTTACTTTCTTCCTTTTTGTGTGTTTTAGAACTGAATTATAAGGAATATTGACTCAACTAAAGTTTCCAGTTTACTTTGTGTGCACAGGAGTACAGGCAGTGATGACATCTAATCTATTCAACTGCCGCTCTACAAGGACTGGGTCATTTGTTCATCTCTGGGTGCCCAGGTGCCCGGCACACATTGCAGGTTCAATACTTACCTGCTGAATGAATGAACGAAAAAACTGTGATTTCTGTAACTAATGTTATAGAAATCAACAGGTGTTTTACTAAGGGCCTAGTATAGGCCTCACCCTGGGCTAAGTGTGCTCTGGGCATAGACAAACAATGAAGACTCAGTCCTTGTGTTTTAAGAACTGTTCAGTCGAATGCTGGTAGTTTGGGCCTGATAGTGAAGCAAGACTGTTAAAAAAAATGAAACTGACTAAATATTTTGGCTTCAAGATGACACAATCAAACACGTTTGAAATAACATACTGAACTCATTTCTTTCAACCACTAGAGAAGGTGCTCCCTGGAAAGACGGTGTGTATCTAGCCCCGTGCAGGACAGGCATGAAGGGACGGGCCCAGACTTGGTCCAGGGCCAGGGGGACAAACTTCCCACAGGGAAGCAGTATAAGAGCCAACCCTGCGTTTCCCAGTTTGACTCTCCGGCACAGTATTCCAAGGTGAGGAGTGCTTTTACTCCCTGCAGTGGACTCTACTCGCTTTAGGGGGTCAGAGGAGGGACAGGTCTGTCTTTGTGGGCTGGATGGTGGGTCAAGTTTAACGAAGGAGAAAGACTAGCTTTTCTCTGAAGGATGGTTAGGATTCAGGCGATAACGGAAACGACAGCAGTGCCCACCATTAACATTCCCCGAGCTCTCGGTGACCCTGCATTAACTCATTCAATCCTCACCACGACCCTAGGCGGCCACTGCCAATACCCCATTTTCACAGGTGAGACACTGAGACACTGTCGATACGTTGAGGCTTTTAATGTCCGATTTACATTTAAATAAAATCTATGTTTCAACGCAAAAGTCCAGCTGTTCACTAAAAAAAGAGTTAGAAGCATGGAATTCGTTTTCTCTACTAGGGAGACGTTCCTCCCAGACAGTTTCTGTGCCTGTTCCTGTAGAACAAGTAACCCCCGCGTTGCTCACCGTGTTTGCAGGCTTTTAATTCTGCACAGCATGTCCAGGTGACCAGCAGAATACTGTTCGATGACGTCTTTTACGTCATACGGGCGTAACGTTTCCTTAAACTTCCGTTTTGCAACGTGAAACTTCATAATTCTGTAAGAGGAACATACTACATATGAATCTTCATAACTTCACTAAAACAAAGTCACCCAAATGGCTCACTAGTATATAGAAGAAACTCTGGGGGAGAAAACGTCACACATCAAATTATTTTAAGCTCCTGCAGAAATGCAACATGAAAGCCCGAGGTTACAGTGGACAATTTAAGAATATCTCCTGTGAGGCACAGCTTGAATGTAGAAAAACACACTAAAAAAGAGACTAAACGTTAATACTTAACTCTTGCACCTTTTTAATGTCCATTGAAACCCTGAATTAAAATCAAAGTCAAAATGCAATTCTACCTTTTCCATGTAACCCCAAGAAGTCCAAGATCAACACCTAGTGAATGCATCCCTATAAAAATATGAAAGTTGTTAAAATGGTCTTTTATGTAACTATATGCATTTTTGAGATGCAGATGTGCTACAAAACTCTCATTCTCTCTAGGGAAATGTACATTTGTATAGAAATTTATGAAAAATTTCATAAATTATTTCTGCAGAATACTGCTCAATTAGCTACCCAAGGGTTTTTTTTTTTTTTTTTTTTTTTTTTCCCAAACATAACACACTCATCAACTAAGCTGGATGTCTAAACTCTTCAGAGCCAGAGGTTTTATTTATTTATTTATTTATTTATTTGGCCACACCAAGTGGCATATGGGATCTTACTTCCCCGACCAGGGATCGAACCCATGTCCGATGGAAGCATGGAGTCTTAACCACTGGACCGCCAGTGGTTAAAAAGACCAGAGGTCTTTTTAATTACAATGTCTCCCCCAACATGGACTCCGTGTTTTAAAACAATATTTCGTCAGTAAATTTCATGATGTCATGAACAGCTAAGCTGCTTAAGATAACCAGTTACTGCAATAACTTGATATAATTCCTGGGGAAAGCAAAGAAGCACAGCATTTTAATGAATCTGTGCAGCCTTACTGCCAGTAACTGTTAAACTTGTTGGTGTTTATTCAACTATTAATTGGCTCATAGACTCTTATTATCATGCTCATGGGTCCCAGGCTGCAGATCAGTCAACTAGGCTCTATGAACCAAAATTTATTGTTCCTTGGAGGAAAGGGGGAAGATTAGGGACAAATGTAGCGTTTAAGTGGAAAATTACCTATCCTAAGTGATAGCTGATTGCAACAAACCCAAACTGTTTTACTGGTTATAAAGCCCCAAACTCGATCCTGGAATTGTATTGTTGACTTCAAACTGATTGTCTCCTAATCAGCCCTGAATCATTTGTCTTTAATATTCTTTTTTCTTTTTTGCGGTATGCGGGCCTCTCACTGTTGTGGCCTCTCCCGTTGCGGAGCACAGGCTCAGCGGCCATGGCTCATGGGCCCAGCCGCTCCACGGCATGTGGGATCTTCCCGGACCAGGGCACGAACCTGTGTCCCCTGCATCGGCAGGCGGACTCTCAACCACTGCGCCACCAGGGAAGCCCTGTCCTTAATATTCTTACCCCCTTTCTCTACCACATGGTTTTTCCTGGCCCAGTGGGTGAGCATCACGTTCCCCAGCACATCCTGCAAGGCCGTGGGTGGCGTGGCGTCTGCCCACCCCTCTCACCTCATCCTCGTCCGCTTCCTCCTTGGAACTCGAGGACTTTCCTCTTCTTCCTGAAATCCTACAGGATACTTAAGACTCGGTTCTAACGTCGCTTTTTTAATGGAAATTTCTGCGATTGTCTCCAAGCAGTTAGTCACTTGTCTATTAACCTTCGTTTTAGTAACTAACATGCCACACTGTGATTACTTGCTTATATACGGCCTCTACCAGGCTGTAGGAGGTCCTTGACTGCAGGGCTGTCTCTGGCTGTCTGGAGGCTCCGCCTGGCCAGGGAAGGGGGTGACCGGCGGAGGCAGCGACCCCCTTCTCCCCAGACGTTCGTCCATCTCCACCTGCTCTTCTGCCTGCAGCCCCACGCCAGCCCTTCCAGATTCTCTCGTCATCAAAGTGCTCATTTCTCAGAGGTCTGTCTTGGCATGCTACCCAAAATGCTAACTGTTCCAGGTTCAGCTCAAGCACGGACCTCTCGAGGAGATTCACTGAGGTCAGAAGCTGTGTTTTTCATCCCAGCAGCTCATAAGATCCCTGGCAAGGATCGGCCATTCAGTACACGCTCGCTGAAGAAACGGATGAGGACCAGCTCCTCTTTGGTCGCCCAAAGCTGTTTATGCTGTTCTGTGCCAAGGCAGACTCCTGACACCTTCTTCTGAATGCAACAGATCTGAGTTCTTCGAGGCATATTTCAGGGAGACTGTAAGACTCTGACTCTCTTTCGTGAATACCAAAAACTTTCTAAAGTAAAACAAATTTGTGTATTCATGAATAATTAGGACCCTGCCTGACTCAGAAAAGATTCCTTTAAATAAAGATGCTTCTGAAAACCACGAAAATATAATATTCTTTTCTCTCAAATTACTAACGTAATTAGGATTTCCCAGAACAACTAAATCACAAATTATAAGATATCATTATGAGGAATTAAGGAGAAAGGAAAAAACATTGAAAGTCAAGGAATAAACGACACCATAAGCCAGCAAGTACCAAATGTAAAGAGTGCTGACAGCAAAACGAAACTGTCCAAGGTGAGGAGGGGAGGGCCTGGTGGGAGAGTAGTTCAGTTGCTGAACGAGTTTTATATATCACAGGACCATCAAGAACACAGGGATGAACACATGTGGTTAAAGTCTAAACAGAGTATAACCTCAGTTTTCTGTTCCTAAGAGACTGCTGTAGATGCTTCCAAAACTCCTGCGTGCCAGGCCTGCTCCAGGAGGGCGAGGATGGGAGGCGTGCTCCCTGCCCATCTTGGCCACTGTCTGATGACCCTTCTGAGCCAAGACCCCGGTCATCAGGGCCGGGCGATTCGAGATGTTCATACCATCCAGTCACCTCTGCTTCCCTCCCTCCACCCAATCCCCTCGCCTTTCCAGGGACTGCACTCGGTTTTCGTGGTTGAAATCAGAAGGTAGACAGTGGAAGATCTGGGAGACTAAGCTAAGCCCCCTCACTTCCCCGGTCCCGTTGGACGTCTACAGTGGCTTCTGTCTCTGCCCACAACGAGCTTGACCCGAGTGCTCAGGGTCCATGTCCTGGACACGGAGCTGGACGGTGGGAAGTGAAGGCCTCGTCCTCCCACCCCACCCCGCCGCCTCCTATGGGGTGGGTCTCCCATCGCTGTGCCCTTGCTGAATGGCTGGCCCTGCCCTGAGCCCTTTGCCTCCACTATGTCAACGTGAAGCCCTAAGAATTTTCCACCTTTGATATCTGGGTCTAGCGAGGGCTCTGGAGGTCGGGTAACCTGTCCAAGGTCACACAGCTAGTACGAGGCTGGTGTTGCTGATACCCCCACTAAGCTCGCACCACAGGGCAGGTCTTGGGCAGGCACACTTGTAAAGGTTCAGGGGAATGTGCAGCTGTCCACTGAGCTCCTCCCGCCTCCTCTGTGTGCCCTCTGACCCTCACACAAGTAAACCCGAGGCCACGTTAGTCTATTCACCTCACCGCCAGCCCTGTCCTCCCGGGGGGTCCAGTGCACTCTGCCCTTGAACTGGCCCCCTTCCTTCTCCCCAAGGCCCCTCCCAAGAATCAGGCCTGGGCCCATGTGGGTTCCCCACCCCTCAATAATTGTAAAGTTTCCCCTTTTGTCGCAAAGTCTAGGGGTCCTCTGCTTACTTTACCCAAGTTGTAGGATATACACATTGGTCTCATTGGTCATTGGTTTGCTTTACTGTGTACGTTTCCCAGCCACCAGCTGCCCACGACGCACTTAGCTTCTGCAAAGTGGAGTCAGTAGGCCGTTTTCTGCTTATTTGCAGGAAGAAATGAAGCCCAGAGTTCAATAATTCTAGATTTCAGGAAAGACACGAAGGTGATGACAACTGAGGAAACTGTCCAAAGTGGTTATTAGACTATGAATTTGAAAGGCCTTTTAATTCTTCGATTTTTTTTTCTCTCCCAGACCATTCCATGTCAGGTACTAAGCCTTCTGACTACGCGGTGAAGGGAAAAGGTGAGAGCTGGGGTTGGAGACCCCCGAGTTGGGAGGAAGCTTGGTTCACACAGGCAATCCTGAGTGTTATGTATCTCTGCCCTCCTAACGCAGCTGGATGTAAATCAGAGGGACCCAAAGTCTAGACAAGGGGTGGAAAGTTCTTTCTGTGAAGGGCCAGGCTGTGGGTCACATGATCTCTGCTGAAGCCACCCACGTCTGCACTGTAGCATGAGAGCAGCCACAGGCAGTACGTACACAAGAGAACGTAGATGTGCTCCAGTAAAACTTTATTTACAAACACGGCATTGGGTTGGTTTTGGCTCCACCCTGTTGTTTGCTGACCTCTGGTGTAGACACAAGGAAATGTCTTGAGGCCAGGCAGAAAAAGAGGCCGAAAACTTTAATGGACGTTTATAAAAGAAGTTTAATATGATCTATGTATTGCCTGGTAGAAAGGAGTGTTTGGGCAAATCATTCCGGAGTAAAATTCAGACCTTTAGAGTACATTTAGTGATTAAAATGACAACACTGCCAGGCAGCACTTGGCAGTATAGCCTGCGAGATGGGGACTCTTGTCAGCCCCAATCTGCAGATAGGGAAACTGAGGCCAAGAACGGTTAAGTAAGTCGCCTGAGATTAAACAGCTGGTAAGCGTGGGGTCTGAGCCAGTGTGGCTCCAGTGCTGAGCTCTTAATCACAATGTTTACTATTGTCTTAATGTTAAGATGTTAATATTTTAACACAAAATAACCGCACGGAAGAGATACTTTGGTATGAAAGGGCTCTTATTGCTCGCACGCCTGGCACACAGTGAATGGCTTGTTCTTACTGGTGCTGTTGGAAGGGCCTTCGGAGGAGGACAGAAGGCGGGGCACTAGGCTGCACTCTCACTGTCTTTTCCTCATGAGGGCAAACTGCACCCCTGGAGCTAATACAGCAGCAAAGGGCAAAAGACCCTGAAGCCAGCCTCCTCCGATGCTGCGGGTACCTAAGAGGCTAGGCATCCCGGAGGAGACCTACGCTCGAAACAGACATGCTCCCCTGTGACCGCTAGAGGGGGCCAGAGATTCGCCACAAACCTCAACTGGCAACTGGCTTGAAACGGAAGAAATCTGCTCAAGCAATTCTCTGAGCACGAAGAAATAACCACAGCGAAGTTAAACCCCGGGTGGAATATAGGCTATATATACACACAACACACGTGCACTTGTAAGGAGGTGTAGGTGCATTTGTTGAGCTGCCACTAGTTACAGAATCTCGCAAAGGTCTTGTCCCAGGCCTCTGAGTCAGGGTAGAAACCCTGCAGACGAATATGCAGAGATAAGAACGGCTAGAAAACAGAAGCGGCGGTGGCTGTGCCACCACCAGACAGATGGACGGGCGGCCGACAGCCAGACCTCGTGCGGGCGGAGGGCTCAGCCGACCGAACCGGGGAGGCAGCTTGATGGGCTCTATGTAAAGGCAGCAGAGTCCCCAAGCCCCCGCTGCCCCCTTGCCATCAGCCAGGGAGCCTAAAGCACGCCGATGCCTGGCTCCCACCTCCAGAAACGTCATTTAATTGATCCAGAGGCTTTATAAACCTCGTCGGGTGATTGGAACCTGCAGCCCAGGTTGAGAACGACCAACAGGCGGTGGGACTGGGGTGGGACTGGGCTGGGTTAGGACGGCCTCCACACGAAAGCGTGACGGCGGGTCTGTGTCGTCTCCCGAGTCACACAAATCGTGCCCACGAGGCAGCGCGTCCGTGTGCCTGGGTGTCAGACCCCCAGTCACACACCCCGTGCTTCCTGCCTCCGCTTCTGGAGTAAGACCCGAAGTTCCACGCAAGAGCCAGCTAACAAGTCCCATTAGATTCTCAAGGAAGCAAGTGCCGGGTGACGGGTCCATTCATTCTTTCAATAAATAGTCATCGAGCTCCTACCACGGTGTGTGTGTGGGCCCTGGCTGTGCTGCGAAGGAGCTGAAGAAGCCTCCAGGGACCATGTGGTCCCCGTCCGTCCCTCCGCGGCGTCCTGGTGGGAGGAACAGTCCCCTCGCCAGGAGCTCTAGAGCCCATGTGCCCAGAGCCTGGGGCCCTGGACGAGCTCAGGGTGGTTGCTTCCCTGCGTGATGCTGGAAAGCGGGACCGAATCAGCCACTCGTCACACATTCACTGAGCACCTACGACGTGCCAGCCTCCGTGATAGAGGCCGGGGATTGGTCAGAAGGGCAGGCAGACAAGCAGGAGAGGAGTGTGTACCCCAGACTTCTCCCGCATGCATCCCCATCTCTGGGGAGAGAGGATCAAATTCCTCAGGGCTCAGAAATGGCCGCCTGATGTCCTAGACCTCATGTTTTTGGTGTGGATGCACCCCACTTCATATCGGTGTGTCCTGTCCGTCACCTCTACTGATGAGCGTTCCATACCCACCTCTTTCGCTGTTCAGCAAATTCAATCCCCTGATTCTGACTCCCCAGGAGAGATACAGCATCTGTCCGCCTGAAAAGGAGGGGCCCGGGGCTCGTTCTGCAAGTGACCCAGGGCCTCTGGTCGCTGACTCCCTCCCGAGGTAGCCCTCTCGAGCCTTTTACAGTCCAGTCAAGGGGTGGTGCTGATCACGGGGCAGATTCGGCAGCCAACTAGGCTTAGAACGTGATAATGTGGGTCACCACCAAAGGCGTGTGGATCACTAGTTGGATGATTCATTAATGTTATTTTCCTGTTAATACATAATCATGGGCTTCCCTGGTGGCGCAGTGGTTGAGAATCTGCCTGCCAGTGCAGGGGACACAGGTTCGAGCTCTGGTCTGGGAAGATCCCATATGCTGCGGAGCAACTGGGCCCGTGAGCCACAACTACTGAGCCTGCGCGTCCGGAGCCTGTGCTCCGCAACAAGAGAGGGCGCGATAGTGAGAGGCCTGCGCACCGTGATGAAGAGTGGCCCCCGCTCGCCGCAACTAGAGAAAGCCCTCGCATAGAAACGAAGATCCAACACAGCCAAAAATAAATAAATTGATCAATAAATGAAAGCTGAGCTGATGTCCTTCTAAAAAAAATACATAATCATGACTCGGTAATACAGGTCTGCATTTGTGTATATGGTATCTAGACTTTGACACTCTTCAAAACTAGTTATAGAATCGCATACCAAGACTCCTTTACCATCCTGTCATCTCAGACTGGGCTACTGGCCAGAGACTAAGGAACCCCAGGGCTGCCCGGATGCTCTGGCCAGTCTCATTTTCTTGCTTTCAGCTCTTGATAGAGACGTAAATTAGCCCCACTGTATACAATCTACCAGATGTTGTCACTAAAGGGCAGGCAGATACCTCCCTTGGCTGACTTAGGGGTCAGGAAAGTTCTGTGGTCACATTGTTCCCATCACTGGGAGTAGGGTTTTTCTTCTAATGCTTAATATTGTTTTATATTCAGGAGTAATAAGTTCTTCTGTCCATTCTGTTTGGTCTTCTTTTAAAGAGATAAGAGTAGTAAAATGCAAGTAAGAACTGGATACAAGCAAGTCTACAAATGGGTAACTTTCCTTCCTAGGATTTTTGTGAGCACTAACACGGTAACTACATTTGGGCATTTTATTTTCCTAGGAGTATAAAATCCTGTGTAAATTTTAAAGTGTGAAACAAATAAGTAAATAAACAAAGTGCCCATACATGCTGATTGCTCTTGAATAGTTTTCATCTCAGCAATGAATAGGAGATTCAGTTAATAAAAGGTTAAAAAGTGGATGCTGCAAAGTAAGTGTGTTTTCAGTGAACACACTGGTTTAATGCAGCCTCAGGGCAAAATGCGGTCACAAGCAATTATCTTCAAAACAGAAACAAACAAAAAGAATATTCCAGGGCTTCCCTGGTGGCGCAGTGGTTGGGAATCCGCCTGCTAATGCAGGGGACATGGGTTCGATCTTTGGTCTTGGAAGAGCCCATGTGCTGAGGAACAACTAAGCCTGGGAGCCACAACTACTGAGCCCACGTGCCACAACTACTGAGCCCGTGTGCCTAGAGCCCATGCTCCGCAACGAGAAGCCACCGCAACAAGAAGCCTGCACACTGCAACCAAGAGTAGCCCCCGCTCGCCACAACTAGAGAAAGCCTGAGCACAGGAACGAAGACCCGATGCAGCCAAAACTAAATAAATAAATTTATATATAAAAAAAGAATATTCCAGGGAGTATATTAGCTGATTAAAAAAATCTCATAAATGATCCATAAAATGTTCCCCAGCAGCGTCCTGTACTGTCATGTGTCACAGACTTGGCTGTCCAGAGTGACTACATAGCGACTTGCAAACAAAGACTCACCATCTCTGCTAAAACAGCAGAGACGCCATCAGCAAAGTTAGGGACTGGTGATGATTAAACAGCTTGCGGATTTAACAAAACCCACAGTGGCAAACATGTGCCGCCTCTTCTCTGTTTGCGGGGAATTCTTGCCTGAAGGTTGAAGTGAGGTTTAAGAAGGAAGCAGAGCTGAAAACATATTTTAGAGGAGAACGTGCACGCCTCCTGGAGCAGGTGGAGCACAGGGCGAGAAAACCCGAAAACCTCGGCACTCGCGCCGGGCGACAGCAAGGCCCGCTTGGCCCACCCTCAGAAGCTGACAAGTCATCGGTGGCTCTGCGCTTGGCTGATCAGACCCGAGCGATTTTAGAAGAGCCGATGATGAGTCTTCGCTAGTTATAAAGAAATTCTTGACGCCTCACCTATGCTCCTATTAGCGTGAAAGATTCTCATAGGTAGTTTGAAAAAATGGCTTTACAACCTGGATTCAACCTTTTTTTAAAAAATTTATTTATTTATGTTTGGCTGTGTTGGGTCTTCATTTCTATGCGAGGGCTTTCTCTAGTGGCGGCGAGCGGGGGCCACTCTTCATCGCGGTGCGCGGGCCTCTCGCTGTCGCGGCGTCTCTTGTTGCGGAGCACAGGCTCCGGACGCGCAGGCTCAGTAGTTGCGGCTCACGGGCCCAGTTGCTCCGCGGCATGTGGGATCTTCCCAGACCAGAGCTCGAACCCGTGTCCCCTGCACTGGCAGGCAGATTCTCAACCACTGCGCCACCAGGGAAGCCCCTTGGCTTCAACCTTTTTTGCCTCTACTGAGTTTTTCTCCAAAGCTCCCGGTGGCTTCCTTGGTGCCGCTTCCCAGGGACCTCCTGGAAAGGAGTAGGTCCCCTGTCTCTTCTGACCTCCAGCAGCCTTTCATACGGTGGACCCGCCTTCCGCTCCCAACGCTGCGCCGGGCCGTCCTCCGCCCCGTCTCCTGGTCCCTTCTGCCCGGCTGCCCCGGGTCCCTCTGGATCAGCACCTTCTCTCTTCCGCGGCTCCTCACGGTCCCTGAGCAGGAGATTCTGTGAGGACCACCGTCTGTCTTGCCTCCACGCTCTCCAGGGGACGCTTCTGGAAACCATCCACGTCTGTGCTGACGACCACCAAGGCTGTCCTGCTCCAGGCGTCTCTCCTGGGCTTCAGATGCAGGGCTCCACCTGCCTGCTGGGCGGCCCCTCCAGTGGCACTCGCAGCAGCGCGCCGTCTCCACCCGCCCCCCCGCCCCAGCCCGGGCGCCCGTCTCACCCTCGACTCCTCCGCTCCATCCTCGCCACCCACTAAAGTCCAAACCCTGCTACTGTTTCCGTCGGAAGAGCGCCGGCGTCCCCCCAGCTTCCCTTCACCGTGACTGCGTGGCCCCGGCGCCCGCAGATCCAGGGCTTGTGACAACGAGTGTCCCCTCTTCCCAGCCCGCTCCGCGCTGCAGTCAGAGTCACCGTCCTGAGTGCGGGAGCAGCGCCGGCCTGGGGCGGGGGAACTTCGCACGTGCGCCCTCCGCCTCTCCGGCCTGGCGCCGGCGCCCCTCGGCCTGGCCTCTCCTCCCCCGTCCCCTCCCGGCCCCCTGGCTCTTGGTCACTGCAGCCGCCTAGACACACACGCGGGGCCCGCACGACGGCCCCTCCCGGCTCCAAGCAGGGGCCGCCTCCTCCTTACTGTTTGCCCCTGTGCCCAGCGCACGGGAGAAGTGATACATCTTGTTTCAGTGCAGGATCCGACCCCCTGGGAGGGTCTTTAAAGGGCGTCCTGAGGCCCGTGTGGATGGGGGCGGCAGAGGAGAGTCACGCCCACCTCTCAGGCCCACTGGACTTCGTGGGATGGCCCTGCGCGGCAGCGAGTCACCCACAGGGGCTATGGGGACGCTGCCTTGTGCTGCCTCCAGCCCCTAATGGCGGCGGTGCTCTGGGCGAGTCCTCAGCGCAGGGCCTGGTGAGGAGGAAACTGCCAGGGGAAACAGCGGGCGCTTCCTGGGGGAGGGGGTGGGTGCAGGCAGGCAGGCGCCCCCGGGTGCGAAAAAGGAGCGCTCCTTTCACGTGGGCCGCGCCGGCAGGGGGAGCTCAGAGGGGAGGGGTCTGGCCTGAGCGGAGGATGGGTGGGGGGGGCGGTGCCCAGAGCCCTGGGTTCCCACGCTGCCCGGCACTCGGCGCTCTGCGCACGGTAACCCGTGAAATCCTCACCGCAGCAAAGGTCAGCACCATCCCCGTCCCCACGTCACGATGAGGAAACACCACAGAGAGGCGATGTGAGTTGCCCCAGGTCGCACAGCGGCACGTTGGGTTTCTTGGACCACCTTCCTGAGCAGCCCTGGGGGGCGGGGGGTGGGCAGGAAAAACTAGCCAGTGAGGCCTCATAAAGTCAGGCTGCAGCTTCAAGGAAAGACTGGGAGTCTGGGGTTAGCAGGTGCAAACTGTTACCTATAGAATGGATAAACAACAGGCCCTAGGTCCTACTGTAGAGCACAGGGAACTATATGCAGTATCCTGTGATAAACCACAGTGGAAAAGAATATGAAAAAGAATACATATATGTGTATAACTGAGTCACTGTGCTGTACAACAGAAATTAACACAACATTGTAAATCAACTATTCTTCAATAAAAAAAAAAAGAACATTAGAAAATGAGATTCTCTGAGTTTTCACCCCAGACCTCATTTATTCATCTGATTCCCTGGAAGGCTGGGTCTGCCCAGGGGTGCGGAGATGACAGCGCAGGGCTACCAGGAGATGTAAGGAACAGGATACACCCCGCAGCTTCTGGGCCAGCTCTCCTACACATACTGAGTAATCTCCACCGCCTGGTTTCGGTTCTCCTCACAAGGAGAACGGGTTGCACCGTATTCTGATTCATTTCTTGCCGACTGACAGAAAACACAGTTATGTTGAGAGCCACTGTTGCTGAGGATCTCGTTAGGAGCGGCCCTGACCCTAGATGTAGTGATTCTAGGAAAAAATACCTGTGAGAAGCAGGCGAGCTTCACCCACAAGGTTCCCACTGACCAAGCTGTTTCCCCAGCTGCCCAGGCACACAGCCCTCGCGTGCTGTCCTGCTGTGCACAGCTGAGAATTTATCCAGCCCTTGCCGTGCGGTGGGAAAACAAATACAAACATCTCTTTTGTATTTTAAAAAATGATTATTCCAAGACCCTTTTATAAATGTAGAGTTGTATTGACTATGACCTTTAAAATTTATTATTTCAAATACATGAGCATATCTTAATTTTTGCGTGAAAATTTGCCCAAGACTCACACTTATGTAGTGTTTCCACAGTGCCAAGTGCAAGCTTGAAAGGCAAGCCAGTCAACCTCTTCAGAAATTCCCGGATGTCTGATATTGCGAAGGATTATCCAGGTAACTGATGGGCTTATTTTTAATCTGAAAATTTTGATATTGTGCCTGGGAAAATATTTTTTGAACAGTGATAGAAAAATTGGTGTCTTGCCATGTGTTATGGGCTGAATTGTGTCCCCCCCAAATTCATATGTTGAAGCCCCAGGACCTCAGAATGTTACTGGCTTTGGAGATGGGGTCTTCAAAGAGGAGAATAAGTTAATATGAGATGTTAGCACAGACCCTACCCCACTCTGACTGCTGTCTTTATAAGAAGGGAAATTTGGACATAGACACATACAGAGGAAAGACGACGTGAGGACACAGTGAGAAGGTGGCTGTCTGCAGGCCGAGGAGAGAGGCCTCAGAAGGAACCAGCCCTGTGAACACCTTGATCTTCGACTTTGAGCCTCCAGAACTGTGAGAAAATAAACCTTTGGTGGTTGAGGTTAAACCAGTTGGTGGTATTTTGTTATGGCAGCCCGAGCAAGTGAATACACCGTAATACAGGGGACCCTGGAACAACACGGGTATGAACTGCTTGGGTCCGTTTATATGTGCATTTTTTTCAATAAATATATTGGAAAAATTGTTGGAGATTTGTGACAATTTGAAAAGAGAAACGAACTGTGTAGCTAGATATGCTGAAAAAATTAAGAAATAGTTAGGTATGTCATACATAAAATATATGTAGATACTAGTTGACCTTTACCTAAGCATGAGTGATATTTAATATAAAATTAATAAGGTGTTAGTTTTCTTACTGTTTTATGACTTTACTTTCAAAGAATTTTATTACTATACAGCATGCCTCTCTCTCCCTCATAATGGGAGAAACTGCATATCAGCCTATCATCACAGGAAAGTGTTTTTTTTTTAAAATCTAACACTGTTTCAATACTGTATTATGGATGTAACTGTGATACTGTGTGCAATAAAATTTTTAATAATAATTCATTCATTAGTGTACAAGCTAAGCTACCATGAAGCAATCATACTGCTGCTTTTTCATTATCAGTGCATGAATCGTTATACCTGTAAATAAATATGTACTTCTTTTTCACGTTATCTTTTCATTTTTGATGTCTAGTGTTAGTAAGACATATAACATCTATAGTGTTTTGTATTGTGTAAGACAATTTTGATGTAGGTACTGATAGATGATTCATCTTGTGAGCATACTTCTGTATCAGTAAACACAGTACAATACTGTAAATATATTTTCTCTTCCTTGTGATTTTCTTAATAACATTTTCTTTTCTCTAGCTTAATTTTTGGTAAGAATACAGTAGATACTACATATAACATACAAAATATGTGTTAATTGACTGTTTATGTTATTGGGAAGCCTCTGGTCAACAGTAGGCTATTGGTAGTTATGTTCGAGGGAGTCATAGGTTACATGCAGATTTTCTACTGCATGGAGGGTCGGGGCCCCTAACTCCTGCACTGGTCAAGGGTCAACAGTATAGTGGGAGTTGGGTGTGTAGAATTTTCAAGAGTTTATCAGTTTGCTTGTCAATCTGTTTACTTCCCTGCTAATTTCATCCTTCTATTTAGAAATTAATTTGTATGAGTAGATGAAAATAAATTTAACATTGTTTGAATTAAATCATTAACAAGATAGATAGGACTCTTGTTAAAAATAAGTTCAATTTTCACCCCCAGAGATGAGTTTGAAAACACATTTTCAACAACTTCATGCACTCAACTAAATAATATTTTGAAAAAAATCTGTGGTAATCCTGGAGGAACTATACAAAACTAAGTATTCTTCTGTCTTTTAAGGCATAGTTTGGAAATATCTAAGAATAGCTGTTGTTCACTACTATAAAAAGTGATGTCATTCATTAAAACAACAAGTCTCGGTGAATTTGGGGAATAGAATCCAGATGAATTCAGAGAATGACCTTAATCATCTCATTGCCTGAGAATATTTATTCTCAGAAATAACTAGAAAATGTCAGATGCTGAATAAGTATTAATAACTGAAAATAAGAATCCCTCCTTTGCTCTTGTGAATGTAGTCATATTATTTCCCATGCTGTCATCGCATACATATTTTCTGTTACACATTTGAAGTTTAATTTGTCTCTTAGGAGAAAACTGTTATTATTGTTAGGACTACTGGAAGACAAAAGGCATGTTCAGGTAGTCATATTAAAGAATCAAACAACCAAAAGAGAATGAGGAAAATGCCAAAAACAAAGTCGCCATTTTAGAGTTGAGGAATAGATGGTTCGAACTTGCCATCAGTGACATCCGCAGAAAATCCTGTTTAAGGTGCGCTGTGAGTGGTGGGCATGTTCTGGCAAAAGCACTCTAGTCAATTGATGTTCAGCTTGTTATGTAATTAAACTCATGAAAAGGACACTTTTGCATATGATTTAGGGACTTATACCTGCAAATCCTTTTCAGAAGTGCTAACTGCGGTGATTCGTCCTTTAATTTTTAGAAATTAAGTTCTATCATGAGTCAAAGATTTCCAATTAAGTTATTAACTACTGAGTATAGCTATTATGTTTTTATAGAATCCAACAATTTTAAATGAAACTTAGAAGTGATTAAAAAAAAAAAAACGCACCAAGAAGAATCGGGATACAGGGAAGAAAAACAGCCCATCAAGAGTTATGAAGTAGCAAGCAGAAAGCTTCCAAAATCCACAAAAAGGAGAGACGTGTAAATAATAAAGTTCCTGTTAAAAATAAGAACCAAGAAAGAATTCTGAAGAGCAAGGGAATTCTGCAAGGGACTTTACAAAAATCAGTCAAGTTTCCAGAGGAAGGGGTAATAACAAAGTAAATAGCAAGCTGCTGCTCAAGTGCTGAGCTGGCAGAATAAACCTATTTCATTTTCTTTTTTGCAGCTCAGGATTCTTTGTTGTGAGGCAAAAGCAGAAAGCTTCAGAAGGTCTCGGGAAATGACACAAATTGGGTTAAGTATGACTTTTAGGAAACTTAATCTGGTCCCTTAGATAAGATTTTACTGTACTTGCTGCAAATTAGACCAGGGGTCTCTGCTGGCTGTAAGGAACGGATGGAAAGAATGTCGAGGTCACTTTGGGGCCAGCAATGCCCCATAGAGCTTCCTGCCATGATGGAAACGTACTATGTCTTCTCTGCCCAACACAGAAGTCACTGGCTATGCGTGGCCGCTGAGCACTTTAAATGTGGCCGTACCATTGATGAACTGAACTTTACATTTTATTCCATTTTAATTAATTCAAATTTGAATCGCCTGGTGTGACCAGTGGCTACAGTGTTGGACAGCGCAGCACAGATCCTTTCCATCCCTTTAACTGAAGGCTGTAGACCTTATTTCACTACGTATCCTTGGGTTTTCTGGGATTAAATATTACCCAAGGCTTCTGGGATCCCCTGGGGCAGGGCGATCATATCATTGTCCAAACTGGGAGACTTTGAGAAAGACGTGGAGTGTCAGTAACAGTCATGATGAGACAAGAGGCCCAGGACACATAGGTGGGATGGGACGGTCCCCCATCCACAGGGTTGTTGCTTGCAGGTTCTAGAGGGAAGTAACTAGGCTTGACTTCACTTCTGTTTAGCGGGCTGCTACAGATAATGTTTAAGTACCTCTGGGCACACATTTTCATCATATCATGATTTTCTTTGCCCCCATAAACATTTACTAAAATCTTTATAACTCACCTCTACTCTCCCAGTGACCCCCGACCACAGAGTACAGCAATGTCTAACAGGATGCTCAGACCAGAAGCACATAATCCATCATACTGATGTCTGAGCTTAGACTGAGTATCTGGGTAGCTAAACTGGGTTGGATGTTTTCAGCTTTCCTCAGGCTTTCTGGTAAGAGGCAGGAAAAGCCACAAAGAGCAGAGTAAGAGGCAGGAAAAGCCACAAAGAGCAGAGGCATATTTCTTTGCAGTCACTCTGCATCCCCTGACAGATACACGTTCTCCCAAAGGGATGACACTGGGCAGGCTGAACAGCCGCAGTTCATTTAGTCCGGATCCTGGATTGTCTGGGGGAGTGGATCCTGGAAATACAAATACAAGTTGCTTGGGACCCTCTCAGTTTTCTGCCATCAGCAGAGGAAGTGTGTTACAGTCAGACTTTACAATTATATTTCAGCAGGACAGAGCAACCCCCTGCGGAACACACAGGCTTCCCATGTTCAGAAGTCAACCTGCTTTGAAATAGCAAAGATGGACTCTTCTTCGACATGACATACAGAACATGGATTGAAGCACCGAGACGTACAAATAATTTAAAAAGTACAGTTGTATCTATACGCAGATGTCCTTAAAGCGACAAATTCACACAACAAGCCAATTCTCACGTAATCTGTCCGGTATGGCCTGGCTTTTCAAACCCCACCCACCTTTTATAACGCATCCCGTGTTGAACACAGTCAAGTTTTGTATTAAAAAATATATTTCAAAATGTAATAGGCATGTGGATGAATAGGAAAAGAGAAAGGAATTATTGCGGGAGATTTACCTGCAGGAAAGAGAATTCAGCGACATAGTGATTCAGATAATCAGGGGGAGGTTTCAGAATCATTTTGTCAGAGGTTTTCACCAACCTGATCGCCCGAATGACAGTTTTCAGTGGTGGGGTGAGGTCCTCCACGGACACGTCACACTGGCATCCTTTGTCATCATACACGTCATCAGTGCCAAGCGCCGTGTCAGCTGCAAGAGAAAAGGGCCAGTTTAGGTAGCAGCACAGCAACAATTTAAAACTTGTTACCGAATTGGTCTCACGTAGGGATGGCGGGGAACTCACAGACTCGGCTTATAAATCAACACGTATAAGGTCGGCCAATTGTTTTTCCCAGTATTACTCTTTCTCCTTTTCCTACGACCTAACCGATTTCACATGGTTTGACGTGACTGCCTTTCTGAGCTGTTTTCCATGGGGAAATGGGGCTGCTGACACACTTTCTTCCCGGTAGAGGTGATGGATTTGTGTCGATCCACTCACGCTCTTTTGCCCAGTTCTTTTGAAACTAACAGCCAGAGTTTAAATAACAGCTGTTTGGAGTTAGGAAAGCAGTTTTTGGACATTTAGTGAACTGGCCTGTATATATAGAGCTGAAGCCCATGGCACTGACCCCAGTTGTCCCACGCCCTGAATGAGTGTGCTAAGCGTTCGGATCCAAGCACACGGACTCCCTGTCGGTTACTGGACGTGGGCAGCCCAGGACAGAGCTTGCTGATGATAGCACTGCCAAGGCCGAGGGCAGATTCTCAGACTGGATAAGAAAATCAGTTTCCCGTAAACCGAGCAAAATATCTTTCGGCTTAACCACAAAGTTTGACAAAAAGGCAGGGTTACAATAAACACCAAATTACTAAGAATTTATAAAATTAATAAGGCATAAGCATATCATTGCAGCTTGGTTTTCAGTAACAGAATATTGAAAGCAGGTTAAAATTCCTGTAACGAGGAAAAGGTTTAAATAAGTATTGGTAGGTTTATTTAATGGAATATTGAGAATCTGTGAAAAATGATGACTAATGACTGGAAAACTGTCACAATATATTATTAAAGAAACAATCTATATCTGGGATTAAGAATGATTTTATTTTTTTCTGCCTGGCTATATTTTCTAAAATCTCTGCAATGAACATGTATGATCCTGGTAATAAAGTAACAAAAGTGTACTCAGGAGAAAAGAGTTATATAGCCTCCAAATACTACTTGAACCTCTTTATTTATTATTTTTATTTTTTATTTTGGCCGCACAGCTTGTGGGGTCTCAGTTCCCTGCCGGAATCCTAACCACTAGGCCACCTGGGAGCTCCCCTATTTGAGCCCCTTTAAATGTTGACGTAACGAAGGGACTAAAACTGCTTTCTGTCTCCTGCCCTGATCGGTGATCATCTCCTACGTCATAAAAGAAGGAGACTTTGCCATGGGCTGGCCTGGTTGGGTTACAGGTCCTGAAACGCTGTAGGAGGCCCATTCACGGAGCAGTGCTCACATCCGGGATGCAGTTCGTGCATTGCTCAATTCAATGATTCACTGTGTTTACTCAGTTGATGGTGTGCTGGGGCCAGGGGTGGTGTGGTGAAGAGATACAGATGGGTCTTCACAGCTCTCTGTCATGGTCCCTCTGGCCTTCTGGCCCCCAAGCCTCCTAAGTGGGTTCTCCAGAACCACCAACTCATAATAACAATCCTAAACAGCAACCACTCGCTGAAATGTATGCCCGGCGCTTAGACAAAGCTTCCGCACGTATTAGTTTTCTTATTTACAGCAACTGTACAGGTTGGTGATGCTATGCCTGGTTTTTAGATGCTGATATTGAGGCTTCGAGAAGGTAAGTATAATAATTAAACAGCATAAAAGTCAGGGTCCTTTTATCGTTGTGAGGTTAGTGGAAAACTTTTTCCGCAGGTAGGTGCTGTCCCAATAGGCACAAAAGTTAAGATAGTGAAACTACAGTGTTCGCACGGACTGTAAAGTGGAGCGGGGACGTCCCAAACGGCGACAAGACGTTTTCTCCCTGCCCCCCGCCTGCACCCCAGTAAGACCTTCTGGCTCTCTGTCGCGGTTAGCATTAGGCTGGGCAGTGGATGGGAGACATTGTATCCAAAGCCATTTTATTAGGGACTTTCATTATACTACTTATAACTTGATTATTCAAGGCATAAATCAAGCTCTCAGTTTTTAAAAAAAGTTTTTTCTTTTTGTAAGTTTGGTCAGGGCAAACTAATAGGAAATACATCTTCGTTGCCATGTGTTGAAGCAAGGGCTGAGTTAGAGAATTTTCCCCCTTATTCCAAAACCAGAAAAATGGGGTAAATGCCATCTTTCTGTTTTGTAAGTATCTTGAGGTGTCCATATTCTTTCCAGTGAGGTTAATGACAATTAAATGTTCTTCTCATGATTCCTAGAGGCTTAAAACCCGCGTGACCTCTGAGGCACCTGGGCGGGGCTGAGCTTCCAGCCACGGCTGGCTCTGTGCTCTCTGCTCTCTGTTTTCCGACCACACTGCTGGCCCTCTGCCCTGGCATTTGGAGAATGTGGGTCATGGGAACAGGAGCTCACGTGAGCACCAATCTGCAAAAACCCAGTCCTGAAGGGCCGCGTGCCAGCAGCGCGCAGTGCTCCCCAAGCTGGCATTGTGCTCCGCGGGGGTGAGCCTCTGTGGCTGGTGGGCCTGCCCTGTGCACGCCCCGTCTGTGCTGGGAAGAAAGGAAGCTGAAAATACAGCCCTCTGTCTCCCCCAAGCCACTCTGTCTCCTAGTAATTAGCTGTGTTCAAGATTTGCTTTCAAATACTTTGTTCCCCCAGGTTTTGGAAAACTCTATTCCATAGTTTTTGGAAAGAACCACTTGGACCTTACACGATAGAGAGGAGGTAAAGAGAAGATTCTGGAAACTTCTGCTACGTCCAAAGACTGTCTTCCTGTTCCCACTATAAATTTTGCCATCAAGATGCAGGTGTTTGAGAAAAAGGACAGGTAGTTTCTGGTTCTTTCTCTTTGTCACCTGCTCTTACAGATTAGATTTCTTGACGAAATGATTACAATGGTTTTCAACCTTGGCTGCATGTTAGAATGACACCTCAGTACTCAGGATGGACTGGAACACAGGCCTCAGAGTGTTTATAAAAGCTCCCCAGAGGTGTCCATGTGCAGCCAAGAAGGACCACTGACTGGAAGTGGAAAATGGTGCCCCTGGTTTCCCCCAGCTGGAGCCGAGGCATGTGTGTGTGTGACTAGTCTGCCATCGGACTTGGGCTCATCCCCATGTTTCCCCTCGCATCACTAGTGTATTTTGCACAGTTTGAGACAATATAGGTGCTTCCCAAGACAACAGGAAATAATCACATCATAAAAAACAGAAAAAGAAATCCCTTACGAGCTGGTGACCTTGGAACAGGTTTCATCATCTTATTGTTCAGCCTGGAGACCTTGGCTTTCTGAATTCCAGCCACTGTTTTCCACCCCTCAGCCACCTGAGACCCGCTCTGCAGGCCGTGACCCTGTTCTCTTTCAACGGAGTCACTACTGTTCTTACACACAAGAGACTCACATGTTCAGAGACAAAAATAAAATCAAACTGTCAAAACCTAGCAGAAAACATTTGTTTGTCTGTGGAGGAAACAGTAATGGCTTGATGTTTGGTCACTAAGAGGAATTATAAAGGAGACAGCCTTGGTCATGAAGACAGAAAATGTTACCACCTGAAATGACCAAATTATAATGCAAATGAAAGTCCTGATTAGGAAAAAACTGAAAGGTATAAAAAAGCTTAATATTTATAATGTATAAGAAGCTTATTTGAATGGATCACAATCCAAAATATTAATGTATTATACAAAGAAGTCAGTCAGGAAAGACCACCAGTAGCAAAAAATGATAGAAAACTTTTCAACCTAACTAGAAATAAAAAAAAAAAATAAAATTATTTGAAAGTATGGACTTATACTTATTTAGTAGCAAAAGAATAATAACTAATACTAACAAAATTGAGGTGACTCTGATACACTTTGACATTGCTAGTGACAATGTAAATCAGAACAAAGTTTTATGGCAAGAAAAAGTTTAAAAAAATTTAAAATCAACAATCTTATAATTTTATACCAGGAAAGTTATCTTTGGAAAATAATTTCAAAAAGAAAATAAAGATAGCTTAATGTAATAATTTTTATTGCATCATTGCCTATTGTAGAGAGATAGTTATATAAATTTCAATGTCCCAAAGTAGAAAACTGTAAATTATAGTATTTGACCATGCTGATGTACTACACAGCTATGAAAATGATAATTATGAAGAGTACATGGTAGTATGAAAGTATTTTTAAGTGTTCAGTAAAATTAAAATATGAAACCAAATACTCACGTTGTTTAGAACTATGTACCATGATATATAAAAAGAAAAGCAGCTAGAAGTAGAAAACCAGCTAGAAGTGAATATATAAAAATGAAATTAGCTGTATCAGGGCATGAGACTATAGATGATTTACATTACTTTTATTGGGTTGGCCAAAAAGTTCATTCAGGTTTTTCTGTAAGATGTTCCTTAAGGAATTTAAAGATTTTTTTCCATCACAAAAAAATATATGTTTTTTGAAATAGAGTATTTGAAAAATAGGAAAACAATTAGAAGAAAATAAAATCTTTCCAAGTTGCAGAACTTAAAATAAACAACTACTGTAATATGTTTCTTATAGTAAAAATGTGAAAGCTACAAGTTTGCAATACATTTTAGGCATTTAAATGGACCACATAATGATTCTATTCCACTGTGCTATAAGGAACACACATTAAAAAGGCCACTATCAATGGTGGTGATAACTAATTTATTACAACCTGTTATGAAGTATAATTGATTTTCCAATTCTGCTGCTGCTTGTCTTTCAATTACCTTTTCCCCACTACCATTTCCGATACCTTAGATATCATCTTAAATGTACAGTCTCCACTTCAGCCACGTGTTAGTTCAAAGGCGTCTCCTTTAATCCAGCTGAGTTTAGAATAACTGCCTGGGTCCTGATGCAGCAGCATGATATTATTTTGCTACGTCCTTGTTTGGGGACTTTCCTTCTGTTCTGTGCTGGGTGCTGCTGTGTCCTCAAGACATTAATAAGAAACCCAGAAAAATACTCCAGATAATATATTTTTTGTTCTAGACTTTTGCCTTTTCAAATAGTTTTTATTTTAACTTTGTTTTTCTCTCATTATGACAGTAATGCATGCTTCTCCTAGAAACTTATTTGAATTCTAAATTCAATCATGGAGAATGAGTTTTGTAGTTCTAACACTCGGGCAAATCCTATTAAATTTTGGCCTCTTCCCTTCCAGTATCTTTCTGTGCATCAACTGATGTTTAACGTCCAAGTCAATTTCTCAACACCGATTAGAAGTTGTACATCTCTGGTTGCCATGGTGGGGGGGGCGGGCTTTGCTTTGATAGCTCAAAAGACCTTATTCAGCCTCATCTTATTATACGGCTGCTTCATCTCATGCTCCAGCTACACCGGACGACGAACAGTTCCTCAAGGTGCTGTCTAAGCATTATTACCTTTGGCTACTCTCCCAAGGGCTACCCTCTATACAACCCCTTTCCGTTTTTTTCTTTTTGGCTGGCGATCTGCGGGTGCTGAATTTGCAGTAGACAGATGATTATATGCATAGAGCATCACAAAAGCACCCCAAAATGAGAAGAACATCGGAATATTTACAACAAATCACTTACATTTCAGCATGCGTATAACTCTTGCGCCGTGTTGAAAACTAGAATTTTATTTTGTGGTTTAGCAATTCCTGTTGATGTTGAGTTATCCAAAGCCAAGAGCATGAGGGCAGTAGGACAGAGTTCAGAGCCTCAGATCCAGCTTTCCAGACACAAGGCTTTTGGGTCTGTGGCCTCTGGGAAATGCAGCCTGACCCCCAAAACTGACTCAGCCCTGTCCTCCTGTTCTGCATACATATCTCTTATATTTGTTGTTTACAACCCCTTCCCTTGGCAGACAGTGAGCTGCGAGGGCAGGGACCACATCCTCCACACACGCATCCATATTCCCTGTATCTCCTCATGCATGGACCTACCACCCCCAGAGCCCTGACGGTGCACGTCTGCTTCGTGAGTGAAGCATTTCCCCTTGACCTCAATAAAGTCTGGATGCAGGATTTTAGGATTGGATTTAGGACCTTCATTCATTCAGTCCTTGTGTGTGAGATGGCTTAAAAGATGAGCTGTAATTTAAAATATTACACTGCCAGACTGGAAATATTGTGCTCATTTTACACAAATGAAGGAGCTGCAGCTAGGAGTGAAAAATGACGTACGTGGGGCTTTTAAAATGGGGCCAGAGCAGCCATCCCGGAGGAACTGCCTTGCAGCCTGTTTTCTGACCCTGTGAACTGGGCCAAACTGCCAGTATCCCAAGAAGTCAGCGAGAATGAGAAAACGGTGCTGCAGGGACTGATGAAAATGAACCTTTACCTGGTGACCACTTGGCCGGACTAATCAGTGAAGTACAAATCCAACAGCTTTACTCATCAGCACCAATGGACTCTTATTCAGAGCAACCTGTCTCATCTTCCTCTTACTTGTTTCATTAAAAACCCTGATTCCCTCTCCTGTAATAGGGACACTATTTGTGTTTCTACCCCGGTACATGTACCCAAATTGCAATTCTTTGATCCCAAATAAATGCTTTTGCCTCTTGAATTGGTTTCCTGTTTTTTGTAGGTTGATATCAGTGAGCTTAGATGACCTGCCCAAGATACAGCGTTGTTAGGGTACAGCAGTCCTTTTAACACTGAGATGGCGCCTCCCTGCACACAAATCTCCCCGTGTTTTGCAGAGTAAAAGCTCAAGTCTTCAGAAAGCCTGCAGGGTCCCATGTGCCACCCCTTCTCCCACCTTCCCATCAGGGCTCCCCTCTCTCTGTTTCCTCCAGGCCCCCTGGCTGCTCTGCGCACCATGCACCTCTCTCCCTAGGACTCCCTCTGGGGATGCTCCCTTCCAGATGGCCTGGGGGCTCCGTAGCTGCTGAGGCTTCTGCTCAGTGTCTGTTCTCCAAGAGAACCACCAGGACTCCCTTACCCAAGGCCAAGAGTGTCATCATGTTCTCTGATGTATCTCAAGCGCCTGGAACAGAGTCCCTGGAACAGGGTAAGCAAACTAGTATTTACTCAGGGAACCAGTCAGGGTGAGTGATACCCGTCCACTCCATCTCTCTGATTGATCACAAACTTTAATGCACTAGCTAACCTCTGGATTTGGCCTTATCGTTTTCTCTTTTACTGTTTTTCTATTTTTTTGTTGTTGTTGTTTGTATGTTTTGGTGATCTTTCATGACTAGATATATACTTTGAGATCCTACTGTGGAAAAAAGATCCAATTTTTCCTCAAAGTGTTTAATTTTTACAGGATTTAAAAATAGGATTTCCCCCCAGTGGTCCATGAAAATATTTAAGAGGCGAAATAAGTTTAAAGTAAAAGCATGAATAACTTCTATAGTAGAACTCAGGAAATACTTGTTGAATAAATATGGTACACTGCACTTTTACTTTTAGGTTGACACGCAACCTGTAGGACCACTTTAAATTCTTGAGTCTATAAGTTTACGATTAGTAAATAATAGAAGAATTTTAACATCAGTACAACGAGCAGTAGGGCTCTCTACCCACATCCTCCATATAAATATAATAAAGAAGCCCATTCTGACTTACTTTCCTCTTCAGGAACAATGTAGACTAATGGAAATGTAAATATATTACAGTGAGATACAGTGTAACTTCATAAATCACTTCTGGATACTCACTCCCCTGTGTGTTTCCAAATGCGACCTTTACTCCAGTGCTTTACAGTGTTAGCACAGTGGGGACAAAGGGTGAGATTTCAGTCATGTGACCATTGTTCACTCAGTTCTGAATCTTAGAAGGTTTGGAGGAAACAGCTTAAAAGTGAGCTCTCATTAAGAATTAGGAAATAATCTCAATAATTCTGATAAAAATAAAATAAGGAAATTCTTGATCCGTCTGTGAACATTTTCTCATGAGTTTTTTTTCTAGGCTGTAGAATTAAAATAAAATGCTATAGTACTAGGGAAAGAATTCTGAAAAATAAATATTTGTTTTTATTGAAAAATAGTCCCAGTATTCATATCTGTGGCCTCTACTGGTTTCAAAATAAAACATCCTTTTGAGTTTTTAAAGCAATATTCTAGTTAAAGAGCTACTTTTAATATTTTGAGCAGGTAATTGCATTTTCCTGTGTATTTTTACCAAAGTGGATGCAAATGTTAGCACAGTTGAAGATTACAGATTGATAGAGATGTCATAACTCAGCTGTGCTTGCTGTTTATTTTATTTTTTGGTGTTGTGACATTCTCTATGTGGAGTGGAAAATTTGGGACCCAAAATACAGTCGTGGTACCCATAACAGAAATGAAGAGGTACAATCAAATACACTATCAGGGGACGTGCAGCTGACCTTTTTAAAATTTTTTTTCCAAAAAAGAGTTAGATCTAGATTATCCTGTGACTACCACATTCTGAAAAAATGGCTCTATATACCATGAAAACTCCCTCAGTTGCTTAGAAGACTTTCACAGTAAAGAGAAAATACAACTGGCCTTTGACTGGACTTGACCACTTTGCTGTTGGCATGGCCTAGCATCAGTTTCCAAATCTGCTTGACTTTTAGACACAATAAGAAATACACTTGCTATTGCGATCTAGCGTGCACACATACACACACACACACACGATAGAAGCTCCCTGGTAGGTTAAGACGGTAGAATGAACATACACATCTAATCCTGATCCTTCTGAAAAGCTCACTAAAACTATAGTGATGATACGTTTTAAAAAGACTTAAACACATAAAAGGATAGAACAGGAGGGGAGGCAGCAACAACATAATCCTGAAAGTAGGAAAGCAGCTGGGCAAGTGAGGTAGCCGGCTAGCTGGCACCAGAGAGAAAGCCCCAAGCCAAGGCTGGGAAAAGCCGAGAAACAACAAAATTCCCACTTCAGACGAGTCAGGGTGGCACTCGGTCCCTGCGGGGTGACTGACTGGAGGGAGGTTGTGTGCACCCTGCCTGCAGCCTTGGGCAGGACTCCGCTCCTTTTCCAGCAGGGTTCTGGCTGGGGGGCTTCGGATGAGGGGTCCTCAGGCATGGGTTCCAAGTGACCATATACAGCTTGAATGCTGAGAACCCGCTAGCGCCCGGTCACCATCTCAACAATGGCAGCAGGACCTGCACCTCCAGGTAGGAGTCTGGAGAAGACCTCTCTGGGAGTCTGACCGGCCCAAGAAGAAACAGCTGAAGGTCCTGACCCCAGAGGTTTCCCAGGAAACGGCTGACCCAGATCCACCCATGGGGAAGGTCAAGCTGACCGCCCCCGGCCACGTGCTCAGAAGTTCCAGTCACCCTTGTCGGATCCCACACTTCTCTGCTAGGAGACACCCAAAGTTCACTAAATGCCTGAGGAAATCATCCAGTACAAAGAGATCAAGATCAACCCAAAATGAAGCAAAAGAAAACACTGTTATTAACATCTTCACAGAGGTAAAGCAAGGTACTACATCCGTGAAGCAAAACCAGGAAGCTAAAATAGAGGGACACAGTCAACAACCACAGCAACAATAAAGAACCTTAGAAATGATAGGTTTGGATGATAAAGTTGGCCAGAACTCCCCCAAAACAGAACAAAAAGACAAAGAGGTAGAAAATGGGAGAAAAAAGAAGAAAGTCAGATGGCCGGTCCCCAAGCCCTGCCTCTAAATAATAAATTTCCATGAGACAACAGAGAAAATGAAGGGAGGAGATCATTTAAAAAAAAAAACACAACAAAACATTCTAGAACAGAAGGTCACAAATTACCAGTTTGAAATGACCCCTTGAGTCCCCACTATAGTAGATAAAAATACATCTGTGCCCAGGAAAATCATTATGAAAATTCAGAACACTGGGGACAAAAGTGGATCCTACAAAGTTCCAAACGTAGGACAGACAACGTCACACCATTGGTTACATACAAACATCAGAATGGCTTTGGACTTAACAATCCTGAAAACAAGCACACCAGGGTACAATGCTTCCAAAATTCCAAAGTGACATGATTTCTGGCCTAAAATTGCATACCAAGCCAACCTATCAAGCAGCATGAAGATGGAAAAAAGCCATTTTCTGACATGGAAGATCTCCAAAAAAATTTGCTTTCCTTGTACTCTTCCTCAGGAGTGTTCTGGAGGATGCACCCCATCAAAATGGGGATGTAAATCAAGAGAGAGGATGACCCGGTGCAGGAGACATGGCTCAGGATGAGGGTGAAGGAAACCCCGGGTGGTCGCCGTGCGTCAGGTGGAGATGCTTCCGTCCATGTAGGACTGGCGTGACCCATGCGCAGGCACGTGGTTGGAGGTCAGCAATATGCCTTCCATCACAGGGGTTAAATCAAGAGAGACAAAATCATGAGCCCCTGTAGGCTGGGAAGGCAATCTAGAAGAACATCAAAAGGAAGCCAGAAGCTGACGTCTGTGCAGCAGGCTTGTTGAGCAGCCAGCCGGCTGAAAGAAGGGTGGCGTCTCCAAGAAACACCACCATGGAACTGGATCATTTAACTGACACAGCTGACCCTGTGTCAGTTTTACTGACAGATTATTGGAAGATGTGGGAAGAATTATGAAAGCAACAACAGAAAGAAATAGGCATTTATTTACTACCGGAAAAACAAACCGTAGTAGTACAATATAATACGTATAGGTATAATGTAGACCCTGAATTCTGACTTATCAAAAAATTACAAAACCTAGATTGGAAGGATGGGAGGGTCTGCAGAAGGTAAATAGTGAAAAAAGAGCTAAATCTTCATTTACTAGAATTTTAAGTTAATAGAAAATGTTCAAAATTGATTAATCAGAAGTTAGCTGTATGCACATACTATTGAAAAAATATGGACATTTGTTAAGTATCAGAAGAAACAACAGAAAAATAGAAATGGTCGCTTCTGGAAAGAAATCCTGGGGGGTAGAGTGGGAGAGCTGAGGCGGGGAAACATCATATTCTGATATAAAGAGTTCATATTATTTGACTTTTTATTTGTTATTTTAAATTAAACTTTCAGTTTTGTTAGTTGTAACTACAAATTCAAATTTGTAATTGTGGAATCATATGCAGTTGCAAGAAATAATACCGAGGTCCTGTGTACTCTTTATTCAGTTTCCCCCAGTGATAATACCTTGCAAAGCTACAGCACAGCGTCACGGCCAGGGTGTTAACACTGATACAGTCCAGATGCGGAATGTTTCCATCACCACCAGGAGTTCCCATGTTGTCCTTTTACAGCCACGCTCCTTCCCCCCATCCCTACCCGCCATGACTCCTGGCAACCACTAATCTCATTTCCATTTCTATAATTTTGTCATTTGGAGAATGTTATATAAATGCAATCATATAGTATGCAACCTTTTCAAATTGGCTTCTTTTCCACTCAGCATAATTCCCTCAAGATTCAGCCAAGTTGTGCATATCAACAGCTTGTCCACCTTTGCTGCTGAAGAGTACCCCTGGTACATGTGTACCAGAGTCTGTCTAACCAATTCACCAACTGAATGACATCTGGGTTGTTTCCAGTTTCTAGTTATTATGAATAAAAGATGCTATGAACACTTGTGTACAGGTTTTCTATGAATGAAAGTTTTCATTTCTCTGGGATAAACGCCTAAGAATACGATTTCTTAGTCATGCTTAGTTTTATAAGAAACTACAAAACTGTTTTCCTGACTGACTGTATTATTCTACGTTCCCACCAGCAACGGAGAAGAAATCGTTTCTCTGCGTTCTCCCCAGCATTTTGTGCTGTCATTACTTTTTAGTTTGGTTATACTGATAGGTGTATAGTGATACCTCCTGTAGTATTTTGTTGTTGTTCTTGTTTTGCGGTACGCGGGTCTCTCACTGTTGTGGCCTTTCCCGCTGCGGAGCACAGGCTCCGGACGCGCAGGCTCAGCGGCCATGGCTCACGGGCCCAGCTGCTCCGCAGCATGTGGGATCTTCCCGGACTGGGGCACGAACCCGTGTCCCCTGCATCGGCAGGCGGACTCTCAACCACTGCGCCACCAGGGAAGCTCTCTCCTGTAGTATTAATTGGCATTTTCCTAATAGCAAATGAATTTAAACATCTTTTCATGTGCTTATTTGACATCTGTGTACCCTCTTCAGTGAAATGTCTGTTTTTATCTTTTGACCATTTTCTAATTCAAATTTTTTTTTTAAAACTCTTTTTGAGTCTTGAGTCTTATCTATGTTGGACATGTGGTTTGCAGATCTTTTCCCTCAGCCTGCAACTTGTCTTTTCATCCTCTTAACAAAGTACTTTGCAGAGCAGACGTTTTAAATTTTCATGAAGTCCACTTTGTCAATTTCCCTTTCACGGATTGTGCACTTGGTGCTGAATCTAAGAACTTTTTGCTTAGCTCCAGATCCTGAAGATTTTCTCTTACGTTTTTCCTTAAAGTTTTATAGCTTTATGTTTTTACATCTATGATTCATTTGGTGCTCATCTTTATTATTTGACTTTTAAAACTAGGCAACTGTATTACTTTGGTAAAATACGAATTCTTTGAGAAACGTCTAAAAGGCTCATTAAATAGCCCTGACCCCCACCACCTGTGGTGCAGTCTGTGTCCTATTCTGTCCTGCCTCATCCCATCTACCCCACACCTCCCACCTTGTGAGTTGAGTTCACGACACTCTACCGTAGATTGAGAAGGACTATAGACAGTCGCTTCTGCCTGGTGCAACCCCCATTTTTACTTCTCTTCATTATTTCTTCTTTTCTAACTTCTCCATCATCAGTTCTCTCTCAGATGTTTAAAAAAATCACCCACTGCTCTTTGGCACGAAAGACAAAAACTCTTTTTTTGTCCCTTTCACGCCCTTCCCCGCCGGGTGGCACACTGAAATGCACGCAGTCTGCAGCCCACGTCTCATAAGGGCGGGCAGTGGGTGGGCTCCACACCAGCTGAGATAGGTTACAGCCTGGGAAAATGAGGGTTACTCTCATCACTTTCTCTTTGAAGTTTCTAAGTCACCTCAGAAATAGAACACTGTGTCCCTATTCTTCACCAAACTACATCCTTGATAACTTCCTAAAATATGATTTATCTCAAATTTCAGTGCAAACGTAGCACACGGCTGATTACTCCCAGGCAGGTAAAATATACCACGCACAGTGCCTGCCGACCACGAGAAACTTGGTTGTTGGAATTCAGTCAAAACGGTAATCTAACCGTGTTTACCAAACACACTAAACAGCACCCTTGCAATTTGGAAAACCAGATTTTTATTGTGTTTGTTCTCAGGCTTGCTAATTAGCAACATTCAGAAATACTAATTCACACTAATGAGGCATCTATTATGTAAGACACTACTACACTTGAGCACTTTCTCTGTAAGACCAAAGACCCCACTCACGCTGATTGAGTAGATAATTCATGCATTATCAGCATCTTAAATTATGTTAATTATGATGTGAATTTCTCTAAGAGTCTCTATTAGGGATTGTCAATTAACCTTACTTACTGGCTAGCAGAAATGCTGGCAAAAATTCATGGATAGCTCCTGACACTTAATTAAAAGGAGTCTTTCTGTTTTGAGTGATGATATGAAGCACTGGAGAGTGTTCAAAAATAACTGACATGGTCTCTATGCTAAAATTGCTGATCACACCATAACAATGCCTAGTAAGTGCCTAGTAAAATACTTGAAAAAATTATTTTGAATTGCACAGGTTACTATTGATATATTCACCATCTTTATTCAAAAGGGAACATTGGAGTATGTTTTATACTTCTTTTAAAATTATTGCAATGATAAGGCAATACAGGAGTTTCATTATCTTCTTAAAAATCACTCAAATATCTAGTTTATTGACTATCTCAATGTTCAGTGATTCAGCAATAAACACTTTTAATAATATCACACTCTGGGCTTCAGTGATACATCTCATTTGTATGGGGGTCTTTTTACAATCCCAAAGCAATTTCTATAAAGAGGTGCAATGAACTGACCCCTGAATAAATAAATATTAAATCATTTATTTGTTCATTATTTGTTAATTATCCATTTACAATAAATATTTTCTAAGCAACTATTATGTGCCATGTACCGTGCTGTCATATAGTAAATCAATGCCTCTCTTCCAGAACAAATGCATTGTTTCTGTCATCTTCAATAAAGGCAATGATCCATGATAAAAAATAGTCTGAGATATAATAAGGAACTTCATTCTTTCTGTGATTATATAAATTATTTACCAGGAAGACTCCTAAAACTCACTCTAAGGAATAAAGAAATAAAGTTTGTGTGAACATATAGCTTTTTTTTTGTGTGTGTGGTACTCAGGCCTCTTAATGCTGTGGCCTATCACTGCTGTGGCCTCTCCCGTTGCGGAGCACAGGCTCCGGACGTGCAGGCTCAGCGGCCGTGGTCACGGGCCCAGCCGCTCCGCGGCACGTGGAATCTTCCCAGACCGGGGCACGAACCTGTGTCCCCTGCATCGGCAGGCGGACTCTCAACCACTGCGCCACCAGGGAAGCCCAACATATAGCTTTTAAAATTCCATTTACCATTGACAGAAATTGCCATCAAGTGCTGGAAGAAAGGAAGATGAAAACATGCAAATTAATCAAGCCCAGGACTTTAACTCATTAAAATTAATGCAGAAATTAGCATTAATGAATTAACAAATAATAACAATACATTCAATGTACTGAGTACCTATTCTGTGTCAGGCAAGAATATTACACACATTATATCTCATTAGTGCACAAACAATCTTATTAGGGAGGTTTTATTGCTGCTACTTTTTTATTTCTTTAGCCGCATGGCATGGCTTGTGGGATCTTAGTCCCCTAACCAGGGGTCGAACCCGGGCCCTCAGCAGTGAAAGCGCAGGGTCAAGTCCTAAGCACTGGACCGCCAGGGAATTCCCTCCTGCTACTTTAGAAAGAGAGAAGGAACTCAAGCACAATGAGGTTAAGCCACTTGCCTCATCCCCAACTGCTTCGTGGGGGAAGTGGGATTGGAAAGAAGCTCCCTTTTATTCACAAACTGTGTTTTTAACCACTGTGTTGGATTAATTTAATTTTCATAAAAAATTTCTTGAGGGCTTCCCTGGTGGTGCGGTGGTTGAGAGTCCGCCTGCCGATGCAGGGGACACGGGTTCGTGCCCTGGTCCGGGAAGATCCCACATGCCGCGGAGTGGCTGGGCCCGTGAGCCATGGCTGCTGAGCCTGTGCGTCCGGAGCCTGTGCTCTGCAACGGGAGAGGCCACAACAGTGAGAGGCCCGCGTACCGCAAAAAAAAAAAAAAAAAAAAAAAAAAAATTTCTTGAGAACTCACCATAGTGAATTGAAAACAAATACATAAATAGTCACAGCTTTGTGAAAACATTTTTTTTTACTCATAGACACAGAGATCGACTTTTGTAGACTTTCATAGTTCTGTCGGTAAGTGATCTCAGTGTGTGCAATAAAAGAAAGGCAAATTCATAGTCCAGCAGGACTGCCTTTATTAGAACGAATGTTCTGGTAATCCTAGCACAGCCAAGTGATTATAGGAAAGCAAAGGCCAACTACACGCAGGTAACTGTGACAACCGTGGGTCCAGCCTGCCGGCACCACCCCAGCTGGCCTCCTCGTACAGTAAAATAACTGAACCAGGTCAAATTGGAAGAGGCTGATGGATGGCTCCTGCTATTCTAGACTAAGACAGACAGTACGTCACCTTAGGGAGAAACATTCTGAAACATGGCAAAGTGACTTAAAAGAACTTACTTAATCTTATCTCCAAAAAGATGAGTTCTGTCTCCTTTGAACCATATTCAGAGACATCTGACCACAGTCAAACAGTCATGATTTGCAGTGGCCCAACAAACTGCAGAATTACAAATCTGCACTATTCATTAAACAATTCTGTTGGGGAGTTCAAAATAGATCTGGTAAACTATTCTCCAACTTTCAATTATTATTAGGCTAGCAGCGATACTGCCAGGAAATGACAACGTGTCGACATTGGTACCATTTGGGTGAGCTTGGCCAGAGATGGCAACGTTTAAGAGTGGCCTTTCAAAAAATAATGGGAATTACTGATGTGTTACCTTGATGCTTGAAGGGGTGGGAAACAATACTTATAGATTATGTAATGACTAAGGGAGCATGGCTCGAGCAGATTGGCCACATTAATTGGAAAAGAAGATAACAAATCGTTTGACTAACACTACACTTATAGCTTATTTATTCCACATTTCATGCATTCACTCATTCGTGATGTGATGTATGTGAAAGAAATCTGCTAAGCAGCATGGTAGGACAAGAAGAGCTTTGGAATCATGCCTAAGCGCGATTCCAAACCCCAGCTCTGTATTTAGATTGAGCTACGTGGGCAAGTTATTTACATTTTCTGGGTCTCAATTTTTTTATCTGCAAAACAGCTGTGTGGGTGTTGAAGGAGTTAACAGATGGAAAATGCCTAGATGATTGGAATAGTATTGCTGATCGCTGGAACAAAGCTGGAGCCGTCCATAGGGGTGAGTGGGGGACCGCTGATGCCAGAAATAACAGTCTCCTACACTGCTGTTGCAACAATATTCTTTAACAGTGGACTGTCATTATATACAGAGGAGCTGACAAGTGCTTTGGTGCATATAAAACTATATCTTTTTATTCAGATCTTTACACTTGCATTCTTCCCAGGAGCAATATGGTTTTTTCTTCAGCTTTTGTCAATCACACCCATTAATGAATGGTTTTTAAAAGGGTTGCAGACTAGGTTGCATGCCTCCCACTGCATCTTCTGCAGTGATTTTAACCATGGCAGTTGGTGGAAAAGAGCCATGTGGCTGATAGGGTCTTGGTGCTCCAGCTGGGTGTCAGGATTGTGCCTCTGAGGTCAGAGAGCCGAGATCTGGACATTGGTTCACCAGAGACCTCCTGGCTCCACATACGTCAAACGGCGAAAGCTCTCCCAGAGATCACCATCTCAACGCTAAGACCCAGCTCCACTCAAAGACCAGCAAGCTACAGTGCTGGACACCGTATGCCAAACAACTGGGAAGACAGGAACACAACCCCACCCATTAGCAGAGAGGCTGCCTAAAATCATAATAAGAACACAGACACCCCAAACACACCACCAGACATGGTCCTGCCCACCAGAAAGACAAGATCCAGCCTCATCCACCAGAAAGCAGTCACTAGTCCCCTCCACCAGGAAGCCTACATAACCCACGGAACCAACCTTAGCCACTGGGGGCAGACCCCAAAAAGAACAGGAACTACGAACCTGCAGCCTGTGAAAAGGAGACCCCAAACACAGTAAGATAAGCAAAATGAGAAGACAGAGAAACACACAGCAGATGAAGGAGCAAGGCAAAAACCCACCAGAATAAACAAATGAAGAGGAAATAGGCAGTCTACCTGAAAAAGAATTCAGAGTAATGATAGTAAAGATGATCCAAAATCTTGGAAACAGAATGGAGGAAATTCAAGAAATGTTTAATAAGGACCTGGAAGAACTAAAGAGCAAACAAACAATGATTAACAACACAATAAATGAAATTAAAAATTCTCTAGAAGGAATCAATAACAGAATAACTGAGGGAGAAGAATGGATAAGTGACCTGGAAGATAAAATAGTGGAAATAACTACTGCAGAGCAGAAAAAAGAAAAAATGAAAAGAATTGAGAACAGTCTCAGAGACCTCTGGGATAACATTAAATGCACCAACATTCAAACTATAGGGGTCCCAGAAGAAGAAGAGAGAAAGAAAGGGACTGAGAAAATATTTGAAGAGATTATAGTTGAAAACTTCCCTAATATGGGAAAGGAAATAGTTAATCAAGTCCAGGAAGCACAGAAAGTCCCATATAGGATAAATCCAAGGAGAAACATGCCAAGACACATATTAATCAAACTATCAGAAATTAAATACAAAGAAAAAATATTAAAAGCAGCAAGGGAAAAACAATAAATAACATACAAGGGAATTCCCATAAGGTTAACAGCTGATCTTTCAGCAGAAACTCTGCAAGCCAGAAGGGAGTGGCATGACATATTTAAAGTGATGAAAGGGAAGAACCTACAACCAAGATTACTCTACCCAGCAAGGATCTCATGCAGAGTCGATGGAGAATTAAAACCTTTACAGACAAGCAAAAGCTAAGAGAATTCAGTACCACCAAATCAGCTTTACAACAAATGCTAAAGGAACTTCTCTAAGCAGGAAACACAAGAGAAGGAAAAGACCTACAATAACAAACCCCAAACAACTAAGAAAATGGTAATAGGAACACACATATCGATAACTACCTTAAATGTAAATGGATTAAATGCTCCCACCAAAAGACACAGACTCACTGAATGGATATAAAAACAAGACCCATATATATGCTGTCTACAAGAGACCCACTTCAAACCCAGGGACACATACAGACTGAAAGTGAGGGGATGGAAAAACATATTCCATGCAAATGAAAATCAAAAGAAAGCTGGAGTAGCAATTCTCATATCAGACAAAATAGACTTTAAAATAAAGACTATTACAAGAGACAAAGAAGGACACTACATAATGTTCGAGGGATCAGTCCAAGAAGACATAACAATTGTAAATATTTATGCACCCAACATAGGAGCACCGCAATACATAAGGCAAATACTAACAGCCATGAAAGGGGAAATCGACAGTAACACAATCATAGTAGGGGACTTTAACACCGCACTTTCACCAATGGACAGGTCATCCAAAATGAAAATAAATAAGGAAACACAAGCTTTAAATGATACATTAAACAAGATGGACTTAACTGATATTTATAGGACATTCCATCCAAAAACAACAGAATACACTTTCTTCTCAAGTGCTCATGGAACATTCTCCAGGATAGATCATATCTTGGGTCACAAATCAAGCCTTGGTAAATTTAAGAAAATTGAAATCATATCGAGTATCTTTTCTGACCTCAACACTATGAGACTAGAAATCACTTACAGGAAAAAAATCTGTAAAAAATACAAACACATGGAGGCTAAACAATATACTACTTAATAACCCAAAGATCACTGACGAAATCAAAGAGGAAATAAAAAAATAAGTAGAAACAATTGACAATGAAAACAGGATGACCCAAAACCTATGGGATACAGTGAAAGCAGTTCTAAGAGGGAAGTTTATAGCAATGCAATTATACATCAAGATACAAGAAACAACTCAAATAAACAACCTAACGTTACATGTAAAGCAATTAGAGAAAGAAGAACAAAAAGCCCCCAAAATTAGCAGAAGGAAAGAAATCATAAAGAACAGATAAGAAATAAATGAAAAAGAAATGAAGGAAACAATAACAAAGATCAATAAAACTAAAAGCTGGTTCTTTAAGAAGATAAACAAAATTGATAAACCATTAGACAGACTCATCAAGAAAAAGAGGGAGAAGACTCAAATCAATAGAATTAGAAATGAAAAAGGAGAAGTAACAACTGACACTGCAGAAATACAAAAGATCATGAGAGATTACTACAAGAAACTCTATGCCAATAAAATGGACAACCTGGAAGAAATGGACAAATTCTTAGAAATGCACAGCCTTCCGAGACTGAAACAGGAAGAAATAGAAAATATGAACAGACCAATCACAAGCACTGAAATTGAAACTGTGATTAAAAGTCTTCCAACAAACAAAAGCCGAGGACCAGATGGCTTCACAGGTGAATTCTATCAAACATTTAGAAAAGAGCTAACACCTATCCTTCTCAAACTCTTCCAAAATATAGCAGAGGCAGGAACACTCCCAAACTCATTCTACGAGGCCACCATCACCTTGATACCAAAACCAGATGAAGATGTCACAACGAAAGAGAACTACAGGCCAATATCACTGACTAACATAAATGCAAAAATCCTCAAAAAATACTAGCAAACAGAATCCAACAACACATTAAAAGGATCATACACCATGATCAAGTGGGGTTTATCGCAGGAATACAAGGATTCTTCAATATAAACAAGTCAATCAATGTGATAAACCATATTAACAAACTGAAGGAGAAAAACCATATGATCATCTCAATAGATGCAGAAAAAGCTTTCCACAAAATTCAACACACATTTATGATAAAAACCCTCCAGAAAATAGGCATAGAGGGAACCTACCCCAACATAATAAAGGCCATATATGACAAATCCACAGCCAACATCGTTCTCAATGGTGAAAAACTGAAACCATTTTCACTGAGATCAGGAACAAGACAAGGTTGTCCACTCTCACCACTGTTATTCAACATAGTTTTGGAAGTTTTAGCCACAGCAGTCAGAGAAGAAAAAGAAAGAAAAGGAATCCAAATTGGAAAAGAAGAAGTAAAGCTGTCAGTGTTTGCAGATGACATGGTACTATACACAGAGAATCCTAAAGATGGTACCAGAAAACTACTAGAGCTAAACAATGAATCTGGTAAACTAGCAGGATACAAAATTAATGCACAGAAATCTCTTGCATTTCTATACACTAATGATGAAAAATCTGAAAGAGAAATTAAGGAAACACTCCCATTTACCACTGCAACAAAAAGAATAAAATACCTAGGAATAAACTTACCTGTGGAGACAAAAGACCTGTATGCAGAAATTATAAGACACTGATGAAAGAAATTAAAGATGATACAAACAGATGGAGAGGTAAACCATGTTCTTGGATTGGAAGAATCAACATTGTGGAAATGACTATACTACCCAAAGCAATCTACAGATTCAATGCAATCCCTATCAAACTACCAATGGTATATTTCACAGAACTAGACCAAAACATTTCACAATTTGTATGGAAACACAAAAGACCCCGAATAGCCAAAGCAATCTTGAGAAAGAAAAACGGAGCTGGAGGAATCAGGCTCCTGGACTTCAGAGTATACTACAAAGGTACAGTAATTAAGACAGTATGGTAGTGGCACAAAAACAGAAAAATAGATCAGTGGAACAGGATAGAAAGCCCAGAGGTAAACCCATGTACATATGGTCACCTTATTTTTGGTAAAAGAGACAAGAATATACAATGGAGAAAAGACAGCCTCTTCAATAAGTGGTGCTGGGAAAACTGGACAGCTACATGTAAAAGATGAAATTAGAACACTCCCTAACACCATACACAAAAATAAACTCAACATCACTAATCATTAGAGAAATGCAAGTCAAAACTACAATGAGGTATCACCTCACACCAGTCAGAATGGCCATCTTCAAAAAATCTACAAACAATAAATGCTGGAGAGGGTGTGGAGAAAAGGGAACCCTCTTGCACTGTTGGTGGGAATGTAAATTGATACAGCCACTGTGGAGAACAGTATGGTGGTTTCTTAAAAAAGTAATAATAGAACTACCATATGACCCAGCAATCCCACTAGTGGGCATATACCCTGAGAAAACCATAATTCAAAAAGAGTCATGTACCACAATGTTCATTACAGCTCTATTTACAATAGCCTGGAGATGGAAACAACCTAAGTGTCCATCATCGGATGAATGGATAAAGAAGATGTGGCACATATGTACAATGGAATATTACTCAGCCATAAAAGGAAACGAAATTGAGTTATTTGTAGTGAGGTGGATGGACCTAGAGTCTGTCACACAGAGTGAAGTAAGTTAGAAAGAGAAAAACAAATACCGTATGCTAACACATATATACGGAATCTAAAAAAAAAAAAAAAAAGAAAGTTTATGAAGAACCTAGGGGTAAGACAGGAATAAAGAAGCAGACATAGAAAATGGAATTGAGAACACAGGGAGGGGCAAGGATAAGCTGGGATGAAGTGAGAGAGTGGCCTGGACATATATACACTACCAAATGTAAAATAGATAGCTAGTGGGAAGCAGCTTCATAGCACAGGGAGATCAGCTTGGTGCTTTGTGACCACCGAGAGGGGTGGGATGGGGAGGGTGGGAGGGAGATGCTAGAGGGAGGAGATATGGGGATATTTGTATATGTATAGCGGATTCACTTTGTTACACAGCAGAAACTCACAGACCATTGTAAAGCAATTATACTCCAACCAAAAAAGATGTTAAAAAAAATAAAATAAAAAAGAAAATGCCTAGTCAACTCCTGTCCTATATTAGGTGCTAACAACGTTGTCTTCCCTCCCTTCCCTTCTGAGGCTCTGGAAGTGAAGGAAACCACAGGGAGAAACACAAAGCCAGCATCCATCGACACCGCATCCGCAGAACAAACTGCACATAATAAGAGTGAGTAAGCTAAGGTGGCGGGTGTGGGTTGGGATGGTGGAGTCCCCACTTCACGTTAGGCCATCCCCGTGATTTGCTGTGACCCTCAGGATGCAGTGACTGTCACTCTGTGAGCACTTGAGCTGAGGCCTCAGCAGACCTTGCAGGTTCTGCTTCTACTCTTTTAACAGAGAAGAACAAGCTTGACTCCATACTGGATCTGCTTCTTTTACTTTTACCTTTGTATTCTACTGCTTTTGCTTCCAGTTAAGAATGTTGCCTCTAGCCGGAAATATACAGAATAGCCCATTCTCAAGGCTCTGACCTTTAAGGGTATAACACCGTTTACATTCATATAGAGATAACAAAGTTGCAGAACAGAGCATAACATTTGTCTTGTTGGAGGTTTACAGGAACATTGTGACCCGACCTACATGGACAGCTGCAAGAGCAAAGGATGCTACACAAAGAAGTTTGCAACAAGGAACCACGCCCTTCCCTCATCTGGCCTTTAAAGATGCTTTGCTGAAACCCTTCAGGGAGTTCGGGGGTTTTCTGGGGCACGAGCCACCTGTTCTTCTTGCTCGGCCCTGCAATAACCTTTCTCTGTTCCAAACACCGACGTTTCGGTATTGTTTGGCCTCACTGTGCATCAAGCACACGGACTTGCATTTGGTAACACTCTCTTAGGAACCTACCACCATGAGAATCTGCCCGACCTGCTGGAGTCCGGGAGACTGCACCTAGCGGAGATGGGTTTGCCCAGCAGCTGGTCACAGGTGTACAGGTGAGTCCAGCCAAGGCCCGAAGAACTGCCAACAGAAGTGCAGGCTGAAAAAGGCTTGCTTTTTTAAGCCACTAAATCTGGGGGGAGGGGACAGCTTTGTCTGAACAGATAACTGATACAAATACAAGACAACGTGAGGTCATGACTGTTTTCAAGCAAAACACAAAATCATGGGAACACAGGTTCAGTTTGGGGAAAGCTTACTCACTGGCTCTGACATAATGATATAGTACACCAGTTACTACTGCACAAGATTAATGAAGGATGGAAATCTCTCACCAGGGGGAATTCAGGGTTTCATGTGCAAATGAATCTTTGTGACAAGAGGTACAGGGACTAATTTTCCCCAGGTAATGTTCTTCTGAGCTTTCTATATTTTCAGAGTTTAGGAACTGTTGTTATACATTGTACATGGCAACAGAGGAAAGAGATGGCAAGAGAAGAAAAGCTGGGAAAAATTAGACGTTGAAAATAAAAGGAATTTAGAACAATTTGAGCTTCATACTGCAGATAACAGAAAGCAAAGCCTGGCTAACTTGGCTTTTTCCTGGGTCAGCCATTGAAAGGATCCTGGCCTTTTTTTCTTCTTTCTTTCTTTCTTTTTTACCCAGTAGAACACTCCATGAGAGCAATTAAATATAACTTAAAAATTGTGTCCTATTGGTTTCTCTTTGTGGAACAGAGAACTAAGTGTGCCTTTGAAGGAAATAGCTTGAAATATATGAATGAAAAATCACCATGCAGCTGAAAAGCACTCCCCTTATATAGGGGCTAAATTCTGTGATCTGTGTAATAGCTGACTTTGTGTTTATTTTGTGGAAAGCGTGAAGGCTGCACAGTGAGGAAGATGCGTCCCCACTCTCCAGGGCCAATCAACACGGTCACTGGGGTGGGGCTGGTGGTAAAGCTGACAGACAAATGGGTCATGTCTACTCACCTGGCCCCTCTAGTGCCAGACTAATGCTGGCCCTGGGCAGTCCCCCGCCATTCGGTGACTTGAATGGGAACCCAGGAGTTGAAGGGAAGTCATCGTCCTGTGAAGGCTCCACTCTGGAGCGCTCACGTGCATGCACACACACATGCACATGCACAGGCACACACATGTCAAGGTAGGCAGGGCACAGAGGACACACTTCTCAGGAGATGCAGGGCTGCAGCCGATAGTGGAAGGGAAGAGAAAGAGTGGGGCTCATGGGAGGTCAGAGGCCACGCAAAGCACTTTCCTCTGCATCAGAGGAGATGAGGGCAGGTCAGAACAGCATCCCTCAGCCGGTCCTTCCCTCTCTCTGCTTTTCAGGGAGGATAAGAGGTGAGGGTTGAGGAGGAGCCAGAAGGGCAGTTACAGAACCCGGGTTGAGAAGATCTCTCTGGGGCTGTCTGGCTTGACCTCCTCGGGGCCTGGAGTCCCTGAGTGTTGATGATCCAGGTTTGGGGTGAAGGCATCCAGGGATGGACTCTTCCATTGGTGTGGGGTCTCTCATCGCTAGACTGTCCTGATACTGAGCTAAAAGCTGGTATTCACACTGGGTTCTTGTGCTGCTCTTTGAAGTGACCAAGAACGTCTCTTCAACCTCTTGAAGCAGCTAAAGGTGGGCCACACATCATAAAAGAAAGAGCTCTGAGGTAGAGGTTAGCGCACTTTGGTTTTGCTCCGACTAGCTGGCTTCCTGCTTCCTCATGTTCTTTTATTTCTTGTCCCACTAATCAAATGCTCCATATGACTTTTGAAATGCTGCACTAAGATTGGAACACAAAAGTCTAGCTGTCATGTGATCAAGGCTGACCAGGATGTGCCGGGGTTTTTCTGAAATATAATATGTAGGACTCTGGACGTGACGTGGTTAGACTGGAGAGCCCAAACCCAAATGCCTCTAGAGGGAGGCAGGTAATGGAGACAATTGAAAGGGATGGGGAGCTGGTGGTTGGGGTTCCTAGAAAGACAACAGGCAGTGGTGGAAACCTGTCACTTAAAAGACCTGCCAGTGCAACGGCATCTGTGTAGCTAGACATTGAGACGGTTCCCAGTGAGTCCACTTCCAGGTACCCACCGCTCTGTGCAGTCCCCTTCACATTGTCCCAGGGTTGGTCTGTGTGACCCTGAGGTGGAGGAGGTGATGAGATGTTAGGCTATAAAGGAGTGCAGCAGAGGTAGCAACAAGGACATGACCTCACCTCTTACGAAAACACCAAAATCACAACTAACTGCTGGACAGCCATCACCAAGAAAACTGCTGGAATGTACTAAGAGATATCCTCCATCCAATGACAAAGAAGAAGCCACAACGGGACAGTAGGAGGGGCGCAATCACAGTAAAATCAAATCCCATATCCTCTGGGTGCGCGACCCACAAACCGGAAAGTAATTATACCGCAGAAGTTCTCCCACAAGAGTGAAAGTTCTGAGCCCCTAGCCTGGGGGTCTGGCAATGGGAGGAGGAGCCCCCAGAGAATCTGGGTTTGAAGGCCAGTGGGGTTTGATTGCAGGAATTCCACAGGACTGGGGGAAACAGGAACTCCACCCTTGGAGGGCACATACAAGGTCTTGTGTGCACCAGAACCCAGGGAAAAAAAGTGGTGATCTCATAAGGGCCTGGGCAAGACGTACCTATTGGTATTGGAGGGTCTCCTGCAGAGACCCTGGGGGCAGCTATGGCTCACTGTGGTGACAAAGACACAGGCAGCAGCAATTTTGGGAAGTACTCGCTGGCATGAGCCCTCCTGGAGGCCACCATTTTCTCCCCAATACCTGGCCCCACCCAACAGCCTGCAGGCTCCAGTACTGGGACACCTTGGGCCAAACAACCAACAGGGCAGGAACACAGCTCCACCCAACAGCAGACGGGCTGCTTAAAGTCTTCCTGAGCCCACAGCAGCCTGCTAAACAAACCCCTTGACACGGCCCTGCCTACCAGAGGGACAACACCCAGCTCCAACCACCAGTGGGCAGAAACCAGTCCCTCCCACCAGGAAGCCTGCACAAGCCTCTTAGACAGCCTCACTCACCAGGGAACAGACAGCAGAAGGAAGAAGAACTACAACCCTGCAGCCTGTGGAAGGGAAACTGCAATCACAGAAAGTTAGCCAAAATGAGATGGCAGAGGAATATTTCCCAGATGAAGGAACAAGATAAAGCCCCAGAAGAACAATTAAGTGAAGTGGATATAGGCAATCTTCCTAAAAAAGAATTCACAGTAATGATGGTAAAGATGATCAAGATCTTGGAAAAAGAATGGAGGCACAGATCAAGAAGATACAAGAAATGTTTAACCAAGACCTAGAAGAACTAAAGAACAAACAAACAGAGATGAATAATACAATAACTTAAATGAAAAATACATGAGAAGGAATCAATAGCAGAATAACTGAGGCAGACGAATGCATAAGTGAGCTGGAAGACAGAATGGTGGAAATCACTTGCCATGGAACAGGGCAAAGAGAAAAGAATGAAAAGAAATGAGGTCTAAGAGACCTCTGGGACAACATGAAATGCACCAACATTTGCATTATAGGGGACCCAGAGGGAGAAGAGAGAGAGAAAGGACCTGAGAAAATATTTGAAGAGATAATAGCTGAAAACTTCCCTAACATGGGAAAGGAAACTGTCACCCAAGTCCAGGCAGGATAAACCGAAGGAAGAACACATTGAGACACATAGTAATCAAACTGACAAAAATTAAAAACAAAATAAAACTATTAAGAGCAACAAGGGAAAAGCAACAAATAACATACAAGGGAATTCCCATAAGATTATCAGCTGATTTCTCAGCAGAAACTCTGCAGGCCAGAAGGGAGTGGCAGGATATATTTAAAGTGATGAAAGGGAAAAAACCTACAACCAAGATGACTCTAGCCAGCAAGGATCTCATTCAGATTCGATGGAGAAATCAAAAGCTTTACAGACAAGCAAAAGCTAAGAGAATTCAGCATCACCGAATCAGCTTTGCAACAAATGATAAAGGAAAGAAAAGGCAGAAAAGAAAAGGCCATAACTAGAAACAAGAAAATTACAAATGGAAATGCTCACTGGTAAAGGCAAACATACAATAAAGGTAGGAAATCATCCACACACAAATATGATATCAAAACCAGCAATCATGATAAGAAGGAAGTAAAAATGCAGGATATTGGAAATGTATTTGAAGTTAAAAGACCAACAACTCAAAACAACCTTGTTTATATATAGACTGCTATATCAAAACCTCATGGTAACTGCAAACCAAAAATCTACAATAGACACATACACACAAAAAGAAAAAGCAATCCAAATACCATTCTAAAGTTAGTCAGCAAATCACAAAAGAGAACAAAAGGTGAATGGAAGAAAAAGGACCTAAAAAAACAAATCCAAAACAATTAACAAAATGGCAATAAGAACATACATATTGATAATTACCTTAAATGTAAATGGATTAAATACTCCAACCAAAAGATGTAGACTGGCTGAATGGATACAAAAACAAGACCCATATATATGCTGTCTACAAGAGAACCACTTCAGATCTAGAGACACACACAGACTGAAAGTGAGGGGATGGAAAAAGGTATTCCATGCAAATGTAAATCAAAAGAAAGCTGGAGTAGCAATACTCATATCAGACAAAGTAGACTTTAAAGACTGCCACAGAGACAAAGAAGGTTACTACATAACGATCAAGGGATCAATTCAAGAAGAAGATATAACAAGTTTAAATACATATGCACCCAGCGTAGGAGCACCTCAATACATAAGGCAAATACTAACAGCCATGAAAGGGGAAATCGACAGTAACACAATAATAGTGGGGGACTTTAACATCCCATTTACACCAATGGACAGATCATCCAGACAGAAAATCAACAAGGAAACACAGGCCTTAAATGACACATTAGACCAGATGGACTTAATTGATATTTATAGAGCATTCCATCTAAAAGCAGAATACACATTATTCTCAAGTGCACATGGAACATTCTCCAGGATGGATAACATGCTGGGCCACAAAGTGAGCCTCAGTAAATTTAAGAAAACGAATCATATCAAGCACTTTTTCTGACCACAACACTATGAGATTAGAAATCAGCTACAAGAAAAAAAACTGTAAAAAACACAAACATGTGGAGGCTAAACAATATGTTGCTAAACAGCCAATGGATTGCTGATGAAAACAAAGAGCAAATCAAAATTACCTAGAGAGAGATGAAAATGAAAGCACGATGATCCAAGACCTATGGGACACAGCAAAAACAGTTCTAAGAGGGAAGTTTATAGCAAACAATCTTACCTCAGGAAAGAAGAAAATTCTCAAATAAACAACCTAACCTTACACCTAAAGCAACTAGAGAAAGAAGAACAAAACCCCAAGTTAGTAGAAGGAAAGAAATCATAAAGATCAGAGCAGACATAAATGAACCAGAGATGAAGCAAACAATAGAATAGGTCAACGAAACTAAAAGCTGGTTCTTTGAAAAGACGGCAGCCTCTGTCCTGGGTACTCTCTCCCTCTCTTGACCATGTACTGTCTCTGCAGCCGAACCTCACGAGGACGTCCAGGCAACGGATGAAGGGGCCGATGAGAGAAGGGAATGAGACCTGCCAGTAAGTGCTGCAGTGAGCTGAGAATGGACCCCTCCCAACCCCTCCCCCCGCTGAGCCTTGAGATGACACTGGACCCAGCAAGAGCCTGACTCTGAGCCAGAATCACCCAGCCAAGTCACTGCAGGGCTCCTGACCTCAGAGACTGTGAGAGTGTAAGTGTCCATAAGTAACAGATAACGAATACAGCATTCTAATTCATTTTAAAGCACCCACGTACACATGCACACACACTTTGCTGTGCTGGAGAAACAAAATTCAGAGCTCCAGTTTACACAACCCTGCAATTCTCAATAAAACCTGGATCCGCAGAAGGTGGAAAGACATGGCTTAAGGCTGTACTCAGAGGTCACCTGGCAGCTTAGATTCTGCCAGAAGAAAGGAGGTAGAATCCATTCAAAACTCAGATCTAAAGCAGGGAGCTATTTTTTCCCCACCACGAGAAACTAAACATAATTTTCCCTATAACTGTAGGGTGACAACAAACATTGGGGAAGAACCTAGAGAAATCTGGACAGAAATCTTGTTCTGTGATACAGAGTACTTGGATTAGAATAGAAAGCCAGGGCAATCTCCAGTTCAGTCAAAATAGAAATGCGTTTCCCCAGTAAGTAAAAACCAGGAACAGGCATTTCACAAAAAGTATTGGAAAAAGCAACCATTTACCAGAAATACGATAAATACTTAGTCTCTTAGAGTCTATAACCAGAGATTGAAAGGTCTCTTCTCCCCAACCCCCACAGGGATAAGAACCCTGGGACACAAGAGCAGATGCTGGGGGACAGGGAGAATGCAGGACAACCAGGAGAGGAGCAGGACCCGTCCCTGGCTGAATAAATGGGGAACCCGGACAACTAAGGAGAAAAGAAACCCATGGACAGGAATTGAGGTGATTCCTCCAGGTAATGCTTTTCACCAGTTACCTTGGTGAGGGATGGAAAGTGTGTTTCAGATTCCTACTAAACACCCTCCAGGCTTTTGCACAGAATTATGCCAACAGTTAAGTTGGCCATAGACTGGACTTTTAATTTCCAGACTTTCAACCCAGTCATTCTCAGGAAATCCTTTTGTTCTGGTGTGAAAGAAAACCCTCAGGCTTTGTTCCAGGTGGAGCTCAGAGGAGTGGGGTCCCTTCCAGGGTCCAGCTGAAGCCCTGAGGGAACACAGCCTTCACAAGAACTAAATCTGTCAACACGACGCAGAGTCATCATCAGGTAATTTCAGAAAGTGCCAGAAGTATCATGTATTGTGGAAAACGATAATCAGAGTCTGGTTGAAGCTGGATCAACAGTGCAGGAAGTCAGGAAAAACGCTAAGTGAAGTGTGCTTGGCATTTTGTGGAAACACCAAAAATGTCAACTGGGGAGACTGAGAAAAACACGAAGGAAGCAGATGCCATTGGAAAAGAAGCGCAGAAGAGGCCCAGCACCAGATGAAAGGGCCGTGTGTACGGTTGGGTGAAATATAAAATGCCGGTAGCTTGTGATTTATGCTGCTTGGAGGAGAATACCCCGTTGTGGGTACAGGAGTCTGTTAATTGAGGCTGGTTGCAAAACCACTGCACTAAAATGCTTCCCTTTGGCCAGTGTTCCCGTTGATCTTCTACTGACAATCTCAAACAAGATGTTTACGAGATGGTGGGCCGGGGACCCAGAGGTTAAAGAAGAGAGGAAGGGGATGGATGTTCTACCTTCAAGAGGAGTTGAGGGTTCCGGCATCCTGGGCTGTGCATTTCTTCTCTTTTGCTCATTTCAGGTGAGACCCAGACGGCTGTCATTCACCCACAGGGAAGGTGGGGTGCCAGGCAAGCAGCCTGAGGCATGGGGCATCTGGGGCGGTGAGGAGGTGCTGAGGAAGGCGGCTGCCCCAGTTTTCCCCTGGTGGCCGTGGTGATAGGAAACCCACAATTTGGGCCGACTGCACGTGAGGACAGATTGTATTATCTGAATCCGAATTCATTTATTTTTCCCTAGGTTTTCCTTTACCTGCTTTGTCCTTGTTTTGAAATACAAGGAGTTAGGCCAGTCTGCGGTCACGGTCTCATGGAGATTAGGTGATGAAAGAAAGGAGGAAAAAAATAAAAGATAATGATAAACAAGAAATAAACCAAAAACATGTCTCAATCTGGCTTTTAGACACTCAGAGGAATAGAAATGACGTGTGGACGGAATACTGGGGAGGAAGCGTGTTTAAGGGCATTCTTCCCCGCCACCTTCATGACAAAGCAGGAGAGACTTCTTGGCTGTGTCAGACACCACTGGAGGTTTTCTCCCAAGAGCCGATCCCCAAACAGAAGCCCTCACGTCTCTCCAGTCCCACCCCCTGCCCTGTCCCTTGACCTACTCGCCGTGGAGGAGTCTGGCCACAGACCAGGTGCTGGATGCCGACTGGCAACTCCAGTGCCCACTTTCCTCACCAGTGGTCATTTCAGGCGTGAGACCCAGTTTTGCCACATAAGACGTGAGTGGGCCGTTTTCTTCACAACCTAGGGCGGTCCCCCCTTTGCCTCTCAAAGCGCCATGTGTGGGGAAGATGCTCATAGCCATCCGGCTGCCAGCCTGGAGGAAGCGGCACACAGACCACAGCTGGGCAGAGCGAAAGGAGAGCGCCGAGAGCAGGGGAGCCAGGGCGCCTGCCTCCTGGCTGGGTGCTGTCCCGCCTCTGACCTTCTCCTCACGTGGTGTTGATGATACATTTCGCTACTGGTTAAGGTAGTGGAGCCTGCTTCTCTTGTGCCCCGCAGCCAGAGGCACCCTAGCGGGTACCCTGGCTGGAGGAGAAAGGCAAAGAAGAGAAGTGAAGAGAGAAGAGCTCCTTGCAGTGCCTGGAACAAGGGAACGGGCCTCAGGGACCCCCATGATCGGCAGGCATTTCGCCTCTTTGCCCCCCAGCCTCTGCTTGGGGACCCCTGCACGTAAGACTGCTAGTCTTTCTCATGAACGTAGAGCAGCCAGCAACCCCTGAGGGCTTCCCACAAGAACTGATGCGTTTCCCTTGAGCAGAAACACTGTTACACACGTTGAGATGTTCACGTTACATGCAGTATTCCAGACAGATATATATATATGTATATATATATATATATATACACATATATATATATATATACATATATATATATATTTTATGCTCTACAGGGTGGAGCCACCTCCAGCTACTGCCTTATCTCTGTCGAGATTTTCGTGCTCTTTGATGCAACTCTGAAAGGCATTCCCGGTACAGCAGGGTCCGGCACGACAGCCTCTTTGATTGCAAACTAACTAGTCACCAGAAACCTCGGCTTGCCCCTAGCTCTCCCTAATTTCATCCTTTGGGCTCTGCTGCCTGGCATTCCTTGGACTTGCTTCTGCCACATTCCGTGTGCTCGTCTGTGCTGACAGCTGTCCATCTCCTGAGACCACCTTCTGTATCTGGAAACAGACCTCAGATGGCCTCACGGTTTGCCTCCCTCCTTGGGTAACAGACACAGGCCAGATGGCTGTGATCCTGAGCCTCTGCCGGGTACCTGATCAACACAGAGACGGGTCATCTAAAGGCCGTTTCCCAATTTGCCGGATCTTCCACTCTTTTTTTTTTTTTTTTTTTTTTTTGTGGTACGCAGGCCTCTCACTGCTGTGGCCTCTCCTGTTGTGGAGCACAGGCTCTGGACGCGTAGGCTCAGCGGCCATGGCTCACGGGTCCAGCCGCTCCATGGCATGTGGATCTTCCTGGACCGGGGCACGAACCCGTGTCCCCTGCATTGGCAGGCGGACTCTCAACCACTGCGCCACCAGGGAAGCCCCTTCCACTCTTTGAAGACGGTGCAGTTCAGAGTTTTGGCAGCTGAGGCTGGGAGAAGGAGGGGTGGGCCAGTTGCTCAGTCGAATGGTTTCTAAGGGAGGGGGATCGGGCCAACTGAAGATGGAAGAGCAACAGTGAGAAAAAGGAGAAATGAAAGATGCTTAAAGGGAAACTGGCACAACATCTGAGGGCGCAGCTTTGAACGTGTCCTCCAGGAGGGCTGGGAGGTCAGATGGTCTGGGTGTGCGCCGAGGCTGCCCTGCTCACGGCTCTTAGATCTGGGCAGCTCTCAGCTCCCTCATTCACAAGATGGGGATCACGACTTGCCTCCTCATAGGGTTATTGGCAGAATTAAATGAAACCATCAAAGTAAAGCATTCAGAACAGTGCCAGCCAATAAATGTTACTTTCATCATTATTATTCTTGTATATTAAAATACAAATATTTTTAAGCCACCTAATTTATTCTTATTTTTAAAATGAGAATTGTACATATTTAAAGTGTATACCATGATGACTTGATATACATATACATATAGTGAAATGAAATTGCGGTATAAATTATACAGTGGAGTATTACTCATCCTTAAAAAAGAAAGATATCCTGCCATTTGCAACAAGATGGATGAACGTGGAGGCCATTATGCCAACTGAAATAAGCCAGACACAGAAGGACACAAAATACATGATCACACAATCATTATATATGGAATCTAAAAAAGTCATATCCTACCTAAATTTTGAGATTGTATGAAGAGGCTTAAATACTATTGATTGACTAGTGGAACATTTCTATCTCTTATTATTAGATTTATAAACTAAAAATACTATTCGTATCATATTGGTCAAAATCAGTTTGCTATGGCAACACCACCCAGGTCCCTTACAGTTTACTTTCTTCCTTTTGCTCTTTGTAAATTTCTGGTGACAACATCTGCCTGTTACTTTCCACTTCTCTCGTATACATGGATGTGGAATTTAAAATTGTGTCCTTTAAAATGTAATGTGTAAATTTCATCAAAAATGATAGTAAATAAAAACAACATGGAATATATAATAACCTTTTGTAAGAGTCATTAAATTATAACAATAATACCATCTGTAGTAAAGGGTAGCAGATTTGGGGAGAATTATTAAAATTTACAGATTAACCTTAAATTTCTTTTGTTTTCCTATTATGGTGTCTTTTAGTTAACAGGCCCATTATTTCCCAAATGTAAGTTAGTTATTAACCTCAAGGCCAGTCTGAATTTCTATTTTTCTTTCTGCTATTGATCCATTCTCCCTGAGCTGTTAATGGGCATTGAAATGCCTAAAATATGTAAAGGGAAAACAGAAGTAGAAAAAAAAGAGCCCCAGAAGTGAATGAGCAAATAGATCCAGAATAATTGGGAGTTGGATGCAGTATTATATATTATTTTCTATGGGTAATAAGTGGATTTTAGAAATACTTAAAACATATAGAGGCACTATAAATAAAAATGTATAAATTGAAGTCTACATTTATTTGATAGCTACTTCAGCTTTTTTTTTCTATAAAAGGTGAATTTCTGTTTTTCTAAGATCTAACCATGAGGTAAATCAGAGGTCAAGGTTCTGGGCTACGGTACAGAGCAAGGAGTCAGGAGTCATGGTCTCTTGTGGGTGGGCGGCCAACAAAGCTACTTCAACAGGACAGCAGTCGGCCTCCTGTCACTTGGGGGACTCAGAACCAATTCAGACAGGCATTAACCAGGGAAAAGCAATTCCCTTCTAACCAAAGAGAACTGCACTTGTACGAGATGATGATGTAAATGCATGGTAGGAGACCTTTCCAATTTGTGGTTTGGAAGAGAACAGGACTTCTGTTTCTATTTGTCTGACCTCTGAGACATCTTTGCAGAAACTGAAAATAGTGTGATGGATGGTTCTGACTCTAGGAGTCTTTGAAAAATGCTTCCCCTCTGGCCAAACATACAAGTAGAATTCATCTTCCATATTCAGAATCTGGATTCTCTGACTTTTATATTTAGATGTGCTCAGCCAACCGTAAGGACTTCACAGCACGGAAGCGATGCTTTCTGAAGCCCACGTTGGAAGGGTAAGGACCTGTTTCCAGTGCGAGTGGACCCAGGGCGAGGGTTGGAGCTGTGTGCACCCCCGGGGATGCTGTGCTGTGAGTTTGCAGGGGCTCCGGTATGGGCTGAATGGCATTCTGACAAATTCCATGTGCTGAAGTCCCGGCCCTCAGTCCCTGAGAATTCAGAGACAGGGTCTTGAAAGACATAATGAAGTTAAAATGAGGATATCTGAGTGGGTTCTAATCCAGTATGACTGGTGTCCTTATAAGAGGAGGAAATCTGGACACAGACATGCACAGAGGGAAGAAGAAGTGGAGACACAGGGAGAAGGTGGCCGTCTATGACCCAAGGAGATCTCAGACTTGTAGCCTCCAGAACTGTGAGAAAGTAAGTGTCTGTTGTTTAAGCCACCCAGTCTGTGGTACTTTGTTATGGCAGCCCTGGAGCCTAATACAGTTCTATTCGTAGCAGGAGATGTCAAACCTCATTAGACAGTCCACATCTACCCTCGGTGAAGGCTGGTCCCCGGCACCGAGACCAGGAGGATCGCCACCTAAGGAGAGGGGTTTGGTGGCCACCAGTTAGACCAAGGGCCCCCAGAGTGAGGGAGAGGAAAAGGGCAGTGTCTAAGAGGAGGACCCGATTTTTTAATAGAAAATCCTCTTCTGCCTTTTTATCACAAAAGCTTTACACGTTCATTGTAGAAATAATAGGAAATACAGATGAACAACATGAATAAACAAAATATAACTTTGATCTCACCTCTTGGAGGTAACTGTTCATTCATTGTTATAAATCTTTCCAGAACTTTTACTATAAATATATGAATTTACACACACACCCACACACAGCCAAAATGGAATAATTTTCTTTTTGTGATCCTTTCTCTATTTCAATAATTTTAGACTTATAGCATCTTTTCTAATGTCTGCTACTTCATTATATCGACTGTATCCTAGAAATGGAATTGGTGGGTGGGAGGCGTCCAAGCTTAGGCAGATGTAAAGGCTCTTGATATGTTGCCAACTTGCCTTCCAGAAATCATGTGTCCATTTATATCCAGCAAGTCTATTTTGAGAGCTACACAAGCCTTGTAACTGCTAACTCTTGACTCAGCTGTTCATGGGCTTTCAGCCAATTCCTAGGGAGGAGAGTGCGGAGACCAGAGGACACTGAGATCTGTGCTGCCAGTGACTCGGGACACTCGGGGGCTTGGTGTAGGGCCGGGAGGGGTGTCGGTGCTGGGGGGAGCACTTCTCACCTTAGCACAGCGGCAGGAGGAGGGCACCTGGCGGGTCAAGTGTGCAGCCCAGATGGCAGCTGCGAGCTCTGCCAGGAGGGCCTGTTCTGGGTCAGCCACTGGGCGCTGCTGGGAGAGCCCGACGTTCCCGGGTGTGCAGAGTGGGAAGTGTGAGGAGGGAACTCCGGGGGCGTCCCTGAGAGTGGGGGGTGGCCCCACAAGCTCTGAATGGGCTGGGAGGGCCGGGGGCTGAGAAAGCCCGAGGTCACTGTGGGCCCGGGTTGTTAATTTTATCCCGCTGCCTGGGAGAACGCAGTTCTGCTTGGGAGTGCGCACAGTGGGGCTGACGGCCTTTGCGGGCTTTTCCGTGTTAATGGAAGATGCGATTTGACTTTGGTTCTTTGCCCAGGATAAGAGATCCTGGGGGTCATTCTTAGAAGGAAAGCCAAGCTAATCTTAAATGCAAAACAAAATGTTTTACTTCATAAACACTGAAATTATATGGCACTCAATAAAACGTGTTGGCAAGTAAGCTTCTGCCACAAAATCTGATCAATAAAATAGGTTAATGCCTCTCAGAAGAAGAACCTGAATTCCACTTATCATTAGATAAGAACTTCCAGTGAGCATCTCTCTAACAAAGATGAGCAATGGTCTCTGATTTAGGGGAAAACAGAGCCTAGCAGAAAAGGAACAGCATCCTCACTGGGTCCAGAAAGGCTCTGGCCCCTTCTCCCTGGGTCTCAAGGTTCCCGAGCACCTGGCCATCTTCGGGCCTTTGCAGGTCAGACACGTCCTGTGCGTCCGAAGCACAGTCCTGTTGACCTGATACGGACCTCGCCTGAGAAATAACAATATGCTGGAGATATGAGTGAAGAATGAACAACACTGTGTCTGCCCTCCCTGAAATGTAGACTTAGCTGTCAAAGTTGCTTCCAAAAGTAAACTTCTGTACACTCGCCCAAAGCAGGGAATAAATTTCCAAGAAAACAAACAAATATTTCTTCCCCTGGGGTTGTCTCCTTCTCTCTGCAATTGGCACCAGGGAGAATTAACCACTCATCATCTCGAGCGTACAGTGAAACGGTTATGGAGAAAAGGGACGGGCTTACCATCTGCCACCGGCTTGGGCTGGGAGCTCTTGAGCCGCAGCGAGGGCCGGAAGCGGGTGCGGTCGTTGAAGCTCCAGCTCTTCTGCACTTTGGTGGGGCTGCCCTCGGTGGTGATGTCCGTGCTGGGGGACCGCCTGTCGCCCAGCGAGGCCTGCCTGCTCTTGACGCTCTGGCCCCGCGGGCTCGCCATGCGTACGCGCTCCTTGAAGCTGAGCTTCTGGCTGCGGGCGGAGCACAGGGCAGCATTAGTGCGTTTCGGGCAGTGCCGTCCACCCACGTGGGTAAATGCTCGGATGAAACTGCATACAACCATGTACTTCAATACACAGAATGTTCTTAGCAAGTAGGGGCACAGCGATACAGTGTTCCCTTATTGCAAATTTGAGCTTTACTGAACCTCTCTGTTTGCATTCAAGTCCGTCTCATTCCACAGTTTTGCACACCCTTCCTGGATTCAACGAAGCCTGAGACCAAGCACAGTGGTTGGTGCACAATGACACTGGAAAGACCAGAGAACTGGTTTGGTGTTCGCCTTAGAAACAGATTTTAGATTTAACCTCAACTTTTGAGACCTAAAAAAAAAGGTTTCGTTTTTTTGTGTTTTTTTTGGGGGGCGGGGAGCATATCTCTTTGTAATTTCTAAAACATTTCTATGGGAAAACGGGGATGACAGTTACACATGCACATGTATTTACAGGCTGCATGCATTTTATACTCCAGGCAAGATTACGATTTCCAGATCCATGCAGTCTCAGAGCAGCTGGCGGCACTGCAGACAATATTAAACACAACATTTAACACCACGTTCATTCTGGTGAGACAAAAACCACACAAGGTAGCACGAACACAGCTTATAATGAACGAGATGACTGACTGATGGAATGAGATGCTGTGTTCACCAACAGTTTCCTGATATTCGACAGGTTATTGATTGGCTGTGGCAGCTCCCGGTAAATTATATTTGTTCACGTTCAGTTCTCAGATGCCAGCGAGGCCTGAACTGATGTTGGTTGATAAAGGAAGTGTTAACCAGGCAGCAAAACCCAGAGTGCACCTCCGGGCCCTCCTGAGCACAAGTGGGGTGTGAAGGGCCGGAAAGGGCGGGCTGCCATCAGAGACCTGGGTTTGGAGGCCTCGCCTCTAACTTGGAGATAAAAACAGCAACATAGCCGAGGGACTTTTGTGGGCATCAGATGAACTATGTGAAGCTTTGTGGACCCATTTTGTTTGTGTGCTTGTTCATTTATAAACTACTGTGCTATTCATTAGAAAGTGATGCCACGGGGGGAGGGATAAATTGGGATATTAACATATACACACGACTATATGTGGAGCCCTACGTCAAGGACACCCTACATCAAGGACACAGGAAAAAAACTCCAGAATTAACCGAGCCCCCATAACAACTGTTGCCATGGTCTCTCCTAATCTAAACTGGACAGCCCCCTGGTTCCATACTAGGCAAAATAATCACCATGTAGTAACCTTGTATCCTCCTGACCAATCACCTAATGCCATCCTGCCAGCAGGAATTTTCTTAGTTTTGAGGCTATAAAGGTTGGCCACTAGCCCACAAAGGGGGTCGGCTCTCCCTGGTCTATCAGGAAGTTGCCCGCTGGATTCGCAGCGCCCCTCACCATCTCTGCCCTTTGCTCTCAACAAACTCATTCTTTTCTAAAATTCTTCAGGTCTGGAAATTCTTCTTCCAACCCGCACTCAGACCACGACATCTTGGTGGCCCGCACAGGGACATCTCCGGGGGGATCTCCTCCCCGACCTCCTCTCCTCATTTCTTGGGACCCTCTGTGAACAGGCAAGCTGCCGTGGAAGCTACAGAGGAACTCTGGCCAGGGCCACACCCTGGTGTGTTCCGAAGGCTCCGTGGCTCACTTTGCCCCAGTAACTGCAACCCAGAACGGGTGAGGGTCCCTCTGTCTTCCTCCTGACTGCGGACTAGGCCGATTGGTATTATGCGGGCACGGGTCAGGCATTTAAAAGCCATCAGGGCGCCTGCCACTTGAAGACTCCCGTGAAAGGATAAGGGGGTCATGGAACAGACCAGGCTGTTAGAGCGTCTGTCCCCAGCAAGACAACTTCCGTGCACCGTGAGGCGCGTATTGGTTCAAGCAGAACACTGAGCCCCCTCCCCTTGGCCGCCGCCTGCCCGGCAGGACTACGAGGCCGATTCCTCAGCCTGTCTTCTCTGTTACACTTTCACCTTTTTCTCCGTCTGGATTGACTTACAGGAGCCTAGGCGTTGCCTCTGAGCCATCCCAGCAGTGCCTTTTCACGTCTCAGGGCATCGCCAAGCGGTGAGTCAGCCGGTGGGTCCTGGGAATCTCTCTCTCTTTTCTCTTTCCCTGCCCGAGTCACAAGGTGCCTTAGTCGCACGCTCAGGGGTCACCTCTCACGGTCGGACGCGATTGTTGAGACGGTCGACCCATTTTGTGCCTTAGTTGCACAGAGAGATCACTGGGACAAAGGGGACGCCTCTCTGTCAGCCGGTGACTCTCAGTACCCCCATTCTACGGCGTACAGGCTAAGAATGGGTTCTGCTATGTCTCGGGAGCCTCCCTCGGACTCACCCCTCAGCTGTATCCTCAGAAACTGGGAAAACTTGACCCTGAAAATCTCAAAAAGAAGAGGCTCATTTTCTTTTGTAACACGGCTTGGCCCCAGTATAAACTGGGGGGCCGAGAACAATGGCCTCCTAACGGCACACTAGTTATAACACGATCCTCCTACTTGATCTCTTTTGGCGGAAACAAGGAAAGGACTCAGAGGTTCCTTAAGTCCAGACCTTTATGGCCCGTAGTCAGAATCCGGATCTGAGAGACTCATGCCGCACGTGTCTTTCTGTTGCCGCCTTATCCTCCGGACCCCCTCTGTCTCCCTCTCCAGCAGATCTCCTAGGCGACCCTCCACTCGACCTCTCCTGTCCCCCGCCCCATGAACCCCCTGCTTCAGCCCCCGACCCCATCTCAACCCACAGCTCCCCATCAGCCACCCCCTTATCAGAGCGAAATCTCCCCTCCCCTCCCCACACAAGATCCAGGACTGCCTAACGCCAGGAAGTAGCAAATGGAGACATGGGCACTATTAGAGTCCATGTTCCCTTTCCCACGTCTGACGTTTCCCAAATTCAAAACAAGTTAGGTTCCTTCAGTCAGGATGGCCACAATATTCTTTAGACTCCAGAGAAAACTGGTTAAGATAAAAATTTTTTGAGATTGCAAAAGGGGGTTCTTTTTGCATGTGCAATTAGAAAAGCTAGTCTGTTGGAATAGTTTTTTCAGAATCCTGACCCTGAGAGAACAAAAATATGCCTAGGAAAAAGTTTGAAGTTAACTCTTATCATGTCCTTGAGCTACAAACACAGCCCACTTTGCCTGAGACTTCAGCCTTGGGTTAATTAGTAGAACTTCAAGCCAAGGGAAAAATAAAAGAGGCAAAGAGACATTTTAAATCTCAAGTGGAAACTATGAGATCTCTGTCTGTCTGGATATATAGTGTATGTCTCAGTATGTGTCTTTGTCTTTGGATAATGTTGAGGTTAATTTGTAAATGAGCTCAATTTAATTGGCTTAAAAGAAAAGTCAGCGCTTACAAATCAAACAATTCTAAAACAAGAAAAATTAAGCTAAATACATTTCAGGTTCACGTGAACTGGGAAATATTCAATATTAAATTAATACCTGGTGTTAATGTTTATGTTTGTTGATCTAATTAATATAGACATGTCTCGAGCCATCAACATGAAGTATAATACTTTTATTGTGCCTAGGTTTAATATAAGCTAAATAAGATCTTATTATATCTGTTGCAAATTTGTCAGCAATGAAAATAACTCAATGTGAAGAAACTTTTAAGAAAAGAAAATACAAATGAGATAAGAGCTTTGGGTGAACCTTTTAGGAATAATTATGTTTCAGGAATGTCTACTTAAGAATAATCTCTCCAGATATTTGACAACTTTAAACATTTAGAGTTGTGCTAAATTAAGTGAAAGGATGGAAGTTTATTAAATAACTAGGCCATTTCCAAATAAAATAAGATACTGAAACATTAATTACTGAACACTGGCTTCCTTTTACAGAGAAACAAACGGTTTGGAACTATTAAAAAAATGTGTTTGGTGCCACACTGAGATATATTCTATAAGAAAGCACATTCTTCAAAAATTATTATTTGGATGTATGTTTACCAATCTACAGAGTGCTGATATAAAGGACAGTTCATGGTTGCTTAAGGAAAGTAGGATGTATGTTTTTAGTAAAAAAAAGTATGAGGAAAGGAATTACATTTTATTAAGAAAAAAGGAAGTAGGTCTAATTTAGAGTTGACTGCTCCTGAATGGAAAAATAAAGTGAGAGATACAGAAAGTGATAGAAATTTTGTGAAAAGTGGCCCCTGAGGAAAGAGTTTTATGCATGGTCAGGACTAAGTTTATAATGAATTTAATTAAGTAAATGAATTTTAAAAGTAAGCTGGTGCAAAACTTGAACTTGGCTTTTCTTTCTGTTAAGAGGACAAGTTTTCTTAAAATGTTGAACTGCCTCTGATAACAGATTTTAAATTTCTTTACCTCTTAAGTGATCTGTATTTGCCTTTGAAATCTTTTATTGTTACCTTGGCTAAGTAAATAACTATTGCTTCCTTAAGTGCTGTGTTCCACGACAGTAACCAAGTTACTTTGTTAATTTTATTGTGATCAGATTTTAAACATGCCTTCTTACCATGCCTTCATAAGTCTTTCGTCATTATAGACACTTACAGTTTCACTCTAATGCCTTTGCAAAAATGCTTCCTCTTCAAGAAGACTTATAAAAAGGACTTTTGGATAAATACAAGTTTCTGACTTTCAGACTATAATGCCAAACTCGGTAAGAAATTGAAGAATTCTAATGAAAAACCTGATGGCTTCATAAAGCTGTTAACAGAAAGGATTAATTAGCAAGGACTGAATGAACTGGTAAATATGGTTATAATTTTCTATAATTATAGAAATTTGCATTCTATCTGAAAAATTACTGGTTTGAATCTGTGTTTTCCAGGTGTACAGAAAACCTTCCCCTCAAACTAATTCTGACTTACAGTAATTTGGTAAATTATACCTTTGTAAGCAAAACTGAAACATTTACCTCTCGTCTCTGTCTGCTCCCTCCAGAGATGGGAAACTCTTAGGTTCCCAGCAGCTTTATCAGATAAATTAGGAAGGCGACCTCACTAACAGGTACAGAAATCTCAAGGTATTTTGGGAACCTTGAAAAGGGAGGAATTCCCCTAGATCTGGTAAGCGAAATCTGTGAATTTCCTAGCCCTGAGAGGTCTTTTAAAAGTTCAGTCAGACTCCTTATAAAAATTTCTGCATGCAGAAAGCCTATATGATCAATTACAGTTATATAAATCATCAGGCCAAGTTTAGTGAGACCAGGCTGAAATATCGTTCTCTCTCTGTTAAGAGAACAACGTTTTCTTGGAATGTTGCTTTTAATAACAGACTATGTAAATTTCTTTGCCTTTAAGCAATTTGTATTTACTTTAAAAATCTTTTGTTACTTTGGTAAAGTAAATAAATATGATTTCACAATGATCTATGAAGATCATGGCACACACAGATAAAGTTCATTCTGCTTCTACAAAAATTAACCCCTCACTGCCAGACTTTTGCCATCCTGATGTCCTTAAAACACGGCAACAGTCTACTCCTAAATCAGGGAATTTAAAATGGGTAAACAATAACTGTCAATCAGTCAGGGCTATAGAAAATCCAAGGCGGCTGCTTTGCTTTTTCCAGCTCCCTGACAAACCTCGTTTTTTCATTTGATGGGATAAAGCCTTCCCTGGCTGCAGGGTTAATGCCCTCACAATGAATAAAAAAATTACGTTTCACTGAATATTAAATTCTAATTTTATTAATTAAGGTCTGTGTTACTGAGACTCACTTCCCAGATATTTCCTTGCTGTTATGTTATATTGCTAAAAAGTTTAACTGAATTATTAAAGGACACTCTAGTTTGTTTCTAAAGCTTATCTCAGTAATCTATTTTTGGATGAAGATCAGATGCCCCAGACCTACAATCAGGGGATTACGCATACTGGAAAAGACATAATTTAAAGGACTGTCTGCAAGCTGGATGGATGGGGACCCGTTTTGGGCTGGCTAAATGGCTTTCTTTGTAACTATACCCTCAATTTTAATCAGACTAGCCTGGAGTGGGGTCCCTGGTCAGAGGAGGTTGAATATGATGTATTACATGAAGGTAATTTCACTTTGTGTTGGGGAAATTCAAGGAAAAACGTGACTAAGAAAATATATTAATGAAGACCATATCCCCATAAATAGCTTGGCACTGGGAACTAAATATGTGGGGACTGGTGTGACCACCGGACGCTTACTTAGTTTAACCTCCCGACAAGACTCTCCTCCAAAATACAACATAATTCAACTAACATTCAGAAATTTGTTCTGCCAATTCCCCCCATCACACTCATCATCAGTCAGAGCCGGGATTCTCCCCTTTATGTGTAGATGATTACTTCCTCGGAGTTTGGCCTTCCCATGGTCCCAATCATAGGCCATGGGAGCCCAGTCTATTTCCAGAGGAAAACTCCCAAAAGGTGAGGGCCTGGCTCTGGGTGGGCGGTATCCTTGAGGGGCACCGGATTTTCATCTCTATGCGATAACAGGGTCTATCTGGACCTTCCCACACTTTGGAGGGGCCCCTGCACAATTAATGCTGCGGTCCCAGAGACAACCATTATGACTACAAAGGATTTAGCTTCCTCAGGGGGCGTTCCCAACTTGGGTCCTTCCTCAAGGAGGCCTTAAGACCTGTCCCAGAGAGACAAAAACGAGCCGCGGATTGCGGGGGGGGGGGGATGCTTATGATAACCCAATTCTTGATCAGCCCGAAATAATACGTAGCATCTTTAGAGGGCTCTCCTGGTTTGCAGACATACCCCTCTTAGAGAGGAGTGTTCTCCATCTCACCATCACGGTCCAGGAACCTTGGAAGGCTGCGGTGCTGAGGAACAGCAGTCAGCCCCAGGCTCTCTGGCCGAGGGGGTTTTACAAAACAGGAGGGCCCTTAGTGGTATAACAGCTGAGGTGGGGGGTGTCTGTGCCCTAGTAAGCGAGACAGGCTGCTTCTATATTAATACCTTCGGCCAGGCTGAAGAGGACCTTCAGATTCTAAAGAAAAGCATCAAATTAATAGAAGATTTAATAGAGAGAGCAGGACAGGGCCCCAGCTGGCTTTCCAGCCTCCTCTCCTCTCTGGGGATCCAGATATGGACGTGGCTATTGCCCTTGTTGGGACCATTAATCCTGATAGCCTCTGTTTTGTTGCTTGGCCCCTGCATTATTAACACATTATCTAAGTTCGTCTCCCGACAGGTTCAAAAGATTCAATTCCAGATGGTGCTACAACAAGGATACCAGCCAGTTGGCACAGGGACTACATTGGAACAAGCTGCCTTATCATTCCACGGGCTCTCATCTCCCTCCGTAAATACATCCTGACAGAGAGCGGGCACTGGGCCTCAGGGCCCCACGACGCCCCGGCCAGCAGGAAGAAGCTAGGAATGGTCATCGCCCCTTTCCCCAGTGACCTGGGCTCCTATGGCCTGAGATGGGGATAGGCAGATAGTTAGTCATGAGCGGGGCCAAAGATTTGGCCCATAAATAAAAAGATGGGAGAATGTAGAGCCCTACATCAAGGACACCCTACATCAAGGACACAGGACAAAAACTCCGGAATTAACTGAGCTTCCATAACAACTGTTGCCATGGTCTCTCCTAATCTAAACTGGACAGCACCCACCCCACCCCGACTCCATACTAGGCAAAATATTCACCATGTAGTAACCTTGTATCCTCCTGACCAATCACCTAATGCCATCCTGCCAGCAGGAATTTTGTCTTGAGGCTATAAAAGTTGGCTACTAGCCCACAGAGGGGGTCGGCTCTCCCTGGTCCATCAGGAAGCTGGCCTGCTGGATTCGCAGCGCCCCTCACCATCTCTGCTTTCTTCTCAACAAACTCACTCTTTTCTAAAATACCTCAAGTCTGGAAATTCTTTTTCCAACCCGCGCTCGGACCACAACACTATATATGAAATAGATAGCTAATAAGAACCTACTGTATAGCACAGGGAACTCTACTCAATACTCTGTAATAACCTATATTGGAAAAGAATCTAAAAGAGTGGATATATGTATATGTATAACTGATTCACTTTGCTGTACACCTGAAACTCACACAATATTGTAAATCAACTATACTCCAATAAAATTTTTAAAAAATGCATTTCTATTTTTATGCCAAAAAAAAGGGATGCTGCTATGGAGTGAGGGGCCCAGGGTTCTCCAGGCCTGAAGCAGTGGACAGAAAGGGTCTGAGGCCCACAGTCTGGCTGCAGCCTTTGTGGGACATAGAGGCGGTGTTCTCACAGATACGGATTATCCGAGACCAAGTGGAGGCCCTTTCTTTTCCACGTTCCGCCACGTCCACTGTCCCTAACTGCGGTGTGCAAACAGCAGATGTGTTTAGTGGCTCTGTGCTGTGTAGGTAACAAGAACAGTAACGCTGATTCTTCCATGCCTAGTTGCTTAACGAACGATGTTCTAAAAAGACACCACGTTGTGTGTGTGTTTACGTGAAAACACATCAAACAATGAACTGTGCTGGTCAGCAGGTCCTGGTAATGATAAACACTCTGGCCATGCAGCTGACAGCTCCGATCCGAAGGGCAGACACAGCTGTGCGGCCGGACTGAAGGCACATGCAGAGAGCAGGCAGGCGGGTTGAAACGGGAGTCGGCGGTTCAGGGCTCTTAAGACAATCCCATCAGGCAAGGCTATCTCTGTACTTGACCAATGTGTGATTACATGGTGGATTCATTCAGCAGTAGCAATAATAACACCGTAATGCTGCATCTTCTTATTCCCAGGCTAGGTTCTCCATGTCATCCAAAGCTCACAATATCTAAACAAATCCTCAAAGGGATGGTGCTCAAAGTGTCTACTCTTTTCAAGCTTGTTTTTTTAATAGTAAAAATTTCAAACCTCTTTTCAGTTTTGGCCAATCTGTCCCATCATTTAAATTTATGATGGTCTGGTTCAGGAACACACCACTTGCACCTTTATTTAGAATAATGAATGGCTCGTCAACAGAGCTGCCATTACAAGTATTCTCACTATACTTAATCTAATCCATTACCTTTCCTGGAACTAACAGATGCTAATTACTATAGAAGGTTGGGTTGAGTTAATACCAAATTATTTCTCAAGCTTTCAAGATATCTCTCTTTCCTTTGCCAACTGAATGAAGAGGAAACTGATAAAAACATCATAAAACCATTTAATATGAAATTTAGTTTTCTCTTTTTAAAAAATTTCAATTGCTAAAAAAGTAAAAAAAAAAATCTAAAATAGGTATCAGCATTAAATCCACCATGGTTTATTTACAGTAACAAAATATTTAAAAACAATTGCTCCTATAAGAATATTTGAAAAAATTGCCCCTATAAAACATTTAATATTGTCTTTAAGAATTAATGGAAAGTGGAAATAATATTATTTTCTGAATATTAGTACTGGTTAAGCCACTTGAGTTGATAGAAATGAGTTCTAGGTGCCTCTTCCCCTTTTGTCCTTCTAAAGTACATGAATGTTTGCCAACGTCTAATGTTAAAAAAATTCTCTAGAACTATTTTAAAGTGAACTCAACATATTACACACTAAATTAGAAAAAAAAAGATGTAATGTTTTCAGTCTTTGTTCTGACATAATTGTATGACAGTTAAGAATAACATCCTAATCCAGAACTTTTTAGCCAAACAAAGTTTTCTTTTCCAAGGCAAAGATCTGTTCTTGTGTCCTCCTACAAAAAAGTCACTTTCATTTATTTTTCTAGTTCACTTCCCCTTTGGAAATCAACAGAGTATCTTGACTAGATGACTATTAAACGGATTAGGTGGCTGTTATTGAAAACACACATTGATTAAAAATATAGACTCTTCACTAGTCCACTGAAGTTTTCATTATTTTTTGGCTTTTTTTTGGTGATACCTATGAACATGATTTTTGAGGAAGGTTTATGTAACAGTGTTTTTAGGTAGATTGTCAAAGACTATCCCCAAGAGACAACAAAGAGGTCTCTCTTTGGAGAAAGTAACCAAAAGGCTGCTGTGGTCATTGATGGTGTGCAGCCCCTTGTCAAGTTCAAATGGCTGGGAAGCAGCCGGCCACTGGATGATCCCTGCCAGGGACTGGGCGGCATCATGGCATCCCCATGGGAATCCTCTCGGACTCAGAACCCTGGAGTTACTGGTACGCTTAATTAGGGCTTTAGCCCTTCACAGGATTAGCATCCTACAAATTCTTGCCTCTGGCACAATATGGCTATGGAACCAGGACAACCCAGTGCGTGCACAGCTCAGCATCGTCCCACCACCAGGAGGCACTGTGCGGACCTGCCTGTTTGTCCCCAGGGCTGAGAGGGTCCAAGCAGGCAACAGGCAGCAGGGGAATTAGGAGCGGGTTGGAAACCTCATTCAAGAGTCCTTAGAAGAGTGAGTCTGAGCAGGGCTCAGTAGGGTGGCGGAGTAACCTGGTCATGCACCTGAGGTTAGTTGGCATTCTCAGATCTCATGTCAGTAGCCGGGATGCTGGTACCTCTGCTTCCATGAGGTGTGTATTCTGAAGAGCTTCTGCTTATGACTACAGACCTTACTAGGAGTGAGGAGACACAGCAGCAGTTACTAGGTGGTCACCACCAGGAAAGTGCTCAGGGGTTTGTGGTCTTTCTTGAAAAACAAAGCCGTTTGGCTTCATTGTTTTTCATATGTTAGTACAAGGACTAGTTAAACACTAAGGACAAACTGTGTAATTTAATTGTGCTGCTCGAAACAGATCCAGTGTTCTTAATGGTTAAGTAGAAATAATTAGATGACATAGGCATTCCAAACGATGGTAGTCTATGTCTTAGCATCTGTTTCATACGAAAATAAGAATATAAATATTTTAGGATATAGCAACCTTTGTAGTAAATAACAATGCAACATAGTATAAATGATGGAGGAGTAAAATATTCCAGAACTTTTAAAGATAAATACTTATAGAAATCAATGAAATAAATAACATTAATTGCTTTGAAATTAAAAATAATCTTGATTTGTATGAAGCCTGCATTTGTAGTTAATATACATAACCAGTTGTAAGAACGCATGTGCCAAAAGACAGAAGAAAATATTCTAGGTTGAATATAAGAAAAAAAGCATTTTTCTTGTATTAAGTCTTACTATGTGTTTTTTAAAGACTAAATCCTTTCCCTCTATCAATAAAGGTGAACAGAAGGAGAGACCATTTAAAAAAATGTTTTTGAAACAACCTAGCCTTTTGCCAACAAGGATACAAGTTGACTACACTGAAAAAGGAAAAGCGGTCTTGTCTCACTGAGTTTAGTTTAACAACACATGTAGATCATTCACTGTACACAGAAGAAAGAAAATGTAAACAGTGGAAAATAAATGCAGAAGAAATATGAGCGCACAAAGTTTTCCATCAGTGTTCTAGATTCTCTCCCAAGACTCACACTTCTCAGAACCTAATAAAGGCAAGCACGCCAGGAGCAGTTCCAGCAAAGCACCTGGTGGATCACAGCACAGGATGAAATGTAATAAAAGAGTATCACTTATGCTTTAACTTTTAAGATACCCATCTTTGTAACAGTCTCACAAGTACCTGTTCAAGCAACTTCAGAGAGTCTACTAGAAAGTCCAGCAGGGTTCCCTTAGTGGCTCATGAAGTGCGTTAAGGCAGTTTAACTACACAGCAGGCATAGAGCCACCAAGTGTTGATTAAGGAGACAGAGTACAGCAGAGGCAATGAGATTCACAGAGAATCCCCAAACCTTTGATGTATGATCGATACCTGTAGCAATGAAAACTTAACAGGTAGGAAGAAGTAAAAGCTTTCTTGTACCATCGTGATGACTAACAACCTCATCCACCGTGTCAAGGAGGAAGAGAAAAAGGTGAGGATACCGGCTGAATCCAGCTGGATGGGTTTACAGGAAGATTCTCTTCTCAGAAAGTGACAGTTGATACCCAAACAGAGAACCGTCTAGCTTAAAAAATGAGTTGGAAAAATTACTTAATGGAATGATGAATTAAAATAAAATCAATACACACCATTTACCACCACATATGAGATTAGAACTGTTTTAGTGGGAAGACAGAGGGAAACAAGTGAATGATGAAATGATGCCCAAGAAGCTGTGTTTATGGCTTCAGCTGAGGAACAAAGCAGGCTCAGCTGAGGTGAACGGAGATTCACACCTGACCCTGTACCGATGTTCACTCCTGTTCAGCTGAGCTAGATTAAAAAGCTCTTTTGGAGACTGATGAGTTGTATTTTTTTTTTCTTTTTTCTTTTTTGGCCGCACTGCGTGGCTTTTGGGATCTTAGCTCCATGACCAGGAATTGAACCCATGCCCCTGCAGTGGAAGTCCTAACGACTGGACCACCAGGGAATTCCCTGACGAGTTGTATTTTTAAAGAAAAATTTTGGATCTGTCACAAACAACATGTAACCATCTTGGGGCTGGGTGTCTTTCCTTAGCCCAAGATGCTGTACATGAATTTTTAGAAAACATATCCTAACCTCAGTGTAGAAAGACAAAATCTAAAAAGAATGTCCCGAAGCAGGGAACCCAGTTCCCCAGGGGTATACGTGAGCGTGTGTGGTGCCTACTCTATCCTGCAGAGAGAGGCCTGATCTACAATCCTGGCCCCTCAGTCAGAGGGCACCAGTGCAGGGAGGGGCGCTGGCTGCTGTATTCGACTGTTCTACATCTGGGTCCGTCCCAGCTCTCAGAACAGAGAACCCCCACCGAGGAAGGATTTAGGAGATTCCAGGCTCTGGAGGATAACAGAGTTAGCTGCAGCACATCTACGCTGGTCTATCTGAATCACATCGTTACAGCCTTGGCCCAAGCAGTAAAGGCTCTGCACTTGGACTGTGCTGGTCAGTCCGTCTGAACTTGGGTCCAGCGCCCACCGGCAATATTCTGGACCCAGAGCTGCTTCTTCCAAGGGGGAATTCTCATCAGGATGCATTTCCTCTGAGTGGATTCGCTGGCGTGAGGGCAACTTTGTTATTTCCTGAGATGTTGCTATTGTTGTTACAATATACTGCATCCATTAGGCAGTCTTGTTCTTTTCAGGGCCACAGCACGGGGAAGAGAAGGTAATATTCAAGCGGGGCTGCAGCTTATTTCCTTCAGATTATTGACATGTTTTTAATTTTTCATTTTCTCTTTTTATATTCCTCCTCTCTACCTCTTTTGTTGGTGTTTTATCTCTCTTCGCATAAAGTACTGGAGGTCAGGGGCATTTTATTACTCCATCCAAGGGGTATTTATTGAGCACATGCCCTGTCATAGCTTCACACATGGTGCCGTGATGTGTAACCGGAAGACAGCAGACCCGAGTGCGTGTGGGTGAAGCGTGAAGTAAGGCACGTGTGCCACACACGAACACACGGTGTGTTCATGGTGATTTCTGCCAAATGTCCAATGACCACAGAGAAGCCAGAAGTCTCTGTGTGATTCTCTGAGTCAATAGTGCAGCTCAGTGGTTCCATGTATATTCCATGCATACCTGCCTACAGGGGAGTGATCTTTGACAGCCTCAGTCCCAAGCATGCAGAATAGATTTTAACATCATGACATTTAAAACATTTGGTTGTGGTCTTTTTGGTTCGTGTTTGGGCCGAGGGGCGGCAGCTAGACCACCTGGGTTCTGCCTGTGCTGTCTGCTTTGGGGACCTTGGAAGAAGTGCAGCATCACTGTCAGCCCAAGGTGGCCCCTCACTCAGTGCCGCCACAGAGGCTGTGCTGAAGCAAACACCTCCACACGATTTGCAAATGTCCCCTTTGGAGGACGAAACCGAGACAGGTGACCTGATTCTCAGGTAGTTGCAGAGTCCCTGCCAAAGAGGGTCTCTGCCCTTAGGACTTGGAGATAGGTTCCTCTTTTTTTTTTTTTTTTTTTTTAACATTAACTGTACATTGATAGGTTCCTCTTTGAGATAGTCTGTAAATGGATAGCTCCCAAGACAAGGAAAACGTCAAATGTCCCCAAAGAGACTAAAACAGCTTATAATGGCTATAATTTATTTTGTTTAACTTTTCTTGAGTAGTTTCCACACAGAAGGAGGGTGGGGTTTGCGTGGAGTCTACACAAAGGAGGACCAGAGCGTCAGGGCTATTCAGCCTGCCTCTTCCAGGGTCTAATGCCCAGAACCTCTCTTTGGGCACAAATATCTCTAACATGGAGAAGAGTAACTCTTCAAGCTATTAAAACTCTCTGGAAATACCACCCAGGAATAGCCCATGCCTTCTGCTCTCTATCTGCCACATAAGAGAAGGGTCTCTAGCACCACGCCCTGTGTAGGCTTCCCTACCCTGGAGGAGTGGGTGCGTCCGACCATGCCCGCCTCCCATCGTAAACGAATGTGTTTATGTTTCGGTTCATAAGCGTTTTAAGTGTTAACTGAGATAATGCAGAAATGGAAGACCCAGAGACTCATCACCTCAAGAGAACTCTCAAAACTGATTTCAGGACATGAATAAATGTGTCATTAGCGTATCAGTACCGAGCTAAAGGATCAACCCCTGGCCAGCCCTGGGCAGGGGTTGCCCGTGTTTCCTCATTACTAGAACGGGTGGCAGTGACAGGAAAAGCCTTGTGTCCCTTGTGGAGAGGAATTCCAGGTGCCTGGGACTCCCTGCTGGTCCCGCCTCTGTCCCCCGTCACCCCACCTGTGCTGGGACCCGCCTGCCCTGTCCTCCAGGGTTCTGCTCCCAAACCCAGACCCTCCCTGGCACTCGGGAACCCAGATTCAACTGTTTTCTTTCAGCTCCTTTTCCCTCTGGGTCTAGTTTTCTGCTACTTAGTCTGATACAGCATTTCCTTCTAAGGCACGGAAGAATGACCATACAGTGTAGCTGATCTGGTGAAGTGTCCAGGAGGATTCTCTTCTTCCTCAGGGAAGGGGGCTATTCGTTTGGATCAGATAACCTGAGTAGACCTCAGACCTGAATGAGCGGGAGATGTTGCACAGAGAGTGTTCTTACCTCCTGGACACAGGGTTCGTTTTGTCCCTCACGCCTACACCCTCCCCAAAGCATACAGTTTCTCACTTTAACAGAAGGACCCTGGTGAAGGGGAGTGTATCTTATCCTGCTTCATGGGATTTGAATACTTGCGTAAGACTTCTGTCTGGGAAAACAGTAGCAAGGAACAGCCAAAGACCATAATTATTATTTTTACCCTAAACATCCCATGCTCTGCAGATTGTAAAAAGCAGTGAGTGAGTTAGGAAAAGACACTTATGCTCCCAAGGCGGGGCTGGGGGTGGAAATCAATAAAACAGCAACCTTTGCAGGCAATCTTGTGAAAGGTCCCTTTTAACCATCTTGTATTTGTTGATTGATTTTACTCACACCACACGCATTTAAAACATCTGTCAGGCATCAGATTTATCAACAAACACGAAGCAGAACAGAAATCACAAACCTGCTTGACGCTTCCCCTTGCTCTTTCCTCCAGGTGCGTGCAGACAGAAGAAAAATGACGATAAATGGTGAATACATTTATAGCCCTTGATAATGACCAAATTGGAGACTGGGGAATGAAGTACCTTAATTAATCCTTTCCGAGCAAGAGCCATACAAGCAAGACACTTTATCATAAGGTACCCAACTTTCTGACATATATTCTTGGTGGTACAGGCCCGAGATAGCACAGCACCAATACTGCCCACATGTGACCAAAAACTATAGACTCTTCATCAGCCTAAGTTATCCAAGGTTTAGGCAAAGTCTAACCAGCATCAGCAGAGACCGTCAGAAGGGCGGTGCGGGTTGTGCTGAAGCTGGAGTCCCTGTGGTTCAGGCAGACTCAATCTGGGTTAGTTCATCTGTGACCGTGGTCTTGTGTCTCCGTCACTTGCTGGGGCAGATTTTGTTTTTGTGCTGTACAAAGTATGAATGCCCTTGCAGGGCATCAGGCACACAGACAACCTAGCTCAGTGTTGGGTGGTCTGTCTAATAAGCCACTTGAGCAAGTTCGGGTCTACGCAACATGGCATGGGGTCCCTGCTCTTGGCAAATGCGCTGTCCTTGGGCAGAAGTCTTGCTTTCCTGTGGGTCTCGGTGCTCTTATGAATAAACTGAAGGTGCTGGAGTTGGTAATCTCTGAATTCTAACCCTAAGGTACCACGTGGCACCCTAGGAGCTTGAGGACTCCCTGAAGCTTCACAGACGATCTGACTCATTTCCCAGAATAGCACGTTTACCTGTGCTTCACCCCTGCGTAGCCTTCACTCCCTTTGTGATGAAAATCAAGGAGTTCCTTCTCTAAATCCTTCTGTCGTTAAAACAAAACTTGGAAATAGCAACTGCTAAGACCTCCAAAGTGCACATGAGAGACGAACGGGACCAGAAAGGAGGGTGTCCAGCAGGTCTGAGCAGCATGGCCTCTCCCACCCCGCACGGCTGTCACACCACCCTACTCCCTGGGATGAGCCCGTGTCGTCAGCGCACCCCACTGTATCTCTGAACTGGGGGGACGAGAGCACAGGTGGGTGTTTTTACTCATAACGTCATTGGTACTGCTGCTTCTTTTAGTAATACCACCTCTCCCCTGACCAGCTGTTTAAAATTGCAGCCCCGAACGCTCCCCCAATCCCTTCCCTACTTTACTTTTCTCTTTTTTTTTTTTTTTTTTTGGTACGCGGGCCTCTCACTGTTGTGGCCTCCCCCGTTGCGGAGCACAGGCTCCGGACGCGCAGGCCCAGCGGCCATGGCTCACGGGCCCAGCCGCTCCGCGGCATGCGGTATCCTCCCAGACCGGGGCACGAACCCGCGTCTCCCGCATCGGCAGGCGGACTCTCAACCACTGCGCCACCAGGGAAGCCCTACTTTTCTCTTTAGCACTTAGCATCATCTATGCTATTATATATTTTGCTTATTTATTTTTACTGTCTCTTCCTAGTATCTCTTGAATATACACTCCCTGAGGCCTGGGATTCTGTTGGTTTTTCTCCTCCACTGCTGCATTCCCTGTGCCTGGAACAGTGCTGTGCACACAGTCGGTGCTATAGGGGAGCAGAATGTGGCACCCCAAAAATCTGGCACCCCAAAGTGTGTCTCTTTGGCACGAGGATAAATTCAGGCTGATTATTTTTAAGAGACAGAAGTCTCAGGAAGTTTTTCTTATCTCTCCCTTAACTGCCTAAAAGAATTGAGATAAAGTGCCTGTTCCCCCTGAAAAAAAGCTGTCGCCAGAGAGGTCTGTAAAGAATACGGGCCAGGTGTGGTGGGGACTCAGCAGGGCCTGGAGGTAACAGTGTCTCCATCAGAGGAACTCTGTCCCTTGTCTCTTCTGGCCCAGGAAACACCCGCTTCCCCACCCCCGTGTGAACTGCGCTTCTCCCCTCTGAGTCCCAAACTAGCACCCGCAACATCCTCCTTTGTCTTTAGCTGAAGGTGGTGTTTGACGAGAGGGTTTCGCCCATTTGGGGGAATTACTCAGTTTTCCTGGGTCTCTCCTGCGTATCCATGTTGTTAAACTCTTGTTTGATTTTCTCCTGTTAATCTGTCTCATGTCAATTTAATCCTCAGACCAGACAGAAGAACCCAGAAGGGCAGAGGGAAAATTTTCCTCCCTGACTGTGCTCAGTGAGTACTGACTGCACGAACGCACGGAGGAGTGAACGATCTTTCCCTTCAGAAGTTCTTCAACCCCAAACGTTATAGGAAATACACGATGTAAGGAAGAAGTTTTGGTCTATTTCTTACTGTATCACCCTGCACTCGCTAAGCCAGTTAGTTATAAATGTAAAACGAACCCTCTAAGTCACTGTAAATTATTCTCCTCACAAACCTACACATTTGATGAAAGCGGGATTGCTTCCAGAGCAAAGGTTCTGAACTTGGCTTCAGGGAGTTTGTGAATACACTAAAATTTGTAGGCAGAGTTTCGATTTTTTATGCGTTGAATATTTTTCTTGGGAAAGAGTCCATAATTACCACCATGTTCTTAATGGTTTAACAAAGAACAACAAAGATTAAGAATCACTGCAGTTTGGAACAGTAACTACGGCTGAAGGGAGAGGTGCAGGGGCACTGCTTGTCCTCCTGGGCAAACAGCCGCGTTCCTCAGTAAACAAGGCCGAGACCCAGAGGCTAAGCAGGGCGCAGGGAGAGGAGAGTGGGGCTGAGGCCTGGTAGCTACAGAGGGACAGGATGGAGGCAGGTGTCCGCATACACGCTCCTCCATCCCCGTCCCCACTAGAAACAGGGAAAACAACAGAAAAAAGAGAGAATTACGGGAGTAAAATAATAGGTTATGCCCTGGGAGAATCTGACTCATTATTGAATAGTTTTTCCAGGCTGCAGGATGACTTTTAATCCAAAAACTGCAGGAAGTGGGAAGCCAAATAATCACATATAATAAAATAATAGCCCACGCTCCCCGTCACTTGGGAACTTTTTTTTTTTTTTTCCCACTAGCCTTTTTACACATTACCTAGCAACCTTCATAAAGATGAGATGTACAATTTCCATACAGTTCCCGTTTTTGATTCATACCCTCAACGAACAGATGGCACACGAGTTATATTCCTTTTTTGTTTTAAAATACTACACCTTAGAAAGAGTCTAATTCTCAAAAAGGGAATTTCCCTACATTTTAAGATCTAAATGCAAAGTGACTTCTCATCCATATGTACACTAGGCCGCACCTGCTCTAACATCCTTGGGTCAATGAATCTCTGTCACAGCTGCTGGCACAGGTTTGACCCTGACCTCTAGGAGGTGTGTCCCATAGGGTCAAAGGTGACCTTGGCCAGCTCTGGTCCTTCACCTTGTGCATGGGAAGCCAAGGCCCAGGGCTGGGCAGGGAAGCAAATGACAGATCCCGTGAGCTCACGATGGCCCTGCAGACCTCCTTGGAGGCGGCGGCTCTGGAGAACCGGCCGTGAGGGTCTTCCCGGCTGGTTCTCTTGCACTTTGGGAAAAGAGGTTTCTCTGAGTCACACTAGTCAGCTGCCTCCAATCCCGTGAAGCCACTGGGACTAAGGCCTTGATGGGCTCTGAAAGGAAACAGCAGGTGCTCAAACACACGAAGTCAGCTGAGCTGTCCGAGAACTCTGCACAACCCGGGGGACCGACTACTAGTCCAGCAGATGACTCACAGGGGGCTGTCCCTGGCTTACTTTTCTTGTTTCACTGAGGATTTCTTTCATTAAATGGTGATTATGGTTTAGTCTGCGAGCTGAACTGGAGTCCAGGCTTCTGGGACTAAGGATTGTTTGGGAATTAAAGATGCTGAGGCAATCGTCAGGCCTGTGCACGACCTTTCCAGCCCCCTCCCTTCTAGGGACAGGGGGGCTGCACCTCCCTCCTAGTCCCTCCCCTCCCCCCGAGCTGAAGCACGGCTGGGTGACCTGCTTTGGCCAATGAAATGTGAATGGAAGTAACATCTCTTTAAAATTTTGTATGTTAATTCCAAGCTGTATTCTGAGTGGTCCTATCATCTCACTGTACTCCACTTCTTCTCTTTTTTCGCTGCTGATGTTGGTTTGATCTGCAAGTGAAAGCTCAAGGCCCATCCTGTAAGGGGATCCCGAGGAGGAATGACCTTAAGGGACTTAAATGTGCAGACGTGATGCTCCCCAAGCAGCCCCGCCTGGAGTCAGGGGATGGGGGGAGTTTTAAACAGTCATTGTTTTTCAAGAACCAAGGCACTTACCTTAGGAATTCTGGTGGGCTTTACGAAATGAGATATTAGAAAATAAGCATGAAATAGTAAAAATAAATCTCTATAGAGTTTAGATTCTTTTCATATTCAAGCCCAGTCTGTGGATGGTGAGGAATGATACAGAATCCATTTAGTTTTGCACCTGAGTTGTTACCAAACAGCTCTGAATCTTTCAAAGAGCAACAGAGAATAAGACAAGCCCCGAATCGACACCCGTGTGTGCGTGTGTGTGCGCGTGTGTGTGGTTTGCTTTACAAACTTAAGGAAACGCGACTACAGCCCCGACTGTCGCACTGACACCTACTTGGTGGGGCTGCAGGTGTGCAAGGCCTTCAGGTGCGGCTTCCAGGTTGCAACGGAGACAGATTTCTCGTCAGCTGCATAACTACGCCAAACGCACTGCACGCAGCATACGCGGGGACATAAGAAAGAAAAACAAAAGAGAGGAGGAGAGAGAATGCAAGGAAAAGGGAGATTAGTACATTAACACAGATTAAGCATCTTTTCCTCGCCATGTTCAGCCCTGATAAATGTCCGAAGGGTGAAGAAGCTTGGGTGTTTTCGCCTGGCTGTGAAATATACTCCGCCACATCCATAGAATTGCTTTTCAGGATAACTCACATCAGAAGCAGAAGTACCACAAAGCATAACACAGAGGAGTTTTGGGACTGGTTAGGGAGAGACGTGGGAGGCGAGCTTCCCGAGCATGACCGACTGTGCCTCCCGGGACCCACGGCGTGCCCTTAATCACCACTTGTAAGACAGAGGCAGAGGACCCTGGAAATCCAGAAGGCAACTAGTAAATTAGCTAGTAAACTGATGACCGCCAGGGCATGTTAACGATGTAGTGAAATGCCCTGCGGTTGAACCATGTGGTACTTCTAAGGCTAACCACGAAGGTGGAGATAAAAGGCAGGCCTAAAACAAGGTGGGGAAATGTATTCTCAGGAGTATGATCGTAAAGCACGCAACGATTGAACGCTGGGGTCTAAGAACACGTTTAGAGCTCTTTGATGTGAAACACAAGCTCTGTGTACTTCATAGAATTATACCTGATATATATATATAAAATACAAAGTATTTTCATGTAATCCCCACAGAGTGTGGATTAAGACCCTTATGACCCTTATTTTGTAGAAGAGAAAATAAAGGCTCAGATAAATTAAGAGGTTAACACAAGGCTGGCAGAGGTGAGACATCACCTCAGGTTGCCTGGCTGTTGGTCTTAGAATCCCTTCCACGGTCCTTTGCTGACTGCTGGGTGACCGTGGTTGGAACAGCTTCCCTCTGAACTGTCCATTTCAGAGGTTGCCTGAACTTACTTTCCATAGAGATTCTGGTGAATCTCTTCCTTTGCAATAGGTCTGCAAACATCTCTAGTGACCAAGTGTTTACGCCACTCTCCTGAGAGGAACATTTTTATTATAATTCATCAATCAGAACATGCTATTTTGTGTGACTAATTCACATAAACAGGTCATGCCCCTGTCCTACCATCACTCATGATTTTGAAACCTACAATGAAGAAAACAGTGACCTAATAATATTCCTTTTCCTGACAATATCACTGAATACGTGTGTGCAGAAAAAAGAGTTAAACGTTGACACAACTAATTTGGAAAACTTTGGCCGTATCTATTAAAGCTGAAGTATATATACCCTACGATACAGCTACACACTCCTGCATGTAGACTCAACAAATATGCTTACACAAGCTCATCAAAAGATGTGTACTCTAATGTTCAAAACAGCACTACTCTTTTTTTTAAATCTTAATATGAATTTTCTTATTTGTTTACTTATTGAAGTATAGTTGGTGTACAATATAAGTTACAGGTATACAATAAAGTGATTCACAATTTTTAAAGGTTATACTCCATTTACAGTTATAAAATATTGGCTGTAATCCCCATGTTGTACAATATATTTTTGTAGCTTATTTATTTTATACATAATAGTTTGTACCTCTTAATCCCTGACCCCTATCCTGCCCCTCCCTCTTCCCTCTCCCCACTGGTAACCACTAAGTAGTTCTCTCCATCTGTGAGTCTAAACAGCACTACCTTTTTTTTTTTTTTTAATACTGGAGTATAGTTGATTTACAATGTTGTGTTAGTTTCAGGTGTACAGCAAAGTGATTTCGTTATACATATACATATATCTATTCTTTTTCAGATTCTTTTCCCTTATAGGCCATTACAGAGTATTGAGTAGAGTTCCCTGTGCTATACAGTAGGTCCTTGTTGGTTATTTTATATATAGTAGTGTGTACATGTTAATACCAAACTCCTAATTTATCCCTCCCTCTTACCTTTCCCCTTTGGTAACCATAGGTTTGTTTTCGGTGTCTAAACAGCAGTACTCTTAATAAACCAAAGTTGGAAATGCTCAAGCAGCCGTCAGCAGGCCCACACATGGGTGAGCTGTGGACTGCTAGCACAGCGGATCAGCACACAGGAACAGTCCACTATAACTACACCCAACAGTGTGGATGGACTTTACATGAATACTGCTGAGTGAGAGGAACAAGACACAAAAGAGTAGCTGTGGTGTGACTCCACTTCCATAAAGGACAAAAGCAGGGAAACCAATCCCTGCAGCTAGAAGGCGGCGGGGCAGCTCCCCCAGGGGCAGAAGTGGAGCGAGGGTGCATGGGGTGCTGACCACAATCTGCTTCTTTCTCCGGCTGCTGGTGACAACGGCAGCACCGTTTTCTAGGGTCTGTGCTGCATTCCCTACGCACCTAAGATGTTCAAGAAGTGATATAAAAAACTCGGAAGATATATGGTAGGACCTGAGGGGTTTTATATTATTAAGGAAGGTTTAAATAATTGAAGCCAGCTTCCTTGCCTGGAGCCTTCATCCCATGGCTCATGTTGGCTGAAACTACAAATCCCTCAGAACTATGCTAAGCATCTTGGTATCTTACAAGATGCCAAGAGAACAAAGCAGTTGTCATTGTATCATCCTGAAATGTTAGTTTTGGCAAGCGCTGTACACTCACAATCTACAGAGTGATTCAGAGTCATCAATAAAGACACATGGGTTTATGATTGCAGCTTCTTCTGTAGTGAAGGCCAGAGCCCCGCCAGGGCTGCTTTAATTAAACAACTTTAATAGAAGGCATCAGATACATGTGGACTTGGATACGGTGGGAGCAGGACTCACGTAAAAGTGAGAAGCACACAGCAGGCCTGGGCATGACTAGATATCAGTGGAAAAAAATCCCAAACAACAATATGACAAAAAATGGGACCAAGACATTACCCGCCAAAGTTATAAAGAACTGGGGGCTAAAGTGGCCACGCTTAGAAAACTGAAAATTTTCTTAACAGTGAGATCTGGCTTCTTGATCTTTTTCTATCAAGTTGATCTCAACAGCTAAGCTCTTATTCCCTTCATTAGGAACAGAGGGCAAGTGGCATCTCCCTCGGGGCTGATACCAGTCCGCAGTCGAGTGGCAGTGGAGCGGGTACCTATTATTCTCACCCTCTAATCACACTGTCCTGGCCTCAGCTCTCCCTCAGCTTCTGGAAGCTGAACCCAAGGCCACAAGCATGTGATCGAGGAGCCAGCATTCCTCTACTTGAAGCTAAAATCACACAGTGGTTGGCAAGAGAAAGTGCCCAGAGGGATTGAATTTACATGGCACACGCACTCCCAAGGAAAAGTCACCACAAAGCAACATGAAAGCCAAATTCACCATTTACTCTGCGACCCTGGTGCTCAAGGTAGCCAAACAAGATCACACTTTGGTCCAGAGCTATAAGCGCAATGTCAGTATAGTTACGTTTCAGGGAGTATTTAGTCTGCATTGTCTGGAGCATTACAGCTATGGCGCATTTGACCCTTTCTGGAAACCTTAATTCCAGCTGAGCATCCAAAGGTATAATCAACATGGAATGATTTTTTTCAAGGTATAGAATTTTAGAAGCCGGAGAATGAAAAGATTTAGGGTGAAAACCAGTAATATCGCTTTCCCCACTTTACTTCTCACTCATTTTTGTTCCTTAGTGGCAACCCCTTCAGCTTGTATAGCTTCTGTTTCTAATTTTAAGACTCCTTATTTTTAAGGATTGTTCTCATATTTCTTTGAGGTTTTATATTTTCTTACCATGGAAGATAGTGACATAGCCATGTACACACCTTCCCCTGATCTCACCCTACCAATAGTTTTTAGTTAATTTTAGTTAACTTTTCGTTAAGTGTTTAGTTAGTGAACACTACTTAGTGTTTGCATTGCTTTGACCCCGTAACTACTGTTCCCAGCTCAGCAATGTGATGGACCATTGACTACTTTTTTCTTTCCCGTGTAATTTATTTTGGTTTCTCCTGGAGCTAGTATTGCCCTATTTAAATTTCTTGATTTGCCTTTATGCACCTAGGAGGAAAACATGCCTGAACTCTCCAACAGAACTCTAAAATTCCACTTGTCAGATACATCACGAAAGCTGTGTCTCCTTGCCGACCTCCCTCCGGCTCTCTGCTCTCCGGCCCTGCATCTCTGGCCCTGGGACTGCCCCTCAGCGACAGCCTAGAGGTCCCCTCACTCCTCCCTGGGTGGGATCTCTTGTTCCCGGAACACCACGTCTCTTTCCTTTCTGGGTTCATCTCCTTGTTTTGGAGGATTAATTCTACCCAAGTAGCTTCTCCTGTTTTTCTTTTTCTTTTCCTTTTTTTCCCATTTCAGCTTTATTGAGGTATAACTGACCTATATACAGTTGTGAGATCTTCTAAGCTTACATCATGGTGATTTAATATATGTACACATTATGAAAGGGTTTCCCCCATCTAGGTAATTAACACATCCATCACCTCACGTATTTATTTGCTTGTTTGTTTTTTGGTGTGAGAACATTTTGCTTGTTTGTTTTGGGGGTTTTTTTGAAATGCATTTTTAAAGACTTTTTATTTTATTGCTATATTGGAGTATAGTTGATTAACAATGTTGTGATAGTGTCAGGTGTACAGCAAAGTGATTCAGTTATACACATACATATATCTCTTCTTGGTGTGAGCACATTTAAGTTCTACAGTCTTAGCAGATTTCAATTATACAACACTGTTATCAACTATAGTCACCATGGTTCACATTACAGCCTCAGGGCATATTCATCTCATCGTGAAAGTTTGTACCCTTTTACCCTATTTCCCCCACCTTCCAGCTCCTGGAAACCACTTTTTGCTTCTCTTTCTAGGAGGTTGACTTAAAAAAGTTTTTTAGATTCTACATATAAGTGAGACCATGCAGTAGTTGTCTGTCTCTGTCTGGTTCTCTCACTCTGCATAATAACTAGGTCCATCCGTGTGTTGCAAATAGCAGGATTCCCTTCTTTCTCGTGGTTGAATAATATTCCATTGTGTATATATACTGCAAAGGAAAACAGTATGGAGGCTCCTCAGAAAATTACAAATAGGACAGCCATATAATCCAGCAGTCCCACTTCTGGGTATATATCCAAAGGAAATGAAAACAAGATATCTGCACCCCCATGTCCACTGCAGCATGATTCACAACAGCCAAGATACGGAAGCAACCCAAGTGCCCATCGGTAGATGAATTGATAAAGAAGATGTGATATTAGCTTCTTGAGTAAGGGTAAATGGTAGGTAAAGTTTTGAGGTTTTGCATATCTGAAAGAGTCTTCATGTTACTCCCATACCCCATGGATAATTTGGCTGAATATAGAATTCTAGATTGGAGATAATTTTCCTCCATAATTTTGAAAGCATTGTTCCACTGTCTTCTAATTCTAAGGTTACTAATGAGAAATCCATGCAATCCGGATTCTGGGCCCTTTGGGTATGTTCTGCTCAGAAAGCATTTAGGATCCCCTTTCTTGCAGGAGTTCTCATATTTCACAAGGGCGTCCTCAGTGTGAAGCTTTTTGTTCACAGTGCTGGGTCCTAGGGGGGCCTTTTACTGTGGCCCCTCCTGCCCCTCATTTTTGGGGAACCAGAATATAATATTTATTTGATAAAATTCCACACTTAGTTTCCCTGTATTCTTTCTGAGGTACTTCTGTTGGCTGAATGTTTGATCTCCTGGAAGTGTCACCCAATTTTCCTACTGTTTTTTATTTTCCATCTCTGTCTTTTTATTCTATTTTGGGGGAGATTTTCACAGTTTTATCTCCTTTCCTGTTTTCTTCTTTTTCTGCTCTCATGTTTTCCACATCTAGGAATTTTTTTTCTGAATCTGTCCTTATTCATGATTAAAGCATTATTACAAAGGCTGTATAAGCTCTGTATATGTGGCTTGAGTTTATTTTAGTGGTCTCACTTTGGAAGGCTCAGTTCTTTCACTAGAGGAAGCCGAAGTTTCAATACATAATTTGTTTTTCTTTGGGGACAACTAATTTCCCCAGAGCAGCATCTTCTACTTTCTTCCCTCAGGAAAATAAGCCCACCTGTCAGCATTCATTTCACAAACTTGTACTTAATTCCCATTTCTGTTTCCAATAAAGCACCTTGGCTCCATCCTGAACTGGACCAACCTCTCTAGAAGGAAACCGCTCACACAGAACTCTTGAAGGATCTTGAAATGCTAATCCGCAGGCTTCAGTGATGTATACATGAGGCTTCGAGTGCTGGATTCAGATTCTGACACCAGGGACCTGAGTCCTACCTCTTGCCAAGTCCCTAGGCTTGTCCTGGGGATCCAGTGACATAATGTAGCAGAAACACTCTGCACACTTGTGAATAGAAGCACTTCGCAAGTCTTAGGCATTATTAATAAAAGTGGTGACGTTGGGGCACGTATTCAAAACGTTACTGAGGGCTGCTTTCTTTTCCTAGACTGCTCCGCTTGAAAGGAAAAGTTAATATAAATGAATCATGCAAAGATGTTGACACAACTGAGTTTACTGCAAGCTGCTGGGGTTTCAAACTTTTCCCTAAAACTCTGAAATGCTGGTTAATTTAGTTGTCTCACCGACTGAACGACAAAGCAATCTGGGCATCTCCAGTGCCCTTTACAAAGACAGCGGCTCTGGCTCCAAACAAACGAGACTGGTCTTGGTCTTGACGCTTTGTGTGATCAGCAAACCAAGGCAGTTTTATTGGGTAAGAAAATGCATGGATCAGCAAACGAGGCTTGTTGTTTAATCTAAAGCATCCTTAAAATAAACATCTACAATCTAGAATCTAAAGCTTAAAGCCCTGACTTCTGGCCATGGGTTACAGCAAGGAAAAACAAAGAATACATTTAATAATTATATCATTATTCTTATGTCTAATAAATTACATTTGGACAGAGGAACAATCACTTTTTAAATTGGTAATTAATGAAACTATGATTAGATTTAAAGGTATTCTTGAACATTTCAAGCCTTTCATTTTATATTCTTTTTTGTTCAGAACAACACACAAGTTAGAGCTTTAAGTAAAAAAAAAAATAATGATTTCACTCCACAGTTACCTACCTTGGCACAAGTTCAATTATTGATCACAATATATATTACATAACTCAGTTCCATAAAATAAAAATCTAGATCTTTAAGTAAACTTTGCAATCAGCCTCTTCGCTTTTTACGGCTGACCTCAGAGGAAGGCCTTGTCTTGCTTTGGCTGTTGGCCAAAGCCTGTTGGTATAAATGCCTCCAGTCCAAAGATTGTCTGGAGGAATGGTAAACTGTTTTCACGTTCAATTGGAAATTTTTATTTTTTGCACAATTTGGTAGTTAATAATGATGAGATAGATCAGAAAGTCTCTCCTATTATTCTCTGTATCTGTCTTGTGCAGTATGATAGCCAGTAGCCATGTATGGCTACTGAACACCTGAGACGTGGCTGGTGCCTCCCAGGCACTGAATTTCTAAACGTAAACAGCCACCTGCAGCTCTTGGCAACTGTTTTGGGCAGCAGAGCTGGAAGCTCTGTGTCATCACAAGGGATCCACGCCTCAGAAATTCCTCAAAGGGCTCACTTTCCAACAGGATGGACGATGGTCTAAGATTTTTTTGATGCAGTCCCCTTTTATACCCAGAAGTATCAAGGATCTGTACACAGAAGTGGTTGTACTTCGAGTACGTGCTGATTGAGAAAACATACAATACAAAAAGCTAGTAAATAATTTCGCGAGGATATTAAATAAGTCTGAACTTTATCCATGCCAACAGCACGGCCACGCTCCTGAGAGCAGGCAGCCTAGGTATGTGTCAGGTGTACCACTGGTTCCCTGTGTGGACAGGGCTTGCTGCCCGAATGGATGCAAGGAACCCAGGGAGTAGCTCTGCATTCACAGGCTGGAAAGCATTCTTCCAGAACTGAAAGATGAATACGTTAAAGAGCAACTGAAAGATAAAAATAGCAAGGAGAAAAATGCCTTAGAAGTGTGGGGACACCCCATAAGCAGTTAAGAAGTGCCAAAGGGTGGAGGCTCTCTGTTGGGGCATTTTGTGTGCACCCCGGTGTGCGTGACGTCCCTTTTCATCATGGACCTGTCATTCGGCCTCAGATCTTAAACTCCTACGACTCAGGGGTCTTTCCTTCAGGAAAACAAAGTTTACTTTATCTTTGGCACCCCTTTAAAACCCAGAAATTTTCAAACCAGAGCCTCTCGGTGGTGTGCATTACACATCATGCACAATGGTCAGGAGTCAAAGGACAGTTTGCTCTAAACACTAACACCCTCACTTAGTCACAGATACAAAGGGATCTCCCTCCTGATGTAGCCCCTCCCCGCCTCCCCGACCCTGTGGCCACAGGCAGAGGCCGCGGAGTCGGGGTTGTGTCGTGGTTGCTGCCGTCCACTCCCGACTGGAACCTGCAAGGTGCGTGGGAACAACGGGCCTGCTACTGCGGCAGGAACCTCAGTCACCGCCCTGAGCCCTCTGGTTCTGCAGGTCGGGGGCATCTGCTGCCTGGCATGGAGGGATATTACATAATCACCTTGTCTATAATTAAACATGGATCTAGAGGAAAACATATTTTGTGATTCTTAGACTGTGTCTAGGGTGGCTCTACCCCCCAAAGGTACGGATGACAAAAGGAGAAGCGTTCCTTTTACTGCTGAAGCAAATCCGGAGTTACTGAAACGAAGACTAAATGCTGAACAACCTGTGTATTATGAGTCGGCTTCAAATAATATGCTTACTACTTCATACGCTCAAACATCGACGTATTCCATAATTCCAGCTCTTAAAATAAGAATTTCCAGTTATTGCTCTAGGTGGCATTAAAAGTGATTCCACAAGTACTAAACCCTGACATTCTAAACAAATACGTTGTTCCTCAGAATGGTGGCACACATCGGGCAGCAGAAGGGAAGTGCAAGGCGGGCACCGATGCGGCGTCCTGCTCCATCACTGAATGAGCAGTGATCTTTCACCAAGCAATGCATGACACACACTAGGTCATCCCAGGAGCAACGCGACTGCTGACCCCCGCATGGCTCTGCTGCTGCCGTTACTTAATCCGAACAGAGTGTGGACCACTGGCTGAAAATACATAGCATTTTTTCCTGTTTGGGAGTGGGGAGCACTTGACCAAATCTAAGACTGTACATTAAGTTCCAGCTTCGCTTTTAAAAACAAAACCAAAGAGCAGCCCCCCTAAGCAAGGGCACAGTGGGACTGGCCCATGACCCAGCGCCTGCAGAAACAGGCATTGCTGTCTTCCCGGCACACTGACGTTTACCTGGATGAGGCTGGCAGCCGGGTTCCTTCTTTTCTCAAAGTGCTTCTGCCGGTGCTGTTCTTGTACTTTTAATGCAAAACCTGAGCCAAGAATGCCCTGCAACAAAATACGGAAATAGCGCTGAAAACTTTTTTCCCCCAAACACCGTTAAACAATACAAGCATTTTAAAAAACCCTCTAAGAAGAGTCTGTGAAAAGGTGAACAGTATGCAACCTGTCCCTAAACTCATTAAAACAAACACGATTTCCTCTACTATAACACGTCGGCCAACGGCAAGCAGCTGGGCAGGAAGCAGAAGGATGTCTACCCTTCCGGAAGTCACCAGGCCCTACGGTCTCCCATGGGGTAGGAGGAGTCACCACAATTCCAAATAAAAATCACCATTTAAAAAATGTTTTTGCGTGGCCTTCTCTGTGGCATTTCTTTACGCCTAAGTCAGAGAGAATGGTCCTATCCAGTGGTGGACAGAGGGGGATTAGAACTTGGGGCTGTTCCTGTCTCGCGGATGTGGACGTGGGAGCTTTCCCAGCACTTTGACGACGCTACCTGATTTTATACATTCCATTCACGAAATGGTGGGGGAGGCAGCGTTTAAGGTTAATCCTCAGCGATGCTATAATTCTACGCCTACCAAAGGAAAGTAACAGTGGGGAAGGACAGTTGTCCTCATGAGACGGACACTCAGTTTTGGAGACGTCGAAGGTTTGCCATTTTGCGTGTCTGTCCAGTAAAGACAAGAGCACAGGTCAATGCAAAGCACCTTCCTGTCTACCTGAGTCTTAATGGCACACTCTGCGCGCGGCTTGCCTTCCTGGCCCTGGCTCACCTGTCAGATCTGGGGGTTGGTAGGGGAGCAGTGCCTTCTGGGTTTATGCTAGCTTTTGCTGGTTTGCTTCCTTCTGCTGTCTCCATCTGCCAAACTTCCGGCTCTCTGATATGGCCCCTCTTTTCAGTTTGCTTTGGTCTAAATTTGTGGAATCAAGATGCTTCGTCTCAGCCTTGAGTTGAGGTTGGCTTTGGAGTTTGCTCAGTTCAGTCTCTGGGCTTTGTCTCTAAGCCTCCACTTTCCTGGTGTGGGACGCGGAGCCCCTCTGCTTTCAAGTCTGGGATTTTAGTTGCTAGCTATAAATTATTAGCTTCTTATTAAACTTCAAGGAGTCTAACCCTTAGGTCACAGCCGGGCATTTTATAAGCTCTAAGTCAGTATTTGCCACAGGTAAGGACCGCCGATTTTTCTTTTCTTCACATGTTTGAAGTCACTCAAAGATAGTACAGGCTGCTCAAGGGGGTGATGGGTCTAGTCCTTGGGAGGTGTTAGGTCTCAGTGGATGAAAACTTGGCGAGGACATTTTTGGGCTCTAGGTAACCTTTAACCTTCCTTCTCATCCTGAGATTTCACAATTCTGAGTTACCTCTGGGACAATGACCAGATAACAAATAACACAATTCTGTTTGAAATGCACTTATACGATGACAGTCTTGTTTTTAACGAGCAGTGACCGACTCCCCCATCTGTCAGGACGAGTGGCTGCACCGTGGGATGAGGAACGGCGTCTGAGGTCTGTCCCAGCTCACTCCCTTACTGACTGTGCTGTGCAGCCTGAGGTTCTCACCACGTGCAGGCTGCGACTGAACATGCCAAGCTCTATGAAAACCTGGTCTGTAGGATCTTATTTGTAGATTTAAACAACATTTCCCTCCATTTAGAGGTTATAAAAACGGCCTTCTGTTTGCAAATCCAAATCAACCCTTAGTTATGTGTAACTCCTAAATTTCTTGCTGCTCCTTAAAGCATTAAGGAAAAATTTAAGTATTTTCCTTTTAATGTCATTTTTCATGAAGTTTAAACATGTAAGAGACTATGAAACAGCAGAATTTATAGCATATATTTATATTATGTATATTACGTATTCATATGATATGCGTAGATGTGTATAATCCACTCATAGGAAGCATAATTTAGATTTTGTAGGCATTGAATTAGCAGCAATAGCTGCCATTTTTGAGCATTCATTATGTAAATATGAAGTTCAGAGTTAGATCCCTTTTGGAAAATGAAGACAGGACAGGCCCTACATAGCACAGACTTAGCACCTGCCAAACAAACTAAAATGTGGTGAAAATCACGTTGGCAGTGCTTAGAAACATTCGCTAGTAGATGGCAAATGTCGGCTGCATGTCTCCTGAGCCAGACTGTCCATTACAGCAGTCACCGCACCAGCTCTGCTCAGCGTCTTCTTACGGCTGCTGTCCAATCCTGCCCCACCTCCCTCCGTCCCCAGCTCAGAAACAGAAACACAAGGCTGGTAAAATAAAGCCTGTTATGTTACATATATATATCCTGTAAGTTACATAAGTATATACATGTAAATATAACTTACATGCTATTCCATCCAGTATCCATACCGATAGATACAAAGTCTCAGAAACTGATTTTTGTCTTAATTCATTTCCTAAGATCGGATAACTTAAATTTTGAGGTTTTAAGTTTTAGAAGTGCTACATAAACACCAAATAAAAAGGAAACATGTATTGGTCAGTGTTTAAAATATTTATCCCTTGTTTAATTATAGTTAAAATATACTCCCTTCTAGATTAGAAGAGCCTATCTGTACCCCCCAGTCCTGCACCTGGCGAACAGGCTAGACAGAAAGATCCTCTCAGCAGGAGGTAAGGGGCTTCCGCAGGTGGAGAAAGGCCTGCCCCACAGGGCGAGGCTGGGCAGGGGTCTCCGGGAAGGGGACCCCTGGTGGAGTTGGTGGTCTGTGTGACTCTGTGATGTGTGGGAGAGTCCTTCTGCTTTGAGGGAAAGATGGGGAAAGGAGCTTCTCTTTCTTGGTCCTCGGTCTCCTGGGTAGAAGGACCTCAAACAGGGATGGGCCACAATCCACCTCTGACTTTTCTCAGCAAAATGCCAACGTGTTCTCCTAATTTCAATCCGACACCCTGCCAGCCCATCGGGTGCACAAGACATAACGGCATTTCCAGCCACCTTGTGTTATTTAGAGGTATGCGGGAGCCACTGAGTCTTTCATTCAAGTAAGAACTCAGTGTAAGTAAGACCCTAACGAGAGGCTGCAGTGAAAAGATCCACGGTGAAGTCTACTTTGCTTGGCGCTGTTAGGGCGTGGTCTATGCAAGCAAGATGTTCAGATCTCCAACATGTGTTAATTTAATTTGCATATAAAATTGTAATCACTTTATTGGGAAACCTTTACAAGAATGACCACTTAGTCTCTGACCCTTAACCTAACAGCCACACAGTTGAACCTCCTGTGATGGTCCGTGGTCTCAGGATGGAGTCAGGGCACCTCCCTGGGCGGGAGCACCAGCTCCCGGAGGTGGGCTGACCTTCAGGCCAAGTGGCCCAGGTCTTTACCCCTTTGAACACTTATGTCTGCTCACTTCTTACCCTTTTCTTTTCCCTCCCTTGCTGTTACCTCTTCCTGGTCTAATGTGTGTTCTATCACCGTACTTCTACATTGCTGTCTATAAGCCTCAGAGGTATGAAACCACAGAGCTCAGTTTACCAGACTTTTCTCTAAATTAACCAAAGGTTATGAACGAGCCTCGAGGCTCTCCTGGGAGGATGGCACATACACGGGTGCCCAGGGGGACAGTCCAGAGGGGGCCTCCTTCCCTGCCTGTAGTTCTTCGAGGGATCACACGGGTTGTTATACGTGTGGCCTCAGGATAAGTATAAACACAACAGAGGCAGATCTTTTGTGCCATTATTTTGGGAAAAGAGAGCAACACTACATTTTACTGTTTCTAAAGGTATCTTCCTGTAGGGAATCTGGTTATTGAGTGGGTCTCTGCCCACTGAATTGCTGGGCAGAGAATTGAATTCTGGTCTGAACTGCTGAGGTTGCCAGATTCAGCTGACTCTGGACTCTGCTTCATTTTGTCACAGCAGGAAACACACACATCATGAAAATTTTCATTGTGACAAGCACCTGACTTACGTCATTGGTCTTAACAGGTTTTCTCTGGGTGTGATCATTTTTCCTACCTGACATTGATAAAGAAATGTACTCAGGGTTTCTCTTACGGGCTGACTTGTGTCCAAAATTCATAGGTTGTAGTCCTAATGACCAGGACCTCAGATGTGACCTTATTTGGAGAAAAGGTCTTTACGAAGGTGATCAAGTTATAGTGAGCTCATTAGGGTGGCCCTATCCTAATATGTCTGGTGTGCTTTTTAAAAAAAATAATTAATTAATTAATTTGTTTATTTTCGGCTGCGTTGGGTCTTCCTTGCTGCACTTGGGCTTTCTCTAGTTGCGGTGAGTGGGGGCTGCTCTTCCTTGTGGTGCGCGGGCTTCTCATTGCGGTGGCTTCCCTTGTTGCAGGGCATGGGCTTTAGGCTTCAGTGGTAGTGGCACGTGGGCTCAGTAGTTGCGGCGCACAGGCTTAGTTACCCCATGGCATGTGGGATCTTCTCGGACCAGGGCTCGAACCTGTGTTCCCTGCACTGGCAGGTGGATTCTTAACTCCTGAGCCACCAGGGGAGCCTCCCTGGTGTCCTTTTTTTTTTTTTTTTTTTTGCGGTACGCGGGCCTCTCACTGTTGTGGCCTCTCCCATTGCGGAGCACAGGCTCCGGACACGCAGGCTCAGCGGCCATGGCTCACAGGCCTAGCTGCTCTGCTGCATGTGGGATCTTCCTGGACCGGGGCTTGAACCTGTGTTCCCTGCACTGGCAGGCGGATTCTTAACTCCTGAGCTACCAGGGGAGCCCCCCTGGTGTCCTTTTAAGAGGAAACCTAGACACAGACATGGGCAGAGGGAACATGATGTGAAGACACAGTGCTCAGACTGCCGTCTATGAGCCCTGGAAGAGGCCTGGCCACATCCTCCCTTGCAGCCCTCAGGAAGAACCGGCCCTGCCAGCTCCGTGATCCTGGACTTCCAGCCTCCAGAACTATGAGACAATAAAGTTCTGTTGTTTAAGTCAAGCCAACTACTCCGTGATGCCTTGTTGCAGCAGCCCTAGCAAACCAACACAGTCACACGTGGGCAGCACATGACAAACCCGGATTCAAAGTGGGGTCTGATGCCCGTGCTCTCGCGTGGTCTCTTGGGACCATTCTCTGACCTTGGATGGTCCGGGGTGCAACCAGCTGGTCAGGCTGGAGCTGAGCTCTGGCCACAGGAAGGACAAGGGGTCCCAGGCAGAGGGGGTGCCCCGGCAGCTACAGGCTGTGGTGCTGAAGGCCCCACCCCCTTGGCTCCTGGGAGGGCTGCCCTGGGGTCTCTGCAGCACAGGCTGTGACATGAGCCAGGCTGTGTCTGGGGCAAGACCGAGGCTGCTGTTCCCTAAGCGGACGGCGGCCACAGCTCTCACAGTCCTGCTTGTTGGCTCCTCTCCAATAAGGGGAAGCCAAAGGTGAGATCTTGGGGAGGGGGGCAAGTGGTAATACTCTGACCAAGTGCCTTTGAAGACACAAGAGGATAAAACAATCAGAAAGGAAGGCTTCATCCAGTACGGAGAAAATAATCAGAAGCTTAAGAGAAGGGAAGTGTGTTCTTCATTCTGATAAGAAACTGGGTGTTAGCAAAAATCAATGATGACACAAGGAATAAATCATCTGACACATTAATAAAAACCCTTTAAATTTGTATGCTTTTCACTCAAGTGGACCTGAGAGGTAGATACTCCACGTGGGCACATGCATCTCTTCAGGAGTGCACGCCTTATGCACCTAATGGGAGCCATCAGTTTAAGAGGAGGATATCTTTAAATCTTTACACATATTTTCAATGTATTAGCAGCCTGTTGACTGAGAGGTGGTGTTGCCTGAATTATCATTTGGTCCTAAAGCCTCAGCTGGTATAAGACTCTCGAGTTAAGCGACTCCAAGGGAAGACCGTATTTTGTAAATTATCCAACTAGATACATGTAGAAAAGTCAACATTACATCAGAAAAATGATATTAGTAAATGATATAGCTATGTTCTAGGGCATACCATTTTGTGAAAGCTCATGCTAATAAACCTCCCAGATCCAACTGAAAGTGCTTAATTTTTGCAAAGATACTCACAGCAGGAAGTGCAAAGAAAGAAATGCCCAGGAGTGCAAAGCCTGCAGAGAGCAGCCTTCCCAGCCAGGTCAGGGGGGTTTTGTCTCCATAGCCGATTGTGGTCAATGTTATCTAAAAACAAAATAAATAGGACGTGCAGCTTAAGTACTTGAGAGGAAAGTCAGGACCCATGAACAGGAGGCAAAGCAATGTTTCCACTAAATCAGCATTCAACCAGTCTGGTTGGTGCATTTTATTACTGTGCTTTAATTTTCCATGACGCATAACAGAACTTCTCTTTGTTTAAGGAAGGGAATAAACTACATACTTGTTCCTCCCTTATAACACAATTTTCCATCTTTTCTAAGTGCATTTAAAGAAAGGCTATATTATATAGTAAGTGGATAACCATCAGTAATATAGAAATGATAGCACTATGGATTCAGGACTGGATCAGTACACAAAACAATAGTTTATGTTAATTCAGGCTGCCCATTTATTTCTTTGGCGGGCATTTCCTGAAGGTCTGGTGTGTGCAAGGTATGTGTTTTGATTTGTAGTGGAACAAAAATGAGAGGTACGTAGTTCCTGTCCTGAGATATTTATGGCATAAGAGGGGAGATATGTTACACACAAATCATTAAAAGGCAAAATAGGGCAAGACAGGTATTATGATGAATGCACAAAATAATTTGCTGCTCAAATTCAAAGAGATTATTACCAGCTTGGGGTGTTGAAGCAGCTTTGTTGGGAAGATGTCATCATACCCAGGCTTTGAAGGAGGGCTAATATTTTGAGAGGCAGAAATGATAGAGTGATCTAGGGAGGGGAAACAGGTGACCAGCTGCACAGCAGTGAAATAAACAGGGTGGGTTCTGGAACGTGTATTCAGTTGGGCCGGAGCACGGTGGGTCTGAAGAGGAGGCTAACCAGCTACGCTGAAGCTGGACCAGGGAGTGTCTTTGAAAAATGATCCCTGGGTCATGTCTCCCCGATGGTCAAGTGCCCCAGGGGCTGCCCATGTGCCTTAGAACAAAGCCCTGGCTCTGCTCCAGGACCAACGAGGTTCTGCCTGATGTGGCAGAATGATGGGGCAACTGAACCAGAACAGCAGGAATGGGACAGTACCGGGTGGAGAGTAAAGAGATGAGCTGAGGAAGTTCAAAAGAAGCACGTCTGAGAGGAAGGGAAAGACGAAATCTACATGACTTGAAAGTTTCAACTGGGAAGATGATTGCCCCATAAATAGAAGTATGATAATGAGCAAGAGGAGGGTTTGGAGCAAAGAAGAGTGGCTTTCAAATGAGGGTTTTTAAACTATCAGTATGATGCTGATCTAGAAATGTCTGAGCAACGAATTAAGAAGGAGAGCTTGAGTCTTGAGAGAGATTGAGGTTGGCATGAAATGTGGGTTTTGGAATAGGAAACCGAGTGACTCTTTAAGCTCTGTGAAGAAATGAGGGGCCAAGGGCACCTCCTCAGGAGACACAGGCATGTAAGGGATGGAGGGGAAAGGAAAGTCAGAGGACAAGACAGTTTTTCAAAAGTAGGAGGACTAGGAATGGGTTATAGAAACGGAAACTCAATGAAGAGAGTTTCACAGAGGACCAGGTGAGCCCTGATGCCACAGGCTTAGGGAAAACAAGGAGAATGACTGAGAAAAGATGTGGACACAGAGACAGGGGTCACTGGTGATTTCTAACAGCAGCGGTTTGGGGCAGGTTGTCCTCCCCGGGCTCTGAAGGAGGGCCAATAAGTTGAGAGGCAGAAATGGTGGAAGACGAGGCACTCTGTGATGGAGACCCTCCGGAAGCGCTCGGTTCAGCTGGCCACCGCTCCCTAGCCCCTCTCCTCTCTCCTCGCTTCTGTGCTTCTCCTTTTACATCTTCGGCGGCTCCTTTTACGTGGCTCCTCCTACGCCAGCCCACCTCCAAATACTGGATTCTTAAGCTTTGCTTTTGGGTCTTTTTCTCTTTTAAAAATTCTGTTCTTCTCAAGACTTCCCTGGTGGCGCAGTGGTTGAGAATCCGTCTGCCGATGCAGGGGACATGGGTTCGAGCCCTGGTCCGGGAAGATCCCACCTGCCGCGGAGCAACTAAGCCCGTGCACCGCAACTACTGAGCCTGCACTCTAGAGCCCACGAGCCACAACTACTGAGACCGTGAGCCACAACTACTGAAACCCACGTGCTGCAAGTACTGAAGCCTGTGCACCTAGAGCCTGTGCTCCGCAACAAGAGAAGCCACCGCAATGAGAAGCCCGCGCACCGCAACGAAGACCCAACGCAGCCAAAAATAAGTAAATGAAATAAATAACTTTATAAAAAAATTCTATTCTTCTGTAATTTTCCTTTCCCCCTCTCCCCTCCTTTCTCTCTCTTCCCCAGCGACGTGAAATGCTCTCATGGGTATAAATACCATTTTTATGCTGAACACACTGAGTTTCTACCTCCAGGCCAGACCACTCTTTTGAGCTTTGGATTCACACATCCGCAGCAGGTATTCTGTTGGGATGCTGCACAGTCATTTAAATTGAACAGGTCTAGGGACTTCCCTGGTGGTCCAGCAGTTAAGACTCCACGCTTCTGCTGCAGGGGGCATGGGCTGGATCCCTGGTCGGGGAACTAGGATCCCGCATGCTGCACGGCCAAAAAACTAAATAAAGTAAAATAAAATAAAAGCAGGTGTTGTGAATTAAAGGATGTGAAACAAATAAAAAAATAAACTGAACATGTTTAAAACGGACATTGTATCATGCTAAACCCGCCGCTCCCCCAATGACACCCCCTCCTGGTCGAGAGCCCCACCGTCCACCGTGCTGCTCAGTCAGAAGCCTTGTGGCACTGCCACCGCTCCCTCCCCGCAGGTGTCTCTCTGAATACCTCAGCAGGTTCCGCTGCTTTGATCTCCCCAATCCCACTGCCTTCTCTCTGTCATCACGGCCACCACCGAAGACCGGGCTGCTAGAGCAGCCTCTTTTTTTTTTAGACGATAATGATTCCAGTTTTATTAAGGAATGGTTGACATACATCACTGTTTAAGGTGTGTGGCATGATGGTTTGATTGACACGTACTGTGAAATGACGACAACAGGGTTAGTGAACATCCGTCATCTCAAAGAGATGCAGAGAAAGAAAAGAGTGATGAGAACTTTTAGGCTTTACTCCCTTAGCTTTCCTGTATATCATATGGGAATGTCAACTACAGTCACCATGTGGTACTAACATCCCTGGTACTAGTTTATCTTAGAACTGGAAGTTGGTGCCTTTTGACCACCTTCCTCCACCCCCTGCCCCTCTCGTAACCACAAATGTCATCTCTTTCCGTGGTTTTTTTGGGTAAGTTTCCACATATAAGTGAGATCACACAGTGTCTGTCTTTGTCTGCCTTGTTTCACTTAACGCTCAAGGTCCACGCACGTGGTCGCAGACGACAGGGTTTCCTCGTCTTCATGGCTGAGTAGCGCCGCCGTGTATACACCACACCTGCCTGCACGCTCATCGCCGTGCACCGAGGCTGCCCCCGTGTCCTGACTCATGCGCATCATAAGCCGCCGTCTCTCAGTTGCTCCTCCTGCTTTTGCTCTAGCCACTCTCACTTCCTTCTCTGCACACCTGCAAGGGCTATTATTTTCTTACTCCTCTCTAAAAACCCTTCAATGGCTATTCACCAAATTCAGAATAAATTCTAAGCTCCTAGCTACGGACCTTGTGACCTGGTCTCTGCCCAAGTCTCCAACGTCCCCCTGGTCCCCCCTTGCTCACTGCACTTTAACTACAGTGTCCTTTCAGCTCCTCCAACGGCCAGGCTATCCTGCCACAGGGCCTTTGCACGTTCTGCTCCCTCAGCCCCCAGTCTCCCTGGGGCTCCTCATCCTTCAGGTGTTATCCAAAACACTCTGTCCCCAGAGAGGCCTACCCTGCCCACTGTCCACAGGCGGCCTCTGGCCTCTCTCTGTCCTGCTCGTTTCCTGTCAGCACTCATCATGAGGGGCAGTCTACTACTGCTCTACTTTCCTCTGGGGAGGGTCCTTATTTCCTCTACTAGAAGGAGGGACCGTGTCTTTACTCTGTTTTCTCTCTAACATCCAGCATGATGTTTGCCACCAGAGTAAGAGGAACGCAATAAATATTTAGTAAATAAATAAAGAATTCTTTCAAGAACACTGGCAACAGAGTGAGAAATATGGGGCCAGAACTCCCGGAAATCTCTGATGTGAGTGGGTGCTTTCTAGGGTGTGTTTGTGCCTGTCTGCAGAGAGGCCGAGGCTGAGGAGGGCAGGGGGGAGCTTTATGATGGGGGGTACCCGAGGAGGAGGGGACATAAGGTCAAGGACACGGTGGAGGGTTAGTCTTGGCAGTGTGAGAGGAGGGCAGGGCTGGAAAGCTCAGGCCAGTTCCCGTCAACAGTGAAGGAGAAGGAGGGTCACCTGTGGGGAGCAAAGGGCCTGGAACAGGAAAGGCCCAGGCTGTGAGGCTGTGAGGTTGTGCGAGGGAACTGGCAGTAGAACCCAGCAGCCAAGTGAATCAGATGCCACCAGCAGTATGGGTAGAGGATTCTCAAAGGAATTCCTTGAGATTGCAGAAGCAGCCTTCCTGGCTCCATTTTATTACAGGTTCCTGATTTTAATCTATTTATACGTGTTCTGCAAGACAGCTTAATCCTTTCCAGTAGTTTATTAATAATAATAAAGGGAAGGAGAAATGTCATGGTTTAGTCACAGCAATACTTTGCACTTCTCCGTCTGCTTTCCATTCCGATCACACATCTGAGCTGTTCTCCTTGTGGCTCAGTGCTCAGAGTGGGTTTTTTTTTTTTTTTTTTTTTTTTTTTTTGCGGTACGCGGGCCTCTCACTCTCTCACTGCTGTGGCCTCTCCCGTTGTGGAGCACAGGCTCCGGATGCACAGGCTCAGCGGCCATGGCTCACGGGCACAGCCACTCCGCGGCATGTGGGATCTTCCCGGACCGGGGCACGAACCCGTGTCCCCTGCATCGGCAGGCGGACTCTCAACCACTGCGCCACCAGGGAAGCCCCTACTCATTGACTTTTGACCATGGTGTTGACAGTATCACTGGAAAGGTCATGAAGTTTTGAATTTACTTTAAACAATTAAAAGATAAACTTTAAAAAGGTTCCAATATCTTTTTCAGTGCAGTTTCAGCAAAGTGATCCTTTCATTGAGCAAGAGGACGCATTGGTTGTCACACTTTACGACTGGAGGTGGAAGCTGGCAGAGCCGCCTGACAGGGCAGATCAGGGTGTGGAGGGACAGGCCCACTTGGCCAGCTGCCCCAGCAGGCCGGCTCAGCGATGCCGGCGGTTCATGCTGTCTCTGCAGGTGGACGTGTACTGGACGATGGTGTGGCAGGTGGGAGCAGCTCAGATACAGCTTTGCCCTCCTGCCCCTGAGCTCAACTGCAGTCATGCAGGTGAGAAACGGTATTCTCTGAAAGTCGGTGGGTTGTGAACACTGGCATGAAGGTGTAATTGTGGCAGCAAAGTTGAAGGTCAGCTCGGCGCACCTTAGTGGGTTCAACCATCAATTATTTCTTCCTCAGGAACGATACAGCAGAACGAATGCAAATTCGGGCCCAGGCTTTCCTGATTTTTTTTTTCCTTTAATGAGATGGCAGATGCTGTGTTCAGATTACAATCTAAACATTGGTTAGGCTACAGTTATTTGTTTGTTTCCAAGAGCAGAATTAATTTGAGACCAGGAGATATAAATTTTACCTTCGTTTCTTCAAGCAACAAATCAACAAACTTTTATTGGTCTGGTTTTGAGGATACAGTCATGAATAGTAGTTTATAGCTAATGCATTCATGTGAACAATTAAGAATATACTGTCTGTAGATTTCCACAGCACAGCATAATTTCCCCCTAAGGGGGTCCTTTTAAAAAAATTATTTTTTATTTTATTTATTTATTTTTTCTTCCAGTTTTATTGAGATATTATTGACACACAGCACTGCATAAGTTCAAGGTGCACAGCATAATGCTCTGGCTTGCACACATCGTGAAATGATTAGCACACCAAGTTCAGTGACCACCCATCATCTCATACAGAGACAACATTAAAGAAATGGAAAAATACTTTTATTGTCTTAAAATCTCTGAGGATTTATTCTGTTAACAACTTTCATACATAATGTACAGCAGTGTTCATTATACTTACTGTGTGGTACATCACATCCCTAGTACTTATAGCTGGAAGTTTGTACCTTTGACCATCTTCATCCAATCTCCCCTCTCCTGCACTCCTCACCTTCTGGTGACCACAAATCTGATCTCTTTTTCTATGAGTCTGTTTGTTTTTGAGGTTTAACTGACCTACAACACTATGCTAGTTCCTGTTACACAACATAGTGATTTGGTATTTCTATAACATTTCAAAATGATCCCCACATATGTCTAGTTACGATGTCATCATACAAAGACATCACATAGTTACTGGCTATATTTCCCACACTGTACCTTTCACAACTGAAATTTGTACCTCTCCATCTCCCTCACCTGTTTCTTCCCTCTCCCTCCCCTCTGCCCTCTGGCAACCACCTGTTTGTTTTCTATATCTGTAATTCTGTTTCTGTTTTATGTTTGTTCATTTGTTTTGTTTTTCAGTTTCCACATATAAGTGACATCATACAGTGTTTGTCTTTCTCTGTCTGACTTATTTCACTTGGCATAATGCCCTCTAGGTCCATCCATGTTGTTGCAAACGGCAAGATTTCATTCTTTTTATGGCTGAATAATATTCCATTGTATTTATGTACCACATCTTCTTTCTCCATTCATCCACTGATGGGCACTTAGGTTGCTTCCATAATTTGTAAATAACGCTGCTATGAACATGGGTTGCATATATCTTTTCCAATTAGTATTTTTGTTTTCTTTGGAGTGGAATTGCAGGACCAGTGGTAGTTCTAGTCTTAATGTTTTTTTTTTTTTCTGTTTTCTTATTTATTTTCATTTTGGATGATCTGTCCATTGGTGTAAGTGAGGTGTTAAAGTCACTCACTATTATTGTGTCACTGTCGATTTCCTCTTTTATAGTTGTTAGCAGTTGCCTTACGCATTGAGGTGCTCCTATGTTGGGTGCACCTATATTTATAATTGTTATATCTTCTTCTTGGATTGATCCCTTGATCATTATGTAGTGTCCTTCCTTGTCTCTTGTAACATTCTTTATTTTAAAATCTATTTTATCTGATATGAGTATTGCTACTCCAGCTTTCTTTTGATTTCCATTTGCATGGAATATCTTTTTCCATCCCCCCACTTTCAGTCTGTGTGTGTCCCTAGGTCTGAAGTGGGTCTCTTGTAGATAGCATATATATGGGTCTTATTTTTGTATCCATTCAGCAAGCCTGTGCCTTTTGGTTGGAGCATTGAATCCATTCACGTTTAAGGTAATTATTGATATGTATGTTCCTATGACCATTTTCTTAATTGTTTTGGGTGTGTTTTTGTAGGTCCTTTTCTTCTCTTGTGTTTCCCACTTAGAGAAGTTCCTTTAGCATTTGTTGTCGAGGTGGTTTGGTGGTGCTGAATTCTCTTGGCTTTTGCTTGTCTGTAAAGCTTCTGATTTCTCCATTGAATCTGAATGAGATCCTTGCTGGGTAGAGTAATCTTGGTTGTAGGTTCATCCCTTTTATCACTTTATCATGCCACTCCCTTCTGGCTTGTAGAGTTTCTGCTGAGAAATCAGCTGTTAACCTTATGGGAGTTCCCTTGTATGCTCTTTGTCATTTTTCCCTTGCTGCTTTCAATAATTTTTCTTTGTCTTTAATTTTTGCCAGTTTGATTACTATGTGTCTCAGCATGTTTCTCCTTGGGTTTATCCCGTATGGGACTCTCTGCGCTTCCTGGACTTGGTTGGCTATTTCCTTTCCCATGTTAGGAAAGTTTTCTACTATAATCTCTTCAAATATTTTCTCTGGTCCTTTCTCTCTCTCTTCTCCTTCTGGGACCTCTATAATGCAAATGTTGTTGCATTTAATGTTGTCCAAGAGGTCTCTTAGGCTGTCTTCATTTCTTTTCATTCTTTTTCTTTATTCTGTTCCACCGCAGTGAATTCCACCATTCTGTCTTCCAGGTCACTTATCCGTTCTTCTGCCTCAGTTATTCTGCTATTGATTCCTCTAGTGTAGTTTTCATTTCAGTTATTGTATTGTTCATCTTTGTTTGTTTGTTCTTTAATTCTTCTAGGTCTTTGTTAAACATGTCTTGCATCTTCTCATTATTTGCCTCCATTGTTTTTCCGAGGTTCTGGATCATCTTCACTATCATTATTCTGAATTCTTTTTATGGAAGGTTGCCTATCTCCACTTCATTTAGTTGTTTTTCTGGGCTTTTATCTTGTTCTTTCATCTGGTACATAGCCCTCTGCCTTTTCATCTTGTCTATCTTTCTGTGAATGTGGTTTTTGTTCCACAGGCTGCAGGACTGTAGTCCTTCTTGCTTCTGCTGTCTGCTCTCTAGTCTTAATGTTGTTTTTTTTTTTTTTTTTTTTTTTTTTTTTTTTTTTTGGTGGTACGCAGGCCTCTCACTGTTGTGGCCTCTCCCACTGTGGAGCACAGGCTCCGGATGCGCAGGCTCAGCGGCCATGGCTCACAGGCCCAGCCGCTCTGCGGCATGTGGGATCTTCTTGGACCGGGGCACGAACCTGTGTCTCCTGCACCAGCAGGCGGACTCTCAACCACTGCACCACCAGGGAAGTCCAGTCTTAATGTTTTTGAGGAACCTCTATACTGGTTTCCATAGTGGCTTCACCAATTTACCTTCCCACCAACAGTGCATGAAGGTTCCTAAGGGGGTCCTTTAAGAGAAGAAGATTCATGTTGACAGTTGTCAGCAATCTCCTTTCCCCTTCCGCCCTCCCCTCCCCTTCCCTTTTCCTCCTCTTTGCTCTTTTTCTCTTCTTTCGAGTCTCTTTTCTTCCCTTCTCTTCTCTTTGGGCCACTTCCTGAGCATACGGTTTCAGATAGTGGGTAGTCACAGAATCTGCACAGTCAGTTTTGACATTTGGTCACCTTGAACTAGTACATCAGAAAGAGTTTTGATCTTCAAACATCAGAAACTCCTGTGTTGGTGGCATCATAAAATGTGGGTTCTGCTGTGGCAGGGAGCTCAGGGCATTAGCATTCCATACTGTTCTTCCAGGACTGTGGTCAAATATGTAGTAATAGTGGTGACTAACATCTGTCTAGTGCTTGATAAAGTACATTTACACGTCCTAATCTCATTTAATACACACAGCAACTTTGTCTTTGGGTACTAGTCTTTTCTCAGTTTTAGAGAGATATTAAGAAATTGCTTAATATTACACCTCCAATAACAATGGGGTTGGAACCCTGGTCTCCTGACTATAATATGTTTTTTTTTTTCAATACAGCACGTGCTCAGTGCTTATGGAGTAATACTGAGCAAAAGTGTCCAGAGTCGAGTGTGCGGTGACAATTTTCAAGGAACTGACATCTTAGGAAAGAGTTCCCCACAGAGACTTATAACCAGTATACCCCATAAACGCCCTTAAGGTAGGCGTGGCACTTGGAGAGGTTACTGACCACTCAGCTGTTTTGGGGGGTAATGGCTGGGCTATGTGTGTCTCAGTTTTCACTTGGTTGTTAATAATCTTGAATGGTTAGAAGTAAAGTAAGGCTTGGATACCATCGGGTAATGCATTGGTAGTAAGAAACAGAACTTTAATTAATGGTACCAGCAGATGCAGTTAATTCTCCAACTCAGATACGTCAGAAAGCAACAGCTTCTACGAGGTGGCAGAAAACATTTTGTCCTGGTGAACCTGACGGAAGGAGGGTTGATTCTCGGAAGGGGAACAGATGTTATCAGTGACAAGGGTATCTTAGATCTTTCCACAAATGTGCACCATTTCCTATTCTTAGATTTTGCAGGGGGATGAAACTCATGGCATATATTTGGGCTGCACAACCTGTTGAATGCAGAGCCTCCTATATTGATGCTTGGAGAAAGATTGTCAGGTTTTTAGCATGAATTCTGGGACTAGCTCTGGCCGACATCAAATCCTCTACATGCCTGAAGGAATCATCTCAGGCACAGGTCTGAGGTGGAGGCTGTATTTTTCAGATGCTTGCTCAAGAGTAGATTTATACCATCCGCTGTTGTTTGCGTCTTTAAAAAAACCTGTTGAACACTGTCTTCGTCACAGGAATAGTGGTAAATCGAAAGAGGACAAGCTGGCCTTCAAGAATAGGTCATTACCAGGAAAAATGACTTCAGGAGGATGGGATCATAAGTTGTTTCAGCCAATCAAAAGGAAGAAAATGATAACAGCAAAGTAGGAGATCATAATAAAACATAACTGTGGGAAAACCTGTTTTTAAATTACTTCAGAATAAACCCAAAGCAACTGGAAAGGCAGATAATAATAATAGGAAATAACGTTAAATGGAACTCGGCCCAGCAACCAGAAGGTCCTCCTGTCCTGGAGCCGCAGCCGGGGCCTCAGCCTCCCCTCTGCCCCAACACGTCCCCTGTCATCAACGCCTCTTCAGTTGCTCCTTCAGAAGCCAGAACATCTTTTCACCGAAACCCCAGTTCCCACGCCCCTTCTGCGCTTAAGCCGTGGGTGTGCCAGGAAGGTACCGCTCTGTGTTCCTTGGCTGTAGCGGTTCTCCCACCTCACATCCATGGCAGCCGCATCTGTGGTTGGGTACCTGCCATGCGCTTAGGACCAGCCCTTTGTATGGATTCTCCCGCTTACTCAGTGGGCTAAGTGCTGTTGTTCGCTAGTATGGCATTGTTTTCAGGTATCAAAGTTCTCTGAACTGTTCTTGGCTCTGGGCAGTGCTGACGGCACCACGTGTTCCTCCTGCAGTTGGTGTGGGTACGGCCCCCAGCACCTTCTTAATGGAAGGGGTTTCGTATTTACTGTTTAGAATTCACTGGGACACGGGATCCACAGCCTACAAATGGCATTTTATACTTAATGTCGATACTTCGGGCATTTTTCTTTTTTTAAGAAATGAGGATTTCTTTCTTTTTTCTTTTTTTTTTTCACCAAAGCCTAGCAATAAGAAACACTCCAGTTCAGGATGCTTTCATTTCCCTATGTATTCTGGATACTTCCATAGTTAGCAAGGTGTCCATTACATGCAACATGGACAATTTTATCTTTATTTTTATTTTTTTTAACATCTTTATTGGAGTATAGTTGCATTACAGTGGTGTGTTAGTTTCTGTTGTATAACAAAGTGAATCAGCTATACGTATACATACATCCCCATACCTCCTCCCTCTTGCGTCTCCCTCCCACCCTCCCTATCCCACCCCTCCAGGCGGTCACAAAGCACCGAGCTGATCTCCCTGTGCTATGCAGCTGCTTCCCACTAGCTATCTATTCTACATTTGGTAGTGTATACATGTCCATGCCACTCTCTCACTTTGAACATGGACAATTTTAACTAAAATGTATCCAGACATAGATTTCATTAAGGTCTTCATTAACATATAATAAAAGGTATAGTCAGTATTTTAAATTTGTTTTACTTCACACTGGAGACCTAGTGTGTTCTTATAAGGAATAGAACTAATAAGTTCCTTGTTTGCTTTTTGTGGCTTCACACGATTTCATGAATGAGTCAGTTAATATCAACAAACCCACTGTGGACAAACAAGGCCTTTTTTATTCCTAGAAGCTCAACACCTTAGAAAATTTTTACCCTTGTATTCAAGGCTAGATTTTTTTTTTTCTTTAAAGAGACATAATTAGGCCATTCAAAGATCCTGTTAAGTACAGGTTAAACTTCAGTCAAATAGCACTACTGGAATGAAATCAATGAATAGATGTTGCTTTTCCCTGAAACGAACAGAGATGACCTTTGGAAACCTGCTACATGCGTTGTTCTGGCAAAAGAAACAAGCTGGTGACTAAGTGAGAGGCACATTCAGAGCTTCCCACACACTGTTCAACACACAGTGCAGCAATTCTGATTAGTAGGAAGGAGAAAGGAAGACGGAAGGCCAGAAGGCCAGAGAGCTGCCAGGTGGACCCACCAACAGATGCACCTCAGAGAAGGGGCTTCTGAGTGTCCCATCACTCATGCACGTTAGAATTATCACAGAGGCGCAAAATCTAAATTTTAATTCAAATCGCTGCTTTGAAGCCTTAGATGATCAGTTGTCTTCCCCTTGCTGGCTAGAAAAGCCTCCTGTTTGCTCAGTTTACACAGTTTATCCCACCGCGAGTCACAGATTTTCATTTGTTCTCTACACATAAGAAGTGTTTTAAGAATGTCAGATGACTGCTCTCTTCTGGGTTTTCCACTTTCCTCCTTTCAAAGTGGCCATTATTGCTTGTGGGGTAGGGAAAGGAGTTGGAAACCAAATTGTTAAACCAACAGAATGCTTTGTTATCAGTGGCACAATCTTGGAGACATTTAACTCTGATAATTTAAGGAAAAAAATCTTAATCTTCAGATGAATATATTTTTGATTTTTATTCATATTATTGCTGCTATGCAACCCACAAACATACCAAGTTCTGCTTACTACAGGCCCTGATGAGTTATCCATGTCCTTGACAAGAGTTCTAGTTCTCACTGATGAGCTTCTGACAAATAGCAGAACAATGCAACAATTGGGAACTTAAATCTGTGCTCCACAAAGCAAACCAGCAAACAAACTTACCAATGTTTTAATCACAGTTTAAGAGGATGACAGATTTTTATTTTGGCAACAATCTAGCACTCAAGAAATACTGCCGATGATTTATAAGAGAACAAATTTGTTGGACCAAAGAGACAGGGAAAGTCTTCAAACAACTATAACTGTTCTTGTATTTTCACCCTTTTGGAATGTTTTAAGGAATAGAATTTTAAAAAATGTAGTTTACACATTGCATAAAGCACTCCTTTATCCTATGACATTCTTAATAGGGTACACGTTTCATCGACTGTTTTATAGATTCTTTACACTGTCAAGACAATTTTTGCTTTGATGGAAAACTATGTGTTGTTTAGAGTACACTCGTCCAGGTTCTCAGTTCCTGCTCTTATGGGGCGCACTCTGCACCTTTCAGGCCTTTGAGCTATTTTAGGAGCACAGAAGTTGTAGCAGCAATGCAAAATAATTCTTGTCTATGGACGTGTAAGTACATTCTGTCTGGTGCGGGTTCCTCTGACTTTCCTCTTTCACTGTGGAAGAAGCCAGGTGTGCCTCTGTTTGAACACTCATTTGAATACTTAAAAGTTTACATAAAATCCTGAGGACATGTTTATTTTCTACCTGTATGAGAGTCGTGATTTTACTTTTATTTGTTTGGAAAACTATCCTTTAACAACAATATAAAGGAAAAAGAGGTTTATGAGTGGAAAGTTTTGAAATTCAGGGTCTATAGTCTCTGATCTCAGAGTTGGTGACCCCTCTTCTCTTCTTCCCTTTTTGTACCATAATTTTACCCTTCTTTCATTCAGCTAGTATTCCTTTTTTGTTTTAAACCTCAGATAAACGTTTTGATGAGTGGCAAAACAATGCAACCATTTGTACTTTAAAGCTGTGCTCCACAAAGTTAAAACGAACAAGCCCATGAACATTTTAATCACGGTTAAAAAATTACTTGTCTTTATTTTGGCAACAGTCTAGCATGCAAGAAATACTACTGATGATTTGTAAGAGAACTTAACTTGGTTGGACTTAACGGGGAAACTCTTCAGAGTTTATACTTATAAGTGCTGTACATTTTCACTTAACTCCCTTTTGGAAGTTCATAGTTTTACTGAGACCACTCATGGGAGTCCCTACACTACATTCAAAGGAAACATCTCACAACATCCAATAAATAAAAGCAGATCCTTATACTCACCGTGCCCCACCAGAGTGCGTCCGCGTATGTAGAGAATTCCTTATTGGCATCCTTTTCCACCAGGTAGACAAGGAAAGACGAAAAAATCAGAACCAAAAATCCTATGTACCAAGCTGTAATTAATTCCTAGATATAAAAGGAATGAGAGATTTTTAGAGGTTAAAAATCTTTGAAAAAGGAAAAAAATATATATGAGCATGATTCCATGTGTTTGACTACTGCTTGGATATTTATGATGACTTTCACATAATCCACTACACCTTGTGTCCCACATTGCTTTAGCCAATTACTGAAAAGATTAAGTTTGCTTTCGATGGGTTTAGTAAATATCACGGCAGCAAGGGAAGAAGTTAAGAACACCCTGCCCGCACCTGGGCGAGGGCCCCCCACCTTGCTGTGCGCGTAGACCACGGAGCCCAGCAGCTTCCAGGTGCCGCCGCGCCTGTCCATGCGCACCATGCGCAGGATCTGCAGGAAGCGCAGGCTGCGCAGCGCCGACGTGGCGAAGATGTTACCCTGAGTTTTGGCAGAAACTACTGCTATGGAGGCGATGAGGACGATGGTATCTGAAAGAAACAGGGTGAAGCAGCCATGAGCAGCATGACCAGGAGGTTCTAGTTCCCCAAACAGAAAGGGTCCCTTTGACCTGTTTGGGGCCCAGGAAACGGCTCTTGAGCCCCAGGCCGGCACGCGCCACGCGGGCTCTGTGATCGCCGAGGAGGGGAAGGCGGAGGACGTGGCCTCCTGCACCTGCTGCCCCGGGTCTGACCCTCGGCCGTTCTCTGCTTTAGCCACGCAGGTTTGGACCGCTCGCCGTTTAACCTTCAAAGGCCTGGACACCGCCTTCGGAAGGTCCGGTGCTCCAGAGGGCTCCGGGCTGGCACAGCGTCCCCACGGCAGTCCTGGCGGCACGGGTGGTCCTGCCTGTAGGAAGGGGCTTCTGCCACTGCTTCTGCCCCGGCACCGCAGCCTGCTGGCTGATGCCACAGAGGGTACATAGCCTGTCCAGATGCGAAAGGGCTACTTCGCATAATCATGTCTCCTGTTTTCTCGCCAAAGAAGCTGGTAGCTCCGTTCTGCAGAAACTTCACTTGTGTTGTGGGGTCTGCACCTCTACAGCCTCTCAGACAAAGGCCCTAAGTGAGCGGACTGCGGTAAGCGTTCTGCTCTGCGTGCTCTGTACGGCGCCAGCCAGTTCTGGGTAAGTTCTGTACACAAGTCAATTAACATTCCATTTGTTACAACAGAGGAGGTGATCACACACACTACGCACTGCATGGGAAGGGATATTTAATGTGGGACATATTGACATCTGGCTGAAATCATATCTGCCCTTTTGTCAGCTAAAAAGAGCAGCTAAGGAGAGCACAGAAAAGATGAATGACTTAATCGCTGCAAGGGTGAATATCTGAGTGAGGGGAGGGAGGCTTTGAAGTGGGAGAGGTGAAGTGGGGTGAATGGCTTCCAGTGGAGACTCTACAGTAGGTTTGCGTGACCTCATCATCCTCAGTAGGATGTCCTTCCTGCTGAGAGCGGGCTGTGCGTGGCCAGGTGGCCACGCTCCAAAGAAGAGCTCCACCTTAGGGGCTTGCAGTTACTGATGGTTCTGGGAGCCTCAGGGGTACGTGCTGTGTGAATGTGTACCCTTTGTCCAGCCCAGTAGTGCCTGCATTCAGGAAGGCCTGGCCCCTGGTGTGTACTGACAGCGTCCTTAGACTCACTCTCCTGGTGCCCTTTTGGGTCAGGACCTGGAGAGGGTCAGGGGTTGGCAGGACGTGGGTCAGCCAAAGGGAATCCTCCAGTTGGATCTGCATGCTGCGGGAGCTTGTGGCTGGGTGCACAGCCAGCCACAAATGCATCCTTTTCTCTCGCTCCATAGCTGTCGGAGGTGAGAAGGAACTACATACGCTGATACAGACATCAAAGGCATTAAGGGACTGAAGTCAGTTGCAAAGCAGTATGTACAATGTACTCTTATTTAATACAACATGTATTATACACCTAGGAAAGACATGCGAGGACAGACACAGAATATTACTATGAATTCTCTCTGGGGTAGAGAGTTGTGGTGAGTATGTGGATAAAGGGACTTAGCACTTTCTAAGTTATTAATTTTGGTAATGTTGGAGTTTTATAACAGTGAAAATGTCTTTTGAAATCAGGAAAAAACTTTAAAAATGTGAAAATATCTCTTGGTTTTCATCATCTGGAGGGACATACTTCCAAGACAAGTGGTCTGCAGACAAAGAGACACTCCTTACATGGCCCTGATGGATATACATTTTGCTTCTATTTCTCACTGTAGGCCTGCTTCCTCACAAGTGTACAAAGGAAAGAAAAAGGTACAATACCCCATTGACCATGTTAAAATATTAGAAAAAATTGAAATAAGTAAATGACCAGTAGGGGTGCAGAAAGCACAGACTTAAAATTTACTTTGTGCCAGGCACTTCCTTTAGTTCTAGGTTTTTACAAATGTTATATTATTTTAATTCTTATGACACCCGTGTTGGTTAGGTATTCTACAGATGAAAAAAGCGAGACACAAAACACATATATTGTCTTAGTTTTAAAAAATCAGCTATAGGCCTGTTACACTACAGCACAAAAAGTATGCTATAAAGTCAGTTCATTAGAGAAGACCTAGAAAAAGTAAAAGGAACCCTGTAGGTTTGAGAGAGTTTCAAAAATTATGCACACAGTGAGTCATAATCTAAAGGTTTTAAGTCACAAAATATGTAAAGGTAACCAGAGATTAGATTTAATATGCTCATTTTAATTCAGATCAGAAAGAGTTCAATGAAATGAAGTCATAAGTGAGCAACCAAATGGCACACAATGAATGCACCCACAAAAATGTTTCTTGTTGGATTACAGTCATCCACTGGAATTTTGCTGTCAGTACCACCTAGATATTTCCCAGGTTAATATTTTAGAAGTTATGAGTACTCTTGACTTTCATTTTTATTTATGTATTTATTATTTTTGTAGACCATTACTTAGCAGAATGGAGGTTCCACAAGGTTGGATACTTGTATCCGAAGTATCTAGAACAGTGCCTGAAACGTGGTAGGCACTCAATAAATGTTTATAGAATAAACTTAGGTTAATAAACATTTAAAAGTAGCTTGAGCTTTGTTCTCTTACCGTATCAGTGGTTTAATAACTGGAACGTCAATCTAAAATACCTGTAAGTTAATCAAACCAGCACAGAATTCTACAGCAATATAATAATTCACAGCTGTCAGCTACTGATGTATATAAAAAGCAAATCTCCCTAAGATTTACCTTTTATGACAGTGGGCAGCCATGGTCTTTAAAGATGGCATCATGGGAGACCCCTGAACCGCTGCCCTCCCACAGACACACCAAATGAACAGCTACACACGCAGTAATTCCCTCTGCAGGAAGTCCAGAAACTAGCCAAGGGGCTCCTATGCACTGGGAGAATGAGAAAATGCTCACATCAAAACAGCAGGAGAGGCTGAGACATACTCGCCATAAACCCCACTCCTAGCACACAGCAGGGACCTCCAACTCCCAGCTTTTCCCTGTGAGGCTAAGGGTCTGAACCCCATTTTTAGCGCCCCAATTTTTAAGACTCCCACCAGAGGGATGGCCCCCCCAAACACCTAGCTCTGAAAGCTGTGGGGCTTGCATCCGTGAGCCCCACATACTACAGCAAACACAGAAGCAGGTATTAGCAGGCGTGAGCACTGGGCCTCCGCTCACCCACTGCCCGTGTCCAGGCAGAAATGCCTGTCTCCCCAACCTTTCCTGAAAGGGTTCTATTTGCGTACTTTAAAAGCTGCCACCTTCCAGTCAGGCCTCTAACTTTTAGCATCCAACTAGGGAGTGACTGCAGTTCTCTCCTGAGACCACAGAAGCCGGTGTACGCCTCCCCTGGCCTCTCCCTCTGGTCTGCTCCAGTTTGCCAGTATCTCCCTCAGGAAGCTTTTATACACATCTGGTGCCCCAGCTTTTGAGGCTGCTGCTTGATAGAAGAACCCCTGAATCACCTGGCTCTGACAGCCAGTGGGGCTTTCATTCAGGAATCCCATAGGCCTGTAGCAAAGAAAGAAGTTCATAATGGGTTCCAGACCCCATAGCCCCCTCCCCTACTCCATGGCTGTATAACTGGGCCCAGTACAGAGGGGACAGGTGAAATGCCCACCTCCCAGTTTCTCCTTGGATGGGGCCTAATGACACACTTTCCCCACTGCTCCCAGGGTCCAGCTTCCAACTGGCCTGTATCTAGGAGCTGACTGTGACCCTCCCCCTGGGACACTGATCAGTCTGGGCACATATTCAACCACTGGGAGCCACTAAAAACAGGGAAAGTGGGGCCTCCCTGGTGGCGCAGTGGTTGAGAGTCCGCCTGCCGATGCAGGGGATACGGGTTCATGCCCCGGTCTGGGAGGATCCCATATGCCGCGGAGCGGCTGGGCCCGTGAGCCATGGCCGCTGGGCCTGCGCATCCGGAGCCTGTGCTCCGCAACGGGAGAGGCCACAACAGTGAGAGGCCCGCATACCGCAAAAAGAAAAAAAAAAACAGGGAAAGTGATTAGACAATCACATAGGTTTTAGAGACAATGAGAAGCCAAGGTTAGGCTGACTGATGATGTTCATCTCCTACACAAGATCAGTCTGTCAAGACTGGGGTAGGTGGCTGTTTATCTAACACACAGAAACCCACACAAAGAGTCAAGGAAAATGAAGAAACAAAATAATATGTTCCAAACAAAAGAACAAGATAAACTACCAGAAACAGATCTTAATGAAACAGAAAACCTAGAAGAAATAGTTAAATTACTAGAAACATACAACCTACCAGGCTAAATCAGGAAGAAATAGAAAAGCTGAACAGACCAGTTACTAATAAAGAGATAGAATCAGTAATCAAAAACCTCCTAACAAACAAAAAAGTCCAGGACCAGAAGGCTTCACTGGTGAATTATACCAACATTTAAAGAATAAGTACCAATCCTTCTCAAACTCTTCCATAAAAAGAACAGAAGAGGAGGAAACACTTCCAAACTCATTTTATGAGGTCAGCATTACCCTGACATCAAAACCAGATAAGGACACCGCAAGAAAATTAAAGTACATATGCCTGATGAATGTAGATGTAAAAGTCCTTAATGAAGTCCTAGCAAACTGAATTCAACAGTACATTAAAAGGATCATTCACCATGATCAAGTAGGATTTATTCCAGGGACGCAAGGATGGTTCAACATCTGCAAATCAATCAATGTGATACACCACATTAACAAAAGGAAGGATAAAAATTATACGATCATCTCAATAGATGTAGAAAAAGCACTTGACAAACTACACACACTTTCATGATAACAACTCTCAACAAAGTGGATATAGAGGGAATGCACCTCAACGTAATAAAGGCCACAAAACAAGCCCATAGGTAACATCATACTCAGTGGTAAAAAACTGAAAACTTTCCCTTTAGGATCAGGAACAAATTAAAGATGCCCACTCTTGCCAGTTTTATTCACCTTAGTATTGGAAGTCCTAGCCAGAGCAATTAGGCAAGAAGGAGAAATAAAAGTCATACAAATCAGAAAGGAAGAAGTAAAACTGTCACTATTTGCAGATGACATATTATATATAGAATACCCTAAAGACTCCACCAAAAAACTGCTGGAAATAATAAATGAATTAAGCAAAGTTGCAGGACACAAAATAAATATTCAAAAATCAATTGTGTTTCTATATACTAACAACAATCTATCAGAAAGAGATATTAAGGAAAAAATACCATTTACAGTAGCATCAAAAAGAATAAAATATTTAGGAAGGAGTTTGATCAAGGAGGTGAAAGATCTGTTTGGTGAAAACTATAAAACATTGATGAAAGAAAGTGAAGAAGACACTAATAAATGGAAAGGTATTCTATGCTGATGGATTGGAAGAATTTTGTTAAATATTGTTAAAATGTCCATACTACCCAAAGCAATATACAGATTCAGTGCAATCTCTATCAAATTCCAGTGCTGTTTTTCACAGAAATAGAACAAATAGTCCCAAACTCGTATGGAATCACAAAGACCCTGAATAGCCAAAACAATCTTGAGAAGGAAGAACAAAACTAGAAACAGCACACATTCTTATTTCAAATTATATTACAAAGTTATACTAATCAAAACAGTATGATATTGGCATAAAAACAGACACACAGGTCAATGGAACAGAATAGAGAGCCCAGAAATAAACCCACACATATATGGTGAATTACTTAATGAGAAAGGAGCCAAGAATATACAATGGGGAAAGGACAGTCTCTTCAATAAACGGTGTTGGGAAAACTGGACAGTCACATGCAAAAGAATGAAACTGGACCACTATCTTACACCACTCACGATAATTAACTCAAAATGGATTAAAGACAAATGTAACACCTGAAACTATAAAACTCCTAGAAGAACATGGGGGTAAGCTTCTTGACATTTGCCTTGGCAATGATTTTTTGGATTTGACACCAAAAGCAAAGGCAAGAAAAGCAAAAATTAACAAGTGAAACTATAGCAAACTGAAAATCTTCTGTACAGCAAAGGAAACCATCAACAAAATGAAAAAGCAATGAAAGAGAGAAAAATATTTTCAAATCACACAGCTGAGAAGGAGTTAATATCCAAAATATACAAATAACTAATACAATTCAATAGTAAAAAAGAAAAGCAAACCCAAAACCCCAAACAATCAAATTAAAAATCAGGCAGTGGATCTGCATAGACATCCTCCCAAAGATGACATACAAATGGCCAACGTGTATTGAAAAGGTGCTCAATATCACTAATCATTAGGGAATGCAAATCAAAACCTCATACCTGTTAAAATGCTATATCAGAAAGGCAGGAGATAAATGTTGGTGAGGATGTGGAGAAATGGGAACCCTCTTGCACTGTTGGTGGGAATGTAAATTGGTGCAGCCACTTTGGAAATCAGTATGGAGGTTCCTCAAAAAATTAAAAATAGAACTATCACAGGACCCAGCAATCCTATTTCTGGGTGTATATCCAAAGATAATTAAAACAGGATCTTGAAAGATGTCTGCACATCCGCGTGTTCACTGCAGCATTATTCTCAATCGCCAAGATATGGAAACAACCTAAATGTCCATCAATGAATGGATGAATGGGTAAAGAAGAGCTATCTATCTATCTACCTACCTATCTATCTGTCGAAATATTGTACATCCATGAGAAAGAAGGAAATCCTAATGTCTACAAAAACATGGATGGACCTCGAGGGCATTAAGCTAAGTGAAATAAGCCAGATAGAGAAAGACAGATACTGTATATCACTCATATGTGGAATCTAAAAAAGTAAAACTCATAGAAACAGAGACTAGAATCATGTTTACCAGGGTGTAGGGGGTGGGGAGAAATGGGGAGATGCTGGTGAAAGATTGTAAACTTCCAGTTATAAGACGAATAAGTTCTGGGGAACCTAATGTACAGCATGGTGATTATAGTTAATAATACTGTATTATATATTTGAAAGTTGCTAAGAGAGTGAATCTTAAATATTTTCACCACAAAAAAGAAATGGTAATTACGCAACGTGATGGAGTTATCTCACAATCATTTTGCTATATGTAAGTGTATCAAATCGATAGACTGTACACAAACTTACATCACGTTTTTGTCAAGTACATTTCAATAAAGTTGGGGAAAAACTGGGTAGAACAGCTTAAGCTGCTCTAGTAACAATTTAACTAATAACAATTAGTTATTTGTCCAAAATGTTTTTTGCAACATAGGAGCATTTGTTTTAAGTGAAGACAGCACCTTTTAGTACAATGTAGGAATTACAGGTAGCCCTCAAGGCTCATTGGCTTCAGATTCATTTGTTCATCTGTTCGTGTATGAAGAAGTTAATTGAGGGTCAAGCACTGTATTAGACACTTGCATTAGAAATGAATATTCATTCATCCATCTGATCATCAATCTATTGCAAATGTTTATCAACTCCCTACTGTGTACCAGGCACTGTGCCAAATGCTTTACGTGCACCAGTGGTTGTCAGTGGGGACAATTTTGCCTCCCAGGGGCATTTGGCAATGTCTGGAGACATGTTTGGTTGTCATAACTGGGAAGGGGGTTGCTGCTGGCATCTAGTGGTGGAGGCCAGGGTTGCTTCAAAACATCCTACAATGCCGGGAACAGCCCTCTGAACAAAGAAGTACCAGTCCCCAGTGTTAGCAGTGCCAAGACTGGGAAACCCTGAGGTCCATCATTTCATTTAGTCCCCCCAACAGCCCTATGAGGGAGACAGTATCACTCCTATCTCCTCCTTACAAAGGAAGAACTGAGGCTTGCGGGGGTCAACTAGCCAAGCACAACACCTACAAGCGGCTGAGCTGGCCCTTACCTGACTCCAAAGCTGTGCCCTTAAGAGTCATGGTGCCCCATTCCTTGGATAAAGAAAATCTAGAGTGACATGGGTTGGGGGGTAGGGGTGGCGGGGAGGGTGAAAGGGGTAGGCTGCAAAAGCAGGTGGAAACTAAAGCAAGAATAAATTGTTAGGATAAAGCATTCACAAAAGAAAGAAGTGCAGGGAGAATAAAGCAGAAATAAAATGGCACCAAAACAGATGGTAGCTTTATGGATACATCCAGACACAGTGGGGCGAGAGAAAGAAACAGAACTGCTAACAAACAAGGACGAGCTCCAAGCTGCATGAAGAAAAAAAAGGTGTAATCTGGAGCTCTTAAATGCCCCTCCCAATGGAAACAGTGGGGGAACAAGTCAGGAAGCAATGAAGAAATAGTTACTGGTTACAGGCAGCCCATTAGAGACGTGGAATATAGGCTTATAAGGGATTAGGAAGTAGGCTCACATATCCACTGAGTCACTTAGAATGACTTATGGATGAATTCTTGAGACTTGAGGAGACTGCAAAGATTTGAATGAAGTAAATACTGTAGAGATATTTAAGACACGTAGGGCGTGTATGAGGTTATTATTAGACCCCTCTGGAACTTGGCTCCAGGATTAGTCAGCAAAATCAATACAAATTGATCACCCCGGATGCTGAGTAAAAGGGATCAGTCACTGAAATACTGAAAAGCCCTCATTATAAGGTGGATTCATATCCAAGGTTACCCCATCACGGACCTAAGATTGGGTTAAAGCAGGGTCAATTGTACATCTGAACTTGGCGGGCTGTGTTTTGTTGCTACAATTACGTGACACAATGCATCTATCAGAAAGTATATTTTAGTATGCTTGGCCTAATTTAAAACCATAAAGGGAAGAACTAAATCACATGGATTAAACAAAGCATAGTTGAACACCTTTTTTTTTTTTTTTTTTTTTGCAGTACACGGGCCTCCCACTGCTGTGGCCTCTCCCGTTGCGGAGCACAGGCTCCGGACGCGCAGGCCCAGCGGCCATGGCTCACGGGCCCAGCCGTTCCGCAGCATGTGGGATCCTCCCGGACCGGGTCACGAACCCACGTCCACTGCATCGGCAGGCGGACTCCTAACCACTGCGCCTCCAGGGAAGCCCTGAACACCTTTATACTAGTAATTGTTAGGAGAGATAAGTTTTCTAGAGGTGAACCACAAAGGGGGTACATCTTGACATCTAGAAACTGTCTGGAGACTTTAGGTTTTCAGAATTTTTGTGAATTATGTTTGTTAGAGTCTCAGAAAGATTCCCCTAATAGCTAACATAAATTTCCCTCTTGCACTTTAAGGTTTTAAGCATTTTTGTAAATTATGTTAGAGTCTCAGAAAGATTGCCCTAATAGCTAACATAAATTTCCCTCTTGCACTTTAAGGTTTTAAGCATTTTTGTGAATTATGTTAGAGTCTCAGAAAGATTGCCCTAATAGCTAACATAAATTTCCCTCTTGCACTTTAAGGTCGTTTCATCTCGTTGCCTCTGGGCAAAACAGAAATGCAACAATTACTACATTCCTGGTGATTCTACCCTTCTCCCACCACCATTTTTGTTCTAATTCCTTGAGCTCTTTTCAGTGACTTCACTAGAAGTTAAAATTTGGATAATTTTAATGAAATATCTGTTTTAAAATTATAAAAGTAATAGCTGCTATAAAATATCAAAACCTTAGACATATGTATAAGAAGTAAATTTAATTAGCTAATCCTTTACTAAGGAGCTGTAAGTTCTTTAATTTTTGCTATTAAAATGATGCTGAAATGAATAGCCTTGTACACAACCTTTTTTTTTTTTTTTGTACACGGGCCTCTCACTGTTGTGGCCTCTCCCGTTGCGGAGCACAGGCTCCGGACGCGCAGGCTCAGCGGCCATGGCTCACGGGCCCAGCCGCTCCACAGCATGTGGGATCTTCCCGGACCGGGGCACGAACCCGCGTCCCCTGCATCGGCAGGCGGACTCTCAACCACTGCGCCACCAAGGAAGCCCTACACAAATTTTTGTAGGTATTCTCTTTAAGGATACACCCCTGGAGATTGCATTGCTGGGTTGAAGGCTGGCACGTTTTGAGTTTTGATATCAAAGTGCCCTCCAAATGATAGTACCAATGACCACTAACAATGTATGAAAGTACTTCTCTCTCTTTGCTAATAAAAAGCAATGCTAATAACGATAGTAATAATAATAGCTAAAATTTACTATTTACTGTGTAATACTGTTCTAAGCATTTTCAAGTATTACGTGGAATATTATAAATTTGTAATCTTTGCCAATATGATAGACAAAACATCACCTTTTTTTTTTTTACAGATTCATGTCATGAAGAAGTCATAGAAGGCAAGTCATCAAGAAGGCCTTTGCCCAAGATTATAAAACTACTTCCTAGATTCTGTCTGGTGTATTTAGCTGCTCATTTAGTTAACATATGTACTCTGTTTGGCATGTTCTTTGTGGCAACGGTAGCTAGCTGTCCTCCACAGATGCATGCTTCTCTTCTGAGGCGCAGAACTAGCCCTGGGAAGGGGCTGCCTACCAGGGACATCATTTCCCAGGTCTGCTTGCCTCTGGGTGGGGGGATGTGACCCGTCCTAGCTGATGGAAGGTGAGTGGAGATGGTGTGTGCCTCTTCCAGGCTGAGGGGAAGCAGATGGCCTTAGGGGCTGTCTTTTCTCGTCTGCCACGTGGGCCTTCAGGATGTCCTTAGGGGCCAGATGCTGAAGATGGCAGGGCCTTGTCAGCTGGGTCCCGAGTGACTGCATGCAGCAGGGCTTCCACCACACACCCCAGCCCCAGCGAGAAGCACCTTCATTGGACTATCACACAAGGAAGAAATGAACTTCTATTTTGAGAAGTTACTGGAATTTGAGGATTTGTATGTTATAACAATTAACATTACTCTAACTGAGACATCTTTAACTTTTATGAAGTTTATGTTTATCTCTCTGGTGAAGTAGAGAACTAATTTTACTTTTTATCCTATGTGATGGCCAGTTTTTCCAATACCACTTAAATAAAAAGCCTATTCTTTTTTTTTTTTTTTTTTTTTTTGCGGTATGCGGGCCTCTCAGTACTGTGGCCTCTCCCATTGCGGAGCACAGGCTCTGGACACGCAGGCTCAGCGGCCATGGCTCTGGGCCCAGCCACTCCGCGGCATGTGGGATCTTCCCAAAAGGGGCACGAACCCGTGTCCCCTGCATCGGCAGGCGGATTCTCAACCACTGCGCCACCAGGGAAACCCAAAAGCCTATTCTTTTCCAAATGTTTCCATGTACTCATGGAGAGGTCTGTTTCTAGATTCTTTCTGTTCTATTGCCTATGCCTCATCAGTATGACACTAGATATTAGATAGGGTAATATCCCTTCAATGTTACTCCTTTGTAAAAAAAAATTATGAATTATTCTAAACCTATTTATTTCTCCATGTAAATTTCAGAATAAATGTACCAGTTAAAACCCCAGCATCCTGATACAGACTGCACGTTCGATTTTAGGTAAGTACCTTCTCTACTGCTTCCCTCATCTCACATCCAGCGAGCTGTGTACTTCTGCTGCTTCTGCTCCAAGTATCTCCCCTCTCTCCCTCCTCCCACTGGTCCCGTGTCCCCTAGCTCAGGGCGAGGCTCCCTTTCTCCCGGCCACGCCACAGACTCCGAACAGCTCTTCTCACTCCTGTCTTTGCTTTCTCTAAACTCTTGTGTATTTTTTTTGCCAGATTAAAATGTTAAAGTGATGACATTACTTCTCTGATCAAAAAAAGTTTTTTTTCTTTTTTTTCCCACTACTGAGAACAAAGATCAAATTCTGCTTCCCAGCTTCAAAGTGCTGTACAGAATGCTGCTCTGTCTGGAAAGCCGCTCCCTTTCCCCGTGTGGCCACCTCTCAGTTGCTGCTAGGGCTCAGCCCAGGTGCCAACTTGTCAAGGAGGCTGCCTTCACGCACTGGTGCCCGGGGCTCTGGGTGCACTCCTGTCACTCTTACGACTGTGAGTACCATCTGCTTGCCTGCCGGTCTCTCCCAGGAACTGTAAGACACTGAAGGCAGGCAAAGCACTTATTTTTCCTTGTAACCTCAGTGCCTGCTCAGTACCTGTCATAGTAAGATGTTCAATGCTGATCTGATGGGTTATTTGCTTATAGTGAGCACAGAAACAGGATAACATTTTATAATCTCAAGGGTCTTAGAAACAATACAGTTAAAGAGCCATCATTTTTCAGTTGAGAAGCACGAATATACAAAATATATACAAGTTAAAAATATGTTTAAAAAGACCTTCAAGATGGCGGAGGGGTAAAACGTGGAGATCACCTTCCTCCCCACAGATACATCAGAAATACATCTACACGTGGAACAACTCCTACAGAACACCTACTGAACGCTGGTAAAAGACCTCAGACTTCCCAAAAGGCAAGAAACTCCCCACGTACCTGGGTAGGGCAAGAGAAAAAAGAAAAAACAGAGACAAAAGGAAAGGGACGGGACCTGCACCAGTGGGAAGGAGCCGTGAAGGAGGAAAGGTTTCCACACACTAGGAGCCCCTTCGTGGGCGGAGACTGCGGGTGGTGGAGGGGGGGAGCTTCGAAGCCACGGAGGAGAGCACGGCCACAGGGGTGCGGAGGGCAAAGCGGAGAGATTCCCGCACAGAGGATTGATGCCGACCGGCACTCACCAGCCCGAGAGGCTTCTCTGCTCACCTGCTGGGGCGGGAGGGGCTGGGAGCTGAAGCTCGGGCTTCGGTCGGAGTGCAGGGAGAGGACTGGGGTTGGCGGCGTGAACACAGCCTGAAGGGGCTAGTGCGCCACGGCTGGCCGGGAGGGAGTCTGGGAAAAGTCTGGAGCACCTGAAGAGGCAAGAGACTTTTCCTTCCCTCTTTGTTTCCTGGTGCGCGAGGAGAGGGGATTGAGAGCGCTGCTTAAAGGAGATCCAGAGACGGGCGCGAGCCGCGGCTGAAAGCGCGGACCCCAGAGACGGGCGTGGGACGCTGGGGCTGCTGCTGCTGCCGCCAAAAGGCCTGTGTGCGAGCACAGGTCACTGTCCACGCCCCCTTTCCGGGGACACTGTGCAGCCCGCCACTGCCGGGGTCCCGGGATCTAGGGACGGCTTCCCTGGGAGAGCGCACGGTGCGCCTTGGGCTGGTGCAACATCACGCCGGCCTCTGCCGCCGCAGGCTCGCCCCGCCTCCGTGCCCCTCCCTCCCGCCCGGCCTGAGTGAGCCAGAGTCCCCGAAGCAGCTGCTCCTTTAACCCCATCCTGTCTGAGCGAAGAACAGACGCCCTCCGGCGACCTACACGCAGAGGTGGTGCCAGGTCCAAGGCTGAGACCCGGGAGCTGTGAGAACAAAGAAGAAACAGAGAAATCTCTCCAAGCTGCCTCAGGAGCAGTGGATTAAAGCTCCACAATCAACTTGATGTACCTGCATCTGTGGACTACCTGAATAGACAACGAATCATCCCAAATGGAGGAGGTGGACTTTGGGAGTAACTGTAGACTTGGGGTTTGCTTTCTGCATATAATTTGTTTCTGGTTTTATGTTTATCTTAGTTTAGTATCTAGAGTTTATTATCATTGGTAGATTTGTTTACTGATTTGGTTGCTCTCTTCCTTTTTTAAAATTTATATATATATATATTTTTTTCCTTTTTCTCTCGGTCAGGGTATATGTGTATCCTTCTTTGTATGATTTTGCCTGTTTAGCTTTGCTTTTACTATTTGTCCCAGAGTTCTGTCTGTCCCTTTTTTTTTCTTTTTATTACTTTTTAACTTTTAAATTTTTAATAATTTTTTTATTTTAATAACTTTATTTCCCTCCCTCCCTTCCTTCTTTCCTCCCTCCCTCCCTTATTTCTTCCTTTATTTCATTTTTTCTCCCTTTTCTTCTGAGCCATGTGGCCGACAGGGTCTTGGTGCTCTGGCCAGATGTCAGGCCTGAGCCTCTGAGGTGGGAGAGCCGAGTTCAGGACATTGGTTCACCAGAGACCTCCCAGCTCCACATAATAGCAAATGGCAAAAGCTCTCCCAGAGATCTCCATCTCAACGCTAAGACACAGCTCCACTCAATGATCAGCAAACTCTAGTGTTGAACACCCTATGCCAAACAACTAGCAAGACAGAAACACAACCGCTCCCATTAGCACAGAGGCTGCCTAAAATCATAATAAGGTCACAGACACCCCAAAACACACCACTGGATGCGGCCCTGCCCACCAGAAAGACAAGATCCAACCTCATCCACCAGAAAGCAGGCACTAGTCCCCTCCACCAGGAAGCCTACACAACCCACTGAACCAACCTTAGCCACTGGGGGCAGACACCAAAAACAATGGGAACTACGAACCTGTAGCCTACGAAAAGGAGACCCCAAACACAGTAAGATAAGCAAAATGAGAAGACAGAAAAAAACACAGCAGGTGAAGGAGCAAGATAAAAACCCACCAGACCTAACAAATGAAGAGGAAATAGGCAGTCTACCTGAAAAAGAATTCAGAGTAATGATAGTAAAGGTGAACCAAAATCTTGGAAATAGAATGGAGAAAATAAACATTTAACAAGGACCTAGAAGAACTAAAGAGCAAACAAACAATGATGAACAACACAATAAATGAAATTAAAAATTCTCTAGTAGGAATCAATAGCAGAATAACTGAGGCAGAAGAACAGATAAGTGACCTGGAAGATAAAAGAGTGGAAATAACTGCCACAGAGCAGAATAAAGAAAAAAGAATGAAAAGAATTGAGGATACTCTCAGAGACATCTAGGACAACATTAAATGCACCAATATTCCAACTATAGGGGTCCCAGAAGCAGAGGAGAAAAAGAAAGGGACTGAGAAAACATCTAAAGAGATTACAGTTGAAAACTTCCCTAATATGGGAAAGGAATTAATCAAGTCCAGGAAGTGCAGAAAGTCCCATACAGGATAAATCCAAGGAGAAACATGCCGAGACACATTAATCAAACTATCAAAAATTAAATACAAAGAAAAAATATTAAAAGCAACAAGGGAAAAGAAACAAATAACATACAAGGGAATCTCCATAAGGTTAACAGCTGATCTTTCAGCAGAAACTCTGCAAGCCAGAAGGGAGTGGCAGGACATATTTAAAGTGATGAAAGAGAAAAACCTACAACCAAGAGTACTCTAGCCAGCAAGGATCTCATTCAGATTTGGTGGAGAAATTAAAACCTTTACAGACAAGCAAAAGCTAAGAAAATTCAGCACCACCAAACTAGCTTAACAACAAATGCTAAAGGAATTTCTCTAGGCAGGAAACACAAGAGAAGGAAAAGACCTACAATAACAAACCCAAAACAATTAAGAAAATGGTAACAGGAACATACATATCAATAACTACCTTAAATGTAAATGGATTAGATGCTCCCACCAAAAGACATAGACTGGCTGAATGGATACAAAAACAAGACCCATATATATGCTGTATACAAGAGACACACTTCAGACCTAGGGACATATACAGACAGAAAGTGAGAGGATGGAAACAGATATTCCATGCAAATGGAAATCAAAAGAAAGCTTGAGTAGCAATTCTCATATCAGACAAAATAGACTTTAAAATAAAGACTATTACAAGAGACAAAGAAGGACACTACATAATGATCAAGGGATCAATCCAAGAAGAAGATATAACAATTGTAAACAATTGTAAATATTTATGCACCCAACACAGGAGTGCCTCAATACATAAGACAAATGCTAATAGCCATAAAAGGGGAAATCGACAGTAACACAGTCATAGCAGGGAACTTTAACACCTCACTTTCACCAATGGACAGATCATCCAAAATGAAAATAAATAAGAAAACACAACCTTTAAATGATACGTTAAACAAGATGGACTTAATTGTTATTTATAGGACATCCCATCCAAAAACAGCAGAATACACTTTCTTCTCAAGTGCTCATGGAACATTCTCCAGGATAGATCATATCTTGGGTCACAAATCAAGTAAAGTTAAGAAAACTGAAATCGTATCGAGTATCTTTTCCGACCAAAATGCTATGAGACTAGATATCAATTACAGGAAAAAAATCTGTAAAAAATACAAGCACATGAAGGTTAAACAGTACACTACTAAATAACCAAGAGATCACTGAAATAATCAAAGAGGAAAACAAAAAATACCTAGAAACAAATGAAAATGAAAATACGACGACCCAAAACCTATGGGATGCAGCAAAAGCAATTCTAAGAGGGAAGTTTATAGCAATACAATCCTACCTCAAGAAACAAGAAACATCTCAAATAAACAACCTAACCTTACACCTAAAGCAACTAGAGAAAGAAGAACAAAAAAAATCCCCCAAAGCTAGCAGAAGGGAAGAAATCATAAAGATCAGATCAGGAATAAATGAAAAAGAAATTAAGGGAACAAGAGCAAAGATAAATAGAACTAAAAGCTGGTTCTTTGAGAAGATAAACAAAATTGATCAACCATTAGCCAGACTCATCAAGAAAAAAAGGGAGAAGACTCGAATCAATAGAATTAGAAATGAAAAAGGAGAAGTAACAACTGACACTGCAGAAATACAAAAGATCATGAGAGATTACTACAAGAAACTCTATGCCAAAACAATGGACAACCTGGAAGAAATGGACAAATTCTTAGAAAAGCACAACCTTCTGAGACTGAACCAGAAAGAAATAGAAAATATAAACACACCAATCACAAGCACTGAAATTGAAACTGTGATTAAAAATCTTCCAACAAACAAAAGCCAAGGACCAGATGGCTCCACAGGCGAATTCTATCAAACATTTAGAGAAGAGCTAACACCTATCCTTCTCAAACTCTTCCAAAACATAGCAGAGGGTGGAACACTCCCAAACTCATTCTACAAGGCCACCATCACCCTGACACCAAAACCAGATGAAGATGTCACAAAGAAAGAAAACTACAGGCCAATAACACTGATGAACATAGATGCAAAAATGCTCAACAAAATACTAGCAAACAGAATCCAAGAGCACACGAAAAGGATCATACACCATGATCAAGTGGGGTTTATCCCAGGAATACAAGGATTCTTCAATATACACAAGTCAATCAATGTGATAAACCATATTAACAAATTGAAGGAGAAAAACTGTATGATCATCTCAATACATGCAGAAAAAGCTTTCGACAAAAAATAACACCCATTTATGATAAAAACCCTCCAGAAAGTAGGCATAGAGGGAACTTTCCTCAACATAATAAAGGCCATATATGACAAACCCAGAGCCAACACTGTTCTCAATGGCGAAAAACTGAAAGTATTTCCACTAAGATCAGGAGCAAGACAAGGTTGTCCACTCTCACCACTATTATTCAACATAGTTTTGGAAGTTATAGCCACAGCAATCAGAGAAGAAAAAGAAATAAAAGCAATACAAATAGGAAAAGAAGAAGTAAAGCTGTCACTGTTTGCAGATGACATGATACTATACATAGAGAATCCAAAGATACTACCAGAAAATGACTAGAGCTAATCAATGAATTTGGTAAGGTAGCAGGATACAAAATGAATGCACAGAAATCTCTTGCATTCCAATACACTAATGATGAAAAATCTGAAAGAGAAATTAAGGAAACACTCCCATTTACCACTGCAACAAAAAGAATAAAATACCTAGGAATAAACCTACCTATGGAGACAAAAGACCTGTATGCAGAAAACTATAAGACACGGATGAAAGAAATTAAAGATGATACAACGAGATGGAGAGGTAAACCATGTTCCTGCATTGGAAGAATCAACATTGTGAAAATGACTATTCTACCCAAAGCAATCTACAGATTCAATGCAATCCCTATCAAACTACCAGTGGCATATTTCACAGAACTAGACCAAAAAATTTCACAATTTGTATGGAAACACAAAAGAACCCTAATAGCTAAAGCAATCTTGAGAAAGAAAAACGGAGCTGGAGGAATCAGGCTCCTGGACTCCAGACTATACTACAAAGCTACAGTAATTATGACAGTATGGTAGTGGCACAAAACAGAAATATAGATCAATGGAACAGGATAGAAAGCCCAGAGGTAAACCCATGCACATAAGGTCACCTTATTTTTGATAAAGGAGTCAAGGATATACAATGGAGAAAAGACAGCCTCTTCAATAAGTGGTGCTGGGAAACTGGACAGCTACATGTAAAAGAATGAAATTAGAACACTCCCTAACACCATACACAAAAATAAACTCAAAATGGATTAAAGACCTAAATTCAAGGCCAGACACTATAAAACTCTTAGACGAAAACATCGGCAGAACCCTCCATGACATAAATCACAGCAAGATGCATTTTTGACCCGCCTCCTAGAGAAATGGAAATAAAACCAAAAATAAACAAATGGGACCTAATGAAACCTCAAAGCTTTTGCACAGCAAAGGAAAACATAAACAAAATGAAAAGACAACCCTCAGAATCAGAGAAAATATTTGCAAATGAAGCAACTGACAAAGGATTAATCTCCAAAATTTACAAGCAGCTCATGCAGCTCAGTATCAAAAAAACAAACAACCCAATCCAAAAATGGGCAGAAGACCTAAATATACATTTTTCCAAGGAAGATATACAGATTGCCAACAAACACATGAAAGGATGCTCAACATCACTAATCATTAGAGAAATGCAAATCAAAACTACAAAGAGGTACCACCTCACACCGGTCAGAATGGCCATCATCAGAAAATCTACAAACAATAAACGCTGGAGGGGGTATGGAGAAAAGGGAACCCTCTTGCACTGTTGGTGGGAATGTAAATTGATACAGCCACTATGGAGAACAGTGTGGAGGTTCCTTAAAAAGCTAAAAGTAGAACTACCATATGACCCAGCAGTCCCACTACTGGCCGTGTACCCTGAGAAAATCATAATTCAAAAAGAGTCATGTACCACAATGTTCACTGCAGCTCTATTTACAATAGCCAGAACATGGAAGCAACCTAAGTGTCCACTGACAGATGGATGGATAAAGAAGATGTGGAATGGAATATTACTTAGCCATAAAAAGAAACAAAACTGAGTTATTTGTAGTGAGGTGGATGGACCTAGAGTCTGTCACACAGAGTGAAGTAAGTCAGCAAGAGAAAAACAAATACCGTATGCTAACACATATATATGGAATCTAAAAAATAAAAAGTTTCTGAAGAACCTAGGGGTGGGGCAGGAATAAAGATGCAGACCTAGAGAATGGACTTGAGGACACAGGGAGGGGGAAGGGTAATAAGCTGGGACAAAGTCAGAGAGTGGCATGGACTTATATATACTACCAAATGTAAAATAGATAGCTAGTGGGAAGCAGCGGCACAGCACAGCGAGATCAGCTTGGTGCTTTGTGACCACCTAGAGGGGTGGGATAGGGAGGGTGGGAGGGAGATGCAAGAGGGAGGAGATATGGGGATATATGTACATGTATAGCTGATTCACTTTGTTATACAGCAGAAACTAACACAACTTTGTAAAGCAATTATACTCCAGTAAAGATGTTAAAAAAATATGTTAAAAAAACCACATAGATTGAAACGCAAAAAAAAAACTTTAAAGAAATATTCGCAACACATATGATCATGGACAAAGGATTAACATCATGAATATATAAAAATAAACTAGGGGCTTCCCTGGTGGCGCAGTGGTTGAGAGTCTGCCTGCATTGTCCTCAATGGTGAAAAACTGAAAGCATTTTCCACTAAGATCAGGAACAAGACAAGGCTGCCCACTCTCACCACTCTTATTCAACTTAGTTTTGGAAGTTTTAGCCACAGCAATCAGAGAAGAAAAGGAAATAAAAGGAATCCAAATTGGAAAAGAAGAAGTAAAGCTGTCACTGTTTGCAGATGACATGATACTATACATAGAGAATCCTAAAGATGCTACCAGAAAACTACTAGAGCTAATCAATGAATTTGGTAAAGTAGCAGGATACAAAATTAATGCACAGAAATCTCTGGCATTCCTGTGCACTAATGATGAAAAATCTGAAAATGAAATCAAGAAAACACTCCCATTTACCACTGCAACAAAAAGAATAAAATATCTAGGAATAAACCTACCTAAGGAGACAAAAGACCTGTATGCAGAAAATTAGAAGACACTGATGAAAGAAATTAAAGGTGATACAAATAGATGGAGAGATATACCATGCTCCTGGATTGGAAGAATCAATATTGTGAAAATGACTCTACTACCCAAAGCAATCTACAGATTCAATGCAATCCCTATCAAACTACCACTGGCATTTTTCACAGAACTAGAACAAAAAATTTCAAAATTTGTTTGGAAAAACAAAAGACCCTGAATAGCCAAAGCAATCTTGAGAACGAAAAACGGAGCTGGAGGAATCAGGCTCCCTGACTTCAGACTATACTACAAAGCTACAGTAATCAAGACAGTGTGGTACTGGCACAAAAACAAAAAGATAGATCAATGGAACAGGATAGAAAGCCCAGAGATAAACCCACGCACATATGGTCAACTTATCTTTGATAAAGGAGGCAGGAATGTACAGTGGAGAAAGGACAGCCTCTTCAATAAGTGGTGCTGGGAAAACTGGACAGGGACATGTAAAAGTATGAGATTAGATCATTCCCTAACACCATACACAAAAATAAGCTCAAAATGGATTAAAGACCTAAATGTAAGGCCAGAAACTATCAAACTGTTAGAGGAAAACATAGGCAGAACACTCTATGACATAAATCACAGCAAGATCCTTTTGGACCCACCTCCTAGAGAAATGGAAATAAAAACAAAGATAAACACATGGGACCTAATGAAACTTCAAAGCTTTTGCACAGCAAAGGAAACCATAAACAAGACCAAAAGACAACCCTCAGAATGGGAGAAAATATTTGCAAATGAAGCAACTGACAAAGGATTAATCTCCAAAATTTATAAACAGCTCATGCAGCTCAATAGCAAAAAAACAAACAACCCAATCCAAAAATGGGCAGAAGACTTCAATAGGCATTTCTCCAAAGAAGATATACAGACTGCCAACAAACACATGAAAGAATGCTCAACATCATTAATCATTAGAGAAATGCAAATCAAAACTACAATGAGATATCATCTCACACCAGTCAGAATGGCCATCATCAAGAAATCTAGAAACAATAAATGCTGGAGAAGGTATGGAGAAAAGGGAACACTCTTGCACTGCTGGTGGGAATGTGAATTGGTACAGCCACTATGGAGAACAGTATGGAGGTTCCTTAAAAACCTAAAAATAGAACTACCATATGATCCAGCAATCCCACTACTAGGCATATACCCTGAGAAAACCATAATTCAAAAAGAGACATGGACCAAAATGTTCATTGCAGCTCTATTCACAATAGCCCAGAGCTGGAAACAACCTAAGTGTCCATCATCGGATGAACGGATAAAGAAGATGTGGCACATATATACAATGGAATATTCCTCAGCCATAAAAAGAAACGAAACTGAGCTATTTGTAATGAGGTGGATAGACCTAGAGTCTGTCATACAGAGTGAAGTAAGTCAGAAAGAGAAAGACAAATACCATATGCTAACACATATATATGGAATTTAAAAAAAATGTCATGAGGAACCTAGGGGTAAAACAGGAATAAAGACACAGACCTACTTGAGAATGGACTTGAGGATATGGGGAGGGGGAAGGGTAAGCTGTGACAAAACAAAAGAGAGGCATGGACATATATACACTACCAAACGTAAGGTAGATAGATAGTGGGAAGCAGCCGCAGAGCACAGGGAGATCAGCTTGGTGCTTTGTGACTGCCTGGAGGGGTGGGATGGGGAGGGTGGGAGGGAGGGAGATGCATGAGGGAAGGGATGTGGGAACAGATGTATATGTGTGACTGATTCACTTTGTTATAAAGCAGAAACTAATAAAAAAAAAAAGTAAAAATAAATAAATAAATAAAAGAAAAAAAAATAAGCTAATAAGAAAACATGCTAGTAGAAAATTGGACAGAAGGCATAAATATAAGTTTAACCCTAAGCAGAAGTAAAAATGGCCAATAAGCATATGGAAAGAAGTTCTTTATAATTTCTAGTTTTGAAATTTAAGATAGTAGCAAGGTACCATTTCAAGCTATCAAAGTAACAAACTTTAAAAAACAAATAGTGAATATTGGCAAGGAGGAGGAGAAAAAGTTCTTTCATGAAGGTTTTATTGAACAATAAAATGGTTTAATTTTGGGAGGAGGGGCCTTTTGCATCATAGGCCAAAAATATTAAGTATTTGCAACTTATTATTTAAGTAATTTTACTTCTAGGAATTTAACCTAGTAAAAAAAATTGTAATGTCAATAAAGGTTTGCAGAAGAAGCCTTATTATACTATTATTAAATAAAATAAAAATTAGATCTAGGGACTTCCCTGGTGGCACAGTGGTTAAGAATCCGCCTGCCAAGGAAGGGGACACGGGTTCGATCCCTGGTCTGGGAAGATCTCACATGCCACGGAGCAACGAAGCCGGTGCGCCACAACTACTGAGCCTGCGCTCTAGAGCCCGCGAGCCACAACTACCGAAGCCTGCGCACCTAGAGCCCATGCTCCGCAACGAGAAGCCACTGCAAGGAGAAGCCCGCACACTGCAACAAAGACTAGACCCCGCTCACTGCAACTAGTGAAAGCCTGCGTGTGGCAATGAAGACCCAACACAGCTATGAATGAATGAATGAATAAATAAATAAATTAAAAAAAATTAGATCTAATTCAAATCTCTAACAAAAATGGATTCATCACAAACAATCCAGTCCATCTACTCTGGAGCGTGGACTATGGAATCCGACTGCCTGAGTTCCAACCCTGGCTCTGCCTCTTATTAGCTGGGTTACCTGGGTTAAGTCAGTGAACCTCTCTGTGCTTCTGTTTCTTTATCTGTAAAAGGAGAATCATACAAGTGTCTCTATCATAGAGATGTTGTGATAACTAAATAAGTTAACATGTTCGAAAGATCTTAGTACAGTGCTAGCCCATAATAAATTTTATCTAATTTATTATCGTTAGTAGCAATATTACCATGGATACTACTACTCCAATACATCATCGTGTAAAGAACTGCTTACACAGCAGGATTCAAAGGTTGATACCAACTTTGCCCCCAAAGAATTATGTGTTGTTACAGTACATATAAAACTAAATACCGTAAGTACTGATGCTGCATGCTAACGGTGGCTCTCTTTGGGTGGTGGGATTATGTGTAAAGTTTAGTTTCTTTATGCACATCTCTTTTGTCCAAATGATCTATAACAAGCCTGTGTTCCTTTTGTAATGAGAAAAGGGAGCATTATTATTTACTTAAAATAAGAAGCTATGGCCCAGGAAGGCTAGCACATCGGCCAAGGAAGTTTATAGTCAGTGGTGGGAAAGAGAAGGGAAAAGGCATTCACTGAGTGTCCTTGGTGGACGGGGCTGTGCCAGGCGCTCAGCACACAGGCTCTATTCCAGCCCTTCTCCATAACAGCCCTCTGAGGAGGCACAGGGCTGTGAGTGTGGACCTAGCGCGAGAGAGCCCAGGTCCTCTAGCTCTGCCCTCTACTAGCTGTGGAACCTCAGGCCTACTAATCCAGACGAGTCTTGGAGTGTTCTCTTGTAAGGAGGGGAGAGAACCATTCCTCACAGGGCTGTTGTGAGGATTCAGTGAGATAATACACAGGAAGCCCTTGGTCTCCCTCACTGTGCCTGTCAGGATGTTAACACCTCTGCTTAAAAAAATATTGTACACACACACACTTTTACAGATCAGTAAGTTGATACCAAGGAATTTCAGGAATCTTATCCAAGGTCTTTTAGCTAGTAAATGGGGCCAACCATCAAGTCCATATCTGCCTGGTTCTAAAGTGCTTTCATTTTATTCCATACTTCTTTTTTGATAACCTTTCTTTTGTAAAAAGACCAGTAAACACGGATGTAGGCAAGTCTTACATGCTTAAATATAAATCTCCACGGAGTAAAGGATTATTAAGGACAGGGAATACAACTACTTGCAAATGGTCTACATTCAGGGAAATTTAGAAGACATCTTATAATTACCCAATTTTTATATTTTAGGTTGTCTCAATGGGATGCAGCCTATGACAGTGTAGTGGTCAGCCTGTCTTGTCTACGTGGGACCATTTGTGCATGAATTTGTAAATTTTCAGTGTACCACGTATGTCATGTGCCAGATGCTTTAGTGCCAACAGAACAGCAAGACAGGAGGAATTGCAATTTTGTGGTCCCACTGTATTTTCCTACAAATACAAAATTCTAACCTCTCAAAAAGAACAGAGATACAAAGTGTGGAAGCAGGAGCTTGAGCTGTGCCTGGTCCAACCGTCAGTTCCCTTAGGGCTGGTTTCCGTATCTTCAAGAGTGAGGTGGACTAAACTGGAAAGGGTCCAAGATGCTTCCTGACTCTATTCCTAGAATTCTAAGTGGTACATTCTTTGTTTGGAGACTAAGTGGTTCAATGACGAGCCATCAGCAGGAGTTTCTGGAAATGATTTTTCTCGTGTTAAGTGTTAAGGCAATTCATTCATTCATGCAGTAGTTCACTCAACAAATGCTTTCAGTGCACGTCTGCTGTGCGCTGAGCACAGGGGAGAGAGCAGTGAAGAAAACAGAAGCTTTTCTGCCCTCAAGGAGCTAACGTTCTATAACACAGTGTATCGTAGACTGACGTTACACAAATGAGTAAGTACAGAATTCAAGGTCAGGTAGTGACACAGACTCTTGAGAAAAAACAAGCAGGGCAAGGGGTGGGGCCACAGGGTAACAAGCGGTGCTCTCGGGCGGGTGGTCTGGGAGGACGTCTCTGAGGCGGTGATGCAGGAGCCCAGGTCTAGTGAGGTGATGGGGTGGCCGTGGCCCCGTCTGGGGGAGCTGTCCCAGGCAGGAGGTGTGAAGACCCTGAGGCGGAGCAGTTTGTGTGCACAAGGGCAGGTGAGGAGGCCAGTGTAGCTTGAGAGGAGTAGTGGGCACTCGGGCCCCACCGTGGCGGCTCTGGGAAGAGCTTCAGCTGTCCTTCCAGGCGTGGTGGGTTTGGGGCAGAAGAGTGCAGGATCAGATTTGTGTTTTCCAAGTCATTCTGGTTGCCTTTGGGAACCAGATCAGGAGGGGCTGGAAAACATGAGCGGAGGTCACAGGCCAATGAAGAAGCTACTGCCGGCGTCTGGACCGAGGGTGAGAGCAGCTTCAGCGGAGCCAGGTCGAAGTGAGGAGCACCCAGGGAGGGGGTGAACTGGGGACACGTGAGGGGAAGGTGTCAAGGCTCGCTGAAGGTTTGATGGTGGGGTGCGACACAAAGAAGGGGCTCGAAGGGTGGCTTCAGGACTTCTGGCCTGAGCAATTTGGTGAATAAAGGCTGTCTGTTGAGATGCGGGACTAGTTCGCTTGGGGTGGGGGCAGAAAAGAGGGCTGTTTAAAAGCAGCGGTCCGGTTTTGGCCGTATCAAGTTTGAGACGCCCTCTCGACAGCTGGGAGACAGTGAATGAATTGCCTTCGGGGAGAGGTCAGGGGTGCAGAGTCAGGCAGCACATGTGCGTGTGCGCGTGTGCGGGGTGTGTGCGCGTGCGGTGTGCATGCACGTGTGGTGCACGCGCGTGCGCATGTGGTGCCCCAGGACTAATCTCCAGTATCTTCCGGGTGTGAGTACAGACGTTTAACTTCAGATGCGGTACAGGCTGCAGGATGTGAGGAAGCTGTTTCTTTCCTTGTGAAACAGCGAGGAGGCATTTGTCCTCTGAGAGTCGCGGTGAATGAGTGGGAGGCGAACACCTCCTATTTAGGGCACACCCTGGTACCCTGAGTGAACTACCTAGGTGTAACCCCATCAGTCCTCGATAAATCAAAAGGATGGAAAGACAGGGGCATTTCTGGATGATTCAGAACATGTTTTAGGGCCATGACAAATTGGCTGTATAGTATGTTTCTTTATATAGAAAGTACAAGAATGGCTTTGAGAAACAGCAGTTTTGCACACATCTGAGGAAGATGTTTAAAAATTTCACCTAGCGCCTATTTTCATACACACCAAAGGGCAAACCTGCAGTCACTTTCAACTAAGCAGAGCCCCACACCAGTATTTGACTACACGGCTAAAAAAAGATTTGGATTCCAACCAGCGCATGCTCACAGCTTCCACTGGAAATCCCCTAACATCCTACGATGAAATCTAATGCTTAGATGTCTTGTTCAGTGCGCTGACCTGAGTGCTTATTCACCAAGAGTGAAACAGTGATGTCATTACAGGTATAACTTTACAGAGTAAAAACAAAATATCTAGGTTTCGATACTACTTTTTGGTAGTTACTTGACACTGATTCTTTGAATCTTGGCGGGCAGTTGTGTTTACTAGTATTGGGATAGGTACTTTCTCTTTGAGAAACTTGATACTTATTTTCAGATGACATGCAGGTTTTGATTAATCATCGCCTACTACTAAAAGTTTTGAAAGGATATCTTCAGAAGTTCTTTGAATAGACTGTGCTATTTGCATTTTCCAGGTGGAAACGTCTTTTCAGCTAAAATGTCAGTAACCAAAGGACACCTGTGGGTGGGAATTGACTCTGTCATTTGGGGATTTTGAGAATTACCTGGTATACCTGGTTCTCAGTCGTTTTCAAGACACAATTTCTTATTTTTAGAAATAAGAAATAGGTACAGTTTAGGCTTCTGGATAATCCTTAGGGATAAACCCTGGGGTGTGAAAATGGACTTTTCCTTCTGTGAAGAATGAAAAGATAGTGCTTTAAAAGAGTGAATTTGAGTAAATACAAGGCACAAATGAATACCTGACACTATAATTTTGAAATTCCTACTTGTTGCCATGTGCAGATCTATTATATCCTTCTATCCATACTTTTTGGGGGATTATTAATCAAACAGATCACGATTAATTACACACCTAAGTTCCACCTTTAATAATCATCCGTGGCAAAATTCGTCCTCATTGGCACTAGATAAAGGGCAGTTTTTAGAGCTTTCTAATTTCAATTTTGCTTTTATGTGTTGCTGTTGTCGAACTCTACAAAGTATATTGCTGTTCTTATCTGTGCTTAAAAGGAAAGAAACAGAGTCCCAGAGAGGCCTGTACAAGATGATAGAATAAGTTACTTCCAGAGACAGCATTAGAACTCACGGGAACCAACGTGAGCCTGCAGTGCAGACTGTGGGATGTCTCACGACAAATCCTAAAGCCATGAGGACAGATCCCGCTCTGGGCTCACTTTCTTTTCATTACCAATCCCTTTCCTACTGTCACAAGATTTTTGAACAAGACACGCTCTGTTTAGAGGAGAACAAAGAACAAGGTTTATTGGAAGCATGTGGTGATACAACCTGGGGACGCTTTGCAAAGAGCTGGAGACCGCCCCTCAGGGCAGCCCCGTTGGGGCAGGGTATGTCCCCACAAACCAAGTGTGGAGAGGCAGCAAGAAAGCATAATTCAAAACAGTTTCAGTTTTCATGTTATGATCAGCAAATATTCCAGAGAACCACAGAAACTTGATAAGAGATGGATTCTGAAGTCACATGATGGCAAACGTCCTGAGGATTAGCTACACTACTTTGATCTCCACATTCCAAATACAGATTTGGAGTCTGTGGTAGGAGCTAAAATCAAATATTTAAAACAGTTTGCAAAAGCCAGAAGTAAAAGAATTGAGAAAAAAGTAGCAGAAGAGCGTCCTGTAAAGGAGCCTGCAATTACCAGCATGCAAATAAGTACTGATACTTTATTTAACAAGATCATCACATTCACATGACCAAATTAAAGTAGGGAACTAAAGCAATTAGATTAAAAAAATTCAGGCAAAAATTATTCTTCTGAAAACTCCTGATAACTGAGGTAAAGGTGTTACTTTTTATCTTGCATTGCTTGGATAACTGCCACATTTTTTTCATTTCCTCATACTGTGTTTACCTTGTGTATGTAGACAGTGCAATGCAGGGGTGAAGTTCTGCAGGGGAATGCCTACTAGCTTGCCATTTTTCTGAATTTTTTATTCATTCAATACACATTTATTGTGGCCAGAAATTGCTAGGACCTGGGCTTTTAAGGGTAAAGGGCATGGACAGGGCATGGATGGGTGGACGAGTCCGATACCCATGCAGAGGTGAAAAGATGGCTGGCAAGATGGACTGAAGGGAGTGACCACGACCAGGGTGCTACCTGTTCAGATGGCAGAATCGAGGAGCAGGGCAGGCCCAGGTAACCTGGTTAAGGGCCAAGGAAGCCCCTCTGGGAGAAACGTGGGTTAAGCCATAGTGAACAGCCAGTCAAAAACAAAGCTACAAAACCCCTCTGCACATACGTTAGGGACCATAACACAACCATTTCTGAAATGACCACATCTACAGAGCTCTAGACTCAGAAAGTACCTTGGGTGGTTCCTTCCCCCACTCCTCCTCTTTTAAAATAAAATTTATTCTTATTTAAGACACATGGACTCTTTAAATTCAAGGAATTTAGTACTGAGGGAGATAATTTAAGAAAAAACAATCAGAAACATACCAAGAGGTCTTACTAAGTTGATAACTCTTTTCTGATTGTATTTGTTGATTCTAGGATTGTTCACTTCGTTCCTACTTATTATCTTTACGTGAACATTTTATTCTTAAAAAAATTCCTCCAATTTTTTTTTTTTTACAAATAAAAGCAATGTGAATATATACTCTTATTTTTCTCTTGTCTTAAACAAAAAGTAGCACACTACATATGTAGTATTGCAGCATCCTTTTTCTTTTATTTAATACATCTTGGATTCTTCTGTATCTAACCAAAAGTTCTTCTTCATTGTGTTCACAGTTTATTCAGCTGTATTTACTGCTTACTACAAATTGATGCAACTATCAGGAAGGAGAGTAAATGCTGTGTAATTTTGGTAGTAGTGACACTTTTCCATAAAGGTGACACCACTTTGCACTCCTGTTTCCTCACAGTCTCACTAAAAAAGTAAGTGATAAGACTTTGGAATTTCCCCATCTGACAGGTGAGAAAATGCTGTCTTTTGTGTATCTTTCTTATGAGTGAGATTGAGTGTGTTTAAGAGATGCATGTGTATTTCTTTTGCTGTGAACTGTCTGTTCATGTTCATTTCCTATCTTTTATTTTCCACTGGGTTGTTGGATTTTTCTTCTAGATTTCTAGAGCCCCTTATAGTTTAAGAAGGTTAACTTTTTGTCTCTGAGAGATGTTGTAAATATTTTCCTACATCTGTCTTTTTGCTTGTTGTTTTGTTTTATCATGTGGTATTCTTTGACTTTATACAAACTAATCATATATTTAAAAAAATCTTATGTAGTCTAAGTTTATCAATATTTTCTTCTATGGTTTCTGTATTTTTCATTTTAGTTAAAAAGGCCTTCCTGGTTCCAAGGTTATAAGAGAATTTACTCATTTCTGCCATCCAGTATTTATGGGTTTTATTTAATTTAAATCTTTGATTTATTTGTAGTTTATCTTGAAATATGGTAAGATAGATATGGATCCAACCTGATCTTCTCCCAAATGAGTAATTACTTGTTCTAACATTGCTTAAAACCAGAGTGACAACGGAGTTGAAATTCATGAACTTGTAGGGTTGTTACTAACTTTTGAGAAAATGACTTTTCTTGTTGATTATGATGGAAGATTCATTGGAAGATATTGAGGGGGGGTTTGAAGATTTTAAGAATAGGGAGATTTTTAGAGCTATCATAAGATCGTGAAATCTCACTCCTGGGCAAATATCTGGAGAAAACTCTAATTCAAAAAGATATATGTACCCAGTGTTCACTGCAGCACTGTTTACAATAGCCAAGACATGGAAGCAACCTAAGTGTCTATCGACAGATGAATGGATAAAGAAGATGTGGGACATCTATACAGTGGAATATTACTCAGCCATAAAAAAGAATAAAATACTGCCATTTGCAGCGACATGGATGGACCTAGAGATTATCATACAAAGTGAAGTAAGTCAGAGAAAGAAAGACAAAAATCATATGATACTACGTATATGTGGACTCTGAAAAAATGATATAAAACAGAAATAGACTTATTTATAAAACAGAAATAGACTCACAGTCATAGAAAACAAACTCATGGTTACCAAAGGGGAAAGAGAGGAGGGATAAATTAGGAATTTGGGATTAACGTATACACACCACTATATATAAAATAAACAACAAGGACCTACTGTACAGCATAGGGAACTATATTCAATATCTCATAATAACCTATAATGGAAAAGAATCTGAAAAACTACATATATATATGTAAATTGAATATATATAAATTGAATCACTTTGCTGTACACCTGAAACATAACATTGTAAATTAAATATACTTCAATAAAAATGGTTAAAAAAGAAGAAGAGGGGCGATTTTTGAAAGGTGGGGGATTAGGGAGAACAAATGACCTGTTTTTAGAGCACATCAGGACTATGATTATTGGGTCCAATTTGCTATAAAGCACCATTGGGGCTCAGTGACAATTTTAAACATTGTATTCTATGGGAGTTGACCTTTGAGGCTCTGATGTGATTATATGTATCCTTTAGCAGGCAGGTATAATTAGTACTGGTCTCAGTAAAGTTTGCTTGAATAAGGACTTCCTACAAAGTAAAGTTAGATTTAAGTAATGGTCCTTCAGGAAGTTGTGGTATTGGCTTTTTACATTAATTAGTCTTTCATCACTTCACCTATGTAAACATCAAATTTACATTCATTTACCAGAGCATGAAGAACTGCTCCTTAATGGGCTATATTTTCATTTGTTTCTTGACCCAAGTAGTTAAATATGAATTTCAGAAACTTCTGCTTATTAAAATAATTTTCATAGAAAAACAGAGAAGCAGAAACACACATTTTCTATGAAAGTAATAAATGTCACTGAAGTCAACTTGGATGTAATTTACTGCCATGAAGTATTTTAGGCATGTTTATATTTAAAAGGAATAGTCAAACTCTGGCAACAGTTTGGCAGCTTCCGATAAAGTTAAACAAACATCATATGACCCAGTAACCCCACTTCTGGGTATCTACCCTAAAGAAATAAAAACTTAGGTTAATACAAAACCCCTACATAAATGTTCATAGCAGCTTGATTTATAATAGAAACTACCCAAATGATCTTTAACAGGTAAATGGATAAACAAACTGTATAATCCATATCATGGAATACTAGCCAGAAATAAAAAGGACCTAACTACTTTTATAAGGAAATGACTTGGCTGGATCTCCAGAGCATTATGCTGAGTGAAAAAAACCAGACAATTTCAAAAGATTGAATTTATGACTATATGACTGCATTTACATAACACTCTAAAAATGACAAAATTACAGTGATAGAGAATATATTAATGATTCCCAGGAGTTAGGATTGGGGCTGGGAGTGACTCTAAAGGGATAGCACCCCAAGTTTCTTTAGGGGGATGGGGAGGTTCTGTATCTTGATGGTGGTGATGGTTAAATTAGCCTGTACATGTGATAAAATTTCATTGAGTGCAAGCAAAAACTGGTGAAATCTGAATAAGGTTTGAAATTTAGTTAGTAACACATGCAATCAACTTCCTGGTTTTGAAAACTGCACTGAACTCACGTGAGATGTTATCATTGGGTGAAGGATACTTGGGTACAAGGCAACCTTCTCTATTCTTTTTTTTTAATATTTAATTTAATTTTTTTTTTATCCAGAAGGTTCTTATTAGTCATCCATTTTATACACATCAATGTATACATGTCAATCCCAATCAAACAATTTATCACACCACCACCCCCCCGCCCCCCCCCCACCGCTTTCCCCCCTTGGTGTCCATACGTTTATTCTCTACATCTGTGTCTCAACTTCTGCCCTGCAAACTGGTTCATCTGTACCATTTTTCTAAGTTCCACATATATGCATTAATATACAATATTTGTTTTCCTCTTTCTGACTTCACTCTGTATGACAGTCTCTAGATCCATCCATGTCTCAACAAAAGACCCAATTTCGTTCCTTTTTATGGCTGAGTAATATTCCATTGTATATATGTCCCACATCTTCTTTATCCATTCATCTGTCAGTGGGCATTTAGGTTGCTTCCATGACCTGGCTATTGTAAACAGTGCTTCAATGAACATTGGGGAGCATGTGTCTTTTTGGATTAGGGTTTTCTCTGGGTATATGCTCAGTAAGGGGATTGCTGGGTCATATGGTAATTCTATTTTTAGTTTTTTAAGGAACCTCCATACTGTTCTCCATAGTGGCTGTATCAATTTACATTCCCACCAACAGTGCAAGAGGGTTCCCTTTTCTCCACACCCTCTCCAGAATTTGTTGTTTGTAGATTTTCTGATGATGCCCATTCTAACTGGTGTGAGGTGATACCCCATTGTAGTTTTGATTTGCATTTCTCTAATAATTAGTGATGTTGAGCAGCTTTTCATGTGCTTCTTGGCCATCTGTATATCTTCTTTGGAGAAATGTCTATTTAGGTCTTCTGCCCATTTTTGGATTGGGTTGTTTTTTTAATATTGAGCTGCATGAGCTGTTTATACACTTTGGAGATTAATCCTTTGTCCTTTGATTGGTTTGCAAATATTTTCTCCCATTCTGAGGGGTGTCTTTTTGTCTTCTTTATGGTTTCCTTTGTTGTGCAAAAGCTTTGAGGTTTCATTAGGTCCCATTTGTTTATTTTTGTTTTTATATCCATTACTCTAGGAGGTGGATCAAAAAAGATCTTGCTGTGATTTATGTCAAAGAGTGTTCTTCCTATGTTTTCCTCTAAGAGTTTTATAGTGTCTGGTCTTACCTTTAGGTCTCTAATCCATTTTGAGTTTATTTTTTGTATGGTGTTAGGGAGTGTTCTAATTTCATTCTTTTTTTTTTTTTTTTGGCTCTTCATTGTTGTTTATTTACTGAATATTGTTGACACATGAGAAGGAAGAAAGGCATTTCAGAAAGGATATGATCAGAAGTCCAAAGGAGAGTATATTAGTCCCTGTGGATGCTGTAACAAATTACCATAAAGCTGTTGGCTTAAAGTAACAGAAATTTATTCTTTCTTAGTTTTGGAGGCCAGAAATCTGAAATCAGTTTTACTGATTCAAAATCAAGATGTCAACAGGGCCTCATTGCCTCTGGGAGCTCTGATAGAGAATCTGTTCCTTCTTCCAGCTTCTGATGGCTGCTGGCATGTTTTGATTTGTGGCTGTATCCCTCTAATTTCTATCTATATTGTTACATTGTCTCCTCTTCTTCTGTGCGTCTCATCTCCTTTCTTTTATAAGGACATTGGTGATGATATTTAGGGCTCACCTGGATAATCCAGGTTAATTTCCTCGTCTCAAGATCTTTCACTCAGTTGTAGCTGTCCAGTTTTCCCAGAACCACTTATTGAAGAGACTGTCTTTTCTCCATTGTATATCCTTGCGTCCTTTGTCATAGATTAGTTGACCACAGGTGCATAGGTTTATCTCTGGGCTCTTTATCTTGTTCCATCGATCTATATTTCTGTTTTTGCACCAGTACCATATTGTCTTGATTACTGTAGCTTTGTAGTATTGCCTGAAGTCAGGGGGTCTGATTCCTCCAGCTTCGCTTTTCTCCCTCAAGACTGCTTTGGCTATTAGGAGTCTTTTGTGTCTCCATACAGATTTTAAGATTTTTTCTCCTAGTTCTGTAAAAAATGCCATTGGTAATTTGATAGGGATTCCACTGAATCTGTAGATTGCTTTGGGCAGTATAGTCATTTTCACAATATTGACCCTTCCAATCCAAGAACATGGTATCTCTCCATCTGTTGGTATCATCTTTACTTTCTTTCATCAGTGTCTTATACTTTTCTGCATACAGGTCTTTTGTCTCTGTAGGTAGGTTTATTCCTAGGTATTTTATTCTTATTGTTGCAATGGTAAATGGAAGTGTTTCCTTAATTTCTCTGTCAGATTTTTCATCATTAGTGTATAGGAATGCAACAGATTTCTGTGCATTCATTTTGTATCCTGCAACTTTACCAAATTCATTCATTAGCTCTAGTAGTTTTCTGGTGGCATCTTTAGGATTATCTGTATAGTATCATGTCATCTGCAAACAGTGACAGTTTTACTTCTTTTCCAATATGTATTGCTTTTATTTCTTTTTCTTCTCTGATTGCCATGGCTAGGACTTCCAAAACTATGTTGAATAATAGTGGTGAGAGTGGATCTCCTTGTCTTGCTCCTGATCTTAGAGGAAATGCTTTCAGGTTTCACCATTGAGAATGATGTTTGCTGTGGGTTTGTCATATATGGCCTTTATTATGTTGAGGTAGATTCCCTCTTTTCCCACTTTCTGGAGAGTTTTTTTTTTTATCATAAATGGGTGTTGAATTTTGTCAAATGCTTTTTCTGCATCTATTGAGATGACCATATGGTTATTCTCCTTCATTTTGTTAATATGGTGTATCACATTGATTGATTTGTGTAAATTGAAGAATCGTTGCATCCCTGGGATAAATCTCATTTGATCATGGTGTATGATCCTTTTAATGTGTTGTTGGATTCTGTTTGCTAGTATTTTGTTGAGGATTTTTGCATCTATATTCACCAGCGATATTGGTCTGTAATTTTCTTTTTTTGTAGTATCTTTGTCTGGTTTTGGTATCAGGGTGATGGTGGCCTCTTAGAATGAGTTTGGGAGTGTTCTTTCCTCTGCAATTTTTTGGAAGAGTTTGAGAAGGATGGGTGTTAGCTCTTCTCTAAATGTTTGACAGAATTCACCTGTGAAGCCATCTGGTCCAGGACTTTTGTTTGTTGGAAGATTTTTAATCACAGTGTCAATTGCATTACTTGTGATTGGTCTGTTCATATTTTCTATTTCTTCCTGGTTCAGTCTTGGAAGGTTATACCTTTCTAAGAATTTGTCCATTGCTTCCAGGCTGTCCATTTTATTGGCATAGAGTTGCTTGTAGTAGTCTCTTAGGATGCTTTGTATTTCTGCAGTTTCTGTTGTAACTTTTCCATTTTCATTTCTAATTTTATTGATTTGAGTCCTCTCCCTGTTTTTCTTGATGAGTCTGGCTAATGGTTTATCACTTTTTTTTACTCTCAAAGAACCAGCTTTTAGTTTTATTGGTCTTTGGTATTGTTTTCTTTGTTTCTATTTCATTTATTTCTGCTCTGATCTTTATGATTTCTTTCCTTCTGCTAACTTTGGGTTTTGTTTGTTCTTCTTTCTCTGGTTGCTTTGGTGTAAGGTTAGATTGTTTATTTGAGATGTTTCTTGCTTCTTGAGGTAGGCTTGTATAGGTATAAACTTCCCTCTTAGAACTGCTTTTGCTGCATCCCATAGGTTTTGGACTGTCCTGTTTTCATTGTCGTTTGTCTCTATGTATTTTTTGATTTCCTCTTTGATTTCTTCAGTGATCTCTTGGTTATTTAATAATGTATTGTTTAGCCTCCACGTGTTTTTGTTTTTTATGTTTTTTTCCCTGTAATTCATTTCTAATCTCATAGTGTTGTGGTCAGAAAAGATGCTTATATGATTTCAATTTTCTTAAATTTACTCTGGCTTGATTTGTGACCCAAGATGTTATCTAGCCTGGAGAATGTTCTATGTACACTTGAGAAGAAAGTGTAATCTGCTGTTTTGGGATGGAATGCCCTATAAAAATCAATTAAATCTATCTGGTCTATTGTGTCATTTAAAGCTTCTGTTTCCTTATTTATTTTCATTTTGGATGATCTGTCCATTGGTGTAAGTGAGGTGTTAAAGTCCCCCACTATTACTGTGTTACTGTTGATTTCCTCTTTTATAGCTGTTAGCAGTTGCCTTTTGTACTGAGGTGCTCCTATGTTGGGTGCATATATATTTATAATTGTCATATCTTCTTCTTGGATTGATCCCTTGATCATTATGTAGTGTCCTTCCTTTTCTCTTGTAACATTCTTTATTTTAAAGTCCATTTTATCTGATATAAGTATTGCTATTCCAGCTTTCTTCTGATTTCCATTTGCATGGAATATCTTTTTCCATCCCCTCACTTTCAGTCTGTGTGTGTCCCTAGGTCTGAAGTGGGTCTCTTGTAGACAGCATATATATGGGTCTTGTTTTTTTTTAAAACAGAGAACAGGAGTATTTATTTATTTTTAAATTTATTTATTTATTCATTTATTTATATTTTTGGCTTGTTGGATCTTCGTTTCTGTGTGAGGGCTTTCTCTAGTTGTGGCAAGTGGGGGCCACTCTTCATCGCGGTGCGCGGGCTTCTCACTATTGCAGCCTCTCTTGTTGCAGAGCACAGGCTCCAGACGCGCAGGCTTAGTAGTTGTGGCTCACGGGCCTAGTTGCTCCGCGGCATGTGGGATCTTCCCAGATCAGGGCTCGAACCCGTGTCCCCTGCATTAGCAGGCAGATTCTCAACCACTGCGCCACCAAGGAAGCCCCATGAGTCTTGTTTTTGTATCCATTCAGCAGGCCTGTGTCTTTTGGTTGGAGCATTTAATGCATTTGCGTTTAAGGTAATTATCGATATGTATGTTCTTATGACCATTTTCTGAATTGTTTTGGGTTTGTTTTTGTAGGTCCCTTTCTTCTCTTGTGTTTCCCACTTAGAGAAGTTCCTTTAGCATTTGTTGTAGAGCTGGTTTGGTGGTGCTGAATTCTCTTAGCTTTTGCTTGTCTGCAAAGATTTTGATTTCTCCATGGAATCTGAATGAGATCCCTGCAGGGTAGAGTAATCTTGGTTGTAGGTTCTTCCCTTTCATCACTTTAAGTATATCATGCCACTCCCTTCTGGCTTGTAGAGTTTCTGCTGAGAAATCAGCTGTTAACCTTATGGGAGTTCCCTTGTATGTGATTTATTGTTTTTCCCTTGCTGCTTTCAATAATTTTCCTTTGTCTTTAATTTTTGCCAATTTGATTACTCTGGGTCTCGGCCTGTTTCTCCTTGGGTTTATCCTGTATGGGACTCGCTGTGCTTCCTGGACTTGGGTGGCTATTTCCTTTCCCATGTTAGGGAAGTTTTCGACTATAATCTCTTCAAATATTTTCTCTGGTCCTTTCTCTCTCTCTTCTCCTCTGGGAGCCCTATAATGCAAATGTTGTTGTGTTTAATGTTGTCCCAGAGGTCTCTTAGGCTATCTTCATTTCTTTTCATTCTTTTTTCTTTATTCTGTTCTGCATCAGTGAATTCCACCTTTCTGTCTTGCAGGTCACTTATTCGTTCTTCTGCCTCAGTTATTCTGTCACTGATAACTTCTAGTGTAGTTTTCATTTCAGTTATTGTATTGTTCATTTCTGTTTGTTTGTTCTTTAATTCTTCTAGGTTTTTGTTAAACATTTCTTGCATCTTCTCATTATTTGCCTCCATTGTTTTTCCGAGGTCCTGGATTGTCTTCACTATCATTATTCTGAATTCTTTTTCTGGAAGGTTGCCTATCTCCACTTCCTTTAGTTGTTTCTGGGGTTTTATCTTGTTTCTTCATCTGGTACATAGCCCTCTGCCTTTTCATCTTGTCTATCTTTCTGTGAATGTGCCTCTCTATTCTTTTTGCAACTTTTAAGGAAGTCTAAAGTAACTTCAAAATAAAAAGTTGTAATGAAGGGCCAGATGTTAGGAAGATGACTGTTGGGAAAAGGAATGAACATCTATTTTCTCTCAGACTTCAGATTAACCAGTGTCTCTTGTGGGGTGGGGAAGATCTGGGGATGGGACTCAGACTGTCACATGGTTTATTGATTTGCTCCTGTGGTGTCATATGTGAGTGATGCAGGGAGATGACACAGTGTCATAGAAAGATGTTGGGACTTGACGTGAGCACATCTCTCTTTTTTTGTTGACTCTTTTGCTTATGCAGTGTGACCCTCGATACGGCCCTTAATCTAGGTCTCAGTTTTTCAAAATATAAAATGGGAATCCTCATCTTTTTCAGTTTCAATAAGATTGCTATGGGGGTTATATGAGATAGTTTATAAATATGATTTATACTTTAAATCATGAAATTTTATTCCTGTTCATGTAACACCAAGTGCCAAAATCCTAACCTCCTGTTATATTCAGCATCAAAGGAAGATTTCTTATCTAAATACAGCCCTAAACTGTTGTCCATTTTCTAATATGTGTGCAGGAAAGAAGCCATTGATGGCCCAGCAAGTTCACAGCCACTGTGGATTAGTGGAAAAGTAATGAAAATTCAAAAATGAAGCAAAGGCTCACTTCATCTCTTGTTTCAAGGAAGGCTGTGAGTTGAGCATTTAATTCAATGTGGTTCTTTCTTTTTACCCAGAAGGAGTGCAGAGGGGAACTATGCACTCTTTTTTCTCTTATTATTATTATTATTGTTATTTTTTAAAAATCAGGAAGTTTTATTTCTGAAAAAATGGTGGTTCTGCAACATTTTCCAGTGGAACATTTACTTATATTTCAAAGTGAGAAAATCAAGCAGTCCTTTGCCAGTTGCAGCCCGTGGAATCAGGATAATCTCTCATGGCAACGGACACCACCTAGAACATGCTGACAAGAAAGTTGCTAATCTATGTCACATGGTCTCCCACCAACCTGTTAATAAATTCCTTTTTCCTGCTCCCTCGTTATTCTTGCATGTGGAGATTAAATGTACTATACGGTAATTAAATTTGACTCTCAAGAGGTAGTGCTTTAGAGCCGTGAGCCACAGGAGGCTGGCTTTCTGCTCCAGCTCCACTGGTGACTTGGGGGTTGAGCATGGAGCACCCGTCCTGTGCCAGGCCTCAATTTTTCTGTCTACAGAGTGAGAGAAGCAACGTCTCAGAGGGACATGGTGCTGCTTTACGAGCTCTATGTTCTAACTGAGCTCCAAATTCCATTACAGAAAGGTATTCTTTGATGAATTAAAGATGCATTTATACTGTTGTTGAGATTCTTAGCAGGAATGAAAGAAGCTTTAAGATCTAATTTTAAAAGACTCCCACTTCACAGCACGTTATCCAGCTCTCAAATGCTGCACACAGCTGTGCATGGAGAGCTCTGTGGTATTTATTAAAAATAAGACACAAACCCTGCAAAGAGGTGCCGGGAATATCTCCACAACGCGTACAGGTGCTGAACTGCTCGACTTCCACTGAGGCTATGGGGGCTCCTACTGGCAAATTCCAATCACCACTCGGAAGAATGACCCCAGAGAGACAGCTTAATGCTTCCTACTGATCACGAGTCTTCAGAGAACGTCTCAAGGCAGAAAGAGACAATTTCTCAAAGGAAGTAAATAACCTTTAATGAAACAAATCTGTGTCGCAGGCATAACTAAGTATATGCCGCAGAGTCCTTTGCTAAGAGGCCCTTGGGAATTGCTTCCTGATGATAGTTTCCAAGGGGAATGGGAGAGCTCTCATCACCTTCTCCTAATTCCTGCTGCTCACGGGAAATAACACGTTTCTTTTCAGTTTGGACATTTCATGTTTTCTAAGGGTAGATATATAGATGAGTGGAAAAGTCTGAGGGACAGGTTTATATTTTTCTGGATGGGTAATGATTTGTATATTCCGATATGAAGTTCAGACAGGTATAGATAGATGACCAAGAGACCCAGAGCCTTATGTAGCCATACTGTTTGTTGCCTGATCAATTTTTTTTAAACCAAATATTTAGCATTAGACCCACCAGCAATCTATTGGACCTTTGCCTGGTGGCCCATCCTAGATGCTACCTTGTCTCAGGCAACTATACGCCCTCACATGGCCCCCACGGCCCCCAGGGGTGGCTGTCTGTCCATCACCTCCCACTTCTCACTGAGCTCCAGCCACAATGGCCATGTGTCTCTTCCTGGTGCTAGCCATGCTCACTAGGTCTCAAAAACCTTTGCAATGCCTGCTCCCTGGCCTGGAGAGATCTGTGCCCACATCTTCTCATTGTGGCTTCTCTAATACTCAGGTTGACTTGAGTGTCCCACTCCTTAGAAAGACCCCCTTGGGCCACCTGATCTAACGAAGCCCCCAATCTCTCTGTTTATATCCTTCATAACGCTATCTCTGGTTGACATTATCTTGTTTCTAAAAAATATGTTTGCATATTATTTTTCTCTGTCCACTGGAATATTAGCTTGACAGGAAGGAGGACACTGCCCATTTAGAGCCACACAGCAGCCCTGGCATCTAGAACTGCGCTTGGACATGGTGGACACTGTGTAGACGTTTGCTGGGTGACTGAGCTCAGAATGCAGGGGATCTTTCACTCCTCTGCTCAGTCGGTCATGATGTTCTACACCTTTCTGACCAGACTACTTCTACCTCCATCACCTTTGCTCTGAATCAACATAATTAGTGTCCCTCCTTCTCCACGGGCATGGGAGACTGTACTCTTACAGGCAGGGATCATGTTTTATCCATCTTTGGGGCCTTTGCACCTAAGGTCATGTTTGGCACATAATAAGTGCTCTGTCTGGAATGAATTTTCTTACATAACATTTGAAAGTACAGAATATCAGTACAATATATCGTAGTACGCCACTGAAGTTTATAGAAGGAGTGGGAAATAATCTTTAGCCATCCATTTCCTCTAAGCATATTCTCTATACGGTCAAGTCTTACCAGCTGATCAAACTATATTATAAGTTCAAATTTGTGCACCAGGTCAACAGTGACTTAAACAGGTCTCCAAGGGTCTACTAATGTGAACAAACATGCGAAGGCATTTCTGGGAGTGATATCACTTATCCGGAGCTGCCTCCAATTAGGAAATACCCAGGGACCTCATGATAACATTGTTCAAAACGGTATGCAGTCCTATATGAGGCAAGTAAGTCTACTTTAGGGCTTAATTTCTTTAGGTTGGAGAGCAGCACAGGTAACCTGATCTAGTTGAAATAATAAGGCTAATTTTATTTAAGGCTGATACTGCAATTAATGTCATTTTGTGAAGTCTGCCTTCTCATTCAAAGATTTCAGATTAGAAATGATAATATTTGTATACAAATAATGAATATTACAAATGTAAGTTGATGACAATGGACAAGGTTAACTAAATTTAATTTAACAATACTAATGAACAGTAAGCGCAATCTTCTCACAGTTGGGTAGTGTGGTACTCTGGGAAGTAGATACTTGCTCATTGTTCTGGGTTCCTTGCACACACTCCTGAACCTTGGAAACTCTGGCATGACAAGTGCCTTTTGTACGATAACGAGGTGGCTGGGGGTCCCTAGAGAGCTTCAAGATGAGGGCTGGTGACCAGAAAGACAAAGGCGTGATGAGAGGGCCAGCCCCACCCTGGACCTCTGGGGAGGGAAAGGAGCCTGGAGATGGAGTTCCATCATCAGTAGCCAATGATTTAATCACGTGTGCCTTTGGAGTAAAAGCTCCATGAAAATCTCTAAACCATGGGTACTGGAGAGTGTCCGGGTTGGTAAACAAATGGGTGCTGGGAGGCGGGGCGCCTGGCGGGGGCACGGAAACTGCACGTTACCCAGTCCTTTGCCCCAAATACCTGCCCTGTGTGCCTCTTCCATTTGGCTATTGTTCTTGAATTATAGCTATAATATAATATAATATAAGGTACAGCACTTTCTTGAGTTCTGTGTCATTCTAGTGAGGTGGGGAGTTACTGGAGCCCCCAAACTGTAGTCAGCCAGGCAGAAGTGTGTTAGCCTGGGCACCTCACTGTGGCTGGCACCTGATGTCGAGGAGGGAAAGTCCTGTGGGATTAAGCCCTGAACCTGTGGGGTCTGTGCTAATACCAGTTGTTAGTGTCAGGATTGTATTGAGTTGCTGAACACGAAGTTGGTGTCTGGGAAGTTGGCGAATTGGTTGGTGTGAGGAAAAACTGCCACACATTAAGTGTCAGAAGTGTTGTGAGTGAAAACAGCTCATCAGGTAGGTATATTTTTCTAGACTGAAATCCTGATTCTTTCATTCACCATCTTTCTAACTTTGGACAAGTTTCTTAAGCCTTAGCTTACTTCCTCATCCTTAAAAAGGATATTATAAAACTCATGTAGGATTAAATAAGACAATATTTATAGAGTTCAAGAGCAGTACCCATCACATAGCAACTTTCAATAAATATCAGCTCTTATTAATTAGAAGGATTGAAATGGCTCTAATGTTCTGTGCTCAATCAACCCAACAGGGTTCAATGGTCCTCAGATGGTCCAGTTAATCACATGGAGGTGACCACATGCACCGGAGTTTGAATACTTAGATGGAAAGAGAAACAGCAGAAGAGTATATGACTGACAGGAAGTAACCCAAGAGAACATAACTTCTACTAAAGGGCAGAAGAGATTAGAAGGTGTAGAAAATGATACAGTTGAAGAGTATGTCTCTTGGAACCAAAGATGGAGAACCTGGAGAGGTAGAAAAATGGTGTCTCAATCTTCAGTTCAGAACCAGTGGCAGTCTGAGAGTCTCTGATACAGCTTTCCAACACATTAGCAGCTGAAGCTGCCTTTTAATAGGATAAACTCACAGAGTGGCCTTGGCTGTGTGGTTGATTTTAATAAAGGCTCCAATTTTGTTTTAGCCAAAGAAGACACTGGTTATTTTCTTCTCATTAAAAAAATACACTTGTTGGCATTTTCAGGAGTGACTGTTATCTCATGTCAAAGGCATATATGCTCCATTCAGGGGGAAATATCCGTGCTGAGGTTTGCCTCTTTCGTCCTCTTGTGGAAATATTACACTGAAGGAGAACTGCTAAAATAGCAATTAAAAACCGACCTACATTTAGCATCAAATACAGATCCACGATTAACCACAGGCTGGTGTTTTCTGCTTCCCTGAAATGCACTGCAAGACTGAGAAGTATGGCCCTGTTACATATGTCTCTAGACAGAGTTACTGGGGCATCCAGAAAAGCCGTGGCTACAGGGAATTGGTTGGCCTCCTGACAGATCAGGCTTATCATCGCAATCTAGGCACCAGCCTTTGCTACGGTTTGCAACTTTCAGATAGGTCATTAACAGAAGTTAGAAAAGGAGTGACTATGAACTCAGTCTTAGAGGTTATTTCACATGTTCTCAATACTGAGGTCACGAGTAAATGAGTTGTGTTTGAATGTAGAGAAATCAGAAAGCAGCCAGTCCAGGTAAATGAGGGCAGCTCATTAGATATCCTCAAAGGTACTTGATGTAGGGCAGCGATTATGGCCCCCAGATGTATGTAGAAATGTTATTTCAACAGCGTCTTAGGGGAGAGACGTAAATTGAACGCATAGGTATAAGGAAGAATTTTGTAATTCAAGATAAGCTTTTACCAATTTTCAAAGCAAACTCCTCAAATCAAGCAGAGATAAATCAACATGGTAATGAAAGAGAGCATCTAATTAAAAAACAATTGAATAAAATTTTTTTTCTTCCCTTAGGTTACAGTTGTTTAAAATATGTTTTTCAAACCCAAGAATATAATGATTTTATGATTTCTCAAATCAACAATATTTGGAAATGCCCTGGTTCTGGCTCCAGTGCAGGGGTGGAGAGGTGGGCAGGTCAGGAGGGGAAGTTCTGCAGTCTTTGGGAATCAGCTCATGGGCCTCTATCACCTTGTGTCCAAATACTAACAGTTGGTCTGCAGGGCTCGCTAGGTGACGGCTGTAGTAGCTTTGGTCTGTCTCAACTGGAGAGAGCAACACAGGGGTGCTTCCAGAAAGCACTCCCCGCGCTGCAGGCACAGCCAGGCTACCAGTCTTCTCTGGATCCTTTCTTGAATGCTCAAGCCTTCTAAAAGTGTTGGGTGTGTATTTGACATGTTCAGACTAACCAAATCTTACAGATACATGGAGTCTTGAGAGAGGTTAGCTACATTTCCAAACTCACAACATTTATCACCGACAGATGAGGGAGATGCTACTTCTTTGTCCATTTTGCCATGGTAAATTAGGCAAAACAAGGGAAATCCAGGGTTCACTTTACATTTTGCTTTATCATTTAACCCCTGACATCAATCATTTTTTTTATCGGCCTATTAAGCAGGCCTAGAAAGGGCCCCAGCAGCCACGTGCTAAAGCCTGCCGCCGTCAGGCAGGTGACCTTGGTTCCTCTGTGTAGCTTACATCTTACTGACCTCATCCTCAAGACCCACGTTTGAACACATTTCACTATTTCATTGCTTCATCTGGACCATGAATCAAACCATTACACATACCTCAAAAAAAAAGACTGAAAAGTGCATAGTTATCCTAAATGTAAGTACAAATCTTGTTTTTGTTCTAATGGGGATTCATTATATATTTATCTGTGAAAATTTCTTCCAAAGCAATAGATTCACTAGAGGTCAAATATCCAAATGAAGAAAAGGCCTGAAGAGGTAACTAAACTCCAGCCACACCTAAACCATGTCACACTAAATCTGTAAGGTCACAGTTGACAGGCTCAAAGGTGGCTAAGTTACAGATGACAACGTCGTCTTCAGAACCATACATTACACCAAGACCTGAACGGAACCGAGACAGGAAGAGAAAGATTAAAGGACTAAGTTGTGCTGATGTATCCGTAGCTGAGAACAGCTATCAAAGGGCAGCAGGCGTCTGGGAAAGAATCTGCTTTTTAGCTTAGAAGCCAGAAATACATTGGCATTGCCTCTGGAATTGGAATAAAACCAATTTTAAATTGGTTTTAAAGCCTGGAATGGAACGTTCCTGCAGTCATCCGTGAACCAACCTTATCCTGTAGAAGCTGAGTGAGCCCTGGCCAAACCATCTGCCTTGTGAATGGTTTTGTTTGGGCCCCTCATAGGACAGGAAGTTCTTGTGCCGTAATTCCACATCGAGTTACAGTGTTTTGTGGTGTAGTTTGAGCAGGGAATTAAAAAAGAGGAAAAACCTCCAGAGGAAAATCAAGTGCCTTCACTGATGCACCTCAGGGGCTGGGTGGGCCCGCCTGGGGGCTGGGTGGACCCGCAAGGCTGGGTGTTGGCGCCCACTTTCCTCCACGCCTCTCTGGCAGAAGAGGGGCAGCCAGACAAACAGACTGCATTAGTGAAGGCCAAACAAGATGTTTCAAGGTTGATGTAACTTAGAATTGCACTCGATTCACTGCGGTAACCACAGGGCTTCCCGCACAGCCCCATGTCCATAACGTCTGGTTGAAGGAACGGTGGCTCTGGAAACGTGCATGCGTGTGGGGAGCCCTCCCGCTTCCCTGTGCCCAGGACGTGCACCACTCACACCGCACTGGGAGGAAAGATGGGCCAAAGGGTTCCTCTTACAGTCCCCGTGGAGGGGGTTTCTCCACTTCCTCCTTAAGGAACAGGGGTTAGGGAGGAAACTAAAGGTGCTCAACAATTCCCAACTCCTGAAACAAAATGGCAAACCAGCTGCTGATGAAGAGCTTAGTCTAAACTAGCTTGTAAATAAAAACCCCACTTTCTCAGATTGGAAATAGTTGAAACAAGTAAACCTCAGTGAGAACTTTCAGCATTTGGATTTGAATGGCTACCAAAGAAGTGGGAAGGAAAAAAGAGCAAGAAAACCAAACGGAGCTGTTGAATAGCAGCAGCAACTACTACATCAACAATAACAACAAGCTTTTGTAGACGGGGTTGTCTTTTTCTTTCCCCAAAGGAATAACGTTCTATTACGTAAAAATAGGCCAAATTCTTCAAAAACGTCAGCGTTGGGAAAGACAGAGAAAGGCTGATGAACGGTTCTAGATGACCGAGACCAAAGAAGCATGATGACCAGACACAGCTGTGACCCAGACTGGGTCCTGCCCTGGAGGGAAAATGCTGCAAATGACATTATTGGGTCAACTGGCAAAACCGCGATACAACCAGCAGATTAGTTAAGGTATTGTGTTAATGTCCAATTTATGGAAGGTTAGGTAAAAGAATGTCCTTATTTTGGCAAACCCACACTGAAATATTTAGGGATAAAGGGCCATGATGTAGACAACTTACTTAAAAAATTAATCGATTAATTGAAAATTGAGATATAATTGACTAAGGTTTTCAATTTTATGATCCACTTTTAAGTAAATTACTTAGAGGTGCCAGATCTTAACTCTGGAATGTTTTATAATTTCAGGCTAGTACCCAGGTGAATGGAATCTCTTTGAAAGGACAGCAGCCAGGGAGCTGCAGGGATGTGATATTTATTCGGGGACTGCAGGGTGGGCCCTCAAATTTCAGAGGATAAACACTTCATCAGGTCTAACAGTTACAGTGCATAAACATACTTGTAATTATTCTTGAGGCATGCTCACTAACATGCTTTACCAGGACAACTACACTTACACGTGCCAGCAGTTCAAGAGCATAAAAGGGGTATTGCTTACACTGTAGAGCAAAAAGGGGTCTTTATACTTAGTGAAATCAATGCTCCCAAACTCAGGGTGACACTCGAGAACCATGGATTTCAGCATAACGTAACCTGACACAAGTAGGTATTTTAGAGCCAGACCATCTGGCTCAAATCCCAGCTCCACCACTAAGTACCTGCATGACTTTTAGCAACTCACTTCACCTCTCTGTGCCCCAATTTCTTCATCTTACAATGGGGATAATAAAAATACCTACCTCATCATGTTATGAAGAGGATTAAATGAGTCAGCACTTTCAAAACACGAGATTGCTGGCCCATGCTGAATAATCCATGAACGTTAGCTCTTAACATTAACTAAATGCTGCGATACCGGAAACAGAAGAAGAAAAGGATGCAGTGTCATAAATCTAGGTATCCGGGACTTTGATATTCACCTATAACACAGAAGGGCTTCCGGGCAAATCTCAGTCTTCCTTGCCATCCTCTGTACCGGCAACAGCAGCCTGCAGACCAGATTCGAATGATGAACTCCAAACCAAAGACGACGATCATCACAAACTCCTAAAATATCAAATGAGGCATGTCAGAGAGAGGTATTACGGATCAAACCACAGCAGGAAGCTCTGTGGATATGTCTGGACATGCAGGCACTTCATCTAAAATATCTGGTTGTTAAAGTCTGAAGTTAACATCGCCTTTTCTCCAAATCAAGCTAAACCCGGAGAACAATGGAATTGTATTTCCTATCATGGAATGCTATTCCTCTTCAAGTCTCTAAAGCTTTGCAAGTTTAGGAGTCTGTTTTAATTCTAAATATGCAGGCTGAATTACAGATCCCCTTGTCTGGAATACGCAGTCCCTCAAGATTGGTTCCAGGACCCCATGGACACCAAAATCCTCAGATGTTCAAGTCCCTTATATAAAATGGAGTAGTGTTTACATAAAACCTACACACATCCTTCCATATACTTTAAGTCATTTCTAGATTACTTATAATACCTAATACAATGTAAATGATTTGTAAATAGTTGCTGGCATGCAGTTCAAGTTTTGTTTCTTGGAACTTTCTGGAATTTTTTTTCCAAATATTTTCGATCTACGGTTGGTTGCATCTGTGGATGTGGAACCTGCAGATAAGGAGAGCTGACTGTATAGTGCAATTGACCTTAGAACCTGGTAACATGTAAAATATGTGAAATGAAACAGCAAACCCTGAAAACACAGCTTCACAGTTTTACAGAAAACAGACCCTCATTTTGCTGCAAGGAGTGACATAATCCCTGAGCCCTTAAGAGTTGTTCTCAGAGAAGGAGAAGTTAATATTTAGGAGGATACTGAGTTCTTTTGTTATGATTCAAAATCTCCTTATAAGACAGCAAGTTTTGACAGTGTTGTTGTGTGTGGCACATACATCCTTTGACAGAAATGAGACCCTGAAGCCTCTGGATCTGAAGCTTCTTAATTATTAGGCTGCCCTTTGGTGAAAGCTGCCTAGAAAATAACACTTGCTCCAGCAGGAGGGCTTTGAGATTATCCAGGAAGAGTTGTGAGTGAACCCTGGGGAAGGCCTACTAAAGAGGCTCATTAAATGTGGGTCACAGACTGAGAAACCACGGGACTCTGTCAGAAGAAAGCACCTCTGGAGCAGACCTGTCACAGTCACCTTGTTGTCCCTTTATAGGGGCAGGCACTGAGTTTATCACATTTGAGTTGTTTTCCTTTAAAAATATTTCCCTCTCGTTTTTTTTTTTTTTGAATCTCTCGTCTTTAAACAAGGGTTGAGTCAGCATTTATGATGTAGAACAATATTTATTACTTGATTTTTGTTATAATTGCTTAATTATAAAAGTGATACATGGTTTTTATTAAAGTCTCTAAACATCACAGACGTGTTGAGTGTACAAAGTAGTCCTAAGCCACTCCCCCTCCTCTCACGTCCCAAGATAAAAACTGTTATCAAATTTAGAAAAATGGCATTTTTGTTGCAAGTTTCAGGCAAATGTCTGTTTCTTCAGTTAGAGCATGTGATGATATACTGCACTTTTGAAATGCCTAGTAGAGATACATCATTCTCTCCTTCTGTTATTTTGCACTAAGTAACCCACAAATATTTCTCATCATGGGAAATAAATCTCCAATATCATGGCTGCTTACTTACAGTGATTTGAAACTACCCGTGGGCTAAACCTCCACAGACGATTTTATGCAGAAAACCAAAGCCACGGTCAACGCACACTCATTGATGATATCAGGGTTTTGTTTTGTTTTGCTTTTAGTTTTGAGTATATATCTAGGTAGTTGAGTTTATTCATTCATTAAGGTGGCTGAAGCGCCATGTTAGGAAGAGCTGGGAGTGAAACCTGGGGAGGCCAGGCTTGGTTTAATCCTTCTCTTTCCTCATACAGAGCCTGCTGAGGCCCCAGGTGCCCAGCAGCCGTGTGTCCAGTGCACATTTAATGGCAGGGCCATTTTACCCCGGCCGCCACCTCCTACTTGAGCCAGGAAGTCTGGCACTCCACTTGTGGGGTCCTATTATCAGGGATAGCTAAGAAAATCCCAAATGTGGCCTGAGCAGCTGGCACTACAGTAGAATGATTTTACTTTTTCATGGGAATAGCTGCTACCAGCCAATGTATGGCCAATCATCTTTAGATATTGAATAAAGAATATTAGAATAAAGTAACATTCTATTACTTTAGGAAGGTAGGTCCTCACTGCATCATTTCTATGTTGTATCCTGAGGCAGATAAATTACATCTACAAATTCTTTATTCAGGGTCCCTTGCTCAGGAGTACTGCCTCTTGAATTTTTTTTTAAAATTATGTTGGGAAAAATCCTTCATTTCCAAATAAAGCAAGAGGAAGTTGTAATTAGATTTCACTACAGGGTCACAGTTTCTGCCTTGGAGAAGTAAGACTAGGGTCAGAATTCTCTCCTACTAGAGCATTCCTTAGTATTCTTTATGAGGGCCTGGTTTTAGACTTAGTGAGCGATAACCTCAAACTCTGGTCACTGAGTGAGCAGCAGGGAGGTGTCTGTGCAGCATTTCTCTCAGGCCTGGAGCTATAGGACGTGGGGATGCTCCCTCCCGAGACTTGAGCTGATTCGATTGGGAGCAAAAGCATGAAAACCACTTTGACCAGATTCTGTCTCGTTTCCTGAAATTTCCATCTTATTTCAATTAAAAGGAACAAAGTGCTATTGAGAAAGAGGGGGGAAAGGATTCCAAATCTGACAGTCAGACCTGGTGGGGAATGGAATTGTGAGAAGAGCACCTTTTCTCTCTTTTTTCATTTCTCCACTTTGTTGAGGTATAATTGACAAATAAAAGTTCTGCATATGTGAGCTGTACAATGCGATGTTTTGATGTACGTAGACATTGTGAAGTGTTTACCATAATCAACCTAATTAACATATCCATCACCTCACATAGGTAACTTTTTTTTTTTTCTGGTGAGAACACTTAAAATTTAATCTCTTAGCAAATTTCCAGGACACACTAACACTATTGTTAACTGTAGTCACCAGGCTGTATGTTAGGTCTCCAGGACTTATTCATCCTGCATAATTGAAACTTGATGCCCTTTGTCTAGTATCTCTCCTTCCTGCCCACCTTCCAGTCCCTGGCAATCATTCTACTTTCTGTTTTTATGAGTTTGACTTTTTAGATTCCTCATATAAGTGAGAACATGCAGTATTTTTGTTTCTCTGTCACACTTATTTCACTTAGCATAACACCCTCCAAATTCATCCATGTTATTGCAAATGGCAGGATTTCTTTTTTAAGGCTGACTAATACTCCCGTCTCTGTCTGTCTGTCTCTCTATCTATCTATCTCACATCTTCTTTATTCATTTGTCCACTGATGGACACTAAGGTTGTTTCCACATCTTGGCTATTGTGAATAATGTTGCAATGAACATGAGGGTGCAGATATCTCTTTGAGATCCTGACCTCACTTCCTTTGGCTATAGGACCAGAAGTGGGTTTCTGACAGCTCTATTTTTAATTTCCTGAGGAACCTCCAGACTGTTCTTCATAGTGGCTGCATCAATTTACATTCCCACCAACAGTGCACGAGGGCTCCCTTTTCTCCACACCCTCTCCAGCACTTGTTATCTTTTTGATAACAGCCATTCTAACACATATGAGGTGATATCTCATTGTGCTTTTTATTTCTTAATTAATTTTTAGTTGCTTTACAATGTTGTGTTAGTTTCAGGTGTACAGCAAAGTGAATCAGTTATACATGTACATATATCCACTCATTTTTAGATTATTTTCCCATATAGGTCATTACAGAGTATTGAGTAGAGTTCCCTGTGCTACACAGTAGGTTCTTATTAGTTATCTATTTTATATATTAGTAGTGTGTATATGTCAATCCCAATCTTCATCATGGTTTTGATTTACATTTCTGATGATTAGTGATGTTGGACACCTTTTCATAATACCTGTTGCCCATTTTTAAATCAGGTTATTTTATTTTATTTTTTGCTACTGAGTTATGGAAGGTCCATATATGTTTGGATATTAACTTCTTATCAGATGTTTGGTGTGCAAATGTCTTCTCCCATCCCAGAGGTTGTGTCTTCACTCTGTTGATAGTTTCCTTTTATGTACAGAAGATTTTATGTTAGATGCAATCCCACGTATTTATTTTTGTTTTTGTTTTTTGTGATTTTGAGTCATATAAAAAAAGCCAAAAGACAAATTCTGTATGATATCACTTATGAGTGGAATCTGAAAAATAAAACTAACTAGTGGATATAACAATAAACAGACTCACCAATATAGAGAACAAACTAGTGGTTACCAATGAGGAGAGGGACGTGGGGAGGGGCAAGATAGGGGTAGGGGATTAAGAGACACAAACTACTAAGTATAAAATAAATAAGCTACCAGGATATATAGTACAACACAGGGAATAGAGCCAATATTTTATAATAACTATAAAGGGAATATAACCTTCAAAATTGTGAATAATTATGTTGTACACCTGAAACTTATATAATATTGTACATCAACTGTACCTTAATTAAAAAACAAAAAAATCATTGCCCAGACCAATGTCAAGAAGCTCCTTCCCTATGTCAGAAAGAGAAAGGCAAACATCATATGATATCACTTATATGTGGAATCTAAAAAAAGGGTACAAATGAACTTATCTTAAAACAGAAATAGAGTCACAGATGTAGAAAATAAACTTATGGTTACCCGGGGGTAAGAGGGTGGGGAGGGATAAATTGGAAGAATTGGGATTGACATATACACACTACTATATATAAGATAACCAATAAGGACCTACTGTATAGCACAGGGAACTCTACTCAGTACTTTGTAATGGCCTATATGGGAAAAGAGCCTTAAAAAGAGTGGATATATGTATATGTATAATAGATTCACTTTGCTGTACACTTAAAACTAACACAATGTTGTAAATCAACTATACTCAATAAAAATTTAAAAAAAAGAAGCTCCTTCCCTATGTTTTCTTCTAATAGTATTATAGTTGCAGGCCTTACGTTTAAGTCTTTCATCCATTTTGAGTTGACTTTTGTATGTGGTGTAAGATAAGGGTCCAATTTCATTCTTCTGCATATGGATATCCAATTTTCCCATTCATGATAAAAACTCTCAGCAAGTCAGAAATAGAGGTTTACTATCTCAAATTGATAAATAGAATCTACAAAATCCTTACAGCTAATGTCATACTTAATGATGAAAGACTGAAAGCTTTTCTCCAAAAATCAAGAACACAGAAAGATGTTAGTTTCATCACTCTTATTCAACATAGTTGCAAAATATAGTCACAGCAATAAGGCAAGTAAAATAAATAAAAGGCATACAACTGGAAAGACAGACATAAAATAGTCTATATTTGCAGATGCATGATTGTCTACAGAGAAAATCTCAAGGAATCTACCAAAAGACTCTTAGAAATAATCAGTGAGTTCAGTAAGGTTGAAAGATACAAGATCAATATACAAAAACCAATCAGATGTCTGCATACTAACAGTAAGGATGTGGAAGCCAAAATTAAAAGCACAATATTATTTATGATCATTCTAAAGAAATTAAATGTTTAGCTATGCACTTAACAAACCTGTACAGGGTACGCAGGCTGAAAATTATAAAACGTTGGTAAAAGAAAGCAGACGAGACCTAAGTAAATAGAAATACCATGTTCATGAATTGGAAGATTCAACATAATAAAGATGTCAGCTCTTCCCAAATTGATGTGTAGGTTTAATGAAATTCCTATCAAACTCCTAGCAAGTTTTTCTTTTTTTGTAGACATAAAGAAACTTATTCTAAAGTTGACATGGAAAGGCACAGACCCTAGAATAGCTAAAAATAATCCTGAAAAAAGAGAATGAAGTGGGAGGAATCACTTTATCTGATATTAAGGCCCACTATGTAGCTCTAATAATCAGTACTGTGTGGTCTTGGCAGAGGGACAGACACATAGAGAATGATGGAGCACAACAGAGAACCTAGAAATACACTCAGACAAACATGCTCAATGGATTATTTCATAAAGGTACATAAGTAATTCAAAGGAAGAAGAAATAGCCCTTCAATAAGCAGTGCTGGGACAACTGGACATCCATATACAATAAAATGAACCTCTATCTATATCTCACACTTTATACAAAAATTGATTCAAAATGGATCATGGGCTTAAGTGTTAAAACTATACAACTTTTAGTAAAAAACATAAGAGAAAAGTTTTAGGAATTGAGCTAAGCAAAGAGTTCTTTGACTTTACACCAAAAGCATAAGTAAGGAAAGGAAAAATTGATAAACTGGACTTCATCAAAAGTAGAGAGGATCACCCCCTCTTGCGAGAGCACAAGAATCACAACTAACTGCTGATCAATCATTGACAGGAAGACACTGGAACACACCAAAAAAGACACCCCACATCGAAAGACAAAGGAGAAGCCACAAAGAGATTGTAGGAGGGGCACAATCACAATAAAATCAAATCTCATAACTGCTGGGTGGGTGACTCACAAACTGGAGAACACTTATACCACAGAAGTCCACCCACTGGAGTGAAGGTTCTGACCCCACGTCAGGCTTCCAAACCTGGGAGTCCAGAAACGGGAGGAGGAATTCCTAGAGAATCAGACTTCGAAGGCTGGTGGGATTTGATTGCAGGACTTTGACAGGACTGTGGGAAACAGAGACTCCACTCATGGAGGGCACACACAAAGTAATGTGTGCATCAGGACCCAGGGGAAGGAGCAGTGACCCCAGGGGAGACTGAACCAGATGTACCTGCTAGTGTTGGAGGGTCTCCTGCAGAGGCGGGAGGAGGCTCTGTCTCACCGTGAGGACAAGGACGCTGGCAGCAGAAGTTCTGCGAAGTACTACTTGGCATGAGCCCTCCCAGAGTCTGCCATTAGCCCCACCAAAGAGCCTGGGCAGGCTCCAGTGTTGGGTCGCCTAAGGTCAAACAACCAACAGGGAGGGAACCCAGCCCCACCCATCAGCAGTCAAGCAGATTAAAGTTTTACTGAGCTCTGCCCACCAGAGCAACATCCAGCTCTACCCAGCACCAGTCCCTCCCATCAGGAAACTTGCACAAGCCTCTCAGATAGCTGCATCCACCAGAGGGCAGCCAGCAGAAGCAAGAAGAACTACAATCCTGCAGCCTGTGGAACAAAAACCACATTCACAGAAAGATAGACAAGATTAAAAGGCAGAGGGCTATGTACCAGATGAAGGAAAAAGAAAAAAACCCAGAAAAACAACTAAATGAAGTGGAGATAGGCAACCTTCCACAAAAAGAATTCAGAATAATGATAGTGAAGATGTTCCAGGACCTTGGAAAAAGAATGGAGGCAAAGATGGAGTAGATACAAGAAATGTTTAACAAAGACCTAGAAGAATTAAAGAACAAACAAAGACAGATGAACAATACAACAACTGAAATGAAAACTACACTAGAAGAAATCAATAGCAGAATACCTGAGGCAGAAGAATGGATAAGTGACCTGGAACACAGAATGCTGGAATTCATTGCTGCGGAACAGAAAAAAGAAAAAAGAATGAAAAGAAATGAAGACAGCCTAAGAGACCTCTGGGACAACATTAAATGCAACAACATTTGCATTATAAGGGTCCCAGAAGGAGAAGAGAGAGAGAAAGACCTGAGAAAATATCTGAAGTGATTACAGTCGAAAACTTCCCTAACATGGGAAAGGAAATAGCCACCCAATCCAGGAAATGCAGAGAGTCCCAGGCAGGATAAACCCAAGGAGAAACATGCTGAAACACATAGTAATCAAATTGGTAAAAATTAAAGACAAATAAAAATTATTGAAAGCAGCAAGAGAGAAATGACAAAGAGCATACAAGGGAACTCCCATAAGGTTAACAGCTGATTTCTCAGCAGAAACTCTACAAGCCAGAAGGGAGTGGCATGATATACTTAAAGTGATGAAAGGGAAGAACCTACAACCAAGATTACTCTACCCGGCAGGGATCTCATTCAGATTCCATGGAGAAATCAAAAGCTTTACAGACAAGCAAAAGCTAACAGAATTCAGCACAACCAAACCACCTCTACAACAAATGTGAAAGGAACTTCTCTAAGCGGGAAACACAAGAGAAGAAAAGGACTTACAAAAACAAACCCATAACAATTGAGAAAATGGTCATAGGAACATACATATCGATAATTACCTTAAACGTGAATGGATTAAATGCTCCAACCAAAAGACACAGGCTTGCTGAATGGATACAAAAACAAGACCCATATATATGCTGTATACAAGAGACCCACTTGAGACCTAGGGACACACACAGACTGAAAGTGAGGGGATGGAAAAAGATATTCCATGCAAATGGAAATCAAAAGAAAGCTGGAGTAGCAATACTCATATCAGGTAAAATAGACTTTAAAATAAAGAATGTTACAAGAGACAAGAAAGGACATAATGATCAAGGGATCAATCTAAGAAGAAGATATAACAATTATAAATATATATGCACCCAACATAGGAGCACATCAATACATAAGGCAACTGCTAACAGCTATAAAAGAGGAAATCCACAATAACACAATAGTAGTGGGGGACTTTAACACCTCACTTACGCCAATGGACAGATCATCCAAACAGAAAATTAATAAGGAAACACAAACTTTAAATGACACAATAGACCAGAAAGATTTAATTGATATTTATAGGACATTCCATCCAAAAACAGCAGGTTACATTTTCTTCTCAAATGTACACAGAACATTCTCCAGGATAGATCACATCTTGGGTCACAGATCAAGCCTCAGTAAATCTAAGAAAATTGAAATCATATCAAGTATCTTTTCTGACCACAACGCTATGAGATTAGAAATCAGTTACAGGGAAAAAAATGTAAAAAGCACAAACACATAGAGGCTAAACAATACGTTACTAAATAACAAAGAGATCACCAAAGAAATCAAAGACGAAATCAAAACATACCTAGAGACAAATGACAACAAAAACACGATGATCCTAACCTATGTGGTGCAGCAAAAGCAGTTCTAAGAGGGAAGTTTATAGCTATACAAGCCTACCTCAAGAAACAAGAAACATCTCTAATAAACAATCTAACCTTACACCTAAAGGAACCAGAGAAAGAAGAACAAACAAAACCCAAAGTTAGTAGAAGGAAAGAAATCATAAAGATCAGAGTAGAAACAAATGAAATAGAAACAAAGAAAACAATACCAAAGATCAATAAAACTAAAAGTTGGTCCTTTGAGATGATAAACAAAATTGATAAACCTTTAGCCAGACTCATCAAGAAAAAGTGCAAGAGAACTCAAATCAATAAAATTGGAAGTGAAAAAGGAGAAGTTACAACAGACACCACAGAAAAAGAAGTTACAACAGACACTGCAGAAATACAAAGCATCCTAAGAGACTACTACAAGCAACTCTATGCCAATAAAATGGACAACCTGGAAGAAATGGACAAATTCTTAGAAAGGTATAAGCTTCCAAGACTGAACTAGGAAGAAATAGAAAATATGAACAGACTAATCATAAGTAATGACATTGAAACTGTGATTAAAAATCTTCCAACAAACAAAAGTCCTGGACCAGATGGCTTCACAGGTGAATTCTGTCAAACATTTAGAGAAGAGCTAACACCCATCCTTCTCAAACTCTTCCAAAAAATTGCAGAGGAAAGAACACTCCCAAACTCATTCTATGAGGCCACCATCACTCTGATACCAAAACCAGACAAAGATACTACAAAAAAAGAAAATTACAGACCAATATCACTGATGAATATAGATGCAAAAATCCTCAACAAAATACTAAGAGAATCCAACAACACATTAAAAGCATCATACACCATGATTAAGTGGGATTTATACCAGGGATGCAAGAATTCTTCAGTATACGTAAATCAATCAATGTGATACACCATATTAACAAATTGAAGAATTAAAGCCATATGATCATCTCAATAGACGCAGAAAAAGATTTTGACAAAATTCAACACCCATTTATGATAAAAAGCTCTCCATAAAGTGGGCAAAGAGGGAACCTGCCTCAAAATAATAAAGGTCATATATGATAAACCCACAGCATACATCATTCTCAATGGTGAAAAACTGAAAGAATTTCCTCTAAGATCAGGAAGAAGACAAGGATGTCCAGTCTCACCACTATTATTCAACATAGTTTTGGAAGCCCTAATCACGGCAATCAGAGAAGAAAAAGAAATAAAAGCAATACAAATTGGAAAACAAGAAGTAAAACTGTCGCTGTTTGCAGATGACATGATACTATACATAGAGAATCCTAAAGATGCCACCAGAAAACTACTAGAGCTAATCAATGAATTTGGTAAAACTGCAGGGTATAAAATTAATGCACAGAAATCTCTTGCATTCGTATATACTAACGATGAAAAATCTGAAAGAGCAATTAAGGAAACACTCCCATTTACCATTGCAACAATAAGAATAAAATACCTAGGAATAAACCTACCTAGGGAGACAAAACACATGTATGCAGAAAACTATAAGACACTGATGAAAGAAAGTAAAGATGATACCAACAGATGGAGAGATAGACCATGTTCTTGGATTGGAAGAATCAATATTGTGAAAATGACTATACTGCCCAAAGCAATCTAAAGATTCAGTGGAATCCCTATCAAATTACCAATGGCATTTTTTACAGAACTAGGAGAAAAAATCTTAAAATCTGTATGGAGACACAAAAGACTCCTAATAGCCAAAGCAGTCTTGAGGGAGAAAAGTGGAGCTGGAGGAATCAGACCCCCTGACTTCAGGCAATACTACAAAGCTACAGTAATCAAGACAATATGGTAGTGGCACAAAAACAGAAATACAGATCGATGGAACAAGATAAAGAGCCCAGAGATAAACCTATGCACCTGTGGTCAACTAATTTATGACAAAGGACGCAAGGATATACAATGGAGAAAAGACAGTCTCTTCAATAAGTGGTGCTGGGAAAACTGGACAGCTACATGTAAAAGAATGAAATTAGAACACTCCCTAACACCATACATAAAAATAAACTCAAAATGGATTAGAGACCTAAAGGTAAGACCAGACACTATAAAACTCTTAGAGGAAAACATAGGAAGAACACTCTTTGACATAAATCACAGCAAGATCTTTTTTGATCCACCTCCTAGAGTAATGGAAATAAAAACAAAAATAAACAAATGGGACCTAATGGAACTTCAAAGCTTTTGCACAGCAAAGGAAACCATAAACAAGATGAAAAGACACCCCTCAGAATGGGAGAAAATATTTTCAAACGAATCAATGGACAAAGGATTAATCTTCAATATATATAAACAGCTCATGCAGCTCAATATTAAAAAAACAAACAACCCAGTGCAAAAATGGGCAGAAGAGCTAAATAGGTATTTCTCTAAAAGAGACGTACAGATGGCCAAGAAGCACATGGAAAGCTGCTCAACATCACTAATTATTAGAGAAATGCAAATCAAAACTACAAGGAGGTATCACCTCACACCAGTTAGAATGGGCATCATCAGAAAATCTACAAACAACAAATTCTGGAGAGGGTGTGGAGAAAAGGGAACCCTCTTGCACTGTTGGTGGGAATGTAAATTGATACAGCCACTATGGAGAACAGTATGGAGGTTCCTTAAAAAACTAAAAATAGAATTACCATATGACCCAGCAATCCCACTACTGGGCATATACCCAGAGAAAACCATAATTCAAAAAGACACATGCACCTCAATGTTCACTGCAGCACATTTTACAACAGCCAGGTCATGGCAGCAACCTAAATGCCCATCGACAGACGAATGGATAAAGAAGATGTGGGACATATATACAATGGAATATTACTCAGCCATAAAAAGGAACGAAATTGGGTCATTTGTAGAGACGTGGATGGATCTAGAGACTGTCATACAGAGTGAAGTAAGTCAGAAAGAGAAAAACAAATATCGTATATTAACACATATATGTGGAACCTAGGAAAATGTTACAGATGAACCAGTTTGCAGGGCAGAAATTGAGACACTGATGTAGAGAATAAACATATGGACACCAAGCGGGGAAAGTGACGGGGGGGTGGTTGGGGGATGAATTGGGCGATTGGGATTGACACGTATACACTGATGTGTATAAAATGGATGACTAATAAGAATTTAAAAAAAGTAGAGAGGTTGAAAAGACAAACTGTAGACTGAGAGAAAATATTCTCAAAGCACAGATATGACAAAGGACTAGTATCTAGAAACTATTAAAACTCTCAAAACTCAACAGTAAAAAACAGTTCAACTAGAAAATGAGCAAAAGACATGAACAGCCATTTCACTAAAGAGGAAAATGGATGGGAAACGAGCACATGAAAAAATATTCAACATCATCAGCCATGTAGGAAATGCAAGTTAAAACACAAGATAACACCACATACCTATCAAAATGGCTAAAATTAAAAATAGTGCCAACACAAAATGCTGGAGAGAATGTGCAGAAACTATATTTCTTGTGCATTGTTGGTGAGAACGTAAAATGATGTAGCCACTCTGGAAAACAGCTTGATAGTTTCTTATATAATTAAACATGCAGTTACTATATGACTCAATAATTGTACTCTTGGGCATTCATGCCAGAGAAATGAAAACTTATGCGTATACAAACACCTGTACACGAATGTTCATAGTGGATTTATTCATAATGACCAAAACCCAGAAACAGCCCAGATGTCCTGACCACGTGAATGGTTAAACAAGCTGTGGTCCATCCATATTGTGGAATACTACTCAGCAGTAAAAATGAACAAACTATTGACACACACAACAACCTGGATGAATCTCTGGGGCATTATGCTGAGGGGAAAAAGGCAATCCCAAAGGTTACATACCATGTTATTCCATCTACAAAATATTTTTAAACTGAAAAATTTTAGAAATGCAGAACAGCTTAGAGGTTGCTGGAAGTCGGGGATGGAGGGAGGAGGGGTGTTTGGGGGAGAAGTAGCATGTGGGTGCAGTTATTGAAGGACGACCTGAGAAATCCTGTGGTGATGGAACTGTTTGGTGTGTTGACTGTGACCAGAGATATATGAGCCTCCACACGTGTTAAAATTGTACAGAACTAAAGACCAACATACAAACACATGCATGTCCACATATAAATACCCCATGCAAAACTGGGGAAATCTGAATAAGATCTGTGGATTGTATCAGTGTTATCATCCTGGTCATGATATTACACTATAGTTTCACAAAATGTTATCATTTGGGGAAACTGGGTAAAGTGTACATAGAATATCTCCATATTATTTCTTACAACTACATGTGGGCCTACAGTTACCTCACAAAAAATGCAATTAAAAAAAAGTCATTCCCCATCATGTAGCTCAGTGGGGTCACCTCCAAAGAGGAAACGTTCTTCTTCATGTCCAGTTACTGGATCTGAGCTCACTGTGTTTTGGTTTCATGGCTCCAAATGACCCTTTGGATGGGTCTCCTTATTTTATCTTCCAATCAGCTAAAAGTACAAACATCTGTTACGCTCATTTGAAATGACTTCTATTTGGTAAGAAGTTCTCCTGACCTTTGCTGGGCAGCGGAGACACAGGTTCTGCTGCCTTTGCTGCTGTACCTCAGGATCAATCAGCTCATATTCTCTCGCTTTTTTTTTTTTTAACATCTTTATTGGAGTATAATTGCTTTACACTGGTGTGTAAATTTCTGCAGTATAACAAAGTGAATCAGCTATATGTATACATACATACCCATATCTCCTCCTTCTTGCATCTCCCTCCCACCCTCCCTATCGCACTCCTCTAGGTGATCACAAAGCACCGAGCTGATCTCCCTGTGCTATGCACCTGCTTCCCACTAGCTACCTATCTTACATTTGTTAGTGCATGTATGTCCATGCCACTCTCTCACTTCATCCCAGCTTACCCTTCCCCCTCTCCATGTCCTCAAGTCCATTCTCTACGTCTGCATCCTTATTCCTGTCCTGTCAGAAGCTTTTTTTTTTTTAAGATTACGTATATATGTGTTGGCATACAGTATTTGTTTTTCTCTTTCTGACTTACTTCACTCAGTATGAGTCTCTAGGTGAATCCACCTCACTACAAATAACTCAATTTCAGTTCTTTTTATGATATGACTAATGGCTGACTAATATTCCATTGTGGAATTTTTATATTCCATTGTATATATGTGCCACATCTTCTTTACCAATCCATCTATCGATGGACACTTAGGTTGCTTCCATGTTCTGGCTATTGTAAATAGAGCTGCAATGAACATTGTGATACATGACTCTTTTTGAATTATGGTTTTCTAAGGGTATATGTCCAGTAGTGGGATTGCTGGGTTGTATGGTAATTCTATTTTTAGTTTTTTAAGGAATCTCCATACTGTTCTCCATAGTGGCGGTATCAATTTACATTCCCACCAACAGTGCAAGAGGGTTCCTTTTTCTCCACACCCTCTCTAGCATTTATTGCTTGTACATTTTTTTTTTTTTGGGAGGGTACGCGGGCCTCTCACTGTTGTGGTCTCTCCTGTTGTGGAGCACAGGCTCCGGACATGCAGGCTCAGCGGCCATGGCTCACGGGCCTAGCCGCTCCACGTCATGTGGGATCTTCCTGGACCGGGGCACGAACCCGTGTCCCCTGCATCGGCAGGCGGACTCTCAACCACTGCGCCACCAGGGAAGCCCCTGTTTGTACATTTTTTGATGTTGGCCATTCTGACTGGTGTGAGGTGATACCTCACTGTAGTTTTGAATTGCATTTCTCTAATGATTAGTGATGTTGAGCATCCTTTCATGTGTTTGTTGGCAATCTGTATATCTTCTTTGGAGAAATGTCTGTTTAGGTCTTCTGCCCATTTTTGGATTGGGATGTTTTTCTGATATTGAGCTGCTTGTATATTTTGGAGATTAATCCTTTGTCAGCTGCTTTGTTTGCAAATATTTTCTCCCACTCTAATGCCCTTTATTCAAATGTTGCTAAAGAGATTAGGGAATAATAATCAGAGTACTTGACCTACTAGGAGGAAGCTGCAACGTAAAGCTGGTGTTATTAAGTATGGTTCTGTATTTCTTCTTTTAAGATCCTGGAAGCTTGGCTTTGACATCTCTCCACAGAACTAAAGGCAATGTTTATTATTTTAATCACCTGTCTTGAAGGAGTTGTAGTGTTTCCTCACTTGTCCTCAGAGAAACATAGAGTACCTTTCCTATTCTTCCTAAAGACTTAGGAGGTGCATATAGAAATTAAGAAACCAAAGAGGTGGACTTCCCTGGTGGCACAGTGGTTAAAAATCCTCCTGCCAATGCAGAGGACATGGGTTCGAGCCTTGGTCTGGGAGGATCCCACATGCCGCGGAGCAACTAAGCCCGTGTGCCACAACCACTGAGCCTGTGCTCTAGAGTGCGTGAGCCACAACTACTAAGCCACACGCCACAACTACTGAAACCCATGCATCTAGAACCCGTGCTCTGAAACAAGAGAAGCGACCGCAATGAGAAGCCCGCACACCACAACAAAGAGTAGCCCTGCGCACAGCAACGAAGACCCAACGCAGCCAAAAAAAAGAAAGAAAGAAAAAGAGGCAGGGGAGAGCTAGTCTTCTGTTCTACTTTGAATATCCATTGAGAATACTAACCAGCATTAACCCCCTTTTCTAGCTATTAAGGAAGAATCTTCGTATGTTGCTATTTCATTGATATGTATAACTTTGCTGTATAACTTCAGATTTAAACTATATTCTTGCAGTTATCTTGTGTTTGAGTTACTCAAAGAGGTTTTAGGCACAGACTGATATTTTTGGTACAAATTCACAAGCCTAACAGCTCATGTTCTGGTTGTTTTCTCATTAATCAATAGCACTGTTCATTAAAACACAGTGACCTTTGTCTAATCTACAAGCTGTCTGCTGTGACTATTAATTTTTTCTGTTTTCATGCCAGCAAACAGCATTTTTCTGAAGATGAGATGCTGACATTGTAAACCCCGTGACATTTTTACCAATTCTTGAAGAGCTGTGGCTAATTAAATGTACAAAATTGGAAGTACTGTCCTTACTCAGAATACCAGCATAATCAGTTTCCAGCTATCTTTGCTCCTTTTTTTTTGTATGTATACTTAAAGTACCACAGGGCTAGCAGGCCAGCATGCCTCCTCCCATAACCCCTGCAGGGAGAGGATTTGTGATGTAAACTGAGCCGTGAATCACAAAGAAAGGCATCAGTCACAGGGGTTGCAGTTATAATTCTCTGTAATTTGGAAAATTCTATTAGTATAATACATACTGAGGAAATGAAGTTCAGATCTAGAAATGGCACAACGCTTAAATCGAAATGTGGAAATAAAAATACAAAAGTAAATCATTTGATTTTTGTCTCTCTGAAGGACAGAAAAAGACCCCAACACATGCTTACTAACTGTTACCTAGAGGCCATCACACACCATCATCAACCTAGCTTGACTTCACATTCTTTTTATTTTGGGGGATGGTATATTAACGGTTAGTGAATTGGAAGAGAATTTGAGGAAGTGAATGTTTTTACCAAAGGGATTAAGTCGAGGACGGGATCATGCCTGTACTGAGGGTGGTGGTGAGGGTGTGACAGCATTTACTAAGTGGACACTGAGTGGGGTGATCAGAGGATGGGGCGTAGAAGTGCAAGTGGGGTGAGGACGGGGCACCGGTGCTCCCACCTTTGTAAACCATGGTTGAGATGGTTCTGAAGCCAGTAACTGGGTTGCCCCACTGGCCAGAGGGCTTAGGGAGACACTGGTAGAAGAATTCGTCTCAGGAGCACCAGGAAAATTTAGATTTCCTCCTTACTGGTTGGTTGATTCCCCAAATATCTCTATAAATAATTTGTCCTTTCAAGTTTTCCATACCGTTTAAAATGTAAATCTCCCTCTGAAAAATAATTCATTTAACCACATTTATATGCTGAGGTTCATTTATCCAGAGGTTTCTCAGAGGGGCACAGGGAAGGGAGTGGTTTGAACATGTCCCATCCCGAATGACTGAGTCACACTTTGTTACCTAAGAAGGACTAGGGGAAGGTTTTCATCAGGTGTTGGGGCCACAGGGGCAGGAGGTAGGTGACCCCTTGGCAGGTAGACAGGACCGGAGGATGTTCCTGGCTTCCCCACAGTGCAGCCTAGGGGATCCCATATGTCCTAGTTGTGGAGGGGAGGCCCCAGTAGTGAATTTAGACACTGAGGTATGGGTTGGTTGCTGTCAAGTGCTGTCATGATCACCTGATGTGAGGGAGACACCAGACGATCCCTCTGTGTTCATGTGTCACCTTCTTAAAGTCGCACTGACATCAGGGCAAAGGATGGCTTAGACCTTTCCCTCCGCCAGCCCGGGAAGGAGGGTGGGGTCGGTCCACAGGACCCAAAGCAGCAGTGCTCTCTGCTGAGGCGCCCAGGTTGTCGGTGCACCTGGCAGGAACAGAAGGAACAAGTGCCTTTTGGTCCCCCACCCCTAACCAAATTACATCTTCATTGGTTTAAGGTTTGTGTACAGGTGTGTCTGCATGCAGCCACGTGTGTGTATAGCCAGGGATAGAACAAAAACACTGAGGCATGAACTCCAAGCCAGAAAAACAAAAAACAGCTTGCCACACCTTGAGCTGAACCTGATATTCATTCTGTTAAGGTTTTGCCAAATAATCACCAAAGAACCAGTTCAACTTGGAAATGAAGCTAGAAGTCCCAAATCAGATCGAAGTGGAACACCAAGAGAGTCTTCCAAATGAGTGAAATCATGCCAAGTTTTCATTTGATTAGTGTTGCTAATTTGTCAATTTCTCATCATCCTACAGGCTTTTCTTTTTCTCAAGAATTATAGGAGTTTGTTCCCAAAGAATTTAAAATTTAAATTTAAAATGAACATTAATTCAACACCCATATATGATGAAAACTCTCCAGAAAGTGAGCATAGAGGGAACCTACCTCAACATAATAAAGGCCATATATGACAAACCCACAGCAAACATCATTCTCAGTGGTGAAAAACTGAAAGCATTTCCTCTAAGATCAGGAACATGACAAGGGTGTCCACCCTTGCTACTATTATTCAACAGTTTTGGAAGTCCTAGCCATGGCAATCAGAGAAGAAAAAGAAATAAAAGGAATACAAATTGGAAAAGAAGAAGTTAAACTGTCACTGTCTGCAGATAACATGATACTATACATAGAAAACCCTAAAGATGCTACCAGAAAACTACTAGAGCTCATCAAGGAATCTGGTAAAATTGCAGGATACAAAATTAATGCACAGAAATCTCTTGCATTCCTATACACTAACAGTGAAAAATCAGAAAGAGAAATTAAAGAAACAATCCCATTTACCATCGCATCAAAAAGAATACCTAGGAATAAACCTACATAAGGAGGCAAAAGACCTATACTCAGAAAACTATAAGATACTGATGAAAGAAACAAAAGATGACACAGAAAGATGGAGAGATATACCATGGTCTTGGATTGGAAGAATCAATGTTTTCAAAAGAACTATACTACCCAAAGCAATCTACAGATTCAATACAATCCCTATCAAATGACAATGGCATTTTTCACAGAATTAGAACAAAAAATTTTACAATTTGGAAACACAAAAGTCCACAGATAGCCAAAGCAATCTTGAGAAAGAAAAACAGAGCTAGAGGAATCAGGCTCCCTGACTTCAGACTATACTACAAAGCTACAGCAATTAAAACAGTATGGTACTGGCACAAAAACAGAAATACAGATCAGTGGAACAGGATAGAAAGTCCAGAGATAAACCCACACACCTATGGTCACCTAACCTATGACAAAGGAGGCAAGAATATACAATGGAGAAAAGACAGTCTCTTCAATAAGTGGTGCTGGGAAAACTGGACAGCTACATGTAAAAGAATGCAATTAGAACACTCCCTAATACCATACAGAAAAATAAGCTGAAAGGGTTAAAGACCTAAATGTAAGGCCAGAAACTATCAAACTCTTACAGTAAAACATAGGCAGAACACTCTATGACATCAATCACAACAAGATCCTTTTTGACCCACCTCCTAGAGAAATGGAAATAAAAACAAAAATAAACAAATGGGACCTAATTAAACTTAAGAGCTTTTGCACAGCAAAGGAAACTATAAACAAAATGAAAAGATAACCTTCAGAAGGGGAGAAAATATTTGCTAATGAAGCAACTGACAAGGGATTACTCTCCAAAATATACAAACAGCTTATGCAGCTCAATATCATAAAAAACAATTAACCCAATCAAAAAATGGGTGGAAGATCTAAATAGACATTTCTCCAAAGAAGACATACAGATGGCCAACAAATACTTGGAAAGATGCTCAGCATCACTAATTATTAGAGAAATGCAAATCAAAACTACAATGAGGTATCACCTCACACCAGTTAGAATGGGCATCATCAGAAAACCTACAAACAATAAATGCTGGAGAAGGAGTGGAGAAAAGGGAACCCTACACTGTTGGTGGCAATGTAAACTGGTACAACCATTATGGAGAATAGAATGGAGGTTCCTTAAAAAAGTAAAAATTGAGCTACTATATGATCCAGAAATCCCACTCCTGGGCATATATCTGGAGAAAACCATAATTTGAAAAGACATATGCACCCCAATGTTCATTGCAGCACTATTTACAATAGCCAGGACATGGAAGCAACCTAAATTTCAAAGGAATGAAATAATGCCATATGCAGCAACATGGATGGACCTAGAGATTGTCATACTGAGTGAAATAAGTCAGACAAATATCATATGATATCGCTTACATGAGGAATCTAAAAAAAGGGGGTATAAATGAACTTATCTACAAAACAGAAATAGAAAACAAACTTACGGTTACCAGGGGAGAGGGGGGGAGGGATAAATTGGGAGATTGGGATGAACATCTACACACTACTATATATAAAACAGACAAACAACAAGGACCTGATGTATAGCACAGAGAACTCTACTCAATCCTCTGTACTGATCTCTATGGGAAAAGAATCTAAAAAAGAGTAGATGTATGTATACATAAAACTGATTCACTTTGCTGTACACCTGAAACTAACACAACGTTGCAAATCAACTATACTCCAATAAAAACTTTTTAAAAGTGAACACTGCTACTGGAAATAAAATGAGGCCATTCTATTAGTTTTATAACAAGAAAATATGCAAGGGCAATGGGTTCTTACTTATAAAAATTTAAAATACTTATAAAATTTTAAATAAAATTCCGCAAAACAAAGGAACAATGTATTTCAGTGAAGAGAGAGCCCTGCCTTAAAAGGCAGGTAAATGTCAGCCAAGCTGACCATACAGCAAATGTTACGTTGCCCTTTGGTGGCATTTCTCCTGTGGGTGGAGTGATGCCCGTGACAAGGCAGCCATTGGGACGCAGTGTGATGGACTGAACGCCCCTGTGCGGAAGCCCTGAGCCCCGTGTGGTGGTGTGAGGAGGTGGGGCCTCTGGCAGGTGAGGAGGCGCAGATGAGGTCATGGGTGTGGGTCTCCTGGATGGGATTAGCACCCTCACAAGGAGAGGAAGAGAGACTGGGGGACACAGCGAGAAGGCTGCCATCTACAAGCCAGGAAGAAGGCTCTCGCCGGGGGCCTGAATCAGCCAGCACATTGATCTTGGACTTCCAGCCCCCAGAACTGAGAGGCAAACACACCCAGCCTGTGGTATTTTGTTCTAACCGCCGGGCTGACTGAGCGGCCGGTTTCTGTGCTACTGAGAGGCTGGGGGTCAGGCAGGACCAAGCACATGGGCTCTTGGAGAGCTTTCAGGATTTTGCTTTTCTTACTGAGGAGTTATAGCTCTGCCTTACACATGCCTGGGCTTGGACCAAAGAAACTGCTCTTGTACTGGGAGATGCCCTGCCTTTCAGAAGATCTTCCTCTTCCCTCTTCTTTTGGGGTATTTGCGTTGTTTAGTACAATAACTACTCTGTGACACCTACTTCATTTGTCGGTTTCATGAGTCACTTGACAAATATATACTGAAGACCGTGGCGGGGCAGGAGGTCAAGGGGAGCAGTGTGTCTGCCCCCCGGAGGAGGAGGTGACCGTTTGTTTGGGATGATAAGGCACATGCACTAGAGAACTCACACGGTGAGGTGCCGTGAGGTCCCCTGAGAAGCTCCTCACCCACTGTGGTGACTCCCTCACTAAATGCCCCTTGCAGTATTCTTCAGTTCAAAACTTCAGGCTTAGCGAAAACTAATTAGCATACTGCTTTGTCAATCCATTAAAATCAAAGTTCTGAAAAAGAGCTAGCTAGAAGAAGAAAAACTGGAGTGAGCTAATTGGCCGATAGTGTTTTTCCTAAGCTGCCTATTCAGCATTATTGACACTAATTGCGATTGGTGAGCAAGATGTCTGGTGTCAGCGTGCTTGTTTTGATGAATCTAAGCTAGAGGACAGTAATTACCAATTTCACTCCTATGACTTATAACAATTTTGTTTTCATTGGGGGTCGTGTGATGAGATCTCTCCTCTTTTACTATTTCACTGGAACAATAAGATTTTCCTCCATTGGTTAAGAAAGGTTCTTAAGACAGGCTGGGAAAAGAAAAAGCAAGGGACAGTTTATTCCTTTTATCTGAGCATGTTTTAAGCAGACTCCCCAAAGGTTTTGGTCTTTGAAAGACGTGGAACTTCAGGGTGGAGCCGAAGTGTCTCCTGAAAGCCCAGGAGAAAGCAGCCAGGGTTTTATTTACTCAGTGATGGCAGAGGCTGTGCTGATGGAAGGAAGAGCCCTGAGACCCTCGCAGGCGAGCTGTCCGGGGTGGGGACGCTCGGCTGTTGGTGGGTTGTGAGAACGGGGCAGGGCGATGGGAGTCCAGCAGGAATCAGATACCGCTTGCCTTCCACATGCTGCCACTAACAGAAGGTGTGTACCAGCTTTCTGTGCATGTCTGATAAACGCAAAATGTTAGCTATCCCCAAAGTATTAATACGTAAATCAGTGGCATTGTAACACTTCCTGAATTGAAGAAAAATTTGAAGTTTTCGGCCCCTTTGAACATTTAGATCATCAAGAAAAATCAAACCTATGCAAGATCACTTATTTTACTAGTTTCTATTTTATTAACCATGTGAATCTTCACACTGTATCCTTTAAAAAACCTGTCATGATTCTGGGATGTTTATTTACATCTCTAGTTATCCATCAGAATCATTCAAGACCAGTCATGCTGTAAATCAAGGATATTCTTAAACTGGGAAGGTGAAGGGCCTGTTCATTGATCAACTTGAATTAATTTAATGAGCTCCTCTGCCTGTTGTTTATTTGAATCATTAAACAATAGAGTAAGAATGAATATGTCTTCTATACCCCTGGCCTAAGAAAAACTGAGATGAGGATAAAAACAAGAAAAGTACTTGAGAGATTTCCAACTGTTTCAGAACACCAACTTTTATGATCCCTAAGCACACGACCTGGCACAGGGCAAATACTTATCGATTTGATTTAATGGCAAGTTATCCTGACAGCTGATTCCAAGGAATCCTTGGGGGTCTCCCTTGTTTCTATCACAGTTCTTTTCTCTGCTGTGTCATTCATCAGGCCATGTTCTGATCCTAATTTGTTCTTCTGAAGTCTCCCTGCCAGAGAGAAAACGCCTCCTCTTGCTGTGTCCAGCGTTCATCTTAGACAGAGACAGCTCCTACTGTACAGAAGGCATCACTCTTACTTGCCCATAATGTTGTTTTTGTTGAATGTCTCTGTTCTGGTCATCAATGTGTCTTGATTAATACACCACTGCCTGCTGGTCCCCTGTCACGCACACCTGCTACACAACCTCTGACAGGCGATAGCCTCCGTTCACAGGACACGTGGCTATCACTCAGACTGATCTGGAAAATCACTTCGTGTAGGAGGGACCTGATCTGTCATAGGAACTTGAAACCCTGCTCTGTTCTCTTGCTCTTTTCTTTGGTTGTAGACTCATTCCTCCCTGGCCACACGACACTTGATTGGAGACTACGGTAGTCATTGAACCACATATGAGAGGATCGATTCACAATTTGAACGAATAAAGCATCCTGCACACAATTAGGGACCAAAGCTGCGGAAATACAGACCCATTGACTCGGCAGGACATTAACAAAAAGTAGGCTCTGAGCAAAAATAACTGTCCATTCGGAAGTTAAGGCTCTGCCCTGAAAAGAATGGTCTGGAGAAAACGCCTTCCTTGCCACTTCCTGGGCAGCATGGAAGCCTGAAGAGAGGGAACGCTACGCAGTGGTCCGTGAATCCTCCGTAGAAGCTGGACAGGAGAAGTCGAGCAGCAAGGAGTGTGAGAGCACGTTTACTCAGAGTGAGGGCTGGGGTCTGGGGGCTTGGCTGGAGGGGAGGCCTGAAGCAAGGAGGACCTGCCAGTTCCCTGGTTGCCATGGAAACAGCTCTCTCCTCCTCGGGTCTGCATCCCCTTTTCATCCTTGCTCACCCTCCAGGTAGGCCCATGAAGCCTCCAGAGAGGAAGGGCCATCTGGCCTCTCAAGGCAGCCTCACTGGGCAGTCCCTGGTCACAGCCGAAGCCCCACGGGTGCCGTTTGCAGGTGTGGATGTGGAGGACTCACCTGCCGTTTCCCCGCCTTGACAGGCAGGGGGTAGAATTGCATTCTGCAGGGAATTCGCACTCCCCTGCCCCATAATGAAGTCTATCTAAGAGTCACCAAAGGCACAGGTTTCAGAGACTAGCTGCTGTTCCCCAATTAGTACCTTATCAGAGGGCATAAACTGTTTATACTGTTGAGAGTTCCTATCTTCACTTCTTCCACTTCATTTACTCTGCTTGTTTGCACAGTAAATGCAGATCCAGTGGAATCTTACCTTCCTCAAGAGCATAAATACAGTTCATCACTTCCATTCACACTCCACTAATTCAAACCTTGTGAGAATTCTGCTAGAGTGTGGGTACCATTTTTAAAGGGGGATTTACTAGGCAAATTAAGAACAGAAATGAGAGGATAAGAGAGAAGGTTTAACATATTTAAGAGGAAATAGTTTTCAAGATCCTTAATAACACTTATTTGCATTTAAACAATTAATGGAAAAATTACAAGCAAGCCATCTCATTAATTAAAGAAACCCCAGCAGGATCTTTATTTGGCAACAGCTTGCGAGCAGAGATTCCCGGTTAGTCAGTATCGACTCGATGGCGAGCGGTAAGAAATAGGCCTGCTCCCAATTCTCATCACCCCCTTTCAATCGTCGTGACTGTTTCCCAAACACGGAGGTGATCACTCCAACCAGCGACAGCCAGCTGCACACATCAGCGTGCGAACGCGTGTCACCGGTCCCACATGTGCTCTGGGTCCCTGTGGTGGCTGGAAGCAGCCCCCGACCCAGGAGAGGCAGGACCAGGAAGGTCAGAAGGAGGGTCCACGGTTGACCCCAGGGCTTGAGACCCATTTCCCCAGCCCTGTGTCCCCCACTCCTTGCTCTGCATCTGCATGCTCTGCTCTGATCCTTTCGTATCTCTCCGTGACCCCCCCCCCCCAGTAGACGGCCTACGGCCTTTCTCTCCCTGATCACCAGGCCCTGGAAACCCAATGGGCTGCACGCTCCCCTTCCAGGGAAGCAGCACGGTGCCTTGACTAGGTCACTGTCAAACACTGGGATCACTCATGTGGCCACAGGAGGACGTTTAGGACAAAGCTTAGAAAATGGAGATTCCACCATGCTTCATTCATTCATTTGGTGGAGAGCGTGGGTTAGAAGCATGGAGGGGCCCTGCCATGTGTGACTTTGGACAAGTTAACTTAACCTCACTGAATCTCACTTTTCTTTTCTGTAAAATGGAGATAAAACTCCTTCTTTAAAGGGTTGTTACCAGGGTTTAAATGACTTAATACTTGTACAGTGCTTAGGACAGTGTCTGATACAGAGAAATCCCTCTTATAACTACTAAGTAAAATAATGCATTCATTCAATATTTATTGAGGGATTCCTATGTGCCAGGTGGTATTCTAGATGCTGGAGATACAGAAGTGACCCAAGACTCAAAAATTCCTGCCCGCTTCAAGCTTCCAGTGACGAAGGCAGATAGTATCCCTGATAAAAGCTCTTTACAGCCCGCGCGGAGGTGAGAGCTGCAGAGACCAGGCAAGGAGGCCGACGGTCCTGGGAGGCTGCGCAGGCACCCGGCCTGGAGCAGGAGAGCCCGTGGGCCTTTCAGAGAGGCTTCCAGGCAGTGAGCTCAGCTGATGTGTGGATGGGGAGCCGGAGATACGGGGCTGACAGGTGGGAACCGAGGGCGGGACTGCGGAGGGCCCTTCAGGGCACGGCAAGAACCCTGGCTTTACTCGGAGAAGGGGGGCTGCTCCAAGACGAGGGCCTCAGGAAGAACGGGCCGAGCCGTGTGTCCCCTCACACAGCTGCTCGGGCCGTGCGCTGGCTTTGGGAGGGATGGGAGGGCCCCCCGAGAGGAAGCGGGCACCCGCAGAGGGTCCACGAGCGGGAATGAACACTGGGGCAGGACCCAGGTGTGTCTCTTCCAGGCAAGAGGAGAGGAATGAGATGCCAGGCCAAGAAGAAGGCTCTCCCGGACACCTGCTAAGTGGAAGCCTGAAGCTGCAAACATGTCACGTCCTCAGAGACGGTTTCTCACAATGATCAGAATCTCCAAGGGGGGGCTGTTCTGTCCACACTTCCTCACTCTTAGTGTTCAATGTGGCCCTGAACTCACAAGCTTCCAAGGGCGGCTCTCGGGCGGTGAAAAACAATGTGAGATGTGACATTTATTGGCAGTACAGGAAAGAAAAACAGCAGGAAGAAAGAATCATCTTATATTTGAGTTTTATACGTTCCAAGGGAAATTTAAATAGAAATTCAAAACACATGAAATGTTTTAATTAATTAATTATTCAGTTATTTACTTAATATTTTAATTGAAGTATAACTGGCTTACAATATTATGTTAGTTTGAGGTTACAACATAGTGATTTGATATTTTATACATTGTGAAATGACCACTGTCACCATACAAAGTTATTACAATATTATTGACTCTATACCCTATGCTGTACTTTACATCCCTGTGACTTATTTTATAACTGGAACTCTCTACCTCTTAATCTCCCTCACCTATTTCACTCATCCTCCAACTCCCTCCCCAGTTTATCCCCTGCATCTATGAATCTGTTTCTGTTTTGTTATGTTTACTCATTTCTGTTTGTTTTGTTTTTGGATTCCACATATAAGTGAAATCATATGGTATTTAACTTTCTCTGTGACTTATTTCACTCAGCATAATACCCTCTAGGTCCATCCATGTTGCTGCAAACAGCAGAGTTTCATTCCTTTTAAAGGCTAAGTAATATTCCATTGTGTGTGTTTATCTATCTTATTTATCTATCTATCTATCTCACATATTTATCCATTCATCTATCAGTGAACATTTGGTTGTTTCCGTATCTTGGCTATTGTAAACAATGCTGCAATTAACAATGAATGTAGGGATGCATATATCTTTTTGAATTAGTGGGTTGTTTTTTATCCCCCCTTTGGAAAAATAGGCAGAAGTGGAATTGCTTGATTTCATGGTAGCTCTATTTTTCATTTTTTTAGGAAAAAAAATACTGTTCTCCACAGTGGCTGCACCAATTAACATTCCGACCAACAGTGAAAGAGGATTCCCTTTTCTCCACACCCTCTCCAGCATTTGTTGTTTGTAGATTTTCTGATGATGCCCATTCTAACTGGTGTGAGGTGATACCTCATTATAGTTTTGATTTGCATTTCTCTAATAATTAGTGATGTTGAGCAGCTTTTCATGTGCTTTGTTGCCGTCTGTATGTATTCTTTGGAGAAATGTCTATTTAGGTCTTCTGCCCATTTTTGGATTGGGTTTTTTTAATATTGAGCTGCATGAGCTGTTTATATATTTTGGAGATTAATCCTTTGTCCGTTGATTCATTTGCAAATATTTTCTCCCATTCTGAGCGTTGTCTTTTTGTCTTGTTTGTAGTTTCCTTTGCTTTCCAAAAGCTTTTAAGTTTATTAGGTCCAGTTGGTTTATTTTTGTTTTTATTCCCATTACTCTAGGAGGTGGATCAAAAAAGATCTTGCTGTGATTTATGTCTAAGAGTGTTTTTCTTATGCTTTCCTCTAAGAGTTTTATAGTGTCCGGTCTTACATTTAGGTCTCTAATCCATTTTGAGTTAATTTTTCTGTACGGTGTTAGGGAGTGTTAGAGAGTGTTCTAATTTCATTCTTTTACACGTAGCTGTCCAGTTTTCCCAGCAACACTTATTGAAGAGACTGTCTTTTCTCCATTGTATATCCTTGCCTCCTTTGTCATAGGTTAGTTGACCATAGGTGCGTGGGTTTATCTCTGGGCTTTCTATCCTGTTCCATTGATCTATATTTCTGTTTTTGTGCCAGTACCATATTGTCTTGATTACTGTAGCTTTGTAGTATAGTCTGAAGTCAGGGAGTCTGATTCCTCCAGCTCCGTTTTTTTCCCTCATGACTGCTTTGGCTATTTGGGGTCTTTTTTGTCTCCATACAAATTTTAAGATTTTTTTTCTAGTTCTGTAAAAAATGGCATTAGTAATTTCATAGGGATTGCATTGAATCTGTAGTTTGCTTTGGGCAGTATAGTCATTTTCACAATATTGATTCTTCCAGTCCAAGAACATGGTATATATCTCCATCTGTTTGTATCATCTTTACTTTCTTCCATCACTGTCTTATAGTTTTCTGCATACAAGTCTTTTGTCTTCCTAGGTAGGTTTATTCCTAGGTATTTTATTCTTTTTGTTGCAAAGGTAAATGGGAGTGTTTCCTTAATTCCTCTTTCAGATTTTTGATCATTAGTGTATAGGAATGCAAGAGATTTCTGTGCATTCATTTTGTATCCTGCAACTTTACCAAATTCATTCATTAGCTCTAGTAGTTTTCTGGTAGCATCTTTAGGGTTCTCTATGTATACTATCATGTCATCTGCAAACAGTGACAGTTTTACTTCTTCTTTTGCAGTTTGTATTCCTTTTATTCTTTTTCTTCTCTGATTGCTGTGGCTAGGACTTCCAAAACTATGTTGAATAAGAGTGGTGAAAGTGGACATCCTTGTCTTGTTCCTGATCTTAGAGGAAATGCTTTCAGTTTTTCACCATTGAGAATGATGTTTGCTGTGTGTTTGTCACGTATGGCCTTTACTGTGTTGAGGTAGGTTCCCTCTATGCCCATTTTCTGGAGAGTTTTTTTTTTTTATCATAAATAGATGTTGAATTTTGTCAAAAGTTTTTTCTGCGTCTATTGAGATGATCATATAGTTTTTATTCTTCAGTTTTTTAATATGGTGTATCACATTGATTGATTTGCGTATATTGAAGAACCCTTGCATTCCTGGGATAAATCCCACTTGATCATGGTGTATGATCCTTTCAATGTGTTGTTGGATTTGGTTTGCTAGTATTCTGTTGAGGATTTTTGCATCTATATTCATTAGTGATATTGGTCTGTAATTTTCTTTTTTTGTAGTATCTTTGTCTGGGTTTGGTATCAGGGTGATGGTGGTCTCATAGAATGAGTTTGGGAGTGTTCCTTCCTCTGCAATTTTTTGGAAGAGTTTGAGAAGGATGGGTGTTAGCTCTTCTCTAAATGTTTGATAGAATTCACCTGTGAAGCCATCTGATCCTGGACTTCTGTTTGTTGGAAGATTTTTAATTACAGTTTCAATTTCATTACTTGTGATTGGTCTGTTCATATTTTCTATTTCTGCCTAGTTCAGCCTTGGAAGCTTCTACCTTTCTAAGAATTTGTCCATTTCTTCCAGGTTGTCCATTTTATTGGCATAGAGTTGCTTGTAGTAGTCTCTTAGAATACTTTGTATTTCTGCGGTGTCTGTTGTAACTTCTCCTTTTTCATTTCCAGTTTTATTGATTTGAGTCCTCTCCCTCTTTTTCTTGATGACTCTGGCTAAAGGTTTATCAATTTTATTTATCTTCTCAAAGAACCAGCTTTTAGTTTTATTGATCTTTGGTGCTGTTTTCTTTGTTTCTACTTCATTTATTTCTGCTCTGATCTTTATGATGTCTTTCCTTCTGCTAACTTTGGGTTTTGTTTGTTCTTCTTTCTCTAGTTCCTTAAGGCATAAGGTTACTTGAAATGTTTATTTGAGATGTTTCTTGTTTCTTGAGGTAGGCTTGTATAGGTATAAACTTCTCTCTTAGAACTGCTTTTGCTGCACCACATAGGTTAGGATCATCATGTTTTTGTTGTCATTTGTCTCTAGGTATGTTTTGATTTCGTCTTTGATTTCTTCGGTGATCTCTTCGTTATTTAGTAACGTATTGTTTAGCCTCTATGTGTTTGTGCTTTTTACATTTTTTTCCCCTGTAACTGATTTCTAATCTCATAGTGTTGTGGTCAGAAAAGATACTTGATATGATTTCAATTTTCTTAGATTTACTGAGGCTTGATTTCTGACCCAAGATGTGATCTATCCTGGAGAATGTTCTGTGTACATTTGAGAAGAAAGTGTAACCTGCTGTTTTTGAATGGAATGTCCTATAAATATCAATTAAATCTTTCTGGTCTATTGTGTCATTTAAAGCTTGTGTTTCCTTATTAATTTTCTGTTTGGATGATCTGTCCATTGGTGTAAGTGAGGTGTTAAAGTCCCCCACTACTATTGTGTTATTGTGGATTTCCTCTTTTATAGCTGTCAGCAGTTGCCTTATGTATTGAGGTGCTCCTATGTTGGGAGCATATGTATTTATAATTGTCATATCTTCTTCTTGGATTGGTCCCTTGATCATTATATAGTGTCCTTCCTTGTCTCTTGTAACGTTCTTTATTTTAAAGTCTATTTTATCTGATATGAGTATTTCTACTCCAGCTTTCTTTTGATTTCCATTTGCATGGAATATCTTTTTCCACCCCCTCACTTTCAGTCTGTATGTATCCCTAGGTCTGAGGTTGGTCTATTGTAGACAGCATATATATGGGTCTTGTTTTTGTATCCTTTCAGCGAGTCTGTGTCTTTTGGTTGGAGCATTTCATCTCTTCATGTTTAAGGTAATTATCACTATGTATGCTCCTATGACCATTTTCTCAATTTTTATGGGTTTGTTTTTGTAAGTCCTTTTCTTCTCTTGTGTTTCCCACTTAGAGAAGTTCCCTTAGCATTTGCTGTAGAGTTGGTTTGGTGGTGCTGAATTCTCTTAGCTTTTGCTTGTCTGTAAAGCTTTTGATTTCTCCATCAAATCTGAATGAGATCCTTGCCAGGTAGAGTAATCTTGGTTGTAGGTTCTTCCCTTTCATCACTAAATGTGTCGTGCCACTCCCTTCTGGCTTGTAGAGTTTCTGCTGAGAAATCAGCTGTTAACCTTATGGGAGTTCCCTTGTACATTATTTGTTGTTTTTACCTTGTTGCTTTCAATATTTTTCCCTTAATTTTTGTCAGTTTGATTACTACGTGTCTTGGCGTGTTTCTCCTTGGGTTTATCCTGCCTTGGGCTCTCTGCGCTTCCTGGACTTGGTTGGCTATTTCCTTTCCCATGTTAGGGAAGTTTTCAACTATAATCCCTCAAATATTTTCTCTGGTCCTTTCTCTCTTTCTTCTCCTTCTGGAACCCCTATAATCCGAATGTTGCTGCTTTTAATGTTGTCCCAGAGGTCTCTTAGGCTGTCTTCATTTCTTTTCATTCTTTTTTCTTTATTCTGTTCCACAGCAGTGAATTCCACCATTCTGTCTTCCAGGTCACTTATCCGTTCTTCTGCCTCAGTTAGTCTGCTATTGATTCCTTCTACTGTAGTTTTTTTTTTTTTTTGCTGTACGCGGGCCTCTCACTGCTGTGGCCTCTCCCACTGCGGAGCACAGGCTCCGGATGCGCAGGCCCAGCGGCCATGGCTCACGGGCCTAGCCGCTCCACGGCATGCGGGATCCTCCCAGACCGGGGCATTAACCTGTGTCCCCTGCATTGGCAGGCGGACCCCCAACCACTGTGCCATGAGGGAAGCCCCTTCTACTGCAGTTTTCATTTCAGTTATTGTATTGTTCATCTCTGTTTGTTCTTTAATTCTTCTAGGTGTTTGTTAAACATTTCTTGCATCTTCTCGATCTTTGCCTCCATTCTTTTTCTAAGGTCCTGGATCATCTTCACTATCATTATTCTGAATTATTTTTTTGAAAGGGTTCCTATCTGCACTTCATTTAGTTGTTTTCTAGGTTTTTCTCTTTTTCCTTCATCTGGTACATAGCCCTCTGCCTTTTCATCTTGTCTTTCTGTGAATGTGGTTTTTGTTCCACAGGCTGCAGGATTGTAGTTTTTCTTGCTTCTGCTGTCTGCCCTCTGGTGGATGAGGCTATCTAAGAGGCTTGTGCCAGATTCCTGATGGGAGGGACTGGTGGCGGGTAGAGCTGGGTGTTGCTCTGTTGAGCAGAGCTCAGTAAACTTTAATCTGCTTGTCTGCTGATGGATGGGGCTGAGTTCCCTCCCTGTTGGTTGTTTGGCCTGAGGCAACCCAACACTGGAGCCTACCCAGGCTCTTTGGTGGGGCTAATGGCAGACTCTGGGAAGGCTAACACCAAGGAGTACCTCCCAGAACTTCTGCTGTCAGTGTCCTTGTCCCCGTGGTGAGCCACAGCCTCCCCCCGCCTCTGCAGGAGACCCTCCAACACTAGCAGGTAGGTCTGGTCCAGTCTCCTATGGGGTCACTGTTCCTTCCCCTGGGTCCCAATGCGCACACTATTTTGTGTGTGCCCTCCAAGAGTGGAGTCTCTGTTTCCCCCAGTCCTGTCAAAGTCCTGCAATCAAATCCCACCAGCATTCAAAGTCTGATTCTCTAGGAATTCCTCCTCCCGTTGCCAGATCCCCAGTTTGGGAAGCCTTGACGTCGGGCTCAGAACCTTCACCCCAGTGTGTGGACTTCTGTGGTATAAGTGTTCTCCAGTTTGTGAGTCACCCACCCAGCAGTTATGGGATTGGATTTTATTGTGATTGCGCCCCTCCTACCATCTCTTTGTGGCTTCTCCTTTGTCTTTGGATGTGGGTTAGCTTTTGTTGGTGAGTTCCAGTGTCTTCCTGTTGATGATGGTTCAGCAGTTAGTTGTGATACTGGTGTTCTTGCAAGAGGGAGTGCACGTCCTTCCACTCTGCCTTCTTGAACCAATCCTGCACTTTCATTCTGTTGATTGTTTCCTTCACTGTGCAGAAGCTTTTTAGTCTGATGTAGTACTTGTTTATTTTTGTTTTTATTTCCCTTGCCAGAGGAGACATATCCAAAAAAACATTGCTAATATGAATGTCAAAGAGCATACTGCATATGTTTTCTTCTAGGAGTTTTATGGTTTCAGGTCTGACATTTAAGTCTTTCATCCATTTTGAGTTTATTTTTCTATATTGTGTGATAGTTCAGTTTGATTCTTTTGCATGTAGCTGTCCAGTTTTCCCAACACCATTTACTGAAGATGCTGTCTTCTTCCCATTGTATATTCTTGGGTTTTTTGTTGTAGATTAATTGACCCCATAAGTGGGGGTTCATTTCTGAGCTCTCTATTCTGTTCCATTGATCTATGTGTCTGTTTCTGTGCTGGAACCATACTGTTTGCTTATTGTAGCTTTGCAGTATAGTTTGAAATGAGGGAGCATGATACCTCCAGCTTTGTTTTTCTTTCTCAAAATTGTTTTGGCTACTCAGAGTCTTTTGTGTTTTCATACAAATTTTAGAATTATATGCTGTAATATTATGAAACATGCCACTGGCATTTTGATAGTGATTTCACTGAATCTGTAGATTGCCTTGTGTAGTCTAGGCACTTTAACAAATTAATTTTTCCAATCCATGAGCAAGGTGTATGATTCCATTTGTTTCTGTCACCTGAAGTTTCTTCCATCAGTTCTTACAGTTTTCCTAGTACAGGTCTTTTATCTCCTTGGTTAGATTTATTCCTAGGTATTTTATTATTTTAGATGCTATCGTAAATGGGATTATTTTCTTAATTGTTCTTTCTGATAGTTCATTGCTAGTGTATAGAAATACAAAAGATTTCTGTACCTTAATTTGTATCCTGCAACTTTACTGAACTCATTGAGTAGTTTTTTTTTTTTTTTTTTTTTTTTTTGCGGTATGCAGGCGTCTCCTGTTGCAGAGCACAGGCTCTGGATGCGCAGGCTCAGCGGCCATGGCTCACCGGCCCAGCCGCTCCGCGGCACGTGGGATCCTCCCGGACCAGGGCACGAACCCGTGTCCCCTGCATCGGCAGGCGGACTCTCAACCACTGCGCCACCAGGGAAGCCCATTGAGTAGTTTTAATAGTTTTTTTGATGGCCTCTTTAGAATATTCTAATTATAGTATCATGTCATCTCTAAACAGTGACAGTTTTGCTTTCCCTTCTAATTTGGATTCCTTTTATTTCTTTTCCTTGCCAGATTGTTGTGGCTTGGACTGCCAATAATATGTTGAATAAAAGTGGTGAGAGTGGGCATCCTTGTCTTGTTCCTGATCTTAGAGGAAATGCTTTTAGCATGCTGAAAGCTGTGGGTTTGATGCTGGCTTACATGGCCTTTATTATGTTGAGGTACATTGCTTCTTGTTTCATGAGGTAGGCTTGTATAAAATTCCCTCTTAAAACTGCTTTTGCTGTATCCTATAGATTTTGAATCACTGTGTTACCATTTTCCTTTGTCTCCAGATATTTTCTGATTTCCTCTTTGATTTCTTCAGTGACACATTAGTTGTTCAGTAGTACTGTTTAGCCTCTATGTGTTTGTGTTTTTTGCTTTTTTTTTCTTGTAGTTGATTTCTATTCTCGTACCATTGTGGTTGGGAAAGATGCTTGATGTGATTTCAGTTTTCCTAAATTTATTGAAACATGCTAGCTTGTGATCTATCTTGGAGAATGTTCCATATGCACTTGAAAAGAATGTGTATTTTACTGCTTTTGGTCGAATGTTCTACATATATATCTATTAAGCCTGTGTGGCCTAATGTGTCATTAAAGGTCAACGTTTCCTTATTAATTTTCTGTCTGAATGACCTGTCCATTGATGTAAGTGGGGTGTTAATGTCCCCTACTATTATTGTGTTACTGTCAATTTCCCGGTTTATGTTTGTTGATATTTGCTTTATGTAATCAGTTGCTCCTTTCTTGGGTGCACATATATTTATAATTGTTACAGCTTCTTGTTGGATTGATCCCTTTATCATTATGTAATGTCCTTCTTTGTCTCTTGTTACAGTCTTTATTTTAAAGTCTATTTTGTCTGATATGAGTATTGCTGCCCCAGCTTTCTTTTTGTTTCCATTTGCATGGAGTACGTTTTTCCATCCCCTTCACTTTCAGTCTATGTGCATCTTTAGAGCTGACATGAGTCTCCTGAAGGCAGCATATATATGGGTCTTGTTTTGTATCCATTCAGTCACTCTTTGTCTTCTGATTGTAGCATTTAGTCCATTTACATTTAAAGTAATTACTGATAGCTATGTGCTTATTTCCATTTTGTTCATGTTTTATTGGTTGTTTCGTAGTTCTTGTTTTTTTCCTTTCTTCTTCTTTTGCTCTCTTTCTTTGTGATTTAATGACTATCTTTAGTTATGTTTGGATTCCTTTCTCTCTCTCTCTCTCTCTTTTTTGCATGTGTATCAGTTATAGACTATTGGTTTGTGGTTACTGTGGGGTTCATATGTAACTATATCTATATAGACATATATGATTATGTGGGTGATCTCTTAAGTTCGAATGCTTTCTAAAACCCTGCAATTTTACCCCCCTCTGTGGGCTGCATGGACCTTTCTTTTGTTGCTGATCAACTGCTGTGGGTCTGCTGGTGTGCAGGGGCTCGTTCTCATCCCTTCTGGCTGCAAGGCCCTGCCTCCTGCCTTAAGCCTCTGACATCAAATCTGGTCAAATACCTGAGCAGCAAATATCAATATAAGAGTTCAGTCACTGGCATCAACATTTACATCATTAGGACAGAGTAATTTCAAAGGAAAATAATTATTTTAAAAACTGTTTAAAGTTTTAGGTTACCTAAATATGTGTGCTTCCATTTTGTCATCAAATGATAGTTGGGGATTATAAAAACCAAATTTTGGGATTGTCTGGTGGTGAGATCAGGAAGGCCAAAGAGAAGAATTAATTGCTTGGGAAAATCTCCAAGAAAAATCCATCTGAAATGAGGGATTACTTTTTCTCTTGACTCAGTAATATTCAGAAATATAGAGGCATGAAATAAAATTTCAACATGATTTGGCCCTAGCCAGAGCCAGAATTCATTTTTATGTTTCTGTTGATGGCCAACAATTTTTTAAAAATTATAAGATGGAAATTTCTAACAACTGTGGTGATAGCCACTTTTTATAAGACTGGTATTTCAGATGAACAAAACCATTATTTAAATAGGTTCTCTTTCCATCAGACAGGAAAAATCATCAAAGCAAATAACCACACTCAACTTGTGTGAAGCATGCCCCAGCCTGAGGATGCTAAGATGGCAGAAGCACCCTGCATGCCCAGGTGTCACCCACCACCTCCTCTGCACAGCTCAGCACTGCTTAAAACAGTCTCCTCGATGCTCAAAGATTTCAACATTTAAGTCACAGTATCAACATATGCTTTTATTAACATCTGGAGCACTCAGAGTTTGGTTGAGAGATGGGGTTGATAGAATTATTTTATCCCCAAACTCTTTAATAATATTCTCACTTTATGGTCACTCCTTTACACACAGATCTGTCCCCCACTCCTCCTTCCCTATTCCAGTTATCCTCCAAGGTGCAGTCCGAATTATCTTTCTCAAAACCAAATTTGATCAGGTCATTGTGCTGCTTAAAGGCCTCTTATGATTTTCATCACTTACAGCATAAAATCCAAATGACTTTACTTTAGAAAACCAGGCTCTTCTCTGTCTGGTTCCAACCCTCCTCTGAGTCTCTGTCAACCTGAATCCCCTACAATTGAGCCAGACTGACCTAGACTTTTGTGACTCAAGACCCTGCTCAAAGGTCCCCACATCTGGAGGCTTCCTCAATTTGCAGTGGAGAATCAGTCACTTCCTCTGTTGTAACCAATTGTTTTTTTTTTTTTTTTTTTTGCGGTACGTGGGCCTCTCACTGTTGTGGCTTCTCCCGTTGCGGACCACAGGCTCCGGACGCGCAGGCTCAGCGGCCATAGCTCACGGGCCCAGCCGCTCCGCGGCATGTGGGATCTTCCCGGACCGGGGCACGAACCCGTGTCCCCTGCATCGGCAGGCGGACTCTCAACCACTGCGCCACCAGGGAAGCCCTAACCAATTGTTCTTTTTACCCATGTCTATTTTACAATCATATTGATGGATCACATAATTTCTAATTCTACTTACTTTTGGTTCTCTCACTCACTTTTGGTTCTTTCTCTCTCCAGGCAAGAAACCTGATCTTTTAATTCAGAAAATTATTTGAAATTTTACTTCAGGTTAAAAATGGGAAAAGATAGTTAGAATAATCCAAATGAGATGAGGGAGGAGGCTAGGGCATACAGCCTAGAACATAATAGGTACTAAAGAAATGCTGGTTTAGTGCAGGGTTTAAAGCAAAATTTTGCGTCAAAAGTGAAATATAAATAACGGATTGCGTGAGATCCAGGAGACAGTGATGACTACATCTTAGGTTAGGTGCAGTTGACCTAAAACACTACCATAGGAAGCTGTTTGGAGGCATTAGTCCCTACTGCTTTTGCCTCTAGAGATCATTAGTGAAGGAGTCAGTCATTGCTAATGACTTTGTAATTAAAATATGTTAGTGTTGAATAACTGACTGATCACTGCAGTAACTCTCTCTTGTTTTATGATCCTATTCATTTTTAATGTTGGCTACAAAGTCATGTTTTATGTTAATGATCAGCCTGCTTTGATATTAGGTAAGAGTATTTGCTTTAATAACATAAACATTTGATGATCCCAGATTCAGAAGGGTAGTTGAAGCTCAGGAGAAAACAAGGACGAGTGGGGAAAAAAGAGGCAAAAGTTAGCAAATGGTCATTTTATTTTAGATCTTGAAACTTGTGCTCAACACCACTTGCTTATACTTGCCTTTACAGATCTTCCAAAGGATGAAAAATTGTTTTTGGAATTTTATACTGCTAAAATTAAAAGACTGATTGGAGCCAGAGTACTTTAATGTCTCCATGCAAGCACTGAATTTATACACTAATATCTGCATCTAGTCATTCGTTTCCCACAGGTGATAGCTTTATTTTGCACCTCTGTTCTCCCAGGCATTGAGTACCTCTTTTGTTCCAGACATTGGGGTGGGAGTGGTGAATAGAACAAGGCCCACTCTTAAGGAGTTTGCATTCTGGGGGCAGAAATGAATAATGAAAAACAGTCATAAGTACGCAAATAAATAAATAAAATCGTGATAATGCCATAGAGCTGAAGAAACAAGACTGCATGTGGAGTATGTAACCGGATTGGGTTACTTTGGATTGGGGGGCTGGGTCATTTAGTTTATGTGCACGTATTTTGAGCATCCACTACTTGCTAGGCAGTGTGGTACAAACTAGGAAACACAGAGACCTCTAACATGCAGTTCCGATCCTTAGATAGTTTTCAGTCTAGCAGAAATAAAATCTTTGGAAATCAACGATCGTTCTGGAACACGGCAAACACTGTTATCCACCATCGACGGCTACAGACCACCCCCTGGGAGCTGTGCTGGACCCCAGAACACAGAGCAAGGGAGTGTAACGGCTCCTGGGGGGGGCAGGGAAAACTTCCAGGGAGAGGGGGCATGAGACTTAACAAACGAGTAAGAATTACCACGGTGGTGAAGGGAAGAGGTAGGGCCAGGCTTTCAAGTAGAAGAATTACCATTTGTGAAAACACAGAGGCGGTGTTCCTGGAAAGTGCGAATGGTTTGCTATTGCTGTAGTGTCAAGCGTGACTGCGAGTATGTGTGTGAGTGTGTGTGTACACATGTGCACACAGGTATGCATACACCCACTGCTACCTGTGTGGGCACCTTTAAGGGAAACTGGTTCAGAAATAAGCCTAGAGAAAGAGGAAGCACCAGAGAGATGTGAGAAGTCTGTGTGCGGCAAGGTTAAGAACTGCATCTTCTAAGTCTGAGAATTATTTGGAATTTTACTTTAAGTTAAAAGCAGGAAAAGACAGAATAATCCAAATGTTACAGATTTTATGTACTGAGATGTCAAAATTCATAGAGTTAAGGTGAAAAATGAAGCTTACAATTATTAAATCAACTTATATTTTAAATAAAATATTCTCAATTTGTTCTATTATAACAGTCTTAAAATTTGTTTCAACCTGCAGCAACATTATTTTTCTATCTAAACTGCAGAAAAGTTTCCTTTATTAAAATTTTGGCTAATTAAAAAAATTTTGAACCTTTGATGAATAGGTTTGTAAGGCTTAAAGGTTTCTTTAACATACCTTGATAAAAAGGAGAGTAGAAAAATTTGGATGAAGAATACGCTAAACCATCATCTGACACAGGTTTTTATCCCTGTGATTTATGTGACCTAAGAATGACACCTCCCATGTCATCCTTATGACCTAAGGATGCTCTGATGCCTTTCACTTGAAAAGTCCATATTATCGAGCAGAATGCAGCATGTGCTTCTGAATTGGCAGAATGGATAAACTCGAATCCACTTATACCAGCTTTCCTACCACAGTGCAAGAAATGCATTGATGAAACGCTGGAGAGGGTGTGGAGAAAAGGCAACCCCCCTACACTGTTGGTGAGAATGTAAATTGGTGCAGCTACTGTGGAAACAGTATGAAGGTTCCTTAAAAAACTAAAAAGTAGAGTTACCATGTGATCTTGCAATCCCACTCTGGGCCTATATTTGGAGAAAACTATAATTCAAAAAGATACATGCATCCCAATGTTTATAGCAGCACTGTTTACATACAATAGCCAAGACATGGAAACAACCTAAATGTCCATCAACAGATGAATGGATAAAGAAGATGTGGTACATATACAAAATGGAGTATTACTCAGCCATAAAAAGAATGAAATAATGCCATTTGCAGCAACATGGATGGACCTAGAGATTCTCATACTAGGTGAAGTAAGTCAGAAAGAGAAAGGCAAATACCATATGATATCACTTATATGTGGAATCTAAAATATGATACAAATGAACTTATTTACAAAACAGAAACAGACTCACAGACAGAAAACAAACTTATGGTTACAAAAGGGAAAAGGGATGAGGGATAAATTGGGAATTTGGAATTAACAGACACAAACTACTATATATAAAATAGATAAATATCAAGGTCCTACTGTATAGCACAAGGAACTATATTCAATATCCTATAATAAACCTTAATGGAAAAGAATATGAAGAATATCTATCTATCTATCTATATCTGAATCACTTTGCTGTACACTTGAAACTAACACAACATTGTAAATCAACTCTACTTCAATTAAAAAATAAATAAATGCATCGATAAAAAGCCAGGTTTTAGGTAAGATTGCTCAGTAAAAAGATCAGGGCTTAGGACAAAAATAGAGAAATAGAGTTAGGGCAAACCACTCTGAGCCTATGGAACCTTCTAAACAGAAACCTAACATAAACAACAATCCTAATAAGATATTAGTACAGTTAAAAAGAGATGTTGAGTTCTAACAGCTGCTTCAGCAATCCTGGCCGTCACCTACATCAATGTGGAGAGAGCCCGATGGGGTGTGTCAGGAGGGTGCAGGCTGCTGGGTTTGGAGACAAGGGCCCCGCATCACACGTCACAGGTAGAGAGGCACAGGGTTTGCACAAGATACAGTGGTGCTAAAGACGCATAGCTTTACATTTGTGTCGTTTGCGCAGGTTGGGAAGAATCGTCCCATGGGCACTTCCAAGGCAGAGCAAGTTTCCAAAATAAAGAAGGCGCCACGGCGGTGTGCGCCCCTTCAGGCTCGCTGCGTTCAGCTAGGCTGACACGCTTTACGCTCAGCCGCTGCCGTTTGGGAAAAATCATGTTTAACTTCCGTTACGTTGACATCATTACCCAATTGAGCATCACATATGACGCAATTTGCATTACGGAATTGTGAAGAAAGAGAACAAATTGCATTTGCATAATACTCAAAATTCTCCACCTGATTTAAGTAGAAAAATGGTTTTGAGGAACTATGACAGACAGGGATAGGGAAGGTATGAGTGTCAGTGTACAGCTGGTGTGTATTGTGGGCAGGGCCTCTGGCTCACAGCATCCCTGATAGGTGTTTAGCGAATATTCGATGAGTGAATAAACGAATGAATGAATCGATGAGCAGCTCAAGGTAAAAGATATCCTTCAGGCTGCAGAGGGGACTCAAGGAAGCACTTGTCCTCTGAACGCCCCTCTGATGTTTCCCCTTTCTGACCCCAGCCCGGACCTCTTTCCTGGGCTCTACAAGCAGACAAGCTTCCCAACCTGGTCACACACTTGCCTGCCTGAGCGGTGGGATGCCCATCCCTGCCTGGCTACAGTGGCCCTGAGCATGCAAGCTCCACTGTGGGGGACCCCAGGGCAAAGCCAGCGAGTGACCCAGCAAGCAGCTTGCAGGAGAGACGCAGATGGGTTGGCCAAGTGGGGCAGAACCCTGCAGCCCCCGTCAGATTCACAGGTGTGTCATCAGGTCACATGTGCCCCCATTATTAGCACCATCCATGAAGTCAAAGAGGCCAAAGTGGCAGGACGCCCCACCCCCCACCCCCCACCGTGCAGGACACCCTCTGGCCAGGCTGGGATTGTTCTTTTCTTCGAAGGCTGCACTTGATGTCGATTTGTACTTGATGCCACCTGATTTAAGGAAGTGACGTTCAGGAGAGTTAGGGTGGGCAGTGGGGGGCCCCTGCCTGCACACCCAGGGCTGGTACTCCTCCACCCCCGGCCTCACCCTAGGGTGCCTTGGTTGACGCTGCTCTGTTTCCGGAGGGGGCTGTCCAGGGTTTCTCCGGATGCGCAGGTCCTGCAGCACCGACACGCCTGCAGTCTCCAGTAGCTGCAGCTGGAGGGCCGGCCACACTCGCAAGTCTCCATTCTGTTCTCCATTTTTCAGTATGTTCTGTGGATTCATTATGATTTCCAGCCCCAGAGGAAGCCAGGCCTGCAGCATTCTCCTGGAATCCAGCCTGTAATGTTGTTTGTCAAGCTGCCATTTACAGCTTGGAAATTTTTTCTCTACTTTGCAGAAGCACGATGTGTCTTTTCACCTTAATCGTGACCCCTGATACAGGCCTGCAGGCGAACAGGGCCCCCGCCGTATTCCAACCCAGTATTTGATATCTGAGGGTGACACAGGCCTGCACAGGAACAGGGGGCCACCCCATTGCTTCCAGCTTTGCCTTTATATAGTTCCAACCCCAAATTCCCTATATAAGCGTGATCAGTAGTACCTATATTGGAAACAGACTTTGGTAATCTTGTCCATAGTTTTCATGAGAAATCAATGATGTGAGATAGGTTTATTCTCTGTCCATATACGTTAAAGTGGGAATTAAAATGTCAAACTAACCCCGTTTTCTTTCATCTCCTAATTTCGTAATTTATTCTCTATGATTTCAAGGTTTTTCATTTTTTTCTGTGTCAGAGCCTGTAGACAGGAATGTGCTCTAGACCTGCTTCCAGGTCAGGACAGTGCCTTACTCATATCTGGGGCTCCAGTCCCCAGCACAGGGGCTGGAAGGTAGGAGGCACTTCATATAAATTGAGTTAAAACTGCAGCGAATTAAGGCCTGGAGCCCGGGGAATGAGGAGAGGGGGAATGATGTCAACTGCTCGCTGAGGGCTGCCACCAGTGACTCCCCGCTCCGGTCCATTCTAGGTCAGGCACTGCATAGGGGCTTAATTTTGGTGCCATATCTATGATCCTGTGAACATTTCAATACTAATGCTGTGCAATTAAACCACTGGCCGTCTTGCCATCTTCTTTCATCAAATTTCTTGATGATTTGCCACCAGCTCCCACTGTATGAAGTGCTGTCGCTGAGTCAGCTTTGGATCCTGTGCTCCAGAGATGTGCAGTCCGAGCCATGCCTCACTTTCCTCCACCCGCCTCTGGCTTCCTCTCCCTCCGTCATCCTGGTCCTCTTGCCCTTCTGAGGCTTTCACCCTGGATGCTCCATCTGCCTGGTACGTTCTTTCCTCTAATCACTGCACGGCGGGTTGCCCCACCTCACTGAAGGCTCTGCTAGGAGCTGCCCTATCCGGTGGACCTCTCTGTACACGCGATGGAAACACCCAGTTATCTATTCCTTTCTCCTGCTTTACTTTTATTTTTAACACTTGACTGGTTCATCTGTTTACTCTGTCTTCCCAATACAGATGTGCGTTCCACCAGGACAGAGTTTTGCCTGCTGTGCTCACTGCCGTATCCTCAGCTTCCCCCAAAAAGCCTCATGGACACTGGGAGCCACCGAAATGCTGTGGAGTAAATGAAGAAGGGAGGAGATTCACCGTCAAGCGGCTGCTGCTGAGGGAAGCCTAGGTTACAGCCAGTTCATTCCAGACAGAAGCAGGTGTCTGAGCAGGTTTCAAACGGTGGAAATTACTTAAACCTGGAAAGGTGGTGAGGGGAGGGCATTCTTCCTTCTGCTGCAACCCTTCTAGGACTCTATCATTTTCTAGCAACCCTCTACCACCACCCTGTTGCTCTCTGTCCCTCTCGGCTGAATATGCCTCTGTGGTGTCAAAGGGCACAGCGGGTCAGCATCAGTGTGGGCCTGGCTGAGGGCTGCTCATCATGTCCTGACATAGAACCGTGCAGAGCGGTTCTGCGACACAGAGTGGACCACCCGGTGCTCATGTCGGAAGTGTGGAAGTTCTTCGCTTCCTTACTTGTGGATAGAGACATGGTCTTGTTCAGGCATAATTCCATTACCTTCAACGTGAACAACTCTTCCCTCTGAATCTGAAGTACTTTTCACAGAGCAACTCCCCTACTATATTATTATCCCTCGGTTAAGATTCAGTGTAGGTGCAAACTGCTCCTGCATTTTCTTTTCGGTCATCAGCAGATTGATGAGGGTCGTTAGCCTCCATGAATCATTTTAAAGTTTATTTGCATTTGCCTTGATGAAAGACAAGCAAAGGAAAATAACGGCAGTTTTCAGTGTTGGCTGGGATATTCTGAGCGCTTTCGGCACGAAATTACAGGGATGAGATAAACAGACAGGAGCACTGCTCACTCCTCAGTTCTGATCACTTCACATCTCCTACCCATGGAAGACTGAAGACCCTCGAACGGATCCTTGTCCTGACATTCTGTTATCCTGTCTCACAATGTTCATGCCAGAGCTTTAAACGTAAAGATCTCATGTAATCTTCTACATCAAATCCATATAATTTTATGCGCAAGCCTTTCTACTTTGCGAGGATGGGTACATGTGTCTGTGGCTGATTCCCCACTCTGCCAATACTGACAGATGGGAAATGGTTAACAACCTGTCTAATTCTTCAATTACCATGTTACATAATAGGTAGTTTATAGCAATTAAAAAAAACCACAACACAAAACCCCCGCGTGTATCCACATTAGAAAAAGAAAACAAACATGGAACACAGATTAATTATGTAGTTATTAGCTTTTCAAGGGGGGACTCTGCACTACAGATTTTCTTTAAATGGTAAGCTACACTAGTGCATGGAAGATATAATTAGATCTGCCTAAGTTGGATTTGTACACATTTCAGGAACTGATTCATTGTGCACAGAAACAGCAAACCCATGTTTGCTTTGCTACACGAAGCAAAACCAGCAAATATGCATAAACTCGATTCAGAAGGTGCCAAACAGCTAAGATGTTTGGGAAAACCTGGATCTCTGACCATGTGTTTGAGTCTCGTCCAGATGTGTATTAGCACAATCCACTTGTGGTTGGGAGCCCTTCTCACACAGCAGGAGGGCAGAGGGGAGCAAACACGCTGAGATATTCTCTTCTTGCCAAAACTGATAACGACATTCCTTTTACTGCTTGTGGGTGGGCAGTTTAAGAAATGACCACCTTCAATGAAAATTTTTCAAATGCTATACATCATTTTCATTAAGAGGAGAGGTCATCTGGTGAAGATTTGTCACCGGAAATATGTACAAATCATCACGTTGGACAATCTACATTTAAAGGCCAAAAATGAATACTTTAAAATTAATCTGGAAGACAAGAAGATATCCAATACAAAGGAAATGCACTCCAAAACAGCACTGCTGTTAAGAAGGTGGGATATGAAATGCAGAAACATACAACCTCAGGCTCGTGAAATCAAAACAAACCGAAACAAAACCTTCCACAATCGTTTAACTGGAGCTAGGAGCGCTCCCTTCACCAGCACGGTGCTCAGCTCACCCGCACAAAGCGAGCTGGGACTGTTTACCCCACAGATTGGCTGCTGATTGTTTACAAAATCAGATTTGGAATTCTTGATACGAAGAACTAGTGGTGTGCAGGGATACACCCATTTGTGATAACTTTGTAGATGGACTCTGTAAGAAAAAAGAAACTAACTTAATCTAAATGAGAGGGTCGCGGGCATCACTTGGCATATATAGAACCACAAGGAAGCCTCAGCTGGCAGGGCTTCCCTGAGCCCTGGAAATACACTGGGGAGACTCATCGGTCTGGACTGAGGCGCAGGAGGGTGCGAGGTGGTAGCCAGGCCTGGGAAGCAGCCTGGGCTCCTGTACAACTTGGTACGGTAAAATGGGAGGAATAATACTTACATAGCAAGTTTTTTTTTTGTTTTAATAAGAACTCAAGGAGTCTGATACGTGAAAGGTACTTTAAAAAAAGCTAGTTCCCTTACAGTTCTGAAGAATTTACAAAACCTAGGAAATCAACACCAGCTTTTCACTGTCCCTGGCACTTGGGCACATGGCTTTGCATTGTCCTCTCGAGTTCATAAATTCTGTGCCCAGAGTGAGCTGAGCAAACCGCTCTGTTAAATCCCGGGCTATCCCTCAGCAGTGCTCCACCGAGCCAGCTGGCACTGAGGAAAGAGCTTTGAAAGCCATGAGCGTGGTCATCAGATGCATTTACCAGAAAACTACAAGAGTAGAAATCTGTTTCCTTAGTCACCAAACATAAGAGGTTATTGTGCACGTGAGCAATGCACTGAGTCACTTCTGGTTAGACGGACACGCCTGTGTGAAGAGCTGCCTTAAGTTACAGCGTTTGTGGTGAGATACTTGTTTTCTATTACAAAAGTACAGTATGATCTCAAATGCAGCCTTTTCAAATACCCCCGGTTCACTGCCCTTGTGCCCCCATTAGGTTCCACTGTATATGGAAGAGCCAGTGACCGTAATATTTGATGCATTCTCTGTGCTGAGCCCGGGGCTAAGCACTGGGATTTAATCCTCACAACAACTTTATGAAATAGCAGATATTACTACCCACTTTTAACAGATGAGAAAACCAAGACACAGAGAAGTGGTTTCTTGAACTCACTAGCAGGGGGATGAGAACAATGAGAGCCTCCCCTTGGGGTGGGGGACAGAGAGCGGAGGACTCCGGGGGGACCCCAGGAGGTGAGGAGGCACCTGCCCCTGACACGCTGGTGCACTCAAGGAAACAAGTGGAAAGCGTGAGTGTCAAGGAGGTGAGCCGCCTGGAAGCTTGTCCAGGGGCCGCTCTGCCTAAAGGCGCTCCCTGCCGGAAGCGTGGGTGTCTTCTACCTGCCAGAAATAGAATTAGCTAGAATGTGGGAATATCTTTTAAAAAACCCCCAAATGGACAGAGTTATGAAAACATACACAACTGTGGTATGTGATTTACACATGTCTTCAAAGTTTACACCTGTGTTGTATTTGTGACCAAAAGTGTACAAAAGTGACTTTACTGTAAATTGTTGCAGACATTTAAAAGCCATTCCTATGACTATTGGATGGCAATTCTTTAGATATGCTTCATCTTGGGAGCTAAAAACAATGCTAGTCAGAATTGTGTTCTATGTATTCTGTTTGGTTAAATTCAGAGGATAGACAGACTTTGAAATCAGATTAACTGTTTCAAAAACACATGCTAAAAGAATAAATACAACAGTCCCTAAATAATTAAGATTTCTCTTGGCTTTTTCCAGTATTCTACAACTGATTGAACTTTTATAATATACTATAAGAACTGATAGTGAAAAGAATTAAAATACACATGCTTTCCCGGTTTATTACTAAATAAGAAAAAGAAAAAAACAAAGGATATACTTGATCTTTTTTTGTCCAAATAAAACACAACAGTCTTTGGAGAAAACACTGATGAAAAGAGAAACATCAGTAAAATCTTACACCCGCAACACAGTCCAAATATTTTTAGGTAGGTTTTAAGATTACACTTTGCTTTAAAACATACACCTTGACAATTTATTACTATAGCACAAAAATAGGAGGATACGCAAACTCTCTCCCTACAGAAAGCCGTGTAGCAACGGCTTTCAGAGACAATCCATCTGCAGCACGTACTCCACTGCTTAATACAAAGGCCTCACTTGCATAAAAGGATTGGTTTCTACTTTGCTAAATCTAAAGGCATTCAAGACTGAGGGATACTCCTACATTGTTGGTAGGAATGTAAATTCGTACTGCCAATTTAAGGAGGTTCCTTAAAAAACTAAAAATAGAGCTACCATATGATCCAGCAATCCCACTCCTGGGCATATATCTGGAGAAAACTCTATTTTGAAAAGATACATGCACCCCAATGTTCATAGCAGCACTATATACAATAGCCAGGTCATGGAAGTAACCTAAATGTCCATCAACAGATGAATGGATAAAGAAGATGTGGTATATATATACAATGGGATATTACTCAGCCATAAAAAAAGAATGAAATAATGCCATTAGCAGCAACATGGATGGACCTAGAGATTATCATATTAAGTGAAGTAAACCAGAGAAAGACAAGTAACATATGATAGCGCTTATATGTGGAATCTAAGAAATGATACAAACGAACTTATTTACAAAACAGAAACAAACTCACAGACATAGAAAACAAACTTATGGTTACCAAAGGGGAAGGAGGGGTGAGGGGTAAATTAGGAGTTTGAGATTAACCTATACACACTACTATATATAAAATAGATAAACAACAAGGTCCTACTATATAGCACAGGGAACTATACTCAATATCCTATAATAAACCATAATGAAAAAGTATATATATATATATATATATATATATATATATGAATCATTTTGCTGCACACTTGAAACTAACACAACATTGCAAATCAAGTATACTTCAATTAAAAAATATACAAATAAATATCAAAGTTATTATGTTGAGTAAAAGAAGCCAAACACAAGACTACCTCCATGATATCAAATTCTTTCACTCAACATAATGATGTATATAATTATCATATATGACATATATGAAATATATATGATATATACAGTGGTACTTTTGTTACAGCAGCCCTAAGAAACTAATACACATGACAATATGTGTTTCTCAAAACTCATGAAACTATACATTTAAAATGGGTGATGCTTATTCTATGTAAATTGTATCTCAATAGACCTGATTAAAAACAAGAGCATTAGAGGAAAAAAAAAAAGACTGAGGGGTAAAAGAAGAGTTACAGATGGTCAACAGGTATATGAAAAGAACTCAGCATCACTAATCATCAGGGAAATGCAAATCAGTACCACAATAAGATACCACCTCACACGAGTTAGAATGACTATTATTAAAAAGCGAGAGAGAAGTGCTGGACAGAATGTGGAGGAAAGGGAACCCTCCTGCACTGCTGGTGGGAATGTAAATTGGTGCAGCCACTGTGGGGAACAGTATGGAGGTTCCTCCAAATATAAAAAATAAAACTACCATATGATCCTGCGATCCCACTCCTGGGCATACATCCCTAGAAAACTGTAAGTCGAAAAGATGCATGCATGCCGATGTTCACACCAGCACTATTTACAGTGGATAAGACATGGAGACAATCTAAGTGTCCACTGACAGATGAATGGGTAAAGATGCGATGTGATATATATATCACACACACACTGGAATAATATTCAGCCATAAAAAGAACAAAATCTTGCCATTTGTGACAACATGGATGGCTCTTGAGGGCGTTATGTTTAGTGAAATAAGTGAGACAGAGAAAGACAAATACTGTATGATTTCACTTATGTGGGACCCCTGAACTCGCAGAAACACAGTAGATTGGTGGTTGTGCAGGTGCGGGTGGAGGAAATGGGTGAAGGTGGTCAAAGTGCACAAGCTCCCAGTTATAAGACAAATGGGTTCTGAGGATCTAATGTGCAGCATGGTGCCTATAGCTAACAGTACTGAACTGTCCACTTGGCCGTTTTGCTAAAAGAGTAGATCTTAGGAGTTCTCACCACACACACACACACACACGCACACACACGCACACCACACACAATGGCAACCATGTGAGGTGATGAACTGTTAACTGACTTCACTGTGGTAGTCATTTTGCAATATGTATGTATATAAAATTGTCACGTTACACACTTTAACTTTTCACAATATTATATGTCAATTATATCTCAATAAAGCTGGCAAAATAAAAAAGATGAGTGATGTGTAAAACGTCTACATTTTTATCTACTCACATGCACTCTAGTTACTGAACTCTGGTCAGTTGTCCACTGCTCAGGAAGTTTTAAAAATCATGATATTAACCAGCTTTTAGCTTTTGAATAACGTGAGTTTCTCTGGATTATTTAGAAACTCATTAGCAATGACTGAATTTATATTTCAGAGATTTGGAGGATGCAAACCTCATATTTTGCATTCTTGACCTGGTTATAAAAGAAACCTTTTTACAAGATTCTTAATGCTTGATTTACTCATAATATATATCATTGGTCATGCAGTAAATCCAGTTTTTCATGCTCCCAGGTCTAAAAATCAGATTTGTATTTTCGATCTGAAATTCCTAGCTGTCGTTCTGTATATGTACCCAAAAGCCAGCTCTGCCTTAGACCTTGGCTCAGACCATCTGTTGTTATCAAAGGGGTGCAGGAGGCTGAAAGCCCGCTTACTACCCGAATGGAATCTTGTAAATGGAACAAATCCCCAGTGGGCTCTTCAGTCTATCTGTTTTCTATCTTGGGTTTCACCATAGTAACCTTGACATTAGCAATATACCGCTGAGCACGATTTGTATGGAGACGAATTGGGATAGATTTGTTCCAGGTTCAAAAGTGATTTCTCCCTGTCCCAGGGCAGAGACTTGATGAAGTCTTGGCACTCCAAGCACAAACCAACCTCCGCGAGCACAGGTGAAAGACCAGCTGCCCAGGTTGTACAAGCTGACATCCTTCACTTCCCACCTTCAAGGTAAGAATACTTTTCTTGTATTAAATGCTCGCTGCTGCGCATAACCAATTTCTGTTTATTAAGGAACATGGCCATCTTACCCCACCCACTCTTTCTCTCTTTTCCTCTCTAGTCAAGGAGGTTTTATGGAAAAAGTGAGTTGTTCCAATTTATAGTTCATTCAGACAGTCCTGAGACTGTCAAGTTTGATTTTGGGGACTGAGTGAGTGGGTCAAAATGGATGTAAATGAACCAAACTTTCAATCAGATGTGATTTGAGTATACAGCACTGTAGTTCAGTTCTAATAGAAAGTATAAGAGTTTAAAAGGCCCAGAATAATTCAGGCTAAAATATCTTGGGGTATTTTTCCATTTTAAAATGAATTGAGCAGTTCTCTGTGGTTGAGGATTGACAGCATAATGGAAACAGAGCAAACTGCAGAATTTCTCACCAGGTAACTTCATTAGCAGCAAAATTCATAATGCAGTCTGCTGGCTGAAAAGAGCACGAAGCCTTCTGTTTTCTTAGGAGGTGCCATATGCTCATAGCTCTTGGCTGACTATACATAGTTACTGCTAAATTGTGGTTACTGGAAAACGCTCTCTATCCTGTAACTTTTAGCAATATTGTAAGAGACCTCAGAGATGCTGATTCTTCTTGTAATTCATTACCATAGAGAAACATAATTAAACCTGCTTCCAAGTATTGCCTTCTACTTACAATGCAACTATAACACATGATACTGCTACATAATAGCAATCTAGAATATTTCTATGTATTCTTGGGGATTGACTAAAGGTTAAAACGGCAGGCAAATGTTCCAGTGACCTTTGAAACTTTTATACTTCACAGAAACTCTCTTTTTTCTAGAGATAACTTTTCGTGGGACAAAATGCATTGCATAAATATTATAGACAATTCTTGTATCATGTAAACTTTATGTACATTTTTGTTCATATGTTTCACTTACCAGAATCAAGAGGCAACTTGAGGCCAACTTTGTGTGCTCGGGGATGGTGGAAAACACTGACAAAATCAAGCAACCAAAGACAAGGAGGAAACTGTAAGACAACAAAAAAAAGAGATCTGATGAGAAACTTGCCTTAGCATGACAGACTTAAGTTCTTATTTCTAATGGATAAAGCACCAGATCCATTTGAATTGGCATTGATTCAATCATAACAGCCCTAAAAGGGACTAGCCATTTTGAATATCAGAATACAATGTGATGTCCAGTGCAAATGGGGCTCCTTTGCAACTTTACTGATGAGAAGGATGAATGTGTGTGTGCATGTGTACGTATGCGTGTGTGCTGTACTTAAATGTCCACAGCTAAGACTCTGCAAGTTTCCTAGAAAGGGCTTTCCCAAACAGGGGTCCTGAAAGGCCCAGACGTGTTTTGTTCTCCTGCTCAGGAGCTCAGGTGGTAGCTGCTCTCCTGTCAAAGGAGCAGACTCATGTTCGGCAGCTTTGGTGAACTGTCAAGGGTTCTAAGTGCTTACTAAGCCACTGGCTCCTTTTCAGAGTCTAGTATTGTTCCTGGATTCTCATTTGCCGTTTCTTTACAGTAATAACAAGAACAGAAAACGACTTCCTTTGCTACCCACGTGCTTCCCATTCCCTTCCGGTCAGACCCCTAGAGAAATGCCCCCAACTCTACTTGTGCTGCAGTGACAGAGAGCATTTTCCACTAGTCCACCTACAGACATTTTCATTCCTAGAAATACGGAACTTCTGCAGTCCGGTGGAGCGGGTGGCTGAGTTCCCAAAGTAAACGTCTAATAAAAAGTGCAGGCTCGGTTTTAAAGTTGAAGTTACTTATCCTGAAATTCAAAAAACAAAAATCCCAGTATCTGAGCTCTTTTCCCTAAAAGTCGTATTTCTTACTTTTACTCACATGGTACTCATCTCATCTTTTACTCAACAATCTCCTGTAAAACATCAGCTTTGTGTTCTTTAGTACAGCTGGCCTCTGCCTCTTGACTTGCCCTGATGAATCTGCACGTCTTTCTACCACACTTGACTGGGGGCTCCCAAGGGCTGATAGCCAGGGATTGGTGACTTATGGCCTGGGGACAAATCTGGCCAATAAAGTTTTATTGGCACACAGCCACATCCATTCATTTGTGTATTCCCTATGGCTGCGCTCATACAAGAACTGCAGAACTGAGACTTGCGCTCTAAGCACAAGACTGAAGTATTTACTCTCTCTGGCCTTTAGAGGAAAGTCTGCTGACTCCTGACTGATACCATGTATTCCTTATTTCTTTATATCTATTTCAGCACAGAACCCGAAGTGGGTATGCTGATAATTATTCACATTCGGAGGGTTTCGTATAAGCGAGATACTAAGCTAAGCCCCTTTCACATGCACTATCCACGTTATCCTCTCAAATTTATGGAGTAGAAATCTCATTGTTCTCATTTTGCAGATATGGAAACTGAGAATTAAGAACATATTGTTCCTCATCCCAGGCTGCTTGGCAGGAAGAGGGGTTCAAGCACTGTGTGTCCTTGAGTTGCCACAAGGTGTCGCTGAGGAGCACAGAGGAGGCCGGCAGTGATGTTCTTGGCTCAGCAAGACTTCTGGGGGTACTTCTCTATCCCTTCCAACTGAGAGGGAGGCAGTTATTCTGAATAGCAGAAGCCTTCAAAAGGAAGGACTCTACTAGGGAGAAAACCTGGTACGTGAGTTAATAACAACTCATCATACTTTGGTCTCATGTACCTGATGATTCAGAATTGTTTGGACTATATTTTAAATTGGCCCTAGCAGACTGTAAACTAGACATCAAATTCCAGCACACCTACAGACCCCCGAACTATTCACGAGAAAGTGAAATCCAGGGATCACTGAGGGAGTTTGGAGGATGAAGTGGCATCAAGTAACGAGTGACAGATGTTTCCCTCCAGTGAGGGGCTGTTATCTATAGATGCCTCCTAAGTCCAGGTTCAGCAGAAAACATTCAGAGGAGCAAGCAGGGGATGACTCAGTCACTAAGACACCTTCTTCCAAGGGCATCCCAACGGCGGCCTCATGATCTCCGTGTTTGTTCAAAACACACCTACAGGGGCTTCCCTGGTGGTGCAGTGGTTGAGAGTCTGCCTGCTAATGCAGGGGACACAGGTTTGAGCCCTGGTCTGGGAGGATCCTATATGCCGTGGAGCAACGGGGCCCGTGAGCCACAACTGCTGAGCCTGCGCGTCTGGAGCTTGTGCTCCGTAACAAGAGAGGCCGCGATGGTGAGAGGCCCACGCACCGTGATGAAGAGTGGCCCCCGCTTGCCACAACTGGAGAAAGCCCTTGCACAGAAACGAAGACCCAACACAGCCCTAAATAAATAAATAAATGAATAAATAAAAAAAAAAAGTAAATCCTATTTAAAAACAAAAACAAAAAAAGACCTACATCACGAGCCCTTTTGCTAGCGGCTTCTTCATTAACAGTTGGGTGTTGCTTAATCTTTTCCCTTCATGTCACTACTTTGCCCAATTTCTTTCTTGAGCTGATGTTATCCTCCTTTCTGATAAGAGTAGTTTCTGTGCTAGAATTCTGTTATTTCTATGGGGACCCATCTGACGACAGCAAGCCAAATACCTGCACTGCCCTGGCTGCTTGAGGGGCTGTGATGAACAAATACATTCATTAATGAATTCCTTCCTTTCCTCAACCATTCATCCACTTGTCCAATCAGCAAATATTGATTAAGCATATAATACCAGGCTGAGCCACAGGGATATAACAATAAATAAGATTTTCTTTTCTTGCCTTCTCAGAGTTCAGGATCTGTTGAGGCATACAGGGTAGTAAACAGATGTAAAAAGAAAATTAAAATTCTGAGTGATGATTGCAAGGATAGGGAAGGTACAGGGGACGCCAGGAGCATACAAGAGGGGAGGGATTAGGCAGGACTGGTTACTTCGCTTGTGGAGTTGAGTGCAAAGTGAAAACGTGGGAGCCCTTTGTTTAAAAAGTATTAAGAGTTTCAAGACGGTGACAGCAGAGCATGACACCAAGTGTGGCACCTTTCAAAGTTCTGGGCTCCATAGGACTGCACAGGTGGAATGTCCATGAAGCCAAACTTGGGGTTTGGGAAGACTTCCTGAAGCACGTATGGACCAAAATGAGCCCTGAAGGCCCAGGAGGAGTTGGTCAGCACAACGGCTGGGTGGCTGGGAAGAAGGACACTCTAGGCCATTCACCCGTGTGGGTGAAGGCCAGGTGCAAGTACAGTGTCACCAAAATTCACTAAGTAATCAACAGGATAGAGTGAGTGAACACCTGCTAGCTAGCTTATCCTCTGGTGGATCATGAAAAACGTAAGGCAGGTTATTCCTGCAAGTTCATTTTTTTGCATAGGAATCATCTTGGTTCCACTGAAAACATGTCCGCGAAAGATGTCATGCCAAGCACAACCGAGGGACGAGCGTAAATCAAAGCAGCCCCTACCTGTAAGGAACTGAAGATCCAGTGTGGTGTGTGAGGTGAACACACAGGGTCATCATAAAGGGTAGAGACAGACGTGTGCTAGGAGAAATGTCCCAGTGCTTGAAAGTGGGGAGGGGTTCTCTTCAGTTGGGAATCATGGAAGCACATCAAGAAAATCTCCAAAAATGGGTGTTGCTGGAGCTGGCCTTTGAAGGAACAGTTGGGTTTCAACAAGAGAAGTTTCTGGAGAAACACATTCCAGAAAGAGGGTACCATAGGAGAAAGGCAACATGGCAGAATATGAATGAGATAAAGTATTTGCTCCCTGTTTCATGGAACAAAAAGTTATCGAGCTTAACTGTAGCACAGGATGAGACAGGTGGTTGAATTGGGAGTCTGGGGCCATGGTGGGTAAGTCAGGGCCTGTCCTTAGTTCAGGAGACAGTGGGAACCACTGAACATTTTTGAACAGGAAGCTAATATCATCAGAATTGCTCTGCGGGAAAATAAGTCGGCAGGCGAGTCTCTGAGTACCTGAGAAGCAGGGTCGGGAGTTATGGTGACCAGGTTAGGTTGTGAACTCACTGGCAGAAATGAGGGTAGGACGGAGAGGCAGACTGGACGCTGTGAACACAGGAGCTTCCTGACTTGGTAACTCTGAGGCTCAGGGGTAGAGGCTGGGAAGGGAGGTGGGGCTGAGAAGTCTGCAGTGCCTGTCCATAGTTATTGGTGATGCTCCTAACAAGCCAGGAGGGGAAAGGTCAGGAGAGTGAGGAGGAAAAACTGATTTTGAGGAGAAGAGGACAATCCAGTCTCAGAAGTCCACAGGGAATTGTGCATCTGAGTGCTGGGCACAAAGTCTGGCTGGAATATGGAGGCGCTTTTCTCCTGGAGGAAGTGAATGTGTAGACCGAGCAGAGAAGAAAGTGCAGACGGAGCACAGAAGGTTTGGGTAAGTGGCATAAGGGATATCTGGGGACACTTCCTCATCGTGGAGAGTGACACCATGGAGAAGGACGGACACACGCTGCTGTGAAGTGGCTCTTGGTGGCCCTGTCAGAGACAGACTCCCTGGCTGGAGAAGCACTGGGCTGACAGCGTCATCCCTGAGGGGACAGCCTACACTGCTGGGTCTGAGTGTGGCTCTGCTGACCTCCCTGCTCCTGAGGGGCCCGCACCTGTGTGCACGCTCTCAATGCCCCCTCTCCACCTGTCTGTGGGCTGAACAGAAGTGGGGGCAAAGGCAACAATCACTGGACAAGGGGCGTCTTAATCCAGGGCCCACGGGCCTCCAAGGGCTCTGCAGATAGAATTTTGAGGGGCTGTGAAAGGGGATGGGAAAAAATTACGTCTTTGTCACGAACCATGGCAAAAACCATGATGGCGTCAGCGGGACTCGTGACTCTGTCACTCAGAGAAATCACAGATATTTTCATATACCATTTTACAGCTGTAGATGAAACAGTTATGTTTCATCTTAGATACTGATTTTGCCACATCACTGTTGCAAGATTATGGTAGTTATAAGACCCACTGCTGGGAGTTGTTTTTTTAATGCATTAATAAAGAAGCACATGTATTACTATATCAGAAACTTGTTTAATATTTTAACAATAGCATTTCAATGTAATTTTTTTCTTTTGTAATCACCTGTATTTTATGCATTTAAAAAAATTATGCTTAAATTCCATATATATGTGTTAGCATACGGTATTTGTCTTTCTCTTTCTGACTTACTTCACTCTGTATGACAGACTCTAGGAATTTAAGAAAAAAAAATGTCATGAAGAACCTAGGGGTAAAACAGGAATAAAGACACAGACCTACTAGAGAATGGACGTGAGGATATGGGGAGGGGGAGGGGTAAGCTGGGACAAAGTGAGAGAGAGGCATGAACATATATACACTACCAAACGTAAGGTAGATAGATAGTGGGAAGCAGCCGCAGAGCACAGGGAGATCAGCTCGGTGCTTTGTGACTGCCTGGAGGGGTGGGAAAGGGAGGGTGGGAGGGAGGGAGATGCAAGAGGGAAGGGATGTGGGAACAGATGTATATGTATGACTGATTCACTTTGTTATAAAGCAGAAACTAAAAAAAAAAAAAAAAAAGAAGCATTTAACTCAAAAAAAAAAATTATGCTGAGGAATGGTTCACAGGCTTTACCAGACTGCTGATGCATCCATGGCTCACAAAAAATTAGAAGCCTGTGGTGGGAGATATCTGAGGAGGCCAGGGGCTGGGAGCTGCAAAATGGCCCGTTTGGCGGAGGTCACCAACTTAGGTAAGGTTTTTTTTTTTTTTTAATCCTAGAGCATTTTAGATATTTATTTCCATATATTTAGTCCTAATTGTTTATTTCCCCCCAGAGGTAGATTTTAAAATAATTTTGAAAAAATATGAATATTCTTTCTTTTATATATTAATCCTGAGATATCATAAAATCTGTATTCCTGCAAAATTATTCTGTAACAACTACTGGCTTTTATTTTGCCTGAAGCAATCATTTCTATTTCGTTTCTGAGGAAATTCACTTTGGTGTAGACCTTTCGTCCTTTAGAAGGCAGAGATTATTCTAAGAGGAGAAGAAAGGCATTTATGATGCAAAATACCATCAGTTCAAAGCCGCCTATGTTTATTCCAGAAAACTACCATCAGCTTTCGTGGGCTAATTAAGAACCAATTTGCCAGATTTACTTTAGTAGAAAGCTCTACTTGGAAATATCATGGGAGCTTGTGCAAAAGATGATGTCCATGACTTGGGAAGCCAAGGTCATGCTTCGAGCAGGGGTTCATTTTGCAAGAATTAAAGTGATGTGAAAATAAAACAAGTTACGCAATGTCATTCACACACACACACACACACACACACACACCCCCCAGCCCCGCAGGAGCCACTGTGAACTATGCCGTGGAGAAAGGAGACGCAGGGCTGATGTCGCCCGTGGGCTCTCAGCGAGCTGAGCTCAAGTGGCAGGCAGACTCACAGCACGAGCTCTGTGGGCTGCCGTAACCACACAGCCCCACCTAGAAGGTGCTCTTGGCGAGTCTTTTGGGGGACAATGCGCTTTCCATGTGTAACTGTCCACGAGTCAACTGGTCGGAAAACTCTGGGGGAGGGGAGATCTCAAATGTCTTAAATGGATTGGAATCATGGGATTAAAATAAAGAAGGCTAACAGGAAGTAGATAGGAAGTTTTTAAAGAAAACAACTCTTCAGAAATAACTTCCCAAGGAAATTCAACCCTAGCTCTGACTTCTCATAAATTTTTCAGTATTGCTTTGATAGACTGTGTTTTATTTTTTTGGGGTTTTTTTTTGGCTGAGCCTTGTGGCTTGCAGGATCTTGGTTCCCCAACCAGGGACTGAACCCGGGTCCTTGGCAGTGAAAGCGCAGAGTCCTAACCACTGGACCACAAGGGAAATCTTAATAGAGTGCGTATTTGAGGCAAGACCTCACAGGTGCATTGTGAATGATGAGGGCTGGAGCCCACACGCAGGCATCAGGGACCACAGACGACACACCGGCTGCCCCCGCACTTGCCTGAGGACATGCTCCCTAAGAAATCAAAACCTCACCACAAGAGAAATGGCTGGAGACCATTTTTTTTCTTCCAGCATCCTAAATTTGCCTTTATTTCTAAACTTGGCACTTTGCAAAATGTCCTTTCTGCATAATTTTTCCATAAAAGGGCATTTTGCACATGAAATCTATCCACTGCATGCCCTAGCTTCCACTGCAAAGCAGCAAAAATTAAATACGACATTTTTGGTGTCTTTAAAGGTGAGCTGGAATATTTGATTGAAAACACTGCACAATATTGCTTTTCAGGTGCAATGAGCCCTACACATTAATAAAGATCCTGATAAATAAATACTAGCACCATAACCTCTGGGAAGTTGCAAAAATAGGTCATCAGCTAAGAGTTTCAAAAAGAGAAACGCTGCCTTTTACACCTGTGTGGGGTGAAAAGGAGATCAGAGGATCCAGGAAAGGGCGGTTTCTGCTTGCACGGCAAGTTTCCGCAGAGGGCCAGGCTGATGCCAGCGAGTGAAAACAAGAAAGAAGACCCAGAGCGGTACAAGAGTCCCCCTCAGAGCAGAAGCATTGGGCCTGCTTCTCACCCAGGAGCAGGAATCCCAGTGGCGAGAAGAGATCTGACTGTGCTCCCCCTCAAGCCAGGGGCTGTTGTAAAGACGTCACTGGTGGACGACTGTGCAGGCCCAGCTCCTGAGCCCCCAGCACTTAGAGAAGCACAGGCCTGTGACAGACACTCCTGCTGGAGCCAGGTGTCCTGTTCCGGGGCCCCTCCTCACCTCACCCTCCTCTCTAGGGTCTGGACCCCGAGGACGCGCCCCTCCCTCCATGCTTGTTCTTCAGACACTGGAGGCGGCTTTACCACGACTCCCCGTCAGCCGTCAGATCACACACACCCCGCGAGTGAAGCAGCGCCCATGTCTGTCTCCTTGTCACTGCTGTTGAAAAGCACATCCCGTTTGTTCCCGCATCCCTCAAGTTTGACTCAGGCCCATCATTATCCTCCAGTCTCAGCAAAAGATGGAGCATTTAATCATCAGCATGAAATATCTGCACCCTCAGTTCTGGCCAGGGAGTCCAAATGCAAGCTTTCCACTGCCCAGCTATCAGCAAAAGTCTGCTTTCAAAAAAGACTGTCTTGAAGATACACACTTGCTCATTTTCCTGTATTTTTCCTGCCACATCACAGGGCACGGAGCTCTGCTGTTTTCTTGAGGAGTAAAAAGCCTTTAACCAATTTACTATATTTTAAGAGTTCCTCTGTACTTCACCTTGTATTTGTTCAATGAGGTATCATGTAAGAAACTTCTCAGGATTTTATCACAAGAAACATCTTCTTGTAAAATGATGGGCAAATTGTTGGCCATTTTTAATGATTTTATGTTGCTGGGTCCAGATTTATTATGTTATAAGGCATCAAAGTGTTTGTGGATGAAACTGAAAAACTTTTATGGATAAACGTTAATAAATCTTGAAAAATGTAATAGATCCTAAATGACTAAAGCGAGGAAAATATTCTGAGTGTCAAAAAAAGAGTAAAGTAGGGCACCTTGGACTTTGTATATTGATAAGCTCAATCACAACTCCTAGAAATATCCCAGATAGAATATAAGCAAATGAATTTTAATAAATTCAAGAGAACAGCTATGATTACCAGAAAGCAACACAGGTTCACCAACAGTAAGAAACACTGACCTGTGCTTATTTCCTGTTTTGATTGGTTTCCCAGCTTGCTCTATCAGGGGCATAGAGTATAGATAAAAAGTCTTGATTTCAGCAAAGCACTGTTAAGTGGTTTATAATATCCCTGAAGAAAAGAAGTGGAAATTCAGGCAGGATAGACGACGCTACAACTCTTGGGAGGTCGTGTACCTGGTGAGAAGCCTGGAGAGCTGAGCCACGGGGTTTGTAAGAAAACTCTGAACACTTGTGTCTTGAACACAGGTGAAATCCTATGATCCATCAAGCCAAAGCACTATCCGTTGCTTCTGGGAAAAATGATGGGGTTTTACTTTATGGAGGCAGCGATCTTTTAACATAGTTGTCTCCTTGCCTTGGCTGCTAGGAAGCTCGGCAGTGAATTTGTGACTCGTTTATAACAGTGCAGATCCCTCTGTTAGCAGCCTCAAGTCCTTTCTGAATGATACAGGGTATCTGGGATAGACCTGATGAAGGCGTGATTTTGTCTATAACTCCTCTTTCCTTGGAGTAGGAGTATTAATGCAGCCTAAAGCTGCACTCTTTTTAAAGAAGCAAATGACACCACTGGCTCAAATTTAACAATGTAAACTAAACCTAAATTTCTGTCACTTAGGTTTCTGAAAAGCTGTTTACATTTGTTGCTTTTACATTTTATTATGTTAATCTTGATTCATTTATTCCTAGCATGAACTACCAACTCCCTACTCCAGGAGTCCCCAGATGTTCTGTGCTTGTCTTCAGAGGCAACAGAACACTATTTCCTAAAGGGCCCGAGGTCTGCAATTTAGAAACCCACCAGTCAGGTCCTTGCCTCTGCAAGCTGTTTCAGTGTCCTTTCCAGGAAACACCACTGAGACTGAAAACCAGTGTATATGGTTCAGAGACAACAAATCTAAAATAAAAAACCAAACCAGTTTTCCTACTGTCCTATAGTGAATGTACGCAACAGGAGAGCATTCTATTTGATATTTTATATCTTTGTTACCCTGTTATATTTTCCTCTGAGCAAACGGCGTCATCTGGGATTCTTATTTGCTTGTTTATTTTGGTCTCCTCTGTTAGAATCTAAGCTTCACGAGGGCAGGAACAGATTATCTCTCTTATTTGCCATGTTATTACCAGTAACCAGAATCAGGTCTTGTACTAGCAAATTCATTTATTCATGTAACATGTATTACTCAGGGCCTGCCATGTACCAGGCACTGTTCTTGGTGCTGAAGGCATAGTAGTGAATAGGACAGACAAAAATCTGTGCCTTACATTCTAGTAGGAGAGTTGGGACATAAGCAATGTAAATAAATAAGATGTATACAGTGTTAGAGAGCAATATAACTGCTAAATAAAGGACAGGATGCAGACACTCAGGGATTTGAAAGTTTGGACAGAGTGCCCGGGAAGGTCTTACTAAGAAGGTGACATTTGTTGAATTTTGAATTTCAGAAGTGAAATCCCATGACCTATCAAGCCAAAGCAATGGTGCATTTGGGATTCAGCTGGCACAGGTCTTCCCAGTTCTGCTCCCTAAAGCACTGCTTTATCATGCCAATTCCCTGTTTTAAAAGTTATGGTTCCTTTCTTTTGCTGTCACATCCAAACTCCTTTGCCTGGGTTTTAAGATCCCCACTGGAACATTAATTCCTCCATTCTCCCAGAGAGACCCTCTGGGCAGCCCCATCTGCTCTATTTTCCACACAATACCATGTGTGATATGATAATGGGGTATAATAACAGAACTTCACCCTTCCACGTGCTGCTCCTCTGAGCCAGTAAGTCATATGGCAGCTGGTACCCACGCTCCTGCTTTCTGGCCCATCCAGCCCCCTGTCCACATACCTCACTGCCTCTCCCCTAGAGCTGTTTTAAAGACTAAATAAGGCAGCATCAAACTCAGAATTTGTGTTTTAACATAACAAATAAGTATATAAATACCAAATTGAGTTAAAAATGCCAACTGAGCATCACATTGACACATAATTGCTACACAATTTCTACAAGTTTTAACAAGGATAAAATCATGAAAGTATTAAAGTGACTTATAATCTAAAACCTCTGCTTATAAAGCAGGACATCTGAAAATGTAAAACATGGGACAATGCCCAGCAGGGTCTGAGGTGCTCACGTAACTTCATGGTGTGTCTAGGCAAACCCACGAGAACGACAACATGATAAGACAGTTGGGTTGGAAGGTGTGGCCACGTTCCCCAGGCTGACAGGCTGCAGTGCATTCCTGACACACAGCAGCCTTGGCCTGCTGGACCTCAGCGTCCAATCCCTCACTACTCCAGCTTCTGGAAAGGACTCGAGGCTGCTCTGAATTAATAGGTGGCACCACCGAGAAGCTGCCGGGCTGCAGTCTGTACGTGGGAAGGAGCCTCGGTTGAAGTGACCAGGCAGAGATTCACCCTTAAAATGAACACTAAGGACTGCTGACCAAGGCTGCCTTGCTGATGAACAGGCCACATGCAGTTCCCCGACTGAGAAAGGGGCCCCAGCAGAAGAGCATGCTAACCACAGCCATGAATGAAATAAAAGCTGTCTGCAAAGGCTAAGGAAGAGACAACATTGTACAATCTATGTGAATGTTCCTTTTAAAGGCATCTTTTCAAGGGGTAATTTTGGTGCTGACACCATGAAAAATAATCCAGTCCAACAGTTTTGATAATATGAACCCATGTGGATTAAATTTTCCATGCTTTGTTTCAAAAGGTCTGTTTATGCAAGAAAGTGAACTATGGCAAAGGTTGAAAACATATGTTAAAAGATGTTTGACAACAGTTGTCTGGCCTGAATGATTTTTCCATAAAAAGATGGTCAATTTATTAGGCAAATAATAATTTAATCATTGCAATTTTCTATGAATATATGATAATAACCATTACGTTATCTGAAAGTGAATAACAGAAATTCTGAAGTAATTTATTTAAATATTTTTATTGGAAGAAAAGTAAAAGGGGATAAAAGTAGGCTTAAAGTTTTAAGCAAAAAGTTATTTTAAAGTACTATATTTGGTAATAAAAAATCAATTATGAATTTGTTTCATAAGTGGATCCATGTGATCCACTTACTTTAAAAATAGATTTTCCTTAAAAGGTTTCCTGAGAGCAGTCACACTACATGGGAAATCTCGGTGCAGCTCTTTGTTACACATATGCCAGGAGGACCCATCATTTCTCGTGAAATGAGACTTTTAAGTCTCACAGAATAAAAACTTTCAACCCAATGGAGTCAGGTTATGCTATGGGGGCTATGGAGTGGGTAACTGCTACTGATTTTCTCTATTTGGCCTACAGAAATAAAGTAGTAAAGTGACTAAAACAGCAGAAAACAAAATCTTTGCAAGTAAAGTACTCTTGGCAGTAGACTTTATGATGTGGTACAACATCAGAAAAAAATAAACCCAGAAAACAGATGTCTCCACATAGTAATAACCATAAACTCTGAAACTACTACACATGTAAGTACCTGCCCAAGGGATAAGGAAGATGCATGTTTCTTCTGGGGACTGACCTACAATGGCACTTGTTGCTCTTGGTGACCTGAGCTGAATGGAAGCTGAAAGCCGGCATCACACTGAGTGGAACCGCTGAATAGTTTATGGACCAGCAAAGCTGGCAAGCACAGACAGACACTAGACAGTACGTATTTCCCACCTCTAAAAATATACTGTAGTCAGTTAAGAAAACTGTAGACACTCTTCCAGGGCCCGGTAAGTAAGTAAAAGGGTCTGCTTTCTCTTGCTGCCGCTATGTAGATAGATATCAAGAATATTTTATGTTTGTTTCCAAAACAGTGAAGTTGGTGATTCCATGTATATAATACACACAACTGAGGTGGGCGTGGCTACCGTGGTGGGGCAGGAAGAGGCTGAGCTCACTCCCTCCCACAGGTACACCAAAATTACAGCTACCTACACAGCAACCATCTACAGGAACCCCCTGCAGGCTAGCAGAAAAGATTTCCCACAACTAAAGAGATAAAGAAAAAACCACAACGAGATGGGTAGGAGGGGCAGAGCCATGGTTTAGTCAAGACCCACATCCCCAGGTACGTGACCAACGAACAGGAGGGTAACCACAACTGCAGAGGTTCTGAGTCCCACACTGGGCTCCCAATCACGGGGGTCTTGCACTGGAAACATGAGACCCCACCCCAGAGCAGCTGGTGGTAAAGGCCAGCAGGGCTTACGTACGAGAGCCAGAGGACTGGGGGAAACAGAGACTCCACTCTGAAAGGGAGTGCAGTCTCACAAGCTCCGAGTCCAAGTGCAGAGGCAGTAATCTGAAAGAAGCCTGAGTCAGACGTACTTGCTGATCTCAGAAAGATGCCCAGAGAGGCAGGAGGCAACGGGGACTCCCACTGGGGACACAGATGCTGGAAGCAGCCATCTGGGGGCTCATTTTATCAGGAGGACACTGGTGCAGTCAAGCACTAGCTTGGGGTTCTTCTTCCAGCCTAGTAGCGCCGGGGGTTTACCTGCCTATCAGCAAGCCAGCACCAAACCTGGGGTCCCTGGGCCCCACAGCCAGCCATGCTGAGATCTGGCCCAGCCAACCAGTGTACCAGCAGCCGCTGCACAAGGCAGGACTTGGTAGCCACCTGGGACGGAGGCCAACCTGCCTACCAGCACATCCACAATAGTCAGTCCGCCACAAGAGAAGGGCCCACAGAGCCCACCCCAAGAGCATATAGCTCAGGTGACAGGTGGGGAGTGTGCTGTTGGGTCCCCTAGGACATCTCCTATATAAGACCACTTCTCCAAGATGGGAAATGGAACCAACCCACCTAATACATGGAAATAAGCACAGAGAACTTGGCAAAATAAGGAGACAAGGGGATATGTTCCAAACAAAGGAACAAGATAAAACCCCAGAAAAAGAACTAAGCAAAGTAGAGATAAGCAACATAGCCAATAAAGAGTTCAAGGTAATGATCATAAAGATGCTCAATGAACTTGGGAGAAGAATGGAGGAACACAGTGTGAAGTTTAAGAAAGAGTTAGAAATATAAAGAAAAAAACAGAGCTGAAGAATACAGTAACTGAAATTTTTTAAAAAACTAGAAGAAATCAACATTAGATTAGATGATACAGAGGAAGAGAACAGCAAGCTGGAAGAGAGAATTGTGGAAATCATCCAAGCTCAACAGATAGTAGAAAACAGTATGAAAAAAAAGAGGATAGTTTAAGAGACTTCTGAGAGAACATCAATGTTATAGGGGTCCCAGAAGGAGAAGAGAAAGAGAAAGGGACAGAGAACTTATTTGAAGAAATATAGCTGAAAACTTTCCTAACCTGGGGAAGGAAACAGACATCCAGGTACACGAACACAGAGAGTCCTAAACAAAATGAACCCAAAGAGGTCCACACCAAGACATACTATAATTAAAATGGCAAAAAGTAAAGTTAAAGAGAGACTCTTAAAAGCAGCAAGAGAAAAGCAACTACTTACATACAAGGGAACTTCCATAAGACAATCAGCTGATCTTACAGCAGAAACTTCAAGGCCAGAAGGGAGTGGCATGATATATTCAAAATGATGAGAGGAAAAACCTACAATATGAAGAACCTAGGGGCAGGACAGGAATAAAGACGCAGATGTAGAGAATGGACTTGAGGACACAGGGAGGGGGAAGGGTAACCTGGGACGAAGTGAGAGAGTGGCATGGACTTATATATACTACTAAATGTAAAATAGATAGCTAGTGGGAAGCAGCCGCAGAGCACAGGGAGATCAATTCAGTGTTCTGTGACCACCTAGAGGGGTGGGATAGGGAGGGTGGGAGGGAGACGCAAGAGGGAGGAGATATGGAGATTATGTATATGTATAACTGATTCACTTTGTTATGAGGCAGAAACTAACACACCATTGTAAAGCAATTATACTCTGATAAAAAGGTTTAAAAAAAAAAGAATATTCTACCCAGTAAGGCTCTCATTCAGATTTGATGGAGAGCTCAAAAGCTTTAAAGACAAGCAAAAGCTAAAAGAGTTCAGCACCACTAAACCAGCAAAATTGTTAAAGGGACTTCTTTAAGCTGAAAAAAAGAAAAACAGATCACAACTAGAAGTATGAACATTTTGAAAGGAAAAATCTCACTGGTAAAGGCAAACACACAGTAAAGATAGTAGATCAACCACTTATAAACCTAGTGGGAAGGTTGAAAGACAAAGTAGTAAAATCATCTATATCCACAATAAGTAGTTAAGGGATACACACAATAAAAATTTTTAAAATATGATGTCAAAAACATTAAATGTGCAAGGGGAGGAGGAAAAATGCAGAGTTGTTAGAATATATTCAAACTTAAGAGAGCATCACCTTAAAATAATCTCAACTTTATATTTTGTGTGTATACATATATGTGTGGGGGGGGTATATATATATACACATACTAAGATACAAGCTTCATGGTAATCACAAACCAAAAATCTATAACAAGTACACACACACAAAATGGAAAGGAATCCAAACATAACAATAAAGACAGTCACCAAATCATAAGAGTAGGGAATAAAGGATACCAAGACCAAAGACACCACACAAACACAAAACTTACAGGTCAATGTCACTGATAAACATAGATGCAAAAATCCTTAACAAAATATTGGAAAGCTAAATTCAACAATACACTAAAAGGATCATATGCCATGATTAGGTGGGATTTATCCTAGGGATGCATGACTAAATATCCATAAATCAACTGACATAATACACCACACTAACAAACTGAAGAACAGAAATCATATCATCTCAATAGATGCAGAAAATGCTTTTGACAAAATTCAACATACTTTCACGATAAAGACTTAACAAGTGAGTATAAAAAACATACCTCAACATAATAAGCGTCGTATGTGACAAGCCTACAACCAACATCACACTCAACAGTGAAAAGCCGGAAGCATTTCCTCTAACATCAGGAACAAAACAGGGATGCCCACTCTTGCCACTTCTATTTAACATAGTACTGGAAGTCTTAGCCACATCAATCAGATAAGAAAAAGAAACAAAAGGCATCCTAACTGGAAGGGAAGAAGTAAACTGGCACTGTTTGCACATAATATAATATTTTATTTAGAAAACCCTAAAGTCTCCACCCAAAAACTGTTAGAAATTATAAATGAATTCAGCAAAGTTGCAGGATACAAGATTAATATACAGAAATCTGTTGTGTTCCTATCCACTAATAGTGAAATATCAGAAATAGAAAGAAAAAAAATCCTATTTAAAATCTCATCAAAAAGAATAAAATACCTAGGAATAAACTTAAGCAAGGTGACAGACCTATACTCTGAAAATTATAAAACACTGATGAAGGAAGTAGAGGATGATACGCTCTTGGATTGGAAGAATTAATGTTGTTAAAATGTCCATAATACCGAAAGTGATCTACAGATTTGATGCAATCCCTATCAAAATACCCATGATATTCTTCATAGAACTAGAACAAACAATCCTATGGAACGACAAAATACCCTGAATTTCCAAAGCAATCTTGAGAAAAAAGAACAAAGCTAGAGGTATCACTCTCCTAGACCTCAGACTATACTACAAAGCTGTGCTATAGTAATCAAAACAGCATGGTACTGGCACTAAAACAGACACATAGATCAATGGAACAGAATAGAGAGCCTGGAGATAAACCCACGCACCTATGGTCAATGAATCTATGACAAAGGAGGCAAGAATATACAGTGGAGAAAAGACATTCTCTTCAATAAGTGGTGCAGGGAAAACTGGACAGCTACATGTAAAACAATGAGATTAGAACATTTCCTCACACCATAAAAAAAAAGTAAACTCGAAATGGACTAAAGACTTAAATGTCATACCAGAAACCGTAAAACTCCTAGAAGAAAATATAGGCAGGAAGCTCTTTGACATCAGTCTCAGCAACACTTTTTGAAAGTTTCCTCCAGCAAGGGAAACCCGAACAAAGATAAATGTTGGGACTACATCAGTGAAGAAAACTATCAACAAAACAAAAAGGCAACCTATTGAATGAAAGAAGATATTTACAAATGGTATATCTGATAAGGGGTTAATATCCAAAAATATTTAAAAAACTCATACAACTCAACATAAAAAATAATCCCAAACAACCCTATTAAAGATGGGTAGAGGACCTGAATAGAAATTTTTCAAAGAAGACAAACAGATGGCCAACATGAAAAGATACTCAACATTACTAATCATCAGGGAAATGAAATTCAAAACCACAGTGAGATATTACCTCACACCTGTCAGAATGGCTATCATCAAGAAAATGACAAGTAAGTGTTGGCAAGGATGTGGAGCAAAGGGAACCCTTGTGCACTGTTGGTGGGAATGTAAATTGGTTGAGCTACTATAAAAACCAGTACGGAGATTCCTCAAAAAATCAAAATTAAGCTACCATATGATTCAGCAATGCCACTTCTTGATATTTTTCAAAGAAAAACCCCACTAATTTGAAAAGATATACACCCCTATTTTCATGCAGCGCTATTTACAATCGGAATGACATGGAAGCAACCTCAGTGTCCACTGACAGAAGAATGGATAAATAAGATGTGGTATACATATACAATGGAATATTACTCAGCCATAAAAAAAGAATGCAGTCGTGCCATTTTGACAACATGGATGGACCTAGAAGATATCATGCTAAGTGAAATAAGTGGGATGGAGAAAGATAAGTACTGTATAATTTCATTTATATTTGGAATCTAAAAAATGATACAAACAAACATAATAGAACAGAAATAGACTCATAGATACAGAGAAAAAACTGGTGGTTGTCAGAGGGAAAGGACTGGGGCAATGAGTGAAATAGATGAGGGAGATTAAGAGGTACAAGCTTCCAGTTATGAAATAAATCATGGGGATGTAATAATGTACTACATAGCTAATATAGTTGATAATACTGTAATAACTTTGTATGGTGACAAATGGTAACTAGACTTATCACAGTGATCATCTTGCAATGTATAAAGATACTGAATCACTATGTTGCACACCTGAAAGTAATATAATACTGTAAGACAATTATAGTCCAATGAAAAGAAACCAAAAAACCCCACAAACGAACAAAAAAAGTGAGACAAAATGTGGCTGTATTTAGTTTAATATTATACCCTTCACTGACAATATCAGAGATGTTTACTTAAATTCTGTTGTTGTTTCAGGTACATAATTGAAACTAAAACATATTAAGCGGTGATGGAAAATATAAAAGTTGAAAGTGGGAATAGTTGAGTTTTGCTCCAGATCTTCGGTTTTCATAGGCACCCAATCCTCTAAAAATATCTCAGTTTTGGGGCTTCCCTGGTGGCACAGGGGTTGAGAATCTGCCTGCTAATGCAGGGGAAATGGGTTTGAGCCCTGGTCTGGGAGGATTCCACATGCCGCAGAGCAACTAGGCCCGTGAGCCACAACTACTGAGCCTGTGCGTCCGGAGCCTGTGCTCCGCAACAAGAGAGGCCGCGATAGTGAGAGGCCCGCGCACCGTGATGAAGAGTGGCCCCCGCTTACCGCAACTAGAGAAAGCCCTCGCACAGAAACGAAGACCCAACACAGCAAAAATCAATCAATCAATCAATTAAAAATATCTCAGTTTTCTCACTAGTAAAGTGACAGGGATGCACTAAATAAACCCTAGCATCCCCATCAATTAAAAATTCAGTTGTTTCTGGGTACTCTGATGTTTCTGCTTCTGATCAGACAGCAGTGGCAGCAAGCCTGTGTTACTGAAGAGCCAGAAATGGCTTCTGATTCCTGGGCCCTTCAAAAGGCACGAGGCTGGGAGGGACCCAGAGGTATCACCTGCACAGTCTAGCGAGAAAATGCATTATTTCCCCTTCTTGCCGTATGAGAGTCTAGGCTATGTCTCTTCCCACTAGTTATTGCCTTCTGCAGGAGAGGAAGGGAAAGGACAAAGATTTACAGTAGAGACTGGCAAACTTTTCCTGTAAAAGGCCAGATCATAAATATTTTAGACTACGTGAGCCATACAGTCTCTCTTGGAGTTACTCAGGTCTGCAGTTGTAGCTAAATGAATGGTGTGGCTGTGTTCTAATAAAATTTTACTTACAAAAGTAGGCAGTGGACCAGATATGATCCACAGACTGTAGTTCCTTGATTTAGAGCTCAGGGGCAACAATGTGATTTCCGCTCTCAGCTGGCTTGACAAGTGTAATTCTCCTGCCCTGGAGTTTGTCCTCCAGAAAGATTTCAGTTTGTCTCCTGATACTCAAGTCCTTGTGATAAAGAGCAATCATGAGTGGCTCAGAATTTGTTTCAGATTTAAAGGTTATCATTCAAAATAAATTTAAAACATAGGGAAAATTTTATGTACAGTATTTAATGCTTTTTGCCTCATTAAATACAAAAATAACCAAAGAACAAATAGATGAAAGCAAAATGATGTCACATACCTTGAAATTTTTTTTGGCAGAACTGAATTCAATACTATTTTGTGATTGACAGAAGTAAGAGAAAAGCAATTTCCCTTCTTTATTATTCCTGTTTTGCCATTTGTATTAGCTAAAATGAGTATCAGCCAATCAGAAAAGTATGGGATCTTTGTCTTCTCTGTTTAATATTGCTTGGTGGAAAACCGTAACTGAGAGAAAAGCAATAGGAAATTAACCAGGTACTATGATCTGTAATAGGTTTCAGGCCACTTTTCCATCACTGTAAAATTTTAAGAGCTTGAAAAGTTTTCCAGAGCATCTATCTTTGCCATGAAGCTTTGGGAAATAAAAAGTTAGTTAACGTTCTCAAATTTCAAAATGATTTTCCATAATAATTCAGTCTTTTAAAGGATTTCTACAAAAACCTTACCCTCTAATAAAAAAAACAAATGCTTGAATGCACATACATACACACATACTTTAAAAAAGCATCTGAGAATAACTCTCCAACATTAAATTCTTGAAAAAAATCCATGGCATCTCCAAAAATTACTGTGGACCCCAAGGTTTTAACATTTTCTTTCCACTGAGTAAAGTAAAAAATTTTCAAACATCGATTTTCTTTTTATAACTAAAAAGTTTATAGCCCTATAAATATGGTATGACTGTGATAAACAATAATCTGTGGCCACAAAATATTAACTGAGGGCCACGTGTTGTTGAAAGTGGGACACTTTTTTCTACTCCTTTGGGGCATCAGTGAATGAATAAGTGGATACTGCTCTCTTCCTTTTGCCGAGATGTTTCCTTTTCAGTTTGATTTTGTGAGCCAGGGAGGTTTGGCGGAACTAGCGCTGGATTAGGCATTAGAAAGCCTGGATTTTAGTTTAGCTTCACTACCTCCTAGCTTGGAACCTGTGATGGTTAATTTTATGTGTCAACTTGACTGGCCACTGGGTGTCCAGGTTGAAAACATTATATCTGGGTGTGTCTGTGAGCCTGTCTCCAGGTAACATTAGCATTTGAACTGTCTGACCAGTAAAGTAGACGGCCCTCTCCACTGTGGGTGGGCACCATCCAATCTGATGACGGCCTAAACAGAACAAAACGTGGGGAAAGGAGGAATTCACCCTCTCTTCCTGCCTCACTGCTTGAGCTAGGACAATACATCTCATCTCATCTCCTCCTCCCCCTGGGCTGGGGTTTATGCCATCAGTGCCCCTGGTTCTCAGGCCTTAGGACTGAACCACACCACTGGCTTTCCTGAGTCTCCAGCTTGCAGATGGCAGACTGTGGGACTTCTCAGCCTCCATATTCACATGAGCCAATTCCTCATAGTAAATATCCTTTATATATATATATATATCTCCTCTTGGTCTGTTTCTTTGGATAGCCCTGACTAACACAGAACTCTTTTTTTTTTTTTAACATCTTTATTGGAGTATAATTGCTTTACAATGGTGTGTTAGTTTCTGATGTATAACAAAGTGAATCAGCTATACATAAACATATATCCCCATATCTCTTCCCTCTTGCGTCTCCCTCCCTCCCACCCTCCTTATCCCACGCCTCTAGGTGGTCACAAAGCACCGAGCTGATCTCCCCTAACACAGAACTCTTGGCCAAATCTCTTGTTTCCTTTGTGCTTTGGTTTCCTCATTTGTAAAATGAGAAGTCTAATATCTGCCGCACGTGGGTAGGATCTGATTATATGTGTGATGAAATGAAAGTATTACGCAAACGCATGATACTCTTGTGAGAGGATTATGAAGTCTTTGAAAGCAAAACTTTGTCTTCTTGGAATTCAAGAAAATTTCACTGAACATCTACTAGGCACCAGCATTACCCACCACAGCCTTATACGAAGAAGCCACTCAAAAATTATTCATTGACTTGTACTAGTTAAATGCTATATTTAATAGCAAAGAGAGATTAATCTATTCACTAGAGAAAAAAATGAAGGTCCTTCTAAGACTACATTAGATTTCTGAAAGGGGGGATCTGACAACTAGCTCTGGCACGGCAGCTTGCATTCAAATTGACAGTAGTTAGCCGAGGTAGAAGCTGTGACAAATAGTTATGGTTAGAGAATTTCTTTACCAGTAGCTAGGAAGGCACTGCAGCCTTTGATGGCAGGCAAAAGCCATGGCAAACAACTGTTCCTGTTTCTATGAAAAAACGTCTGTCACGAAACTCATTAGATTATATTTAGCACCTCCTATAAAGTCTAATTCTCCTCAACTGGGTAATTAGATTTGATACTACTGAAACCACATGTGGAGAAAACCCACTGCCATTTTCTACTTTCCAATCATAGTGTCGATATTGTATACATGTGCGTATGTATTACACACATGGGGGTAATCCATGGAAGCTGGTAGTTATCCTGGTTTATAATCAAAGTGGGGGCCAATGGAGAATGAAATATAGGGGACAAAAGAGAAATAGGCGTGCTTGAAATGGGGGTGAATATTTTCTTGAGAGCGTCTGTCCTAGAGCCAGTCGTCTACTCAGGCCTTTAGAACTCCTGCCAAGCAATTCAGTAGAGCCATTAGGTAATCAGAGGCTGTCATATCTGGACAGAGTCCTCTCAGGTGCCTGATTTCTGGGATCTTCTAGATGCTCTTAGACAACATGAGTCCAAGAAACAGGGACAGATGACAGAGAAAGAGCAACAATAGTTGACTCAGTCTGTATCTGTGATACTGAACTCAACACAGGAAATGGCTCAGCATTTAAGGATGGCTATAAGTAATCAGCCTGATAAATAATGTTTAGGAGACAGCACGATACAGAGTAGAATGACCTGGAAGTGGAGGAGGCCAGAAAAGTTCTGACCCAAACTGGGAATGTGACAGGAGTCAAAATGCCCTCCACCCTCCAAACACAACTGGCAAACTGTCTACCCAGGTGAGGAGACTGGTATGGAGTGAGCAAAACTATTAGGTTTAAATTTACAGATTTACAGGGAAATTGCCATTATTTGACTTCAGAAACAACCAATTTCAGCAGTTTTGCATGGTCCAATCTTACATGTTATTCCTATTATCCTTATACTTTGCTGCATATATATATATATATATATACACACACACATTTATATACACTCAACACAGAAGTTCATACATATCATTTTCCCAGATTTAAAAAATCCCCTTAACATTAATATCTTAGGGCGATGAAGGGAAAAATGGCTTTCCAAGCAGACAATATTTATAAAATACTTCATGTGTCTCGAGGGTTTTCTCTACAGTTACTTTCAAACTTCATTGTGTTTTCAGATCAAAAACACGTAGGCATAAGTAGCTAATTAAATATTAAAGGATACTTTAAAATGAGATATACTTTAAAAAAGATACACTGAAATTAGAGCAACGACAAAGTTCAAGTTGGCTATTTTTAGCTTCCTCCTCAGTTGATTAGTATCAGGTTGATTAGTTCATGATTGGACAGGCAGCCAAAAGGGAACCTTAGTTAGGAGCCCACACTGTTTATTCTCATCCCTGGAGCCAGCACACTTGCAAGAGGAATGAACAGGTGCTACCTATGCTTGCAACACAGGTTGACCTTGGTGTCTCACTGGCTTTTTTGGGCCAAGATAGTGTATTTGCACACCTGCTTGTAAATACTGCACACACACACACACACACACATACATATAAAATCATGGAAGTAAAGATCTATTCACATTATTAGTTCTTCTGATAGGAAAGCCTTAGTGAGTTTAGGAAAACATCTGATTATAAAAGCAAGTCATTGTCTCATGGAATAAACACTGTTAAAAACAAGCACACTGGGCTTCCCTCGTGGCGCAGTGGTTGAGAGTCCGCCTGCCGATGCAGGGGACGCGGGTTCGTGCCCCGGTCCGGGAAGATCCCACATGCCGCGGAGCGGCTGGGCCCGTGAGCCATGGCCGCTGAGCCTGTGCGTCAGAAGCCTGTGCTCCGCAACGGGAGAGGCCGCAACAGTTGAGAGGCCCGCGTACCGCAAAACAAACAAACAAACAAACAAACTACCACACAAATAACACAGAAATGTGTAACTTAGACCAAGTTCCTAGTAATAATCACTGTCCGCACATTTGCCCATACCCCCCTCCGAATGAGCAGTGTCACCACTTCGGGAGCTAGAACCTGAGTTTTACCTTCCTTGCCTCAGTATTCTGCTTTTTTTTTTCAGCCACACTTTTCTTTTAAAGTCCAACCTCCTGGGGTTCTTCTTTTCACCGGCCTACAGCACACTGACCTTTCCCTTCTCCACACTTACAACGCTGAGTTTGCACTCACACATTAGCTGTAAAATGTCTTCAGAAGCTCCCGAATTTGGAATTTCCCAAACCTTTTCCCACAAAACACCACTGTCCCAAGAGACTCCCACTGGCCTTACCGTGGAAACCATTCCTCTGTTAAGACACGGGGGAAAGCTGGGTCCCTGGGCAGCACCCGGGGTTCTTTATCGTGATACTTTGGGGAATGCTGGGTCCAGTGGCAGCACCTGGGGTTCTTTATCGCGAGACTTGGGGGAATGCTGGGTCCATTGGCAGCACCTGGGGCTCTTTATCGCAAGACTTGGGAGAACGCTGGGTCAGGCAGCAACACCTGAGGTTTTTATCGGGAGACTTGGGGGAATGCTGGGTCCAGCAGCAGCACCTGGGGTTCTTTACCGCGAGACTTGGGCCAGTTTAAAATGCAATGTGAATGGTGCAGCTGGGGGAAGCTTTCAGTGTCCCTGTGTCTAAAACTGATCGAGGAACCCGGTGTTACCCATCCTCCTGTTGATATCCTAAGTGACGCTTGTATCTCGTAGGACCTGGTGTGGCAAACATCACATCCTTGACAGCAGGGAATATGTTCTTTTTTCCTTTCTAGACCTTGTAGTGCATAGCATGGTCTGAAGATATCAAAGTACCCCCAAATTATTTGTTGGTTGCTTCATAGGGATGAAGGAAAATAAGAAGAAAGGAATGAAAAATATATCAAAAGATAAATATGTGCTAAAGGCTTTCACCATACTTTTTCTTCTTATTGACTTATTTATCTTTAATTAAATAAAGGGATGCCTTCTGTTTTAGACGTACCTCTTAAGATTCCATTACACCATTACCTTTCACTGTGCTGACCAAAAGTCACTGCAGAGGAAGGGGACAGGGACTGGCTATCATCTCTTAGAGAACTTGAAAAATATATTGACTAAAATTTTTATGGGGCTAGGAATGTGTTTCTATCCTAAAGAGGGTAATAAAAAGGAGGAAATAAAACCCTAAAATTAATATCATTAGGTTTATGGCATTTCATTTCCTATGTGTGAAAGGAGACTTTCATCTTAACTGTGGACTTTCTCCCTTGTCACTGCTGAAGGGAGCCACGGCTGAAATTTTGCTCCACGCAATAAAATGTACAGTAGGAGGACATATTGTACCTTAAGTATATCCCTGTCCCTGCATATCTTCCTCTGACTGCTACAAGGCATAAAACAAATCAGTTCTCATTAATTTCTTCAACTCCTTCCAAAAACAGTTCTTCAAGGCATAATCAAGTGGGTTTTATTGAAATCAGCTGTTGGTAGACCGTGCCAATCACCAGACCGTGTCAATCACCTCTGCTGGTTACTGAGTCACAGTCGGGAGCTCTGGGCTCCCAAACACCGTCTGTACCGAGTAAATTCTTCTCAAAACATTTCTTTGCAGTGTTGTCCATGATGCCTCCCAGCTTGACCGACTCAGCATCCAGTCATGGGTTTCAAACTGAACACAGTTGAGTTTCTGTTTTCCTAATGAAAGTTCAGCTTTGGTATGAGTATTTGAGTGTCATCACAAACTAATAGAAGGGTACCTTTCAAAATATTGCTTGCTTTCTTAAAATGAAAAGATAACATTTCTGAGCTAAGTTAATTGGGAATACCTGACTTCTAATCACAAAATGTGCTTAAAATAATGAGGAAGAAAAGTAATATGTTTACGAGCTAACAACAAGAAGTTTCCTTGGGGCTTGGGATGACACCTCAAAGTAGTAAAAATGTCTTTTCTCTTCTGTAGTTGGCCTCAGGACTCACAGGAAGGGTGATCTGATGGGGCGGACGTACTCACAGGATTCCCAGCTCTGCCCCAGCATGTGGCTTTGGGCAGACACCCTAACCTCCTTGGGCTTGGCACTTCCCTTCTGTGAAACCAGAGGATGATCTGCATAAGCTCAAGCATCACTTTCAGCTAAATCCAAATCCATGACACTATTACTCCATGAGAAAGCATGCTCTTGCCCCTCTCAGACATAGAGAGAGTTACTATCTCTTTACATAAGGCACTCTGCTAGGTGTTGCCATACGACTCTATTGTACTGACCTCATTTATGAGCCTTTTCTAAAAATTTAAATGATGATGAAACCAAGCAGGACCCTGTGGAGCTCCTGGGTACAGAAGCCTTTCTGTACCCCATTCCTTATTTGTAGGGAACAGACTCCAGCCTCCATGACCTTCCGTGAGTCCCAAAGGGCAGATTCAAACATTTGCTAATCAGGGAAGTGAAGGGATGCAGAGACAAGGAAGGAGCAGCCAAGAAACCACCTGAGGCCAGATTGAAGGAGTGCAGGCCCTGCACACACCCTAATCTTATCAGCAACCCTACCCTTGAACTATTGCTATAAAATTCCTCACCAAATCCTCCCCATTTGGGACACACAGTTTTGAGGGCACTACCCCACCGTGTCCCCCTTTGCCTGGCAAAGCAATAAAGCTATTCTTTTCTACTTCACCCAAAACTCTATCTCCAAGATTCTCCAAGATTCGATTCGGCACCAGTGAACAGAGGCTGAGTTTTTGGCATCAGTGGTGTCTAAACCTAATAAGTTAAAGTTCAATAGCAGCCTGATTGTTGAAATTTGGGTTTAAAAATATATGAGAGGGCTTCCCTGGTGGCATGGTGGTTGAGAGTCCACCTGCTGATGCAGGGGATGCAGGGGACATGGGTTCGTGCCCCGGTCCGGGAGGATCCCACGTGCCGCGGAGTGGCTGGGCCTGTGAGCCATGGCCACTGAGCCTGTGCGTCCGGAGCCTGTGTTCTGCAACGGGAGAGGCCACAACAGTGAGAGGCCTGCATACCGCAAAAAAAAGAAAAAAAATTATATATATATATATATATATATGTATATATATATATATATACATATATATATATATAGAGAGAGAGAGAGAGAGAGAGAGAGTCCAGCAGTTAACAGTTCTGCTGGAGACTACTGGGCCACTTTCCTCCTGCACATTGTTTGAAGATGTGCAGCAAAAATAGGCTCCAATGACACATCTGACATTCACAACCTCCCGTAATGGCTCTTGAGGAAATGCCTGGAAGGTTGCTTCTAGGAAAGAAAAAACAGGATGGTCGACTCCTGTTGCTTGTGGTAGTGGTATGTTCTTTAAAGTTGCTTTGAACTCCGGGTTAGTGAGTCCTGAACCAGGGAAAGTAGAGTGAGACTCCTGGAGCTGTGGTCACACGAGTCTTTTCTACCATTCAATACATACCCTTGTTTTATGTGTGTTTCTGTTTCAAGACATCTTACTTAATGTGTGTTGTTTATTCATTAACATTGAACTCCGGGCCAGTAGCAGCGTAACTGATGCCTGAAAGAAGCTTATCTCACTCACGCCCTTTCTCCAGAAGGCACATCACAGCTCTCTTGTTTTAGGACACTAGACAGCACTTCAGCACCAGCTTGGGGACCATTTTAAATAGTGAAATCATCAACAAAAAGCATGAAAATGTGAAAAATGTGACAGTAAATAGACCATGAAAAGAATACTTGTTTACAGTATGGGAGCTGAAGCAAGGCAGAGCAGAGCCACGTCCAATCTCAGCTGGAAACGACACACATCGGAGACTAAAATCCTTCCTGCTCAACCAGTGAATACAGAAGGGCCACAGGGATTGACTTTTGTCTCACAAATAAATGTTGGTTAGCAAATCTGTAAATAGGCACCTCATGAATAATGAGGATGGATTGGGTAAGCTGCATAGAAATTCAAAATATGTAAATATCTAAATATAACTTCCTTTTTTTAACAAGCAAATAATGGTATTATTGTTATCAACTCATGTAAAATATGAGCTTAAAAGAATACTTTCTTATAAATGTAGAGTATACGAAATCAATAAAATGTTTATAGTTCACATAGAAATCAAATCTTTCTGTACCCTAAAGCCTATTTTCACTGTGGATGAAGGTTTTAGAGTGAACAACTAAACAGGAGTTACAACATGAAACACTAGGGCAGCTGCAAAGGCTCAGGAACTGGAGAGTAATTAGGCTTCCTCTTACTACTGACACGAATCATTTGGCCACGTGCTGACAATAATCCACATACAGTTGTAAAGGGCAGAGAGAGGAGTAAAATGAGCAACTTAGATGATGCAGTTGTTCTTAATGTTTCACAGTTTACACTTAAAAGTCTATCAGGGCACAATTACAATGACTAAGTCCATTGATTGAAGCGCAGAGCTGCCAAGGCACTCACTCCGACTTGAGAATGAAAGTGGTAAAAGGGCCAAAGACAACATCACTGTAATCTATTTAAGTGGATGTCCATTCTTTTTAATTTTCCCAAACAACAGATAATTGTGGGAACTCAAACATGGCGCTGAAACTCATCATGACAGACTCGACAAGGAATTTAAGCTTGCCATCTTAAAAATAAGAGCTGTGATGAATAGCTACCGCAGTCTAATTGGAGGTTTCAAACTCAGTCTTTACCGTGAGTGCTTTCTACTCTCATTTAAGTGATGTGTATTTGTTAAGCAAGATTCCTTTTAGATTTTAGGCATTTTCATGCTATTAAAAATGCAGATGTCAACTGGTTTTCTGTGGCATTTAGTAGGAAAGAATAATCATATTAAAATAAATAATAATTTTAATTCCAGTAAGACTACAGTTTTTTCTGTGAAAAACAGGAGTTAAAATATATTAAAGTCATATCTTCCCTCAGGCTTTAAATTGATCATTCACAAATATGAATTCCATGTATGTAGCCCATGTATTGCATTGTGGTCCAGCAAACAGGTTTTTTTCCCATCTCCACAGGATAACTTTCCACCTTTTAATAAACAAAGGTAAGAAACCTTTCTAAAATATTTTACTTTAGCTCTGCAGTTTAAGCCAATGTCACTGCCTCCAAAGGAGACTGGCTCCAAAATGTCTGAAAATATCTCCAGTCACTGAAACTCAACCAGCTACAGAATGCTTTTCTTTTGCAAACAGGTGAGTTAACCTTTATTTGTGATTAATGTGTGTAATGTTTTCGCTTGTAAATGTTAGAACTTGGATGAAACTGTTTCTTCCTCAGAAAAGTGTAAGCTGTAAATCTCATCACTTTAGAGGAAAAAAATAATATCTTTACAGTGAATCTAATTACTCAGGTGACAAAATGCAAGATAGTTGTTGAATGTAGTTGGGCATTACCTAGTAACACAGTTACAGTCCCTTGCAGGGGACGCTGTGTGGCCCCAAGAAGCAATAGAACTGGCTCCACCCAGTCCAGGCTCCCAGACCCTCACAACTGCTGCCTCCAGCTTCTTATTAGTCTCTTGGGCTCTGCGTTTCCTCTGCTGCCATGCAGTCCACAAATCCTCCTCTGATCAGTTCCCTCTCCCCTTCCCTCCAACAGCCTTCAGGGGCTCCCGTTGGTCTTGAACCTAACAAGGTGCTGCCCGCCTCCCAAGGTCGTCATAAGTGACCGGACTTAGTCTTTCCGTTCTCTGTCAAATAATGTTTCTGTATAAAAATAACTTATCTGGGGCCATTGAAACATAGACTATTGGGGAAACACTTAAATATTTATTAAAAAGTTTAGAAAGTAAAAAAAATAGAGAAGTAGTTGATAAATAAATTTTTTTTTGGTCGCGCCTCATGGCATGTGAGATCTTAGTTCCCTGACCAGGGATGGAACCTGTGCCCCCTGCAGTGGAAGCGCGGGGTCCTAACCACTGGACCGCCAGGGAATTCCCAAAGAAATATTTTTATAAATTGACATCATAGGTAAAGATTGTCTTAATGGCCTACTATCAGATCCTTCTGTAGGTCCATTTGTCACACCCCCTCCCCGTGTTGTCAAGCTTCTTTCATTGTGACCCCATCTATCACAGATGGAAACTCAGTGCACACAAAATCATGTGCATCAAAGCATTCCTTTTCACTCTGGTCTATGGTTGGCAGGCTTTCAAAAATCCTCACCAGCACAAAATCACTCTATATTACATTTATTGGTTTTAGAGTGTTAGATGAAAAGAGCTATTGCTGAAAGTTTAGTTAAAAAATTAAACACACTCAAGACACTTCCCATAGTTCTGTGCTCTGGGATGTCATTCCTGTAATTAGATTTGAATTGTATTGTGAGCCTCCTAGATCCTCAAGTTTATAACTAAACTTTAATTCACCAACAATTTCAGTCTGAGTTTTCTCCCAAAACAATGGAAAAATGATAAAACTATTGCTTGTATTATAAACTCTGAAATGAGAAAGTGTGATTTATTCATTTCCCCTAATTTATGGGGAAGTATTCTTGTTTTCCTTAACATTTCTGAATTTCAGGGCTGCCCAGAATATTATATAACCAAAATAAAGTTGCTTGCTGCTCTTTAGATTCAGACATGCTGTGCTAACTAAATCTTGTCTCCTAAAATATTTTCATGGCATCCTTAATTGGTAGCACAATTCTACAATTAAGGATCTGTGTTGAATGTCTTTGTAGTAATTCATATATATGCATGTTTTCTAAAAATACAGAAACCTGAAACTTGATTGGGAGCTTTGTTTCTCAACTCCAGCAATTTGTAAGCATCTTCCTTTTCTTGCCCAAATATGAAAGCTACTGTTAGTTTGATGCATATAAATTAAATAGCAAATATGAGACAGCAAAAATGAGAGCCAAAAAGGCCCTGGGCAAGGTTCCCAGGCAGAGAATCTAGAATTCTAGCTCTGATTTGCAGGATCATTACTGCCCAGACCTCACCTGAAAGTTAAATGCATTTTATTTTGCGTATCCATGCAGGCTTTGCCTCATAACAACACCAGATATTTCTAAATTAATTTTCTCCTGCAAAAAATCTGATTTAAAGTTCACATTTTCAAATGGGAAAGCAACGATTACTACCTGGCCGGCAACATCCTAAGTGTTACAATATAACTCAGGAATATATAGGAGAAAAGAGGAGGAGAAGCATGTTCTAAACCCAACTCTTCACTTTTCCTGCAGTAAACAGGCTTCCATGAAGTTTGTCTGTTTGTTGTTATTAGTAAAATGGGTCCCAGCTGTGATTCAGGAACATTAACATATCTATCTAATGTGGTACTGATGGATGATCACCACATGTTTTCCTGTTGTCAAATAACATTTTATTACACTTTGAAAATGTCGGAAATCACGTTTCAATAGTGCTACTTCTGTAATGGCAATGGAATTGTTACCTATTCTTGACTTTAATGTAAGGCCTATAACACCAGTCTAACACATCTTTATTATGTGTCCTCACATAATATGGTTTTCATATTTTGTTGTACCTTAATATATCAGCATAAAAATAGCTAAATTCCCTTACCTTGCTGTTTAATAAAGAGGCAGTGTTTGGCTTAACAGCTGACAAACAACTGAAAGTGAGCACATTTTGGGGACTTCCCTGGCGGTCCAGCAGTTTAGACTTTGCGTTTCCACCGCCAGGGGCACGGGTTCGATCCCTGGTCGGGGACCTAACATCCTGGCTGCTGCACGGTGCAGCACACACAAAAAAAGAAAAAAATAAAATAAATAAAGTGTACCTTTAAAAAAACAAAAAGAAAGAAAGTGAGGATGTTTTAATAGAGGACAGTGTTTTGCTGTGCCCCTGGAGGTGTTGGGAGAAAGTGTAGATTTCTGGGGTTAGACCTCACATGAAAAGTGTGCATAAATGGAACAGAACAACGGTTTTGTGTTTCTACTAAATCTCTGTTATGAATAGGATATTTGAGACAATGTCTACCCTTGATACTATGATTCCATCAAATCAACCACTCATCTTCCCAACTGGTAAACTTGAGATGACAGTGGGGAAGTTCCAGCTCTGAGTCCCTCAATGGCCCGTTTGTTTTATGTTCCATTCAGACTGTTCTCTGATCGTGGGTAGTGGAGGCTTCATGAGGGAACCGTATTCATGTAACACTATTCAGAACTCAAGATTCCATTGGCTAAACTGGAAGCCTTTCATTTATGAAGAAAAACTATGGAGCACCCCTTAGGTGTCAAGTACTCTTGTTAGGCCCTGAGTACCTATCAGCTCATATGGCATATAAGGCCCTCAGGAATCTAGTAAAATACTGTAGTCATTCTGAAGGAGGACTCAGAATTTTTCTTTTTCACAGTTTGTGAGACTTAGCATTTAAGAATAATTGATAGAAAACATCGAAATGACCTGGAAAAGGAAGATGAGGACAAGAATGCAGTATTTTTCTGGGGAGCCCCTTAGGCTGTCAGCCTTTCTTGCAGGTTTTCTGTGGGAAAGGCCGATTATGTGATTGAGTAATGTGGACACTAAGAGAGTGAAAGTTTTAAAAATGAACCTTCCTTCAGTTCCCGATGCTCTGGAACAGGATGGCTGAGACATTTCAGAACGTCCTAGTTAGCATCTCGGTAATAAGACAACCGTGGATCTAGACATGGAAGATCAAGGCACTGGTGGTTCTATAGCCGGGCTGCACATTAAATAGTAGAATTCCAATACACCTCTATAATTCATATATAATTCATATAATTCATAGCATATAATGCTAAGTATTAGTCTATATTTTCTATTAATCTAGCTTTCTGTGATGATTCACTGTAACACAAAACATGGGAATCAAATGGCATACCTTCCTTAAGCCTTCACTCTCAAGGGAAGCAAAATCATAAGAATAGAAGTAAAGGTCCTTGATACAGAAAGCAAATTATGGTTACCAAAGGGGCAAGGGGCAAGGGATAAATTAGGAGTTTGGGATTAACATATACACACTACTATATAAAATAGATAATCAACAAGGACCTACTGTATAGCACAGGGAACTCTACTCAATATTCTGTAACAACTTATATGGAAAAGAATCTGAAAAAGAATAGGTACATGTATATGTATAACTAAATTGCTTTGCTGTACACCTGAAACTAACACAGCATTGTAAATCAACTATACCCCAATGTAAAATAACATTTTTTTAATTGCAAAAAAAAGGAATGTCCTCATTAGCATTTCAATGGGTTTAGAAATCAAGATCATTGGGGCCGCACCTTAGAATCATCCGGGGAGTGTTTAAACACCTTCATATTCAAGTTTCATCCAAAGATGAAAGCAGACTGGCCTCCCTGGGGGTGGGGCCTGGGTACTGAAGTTTGTAAAGCACTTCGTACACACATGCAGCCAGGATAGAGATCCACTGCTCTAGGTCAGCCCTCACTCACCTCTAAGCTTAGGAAACACAGGTGCCCGAGGCTAAGGGAGGTGAGATCACACTCATTTCTGGAGGCTGTGATGCAAGGGGTCTGAACGCTGCGTGCTCCAAACTTCTGCTTTTGCCCATGCTGACTGTTGAGGAATCTTTGGGTGGTCTACCAACAGTAATTCTATTACACATTCAAAACGTCTGACATCCCTTAAAGTGTTGAGCTGCCAAAAGCTCACCTTGGCCGGAGGGGGGAAAGCCAGACTTTTAGGGGTCCAGCCTGCCCTGCCCCTCCTCCAATCAGAGTATCTCAGTTTTTATCTGTTTAATATACAGGTTTTCCCTGTAAGCTTTCATGTCAAGAGGAAAGCTAAAAAGGACCTTAAAAAAGCACCAAAGTCTCCTCCATACCCTCAAGGAATACGATAACTTGTGTTCATGTTTAGATATTGTTTAAATTATGCCCACTATCCTTGAAAGAGTATTTATGCATGCGGGGCGGGGGGCTAGACATTAAAGATAATATAATTACGAGGTTGTTAAATAGTTTGGCCCTGGTTTGGAACTCTTCTCTGATAATTGACATGCTGTGTGGATTTGAGCAACCTCTCTGAGCCATGGTGTTGTTTCATATGTAAAATAAAGATATTGTTACTGGGTTATTGCCAAGTATTACATGAAATGCTAAATGCAGTAAAGGATTTAGCACAAAAAAACCATAGTAAAGCACAGAATGTCACATTCAACATAAATGCTGCAGAGGGTGTGGAGAAAAGGGAACCCTCCTACACTGAAGATGGGAATGTAAATTGGTAGAGCCACTATGGAGAACAGTATGGAGGTTCCTTTAAAAAGTAGAAATAGAGCTACCATATGATCCAGCAATCCCACTCCTGGGCATATATCCAGAGAAAACTAATTTGAAAAGATGCATGCAGCCCAATGTTCACTGCAGCTCTATTTACAATAGCCAAGACACGGAAGCAACCTAAATGTCCACTGACAGATGAATGGATAAAGAAGATGTGGTACATATACACAATGGAATATTACTCAGCCATAAAAGAGAATGAAATAATGTGATTAGCAGCAACATGCATGGACCTAGAGATTATCATACTAAGTGAAGTAAATAATACAGAGAAGGACAAATACCATATGATATCACTTATATGTGGAATCTAAAAGAAAATGATACAAATGAACTTATTTAAAAAACAGAAATGGACTCAAAGACACAAAAGACAGATTTGTGGTTACCAAAGGGAAAGAGCAGGAAGGATAGATTAGGATTTTGGGATTAGCAGATACAAACTACTACATATAAAATAAATAAACAGCAAGGTCCTACTGTATAGCACAGGGAACTATATTCAGTATCTTGTAATAAACCATAATGGAAAAGAATATGAAAAAGAACCGGAAACAAATACAACATTGTAAATCAACTCTATTTTAATTTAAAAACGAACAAAAAAAAACCCCCCCATGAAATGTGCGTTCAACATTTATCAGCTTCATTCCCTTCTCTGCTCTTGTAGTTGACAGCAAAGAAAAAGTTTCTGTTAAGTGGTAACATAGGATAATGGCTAAAGAACTTAGCATATAAAAAATTTTAAGGGTGGCCTTATTTTGATAACTATTGTTTTTGCATAGTATCTTTAGAAAATATAAGCTTAAGAAGACCCATTTTTATGGTACTTTGGTGCATCACAGTGCTTCCAAATTACAAAAAGCAAAATAATTCAATTTCAAGATCAATGCTATCTGAGATGCTATTCAAGAACCAAGTCCTAATTTCTTCTCCATCAGTCCATGCCACTCCCCAAGGAACCCAACCACTTAAGGTGGATTAAATCACCTATGATATATGTTGCCTTTGTTTTATTATAGGCACACATTTCTTACTTGTAGTTATAACAGTTTACAGTAAGCATGAATTTTGGCAACACTCAAAGCAATTAAAAATGATTTAAAAGGCAAAAGGACAAAATTACCCGACATGAAATACATCAAAGTAATCTAGTTGTTCAGTTTTTTATTTAATCAATGGCCTCCATTTGACTTTTTGTATTAACTTTAAAGAAGTATAAACCGAACAGTTCAGAAGGACTTTGGATGATCTATTCATGTTCTGTCATCATGTTTATGTTTCCAATTTAAATTTAAATCTCACAAATGCTCAGACTACACAATGATAAGAATGGACAAGGGGCTCCCTTTAGGAGTGACGCTTGTGAGTGATTCTGCTCAGCGCTAAAATAAAGGGATGAAAAATTGTGGAACAGCTGCCTGTGAAAATAACCTAAACTAATGTTTAGCTCTGCCCTAGTCCGCGACTGGCTGCCAAATTTCCATGATGCTACTAACTTCTTCACTGCCTTTGAGGAACTCTGCCAAGAGGCTTCTCCTATCTGGAGGAAGAAAACAAAGGGAGACTTTTCCATGAGCTCAGAACAAATCTCAAGTTCACAGCATCCAGATAACAAGGTTGTAACAGCTGACAAGACTGGGAAAGCGTGTGAGATGATGTAATTGCGTACACACACACACACACACACACACACGGCGTCGTGGCCCCAGGTTCCCTCACGTTTAACACCAAGGTTTGCCCTTCCTTGCACTCACTGTGCTCACTAAACAGACGCCAGACACCATCTCACCACACATGTGAAACCAACCATTCACACCAACTCACTGTGCTAAGTTTTTCTGGGGGGGAAGGGCTGCATTTCTGGAAAAGCACATTTTGTCACCATGTCATACTTTCAGCTTAAAGTCCTGCTACCCTTTACTATAGAAGAATATTTTCTATCACCCATGACAGATGAACAAAAAAAGCTTATTCTAAGTTTACCAGAAGTAAGAGTTTTCTCAACACACACACATACGCACACAGAGTCTTGAAAAATCTTCTGAGAATACAATTAGAGCCTACTTCCTCGTTCACAAAAGTATAACTGCATGAATAACCCTTCTTTAAGTGGATACACTTTCATAAGAAAGAAATCTTGGTTTATAGCCAGTTGGCTGCAAGTCAGGCTGAAGTCCACTTAGGAAAATGTTAACCGATCAAAGTTTTAATATAAATATATGTGTCTCTACTGGATAAAGGTGTGTCAGGGGTTCTCATTATGAAAGCTCATCACTGGACTGGACTGGAAGACCTGTGAGGGCAGGTTTCCCTCACCGGGTCATTCCAAGTCCAGACTCCGCCTGGCACACACTAGCTCTCAACACACAGCCCCCGAGTGAATGAATGACAGGATCTTGTGGACCAGCCCCCTGTAGGGCGGCCCCTAAGCAATTATCCATTTGGGAGCACATTCCTGGGTCCCCAGAAGAAACAGAAAAAGCAGGTAAGAGAACAGATGCCCGTTTCTGGAATTTACAATCTAGATGTAGCATATGAGTTTATGACTTTTGACGTAAAACAATAAAATTGGGCTATTTTAAGAAAAAAAAAAGCCTCAGTTAAGGAACAATTTGTCAGGATGATAAAAGGGGAATGAATGGTAGAGAAAATTCCTGAGACAGCACTCCAAGAGCTTTGCTAATTAGAAAATTACTGAGAAGGAAGGAATTACCATCGAGTGGAAAAGAGAATTTCAAAGAAGGTGAAATCTGATAATCTGGCTTTGAGTCTCACAATGTCTGACTCCAGTTCAAGCTGGAAAATAATTTACAAAATGGACTTAGGTTTGGAACTCAGCATTGTTGTGAGGGGCTAATATATTTTTATCAAATTTCCAACTTTATTAAGGGGATTTCACATCACTATAAAAATATGTTCTTTCTAAAATTTTGCAGTTGCAAGACACAGATTCTAGAATACTGAGTTCTAGAAGGAGAAGGTCTATGTACGTTAAGAGAAGTATACAACGCAAGGTCTTAGCATCTAGCATCACGTCCAATAGAGTTTCTTTCCAATGATGCACCTGTACTTGGTGTCCGCGTTGGCTTTGTGTGTATCTGCGTACATGCACATGCATGTTTTCTTGGAAGGTTTCCTTTGGAGTCAAACTTTCAAGTTGATGCCTTCCTGTAACATAGCAACTGTCCTTATTCAAAAATACTTTCCTAATCTCATTGAATCCTTCCTCTTTGCCTGCATTTCACCACCCACCCTTTTAACTTACTTCAACTTGGCAGACTTAAAATGGCCATTTTCTTTTCCACACGGACAAATTTCTCCTAGGTAATGACTTCGGTTGTCAGGCACAAACACTATCTTTTCATATCTAGCCCCAGTTATACAAGCCAAACTACTTAATTCCAGAGATATGCCCAGGATTTTATTTGGTGAAATGTTAACTACTTTTCCATCCAGTTCCTTCAATCTCTCTTTTAATTTAATGGATTCGGATAGAATATGAAGTCCTAAAAGTACATTCCTCTACACTCTTCAGAAATGAGATCAGCCTTGTCATGTGTTAAGAACTAAACTTTGCCCTTTGTTCTAGGTGCATCATCCCCTTCCCTAAGAGGTATTTGCTGTCCGGGATGTTCTATGGGAAATGGCTGTGGATTAGGATAAAATCAAAACACCACCACCAGGTAAAAAGTGAGCACAGTTATATATTTTCCTGATTACTGACAGGTTACATGTCTTAGAGGAGGATAGGTTTCCATGTGAGAAGGCTGAGGGATTAAATTAAAGAAGAATTAAGAAAAGAGGATATCAGAAGAACGAGAGAGCTGAAACTTCAGATCATTGGGAGAATGTCCCTCTCTTGCTCCAAGTTCAAATGCTTCTTCTGCTCGTGAAAATACTCAAATTCTCAAGACTGGTTTTCAGAATGTGGGGAGCAGCATGTTTCAGGAACTGGAAACCAGGCTCAAAGTTTTCAGAAAAGCAGTCTACATTCTCAGATCTAAGAAGCAGCCACAGAACAGGCTAGAGAAGATTGTTTTAAGGTCTTGGGATCGGATATCTAATCTAATCAGTAATAGGAACTTGATTTCACATGACCTTTTGTAGAGCACAAAAAGTTACATGTGGATGATTAATTCTGATGACATCATCACAGGCAGAAAGAGTCAATATGTGAGTTTCCCCTTCCACGATATGGCCTTCCTCCAAGCTCCAACATAGGTTTAGAATTCAAGACGGACCATGCCAGCCTGGGATTGCTCTACTGCCCCAGCCCTTGGAATTCTCTTTCCCTCGATGGGCTCTGAAGCACACACAGCTGTGGACTGACTGCCCACTTGGTGTGAGCGCTGCCACAGGCATGGGCATCTTCTTAGTCATCACCGCCAGTAGGTGATACAGGGCATGCAGCTGGCTCAGCCCTGGGACAGAAAGGACCTGGTACCACCTTGGTTCCTGTGACTCACAGACGGAGACCAGACACTTAGAGCCTCACCATCCAGTGGGCTTTTCTCTCATGCATCTCACAGGCTGGCAATAATCGCTGAGGATTTTCTGCCCGATTTTTGGATAACGAGTTTAGTTTTCTTTCTTGCAAATATATAGCCTCATCAACTCCACTCAGTGACACCAATGGTGCCCTGACTCCAAACAAGTGAATCCGTGGAGAGGATGATGACATTCTGGGTGACAGATCATCTTTTAATCAGTTTGTTTACTAAAATTGGCTGCTAGTGGCATTTCATGAAAAAGTGATATTGGATACTCTATTGAATACAAATGACTATCAAGACAGACTTTGAATAACAGCCATAAGGGAACAAATTTGTAGAGGCTTTGAGGGCACGATTTTTAGTTTTTCTTAGCTATTCTTGATTTTTAGTAATCTGACTTACCAGGATAGTTGTTGAAAAAATTCAAGAGAAATATCTGTGTTATTCTTATACCAATTCTGCTCCTGAAAGAACAAAAGCAAATTTCTTGCATCTCCTTTGGGAATTTTACAAAGGGAGAAGTTTTGAATACAAAGATTGTTCATGACAGTTTTGAATAAAAAACAATCTGAGAGGATAGAGCTTTTTGAAAAAAGAGAAAGAAGTCTTGTTCTTCCCTTATGATTAAATATAGCATTAAATGGGTAATCATTTTTCAAAATAAATATAGTTTATTGGGGAGGGGGCAGGATAAGGCAAATATCACCCTTGCTTCCCGGGGTAACTTTGGTGAGAGTAGCAGGTAGACTTATTCCAATTATGATTTATGAAAAAATGTCAAGAATGATTTGTTAATCACTGCAGAAATGTCCATTTACAGTCCACTGAACAAAAGTGCCAAATCGGATACGATAAAGTATTGACTTGAAGCATGAGTGAAAATGAGTACAATATGAATACTTTAAAGCTATACCAGTGTATCAGTAGTTTCATGTCTTCTGTACAGTTTGTAATACTGACACTATGAAAGCACATGGCATGTAAACTCAGGAAAATCTCACATTGCCTAATATTGACGCGTCATAATCAATTTTAAAGAAATGAGAGAGACGTAAAAGCACAAGGGTATTTACAGCTGTCCTTGCCCATCAAGACACCCGGGAGGCTCTGCTCCGACGTGGGCTACTCAAGTGTCCTGCTCCACTTGGCATTTGCCACATGTAATTCTATTCTGCATCATTGGACTCCAGACCATGAAAAACAAGTGCCACAGTATCTCCAAGAGAGGAAACAATACTTCTCCTCTTCATATTTCCTGAGAGGCAGCACAGGCAGATGATTTGTATAATGCTGTAGAGAATTAATATTAAATGCCAGCTGGGGCTTAACTTTCCAAACTGGAGTGCCCTTTTGAGAGGGCCAAGACCCGTGTCTGCATTTTATCTTAATTGTACTGAGTTAAAAATATGTGTTCCTTTCTGCTTTTTCCTGAGTCAATATAAGTAAATACAAACACTGCCAAGGAGCAATTCTGATCCATGAGCAACACGAATGAGAAAAGAGTAAAAAAAAATAGTAAAATAGAAAAGTGGTGAGGGGGGTAGTGATTTGAATGAGACTGTGTATGTGCATTTGTTTGCTCTTTAAAACTTCCTTAGGTCCACATATCTGCTATCATTCCCTCCTATGGAATTTCAAGAAGATAACATGGTTAACATTGATTATTACAGTAACTGCACATAAAATCTTCATCTTCTCTTGATAAAACTTAGGCTCTTTCAGGTCTTTTCTGAATCTATTTAAAGAAAACTAAAATGAACTGTTAACATGTGTTAATCTATTAGTGTAAGTAACCTAAATACTGAAACATATATAGACAATAACTTAAGGAAATATTTTTCATAAATATAAAAACATACATTACTTGGGGGTAGATGCAGCCTTAAGATAACTGAGAATCTTAGTAACTGGCAAGGGTATAAGGAAAATATAAAATTAATCTCCACTTTCTCTTTTCTCCTAATACATACCTTGAGAGGAAAAATTGGTGCTGACTATAAATCCATTAAAGAGAAAAAAGGGTTTTTCCTTCCACGTCAGAAAGGAAGCCAAAACCTAATCAAACACCGTTTATATGCTAATCAGAGAAGCCGCTCTCTGCTCTTGCCCCGTGGGTAGGCAGCCAGCGGATTCAGAACAAGCTGTTCTCATGATTCTTGACTGTGAAGTATGGTAACGACAGGTCAGTTGAATTCGTAAGCCAGCTGGTTTTGGAAAGGTCCTGGCTGTTTGTGAAGTCAATCCATGTTTGTCTTTTTAATCTCATAAGAATGACCTCAAGGAACCTTAACAAGTTTCCTTCAAATTTGTGGTATTGGCAATCGAAGTTCAGTCCAACAATTTTTTTTAATTAAGGATCTGATCACCATGAGATTTGACCCTGATATAGAGGGGAAAGTTGATAATTGCTTTTTAAACTAATGATTTTAAATTAATTGATTTTTTTGGTGTTCTGGGAAATCCACAGCATGTTGGTTCCTCTTTATAACATCATATAATTGGACCCTCAGGACTTTTATGAAGCTTTTAAAAACCGGTTGTTTATATTTTTACCATATCTAAATTGTAAAGAAGCCAAAGTTCTAGTTAAAGAATTATACTGTAAGACAAAATTAACTACAAACTATCTCCCTGTAACTTATCTGTATAACTTTTCAAGTAGACCTGTCCTCTGAAGCTGCAATGATAAATCTCGTTATTTAATATTTGACAAACAAATGTGGCTATTACAGATAGACAGACTGATAGACCGATAGAGACCTATGCCATGTGGCCTCTTTATAAGATACATCACATTTTTTGCTTTTTGAAGTACAGACAGATAAACAGATAATGTTTCTGGATGAGGCGCAATTGTATCTATTAGGATTTTATACTAAGACTGAGAAGCTCTTTAGTACTTTCATTGGTGTTTCATTAGAGACACTCCGCTGACCTTGGACACCCCAAATCAGTACAGAATAGGTTCATGACCCATTAAACACACAAGCAGTCTTGTATCTCAGTTACGTTTACCAGGCCAAACCCTGCAGTTCTACTATGAAACACAGTGTGTAATAAATATTATTTGATGATGATGACAGCTTTAGATGCTCCAAACTTTCCCTCCCAACTTAGGGTCAAAAGAGTAAGTTAAAAAGTGCCTGACCTCAGATTTGCAATGTGAAACTACTCATATTTCATGTTCAAAGCTCAGGAGAAATACTTATCAAATGGAGTATATTTATTAGTTTCAAAATTTTTACCTTTTTTCTCTGGACATCATCATTATTTGTTTGTTTGTTTGTTTATTTATTTATTTATTTATTTATTTATTTATTGCCGTATGCAGGCCTCTCACTGCTGTGGCCTCTCCCATTGCGGAGCACAGCCTCCGGATGCGCAGGCTCAGCGGCCATGGCTCACGGGCCCAGCCGCTCCACGGCATGTGGGATCCTCCTGGACCGGGGCACGAACCTGTGTCCCCTGCATCGGCAGGTGGACTCTCAACCACTGCACCATCACGGAAGTGTGGACATCATCGCTATTAATTAGGATCCATGAGGACCTATGTACAAGGCCCTGGCAGCTCACTGATATGTTGCAGTTAGTACTGTGGTTCAAAGGCTATTGTGGATGTTTGTCATCTGGGGATATTGTTAAAATAATCAGTGGTAGGAAAGCAAAGTGCATAACCCAGGGATATGAAGAGTCATGAAACTCTGCCTGACTGAGGCCACCAGGCCACCAGGCTCCAAGTCTAGACACTGGGTGTGGTGACACCGCTCACCACGGGGCTCTGGATAAACCTGGCCGTGCTTCATGTTCATGTAGAGAAAAAGAGAAGGGAAATGTCCTCCTCCATATGTTGTAAGTGAGAGAAATGTATTTTAGATACTTTAAGATTTCCAGGGCTTCCCTGGTGGCGCAGTGGTTGAGAGTCCACCTGCTGATGCAGGGGACACGGGTTCGTGCCCCGGTCCGGGAAGATCCCACATGCCGCGGAGCAGCTGGGCCCGTGAGCCATGGCCGCTGAGCCTGCACGTCCGAAGCCTGTGCTCCGCAACAGGAGAGACCACAACAGTGAGAGGCCCACGTACCAAAAAATAAAATAAAAATAAATTAATTAATTAAAAAAAAGATTTCCATATGCAAGTAGTTCTAGAATTGAAATATAATTAACAGCAAGATCAAGCACTTTGCCAATCAACAAGTCCATACTTATTTCCTTTTCTCCTTGCTTTGCCAATTAAATTTAATAGACATTTAGGTAAGGAAAAAACAAATGTGTTTGGTTTCTTAGAAAGACTAGCTAAATTCAAAGTCATACAAGATCTCTGTTGCCTTTTGATGTGTTTCCAACTCTTTCTACAAATGGATACAAAAATGTTCCAAATCAGTACATTTCTATTGAAGTTAAAATGGCTCATGACCTATTAAATAAGCAACAAGTCTTGCTTTGCTTGTATCTCAGTTATGTTTTCCAGTCCAGACTCTGCTTTTCTAGGAATTACAGTGAAATATTATTTGATGATGATGATGTTGACTTTAAAAGGTGCATCATAACATGAACGGGAAACGTGCTGTCTCATCTATGCCAATTACATTACTTGTATTCCTTTTAATGGATCATCAGGTGATTTGTTAAAAAGGTAGCACTTCATCTGAGAGGTGTAACTGACTTAAAATGGTTGTGGATAGCTATTCACTCAATGGTTTTTTGAGGGATCACATGCAAACATGTAGAGATGATTCTTCCTGCTAATATTGATGTGATATATGTGACACCATAAAAGACAGTTCGGAACCTCTTTCTCCTTTGCACGGCACTGGCCTTGTAATCATAGGTATGATCTCTGCTCAAGTGAAATACTGTGATTTCACAGAAGAGACCTGGCCTTTGGATACCGCGGGTCTAAGCCTGATTCTGCTACTGCAGTGAACTTGGGCAGATCCACGGCTTTCCTGAATCTCTATTTTCATGTGGTTAAATGAGGGTTAAATGTACTTACGTCCAGAGTTGCTGTGACAGTTAAAGGAGATTATTATGTATTATGTTAAATTTCTGAGCGGTCAATGTACATAAGCTTCCTTTCTCCCCTGTCATATCTTAAGAATAGATCATCAGAACTGCAGAATAAAGAAACACTCATGCTCCTCCTTTAAATTTTTAGGGGATTAAATTTCCTATAAGCTCATTAATTTCCCTCCAAATATAAAATGACTAAAGAAGTACCTTGAATAATAATATTGTTATAATAATGAGTTGTTTTTCCTTGTATAGTCAAAGGACATCATCTGATATGATAAGCCTTCACTACTTCACTAATATAAGTAATCATTTCACATGAAATTGATGGTAGCAGAATATGGAAAAATAAAAAACAAACTAAGTGCAGGAGGGAAACAACATAAGGGAATAAGATGAGCCTCAAATTCTGTTCTCAGGACTTTGAAATCCTCAGCTTGTGTTTTGGAACTCCGATGACTTTTCTCCAGCCATGTGAAGATTACGTGCATGACTGATCCCAGATCAGTATGAGGCATGTGATATCTATCCACCAGCTCTCTGTCTCTCTTTGCCTCTCTCTCTCTTTTCCTGTCTGTCTGTCTGTCTCTCTCACTTACACAGAACAGTGCCTGGCACAAAGAAGGAGCTGTGTAAATGTTAGCAATCATTGTGTATTGTTGTCATCCCCATTTTACGAAGGGAGGAGGAAACTGAGGCACGGAGAAGTAACTTGCTCAGGATCACACAGCTGGTAGGTATTGAAATGAACGTTGGAAGCACCTAGTCGAATGCTAGAACTTGTGCCCTTAAACTTTATGCTAAAGCATCTCCCCAAATGAATGTACTGAAAATGTAGTAAGTTCATTCTGAATAGTAAACTGTTCCTAGAATTTATTCAATAATTTTCAAATGATACTTTGACACTCCTTGACTAGCATATCGTTCTGAAGATTTCTGATACATAAGTACAAGTGTTTCTGTAGGTTATTAATAAAAACATGCTAGTGTTAACAGTTGCCTGATTAACTTAAGAGCCAACACACTAGGAAATGATTGCTGTTTTCTGTAATTTAGTCTTCAAAAATTGGCAGTAACTGAAAATAAACCTTAGCTTGGTGAGACCAGCTTTACATTCATTTGACACTAAAAATCCCTCAATGTTCATTCCCATCTGAGGCGATGGATTCCCCACAAGAACTGTAGTTTAGGTCGTATTCAGGCAGATTCCACATGGCACAGGAGGGGCAGGTTCAGTGACTGTGTAAGGGACTGGTGCTTTTGAAAACAACTGAACCACACTTTTACTAAAAAGAAAAAAAAAGTGGAACAGTAACATACATTACTAACAATGCAGAGTTATTTAAGATTGAAGGAGAAGATATTGTGTTTGTCTAAATGTCATGTTGCCTCTTGGGTCGCACCCATGGTACGATTATGAAAAAGATAAAAAATATAGATGATCTAATTTCCAAATCTCCTCTTAGAGTAGTTTAACCTTGTAAGTTTAAACAGCCTGTGAAACCTGGCATCAAACACATTATTTATAAAGAGAAAGACTGAAGCTTCAAAAAGGTTATTTTCCATTAAAAATGACAACGATGTTCCTTCCTGAAATCAGCCAAATACGTGTCTACACAGCAATGCAGGCCAAGGCTGAAATGATGAACTTTTTGGCTGACTTAAGTGGTCATTTCAGGGCTACATGCTGCCTCTGCTGTGCATGTTCCATGTCACCTGGGAGCCCCTGCAGAAGCACAGTGAATATTCGAGGAAAAATTTAAAAAACCTGTCTTTCTACTTGGAAAACTTCAGAAACTTCTGAAGCTTCAAATCTCTATTCAAAATTTCCCCAAATAATCTGAAAAGTTAGAAGGCAATTAGAATACCGAAAGCAGAATCTCTCTGCAACTGAGGTTATGATTTCTTTAACTCTATTATCTGTCAATCTCTTTAATTTTTTTATCTGTGAAATAGATTTTTGAGCCTCTTCTGGATGTCTACCTGACAGCTACAGAGCTGAGGTGTCAAGAACGGGTCCATGTCTCGATTTTTATAACTGTAAAATCCTCGATGAATATTTGGCTATGTAGGGGGGTAATTATTGATAATTATATTAACACAGGTTTATGTAGAACAAGAGAAATCAGTTTAATTTTAATACTCCAGGTCAATTAGTGAATGAATATACATATTTTAAAATGAATGATTCTGTAAGTGGAAAAGCAACTTAATAAGTCACAAGAGACCGTTTGGTTATCAGCAAGGCAAAGTGACTTTTTGCTAGATATTGTGATATTTTCCCCCAAATCTTTCCAGTGCATCACTGGAAAGAGAAGAGAACAAATGAAGGGAGGGAGACAGGACACAAAGAAAGGAAAAACAAAGAAAGAAAAGAAAGTAAAGGGAATGCAATTAAAGATATAGGGTAGGGGACAGGAACCAGTACTTAGGAGACCTACCTTAGTCTAGTCACTTGATAAGCATCTCAGTTTGGCCTCATGACAACCATACAAAAAGGAATCTTGCTCTGTAAGATCCCACCCAACGGCCAGTGGCCTTCGCATAAGACCGCGTTTTCTTTGCCCATCGAAATGTCCTTTCCTCTGTGGCTTGATTTTAAGTTTTCTCCACATGCAGGTACAATACAGATAACTATCACAGAGTGTTTATCACGTGCCAGGTACTTTTCTGAATACTTTGCACAGACTACCTCATTTCATCTTCCAAACAGCCCTATTATTATTCCCATTTACCAAGGCTGAGAGTCACAGAAGCCACGACTCCAGCCCCAGAAGAACAGACTCAGAGTGCATGTGCTGATCACAGTCTCTGACTGCCCCTTTGTGTGGAGCAGACACGTGACTTGTCTCAGTGTCTATGTTTCTGGCCCAAATGGTTTATCTGGACATCCACACTAATGCCACCGCTGCCCGCCTCTGCGGGTGCCGACTGACAGATGGGAGTGTCACAGAGTCCTGGTCATGCCCGGCCTGTCTTCCCAGTGGCCCAAGGACCATGCCACCAAGGAATGGACGTGAGCACTATGGCCCCAGGGGTTGGCGAGGGATGGACACACGCTGTGGTCAGACATGATTCTGGCCAGACTGCATGACCCCCTCCTGGGCATGGAAACAGACAGGGCTGGGCAAACTTGAATAATTTGACTGAAATGATAACCATTTCAATAATAATGTGCAAATAATTCCGCCGGATAAAAGGGGTCTTCTGCTAGGTGAGGGAGTTGTTAAGCCTTGTTTTGGGGGAAAGTCAGGCCCACTTGGTTCTTCTTCAAACCTGCACTTCTCATCATGAAGCTAAGGGCTGAATTTCAGGGTATGTTTCAGAGTGTCAAAGAGTATTTGAGCTCGAAGAGGATTTAAATCCAAGGAGGTCACGAATCCAACCCCCTGATTTTATACCAGAGAAAACTGAGGCCCAGAGGACAGTTTAAGAAGAATGAAGACTTCTTTCAAACCTTAAAATGACCCAGAGAGAAAGACACCACAGACAATAAACATTTTTCACGAACTGCCCTCACATTTAGTTACAAACTTGAGAAAACCAGTAAGTAAATGATGGTTGCTTTTACTCTTTTTAGTCATTTCTGCAGAAGTGAGTATAAAGAAAGGCCCACCTCTCTCTGCTAAGAGAGCTTGTGCTTATGGTGTTGCTGGGGCCCAAGCACAAGGGTCTCAGCTGGGAGATGTCCACGGGCTTATATGGTTCAGTGCCAGAGACATCACCTGATTTTATAGGCTTGCGTCAACTTTCACTAGGTAAGAAAGCCTAGTAAATGCTTGTTGGGAGGATGAGGGAACACAAGATCTGGTCAGCGAGCACAAGTGGGGCTCCTCCGCATGGCGTGGGCGGCTCAGGCTGGAAGGACATGACCTCCAGGGGCTGCTCAGGAGCGGACACTGCGGAGAGCTCTCTCTCTAAGGGGCACTCGTCTGTAAGTGGAAAAGGAGGTTGGGGGCAAAGGAGTTAAACTAGGACAACTGCTGGAAATACAAGAAAACTTGGAAGAGCTGGGATCCAACTTCAAACCCAGAGCAAGGGAGCCCTTTCCATATTCCTAAGGCAGAACAGTGTCTCTGGATACAGACGGTGCCGCCTGGAGTCCCGTCCCCTCCTTCCACGTGGAGCGGAGCTCCTGGCCGGGGTGCGTCTGGGCTCGCCACTCGCCCAGGCCCTCCTGTTCCGACTGTTCTGTGATGTTGTAAATGCAGTTCTACAATCATTAGCACCTTTACAGAAGTGTGTAACCGTCATCACAATCTTATTTCAGATCACTTCCATCACACTCAAGGGTCTTCACGCCCACCCCACCCGCAGTCCCACAACCGTGAATCCCCCCTCTGGCCAGTTCGTTCTTAAAAAGTCCAGTGCCTGAGGAAACGCTGGGCGCCTACTAGGAGCTCAATATGAGTTTGTTCGATCAAGGTCTTATGAACTTATCATCGGGGTCCTCGGGACAGGGCACTTTTGCCAAGGAAATCCAACTTTTCGTTTGTCCACCAAGTACTTGAATATGGACTCACACTTTATCAGAACAACTCAAGAAGTGGTCAGCACAGGGTGACACTTTCAGAGGACGATAGACAGATCTAGAGAGGATGAATGGTGTGGTCCCATCACCCCCTGCAGGTGATAATGCTGTGCCTTTGACTCCACAGCCAGTGTTCACTCCATCCCCATCAAAAGAGGTGACAGAATATTGAGAAAACGTGGGTTCTACATAAATATATTTGGAATTTTACTTAAAAGAAAAACTCCCACTATTTTTAACCTTGAATTTGTTTGAAGTAGTACAACAAAAAAAAATATTTTTACCTTAAAATGAGGTTTACGAGGGCAAAATAACATGGAGAATGGAAGAAATTATTTAGGGTTTCTAAGAACACGCATTGCTTCTGTCATTTGGCTAATTCAAGAGTGCACAGCCCCCCTCCTCACCCCATGCCCCTGGGACCCTTTGTGTGGCTGGCAGTCCAACCTTGCCCTTCATTTTGGGCAAAGAGGCTCACCTCTGCCTTTACCACCACAGTGACATGGGAAAGAATTATGAAATGGTGTACAAAAGAAAAGGAAATTGCTTTTCGTTAAAATATACTTTTTAAACTTGATCAAAATTATCTTATTTTCCTGCATGCTGTATTTTACAGATGTATGATTCTGTGCCAGAAACAAACATAATTTCCTTTAAATGTGGTCTGGCTGCTGCCTGCCTGTAGAGATTTGCTCTCCTGTCCCTCAGGGCAGATCCTAGGTGATTCAAACAAAGGATGACATAGCTCCTTGCCCCAAGTGCCCCAGGCTTCACATGACGGCTGAATGTCTCCTGGGCTCACAGACAATCTCCCAGGACCTTCAAGTCCTGCTGCCTGAATACCCCCCAAAACGAGGGGAGAGTGAGCTTCTCTGGACACCTGAACCCCTATTTCCCCCTTTGTGGAGCATTATTACAAATTACTACAATAAAATTTTACTTCACTCTCTTAAAATCCCAGCTTATCTGTATACTTTACTAATATGACTAGTTATTTTTATGAGCTGGCTTATTTTGTGTGTGCTCTCAGCTCCTCGGGGGACATTTCACAGCCCCAGTTACAGCTACGGTTTTATCCGAATTATGCAAAATGCACAATTGAAAGTGTGGAGGAATAAAACTAAAAGCTGGCTCTTTGAGAAGATAAACAATATTGGTAAATCATTACCCGAATCATCAAGAAAAAGAGGGAGAGGACTCAAATCAATAAAATTAGAAACGAAAAAGGAGAAGTTACAACAGACACCGCAGAAATACAAAGCATCGTAAGAGACTACCACAAGCAACTCTATGCCAATAAAAGGACAACCTGGAAGAAATGGACAAATTATTGGAAAGGTATAAACATCCAAGACAGAACCAGGAAGAAACAGAAAATATGAACAGACCAATCACAAGTAACGTAATTGAAACTGCGATTAAAAATCTTCCAACAAACAAAAGTCCAGGACCAGATGGCGTCACAAGTGTATTCTATCAAACATTTAGAGAAGAGCTAACACCCATCCTTCTCAGACTCTTCCAAAAAATTGCAGAGGAAGGAACACTCCCAAACTCATTCTATGAGACAACCATCATCCTGATACCAAAATCAGACAAAATACTACAAAGAAAGAAATTACAGACCAATATCACTGATGAATATAGTTGCAAATATCCTCAACAAAATACTAGCAAACAGAATCCAACAACACGTTAAAAGGATCATATACCATGATCAAGTGGGATTTATCCCAGGGACACAAGGATCCTTCAATATACACAAATCAATCAATGTGATACACCATATTAACAAATTGAAGGAGAAAAACCATATGATCATCTCAGTAGATGCATGAAAAACTTTTGACAAAATTCAACACTGATTTATGATAAAAACTCTCCAGAAAGTGGGCATAGAGGGAAGCTACCTCAACACAATAAAGGCCATATATGACAAACCCACAACAAACATCATTCTCAATGGTGAAAAACTGAAAGCATTTCCTCTAAGATCAGGAACAAGACAAGGATGTCCTCTCTCGCCACTATTATTCAACATCGTTTTGGAAGTCTTAGCCATGGCAGTCAGAGAAGAAAAAGAAATAAAGGGAATACACATTAGAAAAGAAGAAGTAAAGCTTTCACTGTTTTCAAATGACATGATTGTATACATAGAGTCCTAAAGATGCCACCAGAAAACTACTAGAGCTAATCAATGAATTTGGTAAAGTTGCAGGATACAAAATTAATGCACAGAAATCTCTTGCATTCCTATACACTAATGATCAAAAATCTGAAAGAGAAATTAAGGAAACACTCCCATTTACAACTACAACAAAAAGAATAAAATACCTAGGAATAAACCTACCTAGGGAGACCAAAGACCTGCATGCAGAAAACTATAAGACACTGATGAAAGTAATTAAAGATGATATAAACAGATGGAGAGAGATACCATGCTCTTGGATTGGAAGAATCAATATTGTGAAAATGACTATACTACCCAAAGCAATCTACAGATTCAATGCAATCCTTATCAAATTACGAATGGCATTTTTTTACAGAACTAGAAAAAAAGTTTTAAGATTTGTATGGAGACACAAAAGACCCCGAATAGCCAAGGCAGTCTTGAAGGATAAAAATGGAGCTGGAGGAGTCAGATTCCCTGACTTCAGACTATACTACAAAGCTACAGCAATCAAGACAATATGGTACTGGCACAAAAACAGAAGTATAGATCAATGGAACAGGAGAGAAAGCCCAGAGATAAACCCACACACTGATGGTCAACTAGTCTATGACCAGAGAGGCAAGGATATACAATGGAGAAAAGACAGTCTCTTTAATAAGTGGTGCTGGGAAAACTGGACAGCTACATGTAAAACAATGAAATTAGAACACTCCCTAATACCATGTACAAAAATAAACTCAAAATGGATTAGAGACTTAAATGTAAGACTGGACACTATAAAACTCCTAGAGGAAAACATAGGAAGAACACTCTTTGACATAAATCACAGCAAGATCTTTTTTGATCCACCTCCTAGAGTAATGGAAATAAAAACAAAAATAAACAAATGGGACCTAATGAAACTTAAAAGCTTTTGCAAAGCGAAGGAAACTATAAACAAGATGAAAAGACACCCCTCAGAATGGGAGAAAATATTTGCAAATGAATCAACAGACAAAGGATTAATCTCTAGGATATATAAACAGCTTATGCAGCTCAATATTAAAAAAACAAACAACCCAATCAAAAAATGGGCAGAAGACCTAAATAGACATTTCTCTAAAGAAGATATCAGATGGCCATGAAGCACATGAAAAGCTGCTCAACATCGCTAATTATTAGAGAAATGCAAATCAAAACTACAATGAGGTATTACCTCACACCAGTTAGAATGGGCATCATCAGAAAATCTACAAACAACAAATGCTGGAGAGGGTGTCAAGAAAAGGGAACCCTCTTGCATTGTTGGTGGGAATGTAAATTGATACAGCCACTATGGAGAACAGTATGGAGGTTCCTTTAAAAACTAAAAATAGAATTGCCATATGACCCAGCAATCCCACTGCTGGACATATACCCAGAGAAAACCATAATTCAAAAAGACACATGCACCCCAATACCCATTGCAGCACTATTTACAATAGCCAGGTCGTGGAAGCAACCTAAATGCCCATTGACAGATGAATGGATAAAGAAGATGTGGTACACATGTACAATGAAATTTTACTCAGCCATAAAAAGGAACGAAATTGGTTCATTTGTAGAGACATGGATGGATCTAGAGACTGTCATACAGAGTGAAGTAAGTCAGAAAGAGAAAAACAAATATTGTATATTAACGCATATATGTGGAACCTAGAAAAATGGTACAGATGAACTGGTTTGCAGGGCAGAAATAGAGACACAGATGTAGAGAACAAACGTATGGACACTGAGGGGGGAAAGTGGCCAGGGGTGGTGGTGGTGTGATGAATTGGGAGATTGGGATTGAGATGTATACACTAATATGTATTAAATGGATAACTAATAAGAACCTGCTGTATAAAAAATAAATAAATAAAATTCAAAAATTCAAAAAAAAAAAAAAAGAAAATGTGGAGAAATTACGGAGACAAGCAAACACGTGAACACATTTGTAGGATGGTAATGTTAAGACAGACTCAGAGAATTTGAAAGCTGGAAGTCACCAAGTCCAAGGATGAGGAAACTAAGGTCTAGAGAGATTAAATAACATGTAGGAGTTGAAGTCCAGCAGCTGAGAGGCAAGAAGGCAGTTTTGACCAAAGCTAAGAATTTGCTACAGAATTTATAATTTAATGAGTTATGTAGATTTATTAATTAAAAACCAGATTATATATATGACTGAATTATATAAATATACTTTATATATTTTATAAATTATAATAAAAATATAATATCTGCCATGGTTGAAATATCAGTTATGAGAGATTGGAAAAATGATACATTTATCAGTTCAAAATTGTGCAGGTGACTCATTTAGCACAACATGGTACTTTCTCTTATTCTAGGAAAACCCCTCAGGTAGATTACTGAGTTAAATTTATGGTTAAAGTTGAAATGTCTACTCTTTCGTTCATTGATTCATTTTACAAAGAATATTTACTGAATGTCAGCTATGAACCAAGCATTTCTCTGTGCTCTGGGACTAAAGCCAGAATAAGCCAGACAGGTTCCCCGGCCTTCTGGAGCTTACGTTTTAGTGAGGAGGCAAATCATGCACCAGAAAATCAATGAGTGAGTGAGAATTCCTGATTAGCGACATGCACAACTGAGGGGAAAAAAAAGGCAACGGGACATAGAGTGCCTGGGGAAGTTATTTTAGATCAGACCGTCAGTGGAATCCTCTGTATGGAGGGGATATTTGAGTTAAGACCTGAATGGAGAAGACGGTTCTCAGAGCAGCAAGGACGGAAGGGCCCTCCCTGTGGAGGGATCAGCAAGTGCAAAGGCCCTGGGGCAGAAACAAACTTAATGTGTTTGAGGAACAGGAAGATGAGGCAGCCAGAAAGCGGTGAGGGGAGGAAAAGTGGTGGAGGAATATGAAGAAATAGTCAGGGGCCACCACGCTGAGAAGCTGGAATTTTATTTTAAGGGCAAAAGAAAGTCAAGAGGGTTTTAAACAAAACAGAGCCATAATCTGATTTACACGTTCAACACAGGTTATTTTGGCTGCCGTTTGGAGATTGGATTATAGGGTGCAGCCTTGGAAGCAGGGGAGTCATTAGTAAGCTATTGCAAAAACCCAGGCTAACAAGACATGGAAATAACCTAAGTGTCCATTGACAGATGAATAGATAAAGAAGATGTGGTACATATATACAATGGGATGTTACTCAGGCATAAAAAAGAATGAAGTGAGTCAGACAGAGAAAGACAAATATCACATGATATCACTTAGTATATGGAATCTAAAAAATAATACAAGTGATTCTATATACTAAACAGAAAGAGACCCAGACATAGAGAACAGACTTTGGGTTGCCAAGGGGAAGGTGGGTGGGGGAGGGATGGAGTGGGAGGTTGGGATTAGCAGATGCAAACTAGTATGTATAGGACGGATAAACAACAAGGTCCTACTGTGTAGCACAGGGAACTGTATTCAATATTCTATAATAAACCATAGTGGAAAAGCATATGAAAAAGAATGTATATATGTATAACTGAGCCACTTTGCTGTACAGTGGAAATTAACACAATATTGTGAATCAACTCTACTTCAATAAAATAAATGAAAAAATATAACCCAGGCTAACAAGATGGGAGCTTGTAATGGCAGTGGGGGAGGGGAGAAGTAAGAGAGTTGGAGAAAGGGACAGATGTGAAATATTTGAGGAGAATGGACAAGACTTGCTGATAAACTGGATGTGGAACAAGGAAACGGGAAGAATCAAGAATGCTTGCTGTCAGTATAAGCAACTGAGTGGAAAGCGCCAGTTGCTGAGACGTGGATCCCTACAAGAGGCAGCACCGTTTTGGGGGTGACATCAAGAGTTCTGTGCCTGCGCTAAGTTTAAGGTGACCCTCAGACACATAAGTGGAAATGTCAAGGAGCCTTCTAGTTGTGTGAGCCTGGAGATCAGGCGAGAGACACGGCAGCCAATAAAAGATGGGCGTTATCCTCCTAGAGATGGGATTTGAAGACATAGCATCCATGGGAAATTTGAAACTAGAGGCGGTCCCGTGCTGAGTCCTGGGACAATCCCAAGTGTAGAAGACAGTTAGAGAAGAGAAGCCACTGAAGAGCCTGAGAAGGGTCCTTCCAGGAGGGAGGAGAAAACCGGGAGAGTGTGGAATCTCAGGATGCAGGAGAGGACGGCTTCTAGGAAGCTGGTCATTTGCATGGAATCCTGCCCTGAGGCGAGTGCAAGGAGCACAGAGCCAGCCAAGGCCACTGAACTGAGATTCGTGAGGATTCTGAATTTGGCAAAAGCAGAGACAGAAGCTCATCGGCAATGAACTAGAGTGAACGGAGGCTGAGGAGAGGAGGCAGCAAGTGCAGACCATTCCCTTGGGGAGTTTTGCTGTGAAGAGGAACAGGCAAGGAGGCGAAAGTGAACAGAGGTAGGGGATCGAAGGTGTTCATTTTGTTTTGCTTTTGTTCTTATTTTTAACAGGAGATATTAATCGCACTTTACTGCTGATAAGAATGTTGCAATAGAAAGGAAACAACTCAACCTGCAAAGGAGAAAAAGTTTGATGCTGATGTCGCCGTAGCAGGATTGTGAGGACCCGGTTGAGACAAATGGCCAGCAGAAACCTGTGTGACTTTCTCAAAGGCAGTTTAGTTTCTCAGGCATGGGATAAGAGGAGGCCAATATTTGGGTTTAGTCAAAGCTTGGGGTTTTCTGGAGAGAGGGGCTTGCGAGGGAGTGTCATAGTGAAGATACATGGAATTTACATTAGTTAAAAGAAGGAAGTGAGCACACAAGGGTCGAGATGGTAGTGTAAAGTGTCTGGGTCACTGGATTGGAAGTTCCAGTGGGCTGGAGATTTATGGCATTGTGGAAAACAAAATAAGTGCTGCAAAGGTAGGAAGTGAGATCCTTGGAATCAAGTTTTCAGAGTTGGTGACCCTGTTGATTGGTGGAGTGAAATGATACAGCTGAGCTAGGCAGGTGATGAGAACCCAGACGGAAGGGGCTGGGTTCTGGTCATCAAGCTGAAGTCGAGGGTCCTTCAACAGATGATGGGCTCCCTGACTCCTGCAAGTACTGACGGAGTACTTTACAGGGGATCCCGGAAAAGACATGCCAAGTCTCTAGGAGCTCCTCTAAAATAACAGCCCAAAGGCCAAAATCTCATCCTTATTAAATATTGTGGTTTGGGCGTGTATCATTCACTAATTGTGTGACCATGGCATTTAATTTAGTTCTGTTGAGCTTCTTTTATAAAAGAAGCTCATCACCACCACCACCACCACCATTATCAACATCATCATTATCCTCACTATTGTCATTGTCATCACCATCATCATCATCACTGTCATTATCTTCACCATTATCATTGTCATTGTCATTACCGTCATCACCATCCTCCTCCTCACCATTACCACTGTCATCACCATCACCTTCATCATCACCAGCATCATCAACCTCACCATTATCAACGTCATCACCACCATATCATCCTCACCATTATCATCATCATCACCATTGTCATCATCATCATCCTCACCATTATTAAGGTCATCATCATCATCATCATCTTCCTTCACCTTCTCCTCCTCCTCACCAATATCACTGACATCACCATCACCATTATCATTATCGCCTGTATACAGGTTGCTATCCTTTATTTAGGGCCTTTCCACTGGCTCTGCATGGAATACTCTGTCCGCAAATGTCACCTCCTCAGAGAATCCCAATCACTCAAACTAAAGGAAGACCTTCTGACACTCTATTCCTAAACACCCCGTTTTATTCCTTATGGTATTTATAATCTGCAATTATCATTTTAATGGGAGATCTAATACATTTACTTGTTTACTTATTTATTGTTTGTATTTCCTCTTTCAAGAAAAATTTCTATGAGATCAGACACATTGCCTAAAGATTACAGCAATGCCTTATTTATAGTAACAGTGAATGAAAAGGTAAACTGTAAAATCCTCTACAGTTATTGTTATTATTGGGAGCAGATGTGTGACCTCAGTACAGCCAGTTTAAAGAAAGAAATAGTTTGTAACACAAAGAGAACGCACTTGATTTAGACAGTGTGTTTTTGAAGCATGTTTCGTATATATCTATTTTTGAGAAAACTTTCAACACTTAAGAGTTATGAGTAGAAGACAAGTACTGGTCAACTCATCAGACCTAGACTGAAATAATCAAGTAGAGTCGATTACCTGTGACCCAAGACAGAAGATCATGAATGTGGTCAGAGGCAAGGTAGAATCTCCAGAAGGATAAGCGTGCTGCTGACACTCCCCCTCCAACACCCGCTCCCACAAACTGGGACGATCATCCTAGACGTACCCTGGACCAGTAGCAAAGGCATCATCCTTCAACAGATGACAGAAACTTACCTGACATAGGGATAAAACATTCTGGCCAGGAAAGGTTAATCTCCTAACTTGCTTTGACTCTCATTTATAGTTTTCATAATATCTCACAAGGTAAACCCTAATCTAATTAAGCCTTTTACCTTAAATTCTTAAAATTCTTAACATAGTAAATTCAGTGCACAATTCTTTCCAGTCTGAGCATCTGAAGGTGGCTTTCATTTAACATGCTCCTAAATATATTGGCTCATAAAAAGTCAGGTTTTTCGCTTCTTGCTGCTTTATTGAGGATGGTTACTCCAGAATAGCACTGCGTTTGTTTTTCATGCTCAAACATGTTTTAAAGCAATACAATTAATTTGTGTTTCAAATAAATCATAGTCAACTGACAGACATATTCTTAGGAAAAACAATGTTATACATTGGTTCATAAGAATTAAAAAAACACATTCCCCAGGCATTTAAAAAAGAAGTTTTAGTGTAAAATAAAGTACAAAAACCCTGTAATGCTAACAAATAAACCATATAGGAAATGAATTCCTTGAAGCAATAATAATTTAAGAAGCAAATTTACAAAAATTCTCTTAAATTTTATACCACATATAATTTATATTTAATGTAGGATATTTGATATGACGATGGATGGGGCTTCTCTACATGGTAACTCCTAGGGCTATGTGGATCTTAAGATGAGAATCATGAAGCTATATATGAAAATGAGCTATAAAGGACAAACTGGGAATTGGTAAAGAAAGAATAGCGGCTTTTTCTTACTTTCTTTAATGTTTGCTTTTAAAATGAGAACTATTTAAACACCTCTTATAATTTTAAATTTAGGCTTCTTTAAAAAAAATCAAAGTGATACATGCATGCAATTGAGAGATTCAGATAATTTCCTGCTCCCAAACCAACTGCTTTCAAGTCTGATAAAAAATAATCTAAATAAGATGCTCCTTTGCTGCTTCTTGGCTCTTCACACGTTATCTATTGACTTTCTCTTACTAGGATGAGGAAGTAGCTCCCTTTCTCCTCATTTCCCTGCACTCTCACCACACACACACACACACACACACACACACACACACACACATTTTCTGTGTCCCAGCTCTCCCTCTGCCAACAAAGTTAGGACACATTTGGTACGATCCGTGTTCAGAGATCCTATTCCACCCACACCGTCCCATACTCTGGAGGGAGCCTATGAGCTGACAGGAGCTCCATGGGCTGGTGAGCCTGTCCGTGGGCACTGCTCCCCTACCCGTCACCTCTATGGAGTCAAATCTTCCTTGCCAGGCTATGGAAATTCCCCAGGGAAGGCATCTGCAGTGCTGGGATGGGGGTGCAGTCCTCTTGGAAATGGTTTTGGGTGTGCTAACCACCTTCCCTGCCTGTTCTCAGCACAGTATCCACCTACCCCCGTCTCCCATGGCGCTGGCACCATGGTCTGCATCTCTCCAGTGTCTGTCAGGCTGGGGGAGGGTGAGCCACCCGACGTGTGGAGTTGGGGGTGTCTCTGGGGTCTAAGGGCCTCTTAACAAACTTACAAGAAGCCTTTTGTTTTAGCCCCTCCCTTCCTCTTCCAGGAGACCTTTCCTCAGCAACATGGTATAATCACCCTACTGCTGGTTCAGGGTTTCACTCTCTATGTTCTGTTCAGTCAGTTCCCACTGGCCCTATATGCTTTCCAGCCTTGTTGTGTTCTTTCTTTTATTTCCTGTGTCCTAGTGAGTTAGGACCTTTTAAAAACCTCTTTACACTCATTTTATTGGGATTTCAGAAAGGGATCAGAGGCAAATGCACATATTCAATCCACCATCTTTATCCAAACATCCTGAAGTTTGATTCTTCACAAAGGTGATTTAAATAGCATTTAAGAAAAACATAGGTTTTTATATGAGATATTACAGTAGGAGGGTATTAGCACAGTATATTAGCCAACATGATGCAGACCGTGGGGAATAAACTGATGGAATAAAATAGTAAACTTTTGCTTTAATAAAAGATGAGTTCTATTATTTAAAAAATGTCATTTGACGGGCTTCCCTGGTGGCGCAGTGGTTAAGAGTCCGCCTGCCGATGCAGGGGACACGGGTTCATGACCCGGTCTGGGAGGATCCCACATGCCGCGGAGCGGCTGGGCCCGTGAGCCATGGCTGCTGAGCCTGCGTGTCTGGAGCCTGTGCTCCGCAACGGGAGAGGCCACAACAGTGAGAGGCCCGCGTACCACCAAAAAAAAAAAAAAAAAAAAAAAAAAAAGTCATTTGTCTATAGGAATCACCTCTCTAAGCACAAACTGTAGTATCCAATTAAAACTGGGCCATGGGAACTATATTCAATATCTTGTAATGGAAAAGAATCTGAAAAAGAATAGATATATGTATGTATAACTGAATCACTTTGCTGTACACCTGAAAATAATACGACATCGTAAATTAACTATACTTCAATATAAAAAAAAGTGGGCCAAATATAAATTGGTGCAGCCACTATGGAGAACAGTATGGAAGTTCCTTAAAAAACTAAAAATAGAACTACCATATGATCCAGCAATCCCACTCCTGGGCATATATCTGGAGAAAACCATACTTCGAAAAGATACATGCACCCTTATGTCCATAGCAGCACTATATACAGTAGCCAGGACATGGAAGCAACCTGAATGTCCATTGACAGAGGAATGGATAAAGAAGGCGTGGGACATATATATACAATGGAACATTACTCAGCCATAAAAAAGAATGAAATAATGCCATTTGCAGCAACATGGATGGACCTAGAGATGATCATACTAAGTGAAGTAAGTCAGACAGAGAAAGACAAATAGCACATGATATCGCTTGTATGTGGAACCTAAAAAAGTGATACAAATGAACTTATTTACAAAACAGAAACAGACTCAGAGACATAGAAAACAAACTTATGGTTACCAAAGGGGAAAGGCAGGGGAGGGATAAATTAGGAGTTTGGGATTAACATATACATGCTACTATATATAAAATAGATAAACAGCAAGGACCTACTGCACAGCACAGGGAACTATACTCAATATTTTGTAATAACCTATATGGGAAAAGAATCTGAAAAGGTATATGTCTATATGTATAACTGAATCACTTTGCTGTACACCTGAAACTAACACAACATTGTAAATCAATTATACTTCAATAAAAATAAAGAATATTAGGCATGACATAGTTTGTCTATTTCTGTATAAGGACCAGGTGTATGTCTGACTGTATGAAAAGTACAGATCAATTCTGCCACAATAATAGTAAACCGCAGTCAATGATCACCCAATTAACTACAGAGAGAAAAAGATAGCTAACAGATGTAGAGGTTCATGACTCTATTACTTAACCAGGTATGATTAAACAGTGATTAAAACTGGATTAACAAGAGCATCGCTTGCGGAGTATCTTTTCTAATGTATTAAGACACAGGGCAGCTTGAGACGGCAGATTTAATTTAAACAAGTAAACCAGTGGTTTACTTTATTGTCTGCAATCACTTCCACAGCTGATATGAACGTTTGTTAAGTTACAAATGAATAGAAGCCAAAAGTGTGTGGCAGAAATTAACTTATGAAAACAATTAATGTAAGCAACATATGCATGAACATTCTCATGCGGTAGTGCATATGGTTAATTAAAGTTTAACATAAATTTGATCTACTTAACCTTATTTCAAGGATCATTGGCACAGTTTTTTTTTTTTTTTTTTGGTAATATGCCTGTATATCTTAACTAAGGTGATTAACTGCATTTTAGTAATGACCTCCAAAAATTAGCCAAAGCCTCATGGTTCATTCCTTAGTTAGCAGCAAACATGGCTCAAATGCTCTGTTTGTTTTCAAGATGATTCCAAAAGCCAAGACTGGATAAAATACATAAAAGCCAAATCAAGGGATCAGTCTTTCTGGAAATAACTGATATATTTTATATTTAAAGAAAAACTTCCCTTTGTAAATTGTAAGGTTATAAAATATACCATAATTGCTTCTCTCAGATGAACTTGAATTGCTTTAAGTACATTGTTTGATGTCTTTTTCTCTTTATTTACTTTATATGACTCCACCAATAAATTAATACATAATGTGGCACAGGTGTGTTATGCTACTATAGTAAAGAACTCTGTCAACTCTGTGATACGTAGGTACGTATTTTTTCTTATCGTGTACACCTTTTTGCAAAGATGATTTAAGATAGCTTATAAAAATGGCCACACTTTCAAATGAGTTCAGCGCAGAATAAGAAAATCAGATGTAAGCACAGGAGAACAGCACAAATGTTCACTAGCTGCTATGACCATGCATCAAATTTTACACTAAACTTCTTGACATTCAAGGAAACCCCTCCCCACCCACAAAAACAAAAACAAAAAAGTTAATTACATACATTTCATCTAAAAAAAAAAAAAGAATCAGATGTGGTACTTGCCCTTGGTATTTCCTGTCACAAAGCTGTGTCTAATATGCACATCTACCAACTGTTTTCTTCATGTTCTTTCTGAACAGTTTTGTCAATGATCATACTTTGTCAAAAATTATATTTAACAAATGGTGCACACTTTGAATTATCCTAGATGAAATGAACATTTTTGATGCTTTGGATTTTGCATATTCTTATCCTGAGCCATTTTCCTATGTCCTATTAAATGTCTGTTTTAATCTAACGGATCCTATATACATTCAGCACAACCCAGGGTTTGTAAATGGACAGCTTTGCAGTTTAAAATCGCATGAAACACATGGAGTTGGTTTTGTAACTCCAAAAGATAAGTTTCTTAACTCATATACTCCAGATTTTACTAAACAAGACACTCTGCCAGAGATTTCCTCACACCCAGACAAATGAAAGTGCCTTTCATGGCGGTGACTTTCTGTGCAGGCGGGCGGCTTGAGAGGGCGGGCAGTTCACGCTGTGCATTTGGTCTTCTCCCACTGAATATTTATTTTCTCTTCCCTTTGATTAACTGACACAAGCTTTTATCCCTCCTCTCTGCATCCACATCAATGTGGCATTCGATCAACCATCATCCACAGCTACATCCTATACACACAGAAGGGACCTCAGTTTCAGCATCACATTCTACACTTCAAGCTTCTCAGGTCATTGGGAGGAGGAAGGACTTGTTTATTGCTTTACAACTAGTTAAACTGCCTCAGTTATGAGTCATCATTTATGAAATTAGGGTTTTAAAAGATCACTTCCGTAACTGATGAATTATGTGATCATAACGGCCCTCCTAAACTCACATACACGTGACCCTCCTAGAGTCCCATACGCAGGACTGAGAATCGGCAGCTCACCTTACGATGCTCTGTGAGCCTCTGAATGCAGCAACCAAGTCTCACTTATCTCCAGCACCGAGTGAAAGTGCCTGGCGCAGCAGGTTCAGTAAATGTTGGTTGACTGAGTAAGAAATTAATAAACGAAAAATCAAAACCTTATTGGCACCTGCCGAGTAGGGAACTTTGTTGGGGGTATTACCAGTTCATCCTAATGTCTAACTTCCACGGTAATTAGACTGAATTTCTTCACTGATACACGTGTAGACAGACATTAGGGTTTACTCTCTATCTCTATTATATGTCTATCTAGGAATTTCTTTTTTCTAAATTAAGGCTTATTTGAAAATAAAATGAAGGCTTCTCATGCTACCACAGATCTAAAACATATCAGGCCTTCGGTTTATTTTCTCTGATATTAAAATTAATTTAAGTGAAGTTTCTTCAACATTTTGTAGAATGAGATGGTTAAAGGATAACAGAAAATGGCTGAATGCTGAGATTCTTCCCGTGGAGAGAAGATATGAATATAAATGTAACCCACAGAGCAGTTATAAAGCATAGCCTGTGGAATCTCCAAGGTTTCTCCGAGTTGTTTTGGCGTGGGTTCTTTCAACTGTATATAGTTCTCATAACACTGAATGTTTGGGCATATTTTAGATCATCTTCTTCCCTAAATTCAGTGAAACAGCCAGTAAAATATTTGCCCAAGCAAACTGCCTAAAAGCACGGTTGTATTTCTGATTTAGCCGGTTAAATGAGAATATCTCAGACTAAGAACTTTGCAATCTTTTGTGTATCTAAGGACTTGATGCATGTTAGAAAGATTGACATGAAAGCTTTAGTTTCTTCTCCGGTAACCTTACCTACCTGCATTTTTCCTCAGTTATACTGAGATACCACTGACATAAAACATTGCATTAGTTTAAGGTATACAACATAATGATTTGATATACATATTTATTGTAAAATGATCGCCGCAATAAGTTTAGTTAATATCCATCACCTCACATCATAACAATTTTTTTTCTTATTATGAGAACTTTTAAGATCTACTCTCTTACCACTTTTCAAATATACATTTAATAGAAAGAATTTTGTGGCTTAAAGAGTTCTAAGCAGTATACACTTTTTATCATGTAATTTTTGTATTCTTCCTCCTTTTCATGTATTTATTCCCTGAACTAAAATTTTCAAGGTCATATTTTTCTTCCCTTGATGCTTTGAAGTTCTCAGGTACAGGAATGGGAACGAAGGTTTGTTGAACAGCTGTTATGATCAGGAACAGTGCCTAGGGGTCTGTGAGTCCAGAATTAACCAGTGCAAAAATAGGTGGAAAAACACACCTGCATTGGTCACCTATAAATGACTGTAAATTAATATCAATATGTTTAATTAAAATAAGACAAACTCACTGGGTTCCAGTTCAAGATGGCAATGTAGGGAGATCCTGAACTCACCTCTTCTCATGGACGTGCTGAAACCTATACCTACACATGGAACGGTTTACTCCTTAAAAAACCTAACTTCTGGCTGAGTGACGACTACACACGGGGCGATAGAGAAGAAAACCACATTGGCGGTAGGAGAGACTGGGGCACAGTTTTGCCATAAACCACACCTCTGGCTTGGGGACCGGATCTTCTCCCTGGGGAGGGAAGCATTGGAGCCCCAGATCGGGCATCTTGGCCTTTAAGACCTGCGCCTGAGAGATGAGCCCCCAAAACATCTAACTCTGAAAGCCTACGAGTCTTCTCTCCTGAGACCCACGAGACAAGTGATTTGAAAAATAGCTTTGAAAGGGCTTGTGTGCTTGGACTCAGCGGCCCCAGGGCCCAGCTCAAAGGTGATCACACCCAGGCTCAGAGTGAAGGAGGCTCAGCTGCTGATAGTAAAGAAGGCCTGGGCCCGGCACCTGACCCAGCACACACGCAGGAGCCTGCCGGCCACTCTCCGGAATGGAGACAGGAGGGTGCCAGCCCCGTGCTGTCCCTTTGCTGTGCTCCAGAGACAGCGTCCACATGCCTGGTGCCCTGATGGTTGTGGCCACCACCCAGAGGACACCTCTCAACTGTCTGGCTCTGCAGGCCAGGGGATCTGGCCTTCCTGCTCCCATGGGACTCTCATAGTTGGTGGCTCCCGGAAAGGCATGCATACTCCTGTCTGGTGCCCTGAGTTGTTTTTTTTAATTTAATTTAATTTAATTTAATTTAATTTTATTTATTTATTTATTTTTTTGCTTTATAACAAATTTAATCAGTTATACATATACATATGTTTCCATATCCCCTCCCTTTTGCGTCTCCCTCCCACCCTCCCTATCCCACCCCTCCAGGCGGTCACAAAGCACCGAGCTGATCTCCCTGTGCTATGCGGCTGCTTCCCACTAGCTATCTACCTTACGTTTGGTAGTGTATATATGTCCATGCCGCTCTTTCACTTTGTCACAGCTTACCCTTCCCCCTCCCCATATCCTCAAGTCCATTTTCTAGTAGGTCTGTGTCTTTATTCCTGTCTTACCCCTATGTTCTTCATGACATTTTTTTTCTTAAATTCCATATATATGTGTTAGCATACAGTATTTGTCTTTCTCTTTCTGACTTACTTCACTCTGTATGACAGACTCTAGGTCTATCCACCTCATTACAAATAGCTCAATTTCATTTCTTTTTATGGCTGAGTAATATTCCATTGTATATATGTGCCACATCTTCTTTATCCATTCATCCGATGATGGACACTTAGGTTGTTTCCATCTCCGTGGTGCCCTGAGTTTTGCGGCTGCTGCCAGGAGACACCTCTCCACTGCCTGGCTCTGGCAGCCAGCAGGGTCCCGTAGGACCGCAAGCAATGGCATGATTTCTTAAATGGCTATCGCCCCCAGAGCACAGCAGGAGGAAGCAGAGGCAGGAGCTTGGTCTTCCAGTCAAGGAGGCCTGTTTGTTAATCGTCATGCCTGTGGCCTGAGGGGCAGGCTTCTAATTAAACACCATCTGGGGCTGACCATAGTCCCTTCCTGAGACGTCAGAAGGTGGGCGCTATCTTCACCCTCTCCCTCTGCTGGGCCCCAGGGCACCAGTGTCTCCTGGGGGGAAGCTTTACCAGTATCTCGGGCCCTGGTTTTTACACATGGTGCCCCAGTTTTTGTGGCTGTGCCCATGGGATGCCCTTTGGTCACCTGGCTTTAGTGGCCGGGGTGCTTGCATTCCCTGGTCCCACAGGACTGTGGCCATCAGAGATGTTTCTCGACAGGTTCCCCATTCCCCCACCCCCTGGCAGGGCACTGCACAGACAGCAGACTGAGCCCCTGCCCCCCACCATTCTTTGTGTGAAGGAGGCCTCTTTGGCATCCTGGCGCTTCGGCCTGAGGGGCAGGCTTCAGGTCTGGTGCACGTCTGGTGGCTGACAGAGTGGATCTCAGGAAGGCAGGCTGTGGATGCTACCCTGCCGCCCTCCCTCTGCCTTGCCCCAGACTGCTGGTATCTATCAGAAGAGAGCTTATGCACCCCTCTGGAGCCCCAGGTTTTTGCAATTGCCAGCCAGGGACACCTGCATATCTCCTGGCTCTGGTGGCCAGTATACTTTCAGTCCCACAGGACTGTATATATTTGCACACTTTAAAAAGCTGCTGCCTGAGGGTCTGGCTTCCAATCAGCCTGAATCTAGGTGCTGAGATCCTCTCCTGGGGACCTGACAGGTCTTGCTACACCCTCAACTACTGTGAACGATTGAGAATGTAATAGGCTCTTGGAAAATCACAGAGGTTTGAGAGAAAACAAACAGCTGAGGCAGGATTGAGTGACAAGGTTCATCTCCTACACGAGGCTACTACTGCAAGCCTGGAAGAGGTGGCTGTCTCAACTACTGTATGGAAACCAACACAAAGGACAAAGTAAAATGAAGAAACAGAGAAATATGTTCCAAATGAAAGAATAATAGAAAACCTCAAGAGACTACTTTAATGAAAGAGATAGGTAATTTACCTAAAAAAGAATTCAAGGTAATGGTCAGAAAGATGCTCACCAATTTGGGGAGAAGGATGGATGAGCTTCAACAAAGAGATGGAAAATATATGAAAGTACCAAATGGAAGTCACAGAGCTAAAGAACACAATAATTGAACTGAAAAATATACCAGAAAGATTTAACAGCAGACCAGATGAAGCAGAGGAAAGGATCAGTCAACTAGAAGACAAGGCAGTGGAACTCATTCAATCAGACCAGAAGAAAGAAAAAAGAATGAAAAAAAGTGAAGTTAGATTAAGAGACTTACGGTGCAGCCTCAAATGGACATTCATATCATGGGGCTCCCAGATGAACGGAGGGAGAGAGGAACAGAAATTTTATGTGAGGAAATAATGCTGAAAACTTCCTTAACCTGGGGAAGGAAACAGACATCCAGATCCAGGAAGTCCAGAAACTTGTTGATAATATGAACCCAAAGAGACCCACACCAAGACACACTGCAATCAAAAATTCAAAAGTTAAAGACAAGGAGAGAATATTAAAAGCAGCAAGAGAAAAACAACTTGTTATGTATAAAGGAACCCCCATAAGACTATCAGCAGCTTTTCAGCAGAAACTTTGCAGTCCAGAAGAGTGGCATGATATATTCAAAGTGTTGAAAGAAAAAAACCCCAAAACCTTCCAACCAAGAATACTCTACCCAGCAAAGTTATCATTCAGAATTGAAGGAGAGATAAAGAGTTTTCCAGACAAGCAAAAGCTAAAGGAGTTCATTGCCAGTGAATTAGCCTTACAAGAAACATTAAAGGGACTTTTTTTAGCTGAAAGGCAAGGGTGCTAATTAGGAACAAGAAAACACTGGAAAGGTAAATATACAGTAATAAAGTAGCAGATTAGTCACTTAAAAGCTAGTATGAATGTTAATAGACAAAAGTAATAAAAATAACTAGGATTACAATAATTAGTTAAGGGATATATATGAAACAGAAAGATGTAAAATGTGACATTAAAAACATAAGATGTGCTGGAAGGAGTAAAACGTTGAGCTTTAGAGTAATAAATTGATAAATGCAGTGCAATCCTAGATAGAAAATTCAATGAATGAAAGCAGTATGTATGCAATATTAATGACAGGTACAGGGCATGGTTAGGTTGGCATTCACACTATTTGCACCATGATCTTTAAATATTTTCTTTGCTAATAGGTACAAACTAGCCAGATTCTTCTCCCTCTCTCCCGTCATTTTATCATTTCTCTAGACTGAAATGATCATATTTTTTGAGACACTGAATTTATTTGAAATGCTTACTGAGTTAGTCTCATTGTCAGCTACATTGAGCTAAAAAATCTTTGTTTGTGGAAACCTCTAAGCTCAGCGGGGTCAAAAGAGGACACTTGGAAAAACAAGTCCTTATAAAATAAGAGATCACACGCTTCTCTGATTTGTAGTATAAACAAATTAAACATTTTCCAGAGTGAGATATGAACAAATCATATTTTCTGAAAAAAATTGAAGCTTGTCATAGTTGACATATCTGAGGATCTCAGTGGGACTTAGTCCAGGGATATTTGACACATTAAAACTACAGAATTCTGGGTTGTAAAAGTTTTAGCATTTCTACATGGTTAATAAAAAAACACTAAGTACTACTGAAACTACTACAAAACTTCCTGCTGTGAGACCAAAGTTAGCCAGTTTTGTAGATTTTAATTCCTTGTGTCAGTGTTTTTTGAGGCTTAGATTTTTATTTTTTAAACGAAACCTCGGAGGCTTGACTCTGTCTTAACGTTTACCAAGTAGTAAAAATGATCTGTTGAACTTAAAAAATAAGAAGTGGCTATGGTCACGGAAACTTGTTGGAGCACATCATTTGTCCCTAAGTATTTTCAATAAAAATATTTCAATAAAAATATTTCCCTTATAGATGCTATATGAAGAGGATTTTGAATTTGCACAATGAGAAGTGTCCCCCAACCCTTCCCAAGAATTAAATGGAAAATTCTAAGGACCATTAGGGCTGTTGGCAGCTTATATATTTCTCATTGTCTTTTAATATAATTTGGGGCTTAGGGAGTCCTTAGATACCATTGCTTACATAACTACCTACATGACCAGAAGTAATCATTGTAGTTTAAAATATACTGACTTCCAAAAACCAGGATATGATGCCAAAGAGAAAGGAGAGAAAGGGAAGAAATCATGCCTCAGCAGACACTGTGGACAGATGTTTCCCATAAACAATGTAAGCATGTTAGTTTTTAATTCAGTGTCGCTTTTCACGAGCTGATAATTTCTTGCAGCTGTAATATTAATTAATCTTTTTCTATCCAGTTCTGGGTCCCAAACCAATACAGTTCTGTGGGGCAGAGTGGTTTATCATCCTCCCCGGCAGTTAATGGAATGAATGAAGGTGGATCCCTGAAGGCAAAACAGTGAGCAAGCAGACACTCCATCTGTGCTCCATCTGTGCAGTCTCTCCTGCCTGAAGGGAACCCTGCAGGACCACTCCTGGGTCCACCACGTGGCCGAGATGCAGCCTCTTTTGGCTTCCTGCCATTTCTCTTGCCTTTCCATGTCTCTTTTCACCATGAGAGATGGCGTAATCTTTATCCAACATCCAGGGAACCGCACATCTAAGCATCAAAGTGTCAAATCCATAGCTGGCTTCTCACTACATTTCATATAAAATGTAAAACCTCTGCCTCAGCTCACAAGGCTCTGTGTGGTCAAAGGCTGTCACCTGCAGCAGAATCTTGCCTTTGTCTGCAAGTTTCGGGCTGGAGCTTCCCCTATGGGTTCCTTGAACTACTGAGCAAGCTCCTCCCTCCCACAAACTGCTCTCTGCCCAGAATCTTCCTTCACCCTTGCCTGGATGATGCCACCTTCAGATTTCAACAAGGCCACCTGTTTTTTTCTCCCTGTTGTCGTTCCCATTTATTTTCCTCCAAAGCCCATATTGTGAGCTCTAATTATATATCTATTGGGTATTTGTTTTTTGTTCTATACCCTAGTGTCATATAAACTCCATGAGGCCAAGCACCAAGGCTGTTTTGGCTGGAACATGCCGGAAGAGCAACTGGCACAAGAGTAGGTGCTCAATTTAAAAAATAGTTGGATGCATAAGGGGATGATTATTTATTTGTTGGATGATTATTCTGATTGATGTTGGTCTCTTAGGAATGTAATTGCAGTATACAAAAGAACTATCTGTGTTATAAAACATTTAATTAATTTATTCAGATACGAGACAGCTGTTCTGAGTGATTTTTGTAAACATATCTACTGAGTTGACAGATTTGGACTGAAGATCTCCATTTGGGGAGATCTCATGGAGATGTCCAAAGCTCCACATATGTTGATAGTTTGCCACTTTTCCCTTCTCACCTTTTCCCAGGAAGCTACATGACCTCCTTATCCATGATATGGGGCAAACTTATTTATACACTTTTCTGGAAAAAAAATCATTAAAATTACTCCCTTTATTAAAAGTTGCTAATGTTTCACTAAAAGATAATTTTCAATGGTAGGTTCATCCATTTCTGCTGCATATTATCAAATAAAAATAAACACTTCCATGGTTTATAAAATGGGTTCAGAGGATCATTCCCCAAAATGATACAATACGAGAATAAATGAACAGTAAAAGCACCCTCTCTTCCTTTTTCATGTACTTGAGGGAAGATAAAGAATTAAAAGAAGAAAGTGAGGGACTTCCCTCAGGAACACTCCCCACCTCTCCCCTTACCACCCCTCGCCTATATGACCAGCCGTCCTGGTTTTAACTGGAAATTCCACATCCCAGGACACCCTTCAGTTGCAGGCAAACTGGGATAGCAGTTGCTCACCCTACAAGGGAGGTCAACGGGGTGACGGTGTGTGTGGGGTGGAGGCAGGGAGGCACCTGTCCCCTGAGGAAGGCTTTGAGCTTGAAGAGTTGATTTCCAAAGAACCCACCGAGCTCATCACGGGGCTGGTGAGGTACTGTGGATGGCGATCAGACCAGGGTCGGGGGGTCTGGAAGGACAGGATGATGCCCATAACCAAGGTGGGGATGGGGACTGATGGGGTTGAGGACATGCTACCCCAGAGTATGGCACCTGGTATACTGAAGAGTTTAAGCTGAAGGAGTTTGAGAAAACAACAGAAGCAGGAAGGTCATTCCAACTTCTTCCCTGAAACAGGTCATAAAGCCCTCCTGTGGGAGGTGTCCCCTTTGTACCAGGAGGTGAGGAGTCCTCCTCTCCTCTCCTTTATCCCTGAGGACAAAGGGACCAAGAAGAGTCCAAACCAACAGCCGTTCACTGTGATGACCTTGTACCCCTTAGCCTGTCATTGTCCTCCACGACTGTCCTCTCCTTATCAACCCCAGCAGGACAAGATACATGAATAACTGCTTCCTGGAGTCTTCATTTCCTTATGAAGGGTCCCGGGTCCTGTAAAATTTATATTAAAGAAATTTGCATGCTTTTCTCCTGTTAACTGGTCTTGTCAGTTTCTTTTTCGGACCCAGCTGGGGACTCTAAGAGGACTGATGGAAACTTTTCTCTCCCTTACAGGACTCACCCAAGAAGACACTTTATCTCACTTGGAAGACCTCACTAAAAGCTTTGACTTTTATATAATTACTGACTCCACATTTCCAGTATTAACTGCTGCTCAGAAACAATTGCTAATTCTGCTTTATGGTTTCAAAAAAAACCTGTCATGAATTCATATCTCAGCTACATTAGAAGTTGTTTTGAAAATGATTGGTAAGTCTCAGAAGAGCATGATATGGCACGTAATAATTAGAAGATGAACTACAAGAAAAAGAAAAAGCCAAACTTCTTTAGAAAAAGGAACTAAAATAGAAAACAGTATAAATATTTCCCAAGTTGAATGTTATTGATGTTACCTGTGAAGTATTAAAAATTGTTCTAATTTAGTAAACTGAGATTGAATTATTTTAATATCTTTTTCCAAACTCATCTTGACCTGAAAAGGAAACCGTTGTGTTCAAAATCATCCCCAAAGACGAAAACTGTTTCCAGGTCTCTTTTATTTGAAGATCATATAAAGAAGTAGAATAGTAAATACTAGGTAACTAAAGCACACCTAGAAAATGGTGCTCTTCTGTTAAGTAACCTACTAGAATTGACAGCATTTGCTATATGCTTAGAATACTTAGGAAGTTTATACATAAAATAAGGCCACCAAAACAAAGTCAGTCATACAAAATTGGGGCTGGCACCTCTGATATCTTCTGAGTGAATTACTAAACCATTGCCACTGTTTTGTAATCTGTAAGTAGTTGGATTTTTCTGAACATTTTTCCCTGCAAACTCTCCCCAACCTAGCCACTTTTGGAGGAACATCCTTTGACAGTATCAAGAATTTCAAGCTGAGGAGCCATACGTCTTAAATTTTTCTTTACATCCTTAACTGACAAAGTTACTACACGTATAAGGGTCACAAAGCCAACTTAGGTTCAATGAGTCAATGAGTTCTGAATCATTCATTCCCAGTTTTGATTTGCTCCACTGGGAAACTGTCAATGAGAATATTCAATTCAAGGCTCCCTAGGATGAAAGATTAGCTAACAGATTTTGAGTATTAGTAATAAGTATTTACTAAGTACTTATTAAGAATTTAACATGGTTTAGCTCATGTAATTCTTAGTACAACCCAGTGAAAGAGTCTCTTATGTTTCCCATTTTGCAGACAAAGAAATGGAAGCGCAAAGAGATTCTCGTGTTCCAGTGAGGTTGTGTGTTCAGCAAGAAGCAGAGCCAGGACTCAAACCCTGACCCCAGCTGCACTCTCCTGCTCTTTGTCACTCACTGCACACTCGGGCCTCTGGAAACGCCCCAGCACCCTATTTCTGGCTCGTCCTCCACACCTAATGTTCTCTCGACCCCCATCACACCACTTTCTAAACGTGCTCCATATGCGTCTTTGCTCCTACATTTGACCACTGGTTAAAGGAGATGCTTGATCCAAATTTCCGTGTGTAGCAAAACCACTACGTTTAAAAAAAATCAGACTAAATGTAAACATAAAAAGGATTGGCTAAGATTTAGTAAGAAAAGTGTTTCTAGAAGACAGACTGGAATTGGGTAAGGGATTGGAACCATTAACATTACTCTGAGCAAAAATGTAGAAAGTAGAAAAAGGAAAGGGCATCCGGTGGGGCTGTTTCTTTGCTGAAATGAACATCAGGGAAATGTTCAAGGTTAGGGTTTCTGGATTCTGAAATAACACCGGAGGGGCAGAAAAGTCATCAGGAAGCAGCTCTCTTGGCCACCGAATCAGCAACAGAACAAATGAGGGAGGGTGGTGGTGTAAACTACCTGCACAAGTCACAGCTGGTCTGAGGTGTGGGGTGTCACGCCCATTATACTTAAAGGGATCTGACTTTCTTTTGATTAATCAATGGATAAGGGAGACATGGGTCATGACACAGGCAGACAGGATGGTGAGGAGGTGGAGGTCAAAGGCCTCAGGGAGCAGCTGGGACGTGGTCAGGATGGTGACGACTGGTCCCCCTGCACTGGACACAAGCTGAGTGCTGGAAATGACCAGTGAGCACACCCATCCTAGGCATGGAAATTCCAACACAAGCTACAGGGCGGATCTGCCACCACTGGCGGGTCTCTTTTAATACCGGCTGATGCTTTTTATGAAAAATCAGCCTACCCAGAACAGTTTGACAAATTCTAGGCATCTAACTGCCTGAAGTTATTATTTCACTTTCTGATTTTTTTTTTTCCCAGAGAGGGAGCTCAGCAGAGTAACTAAAAGACCAAGTCAGATGCCTGGGCTGGATTCATCATTTATTAGCTGCTTGGTTTTGGGAACTCCTTCCCTGGTTCCCTGTTTCCTCACCTGTAAAATGGGAAGAATAAAGATATCTACCTCACAGGTGTGTTATGAGAATAAAATGAGCAAGTGACCGAAAAGCATTTGGAAAAACATCAGACATACATAGAGTTATTAGCACGACCACTCAACACATGCTAGTTGTTATTATGATGAAGATTTACGTCAGTACCATTGGAAACTAAGCACAACAATGGGTTGTAAGAGCTATGTTTTGGGGTTCCTGTGTCACCCATAACCTCTCTCTATAAGAGCTGCCTTGGCCCTTAGAGCCTGCAGAAGGGGCAGGTTGGTGACTCTATAAATATTCTGTGCCTGCCCTCCCTTCCCCTGGCTGTGAGGTCACTAGACCAGGGACAAACACCCGATCCAGGGCCAACTATTCTATTGGGTGGCCGTGGATACTCAAGTCATTTGGGAAAAGGTCTTATAGAATTAGGGCCGACATCAGGCCAAAGTCTCGTGCCAACTGAAGTTGTAGGAATGGAAACAGTGAGGCAGCAGAAGCCTGTCCATGGAGAGGAAGATGGAGAAGCCATCTTGACAAATTGTGGGGAGGGAGAATCTGGGGGAAGGAGGGGAAGCCAAGACAAGAGACAAGCAGGGAAGAGGGGACTGCAGACCTTGAGGGGTTCCCAGACCCCAGCTCTAGGCTCCAGGAATTCTTTCTGGACCTCGTGCATCTTTTCTTTTCAATGCTTGCCAAGTGTTGACTTGAGCTTGTCAACATGAGTTTTGTTCTTTCCCTGTAACCTATTACAATGCCATAAGTAATACACAGAGGGGCCCCCGATGAATAGACAGGACTCCCAAGTTTTCCTTGGTAGCTATTTGGACCAGGTACTGTGATGTATCCCCCTCTCATTGTCTTCCTTTGTTTGGTTGGATGCTTGGGGGGAAGGGAATGTAGGACAGCCAGCATCCAGTGTCCTCGGAAGCTCTGATCGGGAACTTGACAGATGGTCTTCTCCTCTTCTCTGTTGCTCTGACCGCCCCCCGCCAGTTCTCAAGGCTCTGGGAGGAATAGAATTTGCCTGTCCTCATAAAATGACCTCTCTCTCATGACTCTGAAACATATTCACAAAAATGGTTCATTTCATGTTCGGAGATTTTTCATCACAGGAACCATTAAAATAATAACAGAAATTGTCCTCTCTACTAGGGTCTGTCAGTCAAAGCCCATCCAAAATGCCTTTCAAGGGCGATGAGCTTCACAAAATACTGACAGCTATTAGTGGAAAACAGTGGTACCATCCTTAACTAGATTTGGCTTGGGTTTAAACAAAGCCAAGCAGGACCGAGAGATTTTAGGATGCTACTGTGCTCTAGGAATCTTTAAGATGTCATTTTTTCATGCATGATGGTGACACAAGGAACCCGGTTTGGAAAGTTGAATCTAGATCAATGGTGCTCAATCAGAGATCATTTTGTCCACCCACGTCTCCCACCCTCTCTGGGGACATCTGGCAATGCCTGGAGACATTTTTGGTTGTCACGACTTGGGGAGTGAGGACGTTATTATTGCATCGAGTGGACAAAGGCCAGCGACGCTGCTCAACATGCTACAAAGCACAGGGCAGGCACCTACGACAAAGAATATCTGCCCCCAAATGTCAATAGTGCTGAGATGGAGAAATCCTGGCCTAGATCAGAGTAACTTGATCTGGTAGCATTAGCAGTGACTTGAGGGGTGGCCTCACCTGCCCACAGCCTCCCTTCCCTGGGAAAAACACCTTGTGAAAAGCTCTCCAGTCTCCCCAGAGTGGTACCAGAATAAGTTCTCTGCAGGTCCCCAATGTTTCCAGTTCAACAAAGAGCTTTCTCATGTCTCTCAGTCCTACTCTATTCATTCTTTTAAAAATATTTCAAATTTACAACATAAGAGGGAAAGGAAGGGTGAAATCAGTATTGGTGGTTTTTTCCTGGCCTCAAGCTTTCTCAAGATTTGCTCAGTCTAATTTATTTCTACAGCGTGCCCTGGGCGATAAGCTGTAGAGGTGTCGCTGGTGACCCCTGCCAGGAGATTTTGAGGACTGGCCCCTCCTCACCATCTTCCTGGGCCCACTCTTGCCTCAGTGCCCTGGGCCCCTCTGGGGTCACCCTGCCTCTCTTCCCAGACGGGAACCCGTTCATGTGAGTGTGTAAGGGCACGAGCGTGTGACTTCTCCGTGCCGGGGGCATCTGTTCCTGGTGCAGAGAGACGAGGGAATGAACATTCCAGCAAAAGCGCTCGGCGTCTGTACTTCTGTGCAGGGTCTGCGAAGCGCCTCCCAAGTCTGTCCTGTAGGTGATTGGAGAACTTGAAACTTCTGACGTTTAAGGGGCCCTTTCGGAGGTATCATTCATCATAAAGAAACGTCATCACCAAAGGCAGAAACAGTCCATCTGAGCACCCTTGGGACACTCCCCCTGCGCCCTCTCTGTACCATGTCTCCCTGAGCACTGTGGAGGTCCCCAGTGTGTCCTGGGGTGGTGGTACCCTGAGAATCCTGAGATGCCTGGGAAAGGCATCCTCACAGGCCCATCTCTCCTGGCCCTTTGCAGGGAGATAGTTGTTTTCTCTGGCTGACCACTGGAGCTGGCCAGCTGTGTACAGAAAAGCTGTGTTCCCACAGCTCAGACGGCTCTTGAGAGGTATTAAGCATTAGATATTTCTCCCATTTTCTTTAAGCTTAAATGAAATAAAGCTGGACCACCCCTCCAATCTGCTTCTTAATAGGCCATTGTTAATACAATTATGTATTAAGGTCAATCTTTTTTTTCAGCAAATAAAAGCAAAATTATTCAATCAAATCTTGCAGAAGACTGTAGTCATGTAGGAAAACTTCTGATTTACAGAATGGTAAGGTACTAAAGGGAAGACTCCACTTCCATCACAGAGGAACTGACCACAGGAACATGGTTTCCCTTTCAGACTGGAGAAGGCTGACAGCTAAGACCAACAGCTGGAGAACGAAAGCTGGACGCAGGCTCGTTCCTGTCCCCGAGTGCTAGGGAAGCAGTGGTTCCACAGAGCTGTCCTAAGGAGGGGGAGGGGACCCTGTGCCTTGACCCCCGAGCAGCCATCCCCTCCCCCAAATCATCCTGCAGCCCCTATTCTGTGTCCCTGCTGGCTCACTGAGATCCCCCCCCCCGGAAGGTCTGGGACAGTGTGTGCTAATATCAGTTTCATCTTAAATATTTCCAGGCAGGCACAATATCTACAAGTTATTGGGTTATAGCCGTATAATGCTCAGGGAGAAACCTGAATTGTGTTTGCTTTGTATTAGGAATTAATACCCATTACTAATCCTGTGTAAATAATAAAGTGGCTGGAAAAAAGACATAAAATGAGAAATTGCTGCCATAGAAACTGCCAACTATTCTGTTTTGTCACTGTAGTTTTTGAGGTTGTGTGAAAGAGCTCAGGTTTAATAATTTAACATTAAAAATAAATGACTTGCCTTCAAACAATTGATTCCATAGCTATGTCTCAGTTCCCCAAGATTATCTCTCAGGGATAAAACCAAAGTCACTTAATAGCCACAGTCTAAAGAGTGGTTCCATTAGCTAATTCGTGTATGGGGCTCTGTTTGCACTCAAATTTCTGTACAAGTTCAGGCTTAGGTGAGAACCCTGGTACTGACTATGATTTTTAGTAGTGTCTATACATTTCATAGGTCTTACATTTCAAGCCAGATTCATGTCTATGTGTTAATATCCAAGCAAGATCTTACATAAATAATTATACAAGGTTAGATAGGAAAGCAGAAGTACAATGAATGAATTTGTCATTTTTCTAATGGTTAGCAATTTTTTAAAGCACTTAAAATTTAGTCAGTGTGCCTGTGTGTGATTATGTGTGTGTGTGTGTGTGTGTGTGTGTGTGTGTACCGGTGAAGCACATCACACAGAAAAAGTTCTGCTGTTCATCTTCTTTACCCTTTCAATCTTCAAGCCCTTAGCACAGACACATACATTTCTTATTTTAAAGAAATAAGGTTTTCTAAAATTTAAATACTTAAGATAGAATGTCCTATTTTCAGGGAGATTTAAGGAATATTTATTTTAGGGGAATTCAGGAAAATTACTCAATATGGAGGCCATTTGATCAATTTTTCTGATTCTTTGTGGTCATTTTTTTAGACAAACAAAAGCAAAAAATTAAGACCTTTTTATTTGCGAGCAAAGAAGCAATGGTTATTTAATCTTTTTAAAGTAAGAGGCAAAACACCTTTGAAGCCAGACTGTATCATCATCAGGCAAGCTCTACACCCCTTTTAATTAGAACAGACACCCCTGTAAGCCTAGAAGTTCTTCCTCGTGTCTAACCTAAATATATGTCGGTAAAAAAAATAGATCTGCATTTTTGCTGCTACATATATATATATATATATATAATTTTTTATTTTTTTACTAAAGGCAAAGCCCTTACTAAATCATTCCTTTGGCATCTCCTGTCTTGACTAAAGAACCTCAGCTGCTCTACCTTTTCTAAATTAATAGGTTCTATTTTCTGGTTCTTGTGCTATCCTTGTAAGTTTCTTTCCCACATCTTCCTGTGAAAAGGCAAAGCCATGGAAAAGGCAACGTTCTCCACTGAGTGGGGTGAGAAAGCCAGGGACAGCCGGCCAGGAGGGTTGATTTGGTTTGGGTTTTGCATGTTCCTTTGACCACGAGACCTGCTGAGCTTGCACCCTCCAGAGGTTCCCCGCCCTGTGAAGGTACAAGAAATCCAGAGCTGCCCAGGTCAGGGTAGGGAGTCAGCCGGGCTCTCGTGGAGCCACAGCTGCCCTCACCTCCATGACGTAGCCTCATAAAACCCTCTCCTCCGTCAAAAAACCAAGATTGAGACCTCAGCTCTTTCAGGCTTTCTTTTATCATTGCATTGGAAGTTTTCCTGTTTTATTTTACTTTTTTGAAACCTGCTTTTACTGTGTTTTATACTTGTATTTGTATTTTCATGCTTCAAACGGGGAAAAGAGAGCCCTGTGGCCTAGCAGATGTGTCAGTGGGAAGCTGGGGTCTCAAAACGTGAGACCTGCTGTGTGCCCCCCTTCTCCCCCCATCAGCACTGGCAGGTGGAGTCTCACAGGTAACCTGGCTCTGGAACATGGCCCCTCTGCTGAGCCTTGACAATGCCATCCCTGAAGCACCTGCCTGTGGTGATAAAACAAATGAACACATTTGTAGGCTAAAAAATTACCCTCTTTCCCTTTCCCTTACCAAGAAAACAAGCCCATGGATCCTTCCTAGATTTTCTCTAGTATGTTTATTTTATTTTTAAAAATTTTTATTTTATATTGGAGCATAGTTGATTAACAATGTTGTGTTAGTTTCAGGTGTACAGCAAGGTGATTCAGCTATATTACATACACATGTATCGGTTCTTTTTCAGATTCTTTTCCCATTTAGGTTACTACAGAACACTGAGCAGAGTTCCCTGTGTTATACAGTAGGTACTTGTTTGTTATCTAGTTTAAATATAGCCGTGTTCTAGTATGTTTATTATTCTATTTTATAAAGTTCCTCCTTGCCACCTTCCCCAGCTTGGAGTTGGTGAGTAACCTCTCCAGGTGCCACCTGGACAGGCTATAGTTTCTCTGTTCCAAGTTGCTATGTTCCAAGTCCTTGACCTACAAGTATAAGGACCCCATTTAAAAGGCTCTATAGGAGGGCAGCTGTACTTTATGCAGCTGTGAGTTGAGAAAGCACAGGAGAAAACTACTCACATTCAGTATGGCTTTTGAATGAGTTTTTCTAATCACAATAGCATCTGGATGCCTTTGAAAAACATCTGTAGACATACATGGGATACCTAATATTGATTTTCCAGCCACAGCACTTAGACCCGTGGGCACACACACCTCTTGAACATACAGTGGGGCCCCTGCTCCAGGGAATAGTCAAGGTGACATATATTTCTCAGCTCTCATGATGTTCTGGTGGCCCTGAGATCAAGTTCAAGTCTGAATTTCTATACTTTTACTGCAGGGAATGAAGTGAGAGTTTCCCAAGTTTGTCAGGCATCAATACCACCACTGATCAAGATCTAACTGGAATCTACTGGTGGGGAGAAAAGAGAAAGTCGAAAAAGACACATGGAATTTCAGAGTGCAGCTTACATCCCAAACATTTCCATTAGTACTTCATCCAAATTAAATTAAGTTTGAAGTCTAGATCATGAATGAAGAATGTAGAAGTAGAACATCAGATTCAGAAAAGTTTGACAACTGGTGCATGGTTGCCAAGCTGAAGGTCTCATGATTTGAATTTATACCCGAATCAGTGTAATGACGAAGCCTGAGCATTTTGCATCACATGAGGCTACAAACTTCTCCAATAAATTCAGCATAAAGGAAACACTTGTTGCCAGTCTGAGAAATCACAGACAGCTCTGAAACTAAGCAAGAGGGACCCTGGATTAACAAGGAGGCAGAAATCTCTATTTTCTGGTGGAATATCTATAAACTTAGTAAACAGATCTAATCCATTCATGCTCATTATAAAAAAGTTATGCATTAATAAACCCATCAAATCTTTTTCATTTGCCTTCTATGTGCATAGTCCTGTGTTGCCAGCAACATGTAATTCCCCCAAGTCATGATTTTCAGTGATGATGAATATTTTGGATCTTATCCAAACTTAATCTATCAACGTTCGGGATGAGAATGCCACCGATTAATAAAAATACTCTGTGAGGGCTTCCCTGGTGGCGCAGTGGTTGAGAGTCCGCCTGCCGATGCAGGGGACACGGGTTCGTGCCTCGGTCAGGGAAGATCCCACATGCCGCGGAGCGGCTGGGCCCGTGAGCCATGGCCGCTGAGCCTGCGCGTCCGGAGCCTGTGCTCCGCAGCGGGAGAGGCCACAGCAGTGAGAGGCCCGTGTACCGCAAAAAAAAAAAACAAAAAAACAAAAAAACAAACCACTCTGTGAGAACTGCTAGGTGTACATCTGCTTACTCTCTCATGTTTGTTCTCCAGTCTCTCCCTCTCCTAGATGTTAATAACTAGAAATCTTATCTGTTTGAACCTTGCTGTGAAGAAAGAAAGAAAAAATGTGCACTTCCAAATGGGAAGAAGAAAATGCATGGGCAAGCCTTCCAAAGCACAGACGCCATCAGCAACACTGCCAGGTCAGAAGTAATGCAACTTTAGTGGTAAAAGAGTGCAACCTCTCTAAGGAAAGGAAGCTGCCAGAAGGGAAATGCTTTTCTGTCAAACAAAATAGAAAACTTCCTTTGCCCTGGATTCAGCACGCAACATAAATACACAGGAGGTTCTTAGGTTTGCAGACTTCTATCACACACTTCATGCTAAGGCAGACTCGATGACCAGCCAGCATGCTGGCTGGTAAACCCCTCTCTTGCCTGGATTTCTGCATCAGCACCAGGACTGTTCTCTCCACCACCACACACTCAGGACTCATTGATGGATCTCCTCTTATTGGCCATGCACCATTCTAGGCACCTGTCTGACTCACCACTCATACTTTGGACCTGTCTTTCTCCATCCTTCACGTAAAAGCCAGGATGATTTTTCTAAAACCTAAATCTGGTCATTTTTCTGGTCCCTCGTCTTGGGATTTCCATTGCCCTCGGGATAAAGTTCAAACCTCCTTAGTCAGTGTAGCTAACAACACAGTTCACACCTGAACTTGGCCCCATCTAGAGTCACAGATGCAGGTCTTCCCTCCTCAGGCCTCTCCCACACAGTCCCCCTGCAAACGTCTAAGACAATGTGTACCTTCCATCTTCGGCTTCTTGAGGGGATCAGTTGGTACGAAGTTGATGAATCTCCATACCTGTGTCAGTCTCCATCATGCAGTGAGTACTAATTCACACTCAGATTCACCACTTTATATGTATTTTACTGATGTTAATCAGCTTCTCCTGTAGGAAGCTGTCTGGAGACTCAGAACATTCAAGTTTAGAGTTCAAGGGTATTTGAGTAAGAAAACTAGTAGGACCAGGGAGAAGGTGGAGGAGCATGCATGGGGGAACAGGACACAGGGAATAATGATTTATCAGCCTCAAACAGACAAAAGAATCCTTTCCATTCTATAAAAGTGATTACCAAGAAAAGGGTTTCAACTTAAGAACGTCTACACGTTAATCAGTTAATCAGCTGAAGAATGATAGGTAAGACAATGCATCACGGGTAACAGTAATAAAATTTGATAATCAATATATAAACACTGTGTTTACTGGCAGATGGTTTCTTTTTCTATCTCTGTCACTCTGTAACACTGAGGGCAGACTTAACCTTTATGGTTTTATTTCCCCAATTGTAAGATGAGAAGGTTAAAAGAAGTGAACTTTAATGTCATGTCCAGCTCATTCAATACTTTCACTGGCATTTTCTCAGAAATGCGTAAGAAATAAAAATATAATGGATAGGAAGGAGGTAGGGGGAGAACAGGAGAGGCAGGCAGGAGGGGCCCTCCAGGACCACAGGAGCAGGAGAGCGTGGAGGGCGTTGGCCCTGCTCACTCAGGCCCTGGAAGCCTGCTAAGCTCCCAGGCAGGGTCCCCTGCCCTCCAAGACCAGAGACATGCCTGGGTCCTTTCTGTTGCATTGAACCTAAGCCCCATGCCCACCACACCCAGGGCCTTTTCCAGCCCTGTGGGTCCTAACCGTAGGCCCCATTCACCGACTAAACTCTGCCCCGGCCTAAGCCTCACCACCAAAGCCAAGGACTTTTCCGCCTTTTTAAAAATTTTTAAAATTTTATTTTAGGGCTTCCCTGGTGGCGCAGTGGTTGGGAGTCCGCCTGCCGATGCAGGGGACACGAGTTCGTGCCCCGGTCTGGGAAGATCCCACATGCCATGGAGCGGCTGGGCCAGTGAGCCATGGCCGCTGAGCCTGCGCGGCCAGAGCCTGTGCTCCACAATGGGAGGGGCCACAACAGTGAGAGGCCCGCGTACCGCAAAAAAAAAAAAAAAAAAAAATTATTTTAGTTTAATTTTTTCTCATCCTTTTTACTATTGTTGTTCTGTTTTCCCTTCCGGTTGTTATTTCATCTATACTTTTATTTTTATATTCTTTCTAACATATCTGTTAGTTTCCTAGTCTAATTTTATTTTTTACTCTGTTATTGTTCTGCTCCTTTTTATCTTTTTTTTTTTTCTGCCACCCTACATAGCTTGTGGGATCTTGGTTCACGGGCTGGGCTCAGGCCAAAGCTCCTGTGGTGGGAGCTCTGAGTCTGAACCACTGAACTAAGAGAGAACCTCAGACCCCAGGGAATATTCATTGGAGTGAGGTCTCCCAGAGGTCTTCATCTTGGCACAAAGACCCAGTTCTATCCAACAGCCTAACAACTCCAGTGCTGGAAGCCTCAGGCCTAACAACAAGTAAGATAGGAACACAATCCCACCCAACAACAACAAAAATATATATATATATGAGATGGCAAAAAAATATGTCACAGATGAAGGAACAAGGTAAAAACCTACAAGACCAAAAAAATGAAGAGGACATAAGCAACCTACCTGAAAAAGAATTCAGAGTAATGACAGTAAAGATAATCCAGAATCTCAGAAATAGAATGGAGGCATGGATTGAGAAAATACAAGAAATGTTTAACAGAGATCTAGAAGAACTAAAGAACAAACAGAGAAGAACAACACAATAACTGAAATGAAAAATACACTAGAAGGAATCAATAACAGAATAACTGAGGCAGAAAAACGAATAAGTGAGCTGCAAAACAGAATGGTGGAAATAACTGCTGAGGAGCAGAATAAGGAAAAAAGAATGAAAAGAATTGAGGACAATCTCAGAGACTTATGGGACACCACTAAATGCACCAACATTTGAATTATACGGGTCCCAGAAGAAGAAGAGAAAAAGAAAGTGTCTGAGAAAATATTTGAAGAGATTATGGTGGAAAATTTCCCTAACATGGGAAAGGAAATAGTCACTCAAGTCCAGGAAGTGCAGAGAGTCCCATACAGGATAAACCCTAGGAGAAAAACAACAAGACACATATTAATCAAACGAACAAAAATTAAATTCAAAGAAAAATATTAAAAGCAGCAAGGGAAAAACAAAAAATAACATACAAAGGAATCCCCTTAAGGTTATCAGCTGATTTTTCAGCAGAAACTCTGCAAGCCAGAAGGGCGTGGCAGGACATATTTAAAGTGATGAAAGGGAAAAATCTACAATGAAGATTACTCTACACAGTTAGAACCTCATTCAGATTTTACAGAGAAATCAAAAGCTTTTCAGACAAGCAAAAGCTAAGAGAATTCAGCACCACCAAACCAGCTTTACAACAAATGTTAAAGGAACTTCTCTAGGTGGGAAAAACAAGAGAAGAAAAAGACCCACAAAAACCAACACAAAACAAATTAGAAAATGGTAATAGGAGCATACATATTGATAATAACCTTGAATGTAAATGGATTAAATGCTCCAACCAAAAGCAACAGACTGGCTGAATGGATAAAAAACCAAAACCCATATATAAGCTGTCTATAAGAGACCCACTTCAGACCTAGGGACACATACAGACTGAAAGTGAAGGGATAGAAAAACATATTCCATGCAAATGCAAATCAAAAGAAAGTTGAAGTAGCAGTACTTGTATTAGATAAAATAGACTTTAAAATAAAGACTGTTACAAGAGATAAGGAAGGACACTACATAATGATCAAGGGATCGATCCAAGAAGAAGATATAACAATTATAAATTTTTATGCACCCAACATAGTAGCACCTCAATACATAAGGCAAATGCTAACAACCATGAAAGGGGAAATTGACAGTAGCACAATAATAGTGGGGGACTTTAACACCCATTTACACCAATGGACAGATCATCCAAAGAGAAAATACATACGGAAACACAAGGCTTAAATGACACAATAGACAAGATAGATTTAATTAATATTTATAGGACATTCCACTTGAAAGTGGCAGAATACACTTTCTTCTCAAGTGCACATGGAACATTTTTCAGGCTAGATCACATCTTGGGTCAAAAATCAAGCCTTGGAAAATTTAAGAAAATTGAAATTGTATCATACATCTTTTCTGAACACAGTGCTATGAGATTGGAAATCAATTACATGAAAAAAAAAACTGTAAAAATCAAAAATACATGGAGGCTAAACAGTGCACTACTAAATAATCAAGAAATCACTGAAGAAATCAAAGAAGAAATTAAAAAATACATAGAAAAAAATGACAACGAAAACATGATGACCCAAAACCTATGGGACACAGCAAAAGCAGTTCTCAGAGGGAAGTTTATAGCAATTCAATCTCACCTCAAGAAACAAGACAAATCTCAAATAAACAATCTAACCATATACCTAAAGCAACCAGAGATAGAAGAAGAAAGAAAACCCAAAGTCAGTAGAAGGAAAGAAATCATAAAGATTAGAGCAGAAATAAATGAAACAGAAACGAAAAAAACAATAGCAAAGATCAATAAAACTAAAAGGTCATTTGAGAAGATAAACAAAATTGATAAAACCTTAGGCAGACTCATCAAGAAAAAAAGGGAGATGATGCAAATCAATAAAATTAGAGATGAAAAAGGAGAAATCACAGCTGACACTGCAGAACTACAAATGATCAAGAACAAGACAAGGATGTTCACTCTCGCCCCTCTTATTCAACATAGTTTTGGAAGTCCTAGCCATGGCAATCAGAGGAAAAAAAAAGAAATAAAAGGGATATAAATTGGAAAAGAAGTAAAACTGTCACTGCTTGCAGATGAGTTGATGCTATTCATAGAAAATCCTAAAGGTGCCACCAGAAAACTAGCAGAGGTAATCAATGAATTTGGTAAGGTTGCAGGATACAAAATTAATGCACAGAAATCTCTTGCATTCCTATACACTAAGAACAAAAAATCAGAAAGAGAAATTAAGAAAACAATCCCATTTACCATCTCAACAAAAAGAATAAAATATGTAGGAATAAACCTACCTAAGGAGGCATAAGACTTGTACTCAGAAAACTATAAAAGACTGATGAAAGAAATCAAAGATGACATAAACAGTTGGAGGAATATACAATATGCTTGGATTGGAAGAATGAATATTGTGAAATGACTATACCACCCAAAGCAATCTACAGATTTAATGCAATCCCTATCAAACTACCAATGGCATTTTTCACAGAATTAGAACAAAAAGTTGTACAATTTGTATGACAAAACAAAAGACCCCAGATAGCCAAAGTGATCTTGAGAAAGAAAAATGGAGCTGGAGGAATCAGGCTCCCTGACTTCACACTATACTATAAAGCTACAGTTATCAAGACAGTATGGTACTGGCACAAAAATAGAAATATAGATTAATGGTACAGGATAGAAAGCCCAAAGATAAACCCAGGCACACATGGTCACCTAATTTAAAACAAAGGAGGCAAGAACATACAATGGAGAAAAGACAGCCTATTCAATAAGTTGTGCTGGGAAAACAGGACAGCTACCTGTAAAAGAATGAAATTAGAACACTCCCTAACACCATACACACAAATAAACTCCAAATGGATTAAAGACCTAAATGTAAGACCAGAAACTATAAAACTTTAGAGGAAAACATAGGAAAAACACTGACATAAACCACTGCAACATCTTTTTGACCCACCTCCTAGAGTAACGAAAATAAAAACAAAGATAAACAAATGGGACCTAATTAAATTTAAAAGCTTTTGCACAGCAAATGAAACCATAAGCAAGATGAAAAGACAACCCTCAAAATGGGAGAAAATATTTGCAAATGAAACAACGGACAAAGGATTAATCTCCAAAATATAGAAACAACTCATGGATCTCAATATCAAAGAAAGAAACAACCCAATTAAAAAATGGGCAGAAGACCTAAATAGACATTTCTCCACAGAAGATATACAGACTGCCGACAAACACATGAAAGGATGCTCAACATCATTAATCATTAGAGAAATGCAAGTCAAAACTACAATGAGGTATCACCTCATATCAGTCAGAGAATGGCCACTATCAAAAAAATCTACAAACAATAAATGCTGGTGAGGGTGTGGAGAAAAGGGAACCCTCCTACACTGTTGGTGGGAATGTAAATTGATACAGCCACTATGGAGAACAGTATGGAGGTTCCTTAAAAAACTAAAAATAGAACTACCATACAACCCAGCAATCCCACTACTTGGCATATACCCTGAGAAAACCATAATTCAAAAAGAGTCATTACAACAATATTCATTGCAGCTCTATTTACAATAGCCCGGAGATGGAAACAAACTAAGTGTCCATCATCCGATGAATGGATAAAGAAGATGTGGCACATATATACCATGGAATATTATTCAGCCATAAAAAGAAACGAAATTGAGTTATTTGTAGTGAGGTGGATGGACCTAGAGTCTGTCATACACAGTGAAGTAAGTCAGAAAGAGAAAAACAAATACCATATGCTAACACATATATATGGAATCTTAAAAAAAAAAAACACAAAAAATGGTCACGAAGAACCTAGGGGCAAGACAGGAATAAAGACACAAACCTACTAGAGAATGGACTTGAGGATATGGTGAGGGGGAAGGGTAAGCTGTGACAAAGTTAGAGAGAGGCATGGACATATATACACTACCAAATGTAAAATAGATAGCTAGTGGGAAGCAGCCGCATAGCACAGGGAGATCAGCTCGGTGCTTTGTGACCACCTAGAGGGGTGGGATAGGGAGGGTGGGAGGGAGGGAGACACAAGAGGGAAGAGATATGGGAACATATGTATATGTATAACTGCTTCATTTTGTAATAAAGCAGAAACTAACACACCATTGTAAAGCAATTATACTCCAATAAAGATGTTAAAAAAAACAAAACAAAAACAAAAAGAGACATGTACCCCAATGTTCATTGCAGCACTATTTACCATAGCCAGGACATGGAAGCAACCTAAATGTCCATTGACAGATGAATGGATAAAGAAGATGTGGTACATATATACTATGGAATATTACTCAGCCATAAAAAGAAACGAAATTGAGTTACTTGTAGTGAGGTGGATGGACCTAGAGTCTGTCATACACAGTGAAGTAAGTCAGAAAGAGAAAAACAAATACCATATGCTAACACATATATATGGAATCTAAAAAAATGGTATTGATGAACCTAATGGAAGGGCAGGAATAAAGATGCAAACACAGAGAATGGACTTGAGGACATGGGGTAGGGAAGGGAAAGCTGGGGCGAAGTAAGAGTAGCATGGACATATATACACTACCAAACGTAAAATAGATAGCTAGGGCGAAGCAGCAGCATAGCACAGGGAGATTAGCTCAGTGCTTTGCAAAGACCTAGAGGGGTGGGAATGGGCGGGTGGGAGGGAGACGCAAGAGGGAGGGTATATGGGGATATATGTATGCATATGGCTGATTCACTTTGTTGTACAACAGAACTAGTACAGCACTGTGAAGAAATTATACCCCAATAAAGATGTATATATAAAAATAAATAGGATCTGAACAAAGAAAAAAACCAAAAAACCCCCCAAAGCACATGTGTTTAAAAAAAAAAGCCATAATGAATCCTAGCGCTTAATGTCATAAACAATGATCAGATTAGCTTTACTGTTAAATACTATTCCTGCAATTCAGGTGGATTTCCATCAGGTAGCAGTAATGTGCTGTATCATGCAATTCAAGTATTTAAAAAACTGATTTGTATTTGATAAAAGGATTCATATATTTTGTTACATTTTATTATCAAAGATATAACTCTGCACTAAAGAAATTCAGTAACATTTAACACTATGGAACAACCTGGGATTCTTCTCACTGATGATCACCTTTTACTGTATCTACTGAATATGAGCTTGGTGTTTGAAGTTCTGATGAGATGTCTTAAATCTTTGATCTTACTGAATGGCAGTTGTTCAGTTCAGAACTTTTTATTTTCTGTATTAGCCACAGCAAGTCTACTTAGAAAATCCCAGATATTTCTGTAGGTATCTTAGCTTTAAATTGTCTGTCTTCTATACTGGGGAAGCTAAGAAACCTCCAAATACGTGTGACCTTCACATAGGAGTGCTGGCTCTTGCCATGGTCCTAAGGACCCCAGTCCTGGATTAGTCACAGTGCAGGCTGGTCATCTACCCATGTAAAATGTCTCAGCCCCCATTCACGAAAACAGTCTGCTGGTGGCCAAAGATCACCATTCACACTTTGGAAAAATTTACACTGAGTCCTTTAATGTTCCATCAGATTGATCAAGGAAAAAGCTTGGCAGCCCTTACATACTATCCTCTGGTTTAATCTTCTCTTTAATTTTGCTCTTTCTCTGCTGTTACTGTTTCTGTTTCTTTATTTCTAAAACCTCACTCTGTATCACACCTCATTTCTCTTCTGTCTGCCCCAAAGCCATTTTCTCTAGAGAACACTATCAGTTTTTGTCTGATATTTCTCACAACCATTAAATCTTATGACCTGTAACTTTCTCCCTTACACCTATGTTTTTCTTTCAAGTGATTTAAGATCTGACTATGCCTCGATAGTTTTGCCTTATTTTTGAAAACCTCCCCACTGAAACATTATAGCTTTACTTTAAAAATATGCACAGATTTAAAATATCACAAGGATGCTTGCAGGTCAGGTCTGTTTAGGATTTTTCTACTTTACATATTCAATTCCATAAGAATATTAACTTATATGTATATAATTTAAATTGCAGACCGTGAGGAATATTTGTGAAATTAGATGCATTTTTCTAAACTTATAAAAAGAATGTTGAACATCAGAGTAGAGCACAGGTGCTATATTCAAATTAGCAGATACGTTTTAATTTTAAAAAGGAAGATAGGAAGATTTGTAAGAATTTCTTCAATTCACTGATTCTCATCCATGCCCCCAAATTAAATAATCCTTAATATCATCATATGTTAACTTACAGAGTTTTGGTTCTAAAGCATGAAATTGTCTCCTCCACTCCTTTGACCTCCTGTATTTGAATAATTCACTATGGCTTGCTGCATTCAGTGCTAGAAAAAGTCTCTTCAAGTTCCAAAAAGCTTTTCTTAATTTTAGAAAGTCCATATGCTTAGCTTCTGTTGATAAGTGCTTTCTGGAGACATGGTTAAATGGAAATGGATATGAAAAATCTGCTGCAGATAAACTATATTCCTTCACATATTTTTAAATGTCTAGGGGAAAATAAAGATGATAGAAAAGTTGAACAAATGTATATACTAGGTAAAGGCACTTGTGGAAGAAAATGTCTTTGCTTGTCATCACATTTCTATTAACATTGCTGGCTCAGACTGGGCTGTGTGGTACTTTTGTTTCCAATACAAGAAAATACACATATCTATGCTGAATGAGGATGAAGAGCTACTATGACTCTGTTTCAATGAGCCAAGGGAACAATGGCATGGAAACGTACGAAGGCTGTGAGGGCAGGGTTGATTAATGGGTTGAGGGTAATTAATGGTGTTCAGGAGGCGTGGCCTCAAGCTCTGGCTTTGCCAGCGGTGGCTCTGGCCTTCTGAGCTGGTCTCTCACGGGAATTCTCCATCCTCACCCTCCAGCGGTAAGATGCAAGGCCGGCTCTCAGGCAGCTTTAGAACTAAACTGAAGGCTAACAATTTTCACAATATGTGTTATTGAAAAGATTAAGTAGAAAGCTATTTAGGAGACCTGTCTAAAAATAATACCCTGGCAATGTTCCTGTATGTTAACATTTCAAGGGTCACGATAATTACTTGTCTTGGTTCACTGTATATACTAATCACTTAGGAAAAGAAAAGCCTCCATCTCCACTGGTGTCACAGCATGAAAGGTGCTTAGAAATAACTAAAGAAGAGAGGTACCGCTAAGCCTTTAATCTCTAATGATGTGGGTTTCAAGCACTACGTCTTTTAAGTGACTTCCTCCTAAAACTCACTTTTTATGAAAAGTTTTCACTTGGTTGCTTAGAACCCTGAGCTAACCTATTTTGTACATAAAGGTTGAAGCTCAGAATCTCTACTCCAAGTAAAGCAGAATAATTTAACCTGACTTGTCACAAACTGCTCTGAACGTTTATATTTTTATAAAAATATAAAGTATAAGATGGTCTGCAACATCATGAGAATACATACACATATCAAAGAAGTAAAAGAAATAGCCCAGAATGAAATATACACAAAGGTCATTTTACTTATAATGAAGGAAATATAGTGAAGGGAAAGATTAATAAATTGTAGGGCAAATGGTTATTTACGAAGAAAAAATAATCTTAAATCTTTGTCTCACACAGTTCACCAACAAAAGGAAATTCCATATATATTGGGGCTAGTTGTAAATAATGAAGCCCCAAACAGTCTAAAATACATAAAAATATCAATTATTAATATAGAAAATCAATATGAGGATGTACTTTTAAAAGCATGTACAAAATAACACAGTAGAATGACCATCACCAAAAAGTCTAGAAATAATAAATGCTGGAGAGGGTGTGGAGAAAAAGAAAGCCTCCTACACTGTTGCTGGGAATGTAAATTGGTACAGTCACTGGGAACAGTATGGAGGTTCCTCAAATAACTAAAAATAGAATTGCCATATGATCCAGCAATCCCACTCCTGGGCATATATCCAGAGAAAACTCTAATTTGCAAAGGTACATGCACCCCTATGTGCATAGCAGCACTATTCACAGTGGCCAAGACATGGAAACAAGAAGATGTGGTACATATATACAACAGAATACTACTCAGCCATAAAAAAGAATGAAATAATGCCATTTGCAGCAATGAGGATGGACCTAGAGGACATTATGCTTAGTGAAATAAGTCAGACAGAGAAAGACAAATACTATATATCACTTATATGTGGAATCTAAAAAATAATACAAATGAATCTATATACAAAGTAGAAACAGACTCACAAACATAGAAGACAAATTTATGGTTTCCAAAGGAGAAGGAGGGGGCACAAATTAGGATTATAAGATTATCAGATACAAACTACTCTACACAGCATAGATAAACAACAAGGATTTACTGTATAGCACAGTGAGGAATTATACCCAATATCTTGCAATAACCTATAACGGAAAAGAATCTGCATAAAACCAAATCACTATGCTGTACACCTGAAACTAACACAATGCTGTAAATCAACTATACTTCAATAAAAACCGTTAAATTTCTGTGTGATCCAAAAGAGTACACTGAAATCAAAAAGGTAGATCACAATCAGGCTGGAAAATATATAGTACCGTTAATAATATATGACAGCCATAGACTACAAAACTCTTTGAAAAAAAAAACCCAAAACAAAACTCTTTCAGACCTTTAAGAAAAACATTATGATCCCAATTAGTAAAGGGGCAGTAACACAAATAGCAAACTTACAAAGAAGGAGAAGGACAGGTAAATATGTTTGACTCGACTAGTAATCAGTGATGTAAATTAAGAAAAATAATGTATTTTGTTATCAAAATAGTAAAACATGATAAAGAATTTTACACTCTGCAGAGTATGTGTAAAGAGTACAAGTCTATTTTCAAAGTAATTTGGAAATATGTATCATGTTGCCTCAAAAATACTCCTGCCGCTTGACCCAGTAATTTACTATTATGAATGTAGCCTCAGCAAACAATTAGAATAAGGAAAAGCCTTATGCACAGCAATATTCATTTCAATATTATGTATAAGAGAAAAAGAATCTTAAGTGTCTCAAGGAAGAATGATCGTTGCTGAGAAATTTCGGGACAGGTTAAGTTGAAATAGTATACGGTTATTAAAAATAACTTTTTTTTTTTTTTTTGCAGTACGCGGGCCTCTCACTGTTGTGGCCTCTCCTGTTGTGGAGCACAGGCTCTGGACACTCAGGCTCAGCGTCCATGGCTCACGGGCTCAGCTGCCCTGCAGCATGTGGGATCTTCCCGGGCCAGGGCACGAACCTGTGTCCCTTGCATCGGCAGGCGGACTCTCAACCACTGCACCACCAGGGAAGCCCAGCCTCAGTGTTTAAATAAAGGTGTTATCAGGTAAAAACATTGCCTGGGAAGGTCATTTAATCTTAAAATTAGTCTTCGAAAAGTTTCCACCCAACCCCTGCTGCCCGCATGAACATTCCGGCTGTGACCCTGGACCTCCTCACATTTCCAGGGCCTGTCCTGCTGCAGCCCCAGCTGGCTCACAACCATTTAGGGCTTCCTCTCTTCCTTTTTCCTTCTCTTTTTCTTCCTCTTCTCTTGGTTCTATTTTTGTTGAACCCCATAACTCTCAAAATGGTTCCCAGCCTTCCTTGTTTACCAAGTATTTCATACATATTCTCTTCGTTAACCAAGAAAAAAGAAACTAATGGTTTCAGCTCTCACTGGCCCTCATTTTCTTACAAAAATCTGCAAAAACTCCCATGACAGGTACAGTGAAATTCCAATTCTTTTCCCCATTATCTTGGGCTCCAAAGTGAACCAATGTTATGCTTTCACCCTCTTCTTCTCCTCCTGGAATAGTTTGCTTTTCTCACTGTTACCCAACTGTGTTCTGCTTTCTGCATTGGGCGTCTTACTCTTCCTTCCATTTTACTTGGAATGACCTTCTAAGATGACTGTCATACCAGAATATGGGGGTTAAGAAATTACTGGAAAAAAAAAGGACTCAGAATTGCTCAGCAACAGAACACCAAATGGGCCTTCCTTCAGAGTGGCTTCTACAGAACTTCTGAAATACTACAGTACTTTCTGTACATTTCTGAGAGGTGCCTCAGTGACCAGCACACAGCTGAGGGTACCAGTGACTATTGGGGGGGGGAGGGGACATGCCTAAGAATTCTAGCAGCGTCACTTTTTACCCCTTGGGAGAGTTTAGGAAATTTCAGGCACTCTAAACTCCAGCTGGCCATAATTTAGCATTCAAACTAGCACACTGAGAATAGAAGTGGGTGTTATTAAAAATTATACAAGGATAACAAGTGAAAAGCAGAACGGTTTTGGACAAACTTTTACTGCCTCTTACTGCGTATTTGTTAAAAATATAGGCTCCTGGATTTCTGACGTTCTGAGTATGAGGCTCATAATCTGCATTTAAAAAAGGCTCCTTACAGGGAGATCAGCTCGGTGCTTTGTGACCGCCTGGAAGGGTGGGATAGGGAGGGTGGGAGGGAGGGAGACGCAAGAGGGAAGGGATGGGGGAACAGATGTATACGTATGACTGATTCACTTTGCTATAAAGCAGAAACTAATAAAAAAATAAATAAAAAAATAAAAAGGCTCCTTAGTTGCTTATTAATTTAGATTTGAGAACCGCCACGCTAAAGGTTTTTTTTTTCCTCCAATACCTAGGTATTTCTTTGTGATCGTCTTCAAGAATCTTCCTCTAACATATAATGGAGATCATCATCAACACATTTTATTGAGTAAGTGTTCTGTACAGAGTGCCTTTAGGGTACAGTACACACACAAACTTACAACTGGCTTTCAGTCTGATATTTCCAACAATGCTTTTATACCCACTATAGGTATTCAATTTAAAAGCTTGATTTAAATACTAGAATTATACAAGTATTGTTTTCTACTATCTTTCAGGGCAATTATATTACATTTCAATTACAATGTGACCTTTAAAATTCTTATTGGGCACGTTATTGTAACTTACAAATAACATCCTTACAATTTAATAGGCTTGGTAAGAAATGAACCTTTAGAACTCAACTCATATCTATATTGAGACCATTAAGTTTTGTGACTCAAGCACACTGTTTGAAAATAAAAGAAAAATCTCTGCACTGTCCAACTCTTTGGAGTTTGGAATTTGTCCAACTCACCTAGTAAAGATCTTACTGAATTTTCTAGTAAGTAAGTAGTTTTCTGGAGTAGCTACAAAAACTTTGAGTTGTAACACTTTATAAATCCTTTGAGAATGAAGGATTATTCTGGATGTAAGAGAACAGCCTTTAAAGTCCTTTTATCCATTTTTTAAAAAGACTAACAATTTCAATATACATAGTTAAACATTAAATAAATGCATTAGGCCTATTACAGGTAGGTTATAAATACATCATCAGTGGTTGAATAACATGTAAATTGAGTGCATTATATTGTACATGTAATTAATAATTCAAAGTATCAGTTACTGTCCTAGCTGCCTTTGGTTTTGTATTTGCTTAGATAAACTTCATAACTGCATGCTGTCTTTTTCCTCTTCAAAAAGTCCTGCTCTCCCCCTGCTACCCCACACAAAAAAGCAGGCTTTCGATGGCATGCATCTGAATAGCTCATGAGAAGCACAGGCAGCATCCCTGTCATCTTGCAGCCCAGCTGAGGTTTAAGCAGCATGTTCTGTGGTGGTTCTTGACCTGGGCTGAGCATCCACATCACTGTAGAGCTTTTTAAAAATATGAACTCTGGAGAGGGTGTGGAGAAAAGGGAACCCTCCTACACTGTTGGTGGGAGTAGTTGGTAAGTAAGTTGGTGTAGCCACTATGGAGAACAGTATGGAGGTTCCTTAAAAAACTAAAAGTAGAGCTACCATATGATCTAGCAATCCCACCCCTGGGCATATATCCAGAAAAAAACATAATTCAAAAAGATACATGCACCCCTATGTTCATAGCAACACTATTTACAATAGCCAAGACATGGAAGCAATAAATGTCCATTGACAGATGAATGCATAAAGCTGTGGTGCAGATATACAATGGAATACTACTCAGCCATAAGAAAGAATGAAATAATGCCATTTGCAGCAACATGGATGGACCTAGAGATTATCATGCTAAGTAAAGTAAGCCAGACAAAGACAAATATCATATGCTATCCCTTGTATGTGGAATCTGAAAAAAAAAAGATACAAGTGAACTTATTTACAAAACAGAAATAGACCCACAGATGTACAAAACAAACTTACGCTTAGCAAAGCAGAAGGCGGGGGGATAAGTCCAGAATTTGGTATTAACATATACAAACTACTATATATTTATAAAATAGATAAACAACAAAGACGTACTGTAAAACACAGGAAACTATACTCAATATTTTTGAATAACCTATAAGGGAAAAGAATCTGAAAAAGATCATTTTTATATATAAAAAGAATACATGTATATAACTGAATCACTTTGCTGTATACCTGACACTAACACAACATTGTGAATCAACTATACTTCAATTTAAAAAATACATTAATTACCTAAATTAGAAAACAAACAAACAAAGTCTGGACCCCGCCATAAACCTACTGAGGCCTCCATGTGTGTGTTCTCATGGGCACCCCAGGTGATAAGCACTGCTTGCCCTTCTCCATGAAGAAGGAAACCGCTGATGGCTATGGGTGTGGCTTAGCTGACAGTATCTGATTGCTTTAGAGTTTGGCCATTAGTTTCCAGGGGCAGATCCAATTCAAATCCCTATCTGAACACATGACAGTTGTGTGACCATGTTATTTACTCTCCGAGATTAATTCCTACTCTGAGGTTATCATACCAAATTCAAAATATTATTTTTGGTAATCAATATAAGACAACCAACCTAAAGTACCTGCATTTCCTTCTAGGTAAAACAAATTTTCTTCTTTAGCATCTAATAGGAATTATTTTGTGTGAATAATATTCTTTATATCGTTTTGCTAGTTTTCACTTCATCTGACAGATCTGACAGTCTCCATGAAAAATCATAAAAACAATCCACGTTATCCCAGAAGAATTGTCAACCAGGACAAAGCTGGAGGGAAATTCATTTCACCAACTCTTAACATTTGAGTTATAAAGAAATTTGTCTTTTCTTGCTTTCAGAAAAAAAACTTGAGATGTAATCTCTTGGAGCAATTTGCACATCTTTTCTGACAAAGATGTTATGACCATCTCTCAAAGCTCAGTGCCACTCAAGCTGCTGAGCAGGACCCAAATTATCAGAGGTAAGGGTGACAGCTGTTGGGCTGAATGCCAACAGAGAAACAGGAAAACATCAAGGCACTGGGTAACTGTGTCTTCATGGCTGTTTTCTAAATCACTTCCTCTTTAAATGTGATATATTGATCCTACAGGAGGGGGAGGTATGTAAAACATACATGTTTCCTAGGAAGCATCAAAGGCAAAATTTCAAGTGTCAGAATAATTGTTTTGACTCATTTGAGTCAAGAGAATACAAATGTTCAAGCAACTCTGCTTCTGCCTGGAAACTCTTCCTTCAGATATTAATATTTGCATGGCTTCCTTCCTCACTGCTTTTTCAAGTCTTAGTTCAGATATTTCCTTTTCAGCAAGACTGCTTGCTGTGATCTCCTACTTCAAACTGTAATCCCTTGTTTGCTCAGGGACTTTCTAACTCTCTAGCCTTTTAAAATATTTCCACAGTACTTACCACTTTCTAATGTCCTTTAGAAGTCACTTGGGTATTGTGTTCATTGTCTGTCCTCCTACACACACGCAGACATACGCACAGACACAAAGAATGTGGCTCCATGCAGGCAGGGATTTTCCTCCTTTTGCCCACTGCTGTATCCCCAATGCCTGCAAAAGTGTGTCTTGCAGTAGTTTGCTCAACAAATATTGAATGATAGGGGACAGATGGGTGAATGAAGGATGCTCTAGGAATGCAATGTGGCAGGAAAGCAGAGCATCCCTGTAAATGGCCAGACCATGGACATTGCCAAGGCTAGGTTGAGCAGGAAACTCTTATCATCTGGGAACACCTGAGAGAACTAATGCCACGTTACGTGGAATGACAGTGGTTTGGGGGTTTGCTGTCACTAATTCAGCGTCCCCCACTCCTGAGACCAGAAACACTTATGGTTCATCATCAATCCAGCCTGGGCCACCATGCTCAGGCCACCAGAATGACTGACCTCAAATCAAAATCTGATCATGGCACTCATCTGCTTAACATCCTTCACTGGTCTCACTTGTTTCAGGATAAAGTCTAACAAAGCACGTAAACTCCTACTTGTGGTCCTTCACTTTCTCCTCGATACAGCCTGTGCTGTGTGCACTGAATCACACCCAGGTACTTGCAGTTTTTCAAAAATGCTATGTTCTCTGTGTCTGTGCAGTTGTTTTCTGTTATCAGTTTTATCCTACTTATCTGGCTAACACCTGGGATCCTTCGAGGCCCAGCACAGAATCTTCCTTCCTTTCCTAAAGCGTTCTCAGAATTGCCGAGGATGCATTGTTACCCTTGACTTCTTAGCATACTGGATTTGTCCATTTCTTCTTGTAGTTCTGCCAATTTTCAATGTTTTATTTTGTGCAACAACCCTCTTTATCTCTCACAGCCTTTTTTGTTTTAAAATCTATTTTGTCTGCCTTTAATATAATTACACCAACTTCCTTCTGGTTAGTTTTTCTTGTTATATATTTTCTCATAATTTTCTTCTCAATATAACTGTGTTATATTTTTAAGTGGGTTTCTTATAAGTATAATATAGTGAGTTAAAAAAATCTGTCAATATTTATCTTTTAATTGGAGCATGTAGTCTGTTTTCAACTAATCAGGTTAGTAATCTAGTTGTTTTATTTTGTTTCTTCTAATGTTTCTACTTTCAGACTTTATGAATTAATTAGATTATTTTTCTTGTCTACTAGTTTTGGAATTGTACTTTTGAATTCTTTTATTCTGGTGCTTACTGTAACTTCTGCTAAGCATATTTAACTTAACATTTAAATTTAATCAATATATTTACCCTCCTTTGGAATCATACAAGGACCTTTGAGCACCTTACCGCTGATCACCACCACCACCAACAGCAACTGATATGCTTGTTGCCCAGGTTTTAAGTGATTTTATTTAATGTGCACATTAAATAGTATGTTCAACCGTTTTTAGTCAAAGTTTGTTTAGATTTATCCATGTGGTTACTCTTTGCTAACCATTCTTTCTTGCATCCGAGATGTTCCTTTGAGGAAATTTTCCCATTTCTTTGAAACAATTTTATTCTGGTAATCCCATCAAAATGTATTTGTTGCTGTCTTTCAGTAGTATTTTTTAAATTTAATTTAATTTATTTTTTTATACAGCAGGTTCTTATTAGTTATCCATTTTATACACATTAGTGTGTACATGTCAATCCCAATCTCCCAATTCATCCCACCACCCCTACCACCCACTGCTTTCCCCCCTTGGTGTGCATACATTTGTTCTCTGTATCTGTGTCTCAATTTCTGCCCTGCAAACCAGTTCATCAGTACCATTTTTCTAGGTTCCACATATATGCGTTAATATACGATATTTTGTTTTCTCTTTCTGACTTCACTCTGCATGACAGTCTCTAGGTTCATCCACGTCTCTACAAATGACCCAATTTCGTTCCTTTTTATGGCTGGGTAATATTCCATTGTATATATGTCCCACATCTTCTTTATCCATTCGTCTGTCAATGGGCATTTAGGTTGCTTCCATGACCTGGCTATTGTAAACAGTGCTGCAGTGAACATTGGGGTGCATGTGTCTTTTTGAATTATGGTTTTCTCTGGGTATATGACCAGTAGTGAGATGCTGGGTTATATAGAAATTCTATTTTTAGATTTTTAAGGAACCTCCATACTGTTCTCCACAGTGGCTGTATCAATTTACATTCCCACCAACAGTGCAAGAGGGTTCCCTTTTCTCCACACCCTCTGCAGCATTTGTTGTTTGTAGATTTTCTGATGATGCCCATTCTAACTGGTGTGAGGTGATACCTCATTGTAGTTTTGATTTGCATTTCTCCAATAATTAGTGATGTTGAGCAGCTTTTCATGTGATTCTTGGCCATCTGTATGTCTTCTTTGGAGAAATGTCTATTTAGGTCTTCTGCTCATTTATTGATTGGGTTGTTTGTTTTTTTAATATTGAGCTGCATGAGCTGTTTATATATTTTGGACATTAATCCTTTGTCCATTGATTCATTTGCAAATATTTTCTCCCATTGTGAGGGTTGTCTTTTCGGCTTGTTTGTGGTTTCCTTTGCTTTGCAAAAGCTTTTAAGTTTCATTAGGTCCCATTTGTTTATTTTTATTTCCATTTCTCTAGGAGGTGGGTCAAAAAAGATTCTGCTGTGATTTATGTCAAAGAGTGTTCTTCCTATGTTTTCCTCTAAGAGTTTTATAGTTTCCAGTCTTACATTTAGGTCTCTAATCCATTTTGAGTTTATTTTTGTGTATGGTGTTAGGGAGTGTTCTAATTTCATTCTTTTAAATGTAGCTGTCCAGTTTTCCCAGCACCATTTATTGAAGAGACTGTCTTTTCTCCATTGTATATCCTTGCCTCCTTTGTCATAGATTACTTGACCATAGGTGTATGGGTTTATCTCTGGGCTTTCTATCCTGTTCCATTGATCTATATCTTTGTTTTTCTGCCAGTACTATATTCTCTTGATTACTGTAGCTCTGTAGTATAGTCTGAAGTCAGGGAGTCTGATTCCTCCAGCTCCGTTTTTTTCCCTCAAGACTGTTTTGGCTATTCGGGGCCTTTTGTGTCCCCATAGAAATTTTAAGATTTTTTGTTCTAGTTCTGTAAAAAATGCCATTGGTAATTTGATAGGGATTGCATTGAATCTGTAGGTTGCTTTGGACAGTATAGTCATTTTCACAATATTGATACTTCCAATCCGAGAACATGGTATATCTCTCCATCTGTTTGTATCATCTTTAATCACTTTCATCAGTGTCTTATAGTTTTCTGCATACAGGTGTTTTGTCTCCCTAGGAAGGTTTATTCCTAGGTATTTTATTCTCTTTGTTGCAGTGGTAAATGGGAGTTTTTCCTTAATTGCTCTTTCAGATTTTTGATCATTAGTGTATAGGAATGCAAGAGATTTCTGTGCATTCATTTTGTATCCTGCAACTTTACCAAATTCATTGATTAGCTCTAGTAGTTTTCTGGTGGCATCTTTAGGATTCTCTATGTACAGTATCATATTATCTGCAAACAGTGACAGTTTTACTTCTTCTTTTCCAATCTGTATTCCTTTTATTTCTTTTTCTTCTCTGATTGCCGTGGCTAGGACTTCCAAAACTATGTTGAAAAATAGTGGTGAGAGTTCACTTGTCTTGTTCCTGATCTTAGAGGAAATGCTTTCAGTTTTTCACCATTGAGAATGATGTTGGCTGTGGGTTTGTCATATATGGCCTTTATTGTGTTGAGGTAGGTTCCCTCTATGCCCACTTTCTGGAGAGTTTTTATCAAAAATGGTGTTGAATTTTGTCAAAAGCTTTTTCTGCATCTATTGAGATGATCATATGGTTTTTATTTTTCAATTTGTTAATATGGTGTATCACATTGATTGATTTGCATATATTGAAGAATCCTTGCATCCATGGGATAAATTCCACTTGATCATGGTGTATGATCCTTTTAATGTGTTGTTGGATTCTGTTTGTTAGTATTTTGTTGAGGATTTTTGCATCTATATTCATGAGTGATATAGGTCTGTAATTTTCTCTTTTTGTAGTATCTTTGTCTGGTTTTGGTATCAGGGTGATGGTGCCCTCATAGAATCAGTTTGGGAGTGTTCCTTCCTCTGCAAATTTTTGGAAGAATTTGAGAAGTATGGTTGTTAGCTCTTCTCTAAATGTTTGATAGAATTCACCTGTGAAGCCCTCTGGTCCTGGATTTTTGTTTATTGGAAGATTTTAAATCACACTTTTAATTTCATTACTTGTGATTGGTCTGTTTATATTTTCCATTTCTTCCTGGTTCAGTCTTGGAAGGTTCTACCTTTCTAAGAATTTGTCCATTTCTTCCAGGTTGTCCATTTTATTGGCATAGAGTTGCCTGTAGTAGTCTCTTAGGATGCTTTGTATTTCTGTGGTGTCTGTTGTAATTTCTCCTTTTCATTTCTAATTTTACTGATTTGAGTCCTCTCCCTCTTTTTCTTGATGAGTCTGGCTAACGTTTTATCAATTTTGTTTATCTTCTCAACAAACCAGCTTTTAGTTTTATTGATCTTTGCTGTTGTTTTCTTTGTTTTTATTTCATTTATTTCTACTCTGATCTTTATGATTTCCTTCCTTCTGCTAACTTTGGGTTTTGTTTGTTCTTCTTTCTCTAGTTCCTTTAGGTGTAAGGTTAGATTGTTTATTTGAGATCTTTCTTGTTTCTTGAGGTATAACTTGTATAGCTATAAACTTCCCTCTTAGAACTGCTTTTGCTGCATCCCATAGGTTTTGGATCATCGTGTTTTCATTGTCATTTGTCTCTAGGTATTTTTTGATTTGCTCTTTGATTTCTTCAGTGATCTCTTCGTTATTTAGTAAGGTATTGTTTAACCTCCATGTGTTTCTGTTCTAAAAATTTTTTCCCTATAATTGATTTCTAATCTCATAGTGTTGCGGTCTGAAAAGATGCTTGATATGATTTCAGTTTTCTTAAATTTACTGAGACTTGATTTGTGTCCCCCAATGTGATCTATCCTAGAGAATGTGCCATGCACACTTGAGAAGAAAGTGTAATGTGCTGTTTTTGCATGGCATGTCCTATAAATATCAATTAAATCTTTTTGGTCTATTGTGTCATTTAAGCCTTGTGTTTCCTTATTTATTTTCTGTTTGGATGATCTGTCCATTGGTGTAAGTGAGGTGTTAAAGTCCCCCATTATTATTGAGTTACTGTTGATTTCCTCTTTATAGTTGTTAGCAGTTGCCTTATGTATTGAGGTGTTCCCATGTTGGGAGCATATATATTTATAATTGCTGTTTCTTCTTCTTAGACTGATCCCTTGATCATTATGTAGTGTCCTCCCGTGTCCCTTGTAACATTCTTTATTTTAAAGTCTATTTTTAAAGTCTATTTTATCTAATATGAATACTGCTACTCCCGCTCTCTTTTGATTTCCATTTGCATGGAATATCTTTTTCTATCCCCTCACTTTCAGTCTGTATGTGTCCCTAGGTCTGAAGTGTGTCTCTTGTAGACAGCATGTACATGGGTCTTATTTTTGTATCCATTCAGTGAGCCTGTGTCTTTTGGTTGGAGCATTTAATGCATTCATGTTTAAGGTAATTATTGATTTGTAAATTCCTGTTACCATTTTCTTAATTGTTTTGGGTTTGTTTCTGTAGGTCTTTTTCTTCTCTTGTGTTTCCCACTTAGAGAAGTTCCTTTAGCTTTGTTGTAGAGCTGGTTTGGTGGTGCTGAATTCTCTTAGCTTTTGCTTGTCTGTAAAGCTTTTGATTTCTCCATGGAATCTGAGTGAGATCCTTGTCGGTTAGAGTAATCTTGGTTGTAGGTTTTTCCCTTTCATCACTTTAAATATGTCATGCCACTTCCTTCTAGCTTGTAGAGTTTCTGCTGAGAAATCAGCTGTTAACCTTATGGGAGTTCCCCTGTATGTTATTTGTCATTTCTCCCTTGTTGCTTTCAATAATTTTTCTTTTTCTTTAATTTTTGCCAATTTGATTAATAAGTGTCTCGGCATGTTTCTCCTTGGGTTTATCCTGTATGGACTCTGTGCGCTTCCTGCATTTGGGTGGCTATTTCCTTTCCCATGTTAGGGACCTTTTCAACTATAATCTCTTCAAATATTTTCTCGGGTCCTTTTTCTCTCTATTCTCCTTCTGGGACCCTTATAATAATGTGACTGTTGTTACGTTTAATATTGTCCCAGAGGTCTCTTAGGCTGTCTTCATTTCTTTTCATTCTTTTTTCTTTATTCTCTTCCACAGCAGTGAATTCCACCATTCTGTCTTCCAGGTCACTTTTCCGTTCTTCTGCCTCAGTTAGACTGCTATTGATTTCTTCTAGTGTAGTTTTCATTTTGTTATTGTAATCTTCATCTCTGTTTGTTTGTTCTTTAATTCTTCTAGGTCTTTGTTAAACATTTCTCACATCTTCTCAATCCTTGCCTCCATTCTTTTTCCAAGGTCCTGGATCATCTTCACTATCATTATTCTGAATTCTTTTTCTGGAAGGTTGCCTATCTCCATTTAGTTGTTTTTCTGGGGTTTTAGCTTATTCCTTCAACTGGTACATAGCCCTCTGCCTTTTCATCATGTCTATCTTTCTGTGAATGTGGTTTTTTTTCCACAGGCTGCAGGACTGTAGTTCTTCTTGCCTCTGCTGTCTGCCCTCTGGTGGATGAGGCTATCTAAGAGGCTTATGCAGGCTTCCTGATGGGAGGGACTGGTGGTGGGTAGAGCTGTTTTCAATAGTTTTTAACACTATTAAAATTAGCTTTTTTTTGCATTTATTTGCTTATCTTTGCCTAATTATGCTCACCATTCTTTCTTTTCTTTCAAGCAAGGTATTTCTTCTGGGATCATTTGCCTTTTTATTTAAGTACAAATACTTAACACTTAATACTTTTAGACAAATACATGTGTGAGGGTGTCTTGGTCAGAAATTCTTTTGTTTTAGGTTTTGCATTTATTTTTTGGAATGCCTAATTATATATTTGTTTTGACTTTGTTCTTGAAAGACATACAATTATACTTGTCAGTAATTTATCCCTTGGAACTTTAAAATCATTATTCTACTGCCTTCTGTATTGCCTTGTTGTCATTGAGAAGTTATAGTTTAAGTGTCATTCCTTCTTAGGTTATTTACTTTCCTATTGGTTTGGGTTTCTTATAAGAATCTTCTGTGTTGTACAGTTTGCCTGTGATGTGTATGTATTTCTTTGTACTTATCCATTTGGGATAAACGTGGCTACCTAAATCAGAAAATTGGCATCTTTAATTCTAGAAATTTCTTAACAATCATGTTCGGGAATATTCCCTCTTCCCCATATTTTTTATTCTTTATGGAATTCTGATGAAGTGTACCTCAACCCTTCTTTCTAAATTGTTCACACATTGTCGTTCTCAGCACAGACTTTTTCTTCCCTCAAGTGAGACCCATTGCTGAAAGAAATTAATTTCTTTAGTCTCTCACTTTGCAGAGTAGTTTTCTGCCTCCTTTCCCCTATGTATGTGTGATCTAAGCTCTAGACCTCTGAGCATTGGCAGAAGCACATGGCAGATGCCAACTACCTTCTCTCTGTAGGCATGATTTCCCCTTAATCTTGGCCTTTGAGGAGCTCCCTTACATTCTTGCCAGTTCAGTTATGGGCTCTTTAAGTGATATTTTAAGAGGATTTCAGGTTACATGTTCCATTATATTGTTAGAAAGGTAAGTCTCACTTTCAGTACTCTGAATTGCTCATTTGATAGCATCTAGTACATTCTTTTGTAAATGTCAATTAACTGTTTTATCTATCCCAGTTGATCAAGCTCATCCTGGGGGCAGGAACAGTTTCTTTCCATGTACTAATTTATTCAGTCAGGAAGTGTTATTCAGTTTCTATTAGTAACTCTGCACTGATGTGTTGTTAGTTGTTGTATACACAAAGGTGGTCTAAATTGAAATGGTCTGATAATATAAAAATAATAAAAGCTAATGTTTGTTGAATCATTTCTAGTTCAACAAATGGCCAGTTTTTCTGATAAGTGCTTTATGTTTATTGTCTCATATTAATCTTCACAATTACCCAATGAGTTTGCCATTATTGTTATTGAATATTTCCTTCCATAGACGAGAAAATGGAGGGTGAGAAGAGACTTGTATATAATAAGAGAGTGCTGATTATTAGATAAGCTTGTCGTGCCACAGTTTTTAAAATTTAAAATGATCTTTCTATTGAATTCTTTTCATGGTTGCCTGTTGCTGGAAACTCACCATAATACACAGTTTCAGAGGTTCACTTGAACTCTTGTAAAGTGCGGAGGCATCCTTGAGGTGGACCCAGTCATAGGCTCTAGATTATATCCTGGAGCCAAGAGTAAGTAACTCCAGGCAAGAGCACTATTCCAATCATAGCATGAAACCTTTTGCTAAAAGGATCAAACCTCGGTTATTTTACATGTATCAGAATTTTTAACTGAGTCATATCTTTGGACACCTACTTGATTTATCTCATCATATAAATTCTGAGAAAATGAAGAAGACATATTGGTTATGCCCTTAATGGTATGGGTTCTTCATACATATCATGCAATGACAATAGATCTCTATGCAGTATGCAGCTGCATGTAATTTTATTAACAACATCCTTTCAGCAGCAACTTGTACTTTGTTCAGCCTCACTTGTGGTTCACATTTAAAGGCCCCCCACTCCTCTTAGTCTACCTTATTTTAGGTTCTAACCTCTTTCATCCTTTGTTCTTTGCACTTCCTTATCTTTCTTGGCAGCTGAGGCAGCTACCTGGCCGCCTGTTATTCTCACTCATGGCCTGCTGTGTGATGAGCTGTAGCATGAGAAGTTCCTGTGGGTAGCAATGGGAACTTTTCCATTCCATTTTCCTGCACCCTTGGCCTCTAGGCATACACAACACTCTCTTTCTGACATTATCCTTCCCTGTTTCTTGCAAATGCTCTATTCTGATGATTTTTTTTTCTGAGTCAGTTCCATCCCAAGTGTATTTGTTTCATATTGGATTCCTCCTTCTTTTTTCTTTTTCTTTCTTTTGCTAAACACTTTAAAAATTTTGGCTGTGAATTTTCAAGAGTAGTCTATAAAACCCAACAATGGATGCCTCAGGGATTTTTAGTAGAGCATGAGCTCAGCAGGAAAAGTAGTCTTATCAGGATGTTTCATGTTATAATTTCTCACTTTGTTTTAGAAAGACAGTACACCCAGGCAAAAACACATTGTTCATTTGCAAATGGAGCCATCAGCTGTTCTAGAAGGAAATTATGGTACAAGTAAATAGACAAAAAGAGTGTCAGAGGAAAAGTCACCCTGAGGAACATTTTGAGGAGTGCAGAGAGCACAGGTGCTGTTCTGACTTTCATCAGCTCTGATCAGACAGTGATTCCCGCACACCTTGAGGGCAGAGAAGGAAGCCTGGTGTGCCCAAGGCTCACAACTGCTGGAAATCCCACAGAAGAGTGGGTTTTGGATGGATCTTAGGCTTGTGATAATTAAAGGCCAACAACTGCATGAGTCATAACTTCTTAGTCACATTAAAACTCTAAGTCAAGTTGAAAATAAAACAAAGCTCTATTTTTCCCACATGAAAAAGTAAAATTGGTTTCCAACATGAACGACCATATAGCTCCTACAATGATGCCTAGGCTGTTGTCAGGCTTCCCTCAATTCTTCAGAAAAGCATCTCCCAATCAACGTAAAACCAACAGAATGCAGAGAAATGAGTTAAACCATCCCTAGAGTATGTGCAGTGTGTGCTGAAGAGAGAAGAAAAGAATAATAGGAATATGCCCAATATGCACGATTACTCCAATACTGTCAAAAGTGAATTTTAAAAGTACTGATCTTTAGAAACATGAATACCTGAAAATTAAAGACAAGCCAAGTAAAACGTATCAACATTTCTGAGTACTTAAATCTGATTCTTTTAACAACTTTATGTAATATCAGTGCCTTTTGCTTTCCTTGAAGACATCACTGATGGATTCTCTCATTTCACTCCACAACATCTGACAGCCTTTTTCTTTATTTTTATGACGTCCTATGTATTTAAAAGAAGTTCCCAAAGATTTGCTTGTGCAAATTCAGGCCTTTTGAAAAAGAGTATGTCCTAGTTACTGCATGTGCACTGCTCTGCATTAGTAATAATTATGCAAATGAACTTTAGAACCACCCACATCCACTTCTAACATGAAGCTCTCTCTGTACAGTAGGACTAAAATTCAGAGATTGAATATATCTGTACTAGTGCTGGACTTTTAAAATGGGATATTTTGGCTTTTGAAGTGGCAATCATATATTTTATAAAAGTATTACTTAGTGGGATGGTATACTGTCTTTTATTTTCCTATTCTGTTCATTAAAAATATTAAGTGCATGGGCAAGCCTCCATAGAAATTCACCTGTCTCTATCCTTTTCCCTCTTTTATCAGTGACCATACAATCAAAAAGCTGAAAAGTAAAGAATGAATTGCAGAATCACCAGCTGGAATGTGTCTTAAAGGTAACTGAATTTATTCCTGGCTTTTATCCCAAGTAACATTTTGCTTATATTTTTATTTGTAACAATTCTTTTTTTTTTTTTTTTTTGTGGTATGCGGGCCTCTCACTGTTGTGGCCTCTCCCATTGTGGAGCACAGGCTCCAGATGCGCAGGCTCAGCGGCCATGGCTCACGGGCCCAGGCGCTCCGCGGCATGTGGGACCTTCCCGGATCGGGGCAAGAACCCGTGTCCCCTGCATCGGCAGGCGGACTCTCAACCACTGCGCCACCAGGGAAGCCCCTGTAACAATTCTTTTATTCTGCCTGAAATTATGGTTAGTCTCATCCTCATTTACCTGCTTCAGTATACTGAAATCTCACTGAGGAAATTGGGTTTTTATTTTTGAATGTCCTCTCATGCTTAGCACATAATTGATGCTCAAGAATTATTTGTTAAGTGAAATCTAAGGAACATCGGTTTCTATCCTGTTTTTTAAAAACATCCGGAGAAAATAATCAGAAACATACCCAAGAAAGGAGTGAAAATGATTTTAAAATGATTTATGCTGGAGTTGTCCATTACCTCTATTCCTGTCCTTCTTAGAACTAAAGAAATTAGCTGATGGTCTGGTGTTGAGGATTCTAAGCCTGGATTTGTGTCCTGTATCCACCAGTCCCTAGCTGTCCCACCATGAGCAAGTCACTAAACTTCTCTAGGACCCATTTTTTGCACCCCTAAGATGGTGATAATAACAATTACCTTCCTCATATGTTTTCCTAATGATTGAATATGATGCAAATACAAAATATTTAGCAGTGTCTGAGATGTAGTAACACTCACTCATTAATTGTTGGCTATCATCATTACCATCATCATAATCATCATCATTACCATCAAACTGGATTACCACAATCAATAGTTTCAAATATAATATTTAATTCCTTAATTCCTTTCTGTTCCATTAACCTTGAATCAAACCAACTGTCCATTTTTTTGTTTTGTTCTTGTCATTTTCCCTTTGAATGCTATTAATCCTACCATTTAACATTGTACTGGAGGTGGTAGCCAAAGCAATAAGGCAAGAAACTGAGTTGGAAAGGCAGAGAAAAAAGTTGACATGACTGATGGATTTGATCATCTATAAAAAAAATCCAAGATAATATAAAACTATCTATTAAAACTAATTAGGAAATTCAGGAAGGTGGCAGGATATAAGACCAATATATAAAAACTAGTAGTGTTTCTATTCAGCAGCAATAGCTAAATACAAAATGAAATAGAAAAAAGACACTATGGCAACAAAACATTTAAGTTTCCAGGCATAAATATAACAAAACATGCAGGTGTCTGTGATACTTATTGTTATTCTCAGGAGACCAGAATGAATGGCAAGTTAGGTCAAATGCATGGATAAGAAAACACAGTATTATTCAGATAATAATTCTTTCAAATTTTAAAATAAATTTTGTTAATTTCCAAGCAAATTATAAGTGGTTTTTATTGGAGAAGGGGTAGATTAACAGAGTGATTTAATTATCTTATAGAAGAGTACCAGTACCAAGACTACTAGAAAAAAGAAAACAAAGGAGGAGAGTGTTGCCTTACCAGATGTTTTAAATATACAGTAATCAAGTGTATTGTTGGGCACAGGGATAGACAAGAAGTAGATCTGTACAAAAGCACAGAGCGCCCAGAAGCCTACTCATAGGTATGTACACACATGGATCTTGTTACATCATGAGGAGGCATTACAAATTAGCAAGGAAAATAGGAAAATGGACAGTGATGATATTGGGAGTATTGGGACAACTTCCTTTGCAGATAAAAACAAAATAAAATGACTTGAAAATGTAGAATATCCTTATTATATCAGAGCAAAAAAGGGTTTTTTATATAAGACACAGAACATAGATGATAAAAAATTGATGAATTCACTATATCAAAATATGAAACTTCTTTACAATAAAAGACATCACAATGCTAAAAGTAAAGTACCTGAAACATATATATGTTAGCATATATAATGTGATAAATATTTAGAATATATAACATAATTTAGAAAAAAAACATAAGAGAAGTGGGTAAGGATGAGGACAGGAAATTCCCTAAGCAGGAACCCTGAATGGCAATTAATGATGCTTATGAAAAGATGCTCAATCTTGTAATCAAGGCAGTGAAGCAAAACAATGAAGCAGAGCCATTTCCTGTGATCAGAAGTGTAAAAAAATTGAAACATCTGACAACATCAAGTGTTGGTTAGGATGAGAGGAAATTGAAAATCTTATATGCCCCTGGTGGAAGTGAAAATTGTCAACCCAGTTTGAAGTGCAATTTATCAATATCTAGTAAAGTTAAAAGTGAAGCATGAATAACCTAATAATTACACTTCTAGATACAGACCCTAGAGAAACTCCAGCACCTGGCAGCAGAGACACGTTTAAGAATATTTGTTTATAGCATTGTCTCTAATAGTGAAAAAATTAGAAACACTAAATCTCATGGATAAATAATGATATAGTCATATTAGGAATCACTATGTATGTATGATATCTATCTATTTATACTGTATACATACATATAGTGTAGATATATTTGGAAAGACCTCAAAAACATATTTATCCAAAAATGACTGTAAAATAATGCTTTATCTAAAGAAAGAGAAGACCCAGTTGCAGCTGAGATGGATACAGGAGCTAGCAAATCATATCTAGTTAGACAAAGGTTAGATATGCTCATAACTTAATCATATAATCTGATATAGCTTATATGACATTTTCAAACTGGTGAAATAATGGTAGTATGAAAGGGAAAAAAGAGATAAGGCATTTCACTTTAGAACACAGATATTAAACAGACCTTAGTAAAATTGAATTTAAAGGTAAAATGAACTTCATGCAGTCCACATAAACTTCAAAAAATGTCTCTGCCAGCTCTGTTAAAATGCCACTGTGTCTTCCTCCAGTCCTCATAAATCACAATCTGATGTGCACCCCTGATACCCAGATTTGGCCTCTCTTTTCCATAAAAGGAACCAGGGCTCCTTGAAGAGTAATTGATTCCCTGTGACAGGGTAGGGAAGATAAAGTTGTACTTGAAATGTGTAGCTCTTACCAGAAAGTGAGAATGCTTTCAAAGATGTCTGCAGACAGCACTATGGAGGAAAGTGCCTCCAGGGGTTGTGACATTCAGAGGACAAGAAAAGAAAATAAAGATCTGGTCAGAGGCACAAGTTTATAATATAATTACTCAAAATAGACATAAGTATATAGAAACAGAGGCATCTATGGGTTTCCAACAATGTCTACAGAAAATAGGTATATCAACAGAAACTATGTAAGTACATTGTATTTTATTTTCATTGGTCCCACTAGGAAAAATCAGAGGGTAAAAATTTAAGGAGGAAGCTTTTGTCAAAAAGTTGAGTATGAGATGCTAAGAAAAAAATGGGTAAGGGTGACCATTAAGAAATGCCCACGGGGGGCTTCCCTGGTGGCGCAGTGGTTGAGAGTCTGCCTGCCGATGCAGGGGACATGGGTTTGTGCCCCAGGCCAGGAAGATCCCACATGCCGCGGAGCGGCTGGGCCCGTGAGCCATGGATGCTGAGCGTGCGTGTCCAGAGCCTGTGCTCCGTAACGGGAGAGGCCATAACAGTGAGAGGCCCGCATATGGCAAAAAAAAAAAAAGAAAAGAAATGTCCATGGGATGCATTGCGAGAAACCTTTTCTCACTAACAGGCCAACTGACACCTAGCAGAAGACCCCATCCCAATAATCACTGGCTCTGTTGGACCATATAAGAAGGAACATTTAGGCTCCTATGTTTTGGTCTCAAATTTCTGGCTAATAATCTAAATCTATAAACATATTGAGGTCCTAATTCTATTGGTACAATCTGTAAACTTAATCTCTAACCAAATAGCCACCTTGACATGGTCATTTTGTTTCCTTGTCAAATAAATTATGCAGATGATAAATAAACAAACCAGGGCTTCCCTGGTGGCACAGTGGTTAAGAATCCACCTGCCAATGCAGGGGACAGGGGTTTGAGCCCTGGTCCGCGAAGATCCCACATGTCACAGAACAACTAAGCCTGTGAGCCACAACTATTGAGCCTGCACTCTACAGCCCACGAGCCATAACTACTGAGCCTGTGTGCCACAACTACTGAAGACTGCATGCCTACCGCAATGAGAAGCCTGAGCATTGCAACGAAGAGTAGCCCCTGCTCACTGCAACCAGAGAAAAGCCCACACGCAGCAAAGAAGACCCAACACAGCCAAAAAAAAAAAAAAAAAAGAAAGAAACAAACCAAATTCAGCATCAATTTTATATTCAGTGCAAGTGTAGTAATGACTTGTAATCACTTTGTTAACTTGTATTTGTGCTGCTTTTTAAAGGGTAGCATGTAAAGCAGGGCTCCCCAACCCCCTGGCCTCGGACTGGTACCAGTTGGTGGCCTGTTAGGAGCTGGGCCGAACAGCAGGAGGTGAGCAGCAGGTGAGCAAGCGAAGCTTCATATGCCGCTCCCCATTGCTTGTGCTACCACCTGAACCACACCACCCTCCCCAGGTGGGTGGAAAAGTTGTCTTCCACGAAATTGGTTCCTGGTGCCAAAAAGGTTGGGGACCGCTGATGTAAAGGAATCTGACAAAAAGGATTTGAGATTTTAATTGAAATACTCAGGAATTTTTAACTTAACTTTATGATCAATATTTAGATGCTCAAGGCAATCTGACTTCTTAGAACCATCCATTTAGATGTATTGTATGTATAAGCAGCATTTGAGTGCTTGGGAAGTTTTTTTTGTTTGGATTCCTTATGAGTATTTGAAAGTCTGACTTCCTGGGTGTTTTAAAATGCTAGAAAGTATCAGCTATATCATATTTGTGGTTTTATTTAAAAACATTTAGGACAGTTTGCTTAAATTTTCTGTAAATATTTTAAAATATTTACTGTACCAAATGCATAAATAAATCGAATATTAATTCAGGAACAAATACAGGCTAGTATTTTAATTTATTCACAAAATTGCTGGTTTTAGAAAATAGATTTATAAATTTACTTTGTAATCTTATGAAAAGCTAGGCTTTAAAATTAAAACTCTATTAAACAGGATATTAATTTAAAGTCTGTGTACAAAAGCCACTTCCCCACAAGATATTAAAAAGGCAATTGACTAGGTTAAATGAAAAAAGCAAGTTATAGAAAATAATATACCTTATGATGTAATTTTTATAAGTGAAGAAAAATTAAAAATTTCATGTATTATATATGGATTAACATATAGAGAGCAATAAAAAGTATGAAAATGTGAACTAAAGAGTGGAATACAGCAGACATCAAATTTTAGTGAGATGTAAATTGTCAAAAAATCTAAGATGATCATAACAAAATGTTAATATTTATTTATTTGTGGCATTTATGTTGGTAATTATTTTACTATCCATTGTGTTTTTAATTTTTCTCAATTAAAATATCTCTAATGTAAAGATTCAAGTCATAGTACACTAAGAACCCAAGGGACCAATAATATAGTGAATTGGACAGACTTGGGCTATTTAAGTAGATTAATTGTGAGGATAATGACTGAATAATTAAAATTATAAAAGAAAACATTTGCATTTAAAACAAAACAACTTAAGGCTGAAAGAAGCAAAATTTGAATGAAAAAAAAAGAGAAAAAAATGAAGTTTCTGCCAAGATGTCTCACACATTGTGACTGATCTGAGCAAACAACTTGAGATTTGTTGTGTTCTTTCAAGTAAAGTGGACAAAATAATGTGTATTTGAGAATAATAGTTGGTGATGGAATATGTTGTTTCCAATAAAACCTGGAAATACATCATAAAAGTCTGCAGTAGAAACTCCAACGAGGAGAAAAGTTTATTTGCCAAAATCTAAGTGAAATGGTTGTTGATGTCGATGACATTATTCATGGAGAATTCATAGTATTGGGTAAAATACTCAATTAAATTCATTGTGATGAGAAATCATGATGCATCTGAAAGATTTTGTGTAAAACAAAACCAGGGGATTGCGGGGGGTGTGTGTGTGTGTGTGTGTCTGCCTTCACTACGCTGACGTTGCTCTATGGGCTTTTGGTGAAAGAGTTTCTGTGCAAATGTTGTAGTACCTGCCTTAATCTCCCACCTTATGCATAAAACAAGGTTCTGAAAGCTTTCAAGGCTGCTTCTAAACGTGAAATCCATCTCTAATGGACAAAGACTTTCCATCAGTGAAGACTGTCAAGGGAATGTGCAATTCCAGTGCCAGATCCCCCAGTACTTTCATGGATGGCAGCATTATTGGAAGAACTATACATAGTGCTATTTAAAGAAAATAAAAATTGACTGTAAGCCCTGCTATGTTTTTCTGAGAAATTTGTGATTCCGTTTTGCACAAATATGATATGATGTTTTCTTTTGGTAAACTTTTTTTTTTTTTTAAAGATTGCTCTAGAACTATTTTACATCCTTATTTGTTTTGATACTGACACACTTCTTTTTGTATTTTTATTTTATTTTTTTTGGCCCTGCCTTGCTGCATGTGGGATCTTAGTTCCCCAACCAGGGATCGAACCCGAGCCCCCTGAAGTGGAAGCGTGGAGTCTTACCCACTGGACCACCAGGGAAGTCCCCTTTTTGCTACACTTTTAAAGACAAATATTTCAGGAGAGTATATAACTTAATGAAGTACCTGGGCTATTAATTCAGCTAGGGGTTGAATTCGTGTTCTGCCCACTAAGTGGTATATGAGACTTAGTTTCTGCATCTGCAGCGGGGATGAGAGGACTGCAGTGGGAGGCAAGGCAGGATCCATCACAGTGTCTGGTCTGTGGCAGACACTCAGAGGTAGCTATTATGATTACAATGGCTATTTTTTATGATAGTATTCATTTGACAAAAAGCCTGTCAACTTTTTTCTTCTCATTAAATTACTCCCATTAGACGTGAGAAATGATATAGTTTTCTGTATTGAGTTTGGTTATTTTACTGATTGAAGTAAAAATAAATTTCCCTGAAAAATCTCATCGTATGATTACTAAGTCCCAGAGTTATATTCCCCACCATTTCTATATACAACACAATCATTCTACTTAGTCAAAGATACTCAGTGTGATGTTGATATCGAATTCTTCCAGGTGAATGAATGTGTTCACTTATTATTATTTTTTTTTCTAAAACAACAACAAACCTGTATTTAGCTTATCTAATTTGGTTAAATTGGGCTTCCCTGGTGGTGCAGTGGTTAAGAGTCCGCCTGCTGATGCAGGGAACACGGGTTCGTGCCCCGGTCCGGGAGGATCCCACATGCCGCGGAGTGGATGGGCCCATGAGCCATGGCCGCTGAGCCTGGGCGTCCGGAGCCTGTGCTCCACAACGGGAGAGGCCACGACAGTGAGAGGCCCGCGTACTGCAAAAATAAATAAATAAATAATAATTTGGTTAAATTAATGATACCATTTTCAAGAAAACTAAAACTATGATCCTCCTTTATTTTCCTTCTCTGAATATAGCAAAGATGAATTATGTTTTGCGTTATTTTAAAGGAATTCTTAAATTGAAGGATAGTTGATTTACAGTGTTGTGTTAGTTTCAGGTGCACAGCACAGTGATTTGGTTCATATATATGTGTGTGTGTGTGTGTGTGTGTGTGTGTGTGTATGTATACATTTGTATATGTGTATATATATATCTATTCTTTTTCAGATTCTTTTCCCTTATAGGTTATTACAAAATACTGAGTAGAGTTCCCTATGCTATACAGTAGGTTCGTGTTGTTTACCTATTTTATATATAGTAGTTTCCATGTGTTCATCCCAAACTCCTAACTTATCTGTCCCCTCTTCCCTTTGGTAACCATAAGTTTTATGTTATTAAGATATTTCTCTTACCAGATTGGAGGATGCATTCTCATTTGGGTTAAATAACCATGATTTTTAATGCTTCAGTGATATCATAATTAAGACACTAAGTATAATATCTGCTGGTTTTAGGTTTACTCACATGTAAAATGTGGAGCTTTAATCCAAATATACATTTTCAGAGTCTATTCATCACCGAGTGTCATGGTTTATACAGTCTTCTACCACCTCGTGCTATCAGTATACTCACTGACGTCATCAGAGTTTCGTGAAGGATATACACGTACGTAATTTGGGGAAGCACTTCAAAATATACATGTGTGCCTGTTAAAATGACTACTTAGACTGTTTCTGGTGGATGGACCTTAGCTCATCTCATTGTCTAAGATTATTCATAATATACTAAAAACACTACTCTTATTGAGATACTTCGGGAACGTAGTTAAATACCAAGATGACTACTAATAGGATTAAGGCGAAAGAACAGCTAGGCTTTTCTAAGCCAGTTAAAGCCATTGGGCCTGCTGCTTACTCAGTAACAAATCACATCTGATATCTGGAAGCAGAAATACCAGGTAAGCATTTCTGTTCTTGTCCTGTCCATAAAAGGTTGGAAGATTGAATTAGAATAAGATTTCTGATGGAGTCAAATGAAGTCTCACCCAGACTGTGCAGGTACCTTCAGAACTGTTTTTTTTAGGGGAGTTTGAGATTGCTTTGCCAAAATTGATCCTACACTTTAGGGAGGGCACATCATGTTTGTGGTGGATATAACACAGAACCATGGACTACAATAATTGTTAAATTGCCTGAGCTGAAGAGCATAACTTACAAATTCCAATAAGTAAGTGTTGCAAACAACAATAAAAATACAGTTAAATTTAAATATCACCTCCAATTGGTACATTTTATTTTAGGTTTAGTAATATTAATGCCAGAGAGCAAAGCTGAATAGAAAAATTATCTGAATATATCAGAGAGAATGAAAATCCGATCTCTTTGATTTAAGAGAAATTGAAAGCTATACTAGTTCTAGGAAGGTTTAGATGAAAAGGAAAGGAGATTCTTCCTCTAAGCACGTAAGGGTCTCAAGAAAAATGTGAGTATTGTCATTTCTGGAGACTTAAAGCAGAAGAGTCATGCATATCTTTCCGATTTTGTTTTAGTAGAAGAGCTATTTGTTGTCTACAAGGATTACATAGGCTTTCCAAAACCGATATGAATGAATGACTGATTCCATATCAAAATGATTTAATGTAAAATAAGGACACCAATTTCAAGATTTTTTTTTCAATTTTGGTCACATAATACACACTTTGAATACTTGCCCAAGATGGTAGCAATGAAGAGCATTTCGTTAGAGGAGCTTTGAATGCAGACCCCCCCAGAAAAGCAAAGGCTCTGGTGCTGGACAGCTTGGGTTCAGGATGTGACTCTACCAGTTCCTAACTGCGTGACCTTGGTCTAGTTACTCCACTGCACTGGGCTGTAAAATAGGGGTAATAATACCTGCCTAAGAAAGTTGTCGAGAGTAGTAAGTGAAATAATTCACTCTAAGCCCTTGGAAAACTGGCTGGCACAGAGAACTCAATAAACATCAATTATGATTGCCATTTCAGAGCAGTAACCCCTAACATTTTGTTTTTGCTGAGACTCACAAGACAGAGAATGTCCATAGATGTCACACACCCTGTGGGTCCAACTTCTACAAAGCAGCCTTCCTCACTCTCTCATGGCAAATATCATATTGTAATGCAAATAAGCAAGAGTGACATCATTACAGAGATAACCCTGAATCTGTTCTAACTTTAAGAAATAATTTTAAAACCTCAGCACTTGATTTTAGTAACAGGCTAATAAGAACACACGTCCCAGTAGACTAAGACAGAGTTAGTTCTTCTGAGAACATTTCTTTTAGGAAATAAAGGGAAGGGAGAGGTCCTGAGGTCATGATTTTGGATAAAGCCATTCAGTGGTCATTAATTATGATCACTTTCTTTTCCATCTGTCCATCCATCCACCTGTCTCTCCATCCATCCATCCATCTACCCAACCATTCTTCTACCCATCAAATATTTATAGAAAATCAACATGGGGCTGAAAATACTGAAGAAACTTTGTCTAGAAGCTTGCATGCTTCCCTGGAGTCCTAGGTTTGTTTGCTTTGTTGTTGTTCTTGGTTGATTTTGGGTTTTGTTTTTTACTCTTTAGGGGGAACTTCCTATTTGGCAGAAGGAAGGAGAGTAAAATTTCTCCTAAGAGGCTCAAAATGAATTATCTTTCTGAGTTTTCTTGTAGCTTGCTGGATTTCTTCCTAACAGCTGTTTTAAATTCTTATCAGTTAGAGCACAAAATTCAAGACTCTGTCTGAGAAAAAAAATCTGAGGCTGCAGACGAATGCCAGCCCAATCCCAGAGTCTGCTAGATGGAAAGTATTCTTGAGCAGACATTCAGAACAATGGGAGGGAAAGGAAGAGGCATCTTTATTACAGAACCAGAGTACCTTACATGGTACTTAGGGCAGTGTCTTTGATTTTCTTCCAGCTTTTATTATTCTGTATTTAGTGAAGCAGCAAGGTAGCTTTTGGTTTACATTTAGGTTAAATATCATTCTCTGTGGATTAATATGGCAAGTATAATTTAGAATATTGTTTGTTTAATTTAGCTTGTTACTGCTACAAGGGAGTTATTATACTCAAAGTAAAATCAATCTTTAACTTCAGTGGGTAGCTACTTCTTTAGTGATTGGTTCTGGCACACGTTTGTTTATTTAACATGTTAAAGGACAAAGAAGCTGGTGGCCATATCCTCACAGTATTTCCTACATACAGATGTAAATATACAACAAAGAGGGGGATAAAAGAAAAAGGAAAAAGTTAAGAACCTACTTCTCTTTGTTGCCCAGAGTTTCCTACCAGGTTTTGCATAATCAGTAACAGTATGTTACATGGTCAAATAAAAAAGTTAGAAGTTAAACCACAGAAGTGATACATACTGAAATTACCCATACATTTTCTTTAAAATGTGTGGTGATGATTAGGAAGACAGGGGTCGGGTATCTAGGACGCTGCTCTTGGTACAGGAAACCCTCAGTGACCGTAGCTATGACTGCTTGTAAAGGCATCAGGGAGACCAACCCGGGGCCGATGTGTGTAAGTTCTCAGGGCATCTACTTGGAAACTAGGAAACCTGTTCTTTTCAACAGTATAGATCTCAAGTGGTTAACACAGAAAAGGAAAATTAAACACAAGAGAAAATTGAAGCAGCAGAGAGATAACCGTCATCCTCTTTGTTGAGTATTTGACTTTAAAAAATCTGTGTAATATAAATAGAATAAATCATAGTCATTATGATGATATACACAACAAGTGTGCATTACTGGATTATCTGTGCAATGTATAACTTTTTCACCCAGGTATAAAATTTTCACCTGGTTACATGTTAGATACAAGGGCATGCAGAGAAATAATATAATATTTTCAAGACAATAAAATGATGATCAGTTGGTCTAATAAATATTTGGAGGCATTTTAATAACAATGAGGAATTTATTATATTTTTTGCCAGGCTTCCAGGGCATATCAGCATGGAGTAGCAGGCTTATCCTGATGTCATGGTGGTCACAACAGAAATCCAGTTATCTGACTCTGTAATGTAATAATTATACCAGGATTCCAAATTTCAACATTTTAAAAAAAGTAGTCTAAGAAAGTTATAATCAAAATGCCAGCAACTCAGAAATAGTTGTACTTTCCAAAAGGAGCATATGCAGGTGAAATTTTGATGTGGCCAATTTGATGCTGTGGACTATTTTTTTTTTAACATCTTCATTGGAGTATAATTGCTTTACAATGGTGTGATAGCTTCTGCTTTATAACAAAGTGGATCAGCTGTACATATATATATGTCCCCATATCTCCTCCCTCTTGCATCTCTCTCCCACCCTCCCTATCCCACCCCTCGAGGTGATCACAAAGCACTGAGCTGATCTCCCTGTGCTATGTGGCTGCTTCCCACTAGCTATCTATTTTACGTTTGGTAGTGTATATAAGTCCATGCCCCTCTCTCACTTCGTCCCAGCTTACTCTTCCCTCTCCCTGTATCCTCAAGTCCATTCTCTCCACATGGATCTTTATTTCTATCTGCTCCAAGGTTCTTCAGAACCATTATTATTATTTTTAGATTCCATATATATGTGTTAGCATATAGTATTTGCTTTTCTCTTTCTGACTTACTTCACCCTGTATGACAGACTCTAGGGCCATCCACCTCACTACAGATAACTCAATTTTGTTTCTTTTTATGGCTTAGTAATTTTCCATTGTATACATGTACCACATCTTCTTTATCCATCCATCTCTCGATGGACACTTAGGTTGCTTCCATGTCCTGGCTATGGTAAATAGAGCTGCAATGAACATTGTAGTACATGACTCTTTTAGAATTATGGTTTTCTCAGGGTATATGCCCAGTAGTGGGATTGCTGTGTGGTATGGTAGTTCTATTTTTAGATTTTAAGGAACCTCCATAATGTTTTCCATAGTGGCTGTATCAATTTACATTCCCACCAACAGTGCAAGAGGGTTCCCTTTTCTCCACACCCTCTCCAGCATTTATTGTTTATAGATTTTTTGATGATGGTCATTCTGCCTGGTGTGAGGTGATACCTCATTGTAGTTTTGATTTACATTTCTCTAATGATTATTTATGTTGAGCATTCTTTCATGTGTTTGTTGGCAATCTGTATATCTTCTTTGGAGAAATGGCTATTTAGGTCTTCTGCCCATGTTTGGATTAGGTTTTTTGTTGTTTTGAAATTGAGCTGCATGAGCTGCTTGTATATTTTGGAGATTAATCCTTTGTCAGTTGCTTCATTTGCAAATATTTTCTCCCATTCTGAGGGTTGTTTTTTCGTCTTGTTTATGGTTTCCTTTGTTATGCAAAATCTTTTAAGTTTCATTAGGTCCCATTTGATTATTTTTGTTTTTATTTCCATTTCTCTAGGAGGTGGGTCAAAAGGGATCTTGCTGTGATTTATGTCATAGAGTGTTCTGCGTATATTTTCCTCTAAGAATTTTACAGTGTCTGGTCTTACGTTTAGGTCTTTAATCAATTTTGGGTTTATTTTTGTGTATGGTGTTAGGGAGTGTTCTAATTTCATTCTTTTACATGTAGCTGTCCAGTTTTCCTAGCACCATGAACTGAAGAGGCTGTCTTTTCTCCATTGTATATTCTTGCCTCCTTTATCAAAAATAAGGTAACCATATGTGCATAGGTTTATCTCTGGGCTTTCTATCCTGTTCCATTGATCTGTATTTCTACTTTTGTGCCAGTACCATACTGTCTTCATTACTGTAGCTTTGTAGTATAGTCTGAAGTCAGAGAGCCTGATTCCTCCAGCTCCATTTTTCTTTCTCAAGATTGCTTTGGCTATTCAGGGTCTTTTGTGTTTCCAAACAAATTGTGAATTATTTTGTTCTAGCTCTGTGAAAAATGCCATTGGTAGTTTGATAGGGTTTGCATTGAATCTGTAGATTCCTTTGGATAGTATTTCAGGGTCTTTTGTATTTCCATACAAGATGTGAAATTTTTTGTTCCAGCTCTGTGAAAAATGCCATTGGTAGTTTGATAGGGTTTGCATTGAATCTGTAGATTGCTTTGGATACTATAGTCATTTTCACAATGTTGATTCTTCCAATCCAAGAACAGGGCATATCTCTCCATCTGTTTGTATCATCTTTAATTTCTTTCATCAGTGTCTTATAGTTTTCTGCATACAGGTCTTTTGTCTCCTTAGGTAGGTTTATTCCTAGGTATTTTATTCTTTTTGTTGCACTGGTAAATGGCAGTGTTTCTTTAATTTCTCTTTCAGATTTTTCATCATTAGTGTATAGGAATGCAAGAGATTTCTGTGCATTCATTTTGTATCCTGCTACTTTACCAAATTCATTGATTAGCTCTAGTAGTCTTTGGTAGCATCCTTAGGATTCTCTTTGTATAGTATCATGTCATCTGCAAAAGTGACAGCTTTACTTCTTCTTTACCTATTTGGATTCCTTTTATTTCTTTTTCTTCTCTGATTGCTGAGGTAAAACTTCCAAAACTAAGTGGAATAATAGTGGTGAGAGTGGACAACCTTGTCTTGTTCCTGATCTTAGAGGAAATGTTTCAGTTTTTCACCATTGAGGATGATGTTGGCTGTGGGTTTGTCATACATGGCCTTTATTATGTTGAGGTAAGCTCCCTCTATGCCTACTTTCTGGAGGGTTTTTGTCATAAATGGATGTTGAATTTTGTCAAAAGCTTTTTCTGCATCTATTGAGATGATCATATGGATTTTCTCCTTCAATTTGTTAATATGGTTTATCACATTGATTGATTTGTGTATATTGAAGAATCCTTGCATCCCTGGGATAAACCCCACTTGATCATGGTATATGATCCTTTTAATGTGCTGTTGGATTCTGTTTGCTGGTATTTTGTTGAGGATTTTTGCATCTATGTTCATCAGTGATATTGGCCTCTAGTTTTCTTTCTTTGTGACATCTTTTTCTGTTTTTCATATCAGGGTGATGGTGGCCTCATAGATGAGTTTGGGAGTGTGCCTCCCTCTGCTATATTTTGCAAGAGTTTGAGAAGGAAGGATTTAGCTCTTCTCTAAATGTTTGATAGAATTCACCTGTGAGGTCGTCTGGTCCTGGGCTTTTTTTTGTTGGAAGATTTTTAATCACACTCTCAATTTCAGTGCTTGTGATTGGTCTGTTTATAATCTCTATTTCTTCCTCGTTCAGTCTCAGACATTGTGTTTTTCTAAGAACTTGTCCATTTCTTCCAGGTTGTCCATGTTATTGGCATAGAGTTGCTTGTAGTAATCTCTCATGATCCTTTGTGTTTCTGCAGTGTCAGTTGTTACTTCTCTTTTTTCATTTCTAAATCTATTGATTTGAGTCTTCTCCCTTTTTTTCTTGATGAGTCTGGCTAATGGTTTATGAATTTTGTTTATCTTCCCAAAGAACCAGCTCTTAGTTTTATTGATCTTTGCTATCATTTCCTTCATTTCTTTTTCATTTATTTCTGATCTGATCTTTATGATTTCTTTACTTATGCTAACTTTGGGGTTTTTTGTTCTTCGTTCTCTATTTGCTTTAGGTTTAAGCTTAGGTTGTTTATTTGAGATATTTCTTGTTTCTTGAGGTAGGACTGTACTGCTATAAACTTCCCTCTTAGAACTGCTTTTGCTGCATCCCACAGGATGCTACTGTGACTGTATTACTGTCAATTTCCCCATTTATGGCTGTTAGCATTTGCCTTATATATTGAGGTGCTCCTATGTTGGGTGCATAAATATTTACAATTGTTATATCTTCTTCTTGGATTGATCCTTTGATCATTTTGTAGTGTCCTTCTTTGTCTCTTGTAATAGTCCTTATTTTAAAGTCTATTTTGTCTGATATGAGAATTGCTACTCAAGCTTTCTTTTGATTTCCATTTGCATGGAATATCTTTTTCCATCCCCTCACTTTCAGTCTGTATGTGTCCCTAGGTCTGAAGTGAGTCTCTTGTAGAGTGCATATATATATGGTCTTCTTTGTGTATCCATTCAGCCAGTCTATGTCTTTTGGTTGGAGCATTTAATCCATTTGCATTTGAGGTAATTATCAATGTGTATGTTCCTATTATCATTTTCTTAATTGTTTTGGGTTTGTTATTGTAGGTATTTTCCTTCTCTTGTGTTTCTTGCCTAGAGAATTTCCTTTAGCATTTTTTGTAAAGCTGGTTTGGTGGTGCTGAATTCTCTTAGCTTTTGCTTGTGTGTAAAGTTTCTAATTTCTCAGTCGAATCTGAATGAGATCCTTGCTGGGTAAAGTAGTCTTGATTGTAGGTTTTTCTCTTTCATCACTTTAAATATGTCCTGCCACTCCCTTCTGGCTTGCAGAGTTTCTGCTGAAAGATCAGCTGTTATCCTTATGTGGATTCAATTGTATGTTATTGTTGTTTTCCCCTTGCTGCTTTTAATATTTTTTCTTTGTATTTAATTTTTGATAGTTTGAGTAATATGTGTCTTGGCATGTCTCTCCTTGGGTTTATCCTGTATGGGACTCTCTGGGCTTCCTGGACTTGGTTAACTATTTCCTTTTCCATATTAGGGAAGTTTTCAACTATAATCTCTTCATAATTTTCTCAGTCCCTTAGTTTTTCTCTTCTTCTGGGACCCCTGTAATTTGAATGTTGGTGTGTTTAATATTGTCCCAGAGGTCTCTGAGACTGTCCTCAATTCTTTTCATTCTCTTTTCTATATTGTGCTCTGCAGTAGTTATTTCCACTATTTTATCTTCCAGGTCACTTATCCGTTCTTCTGCCTCAGTTATTCTGTTATTGATTCCTTCTAGAGAATTTTTATTTTCCTTTATTTTGTTGTTCATCATTGTTTGTTTGCCTTTAGTTTGCCTTTGTTTGCCAAGGACCTTTAGTTCTTCTAGGTCCTTGTTAAACTTTTCTGTTTTTTTCTCCATTCTATTTCCAGGATTTTGGATCACCTTTACTATCATTACTCTGAATTCTGTTTCAGGTAGACTGCCTATTTCTTCATTGGTTTGGTCTGGTGGGTTTTTGTCTTGCTCCTTCATCTGCTGTGTGTTTCTCTGTCTTCTCATTTTTCTTATCTTACTGTGTTTGGGGTCTCCTTTTCACAGGCTGCAGGTTCGTAGTTCCCATTCTTTTTGGGGTCTGCCCCCAGTGGCTAAGTTTGGTTCAGTGGGTTGTGTAGGCTTCCTGGTGGATGGGTCTGGTGCCTGTGTTCTGGTGGGTGAGTCTGGATCTTGTTTTTTGGCTGGGCAGGTCCACGTCTGATGGTGTATTTTGTGGTGTCTGTGACCTTATTATGATTTTAGGCAGCCTCCCTCCTAATGCGTGGGGTGGTGTTCCTGTCTTGCTAGTTGTTTGGCATAGGGTGTCCAGCACTGGAACTTGATGGTCTTTGAGTGGATCTGGGTCTTAGCATTGAGATGGAGATCTCTGGGAGAGCTTTTGCCATTTGATATTACGTGGATCTGGGAGGTCTTGGGTGGACCGATGTCCTGAACTCGGCTCTCCCACCTCAGAGGCACAGGCCTGACACCCGGCTGGTGCACCAAGACAGTGTCAGCCACACAGCAAAAGAGAAAATGGAAAAATATATGTATATCATTTTCCCCAAAGTCCACTGTCTGAATTTTGGGATGATTCGTTGTCTATTCAGGTATTCCACAGAAGCAGGGTACATCACGTTGATTGTGGAGATTTAATCTGCTGCTCCTGAGGCTGCTGGAGATATTTCCCTTTCTGTTCTTTGTTCACACAGCTCCCAGCGTTCAGCTTTGGATCTGGCCCTGCCTCTGCGTGTAGGTCATCTGAGGGTGTCTGTTCTTCGCTCAGACAGGACGGGATTAAAGGAGCAGCTGATTCGGGGACCCTGGCTCACTCAGGCCGGGGGGAGGGAGGGGCACGGAGTGTGGGGTGAGCCTGCGGCGGCAGAGGCCGGCGTGACGTTGCACCAGCCTGAAGTGCGCCGTGTGTTCTCCCGGGTAAGTTGTCCCCGGATACCGGGACCCTGGCAGTGGCGGGCTGCAGAAGCTCCTGGGAGAGGAGGTGTGGAGAGTGACCTGTGCTCGCACACAGGCTTTTTGGTGGTGGCAGCAGCAGCCTTAGTGTCTCATGCCCGTCTCTGGTGTTCACGCTGCTAGCTGCGGCTCGCACCCATCTCTGGAGATTGTTTAGGCGGCACTCTGAACCCTCTCCTTGCGCATCCCGTAACAATGGTCTCTTGTCTCTTCGGCAGCTCCAGACTTTTCCCCGGATGCCCTCCCAGCTAGCTGTGGTGCACTAACCCCTTCAGGCTGTGTTCATGCTGCCAGTGCTCTCCCTGCGATCCGCCCAAAGCCCGAGCCTCAGCTCCCAGCCCCTGCTCTCCCCAGCGGGTGAGCAGACAAGCCTCTCGGGCTGGTGAGTGCCGGTCGGCCCCGATCCTCTGTGCGGGAATCTCTCCGCTTTGCCCTCCGCACCCCTGTTGCTGCACCCTCCTCCGTGGCTCCGAAGCTTCCCCCCTCCACCATCCGTAGTCTCTGCCTGTGAAAGGGCTTCCTAGTGTGTGGAAGCCTTTCCTCCTTCACACCTACCTCCCACTGGTGCAGGTCCCGTCCCTATCCTTTTGTCTCTGTTTTTTCTATTTTTTTTTTTTTTTGCCCTACCCAGGTACGTGGGGAGTTTCTTGCCTTTTGGGGGGTCTGAGGTCTTCTGTCAGCGTTCAGTAGGTGTTCTGTAGGAGTTGTTCCACGTGTAGATGTATTTCTGATGTATTTGTGGGGAGGAAGGTGATCTCCATGTCTTACTCCTCCGTCATCTTCAAGGTCTCCCTGTGGAATTTTCAATGCAGGAGTTTTGGCGAGGGAACATTTGACATGCCCTAAAGAGCAAACTATTAAATTATCATCCTCTTGAAATGCCAAGTTCTTTGCACAAAAGTCATCCACATTCTTCCCTGATTGTCATCACATCCCTGGTGCTTGAACTGTGTGGAGGCACATGGAGCCCATGTTCAGCCTGACCTTGACCTTGGGCCTCACTCACCCCGTGGAGGGTATCGTGAAGGATGCACGTCTTATGCCCACTTGAAAACATCACCCCCCTCCATATTTTTTTTAAAAAATCTTACATCTTGAAATGACTGAATGTCAAAAAGACTGTGCCAAAAGGTGCTGTCTTCAGAAGTGATATGCTTGTCAAAGATGAGAGAGGAAACTGCAGAAGAAAAGGCCCTCGTGAATTTACCTAAAGTACCTGCAAAAATGGAAAAACGAAGTACAAGAGAGTCCATATATTATTACAGAATCAGAGGGCTTCAGGACTGGGAAATACCTGGAGAGCCTGCAGTCTAGACAGTGACCCCACACATGAGTTACCCACAGGTGGCCTGGTCCCTGGGCTCCCAAGGGTGCTCCCCCTCCAGATAAGAGTCCCTGACCCTCCCCCATCACAAATCCTGTTCCACTGTGAGCACGAATGCTAAACTGGGCATTTTCCTACCGCCGAGACTAAGTCCTGGCCAGAAACTTGCTCCTGACACATTTTCTTGTACTTGAATCTCTATTTTTGTCATTTTCTTAGGAAATGGGGGCTGTCCCCTCTCCCCATGTCCCTCCTAACACATTAGTACAGTTTTTAATTTAAAATTTATTTTTATATTTTATGTATTTACTTTGTTAGTTAACTTATCTTTCATCTCACATAATTTTCTTGCTGTTATTGTTGTCATGGTGAAAATATTTATGATTTACTCTCTCAGGGGCTTTCAAGTACACCACACTGTGTTGTACGTTAGATCCCATAACTTTGTCACGTCACAGCTGGAAGTTTGTGCCATTTGACCAACATGGCCCTCCTCCCCCAGCCCCCAACCCGCAGAAACCATAGTTCTACTCTGCATCCACGGGTTCAGCTTTTTCAGATCCCACATACAAGTGACATCACGCAGTTTCTGTCTTTCTCTGTCTGGCTCATTTCACTTAGTATAACGCCCTCAAGGTTCATACATGCTGTTGTAAATGGCAGAATTTCCTTGTCTGTATGGCTGAGTAGTATTCCATTGTATACATTTACCACATCTACTCTACTCATTGATCTGTAGATAGACACTTAGGTTGTTTTCGTGTCTTGGAAATTGTGAATAGTGCAGCAACGAATGAAGGAGGACAGATACTGCTTCAAGATCCTGATTTTATTTCCTTTGGTCATATGCCCAGAAGTGGAATGGCTGGATCTTATGGGAGTTGTATCTTTAATTTCCTGAGGAAGCTTCATACTGTTTTCCATAGTGGTTGCACCAGTTTACATTCCACGCACAAGGGCTCCCTTTTCTCCACACCCTCACTGGCACTAGAAGACCACCTTCTATGGGAGCTTTGCCAACTCCAGACGTTATCTTTCTGATGTCTATGTACATCCATTCGGCTGTATCTCTGGAGCTTCCTGGCTCCCGTCTCTCCGGGGATCATGCTGCAGCTGTCTGTCACCTGTGCAGGGCAGGCCACCTGCTGCCTGTCACAGGGCTCACTGAATACAGCCTGGCACCTGCCTGAATCCGTTCTCTCCTGTGCAGTGAGGCCCACTCTCTCAACAACCACTGCCAGTGTCAGAAGAGAGGCTCAGGTCCTGGCTTTCCCAGATGGCCTTGGTGCACACACCTTTCGGGATCTCAACTAGAACGTAATTTTTATTAAGTGGTCATTCAATTGCTAGAGTCTGCGAGGTCTGATGATGCACTAGTTTTTGAGGAAGTACATTTTATCTTATGAAAACCAATGACTAGCAGAAATGTTCTTATTATATGAACTTGAAATCAGGGCCTACATAACACACACAGTGATTTTGTGCAAAGTGGAAGAAGTTCCCTCTTCAGGCAGACCAATTTCAAAAATGGCCTCTGCATCCCACAGCCTAATCCAGGCCATAGGGCTGAGCCATGAGTGTGGACAGAATTTCAGTCCTGACCCCTTGGCTGGGTGCCCTTGAGCAAGACAAGCCCAGGCAATGCTACATGGTGGTCTGTGGATTGGTTCTGGTTCTGCTTCTTTGAGTCACAAATAACAGGTTTAAATGGCTCTTTCATACAAGAGTTCTCCAATTATTGGGTAACAGCCATTCTATTTCCTCTGCAACTTCTCTTCTTTGGGTTAAACATCTCTACTTCCTTCAATTATTCCTCTTCACAAATGTTTCAAATCCCTTCACCTTGCTGTTGGCTTTGTTTGGAACATGCTTCCATTTATCTGTATTTTTCTTCAAGTGCACTATGAACCAAACACAACAGGACTGTAGGTTGGTTTCACCAAAATGGAGTGGAGTGGGGTTCTAATTCCTCTTGTTCTACAATGTTCTCTGTTTCTCTGAAATCAGCCTAAGATGGCAGCAAGTTGGAAGAGGCTGGCAAGAGAGACTCTGAGCTTTAAATACCAAGTATTCTAAGGTAAATAACTAACGAACAGAACAAAACCAAAGTTATATTTTCTTAAGATCATTTCTCAAAAAGGAATATAAAGAAAGTTGTGAGTTACTCTGAGAAAGCAAGAGCTCATCTGGTTTCATGTGAGAAATCTGATTAGGTTAAGGTTTACCAGCTTATTTCCCTCCATAAAGCAAATACTGATTTATGTACATATTTTCAAACTCTCTTCCTTCAAGTCCATGTACACACATATATTTATCAATTATTAAAATAATATGCAGTCTGTGCTTCATATCAGTGGTCACACTGTCAGAGCTTAATGGGTTAGAATAATTTCATAAAAACTAGACAAAAGAAAAAGGGGGCAGAGAACATATGTGAAGACACAATAGCTGAAAATTTCCCTAACCTATGAAAGGAAACAGACATCCAGGTACAGGAAGAACAGACTGTCCCAAACAGGATCAACCCAAAGAGATCCACACCAAGACACAATGTAATTAGGATGGCAAAATTTAAATAAAGGGAGATTCTTAAAAGCAGCAAGGGAAAAGCAACAAGTTACATACAAGTTTTGAGCTATTATGAATAAAACTGCTATGAAACCCTTTCTAGAGAGATTTTTAAATTTCTCTTACTTAAATTCTTAGGAATGGAACTGCTGAGTAATAGGGTAGATGTATGCTTAAACTTTTTTGAGATTCCTCCAAATAGTTCTCCAAAGTGGTTGTATCATTTTCACTCCCATTAACAATGTAAGAGATTTACAGTCATTCTGTATCCTCTCCAATGTTTGGTATTTTAGTTTTAAAAATTTTATCTGTTTAAGAATATGTGTATTGTTATCCATTGTGGTTTTAATTTGCAGATCCCTTAACATTGACAATATTTAGCACCTTTTCATGTATTTATTGATCAGTCACACAGTTTCTTTGGTGAATTATGTCTTTCGAAGTCTTTTGCCCATTTTCAATTGTATTGTCATTTTATTATTAATTTGTAGAATTTCTTTATATGAACTATAATTATAAGTCCTTTTTCAGGTATATGCTTTCAAATATTTTCTTCTAGTCTGTGGCTTGCTTTATCATTTTCTTAATATCTTTTTGAGGAAAATATTTCAATTTTGATATATACAATTTATTGATTTTTAAAATGGTTAGTACTCTGTGTTCTAAGAAATCTTTACAATTTTAGCTCTTACATTTAGTTCTGTAATCCATGTAAAGTTGATTTTTCTGTATGGTGTAGTATGGGTCATGGTTTAATTTTTTTCTATATGTTATATCCAGTTAGATCAGCAATATTGTTAAAAGACCCCTTTTTCCATTCAAGTAAAAAATAGTGTTTTCAAAAAAAAAGACTAGACAGAAAAAAGTTAAATGTATTTTGGGAGGAGTATATTTCATGCAGAAAAAGGGGAGATGGAAAAAATGAAGAGATTTTTGTAGTTTTCCATATTAAGAAAGGATCTTCTAATTTAGTGGTATTGAAGTGTTAATGATAGAGGTCATGAAGTTCAAGGTCTGTAGGCAGTGTATTAAATCACAGTGCTGTCTGAATCCTGAAACTGTCTTCATGCTTTTAAAGTCATTGACTGATGGTTGGATACATGGCAATGATTGAACTACCTAGATGGTCTGACAAAAATGTGGTTCAGAGGCAGACCTATGTGTCCAGTTGTTGACACACATGTGCATCACCTTTTGGGGCTTTTCCTGTAGATCAGACTAAGATCCTCACAGAAGAGGCCCAAGAGGGAGATGCATGAAATACAGAGGGTGACGGGAAGGGAAATGGGCATGACAGGGAGATTCCGAGGTGGCATAACAAAGCTGTAAACATATTTATAGTTCTGTCATTTTATACCGCGTGACATCTGGCCACATTACCTAATGTATCTGAATACTAGTATTTGTATTTGTGAAACAGGGTTAATAATAGCTACTTTGAAGTACTTTTGGAAGAATTAATTAAGATTTTATTATGTAAATATATATAAAAAGCTCCCAGGATATACTAATATGTTCAATGTACTAACATTTAATATGTTCAATATACCAGGATATACTAATATGTTCAATAAAATGTTTATCTCCCAGGAAAGTTGACACAGGCAATATGGTACCAGGAGCTGTCTAAAGCAGGGGCTAGCTGGGTTTAGATCTTTAATTCATAATTTTTGTTTGGTTCCAATGCTGTTTAGAAACGCTGGGTTTTGTTCTTTCACTTTAAAGGGATGTGCTGTGCAGTTTCCATTAGCACATGCAGAAGACCTGTGTACAGCAGCCCTTCTCTGCAGAAAACCAGTATTTCTTTCCCCATTGCCCCACTTTAAAGATTCTGGGGACCTAAAACCTCCTTACAATCAGGAGTTAAATGACTTCTACAGAGTGAGCTGATGACTTGGAACCCTCCTGGATGAGGCTCTGTACCAGCAGAAGTATTAGTGATCTCCAGTTGTCAGTTGTGAAGGATGTAGCCAGGAACCAAGTAAATGATATGTCCTAATTTCAACACACTGTTGGCTTTGGAATAGGGGCCAAGTTTTCATGTCATGTCTCCAGCTGGCATCCTAGTAGTGCTGGTTTTCTGGTTGGGAAAACATCCTGTCCAGGACCCCTTATGATCAAAAGAACTCAGCATGAGGATTAGCCTGTCAAAGAGATAATGCACTGGATCCTACACAGAGTAGGGTTGTGACAGGACCATTGTGTGACTCTGAGACAGGGTCAGTACTTTGTATTGAATCTACTAATTCCACTTGATTCCTTTAATTATGGTGGATGAGGGAGATTATATCTATGAGATAGTTTGCCTATTAATTTTCTGTATTTTGGCCAAGACTGTCTTTCCGCATACTTTTTCATGATGAATTTTAGACATACCTACACTTGAATGACAACACAGAAAGGAGTGACAACACAATGGCATGAAAGAACTTGGAGTCAGACAGACTGGGGTTCAGGTTAGGTTTGCACAGACAACTTGTAGGTTTCAAGGCAAAGTCACTTCCCTACTTTAGCCTTCAGTGTCCTCATAGACAGAAAAGGGGTTACAATATCCACCTCCAAAGATGCTGTAAGGGTCACACAAAGGAATATAAGTAATGTAACAGAGACCCTAAAGGTAGAACGTTCTCAACAAGTGTTTCCTGGATCAAAGGCATGAAATATTTCCCATGGGTGGTTCTCCAAATAGCAGAAGCTGTATGAGCTGCTAATTGAAACAATGTACAAATATTGGTTCAGATGTGAAAAGCTCTGTGTGACCCTTAGGATTCTAGTTTTTCCATTTACGTGGAATACATATCAGATGCTCTGACTGAAGGTGTCAAGCATCTGAAACAAAAAACAACTAGAATTTATTATTCAAAATTTATAAAAATACATAAATGAAAAAGAAACCTAAGTAATTAAACTTTCAAAAGATGTTTTCTGTAACTTTGTAGCATTTATATTTCTAAGTTAATGAAGCCTAAAGGTCATGAGAATGTTTGGCACCCTGTGTGTGTGTGAAACTAAGTTACATACAGGTGTTATTACTGATAGAAAATAGTATTTTCAGATAATTCTGCATGGCTTCCTAAAGTCAAATTCATTCAAGCTTTGGCTACTGCCAACATTTTTATGTTTAATAAATGTTACCTCATGAGACTATCAGGTTATTTTGCAAATAACCAGGCTAACACCTCAGGAAAAGAAAAAAAAAAAAACAGATGAAGGAAAGACAAGTGGCTTAATTATGGTCAGGTTCTGACCTAGATTTTCTTAGTGAGCAAACATTGCTTCCAGGGAAAGAGTTTGGTATTTTGGAATTGGCATTAAGTTACTACAGCTACTAGGATAATACTTACTAGGACAGTACTTTGTAATTTATTATATATGTGTACTAAGTAGCTTTGTGTCCTGAGTAGTACTGATGGTCTATTAATGCCTTAGTGATTATAGAAAGAAGCACAGAGAGTCAGGCAGCACTGGAAGCAACCCTCATGGGACACAGATGTGGCCAAAGCATGCACTGCACCACAAGCCGGTTTCAAGTACAAGGGAAAGGGCAGAGGAACAAGGAAAGTGTAAGTAAAAGTAAAGCATATGGGGGGATAGAGGCAAGATGGTGGTGGGGGAGGATGTGGCGTTTGCCTCTCCCCTCAGCTAGGGCACCTGCGGACACTGGTGGGGGGACCTTGACACCCAAGGAGATGGAAGGAATGCCCGAGGGACTGGGTAGGACGTGGGGGGAGTGAGGGGGGAGGAGAAATAGAGGCTGGATAGGACAGGCGCTCCCCAAAGGGGCTGGGATGGGGGAAGGTTTCCTATGCCTGGAGGGACCCTTGGGGACTTGGAGGATCGGGGGGAGTGTGCCTAGCATTTCCCCACCCTATCGGGGCCCGGGAAGCTTGCAGGGCTCCCTGGCCAGGTCCTCCACTCTCCAAGGACCGTCTGGGCCGCGTTGGTCCTAGGGGCATAAGAGGGAGGCTGGGGGAGAAGAGGAGAGGTGGACGGGGAGGGATTGGAGGATCAGGGGAGGTGTGGCAGGCATTTCTCCCACCTGCTTGGCCCCAGGAAGCCTACTGGGCTTCAGATCTGGTACCCTGCCTTCAGGGACCCCCACTGGCTGCATGGGTCCTAGGAGCATGGAGGGGGGAAGAAGTAGAGAGGCCAACAGGGAGGGGCCGTCTGGAATCAGAAGATCAGGGGGAATGAGCCTAGCATTTTCTCCCGCCCACTCGGGCCCAGTGAGCCTGCTGAGGTCCTGGACCTGGTCCTCATCCTCCAAGACCAGAGGCACTCCTGGGTCTCTCCCGCTGAGCCTAAGCCCCCCACTCCCCAGGGCCTTTTCTGGCCCAGTTGGTCCTAAGCATAGGCCCCGCCCACTGCCTAAACCCTGCCCCTGCCTAAGCCCCACACCCCACAGCCAAGGCCTTTTCTGTTTTTTTTTCTCCTCTTTTTTTATTTGTGGTTCTGTTTTACCTTCCAGTTATTGTTTCATCTATATAAATTTTTTGTTATTCTTTCTAACATATCTGTTAGTTTTCTAATCTTTCTTTATTTTTTACTCTTTGTTATAGATCTGCTCCTTTTTTTTTTTTTGCCACCCCATACTGCTTGTGGGATCTTGGTTCACGAGCCAGGAGTTGGGCCAGAGGTCATGCGGTGGGAGCTCTGAGTCTGAAACACTGGACTGACAGAGAACCTCAGACCACAGGGAATATTCATCAGAGTGAGGTCTCCCAGAGGTCCTCATCTCGGCACCAAGACCCAGCTCTACCCAACAGCCTACAAACTCCAGTGCTGAAAGCCTCAGACCTAAGAAAAAGTAAGACAGAAACACAATCCCACCCATCAAAAAAGGAAATGAGACAACAAAAAAATATGTCACAGATGAAGGAGCAAGGTAAAAACCTACAAGACCAAATAAATGAAGAGGAAATAGGCAACCTACCAGAAAAAGAATTCAGAGTAATGATAGTAAAGATGATCCAGAATCTCAGAAGTAGAATGGAGGCACAGATAGAGAAAATACAAGAAATGTTTAACAGAGATCTAGAAGAACTAAAGAACAAACAGAGATGAAAAACACAACAACTGAAATGAAAAATACACTAGAAGGAGTCAATAACAGAATAACCAAGGCAGAAGAATGAATAAGTGAGCTGGAAGAGAGAATGCCAGAAATAACTGCTGAGAAGCAGAATAAAGAAAAAAGAATGAAAAGAATTGAAGACAATCTCAGAGACCTCTGGGACAACATTAAACACACCAACATTGGAAATATAGGGTTCCCAGAAGAAGAAGAGAAAAAGAAACGGTCTGAGAAAATATTTGAAGAGATTATAGTGGGAAACTTCCCTAACATGGGAAAGGAAACAGTCACTCAAGTCAGGAAGCACAGAGAGTCCTATACAGGATAAACCCTAGGAGAAACACACCAAGACGCATACTAATCAAACAAACAAAAATTAAATTCAAAGAAAAATATTAAAAGCAGCAAGGGAAAAGCAAAAAATAACATACAGGGCTTCCCTGGTGGCGGAGTGGTTGAGAGTCCGCCTGCTGATGCAGGGGACATGGGTTCGTGCCCCAGTCTGGGAAGATCACACATGCTGCGGAGTGGCTGGGCCCGTAAGCCATGGCTGCTGAGCCTGCGCTTCCAGAGCCTGTGCTCTGCAACGGGAGTGGCCACAACAGTGAGAGGCCCGTGTACCACAAAATCAAACAAACAAACAAACAAACAAACAAAAAATAACATACAAAGGAATCCCCATAAGGTTATCAGCTGACTTTTCAGCAGAAACTCTGCAAACCAGAAGGGATTGGCAGGACATATTTAAAGTGATGAATGAGAAAAATCTACAGCCAAGATTACTCTACCCAGCAAGGATCTCATACAGATTCAACAAAGAAATCAAAAGCTTTACAGACAAGGAAAAGCTAAGAGAATTCAGCACCACCGAACCAGCTTTACAACAAATGCTAAACTTCTCTAGGCAGGAAACACGAGAAGAAAAAGACCCACAAAAACAAACCCAAAACAATTAAGAAAATGGTAATAGGAAAATACATATCAATAATAACCTTGAATGTAAATGGATTAAATGCTCCAACCAAAAGACACAGACTGGCTGACTGGATACAGAAACAAGACCCATATATAAAGAGACACACTTCAGCCCTAGGGACACATACAGACTGAAAGTGAAGGGATGGAAAAAGATATTCCATTCAAATGGAAATCGAAAGCTGGAGTAGCAGTACCCATATCAGGTAAAATGGACTTTAAAATAAAGACTGTTGCAAGAGATAAGGAAGTGCACTACATAATGATCAAGGGATCAATCCAAGAAGAAGATATAACAATTATATATGCACCCAACATAGGAGCACCTCAGTACATAAGGCAAATGCTAACAACCATGAAAGGGGGAATTGACAGTAACACAATAATAGTAGGTGACTTTAACACCCCACTTACACCAATGGACAGATCATCCAAACAGAAAATAAATAAGGAAACACAAGCTTTAAATGACACAATATACCAGATAGATTTAATTGATATTTATAGGACATTCCACCCAAAAGTGGCAGAATACACTTTCTTCTCAAGTGCGCATGGAACATTCTCCAGGATAGATCAAATCTTGGGTCACAAATCAAGCCCTGGAAAATTTAAGAAAATTGAAATCGTATCAAGCATCTTTTCTGACCATGACACTATGAGATTAGAAATCAATTACAGGAAAAAAACTGTAAAATACATGGAGGCTAAACACAAATACATGGAGGCTAAACAGTGCACTACTAAATAACCAAGAGATAACTGAAGAAATTACAGACAAAAATACACAGAAACAAATGACAATGAAAACACGACAACCCACAAGCTATGGGACACAGCAAAAGCAGTTCTAAGAGGGAAAACATGACAACACACAACCTATGGGACACATCAAAAGAGTTCTATAGCAATTCAATCTCAGCAAACAAGAAAAATCTCAAATAAACAATCCAACATTACACCTAAAGCAACTAGAGAAAGAAAACAAAGTCAGTAGAAGGAAAGAAATCAAAGATCAGAGCAGAAATAAATGAAATAGAAATGAAGAAAACAATAGCAAAGGTCAATAAAACTAAAAGTTGGTTCTTTGAGAAGATAAACAAAATTGATAAACAGCCCGACTCATCAAGAAAAAATGGGAGAGGATGCAAACCAATAAAATTAGAGATGAAAAAGGAGAAATCACAACTGTCACCACAGAAATATAAAGGAGTATAAGAGATTACTACAAACAACTATATGCCAATATAACAGACAATGACAAAGAAATGGACAAATTCTTGGAAATGTATAATTTTCCAAGACCGAACCAGGAAGAATTAGAAAATATGAACAGACCAATCACAAGTAATGAAATTGAAACTGTAATTAAAAGTGTTTCAACAAACAAAAGTCAGGATCAGATGGCTTCACAGGTGAATTCTATCAAACATTTAGAGAAGAGTTAACACCGATCCTTCTCAAACTCTTGCAAAAAATTGCAGAGGGAAGAACACTCCCAAACTCATTCTATGAGGCCACCATCACTCTGATACAAAAATCAGACAAAGATGTCACAAAAAAAGAAAACTAGAGGCCAATATCACTGATGAACATAGATGCAAAAATCCTCAACAAAATCCAACAACACATTGAAAGGATCATACGCCACGATCAAGTAGGATTTATCCCAGGAATGCAATGATTCTTCAATATGTGCAAATCAATCAATGCGATACACCATATTAACAAATTAAGGAATAAAAACCATATGATCATCTTAGTAGATGCAGAAAAAGTTTTGACAAAATTCAACACCCATTTATGATAAAAACTCTCCAGAAAATGGGTACAAAGGGAAGCTATCTCAACATAATAAAGGCCATATATGACAAACCCACAGCAAACATCATACTCAATGGCTAAAAACTGAAAACATTTCCTCTAAGATCAGGAACAAGACAATGATGTCCACTCTCACCACACTTATTCAACAGTATTGGAAGTCCTAGCCACAGCAATCAGTAAAGGAAAAGAAATAAAAGGAATCCAAATTGAAAAAATAAAACTGTCACTGTTTTCAGATGACATGATGCTATACATGCCACCAGAAAACTACTAGAACTAATCAATGAATTTGTAAGGTTGCAGGATACAAAATTAATGCACAGAAATCTCTGGCATTCCTATACAATAACAACAAAAAATCATAAAGAGAAATTAAAGAATCAATCCCATTTACCATCGCAGAAAAAAGAATAAAATACTTAGGAACAAACCTACATAAGGAGGCAAAAGACTTGTACTCAGAAGACTATAAAACACTAGTGAAAGAAATCAAAGATGACATAAACAGATGGAGAGATGTACCATGTTCTTGGATTGGAAGAATCAATACTGTGAAAAGGACTATATTACCTAAAGACATCTACAGATTCAATGCAATCCCTATCAAACTACCAATGGCATTCTTCACAGAATTTGAACAAAAAATTTTACAATTTGCATGGAAATACAAAGACCCTGATTAGCCAAAACAATCTTGAGAAAGAAAAACGGAGCTGGAGGAATCAGACTCGCTGACTTCAAATTATGCTACAAAGCTACAGTAATCAAGATAGTATGGTACTGGCACAAAACAGAAATATAGATCAATGGAACAGGATAGAAAGCCCAGAGATAAAGCCACACACATATGGTCCACCAATTTACGACAAAGTAAGCAAGAACATACAATGAAGAAAAAACAATCTCTTCAATAAGTGGTGCTGGGAAAACTGGACAGCTACTTGTAAAAGAATGAAATTAGATCACTACCTAACACCATACACAAAAATAAACTCAAAATGGATTAAAGGCCTAAATATAAGACCAGACACTATAAAACTCTTAGAGGGAAACATAGGAAAAACACTCTTTGACATAAACCACCACAAGATCTTTTTTGACCCACCTCCTAGAGTAATGAAAATAGAAACAAAAATAAAGCAATGGGACCTAATTAAAATTAAAAGCTTTTGTACACAAAGGAAACCATAATAAGACAAAAAGCAAGCCTCAGAATGGGAGAAAATATGTGCAAATGAAGCAACGGACAAAGGATTAATCTCCAAAATATACAAAAAACTCATGGAGCTCAATATCAAAAAAACAAAAAAACTAATTAAAAAATGGGCAGAAGACCTAAATAAACATTTCACCAAAGAAGACATACAGAAGGCCAAGAGGCACATGAAGAGATGCTCAGCATCACTAATTATTAGAAATATGCAAATGAAAACTACAATGAGGTATCACCTCACAGCCAGTGGGAATGGTCATCATCAAAAATTTACAAACAATAAATGCTGGAGAGGGTGTGGAGAAAAGGGTACTCTTTTGCACTGTTGGTGGAATGTAAATTGATACAGCCACTATGGAGAACAGTATGGAGGTTCCTTAAAAAACTAAAAATAGAACTACCATATGACCCAGCAATCCCACTACTGGGCATATACTCTGAGAAAACCATAATTCAAAAGGACACATGTACCCCAATGTTCACTGCAGCACTATTTACAATAGCCAGGTCATGGAAGCAACCTAAATGCCCATTGACAGATGAATGGTTAAAGAAGATGTGGTACATATGTACAATGGAATGTTACTCAGCCATAAAAAGGAATGAAATTGGGTCATTGGTAGAGGTGTGGATGGACCTAGAGTCCACACAGTGGACTCCACACAGAGTCCATACAGTGTGAAGTAAGCCAGAAAGAGAAAAACAAATATCATATATTAACGCATATATGTGGAATCTAGAAAAACGGTACAGATGAACCTATTTGTAGGGCAGGAATGGAGACACAGACGTAGAGAATGGACATGTGGACACAGGCGGGGAAGGGGAGGGTGGGATGAATTGGAAGATTAGGATTGATGTAAATACACTACCAAGTGTAAAATTGATAGCTAGTGGGAAGGAGCTGTATAGCACAGGGAGATCAGCTCGGTGTTCTGTGATGACCTAGATGGGTGTGATGGGGGGTGGGAGGGAGGTCCAAGAGGGAGGGGATATTTGTACACATATAGCTGATTCACTTCATTGTACAGCAGAACCTAACACAAGATTGTAAAGCAATTTTACCCCATAAAAAAAAAATAAACCCAAACGGAAAAACTGGAAAATTAAAAACCATAAAGCATGTGGGACGAGAGTGGTATGTCAAGATACAAGCATTTATGCACCTGGGCAGCAGCGTGTGGACCCAGTTTTGATATCTGAGTGTTTTACTGAGGGTGCAATCCCTCTGCCGTGGACAGAGAAACAGTCAGTCCCCTGGGGAGAAAGTGGTGATCAAAAGAAATTCACACTTTACACTTACAATGCTTATGTCTATGCAATATGAATTTAAATATTTGATATTGCCAGCTGTAATTTTTACACTACCATATTCAGCCATAGCTTGAAAGAAATTTATTTTTTGAATAAACAAAACACTGTAACAAAATTTAAAAAATAATACCTTAAAGAAGTATTTGTTACAGAAATACCTGTATCTGATGAAACTAATGTTGTTCAGATAGAATTTTTTTTTTTTTTTTTTTTTTTTGCGGTACACGGGCCTCTCACTATTGTAGCCTCTTCTGTTGTGGAGCACAGCCTCCGGATGCACAGGCTCAGCGGCCATGGCTCACAGGCCCAGCCGCTCCACGGCACGTGGGATCTTCTTGGACCGGGACACGAACCCGTGTCCCCTGCATCGGCAGGCGGACTCTCAACCACTGTGCCACCAGGGAAGCCCTCAGATAGAGTTTAACCAGTCTTCTTTGGGTCCACCTAGTCCCCCTTACCTACCATTGAGCTATTTTCAAATATTAGTTTTTTTTTTTAATTTTTAATTTTATGTATTTATTTTTGGCTGCATTGGGTCTTCGTTGCTGCGCGCGGGCTTTCTCTAGTTGCGGCGACCGGGGGCTACTCTGCTGCGGCATGCGGGCCTCTAACTGCAGTGGCCTCTCCCATTGCGGAACACGGGCTCCAGGCACATGGGCTTCGGCAGTTGCAGCATGCAGGCTCAGCAGTTGTGGCTCACAAGCTCTAGAGCGCAGGCTCAGTATTTGTGGCACACAGGCTTAGTTGCTCCATGGCATGTGGGATCTTCCCGGACCAGGGATCGAACCCATGTCCCCTGCATTGGCAGGCGGATTCTTAACCACTGCGCCACCAGGGAAGCCCCAAATATTAGTTTTTATTGGTTTTCAGAATGGTTGTGCAGCTGGCTGTCTTAGCAGAGAAATTTGCCCTTCTCTAAGTCCTTTAGAGTCTTTTCAATAAAATGTGTTGGGTTTAATGAGAAAAATATTGTGCAGTCATATGCAAAAATAAGAATCTAAAAATGTAAGTTTCAGGAAATGCATTATTGAGAAAACACAAAGAAATATTTATTTCTAAAGAGGGTATGACTTTTGGTGTTAGGCTGACAAGTCTCGCCTCCTGAGGACAGACTTGTTTGACCCGGTTTGTGTTGAGCTCTCTGGTGACTTTTTTTGTAAGGATTAATATATAAAGGAGGGGCTGGAAAACGTGTAGTCTCTCTGTGGGTAAACAGTATGGGTGTGCAAACAGAGAGACCAGGAAAGGCTGATTTTTCTAGAAGTCTGGGATCATGCCTGTCCTATATCCCCATCCATCACATTTCAGACACGCCTGCTTGCTGAGAAATGCATTCTCTGCACATGATAGAGTGTGTTCACACACACAAAATCAAGTGAGTCCATGAGCTGCCGTAAGCCACGTGCAGTTTTTCAGCCTGTGTTCTCCAGAAAATAACAGCATTTCTCTCTTTTGGCTGTGTGCCTACGAATAACAGCGCAAAGGTATTTCACTGAGAGAAAAACAAACAAGTGTTACTATCTTTAGATATAAAAAGACATCGGTTGAGTTTTCCCCTAGTGTAACAGAGTTGCTGGAAGGCTGCTCTAACACTGGAATGAGCTCATGAGATACTTTGCAAATTAGCACAAACGTTTTTTGAAAGCTGTTTGCTGAGAGTCTGGAAAATGATTAAAAATCTAAACAGAGAGACCGCAGGAAAGCAAAGGTGAATAATAGGGAGAAAGTCGGCCATGCACTACTGGGCTTCCTCATCCAGCCATCAGTGTGTCCTAAGTAGATTCAGTACGCTGAGTCAACTTCCTTTTTAGATACGGTAGACGTGACATTCCTGCCAACCCACCGGCTCCTCCTTAGAGATATCGCCTTCCATCCCCCAAGATAGGCCCCCCTCCCCCCAGGACAGGCCCCTGCCGCCCAGTCTCAGCTGATGGGATCCGGGTGACAAGTGGCCAGGGCTGGACTGCCGGCCCCTCTCTGAGGAATCTGGAATGGAAGCCTAAGGACAGGCGTCAGTGATTTGCCTGCAGGGGTTTGCTTTGAAAGTACCTGCAGAGTAGGAGCCAGACTTCCCACCAGCGTAGCCCACAGGCCAGCCCAGGCCAGGATCACATGGTGGCCGGGGAGGCCAGAGCGGCAGGACAGGGGTGCAGAGGGAGGGAGGAATGGGGGGGGACACAGAATAAAGATCCCACGAGAGATGAGCCCCTCGAGTTGGTTTAACTGAGTTTCTCGACTTGACAACGGGGGTGGGAGTGGATCCATGTTTTGTGGGTCCTGAATCATAGCACCATTTGTGGAGCCTTCTTCCAGAAGATTTCACAGTCGCCATACAAAACTCGGTACAGGGCCCCGAAGCTCAAACTCAGTTACCCTACAGGTACCCTGACTTTATGATCAAGAGGTTTCTGACCAAGGCAGCCAGAACCACACCAAGGGCCCAGGGGGAATCAGGGCAAGGCCCTTACTTTGGCCACTCCAAATCTGGAAGCCTTGTGTGCTCCCGGGACTCCAAGGGCGACACTCACTAATTCATCTCTGCCCACCCCCCACACACATATCTCTGGTCCTCTATTTCAATTTTGCTGCTAGCCCTCTGGGAATTTACTTGTGTTTTAAATTATCCTTTAAAGGGATCTCTGATGTTTATTTTCTGTATTTGGAATTTTGCTGGTTAGTCCGCATAGTTAAAACCACGTGTTTTCTTCTGGAGTCATTATTAAGAAAAAGGGAAAATTTATGAGGCACATGCTGTGTCCCTGTTTGGCTGCACTTCTCCATCTGGGCACATCCTAGAAAGATTTCAAATGGCTTTGTGGCCACTCTTTTAATCCTGTGAACCTGGGAATACTTTAGGAGACTGGGTAGTAACGCTGATGCTGCTGTTTGAAAAGGTGAGCTCTTTACCCCAAGCTACACAGGATGTTTCAGATAAAGCTTCTAATGTTGTGTATGTCAATACCAAGCTCCATGAAATGTACAGAAAATACAACCAAAGGGAAAACCACTCAGAATGGAGGGTGATCCTTATTCCCTCCCTCTATCCCCCCAAAATACACACACACATGCACACACACACACATCCAGATTTTAGAGCCCTAAAGGGCAGCAGTGAGCCAGAAATACATTAACACTAAGACAAAAAAGAAATAAAGATCACAGGAATTAGATCCATACCCCAGTGTATGAAACACAATACTGTAATGTTTTGAAGGAAGAACTCTACCTGGAATGAATGGGCTTTACAGGAAAAGTGGATATTGCTTGATTAACTTTTTGACAGTAGAGAATGAATAAACTGATTCTCTATACCAGGGCTTTTAAAAACCATTTTCCCCCAAGAAAGACCAAGCACTTTGCAAAGTCCTTGTCTAAATGATCAGCCAGGACTGAAGTTTGAAGAGGACTGGGTCTCAGGTATAATACTTGTGACATTCTGCTACCTTGCAGGTGGCACTTCAGAGGGAGACAAGAGAGAACAGAAATGGGGGTGGGCCTGGGGAAGTGTCACCATGTGTGTGACACATAGCATGGTGAATCTCGAATCATTTTATCTGAGGACTTGTCTTTCTTCTCTCTCCCCTGGGCTTTGGCTTTTCAGAAAAGGGCACTGTCTTCCCTCTGGTGTCCTGTCCAGTCTCTGACACAGAGAAGAAGGTCAATAATCACTTACTGAGGGCAGAGATTACAAGAGGAAAAAAGAGATTTTTTTAAATCAGTAAGATTACAAAATTATAATGAAATAACAAAAGAGGAGGACAAACAGGTATTTAAGAATCAGGAATAAGTAAAAGAGACAGCCACAAAGATATAAAAATAAAATGAGCACAGAGCTTAGATATTTTAGGAGAAGCAAAGATAAAGTCATATTGGAAGAAGTGATGAATGATGAGGTAAACCTGAAAGAAAAATTTTAAAATGTGGGGAAAACAATTATAAATTATTTGTCAGTGATTTCTACACATTGGATTAAAGTTAATTATACCCATGTTTTAAAAGGCCCAGTATTATTTCTACCATTAGATTTTTAAAATGCCATTGATGGGATTTATTTCTTGTAGTTAAAAGGAACACTTTATTATTATTGTTACAGGACTCTATTACAATAAAACTTTATTATCATAAGAGAGCCTTGACATTTTTTAATGAGGAAGTTTATACACTCTTTGAGTACATAAAGTTCTTAAATTTACATGGCACAAATGTGCTCAGTCTGAAGAAAGATGGGAATGAGAGAACACCTTAAAATTTAAAAAAAATTGAAATAAGTATAGACTTATAGAATTTGCAGAAATATATTGAGAGGTCCCGGGTACCCTTCACTAAGCTTCTCCCAATGGTAATGTCTTAAGTAACTATGATACTTTATCAAAACTAAATTGGCATTGACACAATGCAAATAACTAAACTAAGGCCTTTCTCAGATTTCACCAGTTTTCATGCTGTTTTGAATCTGTGTGTATACTTTTATGAAATTGTATTACATGCATAGATTTGTGCCACTAACACCACAGTCAAGATAGAGAACTGGAGAACACCCTTTAAAATGAGAGATCAGATAATAGAGAGACGCCTCATATAAGGAAGCTATTCTAAGAAAGACAAATCAATGGGATAACAGGCCAGAAATATTAAAAGGAAAAAATTGGAAAAAATAAATAAAAAATAAAAAAACTGAAACTATAAATATAAAGGTTGGGGTGCAATGATGTAAAAGTCATATTTTGAAGGTTACTACCTTCAGAAGACCTGGGAAATATAAACATATATGAGACACATTGCACAACGAAGGGGTCAAACCCAATAAAAATTTAACACGTCAGGAAAACAGCCTTTTTTCTTGAAAAAAGGGCGTGAAGTGACAGAAACATAGGAACATCTGATCTTATTGAGGAAATGCAAATTAATTTTTGAAACAAATTTCTATGGCCACAGAGATATAGATATTAAGAAAAAATGTTGTCAAAGTTCATTACTCAAAACAAATGGGTGATACAGACTACAGCTATAAAATGAGAATTTTTAAAAGGCTCACGGAATCATACATTTCCATAGTTGTTAAAATGTGTATGCATAAACAGCAAGGCCCTACTGTATAACATGAGGAATTATATTCAATATCCTGGGATAAACCATCATGGAAAAGAATATGAAAAAGAATATATATATGTATAACTGAGTCACTTTGCTGCCCAGTAGAAATTAACACACTGTAAATCAAATATACTTCAATAAAATAACTTTTACGCCAAGCTGCAAACAGTGTCCACAGGCTAAACTTGCTTCCTCAACCTTCTGTGCAGCTGGTCCACGGACCTACAATCCAATTCTGGCTGATAGAAGTGAAAGGAAAGTGTGCTAGAGAGCATTCCAGGAAAGAATTTCTTCCTGGATTATAAAAGGAGAGAAAGAGACTGAGAAACAGGAAAAAGAGCTAAGAAGCCCTCTCTCTCTCCTGCTGTTGATGGTCTGTGAGGACAGGGTGTTCTATGAGGACAGGATGGATCTGCTGCAGCCATCTTGCCACCATGAGGTGAGGACAGGAGAGTCCCAGAGAAGCTGAACCATAGTTCTGTCTACCGAACTAACTCTGGCTATAGTCTGCCTCTGGACTTCTTTTTATTTGATCAAATAAAACCCTATTGTTTTGGCCAAGTATGGCCAGGTTCGTACTTGAGGCCAAAGCACCCTGACTGAGTCAGTCACTAAGATCCAGCAGAAATGCAGCAGTCACTTACTAAACACTTTATCATGTGCCAACATGACACTATGTCCTTTATTCAATATCGCCTCCAACAAATTACCTATGAATACATGGACTGTAAACGACTGAAAGCCAAGAATGGGCCAACGAACAGCCCATCCATTTATCTTGGAGATGGAAAAGAATCCATAAGGAAGCTTTGTTTTTTTACACCAAGGAATTTATGATTTTGGAGGTGCTGGTGGTGAAGGCAGATATGAAAAGGGAACTGAAATACTAAAAAAGAAAAATGCAAATGTGCATCTGAAGACTGTTCCTTTGTAAATATATTCAATGGCTAAATATATTTTTCAACCATAGAACGTGGAAGTATGAGATTGCCTGACAAGAGAAAGGCCATTTTCTGGCTTTATGGTTATGAATGATTTGGTCTGTATGCTACACATCTACAATAAACATCCATATTATGTGGGTTTGTGATGTTTCCTCTCCCCCAAAAGGAGAAAAAGGGGACAGGAAATTCTGTAAATGTAGGAAAATCACTGCATTTGGATGAGCAATGATATTTCTCTCCAGGAATGCCATTGTCTCAGTTACCAAAAGTTTGCACTCATTTGCGAAAGGAGTTGAATGTATTGAGAAAGGATGGTTTAAGCCATTAACCTTAGATGACGCCTGTAGGAGGAGAAGGACTCATCCAACAGAAATCACTTTCTCCACTGGCTGTCGTGCACCACATAAGCAGAGAGAATTTCACGATAGCTGCCTCCCTGGCAAAGCTGCTCTTGTATAGTTTAGCAGAAATATAGAAAATCGTAAACTATAGATCAGTATCTGAAAGATTTTTCTATTCATAAATGAATTTTTCAAAGCCAAAGAATATTTTAAAGTTAAGTGCCATAGGAAAATCTAGAATAATTTTGTTCCAATGTATCCTCCATACATAGTTCTACTGGTCATGATCAGCTCAAAGTCTTCTTTCTGCAATGACTGTCCCCAGCCTCTCAGGTCCTTACTGTCTGGTCTCCCTTCTGGATCCACATCATTGTCCACTTAACTACACTTTGCTCACACATTGGTGCGGGATGCAAGTTCTTTGAGGCAGAGTTTTGTGCATTTTGTCCTCTTATGTAGCCCAAGAATCTGCCCAGTGCCAGGCCCACAGTCAGCTTCCAGATGTTTATTGAATACATTAAGGAATATAGTTTATCCTCTAAACTGCAAACTCTTTGAGAGTAGGGTCCATGTCATTCTGTATCATCTCCTGCATACATAGTGGGCTCTGAAGAAATAATTGTTAATAAACAGGTTGGATGAGGTAAAACATGTCAAGAGAATTCCCATTATTTCAGGTCACAGGTCAGTGTCCTGGGTCAACAAAACCACCATTGTTTTCTCTCTCTGGACTTGTAAATATGCAATAACCACAAATTATTTCACTGGGCAAATGCTCATTTATACTCTAAAGTCATTTAGTTTTATGCTTAAACCAAAAGGTAGATTAATGGGGATAATTGCAAAGCCTTCATCTTGTAAACTTGCTCGGTACTTAAAGTGGAAGCTGCCAGCATCAGTGCAGGCTGTGAAATCACAGCTGAAGCCATGCAAAGTGACCTGAATAACCAAGGGAAAATTACGACTGACCGTGATATTTCAACATTTTTGTCAAAACATTCAAAATTCTCTGATTGTTGGTTATAAAGGTATAGGGAAAGAAAAAAAGGGTGAAACAAATATTTTTTTTTAGTATAACTTAAAACTTTAGAAACATGAATTAAAGTGACTTACTTCATTGTAAAACAAACATGAGCAGTTTGAATAGTGCTTTCTTCCTGTTTCTGTTGGGAAACACTGTCACGCCAGCTTCTGGTTGGTACATGGGCTCTTAAGAGGAGTGGCCTTGGCAATGAACACATCCATCACCTTACAGAGGTAACGGGGGTGCCATGTGTGTGTGTGTGTATGTGTGTGTGTGTGTGTGGTAAGAATGCTTAAGACCTACTCAATAAAGTGAAAAAAAATCATAAAGAGTGGCCGGGGGCCCCGACACCTCCTCACTGGGAGATGAAGAGCTCCCTGGGCCTTTGGAGGGAGAATCTTTCCCTGATCCCTTTTACTCCAGCTCAAAGTGGGGTGTGTCAGCCCCACCACCTTAGGCAGCATGAACACTGCCTGTGGGAACTGATGCATTGCAAGGGGCTGGGCCTTGTGTACATTCTCTCCTCTTGCTGCAAGTAAATGCTGTGCCACTTACACCTGGTGTGTGCCTTGTCTGTTCTCAGGGACCTTGAAACCCGCACTGGTCCTTCCCTGGGTGGCACTTACCTGCCTTTTAACCTTGGCCACACAGCCTAGCCACCCAGTGGATGGTGAAACATGCACAATATGGAAAAAGCATCTTCTCCATGGCTTGGAAAATTGTCACCCTGCTTTCTAGGTTTGGATTAGCTGCCAACATTTTGTCCTTTGCGCTTTTATGGGATGAAATGTCTCTGAGGATTCCTCTAATGTGAATATTTTGGTCACTTTCTCTGGGACGTCTTCATCCTTCCCATCCCACTGCCCCACCTTCCTCGCGTACGTCAATAGGTTTGCTTCCCTGAAGTTCCCATGGAATGGGGAGGTGTCAGCATTTCCACAGTCAGCTACTTCTTCCATAATTCCATTTACATTTGATTTCAATTTCACTTCTGGCATTATTACTTTTTGTTTCTTTGTTGCATTTTCATTTTTGTTGGCATTTTCATTGTTCAGTTTTGTGAATATATGCACACAGCTCATATGTAGATATAGTAAATGTTTTGCTGTTAAGGATTTGGTGAAATTACAATTGGCCTACTTTTATTATTAATTTTTCTTAAATCATACATCTTCCAACTATGTAAGAACCTTTGTCTAAGAGACTAAACTCCAGGTAGGGAATCTTTGAACCTTTTAAGGCAGGGGTCCTCAACCCCGGGTCGCAGACACGTACCCCGGCCGCAAAGCAGGAGGTGAGCGGCGGGGGAGTGACCGAAGCTTCATCTGCCACTCCCCATCACTCCGCATCGCTCGCATTACCGCCTGACCATCCCCGCCCCCACCCCGTCTGTGGGAAAATTGTCTTCCATGAAACCAGTCCCTGGTGCCAAAAAAGGACCGCTGTTTTAAGGGAAGGGCCTCCCCCAAATGATGTCACTGTCGACTGCAAGCATTATTGTAACAAACAAACAAACAAATCAATAAGTAAATACATGTCAGGTAGGCTGTGATCTAAGCCAAAGTTCCACGTGTGTGCTGACTTTTCAGAAGACCTCTCTTTAGAATCCCTGAAGAAGACGAGGAAAAAAGTCAAAGACAGAAATGATAGAATCTGTAACAGAAAAGAGCCAAAATAGAAACAGCATTTGTATGCAACTGTATCTAATAAACATATTTAAAGATGCTCATTCAAAATCTAAACAGTAGGAGTGTATACGTTCCTCAATTCATAAAGAACTAAATCCTTCATTTTAGCTTCTCTTGGGAGGGATAGATATGAATTACATACTTTAAACAGTGATCCTATCTTTTACTTCTTGGTTAATCAAATCTCAAGGTAAACTCAGATATACTGACAAATTCAAAGCAACATTTTAAGTTAAGATTTTCAGAAGATAGGTCTTTAGCTCAAATTTAATTTAATTTCTCATCTATACCAGAGGCTGAACTCTGCATGGTGAATTTTATCTCTCAGAGGGTAGGGCTTATTATTTCTACAGCTTAATACGCTCCTGACTCATAAACCACTTACTTCCAAGTCTTTGGTTTCCATAATAGTGCTTATGTGCCCCAGTCTAACATCAGCTAAAATTTCACCAGAGTGCCTTTCCAAACCACATTAGCCATATGAATATCATTTCCTTGGTGTCTTGTTGGAATAACTGAAAATATTTTAAAAAACTGAATAACATGTTTGTATTCTTGCCGTGTCTAGACCGTGGTGTATAAAATTAACACCTACTTACTTCTGCATGAATTTTGTGTGTGTATGTATTTACACTCAGAAAGTCAGAAACAAAGATGACCTGTCCTTATTTGAATTGCTATTTGTTTTAATAAGTCTTTATTTCTAAAACCCAGTATTTTAGTAAAATAATGCATTTAATGACTTGACGAGCAATTTTCTAGTTTCTAGCGAATTTATATCGGCCATTTTATGTTCCTTAAAAATAAACTTTTAAATTTCAAATAGTCTTAATTTATCTTACTTAAAATGCTAGATCTGTTAAAAGATAATTTGGTATCCCATGGCATAGCTACTTATCTTCCTATCAAAAGCATGAATTTAATTTGAATGTTTAATCCTGGTCAGGCTTAGTGAGAACATAATAATTTGCACTGGGTGAGGCTTGGTGCTGTTTCTTTTCTAATGTGTGAAAATTGATGATAAAACAATGGCCATTGATGAGTGAGTGCTTTTATGGCACTTCTTGTTCCTCTGAATGAAGGAAGAGTATCATTATCCATGGTACAAAATGTCAATATCAAAAGCCGTTTGCTCAATGAGGTCAGGCCAGGGACGTTGAAAATGATAATTATGTCTTTTCTTCCACAAGGCCATGTAATTACAATAGGAAAATTGTGAATCCATAAATGACACTTCTCATCTGGCATGATAAAATTAATCTCCTTGCTCTGATCATCCATGTAACATGGGTTTTGGTATGTATATATTTCTATATCTATATAGATATACATACACATATGTATTCTTTCTGTTACCAACTTCTTATCAAGTCATTTAGATATAATTTCTGCATGCTTTGACACTATAAAAAGTTTGGATAGAAAATACAGTCCCTTAGAGGACTGAAGTATGATAAAAGAATCCTTTAATTTTTATTCACACAATTCTTCTCTCTTTAAAGAATTAATGACAGATATTGGAAACTTCTTTGGATTACTTAAAAAAAGACTTTGACAGAATTTTAGAGTACTATTGAATATTTTTTACATGTATGAACATATATTAATAGTAAAAAGAAACATTTCCATCAATTAAAGCTCCATAATCTCATAAGGGTTTTGCCACCATGAACAATATTCTGATCATCCCATATTTAGCGTTGTCTCAGTAAAGTGTGATTATAAATATTCTGAATGTAACATTAGTTGGTCAATTTGAAATTTCAATACAACCAGATTGAAAAACATGATTTACTGACATTCATACACCTTTTTCCCCCTCTTTTTATAACTTTACTAGTTGGGACAGGAATGTTTTTCTACTACACTGTAAAAAATCTGTATTATATTTTAGAAGGAGAACTCATTTAAGAATCCAATTTAAGAACACAACCTAAATGTCTACCAACAGATGAATGAATAAAGAAGATGTGGTACACACATACAATGGAATATTACTCAGCCATAAAAAAGAATGAAATTATGCCATTTGCAGCAATATGGATGCAACTAGAGATTATTATACTAAGTGAAGTAAGTCAGAAAGAGAAAGATAAAAAACACATGATATCACTTATATGTGGAATCTAAGATATGGCACAAATGAACATATCTACAAAACAGAAACACATAGAGAACAGACTCATGGTTGCCAAGGGGGAGGGGGCTGGGGGAGGGATGGAGTGGGAGGCTGGGTTTAGCAGATGCAAACAATTATATATGGGATGGATAAACAACAAGGTCTTACTGTATAGCACAGAGAACTACATTCAATATCCTGTGATAAACCATAATGGAAAAGAATATAGAAAAAGAATGTCTATATGTGTATAACTGAGTCACTTGGCTGTACAGCAGAAATTAACACAACATTGTAAATCAACTATACTTCAATAAAAAAAGAACCCAATTTAAATCCTGAATGTAATGTTGCATTCATATTTTTAAAAAGCAGTCTTGTTGTGTTTCTATTTATCAGGTCATTGAAACCTCACTGCACAGACAGCTCACTACAAAGTAGGCATTGGTATGATCAGGTCTGTGTGATCCCTGCTGGAAGTGAGTTACACAAAAGACAAACTGATCCCATCCAGGAAGTGTACAGTAAGTCGTACATGTAGTTTGGCTTTAAGATTTCAGTGTATATATTAATCATGCAACTACACATTTCTCTAAATGTCTATCTCTGTTTTACAAGAAACAGGATAATATACTACAAAATAAAAATGAATAGAAACTGAATTGTGAGGGCTCAGGGCACTGCTGGAAAGGGCTACTCATGTGTGACTTCGATGAGCTACATCTAGATCGAGAACCTCCCAAGGTTGCTCTTTTCAGTGAATATTGACCAATCTTCATTTCTGCCACTGGACACAAGGGCAAGCTGTCTGAGCAGCTTGCACGTCAGCCAGGGCTGCCTCACTGAGGGGTGCAAAAATGATCCACCAACCTACACCTGAGGTACATTTTTCAGTGTTGCCTAAGATCCTATCTGACTTTCAAGTTAGAAAGAGGGCTTAGAATCATCAAATCTCAGAGCACTTTTGACAGATTGGAAGACAAAATATTGTTGTTTCCTCATTTTCACTAAAGTCTATGAGAAGGAGAAGGATAAAATGATATGAAGAATCATTAGAATTAGACATTCACCCAGTAATTTAGTTAGGATAGGCCAAGGGCAAGCTGGTAAATGTTTTATTAATCAACTCTCTAGTGAAAGAAACCCTGATCTATAGGTGTGCTGATTTCTGAGGTGTAAGTACCCCACCCTGGCCACTTTCAAGCTACCGCCTTGATGTCACTGGATGTGACATCAAGGAACAGATTAGCTCATGACCAAAACCCCTTCACAGGGACACAATAAGGAACTTAGACCACACACAAGAAAATTAGGGTTGGATGAGGTTTGAGTATCATTTAATTTTGGTTTAAATGTGCTTTATTTATGTATAAATTCATGTAGTTAAAATTTAACAACGTGTGTTTGCCAACTGGTCCACAAAATTCCTGAAAATTTAACATTCAGCTCCTACAAGCTGCTGTGAGCCACGCTTAGCACATTACTGGGTAGGGGGACTTTTACCATTTTATTTTTTACAAATATAGTGAAGCATGTCCTATTTATGCTTAAATTATTGTTTGTGTTCTCTTTAGCTTTGTTACAGAGTTAATTTTAAACATTATTAGAAAGGCCACAAAGAAACTTGCTGTTTGCTAATTAATTGTTCTTGAAGAAAAATGGGGAATGAAAGGGATAGTTTATTATCCACAAATACTACGTATATGTCTATTTATATATGTAGTGAAATATCTCCATCTCACTATAGCTATAGTCTATCATCTATCTACTATTGAGATACATAGATTAATATTGTGAGAGATCTATCTCTATTGATCTACATATGAATATAAACTATGTTCTGGAAAAAGCATCTCAATCATTTCCAAGAAAAATAACTCTACAAAATATGATTTTACAAAACTATTCATAAATATTCTTAAGTTTATTAACATGTATAGATACCTTTTTAAGAGTATTAATTTTCCCCTACAGTATTTACAGAATAATTTCTATTTTATGCAAACAACTATGGTGGGTGGAAAAAAATTAGTGAACTTGAATTAATAGAATATGTATCAAAAATATAAATAACATGCCATCTACCTTAGATAAGAGTTTATATTTTGACATGTACATGCCAATTTCCTCAAAAAGTGACCTTTTCAGTAAATTGCAAGCAATGGCAATAATGACGTAGAAATGAAGAAAGCAAATGGGAATACAGCTTTACCCAGAGAAATATGACATATGATGAATTGAAGAACCAGTAGCTAGACTTGATTAGCTTATAGGAGTCTTTGTTGAGTTGGTCCCAGATTAACAGCTGGAAACGAGCTGGGTCCATGACTGCTGTGTGCTAATTTATACCGCTCACTGTTGACACTCATTACAAGGGGCACAAAATTGTATTTTTCAAAAAGTGTCATTGAGCTAATAATTTCAGATGGATGCTGACAATTTTAAATAGCAGAGGTTTTTGGCAACTTAAAAAATGCATTTGCAAAATATTCAGCAAGTCTATTAAAAAACCTGCATATGAATTGTTTTCTAATGTTTGAACTACTTGAAAAGGTGATAACAATATGGTCTTTGATCTGATAATGCATCATTTTAATGCTAAAACTTCTTCAATTGTTATGGAATTCAATAGGACTTTAAAAATTATTTATTTCAATTATATATGGACCAACTTCTAAGCAATCAATTACTTTTGGGTTTTGAACATCTGTGAAAAAATCTTCATGAACATAAGGAATATCTGTTAGCCAAGAAGAAAGTGTTTTTTTTTTTTTTCTAATGTATAATGAATCATGAAGATTTGAGGCACTTTACTTGAACAAAAGAGATTAGGAGACTTTTAGTCCATGTAAAATACAATTTGATCTTTGTAGCCATATCTTCTATTGGGCAATGAGTCATGGACATGTATTAATAAAAGGCACATCAGCTATCTCAGAATGAAACAGCACCCAACCAGGAAAGCTTGGCTTATTAGAGAAGCTACAGATGTGGGCTGTGGCCTGGAAAGGCTGCACACTTCTGTGTTTACATAACACGTTAGTCTGAGGATTTCGTGTACTTCACAAACATGCACTTGTCAATTTTCACAGCGTCTTCAGGAACCAGACAGTGTGAAAGATGACTTTTCTCACAGGAGAGCTGGGGGCAAGAGCCGTACAGGAGATGAGTTTGCCAGGAGTCACAATGAAATAGACAGAGCGATTCTGCCATGTATGCAGTAGGTGCTCAATAAATGCCAGTAACAGAGCTGAATCACAGCCTGAGCTAAGTAGTCTGCCTCTTCTCCCTCCCTTTTTCTTATTTTCACACGATGATAGTTAATTTTATTTGTTCAATGGCTATTGCAAGCATTAAACCAAGTGTGGCCTTTGATTCTGTGAGGAAACCGGCAAAAGTTCGTATCTTCAAAAAACATACTCAGTAAACCAATATATTGAGATGCAGAAAAATGTTCTTAAACATCAGAGTGTTTAAAATTCTGAGCGTTTATTATAAATTCCGGGATGTAGAGGCTCTGGGGTTGTTTGTAACTCACTGGAAGTAAATCTCCCATGGGTGGGGATGGGGAAATTCCTGAGTGGGCAGGGAGGACACGGCGGGGTCAGTGGTAGGTCCCTGGGTTCTCCCACTGCTGAAGAAGGGCTCTCTCAACAGCCATGGAAACGTGGTTGCACCAGTTGAGTTTGGAATTGCTGGAATCTTTTTGTGTGTGTGTGTGTGGTACGCGGGCCTCTCACTGTCGCGGTCTCTCCCGTTGCAGAGCACAGGCTCCGGACACGCAGGCTCAGCGGCCATGGCTCACGGGCCCAGCCGCTCCGCGGCATGTGGGATCTTCCCGGACCGGGGCACGAACCCGTGTCCCCTGCATCGGCAGGCGGACTCTCAACCACTGCACCACCAGGGAAGCCCAGAAAGGCTGTTTTTATAAGCTGCCTGCCAACCATTTTCCTTTGGGGTTAAATCGACTTTGAGGGATGGGTGAAGGGTTATTTGAGTTACAAAGCCAGATCAGAATACCCTTTTCTGGGCCTCCCTGTTGGCGCAGTGGTTGAGAGTCCGCCTGCCGATGCAGGGGATGTGGGTTCGTGCCCCGGTCTGGGAGGATCCCATATGCTGCGGAGCGGCTGGGCCCGTGAGCCATGGCCGCTGGGCCTGCGCGTCCGGAGCCTGTGCTCCGCAACGGGAGAGGCCACAACAGTGAGAGGCCCGCATACCGCAAAAAGAAAAAAAAAAAAAAAAGAATACCCTTTTCTTCATTCCAAATTGCACAAGAAAACATTAATTTTAATCTTGTTAACTAAGTACATTTGTGATGAATGAATCAACATTGACCAATGTAAATGTTTATCAGTATTACAATCTTTTTCACTAGTTATCTTATCAATATTAAAAGGCCGTTCTGAGAGCTTTTCATGAAGACATTATAGCAGGAGGCCACACTGGCACTTCAAGTGCTCAGCAAATGTCACAGCCCCAGTATCCTTGGCCCCTTCCAGACACGGGCTAGACTACTTTCAGATACTTCCTTTGAAACTGGATGATTTTCACCAGGGGTTGTCTTTCCTGGCTTTTCTGGATAGAGATACAGTGCCAGAAATTCAAGGTCCTCTTCAGATAGTTGCTGCTTGTGATGTATTATTCTGGTTATACAAGCAAGTCTGATTTAAATTTCTATAGCTATTTCTAAGCTATTTCTCTCTCTAAGGAAGGAGCTCTGCCGTTCAGAGGTGGCTTACAAGCCTCCGTTGATTCACTGGTGAAGAAAGTGGGTACAGAAGATAGAGGCGTTCCTCGGTGGCAGAATTCGGCTGCTTTCTCCTTCTATAAAAGTTTCTTGAGTGATGCAAATACTAGCAGTTAATCATATGGCAAACTGCTGTTAGCTAGTACCTTTCTGACATCTGGTGTAAACAAGAATTGAGATGCGGGGAGAAATGGGGGTGCCGTCTCATTGGGAGATGAAATCAGGGGAGCCTGATGGGGGCACCTCACAGGGGTTCAAAAATCAAACTTTCTACTTAACTTTTGCCTAAGACTCATTCCCTATTGCTGGTAAAACCTTTCACTCCCACTTTTTTACTAAATTGTTGTCTCCTGCTCTCCTACCATCACCATTAAGACTCAGATGGAGGGCAAGGAATTTTCCCAGGGACCTCAATCTTGTAACATCCTGGAAGGAAAAAAATGAGTAGCTACCCTCCTCTCTCTCTACTCCATCCCTTATTTTCTAGAGAGAGCAAACCTAGAGCAAGGCAGAGGTTTTCAACTTGGATTTTAAAAGAATGATGACATATATACACTACCAGACGTAAAATAAATAGCTAGTGGGAAGCAGCTGCATAGCACAGGGAGATCAGCTCGGTGCTTTGTGACCACTTAGAGGGGTGGGATAGGGCGGGTGGGAGGGAGATGCAAGAGGGAGGAGATATGGGAACATATGTATATGTATAACTGATTCACTTTGTTATAAAGCAGAAACTAACACACCATTGTAAAGCAATTATACTCCAACAAAGATGTAAAAAAAAAGAATGAGTCCCATTTCTGCTCTTCTTGAATAACTCATTTATCCAAATAAGTAGGATCCCCATATGGGCTTCCAACTTAGTGGACTAAACCTTTAGAGCAATGCCCGTGTTACTCAGAACGACTTTGGAACTGATTAAAATAAACTACGACAGAATCCCTATGAACACTTTGCCTCTTGGCATGTTTTCACCCTTGGAAGATGGCTTTGACTCTTTTTACAGCCAAATGTCACCCAGAGCCAACTCTGGTGAGGAATGTGCATGATCATGCAGGCTGAGCCTCTTTGGTTAAGAAATAAGGGGGGGATATAAAGCCATTAGGCTAAGCCGTGTGCATTTGTGGCTTATACACTGAGTCTGAAGTCAGCCTCCAAGGATAATGCTGAAACTGTTTTGAGAATTGCTGGTGCCATTAGTACAAGATGAGAATCCCAGGGGCCTATTCTGAACCTGTATACAAATGAAACCAACGGGGTGTACCATTTGTTGGACAACAAGCCTCATTACTTTACTGTCATACATATTCTATTGTAGCTTGATGTCTTCCTCTAAGCAGTGGAGGATCATTCATTTAGTTATTTGCTCATTGAACAAGGATGTATTCATCCACATCGTGTTGGCGTTAAGAGAAGGGCCCAGAGCCAGACTGGCTGGCTCCAAATACAACTCTGATACTTTGTACTGTGTCACCTTGGGCTAGGTTACCTAACCTCACCTTGGGCTAGTCTCTTAATCTGAGCAGAATGGGTATGATGTTAGCGCTGTTGGTGACTCAGTGATCAATGCACACACTGCCTGACGCCCACGGGCATGACTCGTACATGACGGTCATCAACAAAGTTTTACTGAAAACCCACAGTGCCACTCACTGTGCTGCTGAAACTCTTGGTTTGGGATTGAAATGAATCATAACAATAATTGAGAACTTAAATACATTCCAATAAAATAATATTGAAATAAACAACATCACTTTCATCTGATTATTTATTTAAAATTGCACGAATACAAAAGTCTCTAAGGATACTCGCAGAAGATTGATCTGGGTAATTGCACCAGTGACCAAAACATGACTTGTTCTGACAATGGTAGCTAGATGATAGTTATTTTAAATTCATATATGCAAATGGCCCTGAAAAATCCTCATTAAAAGCAACTGATGTTTTCATCTGAAAGCTCTTAGCATTTAAACTGGACAAAGAATTTACCTTCATATAACAATCTTTGAAGTATGAGCTGTAGAGAAATACTCTGCATAAAACCCCATTATGGTATTATTCTTCTAGAGATATTGCACATTTACAAAGATGCAAGAGTTTTGGGGTCAGATAGTAAGTGAGACAGTATTCTAATAAGGCCTCTCCCAGTGATGCTGAGAGCTGGACTGCCACAGCCAGAACCACATCTGACTCATGGAAATGGGATGCTCCATGGTGGAATTCAGTAGGACAAGACTGGAGTCTTTCTCTTTAGTTACAGAGGACTGATGTTCACAGACATTCTTTTCCCTTGTATGTGCTTCTACATTTATTGCATACACTCCCTGCATATAAACAGTGCGTCTGCATTGCTCACCAAGTGGTCTTGGTGTTAGAAGTGGCCTTCTGTTTAAGAGGATGTTGAAGAATAATAAAGCCTTTCCATAAGGCTTTCCAAACAATAGTTTTAGTTTAAGATTGATCCCACTGAAGGTATGATTTCCCAGTTATTTTGGCAGTTGCAATTATATTTCCTTGGGCTTAAACGCTTAATTAGGAGCCTTTGGAAAGTTTCATGTCAAGCTAAAAATATTTCTAATGTACACTCTCTGCCTATTCAAAGCTGTGTGGAGCTTTAATTTACAAAGGAAACTTGTTCCCTTAATTGTTGTGTCAGTCAGCAAAAGCACAGGGGGCAGCCCAGCATAGTCTGTTTATATTTAGCTGTGCCAGTGGCCATGAAATGTCACAACGTTCATGTAATTTAAGGAAAGGTTAGGGACATTATTTCTATACAACTGATTGCTTCACAATTTGTTTTATTTTTTTAAGTATGTACTTGGCGGGATTTTTTTTTTGTAGGACGTTACATCTTTTTTTTTTTTAATTGAAATATGGTTGATTTACAATGTTGTATTGGTTTCAGCAAAGTGATTCAGTTATACATATATATCTATTCTTTTTCAGATTCTTTTCCATTATAGGTTATTACAAGATATTGAGTATAGTTCCCTGTGCAATACAGTAGGAGGTTGTTGTGTATCTATTTTATATATAGTAGTATGTATCTGCTAATCCCAAACTCCTAATTTATCCCTTCACCCCTTCCCCTTTGGTAATCATAGTTTGTTTTCTATGTTGAGGGACTTTACTCCTATCCTTACAATTTTGCATCCTTTGAAAGTGGAGACTTGAGGAAAGTTTATCAGTTGATTCCCATGTTTTCTGTTACAGTGAATCATTACAGAAAGTTAGATTAATAGAAAATATAGACTAATACGTAGTGTGTGAATTATAAAGGTTTATTTTACCTGAATTCTACTATTTTTATACTGTCTTCAGTTTTTGAAGAGTAAGTTTCATTTTGGGATAGATTTAGAGATGAATAAACTGAAGAGAATTGCACATTTTCAGGATGACTCACCTATTTACCAAGTGCGAGGAGAGAAGAGGGGAAAAACAAAGACAAATAAGCAAACAAGGAGGAACAATGCCTTGCGCCTCCACAGGATTCTCTGGAAGGCTTTTCACATCCATGATGCAATCTTTCCACGGAGAGCTCACAAGGTCTGTTCTCACTGGATGAGCTCATTCCCCCAAAGTGTAGGGGCCTGAGTCACATCCACGCCTGAGACTTAGGTGGCTGTTCGCTGTCATCCCAGCTCTGCCACCTCCGTCAGCATGGCCTTGGATGAACTACACAATGTCTCTGAGGGTCGGGTTCTTCCTCTGAAAATGTGGATGATGATTGTCCAGCCATACCAACCATACAAATGGGCCGGTGTCTGCATTTGGCACCCACTCAATGGATCACAGTTGTTAATTCTTCTTGTGATCATGGCTATTACTACCTAGCCCCAAAGGCAAAGGGGATACTTTCCAGCTATTTTGTCAATGAACTTACAAAGAGAGAAAGCTGTTTCACTCTCTTTTGGGAAATCCCTTCAATAGATGATGTCCATGCCTCATGTCAGGCTCAATTCTACACCCCAGTAACTTCCAAGTGTCATTTCTTACAGTTGACCCTCCCCACTCAGGAAACTTTTCAGCCTGATCTCTAATGAACCCTTGCTTTATGATGTGTGGTAATCTCCAGTTCATGGAATCTAATTTATTCTATTCTTCAGTTAGTTGTGATTAAAATTATTTTTGTACTCAAAAAACTAAAAATAGAAATACCAAAAGACCCAGCAATTCTACTCCTGGGTATATATAAAAAAAACCCAAACCACCAATTTGAAAAGATACATGTAGCCCAATATTCATAGCAGCCCTAGTTACAATAGCTGAGATATGGGAGCAGCCTAAGTATCCATCAACAGATGAATGGATAAATAAGATGTGTATATATATATATATATATATATATATATATACACGTGTATATATATATACACACACATATATACATATAATGGAATATTACTCAGCCATAAAAAAGAATGAAATAATGCCATTTGCTGCAACATGGATGGAGTTGGAGGGCATTATGCTAAGTGAAATAAGTCAGAGAAAGACAAATACTGTATATTATCACTTATATGTGGAATCTAAAAAATACAACAAACTAGTGAATATAATAAAAAAGAAGCAGACTCACAGATACGGAGAACAAACTAGGTTACTGGGGGGAGGGGAGGGGAGGGGCATTATAGTAGTAGAGGATTAAGAGATACAAACTATAGGGTTTAAAATTAGAATATATTGTACAACACAGGGAATATAGCAAATATTTTATAATAACTATAAATGGAGTATAACGTTTAAAAAATTTGAATCACTATATTACAGACCTGTAACATATATTGTACATCAACTATACTTCAACAAAAAAAAATAAAAAAATATTTTTGTACTTTGTGTGCATTAATCAAGAGGTAATAGGATAGCAAGTAGGGACCTCTTGACAACCAAGAGCCACAAACAATCTTCTAAAAGTATTTAATTTCAACATATTTTTAATACATTTACTTTATGCTGTATTTAATTTGAATATCCCTTAAATATTTCATAGTAATTGCAGTAATGTATGGAGTTAACCTGTTATCAAAACAAGTGGGCATATGAGTTTTACATCATTTAGGAACTAAGTACTGGGATTCAGTGTTTAATTAGCATCCAGTATATAAATGAAAGAAGGAGCATTTTCATACTTATGTGGTTTTGAAGGAATAATCAGGTGTAATATTGGCAGAAAAAGAGCTACGGGTTTATGGTGAATAAAGACCACATGTAAGAAATATGGCACTACAGTTCTGGGAGGAATAAAAATAAGAAAGAATGTATACTCACTTCACTCCATACAACAGTCTCTAGGTCCATCCATGTCTCCACAAATGGCACAGTTTTGTTCCCTTTTATGGCTGAGTAATATTCCATTGTATATATGCACCACATCTCCTTTCTCCATTCGTCTGTTGATGGACATTTAGGTTGCTTCCATGTCCTAGCTATTGTAAATAGTGCTGCAGTGAACATTGGGGTGAATGTATCTTTTTGAATTATGGTTTTCTCAGGGTATATGCCCAGGAGTGGGATTGCTGGGTCATATGACAGTTCTATTTTTAGCTTTTTAATGAACCTCCATACAGTTCTCCATAGTGGCTGCACCAATTTACATTCCCACCAACAGTGTAAGAGGGTTCCCTTTTCTCCACACCCTCTCCAGCAGAAAGAGAAAAACAAATATCGTATAATATTGTTTATATGTGGAATCTAGAAAAATGATACAGATGAACTAATTTGCAAAGCAGAAATAGAGACACATGTAGAGAACCAACATATGGATACCTAGGAGGGGGTGAGTTGGATGAATTGGGAGACTGGGATTGACATATATACACTACTATGTATAAAATAGATAACAAATGAGAACCTACTGTATAGCACAGGGAACTCTACTCAGTACTCTGTGATGACCTAAATGGGAAGGAAATCCAAAAAAAGAGAGAATACATGTACACATATAGCTGATTCACTTCTCTGTAGAGCAGAAACTAACACAAAATTGCAAAGGAACTATACTCCAATAAAAATGAATTTAAAGAAGTAAAGAATATGATATAAAGTGATAAAAAAACAAAACAAATAAACAAAAAGAATGTAGAAATCTAGAGGTATTTCTTTCGATAGCCCAAGTGTTTTGTTACAAAGATCTGGATAGAGAGTGACATGGTGTATCTATGACAGAATAAGGATGAGGGCCTGTTCATAACATAATAGTAAAGAAAGTTGGAAGAATGGATAAATGCACTTTAAGAGGGTCTTTTCAAGATAGATAGAAGTTTTGACTCAAGTGATAAGTACCTGGCTGGTCTTCATCATCAGACGTTCACAATCACAAGAGTGTTTTTACAAAATGAATGGGAATTATGATACTTTTATAGAAATTAATCAGTGAACACTATGCTGGGACAGGCAGCCAGCCAGTTTAAGTTAGATTTTCCCAGCAATCCTATAGTAAGCATTGTGATGGATTATTTGGAAAGTGATGGAAAAACTCTGTGCAGTTACTTGGGATTGCAGTTGATTGCCCAGCCATCTGGGTGCTTTAGGTGAGTATTTCAGTGAAGGTAAGGACCAGGGACAAAAGTAAGACCTAGCCTTAGAGTTTGTGTAAAATACGCTCACTGGTATGATGGTGTCAAAGTAACCTTGTGCTTGCGACGTAATATGCTTGTACTCTCAGGGTTGTTACAGACAGACGGCTGTTACTGCCTGACCCTCAGGGAGGCATGTGAATCACAGCCTTCCTGAATTTACATGTTATGGCAATGCTTCTGGTAAATGGCAGTAAAATGTTTTGTTCCATAAAGTCAATATAGGCGTTTCCCCTTCTCATAGGAGGAACAAGGTCCTAATTGAACCTTTTACAAATAACTATAAATTCTGATCAAAATACAAAAAGAACAACTACCTGAAGACTCTGAAGAGTGAACAAAAGTAAGAATATTTTGAAGGGAGTAAAGACTTGGAGGAAGCAACCAGAATGGGCTGACTGTCAGGTTTTTGAGGTTTTACTTTTTTTTTTTTTTTTTTTTGCGTTACGCGGGCCTCTCACTGTTGTGGCCTCTCCCATTGCGGAGCACAGGATCCGGACACACAGGCTCAGAGGCCATGGCTCACGGGCCCAGCTGCTCTGTGGCACGTGGGATCCTCCCAGACCGGGGCATGAACCCGTGTCCCCTGCTTCGGCAGGCGGACTCCCAACCACTGCGCCACCAGGGAAGCCCTAGTTTTCTCATCTTTTAAATGAGAATAATCACATCTACTTCATAAAGTTGTTGCACATTTTGTATAAGACAGAGCAGGTAAAGTGCATATATTAGGACCTGAAATATAGTAAAAGGTCGTTATTATGTTTATATTATTATTGTACTTGGTAAAAAATTCATTGAATGAATGAAAAAATTAATGAATGATGACATAATTTGAAAATTTTGAAAATTTTGTCTTATATTGACATCCAAGAAGTGCTAAATTGTTCATTTGAAAGTTCACATAAAAAGTGAACTAAAACACTATTTGGCAACCCTAGGTGAGAACTAAAATATGCAAATTTTCCACTTAGTTCCATATTCTAGCAGACTTCCAGGAAATAGAATATATAACAGCATTTATAAAGAGAATACCTGCTATGAATCTTAAGACCAGATAAGTTTCACAATTATTTATCAGCACCTACAAATTTCAACACATTATCCCAAGACAAAGAGTAGAATAGGAGGATGGAAATATAAAGATAAAAAGACATGGCCCTGGGTGGGATGAATTGGGAGTTTGGGGTTGACATATATCCACTACTGATACTGCATATAAAATAGATAACTAATGAGAACCTACTGTATAGCACAGGGAATTCTACTTAATGCACTGTGGTGACCTAAATGGGAAGGAAATCCATAAAAGAGGGGATATATGTGTACATATAGCTGATTCACTTTGCTGTACAGTATAAACTAACACAATATTTTAAAACGACTATACTCTAATAAATATTAAAAAAAAAAGACATGGCCCTGTTTTGAAAAACTTTCACTTAGTAATTGAAACAATAGATTATCTGGTATGGACAGTGGTCCCAGACACTGGGGGTAGCTAGAGATTATAAAATACATCATCATGCTTGTATAAAAATGGATATATACATAAAAATGTATATATAGATACACACACAAAAAAGTGCAAATCTCCTCTAGTTTTGCTCTAATAAATGCACTCTAAATTTCAAATACTTACCCGAGAGTCATATAATCATCAGTTTATGTCCAGAAGACCCATTTTCTAATTTCCTATTTGTCATCTAATGCATATTCTGTTCTTAAAATTCAGGGTCGTTTTGTTAGTAACATTGTAATGAGGTCCATCACTCTTCTCACTTTCCGATTAGACATATCCACCCAAATCTAAACTCACTCCAAATTATGTGAATAGTGAGGAACCCAATGGAGCCAAAAACAACGACAAACACAACATGAACACGCCCACCAGTGTGGTCAGTGGTGCGTGTTTAACAACGGCTCTCAGACAAAACACAACTAAACAGAACCCTGCTTGGTAGCATTTGCCATTTTCCGTGGCGTAAACTCTCCATCTGTGGCTGACTGCAAGCTACCTATGTAATGCCCCTGAATGCAGAGCTGGGGAGAAAAGTGCAGCAATACACTGTTATACTGTCTGTCCACCAGAAAGGCATGACGGATGTAAATAACATCGAGAGTTATAATAGTAAGGTGTAGTACATAATTAGGATGTGATGGACTCTGAGTATTTATTGCCTTTATTTTTAATGTAATTTACTGAATTTTAAGTTTATATAATTTAATTTTTAATAGTGGCCAAAGTACAAAATTCCTGAAAATTCTTTGGTGGGCTCTTGTGAGCCAATAAGAGAAGGCAGCACACCCTGAGTGCAGTGCAGTTGTTCGAGTGCAGTGCAGTTGTTCAAATTCAGGGCACACAGACTGAGGCTGGACCTCCAGGCATTACTGGTCAAATAACCTAATCTCCCTACACCTCAGTGTTCTCATCTGTGTAGTTACAGTACTTATTTCATAGAGATGTTGCAAAGATAAAGTGAGGAAATACCTGTATGATACTTAGCACAATGTCAGAAACATAATAATAATTCACTCAGTGTATTGTTATAAATTTTTACTACCACAATACATTGTTGGTAAAATTACTTGGTTCACACTGGAAAAAAACACTGAAACTTTACTGATGAGAAAATATATTTCTTATTTTGTGATCTATGAAGAGACAGCAGTTTTGCTTCCTAGACAGCAGATGGTAATCTGCTACTAGAAACTGAAAGGAGAAAAAAAAGTCTCAACCAATATGATTGAAGCAGTGCTTTATGAGCTGGATGGTGAAGCAGAAAGGGATTCCCTACATTCTGGAATCGTTACACCTGCAGTAAGAGGTTTCATCTCATGTAATAATTCTGGTTAACTGAGCATCAGACTGAAGTTGAATGTTGGGAGGATTCTGAGGTGGCCTCCATGCTTGCTGGAGAGAGCATTTTAATATATAAACAAACAATAGTCATTGTAGTTAATGATGGAGAGGAAAGAAAGCACAACATGTACTTTAACACCCTTGACCTATGTCCATGCCTACAATGCTTGTAGAAAATTTATATTGCATGCTACTTGCAAAAGAAAGGAAAAAAAAACATATAACATGGTCCTGAGTTTGGGGGTTATTTACATATTTGAAATTGAGGTTGACTGAAATATGGTGATGACTTTATAAAAAATTTACACAATTTATGGTCATAGAGCAAGAAGACAAAACTGGCTCAGTTCAACAGTTTTTTTTGGGGAGAGGGGCACCAGGAAAATGATATAAAGCAAATGGCACTTGGAATCAACAGAAAACTCAACATTTTTCTTCATTCCATTCGAGAGCCATTCACAAAAAATAGTGATGCTGAAGTATTATTGGGGAAATGTGTTAATGGAAGTTATACATGCATTTCAAGAAATGATTATAGGGTTTGCTTTGGCTTTCCACATAGTAGGACAATCCTATTTCCACATAAGAAAAGCAAGGACAGTGGGGTCTTGCAGCAGAAGGTCAATTCCAAACTTTCCTTAAGTGAAGAGGGTAGAATTTAATTGTGTCTTGGTCATTTTACCAAGAGGTAATTTATGTTCTGTGGGGTGATTTTGTGTAGAACCCTTGACAGGTACCATGTTACCTAGAACCAGGTTCCTCAAATCATAAACATCAATGCCTATGTCCTCCAAACATCTTCCAGAGCATTCTCTTTAGAATCTCTACTTTAGAAAACCAAGTCTTTTATCCTAGGAACAAGACAAGGATGCCCACTCTCACTACTTTTATGCAACATAGTTTTGGAAGTCCTAGCCACATCTATCAGACAAGAAAAAGAAATAAAATGTATCTGAACTGGAAAAGAAGAAGTGAAACTGTCACTCATTGCAGGTGACATGACACTATACATAGAAAATCCTAAAGATTTCACCAGAAAACTACTAGAGCTCATCAATGAATTTTGTAAAGTGGCAGGATAAAAAATTAATACACAGAAATCTGTTGCACTCCTATACACTAACAGTGAAAGATCAAAAAGAGAAATTGAGGAAACAATCCCATTTACCATTGTATCAAAAGAATAAAATAACTAGGAATAAACCCACCTAAGGAGGCAAAAGACCTGTACTCTGAAAACTATAAGACACTGATGAAAGAAATCAAAGATGACACAAACAGATGGAAAGATATTCCATGTTCTTGGATTGGCAGAATCAATATAGTTAAAATGACCATACTACCCAAGGCAATCTATAGATTCAATGCAATCCTTATCATAATACCAATGGCATTTTTCACAGAACTAGAACAAAAATCTTAAAAATTGTATGGGAACACAAAAGACCCCAAATAGCCAAAACAATCTTGAGAAAGAAGAATGGAGTTGGAGAAATCAGGCTTCCTGACTTCAAACTATACTAAAAAGCTACAGTAATCAAAAGAGTATGGTACTGGCACAAAAACAGACACATATAGCAATGAAACAGGATAGACAGCTCAGAAATAAACCCACATACCTATGATCAATTAATCTATGACAAAGGAGGCAAGAATATACAATGGAGAAAAGACGGTCTCTTCATAGAGCAAGAAGACAAAACTGGCTCAGTTCAACAGTTTTTTGGGAGAGGGGCAGCTGGAAAATGATATAAAGCAAATGGGACTTGGAATCAACTGAAAAATCATGTATATACTACTATATATAAAATAGATAATCAACAAGGAGACACATTTACAAAAATGACATCCCAGTATACAGGCTAGTTGTCAAGGGGTTCATGAATATTTTGACTCTTTCACATTTCCTTATCCTAATTTGATCACAATGAATTAAGAAGGCATCTATTGAGGAAAGTTATCAAAATAAAATCTTATTTCCAAGTGCAGAATCACTAGGAGCCTGGGCAATGCACTGGTGATCAGGCAAGGGGATCTTCAGCAAGAAGCACACAGATGTGCTCTTCATTTACCTTGTGCATCTGTGAACACCCTGGACGAATGTGACCACATGTGAACTCCTTCCTGGTCTCCCTCGGTGGTTTTACATACACGTGTTAAACTGGAATTACTTGAAAAAAGATGGGTGTTTGTTTGCTTTTGTGTAAACTATTTGGTACAAAACTGGCATTCATTTTTTTTAACTTTTAGACACCAATATTTATATAATTTGCTATTAATAACTCCTAAGAATCCAAAATAAAATGAAGCAGCAGCATTATTCACAATCATAGCACCATTATTCACAATTATCCCAAAGTGGAAATAGCCCAGAAGTCTATCGACAGATGAAGATACACACAAAATGTGGAATATACCTACAACGGAATATTATTCAGACATAAAAAATAACGAGATTCTGATACATGTTGCAAATGGATGAACCCTGAAAACATATGGCAAGTGAAACAAGCCAGACACAGTAGGACAAATACTGTATGATTCCACTTATATGAGGTCCCTGGAATAGCCAAGTTTATAGTGACAGAAGGTAGTAGGACAATGACAACATTACTATCAATTATAGTTCAACAAAAAATAAATTAAGAAAAAAAGAAAGAACAATGAGTAGCAGGGAGGTGGGGAAGGGAACAATGGGAGTTACTAAGTAATGGGTGCAGAATTCCAGCTTGGGGTGATGAAAAGGTTCTAGAACTGGACAGTGGTGATGGTTGTCCAACACTATGAATGTACTTAATGCCACTGAATTGTACAATTAGAATGACAATCTTTATGTCGTATATTGTCATCAAAATAAAAAGAAAAAATCAAATAGTTCTAAATGGTCTACATAAAACTGGCATTCTTGGGCCTCCCTGGTGGCGCAGTGGTTGAGAGTCCGCCTGCCGATGCAGGGGATACGGGTTCGTGCCCTGGTCTGGGAGGATCCCATATGCCGCGGAGCGGCTGGGCCCGTGAGCCATGGCCGCTGGGCCTGCGCGTCCGGAGCCTGTGCTCCGCAATGGGAGAGTCCACAACAGTGAGAGGCCCGCATACCGCAAAAAGAAAAAAAAAAAAAAAAAAAAACTGGCATTCTTACATTGATTGTTTAGTTTTGTTTTTTGTTGTTTTTTTCAGGGAAACGTGAGGGAAGAGTTGGAGGCCCTGGTAGGAGAGTTTGTTTGCTTCTGAAAGGATTTCTATTTTTCACTTCTTGTAGGAGATGAGAGCCTTTGAGAGACAGTGTTTGTCTGACTAGACAAGACGTTGAAGGGATTTTCCCTTGGCAAACACAGAGCAGGGTTTTTCAACCTCCACACTACTGACATTTTGGTCCAGATAACTCTGCTGTGGTGTCATCCTCTGTGCTGCAGGATGCTCACCAGCTTCCCTGGGCTCACCCAGGAGAACCACACACTGCCCCCCTGCTGTGCTTTTAACAAAATCCTCGACCTGGTTGAGAACTGCTGGTGTAGAGTCACTTAAAACAGAAACGATAGTAAAACCTAGGGCTGGTCATTAAAATGTGGGTAAAAGCTACCAAGATGCTGCTCAGTTATTCCCTTTGCTCTCATTCTTTCAAATATCGCCTCATCAGTCGATACACGAATTGTAAGTCCCCCAGCCCACACCTGGGGCTGTCCGCAATCTGTCCACCAATCTTCCTAGATCTCACGTAAATGTGAAAACTTGCCTTGTCTCAAACACCTATTCACTCTCTCACTTGTGTGCTTTTCATCATGTTTTCCTTTTTCCTAGAATTCCCACACTTTCTTCTCCCCCGACTGGGCTTCTACTTATCTTTGATGACCTCGCTGCTGGTTCAGATAGATGCCACCTCCTCCCAGAATGCTCCCCTGATCCTTTGGACCAGAGCATCCTTTCTCCAGGAACCCCATGGCATCTGCAGAGCAGCCTAAACTATTCATGTGGCAAATCCATACTGCAGAATTTGGGGTATGTGGCTTATGCCTTGAAGCGTGTTCCGCAGTTCCTAGCACGGGGCCTTCCACGTAGAATGTGTGTGTTGGATGGATGGAAGAAGGCCTTAAAAGGGAGAGGAAGAGCAAGGCCTTCAAGACAATTGTCAAGTCATTTGCAAGTGGAATCAAGGAGGCCCCTTTGCCTGGTGTGTGCTGCAAAAATGCCTTGGGCCCAAAACAACTCATCTAACTAACTGCTGCATGAAACTCCACTTTCAAAAATAAATTCCTTTGTTGTCTTGAGTTTTTTTCAGGTTTTAAGAATGTATTGAAATAAGCAGAGGGTAGTTGATAAGGATCTCTCCGTAAGAGGTCCTGTTGCAGACTGTTTTGGGGTCCCTGGGGATGAGAGCCATGGTTCACGGGGAGGATAAATGAGCCAGCGACAGCGGATGCAGGACACATCACAGCCGAACTGGTTTACCATGAGTGCATCATATATATATATACGTCAACATACCTGTATGTACAAATATATACCTAGAAACGCATACATATATGTGTATGTGTGTATATGTACCTTATTACATATTATACAACCCACATTTATTTTGTGGGTTGGATTAAAATCAGGAATATATATATATTTTTAATTTAAGATCATAGCAGGGACACTGAAGAGATAATATGAAAGATAAATATGCTTATATTTAGGCAGACAGGCATGCAAAAGAGCTGAAATAAAAGTCATTTTTTCCCAATTAGAAGCAGGATATATTTCTTTCTATTCATTATTTCTTATGATGTTCTTGTAGCTTCTGAGGCGAAAGGCTGGTAGACAGACACCAACTTTCACTATTTCTAAGCTACAAAAAATGACTTGTTTCTAAATTTAGCTCATTATAATTATCTAGTTTTTCCCCAAACCTGCCTGATTCACCTGATTAGGCTAACCAGGGGGTCTAATGACTGATCTCAGAAGAAGGACGGCTGGTGACTAATGTATTCCCAGTGTCATATATGAGTATATGTCTCTTCTGATGGTTAGAGCAAATTAAACTCGCATCTGGACCCTGCAGGTGAGCAGTTCTGCAGACACACCCTGAACTGCTGTGTGTAAATTACAGCCCCCAGAGCCGGAGCTCCTGGCAGGGGTGGGGCTATGACAGCAAAGAGGAGGGAGCAGCGCCCCAGAATCAGACAGGCTCTGCAGCCTGGGAGCTTGTGACGCGCGCTGGCACAGCACCACGTTTGACCCTGTGAAGGCAGGTGTGATCGGACACCTGAGCTGGGGCCTCCCAGACTCCAAACAGCCCTCCTTTACTTACTGACTTGGCCTGATGGAGGCTTTCCCTCCACAATTAAGGATAAAGCTTTTCCACAACATCGATGGACTTTAACATAAAAGTGGCTGGTGTCATCCATCTATTATTCATTCATTCGAACATTCCTTCATTCACTGGACAAATGCAGTGCCCCGCGTGTGCCGGTGTGGGTGGACAGACAGGAGTGACCCTCACAACTTTCTTCAGGTCACCCGGGAAGGAGGACACTGGGCTGAGTGGCTGCCCCAGACTCAGTGGATCATGGGCCCCGAGGGTCCACATGTTATGCTACGTGGCCCCGTGGGCTTCTGTAAAGGGCTGATCCCTACAGCCAGACTGTTGGTGACTCTAACTCAAGCTGTATTTGCCTGGCTCATCAGACGCCTCCCTCTGGCCTCTGAGAAGGAGAGACCCACCCCTGCCGCCGCCCAGGGGAGCCCCCCGCTGATGCTCCTGCCCCCAGACTGCACACGGCCACTTCTGCCGGCCTTGACCATGCCCTTTGCTAGCACTATTCCGGTTGCTGGGGAGACACGTACAAAACAGACAGAAAGCCTGACCCTCAAGGATCAGACATTCCAGCGGGGCAGCCAGATGACAGACACGTGACATGTATAGTACGTCCCGAAGTGGTCGGCATGGTGGGAAAAGCAGCAAGCAAGAGAGGGGGGCAGAGTGTCGAGCGTAGGGACGAAGTCATCATCACTTTGCAGAGCAGATCTGGAGGGGGAAGGGGAGAAACAGCCTGAAGGCCTGGAACCTTTGAAGGTTGGGGGCGAACATTACACCAGGAGAAAAAGGGAAAAGCACATCGGGGGCACCAGGGGTGTGCCAGGCCAGCACGGGTGCTTTGCTTTTTGTTTCTCCCCAGGCTGCTCTTTAAACAAAGCTCACCTGGCATTTACAAGACAACATTGCCTAGGGGTCCTCCAAGATGCTGCAGCTTGGAGAGGGATCTTCATGTGTCAAGATGGGGCTATCACTGTCCCTCCTGCCTGCCTCTCAGGGATGCTGTGAGGATCAAAGGAGAGAGGGCTGCAAAGGAGCTTTGAAAACAAGGCACGCTCTCCATACCGGCAAGGGAACATTACTGCAGAATCGTGTTAGAAATGATTGGGGTGATGGTGCCTGGATCCAAATGTTACTAACTGCAGCAGAAAGATGAGAGACAGAGATGGAGAGATGAAACACGGGCTTGGTCCCTCCTAACCTAAGTACCAAGCTGTCAGCTGACTTCCTCCACCCAACCCTGCAGAGCACAGCTCGATTCTTCTTGAATAATTTGGCTCCTGACCATTTGACTGCAAAGCCCATGCTCCATTCTAGGACAAAAATATTGACTTTACCCTATTAAGTAAATGTGTAAACTGAAAGGCAGGCTAACTTTGCCACGTCTCAACTGACTCAGGCAATAGAAAATTACAACTGCCAACGAGAAAAGAAGAACACAGATGAGAAAAAGATCTTTTAAGAATACATAGCGAACGTCAAGATTAATTAATAACTTGATACAAAAAACAAAACTAATAATTTCTTAACTTAGTTACCACTTTTGTTCTCTTTTTAAAAAAAATCAAAATTTTCCTTTTTCATTATTTCATAGACTCCCCTCTGAATTCATGAGATCAAGAGTTCATAAATCTGAAGACCATTTCTGTTGTCCAAATACTTCTAAAATAGTACGTAGGGAGCTTGCAATTAGTTTATGACTCATAATCTTCAAATATTAATTTTCTGAAACAACATGGGAGACAAATCTCTGATGTTTAATTTTTATCTCATTGGAATACAGTGATCCTTTTTAAAATAAGAATTACAGATAAGAGAGGTAAACATGGTACTTATTAATAGAAATAATTTGGAAAAATTAAAATGAATCTAACAAAAACACATGAAAGTATTCTATGTATTATGTACTATGGAGGAAAAGTAATCATAAGTGTCCATCAACAGATGAATGGATAAAGGAGATGTACACACACACACACACACACACACACACACACACTGGAGTACTACTCAGCCATAAAAAAGAATGAAATATTGCCATTTACAGCAACATGGATGGACCTAGAGATTATCACACTAAATGAAGTAAATCAGACAGAGAAAGACAAATGTCATATGATATCACTTATCTGTCGAATCTAAAAAATGATACAAATGAACTTATTTACAAAACAGAAATAGATTCATAGACATAGAAAACAAACTTATGGTTACCAAAGGGGATCAAGGAGGGTGAGGGGTGGCAGGGGGATATAAATTAAGAGTTTGGGATTAATAGATACACACTACTATACATAAGACAGGTAAACAACAAGGACCTACTGTATAGCACAGGGGCCTATACTCAATATCTTGTAATAGCCTATAAGGGAAATATATATATATATATATATATATATATATATATCTGAATTACTGTGCTGTATACCTGAAAGTAACATAACATTGTAAATCAACTGTATTTCAATAAAATTTTTTTAAAAAGAAAATTAATCATAGACAAATGTGGATGAAGTAGATCAAAGCAATTGATTAGAAGGTGGCCAGGCTTCACCAGGTGAAATGTATTTGGATATATTGTCCTCACCATCCACAGTCTACCCATTATATTTGGTTTACAAAGTTAATTAGAGGTTCTGGGACTTCCCTGGTGGCGCAGTGGTTAAGAATCAGCCTGCCAATGCAGGGGACAGGGGTTCGATCCCTGGTCTGGGAAGATCCCACATGCTGCAGAGCAACTGAGCCCACGTGCTGCAACTACTGTGCCTGCAGGCCTAGAGCCTGTGCTCCGCAACAAGAGAAGCCGGCGCACCGCAACAAAGAGTAGCCCCCGCTTGCCGCAACTAGAGAAAGCCCGCGTGCTGTAGCAAAGACCCAACGCAGCTGCAAAAAAAAAAAAAAAAAAAAAAAAGGTAATTAAAGGTTTTTTCATTCCCTTGTTCTCTATTTTGCAGGCCTTGAGCCAGCATGTGGTTTGGTCTTCAGGGTGCAGCCTTCGAGGTGCAGCAGCCTCAGAAGCGGCTCGGCACATGATCCTACAACTTTATCGAGCAGTAAAACCCTAAGTGTCTTTTACGAACATCCTTCGTGGCTCCTTGAGAGTCTGCAGATGTACAGTCACCCAGATGACCATGCATCCAAGCCGGAGCTGACCAGGTGATATGGACTGAATGTGTGTCCCTTCAGACATATGCAGAAGCCCTAACCCCAATGTAATGGTGTTTGGAGGTGGGGCTATGGGAGGGTAATTAGGCTTCAATAAGATCAGGAGGGTGAGGCCCCCATGACTGGATCCGTGTCTTCTCAAGAAGAGGCAAAGAGAGCAGAGCTGTCTCTGCTGTGTGAGAACACGGCACAAAGGCACTCTGCCAGCCAGGAAGACTCAGCTGGCACCTTGATCGTAGACTTCTAGAGAAATCAGTTTCTGTTGTTCAAGCCACCCAGTCTATGGTACCTTGTTATAGCATCCGAGCAATAACAACGTTTCCTATGAGGAAAGTTCAAACTGGCGTTGAAGGATGTAGAGGCTCAGGAGGCTGCATCCTTAGTCGCTTCGGGAATTTGACAGTCTCCCCAAGTCGGTCAGGAAATGGTGTACGCAGGAGATATATTTTTCAGGAGGGTGGCATGGAGCATGCTCTCTGCCTCGGTCCTGGAAGATGAGACTGATCAGGAAATCAATAGCCTTCCTGAGATTAGCAGAGAAAAGGCGGAAGTCATACAATGGGGCAGCTCAGGTGTGATGAGAGCCTGGATGCAGGGACTGAGTTCTTGGTCTTTGTTTATTAGGCATTGAGAAGCATTGCAAGAGGTGTGGAGGGAAAGACTAGAAACCATCCAACAGAGTTGCGTGAGTGCAGTTTCGGCAGCACGGGTACGAGCGTCCCAGACCCGGAGAAACACAATAACACGATTATGATGTCCAGGTAGGAAATAACTGGTTTTTAATAAAAGTAGAAGCAAAGGAGATGGAGGGATGATTTGAGAGAAGCGTGATGTCAGAAATCAGCAGCCGACTGGAGATGTGGAGGAGACTGTAATACATTTAAAAAAATCCCTTGAAACTTCATGAGCGGAGATGCTGCAATAAACACCCTTCACAAGGAGAGATAAATGGCTGTGGCATTTCAGTTGCGATGGAAGATTTAGCTCCAAATGTCTCTCACGGTGACAGGACATAATCTATGAAACTCAGTGGAAGGCAATTGGGGAGGAAGACAAGTAGATTTATCTCTCATTTATATGCATGCTGCAGTCGGGCACAAGGGAAAGGGCAATGTGTCTAAGTGTGCAAATGTCAGAGAAGAGAATTCGAACCCAGGACTGAGCCCTGGCGTTTCTTCCTGGCGTGGCTGTAAGGGGTGGGTTGGAGCTGGGAGGGTGTGTGGAACAGAAACTGTAGTAGAGAGCACCTGTTGTGGACAGATTATGAATTGTCTGGAACACTCATGTTCCATAACTCTGCGGAATATTTTCACCACCATTTACAAAATGCAGCTGCAAGCCTGCCACGCTGCCAACACGGGTCCCACCGTTACTAGAAGCTTATCCGTCTCTTCATCTCAGCATCCTCACATCCTCATCAAGCCATCCAAGTGCTGGTGGGACCCGGCGCTGTTCTTTCTCTGCTCTAGTGCTGTCACAATGCACACATTCACTCCCTATCAGCTTCTCTACCCCAGTTGTCCGGCTAAAAGTCCAGTGATGTAATTTAATGCGGCTTCTGCACATTTATGAATGTGCTCATGCCTTATCCCAGCAATCACAAGATGCACACGCCAGACACTACTTGGAAAACGAGGATTCTTACACCACTTCTATAAAACGCTACCTTCATAAACACGAGTGTCCAGCTCTGAGGCTCCCCTGGTAGATCCTCAGGACAGAGGAAAGGGTACAGCTCAGCGATATCTCCAGGGTGGCCTATGTCTTCTTTGTGAGTCTGTCTTTGATTTGCTGCCAGAAAGAGCAAAACTGCCCTTTTCTCTGAATGTTTCCCCCAGGCCTGCTCTGTCTTTCTGTTTGCAATGCATTTCATTCTCCCTACTATAGGGAAATGAGATATTCAAATATACGACTTCTTACAGAACACACCTACTTTTTGGAATGCATGCATAAGTTCACAACCTATTAAAACTACTTAGAAAAGGGAAGGTAAGGCCCTGCTGGTGACTTGTAAGGGGTTAGTAGTTAGTGGTCTCCTCAGTATTCCACCCCTCCCACTTACCCTCAGAGGGTAAGGTAAGGGCTTAAGGGCCCACACTTGGACCTTCTGACCCTCTGAGTTCGAATCTCAGCCCTACTTCTCACCACCCGGTGGCCTGTCTTACCCTCCCTACACCTTGATTGTCCCCATCTCTCCAGTTAATAGGGGGGGAGGTGATCAAAATGGCAGAGGAGTAGGACATGGAGCTCATCTCCTTCCACATATACAGGTAATGAGAACTGTATTTTGGCCCTCAAATGGGAACCACGACCTCCTCCATTTGGTCAACCTGAACTTCCACACGCTACAATACAGGGAGTTGACAGGTGTCCCCCTGCAAAACCTAAAGGGAGACTCGATTATGAGGCAACCCAATGGGCCTTTGTTGGTATAAGGGGAGGGGCCCGGGGGCCTTGGATATGCAGAGTAGGGGTGAGGGAGGGGTGCAGTGCCGGCTGCAGGGGCCTCTGTAAAGGGCATCTGTAAAGCACAGGGCAGAGGCCAGGGTGGGAGCCGAGGTACCAGAGAGGAAGCAGAGAGAGGGCCCAAGAGCAGGACCCAAGTGTGGGGCTGCCCGCCTGGCAGCAGCTGCCCAGGGAGTCGAAATCAGGAGCCATTGCAACAGGCAGACAGAGGGTAAACACAGGTTACCTTTAGAGAAGCCCCAGAGGCGCTGGGCCAGAGCTGAGCTGGCAAAACCCAATAGGTTAGAAGTTAGTCCGCCAAGTAAACTCGCCAGACAAGTGTGAGGGTTCACCCAGTGGATCCACCACAGAGGCCTGGGCATTGGGCTGGGGGGGGCGGTGGGGGTGACAAGGGGGACAGTCTTTCCTGGAGCAAGAGGGCCGCCCACAGGGCCCCAGCAGTTTTACTGAGTATTCATCTGTGCTGGTCCTCACTTGGGTTTGCTTTTGGAATATTAGATAATTCTTACTTTTAAATACTCTTGGAAGAAACACCAAACAGCTTTGATTTTAGTAGTGATTTTATAAAAAAGAACTTCAAACTATGAAGAAATATGAACTCAGTGATGTGATCTCATGATTTCATTTTAAGTCTTGGTATTTTTATTAACAGATTTACTGGGTTTTTTTTAGCAGCTTTATCACCAGATGAATATTAATTCCTTGTATCTATTGCACAAATTACTAACTTCTCAAGTTTTCAAATCATGAAATATTGGACATCAATTGTCATAAGACCTTTTTGCTGCAAAATGAACGAACGAACAGACATTAACTCTCTTTCAGAGCGTATGTCATATCTAAGCACACACACATATCGAACTGGAGTATTACTGTGAAATAGGGAACAAGTCAACTAATTCTGTTATTAAAGATTCCAAAATACCTCTAAAATAATTGCGAACACATCAAGGTCAAGAGACTCACCCACATGGTGTAATATTGGTTTGGCCAAAAGGTTTATTCATTTTTTTCTGTAAGATGGCTCTAGGAGCACTTAGTTGTCTTTAACTTCATTCAAAACAATTTTGTTAGATTGTATGTGACAGCTGACATATCAGCATGTGTTTAAAAAAAGACTTATCAAAATTGATGAATTTTGTGTAGCCAGTTTAATATTGAAGATGGAAGAAAACAAGCATCATTTTCAGCATATTATGCTCTATTATTTCAAGAAAGGTAAAAACACAACCAAAATGCAAAAAAAAGATTTGTGCAGTGTATGGAGAAGGTGCTGTGACTGATTGAACATGTCAAAAGTGGTTTGCAAAGTTTCATGCTGGAGATTTCTCACTGGACGATGCTCCATGGTCAGGTAGACCAGTTGAAGTGGATAGTGATCAAATTGAGACATTAATTGAGAACAATCAATGTTATAGCACGTGGGAGATAGCCGACATACTCAAAATATCCAAATCAAGTGTTGAAAATCATTTGCACCAGCTTGGTTACATTCATCACTTTGATGTTTGGGTTCCACATGAGTTAAGCAAAAAAAACCTTCTTGACTGTATTTCTGCATGCGATTCTCTACTTAAACATAATGAAAATGTTCCATTTTTAAAACAAATTGTGACGAGCTGTGAAAAGTGGATACTGTACAATAATGTGGAACGGAAGAGATCGTGGGGCAAGCGAAATGAACCACCACCAATCACACCAAAGGCCGGTCTTCATCCAAAGAAGGTGATGGTGTATATATTGTGGGATTGGGAGTCCTCTATTATGAGAGCCTTCCAGAAAACCAAACGATTCATTCCAACAAGTACTGCTCCCAATTAGACCAACTGAAAGCAGCACTTGATGAAAAGCATCCGGAATTAGGCAACAGAAAACGCATAATCTTCCACCAGGATAACACAAGACCGCATGTTTCTTTGATGACCAGGCAAAAACTGTTATAGCTTAGCTGGGAAGTTCTGATTCATCCGTTGTATTCACTGGACATTGCACCTTCAGATTTCCATTTATTTCAGTCTTTACAAAATTTTCTTAATGGAAAAACATTCAATTCCCTGGAAGACTGTAAAAGGCACCTGGAACAGTTCTTTGCTCAAGATGGAATTATGAAGTTGCCTGAAAAATGGCAGAAGGTAGTGGAACAAAAGGGTGAATACGTTGTCCAATAAGGTTCTTGGTGAAAATGAAAAATGTGTCTTTTATTTTTACTTGAAAACCAGAGACACTTTTTGGCCAACCCAATATTTATACTTCTGTAAAATACAACTCAAATATAACACACCCATTATAAGTAATGCATAGATTTTAGTTAAATATTAATGGAAATGTTCACATAAATTTCAAATTCACTGATCTTAGTTTTCATAAAACCAATATTCAAAACAGTCACATATGCACTGTGAACACAACTAAAATGTATATAACTAAGAAAAATACCCTTCCTAGCTGTTTTCTCCTTGCAATATGCTCACTTTGAATAATAAACAAATACAGATTCTTAAAATTCTAAAAACCTCTTAACAGTACAAAAATAATGCAGTCTGTATTAATTAGTGTCCATAAAATTTATTGAACTATGAGATGACGATTTTAGTAAACAGAGAAAGCAAGTTAATTTTTAAAACCATGCTGAAAATAACAAACAACTTTTCAAGGGATTTTTTTCATTAATCAGCATTTCTTCACACTCAATACAAGTTTAAAAAGTCTGTGTGAATGCTTATTCACAACTTCTTCTAACTCTTGTGATGAAATGGGCTAATCCTATTGCTTGTGAGTTAAGCTTCATTCAGACTGAGCTTAGATATCTTTTCCAAAATTAACTGATGAATATAAAACTATAAAATGTGTCAATTTAATGTACCCTATTGATTTATTGAAGGGACTTTGATTTATCTGCATCATTTAATGGGGTCTCAGGCACCTCGGGCCTCTCTTTCCTCGATTATAAAGCCAGGACGCTGTCAGAGGAGCCTCCAATTTCCCGTCCAGCTTTAATTATGGCTCCATGTTTGGGCTGAGCTGGACTTCCTTCAACTTGTGCTCAATTTTGATGCATTTTTCTGAAGTATTATCTCTACTTTTATGCTATATTTTTAGCTGCCTTTGTACTTGTGCTCTAGCCACATGTTTCACATTTTTTAGAACCTAATTTTGAGCAACGTATACCTAAGTAAATCCTTGAATTTGGGGGGTTTAGGTATTTAAAATGAACCTACTATGACCATTTTTTGTCATGAATTGAGTCATTGTTAAGCTAGGATAAATTGTACCTTATCCCCACTATTTCTCGATTAGATATACAGTAGCAAGTGGGAAGATACGTTGTCACCATTTCTATTAAAGCTGACAACATTAATAATAATAACCACATTTTACATATACATATAGATAGATAGATAGATACACACACACACACAATGGAATATTACCGAGCTATAAAAAAGAATGTAATAATGCCATTTGCAACAACATGGATGGACCTAGAGATTATCATACTAAGTGAAGTAAGTCAGATAGGGAAACAAATATCATAGGATATCACTCGTGTGGAATCTAAAATATGACACAAATGAACTTATCTATGACCCAGAAACAGACTCACAGACATAGAGAACAGACTTGTGGTTGCCAAGGGGGAGGGGAGCTGGGGGGAGGGATGGAGTGGGAGGCTGGGTTTAGCAGATGGAAACTATTATATATGGGATGGATAAACAACAAGGTCTTACTGTATAGCGTAGTGAACTCTACTCAATATCCTATGATAAACCATAATGGAAAAGAATTTTAAAAAATGTACATATATGCATAACTGAATCAGTTTTCCATACAGCAAAAGTAACATAACAGTGTAAATCTTAACACTGTAAACTGTACTTCAATAAAAACATAATAATAACCACATTGATTATAGCATTTGAATATGATTTCAAGATAGAGGCTTCTCTAAATCCCTTCTTGGTTGTAGAAGTAGAAAAATCTTTATTATATCTTCCCTAATATTTTACTCTGAAGCAATTCTAACTCAGCATCAGGAATAAACACATCCTAGCAGCTCCTGGATGATATGCCAAATAACCTTCTGTACTTCTCAAATCCGTGACATACTTGTGTAGACTCCTATCTTTTAGACACAAGACAGGTTTTAGGAGGACTGTTGCTCCCAGCCCCTTGCTGAAGGCAGTACTGAGTCTGGGTTCTTCTTCCATCTCGAGGAGCCCTTGCAAAGAGATACTCAGTCTGTTTCTCTGATGTTTCTGAGAAACGGCCATGGAAGGAGGACGGTAACAAAGAGATAAGGTCATTCGTCCATGGGAAGACCAGCCACCTTCCTCGGGCAAGTGCAGGGCTGGACCCTAACATGGCTCCTCCAGCCCTGGGGTGGTGCTCACGGTCAGTTCCGAGCAGCTGGGGAGACACATTCATCCATAACCTGTGAACAGTTATCTATACGTGCAATGTGGAGCTCGTAAAATTGGAACCTATCACAGTCATGTCCTTGGTCTCATATGTTACCTCTTGCTTTGAGGTCTTTCACTCCTCACTATTAGTTTTCAAAATGAATCCCTTACGGTGTACGGGGGACTTTCTTTCAGTTTATAAATCTGTTGCAGTCTTCTTGTCCTTACAAAGTTACTCTCATTTTACTATTCCCCTCAATTGCCAGGCGAGGTTGGTGACTTCCAAGGGAGTGGAATTAAATAAATCTATCACTTTCCTCGTAACATCCTGATAAAATCTTCCGTGCTCATTGCTTCCACGTCCTCACCACACACCCCTCCTTAACCCTGCAGTGTGGCTTTGGCCATCATGGCTCTTCTGCCCTCATGAAAGGTCACCAGTTTCCTCTTGCTCACCAAACTCAGCGTCTATTCTCAGGTCCCATATTTATTCGCGACACTAAAATTCTTGTCGGCACTTTTCTCTCTGACGCTTTCTGCCCCTGCAGCTTCCTCGACACGCCAAGGTCTTCACGCCATCGTTTTGTCATTGCATTTTTGTGTGTCCTTGCTCTGTATTGGAGTGTCCGTCAAGGAGTTGCCCTTAGTCTCCTGTTCTCAGGCACTTCCTCCCTTGGCAGTTAATTCTAAGGCTTCAGTTATCTTCTGTCTGTGAATGATCTGCCCACTGGAAGTCTCTCTCATGAATATCCTGCCAGCACCTCAACTTCATAGATCCCTGGTTAAACTCACCCTGTCCCCTGTCAAGCCAGCTCTTCCTTCTTGGGCTGTCCGGCTCTGCTCATGGCACCACTGTCTGTCACTAGGAGCTCAAAATGGACCATATCAGTGTCATCTTCCCAATGCACTGGTGCCCTCCTTCCTATGCTCATTGCCAGATGCTTCAACTCTCACCCCTATTGTATTCAACACTGGAAACCTACTGATTTGTTTAAATAACTCGTCCTCCTGAAGCTCAGTTCTGATCCGGCCATTACCCTGCTCTGATGTCTCCCCTGGCTCCTCATTGCCTAGAGAATCAAGTCTAAGTTTCCAAGCCTAATTTTCAAGGTCCTGATTGGCCAGGAGCCAAACTACTTTTCGACCTCCTTTCTCACCACTTCCCTTTCCTCAAAGAAAACTGCCTACAATTACGCCCACGTGTCCTGAATCTTTCCATCTCACTGCCTTTGCTGGTGTGTCCTCCGCCCACAAGGCCAGGTGTCCTGCAAGTCAGTGAGGACCTGGCCCAGGTGCTCACCCCCCATGACTTTCCCTCTTCTCTCCATAGAATTTTACATCTCTCTCAGGTCACCTATAAAAACCTGGTTGTAACTTTTTACTACATTTTCTCACTTTGCTGTGTTCTGGGGATAAAAAGTGAGCAATTCAGAGTTCCCATGTCCCAGGTACATGTTAGGTTCTGGGCATGTGAAGTTCCCATGTACATGCCATATGTCACCTACCTGACTCTGTAAGCTTCTCGAGAGTAAAAACGGTGATTCTTTTCTGCATCTTCTGAAACATCAAGCACTGGAATGCCACCCATGTACACATCATTTAAATGGATGATCAAACACTGAGTCCCAAGCTTCCTGACCATGGTCCCCTCTCCCACCTCCATCCCGTGCACTCTGCTTGATATCTGCTCTTGGATTTCAGAATTCAGTTGACAAGGTCTATGTGAAAATCCATGCAAAATTATGAATATAATACCAAATTGTTTCCTGCTTAAAACTCTAAAAAAGGGTTCTATTCTGCTTTAAAAGAAATGCATACAAAACCAGCCAAGGAAAAGTTGCACTTCTTGTTGTCACTGGGGCCTTGACTGGTAGCATCCTTTTACCTTCGCCAACTTACAAGATAAAGGAAGGAACACCTCCACGTTGTGGCGTTCCACATGAGGATACCTCTGGGTTTAGACTTTAAAATCAATTTACTCCAAAGGGTTTGGTAAGGAAACAAAAACCCTCGCCAATGCTATTGGTGGAAGAAAGCCACATAGAAGGTAAAGTGTTCAATAGCACGTCCTTGGAGTTCAACAGACAACACGATGCCAGAATGCTGTCTCTGGCTTAGGTGCTGCTCTTCACAGGGGAGAGCCAGGGCATTCTCTAAGTAACCTTTTCAGGCATCTCTGAGGTTGGTAATGATTTTACATCTATTTTATAAGGAAGACACAGGGACGAGGAGAGCTTGAGGCATCCTCCTAAGGTGGCACCATCGGTAGGTTGCAGAGCGGGGGCTCTGAAGCCAGGCAGCCTGAGCACAGGTTGAGGGGTGAACGGCCCCGCAGCCAAGAACCGGGGGCTGCGGTGGGATGTCGCTAGTTCGCCCTATTCTCAGAGGGTCCACATTCCCCAGAGGCAGGCTCTTCCTGGCGGCAGGGTGGCTCTGCCATCCTCCACCGGGAACTGGCCCTTTCCTGCCCCTTTTGCTGTACGACGCTTTGTGGTCCACCCCCTGTGCTTTCCTTCCATTCGGGTCCCCACCCCACTGTGCATCAGTGGCCCTGGGCCGGGCACGGGGCTGGCCGGGCAGCAGCAGCCCTGGTGCCCTCTTTCCTGCTCTCATCCTGCCTGGCCCCATGAGCCCTGGGTGACCGCGGCACAAGCCCGGGCTCAGGACAGTCAGTGGTCCCGGGATCCCATCCCCAGCCCCAGCCCAGCGCCCACTGCTAAACGCCTGATCCAAGGGGCACAGTTAGGTGATTGAATGAGAGCCTTCACTTAAAAAGGTGGTGTGTGAGGTGCCGTGAGATACAGTAACGTCTGTAATTGTGAGAAGCAGAGGCTCATGTGGATAAAGGTTATTTCTCTCTTCCCAGGTACAAGCGCATGCAAGTAAACCACTGAAAAAGCTTGTAAATGCCTATGACTGCTACCCAGCACTAAGCAGGCTTCAAACATCACTGTCTCCCCAGGGGGCCGACCTCATTCTCAGGGTGAGAGCTTCATGCTGGGGTGGGGGTGGTGGTGTTCTAGAAGCAAGCCTCTGCAAAGAAGGCTATTTAAAAGTTTTATTTGGTTTAAATATATATTGCTCAGACCGCTCACTTTAGGCGAAGGTAGCTGATAAAAACAAATACAATGAACCACAAAAATTAAGTAAATGAAATGTCACAGTTCCTTACTGATGAATAAATAGCATTTTTATGCAAACTATTATATATAGGGTGGATAATCAACAAGGGCCTACTGTAGAGCACAGGGAACTATATTCAATATCCTGGAATAAACCATAATGGAAAAGAATATGAAAAAAGAATGTATATCTATGTGTATAACTGAATCACTTTGCTGTACAGCAGAAATGAACACAACACTGCAAATCAACTCTACTTCAATAAAAAAAAAAAAAAGCATCTCTAGGTAAGAACTACAAAAGAAAAAGCCAGACAAACCCCAGAATGCTTGATTTCACCAGGAAAGCGATCACATTTAGAATGCTTCCAAAACGTTTCACTATATTGTAACACTAGCTTAGAAGTAAATTCTCAATACGTTGTAAGTCACCTAGGGAAAGATGCATTTTGGTTAATTTAAATAAAAACAAATTTTCTAATTAAAAATGCCACTCCCTTGACCCAGCAATTCTCATGACAAAGATTCTGGGCTCAGCCCTGGCCTGCGGCTTATTTTGTAATTTGCTCTTGCTTGTTCCTGAAACCTGTGCAATGTTTCCGTGCAGTTAGAAGTGAAGCTTGGGTGCAAGTACTGTGCCATTCTTGGTAGTCTTGCCCTGGAAGCCAGTCCAAGCAGCCTCACTCCATTCTGTGTAAAGCTAACCAGCCTCCCAGCCTCCATCTCGGACCAGGAGTGACATTCCTCATGCAAAGTGGCTTTTTACCTCTTTCTCAATGATTTTTATCACGACAGTTCCAAGTTAACTCTGTACACACTTTAAGCAGCAGGTCCGTGACAGAGTATGAAGGGGTTTTGTCATTAAATGAATTCTGACAATGGATAAAGAAGATGTGGCACATATATATAATGGAACATTACTTAGCCATAAAAAGAAATGAAATTGAGTTGTTTGTAGTGAGGTGGATGGACCTAGAGGCTGTCATACAGAGTGAAGTAAGTCAGAAAGAGAAAGACAAATACCGTATGCTAACACATATATATGGAATCTAAAAAAAAAAAAAAAGGTCATGAAGAACCTAGGGTCAGGACAGGAATAAAGATGCAGACCTACTAGAGAATCGACTTGAGGACACAGGGAGGGGGAAGGGTAAGCTGGGACAAAGTGAGAGAGTGGCATGGACATATATACACTACCAAATGTAAAATAGATAGCTAGTGGGAAGCAGCCGCATAGCACAGGGAGATCAGTTCGGTGCTTTGTGACCACCTAGAGGGGTGGGATAGGGAGGGTGGGAGGGAGATGCAAGAGGGAGGGGATATGAGGATGTGTGTATATGTATAGCTGATTCACTTTGTTATACAGCAGAAACTAACACACCATTGTAAAGCAATGATGCTCCAATAAAGATGTTATAAAAAAAAAAAGAATTCTGACAGCAAATGTTTTTCAGCAGAGTATGAATGACGCTCCTGTGGGGTCCCTGTTCCATGTGATCTCATTCAGTAAACAAGACTTCAGCACCTCCTATGGGTAATGTGCTCTGTGCAGCATAGGGCGAGTCCGGTGAGGGGCCCTGGAACTTAGCAGCCACAGGCTTATCATCCAGCAGAGAAGAAGGACTTATCCTTCAATAACCCTACTACATGCCGACCACAAGATGTGCTGTGGGAATGCAGAAGAGTAATTCTGAGAAATTCTTAAGAAAACTGCTGGTGGAAGAGAGTGTCCTTTTTTAGTAGGAAAGAGATACCCACATCTATCATTTACAGTATATTTATGCACAAATGCAGGAAAAATAGATTATGATCCTTTCCTAAAAGAGGATGCATAGAATCAGAGTGGTTGATGACATTCAAATGAGCCTTCATGAAATTCTCTAGTATTCAGAATTTATTAGACTTTCTTGGATTCAGGAAGCATGAGCAAAGGATTCTTCTGGGAAGAGGAGGAAAGAAAAAAGAAAACTCCCTCCATGAGTATTCCTTTCTACCAGAAGTACGCTTTCCAGAATTGACCATCAGCAGAATTTTCCTTTGCTTCAGACTTAGCCCAGGGAAGCATCGTGGAAGTTTGTTGCCAACGGTGGCAGCTTATTTTGCCCTCGGGCTCCAACCCTGCACTCTGAAGCAACCTGGCGAGGTCTGGGCTTGAGCAAAGCCATGCTCAGTGATGCCTGGCCTGACCTTTAGGCAAGAAGTGGTTTTCTGGTCCTTGAATACACACGTGGAAATGAACCTCATCCACTTATGCAAGTGTGTACCCTGTACCTGAGACAGCCAGACATCCAGGTTAGCTGGCAGAAAAATGTTACTGTGCTGCTTTAGAAAATAGATGAAAAGACACTAACCCTTCCGAACTGTAGCTGTGGAAAATAATATTAACTCTACATGTCAGGATGAAAAACACGTGTTTACGTTTCAGATATTTTTCCCCCTGTCTCCAGTCTTAACCCCCAAATAACGCCTAAGCATGCCCAAAGATGCACTTCATTTTTATAGCCGTGTTTAACAGAAAGCCAATAGCACCTGGATGGCTTCTCCCCTCTAATTGCTTAGCGCCGTAATTTCTAGCACGTTGTAGTAGCTGGGGCTGTCTGCAATAGCAAAGCACTTCCTTTTTCATTTCAAGCGCAGCAAAAAAAAGGTTCCCTGCAGAGCTGGACGGTGAGAACGTTTGGTACTGTCACCACTCCTACGATAGGAAAGGAAAAGAGATTTCTAGTCTGGTCAGATAACTAGAAATCTTGGTTCTCCAATTCCCAGGAGAACTCTATGCCCAGCAAACCAGCATATCCTAGACTGTGCATTCTGTGACATAAGATGCCACAGCAGGTCAGGGTTTAGACCTGTGTGCTGGGTGGTTTTCACCTCCTACTTCTCTGAAAAGGATTCCTTTATTCAGCAAGTCAAAGGCTATGGTTGGCAAAGTTTACTAAAGAATTCAGAAAGCAAACTAAAATACTTCTGGAGGAAGCAGGCGCGAATGATGTGGTGTCCTTGTGAAGGGACATTTAGCTGTAGAAACCCAGAGGACTGATTCGCTATTTCAGACCCAGGGGAACGTGGTGCAGAGAGTAACAGCTATGAGCTGGGAGCTTGTTTAATGACATGTTAGCTCCAGCCTAAAGTGTAGTAAATGTTCACTGCCCAGAGTATATAATGAAGCGGTGGGCAATGCCTTTTATCAGATGTTTCTTAATCCTTCGGGGCCCATTAACAGTCACAACAGAGGCAAACAGAAACTGTGACATGTGCCTCTAAAAATACTGCTTATTGGCAACTGCTCCCTGGAAGAGGTATTTTGTGTTCATTGGAACTGTGAGTGTGTGAGTGAAATTTTCCAGCAGTTCACAAAAATACCCGGACCCCATCAAGGGCACGTCTGCGAACTCTAGAAAAAAGTGAAAGTCCCGGGAAGCATTAGAAACCCCCGTATCTCCCATGGGGCAGATTGACCGTCACTAAACAGCTCCTTTTGTCTTGACATAATAAGGATTAAACGGTAGGGAAGTGATCTACGTGCAAATTTGCATCCAATGCGGTTTGCCTCCAGCCCACGCGGGTTACTGTTTTCACACGTGCTCTTCTGTGTGCAAGGTTTTGCCCCGTCCACACGGCTGTGACTCAACACATGTGGTGTCGCTTTTGCAGTCACTTTCACTCCCCACCGGCTTGGGAGAGGCTCCTCTGTCATTCCAAGGCACAAGACATGACAGTAGCAGACAAAAAGCGTCTTTGGTTTTTCTAGCTTTAAACTGATTTATTTTAGGTGGACACAGTGGATCATCAGGATGACTAACGCAAGAAATAAAGTGACAGCTAATCCAAAGGCCACGTGGTTTTGGTGACCATCACCCCTCCCCCAGTGACACAGAGGTCTAACAAGTGTGTGTTTTATTTGGGGGATGTAGATGCCTTCCCTGAATATTCCAGACCAAACAAAGAGACATCAATTTAGCTGCTGCTTCTTTATGTGGCTTTGCCGCCTTTGCCCACCCCAGGGTGGATGCTCTGCCTGTTTCCTGTCTTAACCGAGCATTCAGTCGTTTGAAGTCGAAAATTCAAAATTACATTCAACCACTTCTTCCTTAGGTTCTCCTAAGAATCTCTCAAATCAGCCCACTTCTGTCCAGTAACCCAGATAAGGCTACCATTGACTCTCCTCCAGTTTCTTCCCCGGTAAACTCTTCTGATTGCTGCCAGAAGAAGGATTTTGTAAGACAAGCATTTGGTTACATGAATCTCCCACTAGCTCTTCTTTACCAACTTATTACTGTCAGGATAAAGCCCAAAGTATCAACACTCTTTTTTATTTTTATTTTTTTGCGGTACGCGGACATATCACTGTTGCGGCCTCTCCCATTGCGGAGCACAGGCTCCGGACGCACAGACTCAGCGGCCATGGCTCACGGGCCCAGCTGCTCCGTGGCATGTGGGATCTTCCCGGACCGGGGCACGAACCCGTGTCCCCTGCATCGGCAGGCGGACTCTCAACCACTGCGTCACCAGGGAAGCCCTCAACACTCTTACTTCCTACTTCCTCCCTACTTCCCTTTTTCCATAGGGAACTTCTTCTACTTACCCCCAAAGAACTTGCACTGGCCTTTGCACTTGCGGCTTCCTCTGCCTGGAAGGCCCTCCTGCTCAGAGTAACTCCTCCCATCCTGCAGTTCCCACCCCGCATGTCCCTTCTCCTGGGGGGCTGGCCTTGGTGGGGGCCAAGGGAGGGGTATGTTGGCTGCACAGCCCGCTAAGCCACGTAGGAGCGTAAAGCGTAACAATGTACCTCCGTGGTCTGTAAGCTCTAGGGGGCCTCGCAATTGCCTGAGCCCCACGGGCAGTAGGTTTGGCGTGTGTCCTGGACATCAATTTGACAAACTCCCCCAGGTGGCTGTGTTTCACGCCAAACTTCAAGGACCAGTGCTTCAGCTCAAAAGTCATCAGGAAAGAAGATAATACGTAGAGAAAAATAATTTCAAAGTACAAAAGATGTTGATCTTAGATGAAAATTTATAGATTATAATTTAATAGATTTTGTCTCTGCTTGAGAGAGAGAATGACTACTGTGTAAATCAATTATACCTTTGAAACATCTATTCTATTGCTACATATGGCAATACATAGTAAATAGTAAATAAACATGACGAGGTAGTAATGAAAATTTGTTGAGTGCTTATTACGAACCAAGTCCTATAGTATAAATATCGTATGTAGTAGAAAGAGGTAGCTGGTACCTGAACCCAGATATTCTGACATCAAAACCTGCGATGTTTCAACACTTACTGTGTTGACTGGTTTAAAGAATTCAACTGTAGGATTTCCCGATGTCAAATATAAACCAACACACACACACACAAATAATTGGAATCAAAGCACTGTACCACATGGATTGAGACAATTCTCACTGGCAAATCTCCTGAGAAATGAGACACACCTATAATAAATAAGAAGAAAGAAAATGCTACTTATGGTGTGGAATATTTACTTTGTGTAGAAAAGAGATTTTCAAACTGTAAAACCATCTATAGATTTATTCCCATACATTGGAAAATAAAAATTAACAAATACAATTAAAAAGAAGAAAATGATTCACCCTCAGAAAGATGAGGTAAGGTGTTAGAGTCAATTCAACAAAAGCCTTAAGGACCAAAACCAGAGGAAAAACATAGCAACAGAGAAAGTAAAGCAGTAAGCATAGACTCATAACGCTTAAGCATCCTCAAGAGGTCATCTGGCAATGACCTGTATGAGAAAACAACTTTGTCTGAAAATTCCAAGACTCCAAGCTATCTGGCCGATGCCTCTATAACTAGGGAATTAAATGTTTGTCCTGCATTTCCCATACTGTTAATTTGGCCAGTAAGTTTATTACTGGGTTCCCGCTACAATTTCCTCAAAGCAGTTCCATTTTTGCTCCCTGAACTAAAAACCACTGCGCTGGAGCTCACAAGATCTTCCTCCAAGTTCATCCAAAGCATTTAAGGGCAAAAGCAGCATGCGAACCATGATGACTAGCTATGGATGAAAATAAAAGGAGAAAAAAAAACCCCCACATACTCTGTCCTGTGCTTTATGAGTCTTAGAAAAGCCACACACTCATTAAGAGGAAATAAACAACCGACAGCAAACAAGATGAAAAAGGGCTACTTCTCACTAGTCTGTACTGAATTCTTTCAGTGTCTGAGTGCTTATATCCGAGAATATAATGATGTAATTCACTAATGATAATCAGTGGTACCTGGCAATTAAGTCCTCTTTTAAAATTAACCTTTCCATATTTCATCTCATGTCACTGTGAAAGGGCACACCACATACCATGTTACCAAAGAGCGCTTAGGTAAATGCTTTTCAAAATTCACATTTACATTCGTACTGGAAAACGTACCCCTCATCTGCTGCACAAATGGATTTCATAATTAAGACTTTGATAAAAGGAGTGGCAAAAGGGTAAATTATACATTGCTTACGACCCTTTGTTTTTTTATGTGTGTGGAGATAGCCTTATGAACCATTAATACCTCTTCTAGAAATCTATCCCAAAGAAATAATCTGAGATACACACACACACACACACACACACACGATGGTATTAATACAAAGGTGTTCACCACTGTAAACTTGTAATGGTGAAAAATTGGAAATAAACAAAATGTTAATCAATAGGGAAATTCCACATGATGAATTATTACCAAGCCATTAAAATGAGTTTTGTGAAGCATTGTTCAAGAAAACAGATAAATGATTATGTTGCAAAGTTAAGTGAATATGAGTAGAATATATAGTATGACCCCAAATGGTCCAAACACATATATTCTAAAAAGATCAGAAGAAAATATAGCAGCATGTTAGAAGTAGTGGTACTCAGTATAGTGGGATTATTAGCAAATTTTATTCCTTCTATTTTCCCTAGTTTTCGAATTTTACCCAGTAAATGTATATCACTATTTCAGCCAGTAAAATAAGGCAGCAGCCCTATGTTTAAGGGCATTACACAGATGGTGACCAACCCTTTTCCTCATGGGTGCAGGTTGTATTACCTTTTGCACTTTTGCTTGTTTTATTTCTTTCGTCAACTGGCTCCACCAACATTGTTGGGAATGATGACTGCGTCTCCTTTTATGATTAAAAAGATAGTTAGGAAATTAGCACTATCTGGCAAGGATCCCAGTCAATGCCAAGAAAAAAAAAGAGAAAACAGTCTTGGAAGCTTCAGTTTGTCTAGGCACATGGAATTGTTTACCATCACGAAAGTCGATAAGTGCAAACTACAGCAAACTGTCAAAGAAAGAGACGAAATCACAGCCCAAGATATTTCTGGGCTCCACGTCTGCCCTGATTTCTGCTTCAGGTCACCAACTGCCTCACAGTAGATTTTAGGCACCAGCAAGAAGTAATGTGCCCTATGAAGCATTTCTCAAAAATCCAGAGCAGTGACATGTACGGTCCTATGAATGTGACTAATAAATGCTTTTGCGTTTATTCAAGAGTCTAAGTTTTATAAATGCTATGCTTTTCTCATCTCCTAAAATGCGTCTACTTAGAGCTGAGAAAGTTATCAAGGAATGATTATTGGGCTTACATTTCTCACAAACAAAAGTATTATTTCTAAGAATAAAGAAGATCTCTGAAAAACCACTTCAGGAGAATACAGAAGATGAGAAAGACTGTAGAATGAAGCATTCGGTCAAGGACTCAATTAAATAAAATTATTTGTTGACAACAAGTAGAGCCAATGCTTGCCAGTGACTACTGTCTGTGAACATATTAGGAATCTCTTTTTCTTTTTCTTTTTAGCAAGCATATAAAACATTTAAAGCATTAACACAATGCAGCCAAAGCTCCAGAATTCGGGAGGGGAATATGGTATGAGACTAATTTGTAGGGCAGATGGAATGCCTGTAGGGACTTTCTGTTGTGGATACATTGGTCAGACCTCATTGGTACAGATAACAAGCTCTGCTTTTGGAAACTGAAACCGTTAAGCATAAACTCTTGGAAAAGCCCATGACAGTTAGATCCTTGCAGAAATGCACAAGCTTGGCAGTTCCCACCCCAGACGTGGGGGGCATGAAGGCAGCGAGGAGGCAGTATGGGGGCTCTTCCCCCAGGAAGCGTCTGTTCCTTGCCCTGATTTTATCTTCGGTCCACTGCATGGATTTGGATGCGCAAACATTAAAGCGCTGAGAATGAACCTGTGCGTGATGCCAGCCTACACCCCCTCCACGTCAGACATGAAGTTTCTCCTGAAGCAGAGGGGTCAGTGGGAGCAGAAACATAGGAACAGAGTATGCCCAAGACAAATACGGAGTGTCACTGGCCTAAGACTGGCCTCTGCGGTGGCCTCAAGGAGATGGTCAGGGGACTTCTTGGGCGGTCCAGGGGTTAGGACTCAAAACCTGGTTCCACCCCTGGTCATCAGGGGGCTAAGATCCTGCAGGCTGCGCAGCCAAAATCAAAGAAAAGAAAAGAAAAAAAGGAGAAGAAGGCCAGGTCCTGCTGTTAGACACAGAGCAGATGCCCTGGGGAAATACCTCAGAACCGCTCCCTGATTGTCTCTGGGGAACCGAATGCTGGTGCAGTCTGGAGGGTGACAAGGCTGGGGCAGGGCCCTGAGGAAACAGGCTCATTGACTCTGATACAGCGTCCTGGTGGGGCCCTCAGGGTTAGCGCAGAGATGCACGTTCAAGGAAGGAGCTTACAAGGAGGAGGGCTTTCACCGCACTGAGCTCTAAGAGGGAACAGAGGGCAGTGTCATTGGCTGGGCTGCAGCTGGGGGTGTGAATCCGTCCCTGCTCTATTTCTAACCAGCGTGGGATGTGGGCCCTTGGACTTATTAACAGGACCCTGCTCTAGGAACCCTGAGGCTCTTTCTAAACCAAATACTTTTTAAAAACAAACCAAAACCATAAACTAATACATTTATTAAAAGTAGCTTGTTCAGGGCTTCCCTGGTGGCGCAGTGGTTGAGAATCTGCCTGCCAATGCAGGGGACACGGGTTTGAGCCCTGGTCTGGGAAGATCCCACATGCCACGGAGCACCTAGGCCCGTGAGCCACAACTACTGAGCCTGCGCGTCTGAAGCTTGTGCTCCGCAACAAGAGAGGGCGCGATAGTGAGAGGCCTGCGCACCGCGATGAAGAGTGGCCCCCGCTCGTCACAACTAGAGAAAGCCCTCGCACAGAAACGAAGACCCAACACAACCAATAAATAAATAAATTAATTTAAAGATCTTAAAAAAAGGTAGCTTGTTCAATGGTGAAGAAAGGAAGATTTAAAAATTATCTAATCAACATAAACCAAATACTTTGTTGCAGAAGTACACAAAAAGCCCATCTTCAGAAGTATGTCTTCATTGATCTTCATGACTGAAACTACAGGTAACATCAATAGAATTTATAAGTTAAAATAATGCGATGAGGTCGAGTTTTGCTTTGCCTGCCTGAGGGACCAGTGGTTAACTTCATCAGCACGTTAAGTTTGAAGAGGATGGTTTATTTTGTTGAATAAAATGCTTGAGTACGGGATAAAGAGATTAAATAAGATTTTATTAAGAAGCCTGTGGCTTGGGACTTCCCTAGCGGTCCAGTGGTTAAGACGCTGCACTTCCACTGCTGGGGCTCAGGTTCCATCCCTAGTCGGGGCACTAAGATCCTGCATGCCATGGGGCATGGCCAAAAACAAACAAACAAACAAACAACTAACTAAATAAATAAAATTAAAGGCACTAAAGCTTAAAAAAATAAAAAAGGGTGGCTTTACTTGTTGAAACTCCAACTGTAACTCGGGGAGTGTACTGGGGGTGGGACTGAAGGTAGGCTGTCTCTGGTAATGATTTGTTAGTCCGGCTATTAAGATCATGTGATCTAAAGTGCTCATGATAAGGTGCTAATAATCAAAGTAAATTGTTGTTCACCTCCCTCCCCCAGCTTTAATCTGAATTGTTCTGAATGGCCCTAAAATGCAGTAATTAGGAAGTTTGGATATAATAAGTATAGATAAATAAAATCAGAAATATATTTTTGCAAAGCAGACTTGATACCTCTTCAGCAGCACCTGGGGGCCACAAACCTAAATCTCGGTTCTGCCTTGTCTGACAAGGCTGCCGTGAGAGGTGAGTGGGGACCTGCTCAGGGAGGGCTGGTTTTCATTCTCATTCAAGAGCAGGATGCCGGGCAGACCCAAGTCAGGACTCTCATGCCACCGACTCTCATGAAGGGCCGTGCCTGCCTCACAGCCATTTATTTCTCACTCCAGTCCTGGAGCCGGTACATGTGATCTCTGGACGATGTCACCAGATCGCGCTGTATAGAACACAGACTCTGCTTTCTTTGTGAGTCGAAATGGTTAACCTAGTTAAATGCACAAGTCTATTTTCTTGTTGAAGCTATGCACGTAATTTAAGTTAATAAAGTTACTGGTGCAGCCACTATGGAACACAGTATGGAGGTTCCTTAAAATACTAAAAATAGAGCTACCGTATGATCTAGCAATCCCACTCCTGGGCATAAATCCAGAGAAAATGAAAACGCTAATTTGAAAAGATTCATGCACCCCAATGTTCACAGCAGCACTATTTACAATAGCCAGGACATGGAAGCAGCCTAGATGTCCATCGACAGATGAATGGATAAAGAAGATGTGGTACATATATACAACGGGATACTACTCAGCCATAAAAAGGAATGAAATAATGCCATTTGCAACAACATGGGTGGACCTAGAGATTATCATACTAAGGGAAGTAAGCCAGACAGAGAAAGACAAATATCATATGATATTACCTGTCTGTGGAATCTAAGAAAAACGATACAAATGAACTTATTTACAAAAAAGAAACAGACTCACAGACATAGAAAAATTTATGGTTACCAAAGGGGAAGTGGGGGAGGGATAAATTAGGACTTTAGGATTAACATATGCACACTACTATATACAAAACAGATAAACAAGAACCTACTGTATAGCACAGGGAACTGTACTTAGTGTCTTGTAATAACTTATAATGGAAAAGAATCTGAAAAAGAATATATATATATATATATATATATATAGAATGGAATCATTTTGCTGTTCACCTGAAACATTGTAAATCAACTATACTTCAGTTAAAAAATAAAAAAATGAATACAAAGTAAAGTTACTTGACAGGGTGAGAGAGAGCTTCCTTAGCAGAATGGGACACCAGAAAGCCAGGTGTGAAGGCTAGCTTTATGTGTTGACTTGTCGAAACTATAGGACTGAGTTATCAATCAAACACTAGTCCAGGCGCTGCTGTGAAGGTATTTTGTAGACATGCTTAACATCTACAACTGGTTGACTTTAAGGAAAGGAGATTATCTTGATGAGATGGGTGGGCCTCATCTAATCAGTTGAAAGGCCTGAAGAACAAAGCTGAGATTTCCCTGAGGAAGAAGAAATTCTCCCTCAAGACTGCAGCATCAGCTCCTGTTGGGGGTGTCCAGCCTGTCCAACTTGGCCTGCAGACTTTAAACCTGCCAGTCCCCACGTTCATGCAACCCAGTTCTTTGAAATGAATCTCTCTCTCTCTAAATATCCTGTGGGTTCTATTTCTCTGGAGAACCCCAACTAATACACCATGCCCTTCCATTTGTGTAAATAACTGTTTGTAAGTTTAAAAATACATCCCACACATTATTATATGTTGTGTGCACATATGTATACATGTTTGTGTATATATGTACATAAATGTGAAAGTCTTACATTAAATATACACAAAGAGGGGCCTAAGTGGGAAAATGGGATTGAAAACAGGAGATGAAGTAGAAAAACACAATTAAAAAATTGAGTATTCTATATTAAAGAAAGGCAGTCTTTGGACTAATAATACCAGTGTACCACAAACTGAGGGCTTGAATAGTCCTTTTCTGTGCCCGCCTGAGAATATTCACATTTATAAATCACATTATGTGTAATAACATGTCTTAGTGAAACCTCATGCCCGAAACTGAAATATCAGCTTAAATGATATTTTCAAAAATGTAGACTGATTACTTCTAAGGGACTATTAGGATAAGAGGTATCTGGACATAATTGTGAACTTTCAAACACATTCCACTAATATGAATTCTATTCATCTCTCAAGGCTCAAGTCCCATAATACTCTTGCTCTGGTTTTCAATGAATAGAGCATTCACTCTCCAAATCACTCATTGGGTATCACAGAATGATTTACACTGTTGTTATTTTAAGAATTTCATGTCTTGCATCCCATCTAGCCTGTAAATTCCTTAAGATCAATGATGTTTGTATTTATTTGTTTCCTCATAGTGACTGGTTTAATGTCTTGCACATGGTGACATTCTTATTTTAGGTACTCAAGAACTGACTCATGGTAACTAATAATGAAGATAGGAAGTATAATTCTAAGAAAGAATTAATAAGAGTTTAAAAAACTGTAAATAGAACCCTAATAACTTATATGTTGATTTTTTCCTGCGAAAAATACTAGCCAAACTTTGATTTTTATTTTATTATTTATTTACACCATAAATCTATGTTGTATCTAATGAAGTAAGTCCCGATTCTATAAAACTTTAATAAAATTTCTTAATATGTAATAAAGCCGATTCACACAATTAAAATCTCAACTGAACTAAATAATACTATTATAATAACCTATTAAATATATCATTAACTTAATTGGCTAAGCTCTGACAGCATATTGGGATATTTGCCAATGTAACTATAACAAATAGTATCTATGCTTAAGATTATTTTAAATTAATTAATTAATTTATTATTTATTTTTGCCTGCGCTGGGTCTTCGTTGCTGCATGCGGGCTTTCTCTAGTTGCGGTGAGCGGGGGCTACTCTTCGTTGTGCTGTGCATGCTTCTCATTGAGGTGGCTTCTCTTGTTGTGGAGCACGGGCTCTAGGTACGTGGGTTTCAGTAGTTGCATCCCACAGGCTCAGTAGTTGTGGCACACGAGCTTAGTTGCTCTGCGGCATGTAGGATCTTCCCAGACCAGGGCTTGAACCTGTGTCCCCTGCATTGGCAGGCAGATTCTCTACCACTGCGCCACCAGGGAAGTCCCTATGCTTAAGATTTTAATAAATAAAAACACTGACATAGTTCAGAGTCATGGGTTTTATTTGATATGCTATTCTGATGAACTAGAATAGTTAATAAATAGTTAATAAAGGTAAACGTAGGATTAAATACAAACTGAGTTACTTCCATGAGGCTTTGGTGAGATTCTATGATAAATGTTTCTGGTGTCAAAAGCAAAATCAGGATTAAACTATATCAACACTATCATGTCTGCTCTGTATGTTCATTTTCCTGTTTAAGCTAAGGACACATCTGCCTGAGAATAATCTCATTACAGTCAATGAACAGATTCACCACTGGCTCTTCTTGCCCTCTAATCCTATTACAGTTTCTGTCTGCATTTCAATTTTTGACCTTTGCAAAATTTAAAAGCAGTATTTCCTGCAAAATTTAATATTACTGTTTTTAATATGAGGAAGACACCTAATTATGTTGAAACCTTACATAAACTTTCGTGGGTCAGCAAAAATCAGTTGGATACCTTCCCCATCCTTTCAGAATTTCCACGTGAGAGGGAAACGCCCCTGGAATGAAGAGTCTGCTGGCTCAGGAGGGAGGGTGTGCAGACGTGCTTATAAGGGCTGGATGCTCTGTGTTACTCTCTCCACATCCTTCAAGGCTGGTTCCCCCTAATAACAACGACAGTGCCAGTCTGTGGCCTCAGATCCAGGGTGCTCCAGGTATCCCAGAGGTAGGAACCCTGACCTCCACCAGCTCTAATGAACTGAGGGACCAGCTCCAGACACAAAGGGTGCCTTTGGTTCCCTGCAGTCATAGCTAGCTTTGAATATGACACCCGCTTCACATTAAAGTTAGAGTTGGGAGAATTTGTCCATTGGGGGTTCATTTTCTATTCCTTTTAACGGTGTACGTTTTCTGAAATGAACACATATACAGTTACAGAACGATTATTTCTGCTAACAAAGAGAGCATACCAGCAGTGCTTATCTGCAATAATGAGGAGAGACAGTGATCAAAGAAGCAAGAATATAAAGAAGAAAAAGTCAGAACTACTCTTCAATAAACATCTTAGACTGACTCACAAGTTATGATAATAATAAAACTTTAGAAATGATAAACATAGCTGAGAAGTGAAAAAGATGGGATTTAAAAAAATTATTTTATGCAAGCTTTTGGTAATAATCCCTGTAGTCTACTTAGGTGCCATTCCTGAAATATCTTTGGGATATACACTGAATGCTTTTAATAAAATTCTGATTCATATTTTACATCACTCCTCTCAAGCACTTTGCACTGCTGGAAGGTAACCAGCTCTCACAATTAGCAAGACTCAATTTAAAGATGAGCGAATTCTCAAAAATTACTAAAATTGATGTTTTTCAACTACATAATTTACAAAGTCTCTTTCAGTTCTAAAATTCTGTCATTCCCTAACTATGCATCCTTACATCTCAAAAGGAAGATGAACAAAATTAGGATTTATGTAACTGTCATATAAGTAAAACAGATTTTCTCAATATCTGGCTGTTCCTCCGGGGTTGGGCTGTCAGCAGTTGGAGGACATGCAATCTCATCTCCTCAGATTTCGGTGCATTTGGCTCAAGTTCTGCTGGAGCTGACACCCCTCCCTCTCTGAAGGCACATAACCTTGGCCCGGCAGCCAGCATCTTCCCTCCACCCCTGGTCCACAGTATTTGTTTCATGGGAATGTTGCCTGAATTCGTTCAATAAGACACACACTTTTTTTTTTTAAAGTTTTTGGAAAAAGGACATTTCAGTCTGCTTGGATAAGGAAAATTTAGGCAGGATGATTCTGTCAATGACATGTTGAAAAAGTCTACTCTGGAGTGAAGTCAATTCAGAGGAAGCACAGCAGAGTCCAGAAATGGAAAGACAGACAGACACCAAGCCAATAGCATTTGAGTCCTTGTATCCAGCTATGCCGGAAGCAAGGAAGACCCTAGGACTTTTCAGTTAAGCAAACTAGCGCACGCTCCTTTGTGCTTAAACCAGTATTATTTGGGTTTCTACAACCTTTAACCAAAGGGAACCTAAGAAAAAGGGGTTTATAAAGATTGATGCTGGGCGTCTTCAGTTTCATCGCAGTGGCTGCCACGTGCCACCTTTTCAGCATAGGTACCCTCTGTCTCGAAGTCAGCCCTTCTTACGCTGTTTTATTCCTTCTTAAGACAATACTCTGGTCAGTAAAAAACAAGATGCACAGATACACACACCTCACTAAGTACCAACCTCTAGCCTTACCTTTGCATTTTAAAAAGAAAGCAACCTGTCACCTACTCAAAATTATAATATGTTTAAGTTGACATCTCTGAAATGTTATATACTGAAGTAATCTTCGAGGCTCAAAAATGCCTAGGCAATCTCTATGTATCGGAAAGGTCCTCTTTTGTCAGTCATTCAAAACTATATCAGCCAACAAAGGAGGATAAGTACTGAATTCTGATAAGGTTTAAGTTTCATACAGTGCTTTTAAAAAATAATTTTGTCAGATTTATGACTGCCATCTCTCCCGGTCTCAGCCTCTTCTCTCTCTCTCTCTCTCTCTCTCTCTCTCTCTCTTTTTCACTTTCTGGTTCACTTTAGAAATTTAAATTTTTTTGTACTTTCTAAATGCCTGGGAGTTGGCTTAGTGGAGACACCACTCTTGAAACAACTCCACAGCTAAAAGTAGGTATAAACATATGTGTAGCATTTCAGTGTTCATTTATCACGGGTGGATGTGTCCCGGAAGCTATAAATAGGGAGTACGGCCCTGGGTGTGCACTGACATTCATATGCATGTGAATTCCTGCCTGCATCTACTAAGATCTTTTTTCAAATTTTATGAGAAGACTCCTTGGTGAAAATTTCATTAGCTACCATAAATCAGGCACTGAGACTGTCACTTATTTAAATAATTTTAACGGCCCAGCAATGTCAAGAATAGTCATCTATTCGGTTCCTCCCATTCTCTGCTCTCCACATGCCAAGCAGACGGCTCCAAACAGGCCGTGCTGGGGCCAGAAGACCCAAAGCACACCTGGCAGTTCTCAGCATCGGGCACAGAAATGAGATCATGCATCTGACGGGCTGGGTGCAGTGCCTGACACACAGTAGGAGCCGAAATCAAGGCCAACTCTCCCACCTGTTTTTCCTGCCTTTTCTTTCTTTGCACTAAAGTGCAGGCGTGCTGCATCCCCCTTCTCCGGAAGGAGCGATGTGTTTTAGAGGAATTGTCCTTAACTTTATCTTACCTAACTCTCTTTTAAAGACATAATTACTTCATAAGGCCCTGCTAATACCTTGAAATGAAAATCACAGATAAAATAATTTGCCGAAACACAGAATAACCCCCAAACCCTAACATAAAGGAAACACGTAAGGAAAGGAATTCATAGTAAAAATATATTTCCATAGGTAAATGTTTGGGCATGACACACTTGATTAGAAGACACCATTAAATGTCGGGTGGTGGCACCTAGACATAGAACACTCATGACGGCAGCTGTTGTAAATGTATAACCATTCAGGAATGTTTTGTTGGCAACTCCAATGCCCCAAGGTGTGTTGCCATCAATGACATATTTTTTTTTTTTGGAAATAATAACCACCTCTTTTTTTTTGGAAATAATAACCACTTCTTTTTTTTTTGAAATAATAACCACCTCTTTGTAATGTTCCAAATAAAACTAACAACAGTTGTCTCTTGATTTACACAGTAGTTGAATTCCTGCAAAATTTGGTGATAAAATTGTGCAAAATTATTTTTGCATTTATTTGCAAAATGCAAGTAGGCTCTGAATATAGTTCAGACAACTATAAACAGGCTTCTTACCTACATAAATGTCCATCAGGATTTCAAAGTGCAAATGCCCTCTGCATTGCAGACAGGCAGCATTTCTGATCTCTGCCCAGACATTGTGACAACCCAGAAGCATCTCACCCATTTAAAATACTCTCCTTAAGGGGGCGATTCTATCCTCATTGAGACTTTTTAGAGTGACACATTTTATTTCAAACCACATCTTTAATTATAATAAAATATTTGCAACACATGATAAAGTTTTCTGGCATTGTTGTCCATTGCAATGAAGACATCACCGGTGTTCCTCTGCATTCCTGTATGGATAGTCTCTGGGTTTTGAGTTTGCTGAAATGGTCTTGAAATAGAGACATTAATTACATGCTTAGTTAGAGACAATGTAATAAACTTCCTTTGCCAGAGTAATTGGAACCATGCAGTTATGTTTTCCCGGTTATTATACAGTAGCAACAAGTTTTTAGGCACATAAAACACCAGAGGCAGGTTGAATTGTAACAGCATCTCAAAGTCAAGTGAAAAAAATTCTAAGTTAAGATAAAAAAAACCCATGACCAGTCACTTAAATGCTCTGATTCATGACTCTGTGATTACCAGAACATAGCGATTTTAAGAGCCATGTTTATTTAAAGATCTATTTCATTCAAGAGCTGATTTACTTGCAAGGCACCTAGAAAAACATTGATTCCAAAATACTGGTACAAGAAAATATCTCGAATGTTTATTTTATTGTGCTTCAAAAGAAAAACATGGCAAGATTTTCCCCATCAAAGTGGAAAAAATGGCCAAAAGAAACTCGAATTTAAAATGAGATTGTGCAAAGGTTTCGTGAACAGTGATTTGGGGAAATAAGTGGAAATGGCAAAAAAAAAAGGACTCTGAGACATTAAAAAAAGAATAAAAGAAACAAAATTTAAAGCCTCTTCGAATGTAAAACACTAGCTTTTCCCATAGAGTCACAAACGTATTCAACAATTTGACTTGCCACCATGACTAAGAAATGAAAGTCAGGGGCTTCCCTGGTGGCGCAGTGGTTGAGCGTCCACCTGCCAATGCCGGACACACGGGTTCGAGCCCTGGTCTGGGAAGATCCCACATGCCACGGAGCAGCTGGCCCCGTGAGCCACAATTACTGAGCCTGCGCGTCTGGAGCCTGTGCTCCGCAACAAGAGAGGCCGCGATAATGAGAGGCCTGCGCACCGCGATGAGGAGTGGCCCCCACTTGCCACAACTAGAGAAAGCCCTCTCACAGAAATGAAGACCCAACACAGCCATAAATTTAAAAAAAAAAAAAAAAAAAAAGAGCTGGTGACACGTACGTGCGCCGAGACAGCGCAAATTGGAGAAAAAAAAAAAAAACCCTCAATAGGTTACCAGAGTAATTCAAGGTAAACTACAAATAAAGGATAATTGAGACAGAATTAAAAAAAAAAAGAAATGAAAGTCAAAACAGGGTTTAATACTCATAGTATCCAAAGAAGATTATTTTGCGGAAGTCTTAATTTAGACAGTATATCATATTAGTTCCTTTGTCCCATGAAAATATAGAGAACTTCTTTTACTGGATGTTAGCCTTTGAAAATGAATGACTTCCAAATAGTTGAACTTACAGAAGCTGCCCACCAACCAAGCATAGACAGGCGTCATTTGCTCCGATTTTCTGAACTAGAGACAGTGACGCACCTTTCTGGATGTCGATATTTTAACTCTTTTTGCAAGTTACATGTGTGCGTTTGAGATGGAGGGAAAGAATGGTGGGACTTAGAACACCTCAAAGTACGACATCAAGGAAATTTTTCCATCCTGATTTCTAGAGAGTAGTCTAGCTGATGTCACACTGTCACAACTTAGAGTGTGTGTGTGTGTGTGCGTGCACTAGCGCTTCTGCACATGCACACACACACTATTAGGAGCGGTGGCCCCCCTTCCTCTTGTATGTAAAGTGGTCACATGGGGCATTTACATAAACCACTTCCTCTGCCCAAAACGCTCGGCCACCAACTTGTCAGGTGGGTGGTTCTCAGCCCTCAGATATCACCTCTTCGGAGAAGCCCTCCCTGACTCTCTATGTAAAGACGCCATTCTCACCCACCACCAGTCATTTTTTCCTTCATGGCATTTAAAAAGCCTCAATGCACATGGATGGACCTAGAGATGGTCAGACTAAGTGAAGTAAGTCAGACAGAGAAAGACAAACACCATATGATATCACTTACATGTGGAATCAAAAATATGACACAGATGAACTTATCTATGAAACAGAAACACTCACAGACATAGACAACAGACTTGCGCGGGGCTGGGGGAGGGGTGAATTGGGAGTTTGGGATTAATAGATGCAAACTATTATATATAGGATGGATAAACAACAAAGTCTTACTGGATAGCACGGGGAACTACATTCAATATCCTGAGATAAACCATCATGGAAAAGAATTTTTAAAAAAGGCTGCACTGATCTTGTTACTGTCTGTTCACTGATGATTTCCCCCTACTGGAATGTAAGCCACTGGAGGGCAAGGTCCCTGTCTGTTTTGTTTACCGTTCTTACTTTCAGACCTAGAACAATTCCCGGCATTTTGAAGATACTCAAAAAAATATTTGTTGAATATGCAAACATTGAATATAATTCTTTAGATCTAAAAGTTCTGTCCTTTACCTTCACTTTAGTTTTCCCAAATAGGTTTAACCTCCACAGAGATAAATAACTAAACAAGTTATTTTTGTATATTTAATCTGTGGCTCAAACTGATGCAGTAGCCACTAGACACACCATCACCTCATGCCGGTTCATGTGACGAACTTGGCTTCTCTGAGCTCCCTGCTTTCTCATGTACACAGAGGACCTGTCCTACCCTGGGACTTGTCATTTCTCATGGCAACTCTCATTCTATAGAGAGCAAAAAATCTAGACTTGAAGGAAGCATAAAGAAAAGCTCGTTAGTATAACTTTTTAAGCACTAAAGGTATTGCTTTCAGAAACTGTTAATGTTTAAATCAACATTTTAATGAGACAAGTAGATTCAACATTTATCTTGACGAGTTGAGTCTAGATCTGATTCTATTTGGACACCAAGATCCCCGCGAAGCCATACAAGTCTGTTCTCCTGGACTGGGACACATCCAAGTTCAGTATTAACACGGCTTTTGAGAAACATAAGCACAACTTGCTCACACCCGTTTTCCATGGGGCGTTTCCACCCAGTGCCCCAAAAGAAAACAGAAGAAGAAGATGCCCACATACTTAATTTATCAGAGAAATAGCCCTATAAAATCTTCCTGGGATGCCTTACATGATTTCTGAGTACAACCTGGAACGATTAGGCACAGCCTGTAAAATTTATAAGTTCACCTTTTCATGCGTCTTTTTCTAGTTTTCTGACTAAAGAGAATGTTGCCATACAGTTAATGAAATGACCAAATCAAATGAGATAATAATGCCTGCTGGAAAAAAAAAGTTGAAGAATTGTACAAATATAAGGTTCTATTTTTGGAAAAAGAACAGAAAGACAGGACTGAGTCCTCTGATTTGGGTTTGTTTCCTGACTTGTCCATTCACCATCTGTGAGATCTCATGCAAGTCTATTGACCTCTCTGTGTATCAATTTCCTCATTTTAAAAATGGGAGCAGTGGTAGTCAACTCACAAAACAGACCCAATGACTAAAGAGTCACCATATGAAATACATAAATGGTGCTTAATTGAACTAAGAAATGAATGGAACATATATGCCTTAATGCTTGTATCACTGTTCCTCTCTTGATATCCATACATTTCAGTTAATTTAAGCACTATCCCATATAGTGAGGTTTTTGCACGCATCAAGAAAACTGCATATCCTAAGTTCTGGGTTTGGGAATAGCTTGGATACTGGTCTGGAGGAGAAAAAACTGGGATTCAGCTCCAGTTCAGCCGAGGGGCACTGGGCCAATCCTTTAACCTCTGGGCTGCATCTTCCCTCATGTGTGTACACACAGGGTGGGGCAGATCAGTGGCTCTTGAGGCTGGCCGCACCCTGGTGTCATCTGGAAGATTGAAAACGGGTGATGCCTGACTCCACCCTCAGATCTGGGGCCGGGCAGGCACTGGGATTCTAAAGTATCTCCTCAGGTGATTATGACACAGCTGTACAGAAACAGGTCAGGGGCCAGACCCCAGTCCACAGAGGTGACACCAAGGCACCTGGCACGCCTCATGGCAAATGGACTGGGATTCTCAATTTTATCCACCGGTCTCAGAATCTTGTTACTAGGATCAGGATTCTGAAGTAAATCAACTTTAGGACTTGGAACAAATCAGGTTTTTCTGAATCTATGAGGCTGAGATCTAGACTCCGGGGGATGGTAAAGTCACTAAGATAAGCGCCTACTTTTGAGGAACAGACTAGGGTGGCCAGGGGCTTTCCCTCACTATCACATGCCACAAACTTGTATATCGGACACTTATCAGGCATAATTCACAAGTTTTATAATAAATCATTATTTATGCTCTGGGGCAGCACTGTCTCACGTGGCAGCCATTGGCCACATGTAGCTCTGGCGGCTGTTCTTTTTTTTTTTCTTTTTTTTTTTTTTTTCGGTACGCGGGCCTCTCACTGTTGTGGCCTCTCCCATTGCGGAGCACAGGCTCCGGACGCACAGGCTCAGTGGCCATGACTCACAGGCCCAGCCACTCCGTGGCATGTGAGATCTTCCTGGACCGGGGCACGAACCCGTGTCCCCTGCATCGGCAGGCGGACTCTCAACCACTGCGCCACCAGGGAAGCCCCTGGCGGCTGTTCTGAACTCAGATATGCCATAAGCATAAAATACACATGGGATTCTGAAGGTTCAGTGTGCAAAAAAGAATGTAAAATATCTCATGATAATTTTATATGGAATGATCATTATCATGTCAAATAATATTATGTCAATATGATATTGAGATAAAATTTAATAAATGTTATTTAGACCAATAATTTTTTGAGATATTAGTTTAAATGAAATATATTGTTAAAATTAATTTCACCTTTTTTTTTTTTTTACCTTTTTGAATGTGGATACTGGAAAACTTAAAAGTACCCATGGGGCTCACTTCAGTTGGGTAGTGCTGCTGTAGGGCAGGGGCTGAGCTGCACTAAACTCAGAGCTTCGGTAGAGCTCGGAGCATGATGGACTCCACGTCACAGGCTGCTGGGGAAGGATGCGGCCCTGAACTGGGGGGACACCAGCTGTCATGGGTGCACAGAGGAGTGACTTAGACCGCCATGGAGGAGAGATGCAAGCAGACCCCGAGGAGGGGGACAATGCACTGGGAGGCTAAATTAATCAGGGGCCAAAGAGGAAGAGAGATGAGAAAAAGCAGAAGAAAAAGCTTCGTTGCCCCAGTTTCTTTACTCACTCCCCAGCCCTGCCATGGTTTCTGCTCACTGGATTAGCTCTACAGCATCTCCAGCCTTTGCCACTAGCATCTCTGACCTAAACCAAAGGAGCACGTAGTGTATGGGGACTTGGCCCCCAACCTTCTGGGAGAGAAGACTGCCTTTGTAAGTTATAAAACATTGTCATCCTGTTTGTCTTTTAGCAGTGTGAGAAAAGAAACATTTTACAACATGGAAACATAAAGCAGAGAAACTCTAGAGCGCTTGGTCAATGGCCTTTGCTTGCTGTCCTCTTTCCTGGCTGATGTGCACCTCTCTATCTGATGGCCTTTGATCGTTAGAACTCCTGGTTCACTTTGCATAGTTTGGCACTCAGAGGTACAGGTGCACTTCATAAACAGTGCAGGTTTGGTACCAGACAACCGCAGTAAAGCAGACATAGCAATAAAGCATGTCACCTGAATACTTTGTTTCTGTGTGCAAATAAAAGTTATGTTTATACTGTTCTGTGGTCTATCAGTTGTGCAGTAGCATTATGTCTAAAAAACAATGTAGGAGACCTTCAAGATGGCGGAGGAGTAAGATGTGGAGATCACCTTCCTCCTCACAAATACATCAGAAATACATCTACATGTGGAACAACTCCTACAGAACACCTACTGAACGCTGACAGAAGACCTCAGACCTCCCAAAAGGCAAGAAACTCCCCACGTACCTGGGTAGGGCAAAAGAAAAAACAAGAATAAACAGAGACAAAAGGAAAGGGACGGGACCTGCACCAGTGGGAGGGAGCCGTGAAGGAGGAAAGGTTTCCACACACTAGGAGCCCCTTCGCAGGCGGAGACTGCGGGTGGAGGTGGGGGCGGTTTTGGAGCCATGGAGGAGAGTGCAACCACAGTGGTGCGGAGGGCAAAGTGGAGAGATTCCCGCACAGAGGATTGGTGCCGACCGGCACTCACCAGCCCGAGAGGCTTGTTTGCTCACCTGCCGGGGTGGGCAGGGGCTGGGAGCTGAGGCTTGGGCTTCGGTTGGAGCGCAGGGAGAGGACTGGGGTTGGCGATGTGAACACAGCCTGAAGGGGGCTAGTGCTCCACAGCTAGCCGCGGTGGGGGGGAGTCCAGGAAAAAGTCTGGACCTGCCTAAGAGACAAGCAACCATTGTTTCAGGGTGCGTGAGGAGAGGGGATTCAGAGCACTGCTAAACGAGCTCCAGAGATGGGCGCAAGCTGTGGCTATCAGCGTGGACCCCAGAGACGGGCATGAGATGCTAACGCTGCTACTGCAGCCACCAAGAAGCCTGTGTGCAAGCACAGGCCACTGTCCACACCTCCTCTCCCAGGAGCCTGTGCAGCCCACCACTGCCAGCGTCCCGTGATCCAAGGACAACTTCCGTGGGAGAACACACTGTGCACCTCACGCTGGTGCAACGTCACGCTGGCCTCTGCTGCCGCAGGCTCAGCCCGCACTCCGTGCCCCTCCCTGCCCCCGGCCTGAGTGAGCCAGAGCCCCAGAATCAGCGGCTCCTTTAACCCTGTCCTGTCTGAGCCAAGAACAGATGCCCTCAGGAGACCTACAAGCAGAGGTGGGGCCAAATCTAAAGCTGAACCCCGGGAGCTGTGAGAAAAAAGAAGAGAAGGGGAAATCTCTCCCAGCAGCCTCAGGAGCAGCAGAGTAAACCTCCACAGTCAACTTGATGTACGCTGCATCTGTGGAATACCTGAGTAGAAAACAAATCATCCCAAAACTGAGGCATGGACTTTGGGTGCAACTGTAGAATTGGGGATTGCTTTCTGCATCTAATTTGTTTCCGGTTTTATGTTTATCCTAGTTTAGTATTTAGAGCTTATTATCATTGGTAGATTTGTTTATTGATTTGGGTGCTCTCTTCCTTTTAAAATTTTTCTTATATATATATATATTTTTTTTTTTCCCATTTTCTCTGAGTGTGTATGTGTATACTTCTCTGTGTGATATTGTCTGTATAGCTTTGCTTTTGCCATTTGTCCTAGGGTCCTCACTGTCCTTTTTTATTTTTTTAGTATAGTTTTTAGCACTTGTTAGCATTGGTGGATTCGTTCTTTGGTTTGGTTACTTTCTTCTTTCTATCTCTCTTTCATTTTTTTTTAACTTTTTTTATTTTTAATATTTTTTTCTATTTTAATAACTTTATTTTATTTTATTATTTTTTCTTTCTTTCCTTCTTTTCTTCCCCCTTTTCTTCTGAGCCGTGTGGCTGACAGGGTCTTGGTGCTCTGGCCAGATGTCAGGCCTGAGCCTCTGAGGTGGGAGAGCCGAGTTCAGGACCTTGGTCTACCAGAGACCTCCAAGCCTCATGTAATATCAAACAGTGAAAGCTCTCCCAGAGATCTCCATCTCAATGCTAAGACCCAGATCCACTCAATGACCAGCAAGCTACAGAGCTGGATACCCTATGTCAAACAACTAGCAGGACAGGTATACAAATCCACCCATTAGCATAGAGGCTGCCTAAAATCATAATACGTTCACAGACACCCCAAAACACATGACAGGACATGGTTCTGCCCACCAGAAAGACAAGATCCAGCCTGATCCACCAGAACACAGGCACCAGATCCCTCCACCAGGAAGCATACACAACCCACTGAACCAACCTTAGCCACTGTGAGCAGACACCAAAAACAATGGGAACTACGAACTTGCAGACTGTGAAATGGAGACCCCAAAAACAGTAAGTTAAGCAAAATGAGAAGACAGAGAAATACACAGCAGATGAAGGAGCAAGGTAAAAACCCACCAGACCAGACAAATGAAGAGGAAATAGGCAGTCTACTTGAAAAATAATTCAGAGTAATAATCATAAAGATGATCCAAAATCTTGGAAATAGAATGGAGAGAATACAAGAAACATTTAACAAGGACCTGGAAGAACTAAAGAGTAAGTAAACAATGATGAACAACACCATAAATGAAATTAAAAATTCTCTAGAAGGAATCAATAGGAGAATAAGTGAGGCAGAAGAATGGATAAGTGACATGGAAGATAAAATAGTGGAAATAACTACTGCAGAGCAGAATATAGAAAAAAGAATGAAAATAATTGAAGACACTCTCAGAGACCTCTGGGACAAAATTAAACGTACCAACATTCGAATTATAAGGGTCCCAGAAGAAAAAGAGGGAAAAAAGGGACTGAGAAAATATTTGAAGTGATTATAGTTGAAAACATCCCTAATATGGGTAAGGAAATAGTCAATCAAGTCTAGGAAGCCCAGAGAGTCCCATACAGGATAAACCCAAGGAGAAACACACAAAGACACATATTAATCAAACTATCAAAAATTAAATACAAAGAAAAAATATTAAAAGCAGCAAGGGAAAGCAACAAATAACATACAAGGGAATCCCCAGAAGGAAAACAGCTGATCTTTCAGCAAAAACTCTGCAAGCCAGAATGGGGTCACAGGACAGATTTAAAGTGATGAAAGGGAAAAACCTACAACCAAGATTACTCTACCCAGCAAGGATCATATTCAGATTCAACAGAGAAATTAAAACCATTACAGACAAGCAAAAGATAAGAGAATTCAGCACCACCAAACCAGCTCTACAAAAAATGCTGAAGAAACTTCTCTAGGCAGGAAACACAAGAGAAGGAAAACACTTACAATAACAAACCCAAGACAATTAAGAAAATGGTAATAGGAACATCCATATTGATAATTATCTTAAATGTAAATGGTTTAAATGCTCCCACCAAAAGACACAGACTGGCTGAATGGATATAAAAACAAGACCTGTACATATGCTGTACACAACAGACCCACTTCAGACCTCAGGACACATACAGACTGAAAGTGAGGGGATGGAAAAAGATATTCCATGCAAATGGAAATCAAAAGAGAGCTGGAGTAGCAATTCTCATATCAAATAAAATAGACTTTAAAATAAAGACTATGGGGCTTCCCTGGTGGTGCAGTGGTTGAGAGTCCGCCTGCCGATGCAGGGGACATGGGTTCATGCCCCCGTCCGGGAAGATCCCACATGCCGTGGAGCGGCTGGGCCCGTGAGCCATGGCTGCTGAGCCTGCACGTCCGGAGGCCACAACAGTGAGAGGCCCGCGTACTGCAAAAAAATAAATAAAAAAAAAAAATAAAGACTATTACAAGAGACAAAGAAGGACATTATATAATGATCAAGGGATCAATCCAAGAAGAAGATATAACAATTGTAAATATTTATGCAGCCAACATAGGAGCACCTGAATACATAAGTCAAATGCTAACAGCCATAAAAGGGGAAATTGACAGTAACACAATCACAGTAGGGGACTTTAACACCCTACTTTCATCAATGGACAGATCATCCTAAGTGAAAATTAATAAGCTGTAAACGATGCATTAAACAAGATGGAGTTAACTGATATTTATAGGACATTCCATCCAAAACAGCAGATTACACTTTCTTCTGAAATGCTCATGGAACATTCTCCAGGATAAATCATATCTTGGGTCACAAATCAAGCCTCGGTAAATTTAAGAAAATTGAAATTGTATCAAGTATCTTTTCTGACCACAGTGCTGTGAGATTAGATATCAATTACAGGAAAAAAAACTGTAAAAAATACAAACACATGGAGGCTAAACCCTACTGAATAACCAACAGATCACTGAAGAAATCAAAGAGGAAATCAAAAAGTACCTAAAAACAAGTGACAATGAAAACATGATGACCCAAAACCTATGGGATGCAGCAAAAGCAGTTCTAAGTGAGAAGTTTATAGCAATACAAGCCTACCTCAAGAAACAAGAAAAATCTCAAATAAACTACCTAAACTTACACCTAAAGCAATTAGAGAAAGAAAAAAAAAAAACCTAAAGTTAGCAGAAGGAAAGAGAGCATAAGGATCAGATAAGAAATAAATGAAAAACAAATGAAGGAAGCGATAGCAGAGATCAATACAACTAAAAGCTGGTTCTTTGAGAAGATAAACAAAATTAATAAACACTTAGCCAGACTCATCAAGAAAAAAAGGGAGAAGACTCAAATCAATAGAATTAGAAATGAAAAAGGAGAAGCAACAACTGACACTGCAGAAATACAAAGGATCATGAGAGATTACTACAAGCAACTCTATGCCAATACAATGGAAAACCTGGAAGAACTGCACAAATTCTTACAAAATCAGAAACTTCAGAGACTGAACCAGGAAGAAATAGAAAATATAAACAGACCAGTCACAAGCACTGAAATTGTGACTGTGATTAAAAATCTTCCAACAAACAAAAGTCCAGGACCAGATGGCTTCACAGGTGAATTCTATCAAACATTTAGAGAAGAGTTAACAGCTATCCTTTTCAAACTCTTCCAAAATATAACAGAGGGAGGAACACTCCCAAACCCATTCTATGAGGCCATCATACCCTGATACCAAAACCAGACAAAGTTGCCACAAAAAAAGAAAACAACAGGCCAATATCACTGATGAGCATAGACGCAAAAATCCTCGACAAAATACTAGCAAAGAGAATCCAACAGCACATTAAAAGGATCATACACCATGATCAAGTGGGGTTTACTCCAGGAATGCAAGGATTCTTCAATATACACAAATCAATCAATGTGATAAACCATACTAACAAATTGAAGGATAAAAACCATATGATCATCTCAATAGATGCAGAAAAAGCTTTCCACAAAATTCAACATGCATTTATGATAAAAATCCTGCAGAAAGTAGGCATAGAGGGAACTTACCTCAACATAATAAAGGCCATATATGACAAACCCAAAGCCAACATCGTCCTCACTGTTTAAAAACTGAAACCATTTCCTCTAAGATCAGGAACAAGACAAGGTTGTCCACTCTCACCACTGTTATTCAACATAGCTTTGGAAGTTTTAGCCACAGCAATCAGAGAAGAAAAAGAAATAAAAGGAATCCAAATCGGAAAAGAAGTAAAACTGTCACTGTTTGCAGATAACATGATACTATACATAGAGAATCCTAAAGATACTACCAGAAAACTACTAGAGCTAATCAATGAATCTGGTAAAGTAGCAGGATACAAAATTAATTCACAGAAATCTCTGGCATTCCTATACACTAATGATGAAAAATCTGAAAGAGAAATTAAGGAAACACTCCCATTTACCACTGCAACAAAAGGAATAAAATACCTAGGAATAAACCTATCTAGGGAGACAAAAGACCTGTATGCAGAAAACTATAAGACACTGATGAAAGAAATCAGAGATGATACAAACAGATGGAGAGAGAAACCATGCTCTTGGATTGGAAGAATCAACATTGTGAAAAAGACTATACTACCCAAAGCAATCTACAGATTCAACGCAATCCCTATCAAACTATCAATTGCATATTTCACAGAACTAGAACAAAAAAAATTTCACAATTTGTATGGAAACACAAAAGACCCCAAATAGCCAAAGCAATCTTGAGAAAGAAAAACGGAGCTGGAGGAATCAGGCTCCTGGACTTCAGACTATCCTACAAAGCTACAGTAATTAAGACAGCATGGTAGTGGCACAAAACAGAAATATAGATCAATGGAACAGGATAGAAAGCCCAGAGGTAAACCCATGCACATATGGTCATGACCTTTATTTTCGATAAACGGGGCAAGGATATACAATGGACAAAAGACAGCCTCTTCAATAAGTAGTGCTGAGAAAACTGTACAGCTATATGTAAAAGAATGAAATTAGAACACTCTCTAGCCCCGTACACAAGAATAAACTCAAAATGGATTAAAGACCTAAATGTAAGGCCAGACACTATAAAACTCTTAGAGGAAATCATAGGCAGAACACTCCATGACATAAATCACATCAAGATCCTTTTTGACCCACCTCCTAGAGTAATGGAAATAAAAACAAAAATAATCAAATGGGACCTAATGAAACTTAAAAGCTTTTGCACAGCAAAGGAAACCATAAACAAGATGAAAAGACAACCCTCAGAATGGGAGAAAATATTTGCAAATGAAGCAACTGACAAAGGATTAATCTCCAAAATATACAAGCAGCTCATGCAGCTCAATATCAAAAAAACAAACAACCCAACCCAAAAATGGGCAGAAGACCTAAATAGATATTTCTCCAAAGAAGATATACAGATTGCCAACAAACACATGAAAGGATGCTCAACATCACTAATCATTAGAGAAATGCAAATCAAAACTTCAATGTGGTATCACCTCACACTAGTCAGAATGGCCATCATCAAAAACTCTACAAACAATAAATGCTGGAGAGGGTGTGGAGAAAAGGGAACCCTCTTGCACTGTTGGTTGGAATGTAAGTTGATACAGCCACTATGGAGAACACTATGGAGGTTCTTTGAAAAACTATGGATAGACCTACCTTACGACCCAGCAATCCCACTACTGGGCATATACCCTGAGAAAACCATAATTAAAAAAGAGTCATGTACCACAACGTTCATTGCAGTTCTATGTACAACAATCAGGACATGGAAGCAAGCTAAGTGTCCATCGACAGATGATTGCATAAAGAAGATGTGGCACATATATACAGTGGAATATTACTCAGCTATAAAAGGAAACAAAATTGAGTTATTTTTAGTGAAGTGGATGGACTTAGAGTCTGTCATACAGAGTGAAGTAAGTCAGAAAGAGAAAAACAAATACTGTATGCTAACACATATATATGGAATCTTAAAAAAACCCCAAAAGTTTCTGAAGAACCTAGGGACAGGACAGGAATAAAGATGCAGATGTAGAGAATGGACTTGAGGACACAGGGAAGGGTAAGTGTAAGCTGGGACGAAGTGAGAGAGTGGCATGGACATATATACGCTACCAAATGTAAAATAGATAGCTAGTGGGAAGCAGCTTCATAGCACAGGGAGATCCGCTCTGTGCTCTGTGACCACCTAGAGGGGTGGGATAGGGATGGTGGGAGGGAGACGCAAGAGAGAGGAGTTATGGGGATATATGTATATGTATAGCTGATTCATTTTGTTATACAGCAGCCACTAACACATCATTGTAAAGCAATTATACTCCAATAAAGATGTTAAAAAAACCAATGTATAACCTTAATTTAAAAATATTTAATTGGTAAAAAATACTAACCATCATCTGAGCCTTCAGCCAGTCATGGTAATAATATCAAAGACCAGTAATCACAAACAACAAGGTCCTATTGTATAGCACAGGGAAGTATATTCAGTATCTTGTAATAAGCTATAATGGAAAATAATTTGAAAATGAATATATATATGCATATAATTGAATCACTTTGTTGTATAGCAGAAACTAACACAACATTGTAAAGCAACTATACTTCAATAAAAAGGTCACTGATCACAGATCACTATAACAAATATAATAATAATGAGAAGGTTTCAAATATTCAGAGAATTATCAAACTGTGATGCAGAGACACGAAGTGAGCCAGTGCTATTGGAAAAATGGCACTAATAGACTTGCTGAAGGCAGGGTTGCCAACAATCTTCACTTTGTAAAAAACGCAATAAAATGAAGTGCAATAAAACAAGGTCTGCTGAATTATTTTCCTTGTATTGTTTGCTAGTTTGGCCTTGATCCACTGTGGTTGATTCAACACCTATTACCACCCACTTCTGTCTCAGTGCTGCCGTCTGCCCTAGCTGTTGGAAAACTAAGTCCCCAAGCTCTCCGTCTCCCTTGCACGTAAGGGTTACCATGTAACTCAGTTCTGGCCAAAGGCACATGGGTAGAAATCCCTGGAGAAGGATCTGTTTCCTTCAGAAGGTCAAACCTTGTTAGGAACCCCTAGGGCTCTTTGCCACTTGACTGGAATGCAGCTGTGAGGTTGGAGGTGAAGCAGCCATCTTGCGACCATGAGAGGACAAACATGAGGATGACAGACTGAGGAGGGTGGGGCAGACAGAGCCCAGTCCTTAATGACACCGTGGAGGCTTGACTTCCTCCAGACTTCTTGTTGTGTGAGAAAAACAAATCCTGAACCTGATAGGCCACTGTTAGTCCAATTTCTATTACCTGCAGATAATATAATCTTAACTAACACAGTAACGATTATTTATAGTGATATCATAATAAGTCTTTTTTTTGTTCATTTGTTTCCTGGAAGTCTCTCAATGACTGTGCCTCTCTCACATCTTCCACCCCTTTGCCTCTCTCCTCCCCATCACCTCTTGCCTCAGCAGGTTCCAAACTCCCCGGAAATGTAGCATAAAGGAGAAACACAGTGCCCTGAACTGCATCCCGTGCGACACAACACATGCGACACCAAGCCCCTGGCCCCCACTGCTCTCCTCCACACCCCTCCCGAAGCAAAGTGTCCATCAGAACACTTGTGAGTTGGGGCCTTGGAAGGAGGGTGAAGTCATCACCAGCGCTACAGACGCAGGGAGGGTGGTGGTGGCAGCCGCCCGGTTGGCATGCTCACCGTATTTCCCCATCTGGTGAGCCCTCGGGCACTACAGGACAGACTTCAACATATTTCAGTTCTTCACGGTGACACAGGCTTTTGTGTTCTGTGGTAAACCCACACGAGCCCTGTCAGCCCCGCAAAGCCACGAGGCTCCAGTTAGAAAAGCATTCCTTCCCACAGATAAGAAAAAGGAGTCTCCAATCCAAAAACAGCCAAGTCAACAAAGGAAAATTGAAAAGATGCCCAGACAACAGCACAGAGACATATTAACTCAGAAAAGGAAAGTGTCTTTTTCCCCTGGAGCTGTCTATTCAGAACTTTCTAACGTAACCAGGTGACACTGGGTAATGTTGATACAGCTATGGTCTCCACTTTTCCTTCAACATGGTGACATCCTCTGCTTTCTTTCCCCAATTTCTTCACCTTTCAATACATACCTAGGTTGTTTCTGGTGAAATAAGCCTCTTTTGTTTCCTATAAAAAGCCACATGGGTTCAGATGGAGAGAGAACAGGCAAAGGCATATCCCCAAGCCAGGTGCCTTGACCCGAATATTTGCCTGAAAGTGTTTTGCACATTTCAGCTCAGTTATTTTATTTCAAAGTCCAAATAGCTTTCTCCAGCCTGTTATTTCACTGTGCACCACTCCTATGTTATGATGCCGTTATACGTGAAGTGTATACATACACATAAGATTTTAAAGTGCATATTTTTTTAATAAAGCCCCCGGAAATTGTACTTGGGAATCCAGCAGTTCTCTTTGAGAGTCTCATTTACTTGTCACATTTTATAGGCCAGCGTTAGAAACACTCAGCTTCCATCCCCGCTCCCCACCCCTCCATACACCTGCCCAGAGGACACTGACTTAGGACGTGCCCTGTTGTCCCTGGCTCACTGCTGCCTTGTGCTCTGGCTCAGGGTGCCTCCCTCCTGTGTCTCTACAGATCCTGAAGCCAAGCCCTTCCCAACACGACCCAAGATTCTGCCCAGGTCCCCCCTAGAGACCCTGCTTCTACGCCTCTGTCTTCAATGACATGGCTTCGCTCTCTCCATCCTCGCCCTGTGGTTCCTGGGAGCCTGCCCTGCAGCAGGGGCTCAGTCACTGAGCAGATCCTTGAGCAGCACCAGGCACAGTGCTCAGCTCCGTAGAGGATGCACCAAGGAAGACGAGTCAGAGCCTGTAAGTACGGACAGACGGAAAATAGACCAATGAATAAATTAACGAATGAGAAAACTCAGGTGAGTGTTATGATCAAATAAACAGAGCTCCCCAAGGATCAGCTATTTCAGCTGGGATCTGAAGGTCAAGAACAACTTGCTTACCGCTGAACTTAGGATCTGCAGTCTGTGCTTAATATTACTAATCCATCAGAACAACAACTGCAAAAACCTTGCAGGAATGGATTTTAACAGGGAAGTGGTACCTGCTCTGTTACTGTGTATTTGGTTTCTGGAGAACAGGGCTGTTATTAACCTCCATATGTACACACAGCTCACAATACTCTCGCTCTCTGGAAAGCATGAAATGAACAGTATCGTCTGGAGTCAGGGTAGCAGGTGCAGAGAAGAGAAGATGCTCCGAGCAGAACTGCTCAAGTCCCCATGTCTCTCTCGGTACCATCAGGCTGCACCTCCAGCTCTCCTGGGAGGGTGTGTGTGTGTGTGTGTGTGTGCGCGCGTGCACGCACACATATGTGTGTATGCGTGTGTGCGCACGTATGTGTGCTGAGCGCACGTGTGTGTGCTGAGCGCACGTGTGTGTGTGTGTGTGTGTAGGTGTCTCTGTGACTGATGCATCTGCGTAGGCGGCCCCAGAAAACCTCAAATACACTTGCATCCAGCTTTTCTCTGTGAAAAATGAATGGTAAACAGAACCAATCCCAGAGCATCTGTGAAATAGGTAAGCAATATACACGACACGTCAACAAGAAAATGGCTTGCAGAGAAAAGGATAAACGATGCTAAAGTTACGTCCACGCCATGGTATTAGTAGAAATTAAAACGACTTTAACTCCTTTTGTTACATAGGAGTGACGTGCCACTTCTGTTTGGCCAGCTCTGAAATTCTATGATGCACTGTTGCAGAAACTCGGTCTTTCAAATACGATGTGAAAAGACTCCCTTTGTGTTTGATTGCTTAACATTGCTTATCATGAGCTTGGGAAACAGCTTCTGATATTTCCAGTCTTGAAGGAGAGCAGGCTCCGGTCAACTCCTAGGTCGAGGCAAAAGTCAAGCCTGAAGCAGGCTTGAGCACTTTCATACCCTGTTACAAGCACCAGAGGTTGATGTTGTGGGTATAAAGTAAATCCTAACTCCGTGTTATTGCCAGGTTAGGGTAAAAAAAGAATTCTGTCTTTGAAGCCCCAAATAGTTAAAGTGTGGCAACAAGAGAAGGGGAAAGCAGGACTCGCCCCAGGGAATCCAAATGAGGTTAGTCTACTGGGCAAATGGTGCAAGACGTAATAAAGATGGCGGCCTGAGGAGAGCCTCGGTCCTGAAGGATTTTTCCTTCTGAAACCATGCACTTAGTTGGACACAATAATATATATATATATATATCATTATATTATATTATATATTATTATTAATTATTATATGTTTTATCTAATAATTATATATGATTTAAATATACATATATAATATATGTATATTATAATTATAGTATATATAAATATATACTATAATTATATGTTGCTATATACTTACATTAATATAATTAATTATATTTATAATATATGTTATGATTATATTATAATATTATGTATATAATTGTGCCCACATAAGTGCATATATATATATATATATATATATATATATATATATATATATATGAGAATGTAGCTGTAAGCAGAACTTTAACTTGAGCACAGAAAGTTGTGGTGCTTGTTTCCTAGGGCTGCTGTAACAAATTACCACTAACGATTAGGCTTAAAACAACAGAAATTTAGACTTTCACAGTCTGGAGCTAGAAGGTTGAAACCTGGCTGTCAGCAGGGAGACGCTACCTCGGAAGGTTCTAGAGATCGACTCGTCCGTGTCTCTCCCTGGTGTCTGTGGGGCTGGTAATCCCTCTTCGTCCCCGGCTTTGAGCCGAGTCATCTCAAGCCGTGTCCATTCTCATTCTTCTCCGCATGTCCTTTCCTATCCTTACAAGGACACTGGTCACTGGAATTAGGTGAGGTCATGCTTAACAACTGATTACATCTGCAAAGACCCTGGTTCCAAGTAGGATCACATTCTGAGGCTCTAGATAGATGTAAAGGTTATGGGGGACACCAGTCAGCTCACTACAGGCGTCATGAGATCCATGTTTAGATATCAACAGGGAATCTATGAAAAATCAGGAAACCCTGGCTCAGATCTAGAACCCGGGGCTGGTCCTCGCTTCCTTACCCCCACTGCTGTGTCTTTTACCTAAGGTCACTGCATCAGGCCCCCCACCAAGATTCCTGCCTCAGCCAGCCTGCCTGTGTCCAGGTTCTGCCTCTGCTACGTTTTAGCTTTGAGACCCTGGCAAGTTACTTAGCCCATGAGTGCCTTGGTTTCCTCACCAGTGAGATGGGGATAATTATACTCACTCATGGGGTTTCTAGGATGATTGCATCACGGAATCTGTGTCCATCACTCACACAGTGCCTGACCCGGAGCAAGTGACAGCTTATCATTCTGATAGTTATCAGTCTCTCCGTTGTATAATCCATCCCGCCTGTTCCTGGCAGGGTCATGTTTCTAAAACTGAAATCTGATATCATCTCTTCTGTAAGACCTAACATGTTCAGCTGATTCCCAGATAAAGGAAGTTCTCAGCCCACTCAACGCCTGTAATATCAGTCCCATATCTCACCCAACCCTCCCACCCCACACTCCACAGTCTCCCTGTTTCCCAGAAGCATTGAGCAAAAATCAGCACCCTCCTTATGGCTTCTTGCTTTGGCACTCACAGCCCCCGAGCGTGGAACACAGCCCTCTGCATCCACCCGGTGAGCACTGCCCACGTGGCTCAGATATCAGCCTGGAGGGAGGACCCTTCCCTGAAGTGCAGTGACAGGCCCCTCTTCCACGCTGGGCACGGCAGTCCCTCACATTCGCTTGAGATCATTTATTGACATAACTTATTTTTTTCCCTAAGATTTCCTATTGGTTTTTATTTTTCTTTCAACCCCCAATTGGTTCCTTTTCATGCCTGTTTTTTTTTTTTTGTTCCATTTCTACCTGTTTTTACCTAACACTTCTTGCTACTTTTTTTTTTTTTTGCAGTTTGCGGGCCTCTCACTGTTGTGGCCTCTCCCATTGAGGAGCACAGGCTCTGGACACGCAGGCTCAGTGGCCATGGCTCACGGGCCCAGCTGCTCTTTGGCATGTGGGACCTTCCCGGACTGGGGCACGAACCCGTGTCCCCTGCATCAGCAGGCGGACTCCCAACCACTGCGCCACCAGGGAAGCCCGACTTGCTATTTTTAAAAAAGTATTTTATTGACATATAGTTGATTTACAATGTGGGTTAATTTCTGCTGTACAGTAAAGTGATTCAGTTATACATACATATATTCTTTTCCATATTCTTTTCCATTATGGTTTATCACAGGACATTGAATATAGTTCTCTGTGCTACACAGTAGGACCTTGTTTATCCATCCTATATGTAATGGTTTGCATCTGCTAACCCCAAACTCCTAATCCACCCCTCCCCCTTGGCAACCACAAGTCTGTTCTCTATGTCTGAGTCTGTTTCTGTTTTGTAGATAAGTTTATTTGTGTCATATTTTAGATTCCACATATAAGTGATATCATATGGTATTTGTCTTTCTCTGACTTACTTCAGTTAGTATGACAACCTCTAGGTTCAGCCTTGTTGCTGCAAATGGCATTATTCCATTCTTTTTTATGGCTGAGTAATATTCCAGTGTATATATGTACCACATCTTCTTTACCCATTCACCTGTCGATGGACATTTAGGTTGTTTCCATTTGACATAACTTCTTTTGTGGATTAGAAGTTCCCTGAGGCTACACAAAATGTCATGTCGATTCTTAAAGATCGATTCTGACTCCTTGCGAGGAAGTAGAGTGTTTTGGTGAACAGCACAGGATTTGGTGTTGGTGTTCTGCCTTTTTATCAGCTGTGCAAACTTGGAGAAGTTTCTTAACTCGTAAATCGGGGTAGTAAATATACCCACCTACTGGGGTTTAGGTAATGTTCGCAATGCATAAAGCCAATCATTTATTAAGGGATACTTAATAAAAGCCTTTTAAAAAATTCTGTTAGCTTGGTACAACTGAAAAAAATCATACAAGCTTGCAGATCATTGTGTCAGACATTGAGTCTCCCATCTTAACAGCCTCAGTTTATCTTTTTATATTCATCCTCAGTAATTCCCTTACTCCTAGGCCTTCATCTTCCTCCAAATCCTCTCTGCTCTCCCGGGAGTCTACTTAACTTCATTCTCAGCGGATGAGTCTACCTCCTACTAGAAAAACTAAATAAGTAAATAAAGTCTGCAACATGATCTTCAGCCCCGTACTGCCCCACCACCCTTTCTGGGACACACACACACACACACACACACACACACACACACACACATCTGTATATTCATTTCCCTCCCCTCCCTCCCGCCAGAGAAGGAGATATTCCCTCACTGCTGGATGGCAGCCCCTCCTCCTGTGTGCCCCTCACCCTGGTCTCTCCTGTCTCTGCCAGGGCTCTGCCTTATCACGATCTCTTCCCCCATTACCTGCCTTCCTAGTGGGCATGTTTCTGTAGAGTCTACAAATACACTACACATCTCGTCCCCAATAAAACAGACAGCAGCCAGAGAGTCTCCCTCGGCTCCGCCTCTAGACGTTTTCTTGCCTTTCTCCTTTCACCCTCACCCCAACCTTCCCAGAACAGCCCAGAAAAGCAGAGCCCTTGTTTTCATCACCCACCTCACTGCAGTTAAGGACGACCACGCCACGGAAACCTCTGCCAGTAAAGTCACCCATGTCCTCCGCATTGCCAGATTCAATGAATACCTTTGGGTGCTGTTTCTAGTGACTCTTTTTCTACATTCAAGACCATCGATCACTCTCTCCTGAAAACTATCAAACTTCTACGCTCTGGGATACAACTCTCTCCTAGTTTTCCCGGTAGACTTTTTACTATTTCCTTGAACCTTCCACTGAAGACTTTTCTTCTGCTCCAAATGCTGTGACCTGGAGACTGGCCTCCTTGGCCTGCCCTCTTTCCACTGTTCTTCTCCATGAGAAATGGCATCACTTTCATGTTTTTTTTTTCCTCACCGTAACTTATGACTCTCACATGGGTATGTCTTCCCTGGATTTCAGACATGATTTTCCTACTGCTTTTTGAATTTCTCTAACTGAATGCTCTCAGGCATTTTAAATTTTGCTTGTTCAAAGCTAAAGTCGTTATCTTTTCTCCTGATCCTGTTTCCATTTTGTTTTTATAGGCAGGTCGGTCATCTGGTCACCACAGCCTAACACAGAATGCATCAGGGCAGGGATTCAAGGCAGTGTTTCTTTTGGGGTACACTTCAAATTTAGGGTGGGCTCTCTGTAGCCTCGGAGTGAAGACAAAAGCCTTGGAAGCAAATCCTCTTGGGTCTGCAGAGAATCACCTTGATGTTTTCTCTTGATTCTGTGAATACAGGGCGAGAGGGTTCCTCTCGTCCCAGGATGAGTTTTATTGTTGTTATTGTTTGTTTTCTTTCAAATGTCTGTCAAACTGCTTCTCTTGCTTGTCTTCAGAGCTGTTTCCTGGGTGGAGGTGGACACGTGGGCCCAAGGGGCCTGGGGATTTTGTGTGTTCCTTGACATCTTCCAGAGACAATGAGGGTCGGCCAGCACCTTCATCCAACCCCCTCCCCACTCATCCTGCCCACCCAATTAATCATCAATCACTTTTCTTCATTTCTTTTTTTTTGTGGTTTATCTTATTTTTTTTAACTTTTAATTTTATATTGGAGTATAGTAAACGATGTTGTGTTAGTTTCAGTTGTACATCAAAGTGATTCAGTTTTACCTACATGCGTATCTATTCTTTTTCAAATTCTTTTCCCATTTAGGTTGTTACATAATATTGAGCAGAGTTCCCTGTGCTACAGAGTAGGTCCTTGTTGGTTATGCATTGTAAATACAGCAGTGTGTACATACACTGAATGCACCCCCTTCTCTCCACACTTACCATCTTCCTAAACCAGCCCTTTGCCGTCTGTCTCTTGAGTTCTGTAGCCACCTCTCAGAGAGAGTTCCCAGTAATTAGTCTTGTCCTCAGATCTGTTCTCCACAAAGCCATCCGAGTGACCCCAAATTCAAAATCGTTCAATAACTTTCCACTTCTTGTAGGATAAAGACGCAGCTCATTAAATGGCACAAACCCTCCCCCAGCCTAGAATTCATAGTTTGCCCCTGCTTCTTGCCTGCACTAGTCAGTAACAGCAGGCAGCACAGAGTTTCCTGTAGGACACCTTACTCACCTCTTTGTGTTTGGCTCATGTAATCAGCTCTGCTCAGAATACCTGTCCCCGGCCTCCTCACCTGTCTAATCCTGCCACCTTCCCAAGGCTCAAGTGATGCCCCGCTGTGTCAGGTGACCTGCTCCTCCGTTGTCATGGCACCTGTACTCCCGTCCACCCACTGGCTGCCACCCCTGCCCCTGCCTTGTCCTCCTGAGGGAGAAAGTGTTACTCATTTGTATATCCTTAGCACCCAGCACAGCACTTGAAACATAATAAATACTCAGTAAATACTTGTTCAAGTGAACAAGTAAATTCCAGCTCTCCTGCCAACCTATGATGACCTTGGGCAAGTCCAGACTCTCTGGCACGCAGTTGTTTCATGTAACGTGAAGGAGCTGAGCTAATCTCTTAAACGTCCCTTTCAGTTCCAGTGTTCTATGATGCTACGATTATGTTTGTGGAAAGAGTGTACTGGAGTGAAAACTTACTTTTAATAGCCTGTCATTAAATGTCAAAAACATTTCCTCTTTCGTCACTCTGTTCTTCTGCGTGAAGTTTAACACTTGAAGTGTTTAACCGAAAATATCTCTGAGTGAGTTATAGCACAGAAAGCTCCCACCTTCATGTGTTGAAGTAAACAAAAGAAATTCACATTCATAAAGTTCAATCGCTTGAAATGCCTTCAGACTTGGAGAGAAGGCAACTTGGTTATAGAATTAGTCATTGTTGCCTACTTTTGTATTTCCTTTTTGTTAATAACTTGATCCTGCAGGGTATGTTTCCTAGTTTAGGACCCAGAGCTTCTTATGTGGGTTATTTTTCTTTTAAATAAACTTTTTATTTTGTAATAATTTTCTTTTTTCTTTTTTTAAGTTGAAGTATAGTTGATTTACAATGTTGTGTTAATTTTTGCTGTACAGTAAAGTGATTCAGTTATATATATATATCCTTTTTCAGATTCTTTTCCATTATGGTTTATCACAGGATATTGAACATAGTTCCCTGTGTTTTAGAGTAGGACCTTGTTGTTTATCCATTGTATATACAATAGTTTGCATCTGCTAATCCCAAACTCCCACTTCATCCCTCCCTCAACTCCCTTCCCCTTGGAAGCCACAAGTCTGTTCTCTATGTCCATGATTCTGTTTCTGTTTCACAGATAAGTTCATTTGTGTCCTATTTTAGATTCCACATACATGTAATAACATACGATATTTGTGTTTCTCAGTCTGAGCTACTTCACTTAGTATGATAATCTCTAGGTCTACCCTTGTTGCTGCAAATGGCATTATTTCATTCTTTTTTATGGCTGAGTAATATTCCATTGTGTGTGTGTATTTATATATATACCCACCACATCTTCTTTATTCATTCACCTGTTGATGGACATTTAGGTTGTTTCCATGTAATAATTTTAGATTTACAGGCAGGCTGCAAAGATAGTACATAGAGTCCCGTTTCCTTTATTTTTAACATGTTAAGTAGTAGAGTTGTTTGTCATAATTAATGAATGAATATTGATATACTATTATTAAAGCCCATACTTTATTCACATTTCCTTAGTTTTTACCTAGTATCCTTCTTTTCATCCAGGATACCACATGACATTTAGATGTTACATCTCCTAGGCTCTTCTTGGCTCTGATATTTTCTCAGACTTGCCTTGTTTTTGATGACTTTGACAGTTTTGAGGAGTCCTGGTCATCTGTTTTGTGGAATGACCCTCAATTTGGGCTTGTTTTATGTTTTTTCATGATTAGAGTGGGATTATAGGCTTTTGGAGGAGGACCACAGAGGTAAAGCATTATTCTTATCTCATCATATTATGTGTACACACCTGTCAATATGAGTATCGGTGATGATGTTGACCTTGATCACCTGCTAAGGTAGTGTTCGTCAGGTTTCCACACTGTGAAGTCACACTTTTCCTTCCTTTCCATACAGCACTCTCTGGAAGGAAATCACTGTGCTCAGCCTACCCTTGGAGGGGGGGTCTTCGTCCACCTCCTTGAGGGTGGAATATCTACATAGATCATTGGAATTCTTCTGCAGGGGAGGCATGTCTCTTCTCTCCCATCTATTAATTTATTCAACGTTTATTCTTATCCTCATGGACTTATAGATTGTGGGTTATTTTTGGAACATCAGACTTACATTAAATAGAAGTAAAAGGAGAACAAAATAAACACAAAGCAAGGAAGGGGACAGAGAGCCCAGAGGCATCGCCTTCCGTTATCCTTAATCTAATGCTCTGCAACTGAGTCAAGCCTGTACAGCACAGCACAGCGGAGTGCACACCTACACGCACCTTGCAATTCATCCCCACAAACTGGACAAACGGATGACACCAGTACTTTGTTCAAGAAACAGAATGTCACCAGCCCCCGGGCCCCTCCACATGCTCAATCCCTTCAGTCACTGTGTTCTCCACCCCAGGGTAACCAGGAACTTCAGTTCCAACAGCACATATCAGTTCTGCCTGTTTCTGAATGTCACACAAATGGAAATCATATCACACGTATTCTATTGGTGTCTGGCTTTTTTCACTCAATATTTTTTGGAGGGTGGCGCTGGGGAGACGTTCACCCATGTTTTGCATATAGTTGTAGATTATTCTTATTGCTACTTACTAGGAAAATATATTGGGTGAGTACACCACTACGCAGTTCCTTGTGTGTAGTTGTAGATCTTTCTCAATGCTGTAACCATAGTGTGACTAAACCACATGTATTTATGTTCTTTGGTTGATGTGGTTTGGGTGGTTTCCAGCTTGTGACAGTTAAGGAGAGTGTCACTGGGGACATTCAGGTACGCATCTTTTAGTTGAACATATTGGACGGGTTTATGTTGATTTTATAGCAAAGAATAGAATTGTTGGGTCACAGGAAGTACCTATGATTACATCAAGTAGATAGTCCAGTTTTCCAAAGGGATCACACCCCATTTACATTCTCCCCAGAGGATGTGAGAGACCCATTTGTCCTGCGTCCTTGACAACACTTAGGGTTGCCCACCTTTTAAATCTGTGTCTACATAGTAGAATATTATTGAAGCTTTATTTTTTTATTTTCCTGATAACTAATGAGGCTGAGACATTTTCATACGTTTATTGGCCATTTGGATATTAACTTTTGTGGCATTCCTTTTGTAAAACTTTCATTCAAGAATTTCTTGCCTTGTTTTCTATTGGGTTGTCTTTTTAAAAAAAATCTATTGGGGGTGTGTGTGGGGGGGGCGTGTGCATTTATATATTCTGGTTATGAATCCTTTGTTGAATATATGTATTTTGAATATTTTCTTCTACTCTGTGGGATGCTTTTCACAATCTTAACAGTGACTTTTGATGACTAGATTTAAAAATTTAAATGTAGTCTTATTTATCAAATTTTTATTTTTTGTTACCACCTTTTGTATTCAGTTTAAGAAATCTTTGCTTACTCCAGGTCAGAAAGATGTTTAGAACAGATGTTGGGAAACCATGGCCTGCAAGCCAAATCTGTTTTTGTAAATAAAGTTTTATTGGTGCACAGACAGGCTCATTCACTTCTGTGTGATTCATGGCTGCTTTCTCTCTTCAACAACAGAAAGCTGAGTAGTCACAACACAGACTGTATAATCTGTGAAGCCTAAAATATGTACTATCTGGCCCTTTAAGAAGAGTTTGCCAACTCTTATTCTAGAAGCTTTTTTTTTTTGACTTTACATTTAGATATGCAATTTATCTAGATTTGATTTCTATGTATGTTGTGATAAGGGGTAAAGATTTTTTTTTTCCATAAGGCTATCCAATTCACCTTGCAGATCTTATTAGGAAAAACAGTCCTTTGCCCACTGTACCACAAAGTTGTCTTTGTTATAAATCAGGGGACTTGTATGTGTGAGTATGTTTCTGGACTCTATTCTGTTCCATTGATTTATTGCTGTCCGTCCTTATACTAATACTGCATTATCTTAAATGCTATGGTTTTATAACAGGTCTTATACTTTGTAATGCAAACCCCCCAAAAGATCTTGGCTATTTTGGTCCTTTGCATTTCCACATGCATTTTAGAAGGTTTGATATTGATTTTTGACAAATATTTTGATTGCTGAGGAAGTGGAAAAAAAGGTTTCCCTTTTAAAAATATAACTTTCAGATATGAGAAGGAAGTTTCAAACAGATGTGAATTTGAAATTTAAAAATATTGAGACTAGTAAATAGTTTCTATACATTATTACTTTTGTTTATTGATATATTCAATAGTGTGCATTTAATAAAGTACTATTGAGAAGCTAAAATCTAGATTATCTGTGACATTGAAATAAAAGATATCCTTGGCAATTTAGTTCAATTTAAAAATGTCCTGTTTGAGACCTGTAAAGTAACCATCACAATTCAGGTGTGGTGGGTGTGCTGACCTTATATTTTCAATAAAGACCACTTTTGGGGTATCTTCTGTATTCTCAGGAAAAAAGCTCTACCTGAACATTTCTCAGCGGGTTTTTTTTTGGGGGCGGTGTGTTTGGATTGCATTGTTGTTTTTTTTCTGAATGCTGCAGTTCAGTGAAGTTTGCTTTAAAAGTAGTATTGTCTTCTTACCCCAAAAGCAACAGTTAATATGTTAAGAATGTTCACTTCTACAAAGCCCATTTATTTTACTAGGATAAAAAGGAAGCTCATAGGGTAAACTATCTCAAGATATATCATTCACTAATTTAGGGCCACATTTTAGAGTGCAGTATGTTTGACAAACTTGGAATAATAAGGATATGAATTCGTGAAACGTCTCTATCGTAAGTTATGTAAAATAAGTTCCTGTAGATCTTAGCCTTTTTGGAGATATGAATAATTTTAGAATTTTTTGAAAACTGCAGACTATCTCCCCAGAACACACACACACACACACACACACACACACAATTATTTGTATACAACAGTTCAGGAACTCTCAGTGACATTGTTCCTTAGCCATAAATTCCCCGCCGGTAGATCCCGTCCTCCGCTCCCTTGTACCTGCCTCCCCAGTTTCTCAGACCACAAGAACGGTTACATAAATCTGTTATCAAAACCACAGAAGTCTATTTCATGAAGGCTGAACAAAAGTTCTTAATTATGAATCACATCACCATCAACAGCCATTTATCAACTACTGTAAACTAGTTGGGTCTCCTAATGGGTTAAACATAGCATTCTTCAAGCCCTTTATTCCAAAAAGTAAGTTTAATTGAAGGGAGAGTAATGCAGTGTTAATTTCTTGCGTTGGAATAAATGAACGCATGCGCATCCCACCGGAACGTTGAGACCTGCTCCCCCATCCCCCACCCAAGACCTCCTTCCTGGCGCGCAGCCTGCATCCCTCCGCTCTTCTCGCTCCCACTCCCCGCTCACCTTCCCAGGAAGGCTGCCCTCTCCTTCACCTGCTCCTCCTCTAGCGCCCAAGAACTTCTTTCAGTGCCTCGAAGTCCTTGCCTTTCTTGGATGTAATCCCTCTCCCGACTCTCATCTCTGGACCAAGGGTCCCTTGAAGGCTGAGATTTCATCTTTCTTTATATATATACATCTGAATGCCTGAGCCAGCATTTAGCACATTTATTCGCACAAACAATAAAAGTTTGTGGATGAATACATGAAGGAAGGAATCTTTTCTGTATTTGTACATTTACTTAAATTATTTTTTTAGTGTGATAAGAACACAGCATGGGGATCTACTCTCTACATCACAATAGGGTACTGTGAACTACAGGCACAAAGCTCCCTCAGGGGCTAACGTTTGCTAATTTATGACTGTAAACACAAAGGAGCCCTCAAGTACCTGTTTTCAGTTTACTCTATGATATTTACACGGAAGGACTGAATGAATCGCAATAATAGACAAAGAACTGTAATATTTAAGTCTGCATGCAACAGAGCACGCCAAACGCATGGAAAATGAAGTGGACCCACATATATGATTTATGGTTCCTTTCTACTTGGGATAATTATTGATTTCACACTGGAATGTTCTTGATTTAAATATAATTCAGGTCATCTCACAGGTGTTAAAAACAAAACTAACTTTTTCTTTTCAGATTGTAATTTTATTTTATTTTATTAGTGTATTTTATTCCTTTCAAAGACAGTAATATTTAGTTTCATTCTATCTCTTTCCTTTCAAACTTCTTCCTCAGACTCCAAGTCATCATAGAAACTTCTCTCAAGTGTCTGCTGATGCTTCTGTGTCTTCAGCACAAAAGCAGAAGAGCAGGTGAGAAGCCTGCCGAGTCCTCTGGGCTCATACCTGCCGTCACCTGGAGAACGAGACCCAGCCATCCTGCCTCTTTCCTCTCCTCTCATTGCTTCTCTTCTGGGAACTATCGATCATAGAATAATTTCACCTGATATAACTAACATTGTCTAGAATTTATTTCTTCTGAAAAAAATTTTTGCAATCAAATCAGCCAGTAAAATCGATCTTTAAACCATATCCTCCATTTGCCCTTCCTCATCCAGTTGCTCAAGATGGTACTGAGAGGGTTTCTACGCTTCTGGGTCTGTTCACAGATTTACAGGATTCTGTTTCTTTTATTGAACGTGATTTAAAAACTTGTACGTACTCTAGGCAAGCCCTCTCCAGCAGGGTGTGACAAAAGGGGTCACCTGTCAGCACAGTGCTAAAATAGTTCTTAAATAATCTGCTGACTTCCCGCTTCAAACTAATTAACAGCTGTTGAGTCCTTTGCATCTCCCAAGTCTGTTGAACTTTTTCTTCTATTTCCCCATCTTGAAACAAACCAAGAGAAAACCCCAACAGTTAACTTCTTGTCCTTTATACACACTGTTTTCAGACAAAGCTATGAAGTAAGAAGTTTCTGAAGGTGTAGGGCTGCATTTCAGTGGGATTTTTTTCCCCTTCTATATGTCTTAATAGGCAGTTTGCAATGACCAGGACACAGTTCAGGATAAAGACTGTGCATTTCTAGTAGGCATTCTCAATGTTCAGTACAATGGTCCTCAACTCTCCCCTACATGGAATCATCTGGAGAGCTTAAAAAAAATTAGTGCTTAAGACTCACAGATACAGAGAACAAACCAGGGGTTATCAGTGTCGGGGGAGGGGCAGGTACAAACTACTGGGTGTAAGACAGGCTCAAGGATGTATTTTACAACATGGGGAATAGAGCCAATAATTTGTAATAACTGTAAATGAAAAGCAACCTTTAAAAATTATACAAAAAATTAAAAAAATTGATGCTTAGATCTCTATCCAGAATTCTGATTTAACTGATCTGTGGTGAAACTTAGGCATTGGTATTGTATTTAAAAACCTCACCGGATGATTCTAAAGATTGAAAAGTACAGATAGCTTTTTACAATTCATGGTGTATGAATTTGCATTTGATTGTGCTTAGATATATTTTGATACTTCAAAATTCTATCAAACAACCCAAAACACAACTGTTACCTTAAAGGTTGTTTTTTTTATTATGCACACAGCATTAAACATTATAACATTGATTTTATTCCCATCTTACTTTCAAAAATCCCAAATCACTTCTGAAAAGATGAACAAAACAGAGAATACATGCACTTGTTCTTTGCTCATGTGTTGGTATGCCACAGTATTTCTGTTTTACTTTAAAATTATTCTGCTCTGTTCTTCTACTGGTAGTTCATCCTTTTCTGACCACTGCATGAATGAAAATAGGAAAAGAGGAGAATTTAGGGAAAGAGGACAATTTGGGGAGTTCCTGGCTGGGGTCAGGTTTAGGGAGACCTGCCATCTGGGGAGCTATCCTTCTGCACATGGTGAAATGCTCTCCGCTCCTCCATGGCAAGAATTGTTGGCTGAAGCCCAATAGAGAGGTCCAGGAGTGAATCGGCCAGTGAAATATTTATGCCTGTAAACCTTGTGAGATGGCCCCAGATTGGGACATGATGAAAGGGAACCCAAACTTGGGTTTTACAACTGAAATAAATTTCACACACACACACACACACACACACACACACACACACAATGTTTTTAAAACAAGGCAGCTACAAAGAAGCCCACAAACCTCATGAACTAGACTGTGCTATGCTTACTGGGACCACTCATTTGTACCCACTCTATCTGCCTTCCTTCCAATCATGTTGGATAAAGTATTCCAACCCTTATCCAGGGTGCATCCCCTTTTCCTCACAGGCTACAAATCCCACCTTCTCTCAGAGACTTTCTCTCATAATTATCCTGTATCTCTCATAGCATCAATTTCTCCTTCTGTACTAGAGGAATCACATCAGAGAGCAAAGTTGCTTTAAAATAAAAGAAAACAAAGCAAAACAAAAAGCAGCAAAATCACCCGGCCTTAACCCAACTCCAGTCCCATCTCTCCACCCACGTTCAAAGCAAAATTTCTTGCAGAAGCTATAAGTCGTTATCTTCCCCTCCTCATCTACTTTTCTCTTCCCCAGTTGGTCTTTCCCCCTCAACTCCACCAGGAAGTCTCTTCACCACCTTCTGCCATGTTGCCAAACACAACAGTCCATTCTCTGGTCTCTTTGTATTCATCCTCTTTGCAGCATCTGGCCCAGTTGACCATCCCCTCTTTCTAGAAACTCATTCTTTCCAGCTCCTGTGACAATGCATTTCACTAGCTCTCCTTCCAGGACACTGCCTGCTGCTTTGCTACTCTGCTTTTTCTGCTTTAATTAACGAATATTTTCGTAACAGTTTTACCAAGATATAAGTCACATACCATATAGTCACTCATTTCAATTGTATAATTCAGTGTTTTTTTTGTGTGTGTATTCAGAGTTGTGCAATTATCACTACAATAAATTTTAGAACATTTCATCACTTCAGAATGAAACCTTATACCTTTTAGCAGTCATTCCTCATTTCCTTTTAATCATCTCCCTCCCACCAGCCTTTGGCAATCACTAACCTACCTGCAGGAACAGGTATTGGATTTTGTCAAGTTCTTTTTCTACTTATGATATAATCATGTGATTTTTTTCTTCTTTAGCCTATTGATGTGATGAATTGCATTAATTGATTTTTGAATGTTGAAGCAGCCTTGTATATCTGGGATGCCTGGTTGTGGTGTATAATTCTTTTTACACATTATAGGACTGGGCTTGCTAATATTTTATTGGAGAATTTTGCATCTGTGTTCATGAGAGATATTGGTCTGTAGTTCTCTTTTCTTGCAATATTTTTGTCTGGTTTTGGTATTAGGGTAATGATGGCCTCATAGAATGAGTTAGGAAGTATCCCTCCTGCTTCTGTCCTCTGAAAAAGATTGTAGATAATTGCTATAACTTCTTTCTGAAATACCTGGAATTCACCAGTGAGCCCATCTATGCCTGGTGCTTTCTGTTTTAAGGTTAGTAATTGTTGATTTCATTAATAGATACGGGCCTATTCACATTTACTATTTCTTCTTGTGTGAGTTTTGGCAGATTGTGCCTTTCAAGGAATTGGTCCATTTCTCCTACTTTAACAAATTTATGGGCATAGGGCTGTTCATAATATTCTGTTATTATCTTGCAATGTTCATGGGATCTGTAGTGATGTCTCTCTTTCATTTCTGATATTTGTAATTGTGTCCTCTCATTTTTTCTCTTACAGATTTTGACTGTTTTAAATAACCGGTTTTTGGTTTCATTGATTTTCTCTATTGATTTCTGCTCTAATTCATATTATTCCTTGTCTTCTCTAATTTCCACTCTGTCTCTAGATTTGCCTATTCTGGATATTTTATATAAATGAAATCCCTGTGATCCCATTTTTAAAGTTCTTCCATGTTGTAGCATGTATTAGTACTTCATTCCTTTTGAATTGCTGAATTATGGCACATTTTACACCACATTTTATTTATCCATTCATTAGCTGGTGGACATTTGGGTTGCTTCTGCTTTAGGACTATTATGAATACTGCTACTGTGAACATTCATATTCAAGTTTTTGTGTGGACATACATTTTTATTTTTCTTGGGTATATATCTAGAAGTGGAATTTCTGGGTTATATGGTGAATCTATGTTTAACCCTTTGAGGAACTGCAAGACTGTTTTCCAGAGTCAGTGCACTATTTTATATTCCCATTAGCAGTGTATGAGGGTTCCAATTTCTCCATATCCTCCCCAGCACTTACTGTCAACCACCTTTTTTATTATAGCCATCCTAGTTGAAGTGAAGTGGTATCTCATTTTTGTTTGGTTTGCATTTCCCTGATGGCTAATGGTGTCAAACCATTACTAGTACATTTCATGTACTAATTGGTCATTTTTATATCTTCTCTGGAGAAGTGTCTATTCAGATCCTTTATTCATTTTTAAAATTGGGTTATTTGTCCTTTTATTACTCAGTTGTAAGAGTTCTTTATATATTCTGGCACTAGACCTTTATCGAATATATGATTTGCAAATACTTTTTATTTTCTTGATGGTACCTTTTGAAGTACAAAAGTTTTAAATTTTGATGCAGTCCAATTAATTTATTTTTTCTTCTGTTGTTCATGATTTTGGTGTCATATCTAAGAATCCTTTGCCAAATCCCAAATCTTGATGATTTACCCCTAAGTTTTCTTTTAAGAACTTTATAGTTTTAGCTCTTACATTTAAGTCTTGATCCATTTTGAGTTATTTTGTATACGGTGTGAGATCAGGGCTCAACTTCTTTCTTTTGCATGTGGCTATCAAGTTGTCCTAGCACCACTGGCTGATGTCACCACCTCCTTGTTTTAAATACCTATTGCATATTAACAAGTTCATCCACATGCGTAGCAGGTATCTCCGATTTAACACACAAGAAGAGAATTCTCGAGTTTTCCTTACTAACTTATCACTGCTCCTTCTCCAGTCTTCCCCAACTCAGTGAATGATATCATTACAGACACTTGTTCAAGCCAACAATTTACCCTTGTCTTCTTTACCTGATCCGTCAGCAAGTTCTCTTACCTCTATCTTCAAAACACATATTAAATCCATTCTCTTTATCATCTCTTCTCTTTTCTATCTATCTTCACTTTTCAGGTGATTTCACCTAGTTCCATGGCTTAAATACTATCTATATGCTATACACACTGTGATAACACAAATTCATATCCCTAGTTTCATCTCCTACTCTGAACTTTAGTCTTATATATATATACAACTGTCCAGTAGACAACTCCATTTGGATATTTAACAGGCATCTTGAACTTAACATGTCCAAAATAAATCACTTGGTTCCCACTCCACCACCACCACTGCTCCATACATTCCATATTTTCCTGCTCCCATCTCCAGCAAATGGTACCACCATTCACCTATTTGTTCAGGATAAAAGCCTTGGCATTTTCTTGGCTACTTTGCTATCACACCCAATATCCAATTGTTTAGCAAATCCTGCAGGCTCTCCCTTCGAATTACATCCAGAACATGACGACTTCTTACTACTTACAATGCTACCAACATTGGCCAAGCCACCATCATCTTTTATTCTCCAAACAGTCCCTCCGCTTCTTTTCTACCTCCCCACACTCATTGCCTTTTTTTTTTTATACAGCCACCAGAGCGATTCTTTTAAAATATAGAATCTCTCTCCAGAAGCTTCCAATGGCTTTTCATACGATTCAGAACAAAATTCACAGTCCTCACTGTGGCCTACTTGGCTGTGCACCATCCTGCCCTCGCCTCCTCCCAGCTGTGTTCCAGCTTGCTGCTTTGGTCACTCTCAAGCACACCCCACCCTGGGGTCCTCTGGCTGGCCCTGTGCCCGTGTCCTCCTTTTTCAGACACTGCAGTGCTGGTTCCTCACTTCACTTATGTCTGATCAGAGGACTTCCTTCACCAGCCCACCTGATACAGGCCCACTTCCCATCAGTCCCCTCCACTGGCAATATTCTCCATAGAATATAGACTACATGAGGACAGGTTCTTTGCTTTTGATCCTTACTGCATGTCCAATGCCCAGAACAGGATTGGGCATCCAATATTGGGCTATCAATAAATACTGTTGAATGAAAGAACGAATAAACCAACCTCTTTATTACGACCTTCCTAGTTTAAGCCACTGTGGTCTCTGCCTGACAATTCAGTAATTTCCTAACGGGTCTTCTGGCTTCCACTTTGCCTCTCTCGGCCCAAGCCGTCACACAATGCAGTCCCAATACAACACAATCCATCCACTGCATCCGTGCACTACATCCAGACCCCTTCCACGTAGCATAGGAGGCACACAGGAGCTGTCTCCTGCCCAAGTGTCAGCATCCAAGTCCACACTTCCATCTTGATCAGTAACTCCAGTCAGACGGACCCTCAAACACCCCCAGCTCGCTTCCCTCTCAGGGCCTTCTTTTGTGCTAACTTGTCTTTCTTCATGGAACACTCATACCCCAGGCTTCACAGGGCTGGCTTGTTTTTGGTCATTGAGACTGCAGTTTAAATATCACCTCATCAGAAGGGACTTTCCTGACCACCTAGTGCAATGCAAACACCAGTCACTCTGACTCATTGCTCTCTCCATAGCTCTTATTTTTTTAATTTAATTTTTTGTTGAAGAGTAGTTGATTTACAATGTCGTGTTAGTTTCAGGTGTACAGCAAAGTGATTCAGTTATACATATCCTTTTTCAGATTCTTTTATTTTTTATTTTTTTTTATTTTTTAATTTTTTTTAATTTTTTTATTAGTTTCTGCTTTATAACAAAGTGAATCAGTCATACACATACATCTGTTCCCACATCCCTTCCCTCATGCATCTCCCTCCCTCCCACCCTCCTTTTTCAGATTCTTTTCCCTTATGGATTATTACAAGAGTTCCCTGTGCTATACAGTAGGTCCTTGTTGTTTCTCTATTTTACATATAGTAGTGTGTATATGTTAATCCCAACCTCCTAATTTGTCCTTCCCCCCAACCATTCCCCTTTGAATGAATTTATGTACAAAACAGAAATAGATCCACAGACGTAGAAAACAAACATCGTTTCCATAGTCCTTATCTTGACCTGATATTCTTCTCTCTTACTGATGATTGTCTGCCTTGCCCCCTCCCACTCCCAACTAGAATATAAGCTCCAAGAGATGAGAGATGATTGTATTTTCCTTGTTTGACACAGTATCCCCATCACCTACTACAGTCATCGACACACACTTGATGGTTAATATTTATTTCTTGCATCAAATAGTTTGTAGTTTTTAATATTATCTGATTGCAAATGCCTTTTCTAGTTAGAGGAGTATATTCTGGTAAATCCTGATACAGTTTTTTGTTTGTTTGCTTGCTTGTTTTGCCATTCATTCCAAATGAGCACAATTTTGAATCGGGACAAAATTTCCAATTAAACTAGTGAGTGTTTCCTCAGGATTAAGAGTCACAGATCGACAATATCTGCTTAGTGTTCTGAGTGGACCTTTCTAGTGACTTGGGTCACCTACAGTTTCTCTTCCTTTTCTGGGGGGCTATTACCCACATAATGATCATAAGCCCTTCTAGTTGTACAGTAACTTGGAGTCACAGAGTCACTTACAAAAGCAAGCTCTTGATCTGTCCCCAAACCCTGTATTCATTAGGGTTGTATATTGAGATTGAGAGAAAGTGCAAAGAGATGAATGACTTTCCCAAGGACACAGGGCAAGGAGCTCCGTCCAGGTTTCTCTTCTCTCCCCACGTCTTGCTCTGTCCACAACAGCACATGATCACCCGTCAAGGGACTTCTTGGAAACATGGAATGTTAAAAATGCATCTTCCCCCCTTCAGGTTTTCTCTCTCCTTACTTGCAAAACCTTTACTAGGATACTATGGAATTCATTAAAAAATTTTTTTTAATTAATAAATGAAAAAGAATACTATGGAATTCAGAGAAAGCACTGGCTGGACCCTTCCTTTTGTGACAGAAATTACCATAGAAGTCATGGAACTTGAAATGAACACCTCTCCTCTGATAACTTAATTTGTTCTGGTACTAACATATTAGAATTACAAGAATTTATATTTTAATTACTCAGCCGTAAAAGGGAATGAAATTCTGCCATTTGCAGCAACATGGATGGACCTAGAGAATATTATCCTTAGTGAAATGAGTCAGACAGAGAAAGACAAATACTGTATGATCTCACATATATGTAGAATCTAAAAAATAGTACAAATGAATATATATGCAAGACAGAAACAGACTCACAGACACAGGAAACAAACGTGGTTATCAAAGGGGAGGGAGGGCAAGCTGACAAATTAGGGGCACGGGATTAACAATTACAAACTACTATGTATAAAACAGATAAGTAACAAGGATGTAGTGTACAGCCCAGGGGATTATTGCCATTATCTTGTAATAACTTATAATGGAATATAATCTGCAAAAATACTGGATCACTACACTGTACACCTGAAACAACATGATACTGTAAATCAACTATACTTCAAAAAAAAATAATTTATATTTTAGGCTTTCCAATACGAAGGATCTTGACACAAGACAAGAAAGGGCACCAAACATGACTTGTAACTGACACTTTATGCATTTATTTAAAAGAAGGATTTATTGCAAAACACTGGAAATTTGCAAACTTTGGGGAAAGAATATGACAGGAGATGAGTAAATGTGTGGGAGAAAGACAAAAAATACGTTCTTGAACCTGTAATTTAAACTCCCACTCTGTTTCTCCCAAACGTCTCCACTCTGTTTATCATAACTCATCCCTTTCAAGCCAGCACAGCCTGCCTGGGGGGCTAATGACACCTGTTTAAAAAATAATTAAGGTAAGTTTGTTGATATTTTTCAATGTGCTGTGGAAGTGACACACCCAGGGACCAGGACACTAGCACATTTCCAGAAAAATAAATAAGAAGATATTTCTTTATAGGAAGGATAATTTTAATGTTTGTAATATATGATATTACATTGTTCGCAGTTCATAGGTAATGAAAATCTACCACTTATGGAATGAATTTTTATTGCTGTTATATGAAAACAGGTCTGATTCTGGATAATAGCTCATCAATCTAATTGTGTAGGGTTGTTTTGTGTGTTTACTACAAGCATAACTAAAATGGTTCAGTGCTACTCAATTAGCTTTATATCTTGGGAAGATGACATTAAATGTTTAAATCAGATTCAAATGACAATGAGAAGCGAATTTAGCAGAAAGCATAAAAGGCAACTTTTACTCAAATGGATGAGTGTGATATACTAACTTAAGTAATTCTTGAGACATAGCAGTGAATGTAATGTGTTCAAACAGCAGCAAACAATGTGTAGGATTACTTACTCATTTCATCACCACAGAGGGCCATCCTCCTCCTGTTTGGACAATAGGTTGTGTTTATTCTAGGATCTAGGAAAATTCGCCCAGCTTTGGATGCTAATCTAAATTGGATTCCTGGAGGATTCCAACAGTATCACATTTCTGGCCGTACTGCACTGCCTCTTGTTCCTGACATTTTCCAAATCCACCAGTGTCAAGCACTGGTTGACCACCGTGAAAGCTCATGTCTGATTAAAATGATGAATGATCTGATGTCACATCATTAAATGTGTCATCTTCATTCAAGAGACGTGAAGCCTCTGAATTAAAAACCTATTGAAAAAAACACTCTAAGGTTACCCAGTTAATCAGGGGCCAAGTCTTCTCCTTCTTGCTTCCCTGCGCTTTCTCACTGAATTAAACCTACACACTGATACTTTTACCTCTGTCACATTACAAAGAAAAGCATTCTTCCTGATTGTGTTACCCTATTCTTTGTTTCCCCCCAGCATTTAATGTGATTTTATGAACTCTTCATATTTGATACTTTTGATTGACTGGGCCCTCTAATGGGGTGCTTCTGGCTAAGCGTGAATACCTCCTGCAGGTGGGGTTGGGAAGAAGGAACATGTTTCCTGATCATGCCCCTGACCCGGCTCTAGCGATGAAGGGGGCGGGTGGGCCTCGCGGCCACTGTGGCGGAGAGGAAAAGGCCCTTCCAGAGCCTGGCTTTGGACACTCCAGATACCGTCTCGGAATCTTGAGGCCTCCTGCTTATCAAAGGTATCCAACTGCTCCTGCTGCTATTGGGGGTAAGAATATCTTAAGTGTAACTCCACCGCACACTTGGGGAGAGCTAGCTGTAACATTTTTCATTATTGTCCCCTCTCCCCAGTCCTTATTCAAAGATGTAAATACTAATCAAGAAAATATGCATATTGCAGTACTGCAAAGAGGTCTTTGAGAACCAGAGGTCAAATTAGCCATGTAAAGAAATGAAGTGACACTTGGAGAATATGTATATTATTTAATAATCCTGGAAGCATTGTGGAAAATTATGACTTTATAACCTTTTATGTTTATATTTGTGATGAGTAAATCATACTTATATGGCTGTGTTTTGGTAGGTTATTAAGAAACACGTACATATGTTAATTTTTATTTATAGTGCAGCTTAGAAAACATATTATTAGGAAGAAGGCTAAGAGATATGGGGATATATGTTTATGTAGAGCTGATTCACTTTGTTATACAGCAGAAACTAACACACCATTGTAAAGCAATTATACTCCAATAAAGATGTTTAAAAAAAAAAAAGACAGAAGGCTAAAGAGGGAAAGATAAAAGGAGAGAATGAAGCTGTAAAAAAATTTTAGAGACTGCCAGTTAGTCATAAAATTAGTCATGATTTTTATCTACTGAAACTTGTGGAAACTACCATATAATTTTATGTACTTGCGTTTTATAATCTTTAAAAATATTTAAGTTCTTCTTATCTCAGAATCTGTAAAATGATAGTGATTACAACTAGTTATTTTGTTAAAGCTCTTTTCCCAAAAGGACTATAAATTCCAAGAGAAAAGAGACAAATAAATTGACCATTCCTGGCTCTTAATATTTTTTGCAATTTTTATTTTCCATCTGAAAGTGAACAAAGTAAGACTGCCCAAGGGCCAATGTAACAATGTCATATTCCACACAGACCTTATATACTTTAATTCTTTTAGTTCCTAGGAGTCAACAAAAGTATCCAAAAACAGGACCACCCCCTGACAGAATGTGACAATGTAAAGGAGGGTGACTACTATCATTGATAAATATATGGAACAAATAATATAATAAAATGTGGCCATGACCATGGACTCAAACTAGGAATTAGAAATTAGTTACAAAAACTAAAAGTATAAGCACAGAATGTGAAACAAGGCAGATGTGTTTCTTTTTTTTCTGTTGAGCTGCCTTTGTGAACACCTTCTATTAAGTAGAGTCACTGTTGTACTTTTCTTCCCTTCAGATGAAGAGACCAGATATGCAAGTGCCTTTAGGGTTTGGCTCATCAGTTCTGACAATAGGTAGAGTCTTATGTTATGAAGAAAAGTGATGTGTAAATGGGCAGAAGTATCCAACCAATAACTGCTGAAGAAATAACACCCGCCTCTTGTAGCCCAGAGGGTTTCCATGGGAATCCTGTCTATATTAGCTTTGGCAGAGACGTGCGGCTATTTTTAGAGGATTTGAAAGCAACTAAGAATGCCTTTCACTTTTATTCCAAAGCTGATCTGGTATCTACGATTATGGACCCTCTGACCGCATGCACATACCACACACACACACACACACACACACCCCACTACACACACTCCTGAAAAAAGTGATTGTATTCAGTTTGAACTTGGGTGCAGCTTGAAATCCAAAGCCAGTCACTTGGTCTCTTTTTCCACATCATTCAGGGGCTGACAAGCCTGCCTCTTTAATTAGCTCTAATTGCTCCTAAAGCTTTACCCAGGAGCCGGAGGCCTCGGAGATTAGACCTAAATCTGGAGGCCAGCGCTGCACTCGCAACAGGCCCTTTCCCGGTGCAGCTGGACTGACAGACCTGGCTGATCAATGAAAGTTACTGACTGCGGACGAAGCCCAATAGGATGAAGGGAAAGCCTGTCACCCGGAAAAGGGCTCCTTTTCCCCATGACTGTCTGCTCCAGGAGCCCAGGGTCATCGTCTGCTCTGCCCAGAAACAGGGGCCCCCAACCCTTGCAGTGAGGGCCTTCTCATCTGCACATCTTTTCTACTTTCTTCCTTTTCTTCTGACCATGCTTTTAATTCTCACAGACACTTGGATTAAAAAAAGACTGGAGTGTGTGTGTGCGTGTGTGTGTGTGTGTGTGTGTGTGTGAAGCTTTGTCCCTTTACTTGTATTGTGCTTCTTTTACTTTAGTTTATTTATTTATTTAAGTTTAACTTTTTTTTTAATGTGACTATTAAATGTACGACGTTTACCTTTCAGCAGTATTTAGCAGTATCTCTGTGGGTGTGTTTAGCTGGTAGTTTCCCCTCTAGAGAGGGGCTTTCTCTGGAGGGAACGCCTGTTAGCAGGGTGACCTGTGGTTTTATAGTTTCATCCAAACCGTATTTTGAGAATGGAAGAGGCATAAACCGGGACTGTTCCAGGTAAACTGGGAGGCACAGTTACCTACCCACGGGGAAACAGTCCTCTGTTTATGTACAGGTAAGACCCGGGCGATGCCTTCACTGGAAACAATTGTTCCCAAATCCTCAGCTGCCGGATCACCATTCTCTGGGGTGGCATAGGGGTGGGAAGAGGTTTCACCTGAAGCCGAGATTAGATCCGCTCCTCCTTCAACCTCAGCCAAGATCAGCTTGAACTGATCTCTCCTCCTTCAGCTGTCGTATTTATTTTGCGCTTATAACTGAAATGGGAAAGAGACTGAAAGCCTAGGAGAAAAGGGACTTTGTTTGCTGAGACATGTCTTCTGACCTCAGACTCACAGCACCAAGATTTATGTATCAGTTTTGGGACTGAGACACATCTCCACATCTCTTCCTTCTTAGAGAGGAATTGTAATGAGGAGATCACGTATCTCCTAAGGATGTGATGCACTTCTGATCACTGCCCAGCAGTGGTTTGTGGCCAGACAGCCAAGTTCACCCGAAATAAGAAGCATCACGTGGTGCCTTTGACTGTCTTTTGGCTTTAAAGTGTTTTGTCTGACAGAAGTTTCTTGAAAGTCAAAGATACCCTTTCCCCACTTATTCAACCTCTAGTTTCAACAGATTGTCTCTCATAATTATTCATGGTGAAATTTCTGGCCATTCTGGGCAATGTTAATAACCTCTTCTTAACATACTTTCATTCCTTTGGTTGTACCTTTAGGTCAACAGGGCCTTGCTCTGACACGCCTCCTTCTTACAGATGCATAACTTCCTATTTTTTTTAATAATGGTAAGCTAATGGAAAAATTAAAATGTAAATAAATATGCAGCACAGAGGGTGCACTCTAAATAAGTGAATACATTCAAAGATGATTATAGACACTGCGTAAACATATGACAATTGCCCTAACTCACATTCCTATTCCTCTGCTTGTTTGCACACCTCTTGTTCCACTTCCCTAACTGCCAACTGGTAATGTCAAAGGCGTCTTGCTATATCCTAGCCGTCAGTTCAGGCTTCAGCTCTGCCTAGAAGTCTGCTTTGACCTAAGCCCCTTGTAGTTGGGTATCTGGTGAAGACACAAAGAGAATATTTATACCTGTTCTCCTGAACCATTCTGGGTTATCTGTGGCTACAAATTTGATAAAGCATGCTTTTTCACACAAATTAATAAAATTGTCTAGTAAAAATGTCTTAAGATCCTGAAAAGTGATATAAAATAAAGACACAGGAAAAATAAAAAAAGCAATCGTTCTAAAATAGCATAGCTTTAAAGTGCACTCATATGAACAGCAAAACAGAAAGGTCATTGCTGATGGGAGAAACGAGGGCTGGGGTGATGCATGTGGGTCACACACAGAATTCCACGTTCTTATAGAAAACTTAGGAAGCTCAGTTTTGAGGTCATAATCCTCTGAACAGTGTCCTGGGCTGAGAAGCGGGGATACTTTTTTATTTTCTTCCTGCAGCATCCTGCAGTGTCTGCATCCTGCTTTCCTCCCTGGGCTGCGTGGGGACCTCTGGGCATCCTGACCCTGTATGAGACTCATGCAGTCCTTGTGGCTCAGTCTGTGCTGAGCTTCCTTCACCCGCTGACCAGACCAGAAGCCACTTGAGAGCAGAGACTACGCTACCATGGTGGATGAACAACCTGGTCTGTGCCTGGCAAATAAATATTTCTTGATTTACTCTGAATCAAAAGCTAAGCCTCTCAAAGTCCAAAAAGAGCTAATTGACATGCCTTGTAATGTCATAATTAACTTTGTTCATTTTCTTTTATTCTTAGAAATGGATTTAAACAAGTGTTAATTCCCCAATTATATTAATTTTTCATGGTGGAAATTCTAAAAAGGAAACCAACAAAGGTATGTGCACAAAGGATGTATATATTTTCCTTAAAAGACACCTTCGATGCACACTGACCAGGCAATGTCACGTGAATAGCGTTTTCCTACGGTGTCTTACTCAATGAAATTTGCTTTATCTCTCATTCCTGCTATAATTTAATCTGATCGCATTTTCTAAAGGGCTAACGTAGAAGTATGCTGTATGAAAAACTCAATTTGAATGCCTTATTACAAACTAACAGTTTCCTTTTATAATAATTTGTATAATAATGTTAAATTTCTTCACAACATCCCAGCATAAATGAAAATAATATTATTTCATGGACATTAACATTATTCTTTATATTTGAATTGCTATATTAATTCCATACACCTAGTAGGCGGCTTTCACTATGCAGAAGCTGGTGTTGTTTCTGATATAATAACATATAAGCATTTCAAGAGAATCATGAAACTTTGTTTTCTTGTATGCAGTCCAGATTCAGAGGAATTAAAAATAACTACAGTTTTTTAATGGATTTAGTTTACTTTTATCAAGTATGTATCTTTGAATTATTTGAGTACATATGAACAGGGAATGCTAAATATGTTCTAGAGATCAGTTAGCTATTAAGCTTACACATAAAATTTATAGGAATTAAAATAAGTACAATGTAATAAATAGGAATTTAGGCAGATCACAAGGTGAATCTCATCACAGCCGTCAACCCCCAATGCTCCTCAACCTTGAGCCATGGAATTTATAGCACTTTCACAATTACTGCTTTTGGGGAAATGATTCTAATGCTTATGTAGAACTATATCCTTTGGGGTCATGATAAATAATCTCTAAAATCAAAAACCCCACAAGGAACTAATAATATACTTCTGGATAATTAACAACTAAGATAAGAAAAGATGCTCCCGGCAATATAGGCTCCATTCTAAAACACATGTAAAATGGAGTTCCAAAATGCCTTGAGCCATTTCAAACCCAGAATCTGTTAACACTTGTGTTTGTCTAAGAGGTGGAAAGGGGAGGTCCACTTCAACAGAGGAGGTAGAGGACACCGAAAACCACAGGACGAAGCTCCCCTTCTTCAAAGACCAAAGCCAGAAGAAGATGCACAAAATTCCAACTTCTCTTGAGCCCCTTAGAGAGCTGAGGTGCAAGGCAACCAAGTAGACTGAACTCCAAAGAGTGACAGGCCCACCTAAGAGGATCACACAAGTGTCTCATCTTTGGCAAAGTGTCAGAGGAAGAGGGGGCCTCCCTACAGAGGGGCAAGAAGAAATTAGCTAAAATTCAAGTGAATTTGTAAGGAAGAAGCATGAACTAATACGTCAGTTTGAAATAGCTGGGGACTCCACACACAAGGACTCCACACTGGCTCATCAACTCTTGTCCCCGGGCCCCCACCCGGTGCCCATGGAAAGGTGGGAAGCAGGAACGAGAGAGAGGTCCCTATCTAGGCAGAAGCTTGCAGGTGACCAGCTGGGGAACAGGCATGGATTCAGCAGCCCTGCAGCACAAGAAAGAGAAGTTAAAGGAAGTTCTTCAGACAGAGCGCACGTGATACCAGATGGCAACCTGGAGCTACCCAAAGAAATAAATAGCACTGGAGATGGCAAAAAGAAAGTCCATATGAGAGATATCTTTTCTCACTTTTAAAGATAATATGATTGCCGAAAGCAAAAATAGTAACAATGTATTGTGAGGTTTATCTAGAGAAGTGAAACTGGTGATAAGAATAGCACGAAGGATGGGAAGGAGTAAATGGAGTATGTGTTGAAGGTTCTCAAATTACAGGTGAAATACTATAAAGCTATTTGGAGGTAGACTGTGATAAGTTAAAGGTGTATATTGTAAAATCCAGAACAAGTAAAATATTTTAAAAGAATAACTACTCATAGGCCAATAATGGAGATAAAACAGAACAATAAAAAACATTTAATTCAAAGATAGGAAAAGAAGAAAAAGGAAGAAAGAGCACATGGAATTGATAGAAAACAACTAGCAACATGGTAGATTTAAGTCCACTATACCAACAATCTCATTAAATATAAAGTAGCAGGATACAAAATTAATGCACAGAAATCTTTTGCATTCCTATACACTAATGATGAAAAATCTGAAAGAGAAATTAAGGAAACACTCCCATTTACCACTGCAACAAAAAGAATAAAACACCTAGGAATAAACCTACCTAAGGAGACAAAAGACCTGTATGCAGAAAACTATAAGACACTGATGAAAGAAATTAAAGATGACACAAACAGATGGAGAGATATACCATGTTCTTGGATTGGAAGAATCAAAATTGTGAAAATGACTATACCACCCAAAGCAATCTACAGATTCAGTGCAATCCCTATCAAACTACCAATGGCATATTTCACAGAACTAGAACAAAAAAAATTTCACAATTGGTATGGTAACACAAAAGACCCCGAATAGCCAAAGCAATCTTGGGAAAGAAAAATGGAGCTGGAGGAATCAGGGTCCTGGACTTCAGACTATACTACAAAGCTACAGTAATCAAGACAGTATGGTACTGGCACAAAAACAGAAATATATATCAATGGAACAGGACAGAAAGCCCAGAGATAAACCCACGCACATATGTTCACCTTACCTTTGATAAAGGAGGCAAGAATATACGATGGAGAAAAGACAGCCTCTTCAATAAGTGGTGCTGGGAAAACTGGAGAGCTACAGGTAAAAGAATGAAATTAGAACACTCCCTAACACCATACACAAAAATAAACTCAAAATGGATTAAAGACCAAAATGTAAGGCCAGACACTATGAAACTCTTAGAGGAAAGCCTAGGCAGAACACTCTATGACATAAATCACAGCAAGATCCTTTTTGACCCACCTTCCAGAGAAATGGAAATAAAAACAAAAATAAACAAATGGGACCTAATGAAACTTCAAAGCTTTTGCCCAGCAAAGGAAACCATAAACAAGATGAAAAGACAACCCTCAGAATGGGAGAAAATATTTGCAAATGAAGTAACTGACAAAGGATTAATCTCCAAAATATACAAGCAGCACATGCAGCTCAATTTCAAAAAAACAACCGAATCCAAAAATGGGCAGAAGACCTAAATAGACATTTCTCCAAAGAAGATATACAGATTGCCAACAAACACATGAAAGGATGCTCAACATCACTAATCATTAGAGAAATGCAAATCAAAACTACAATGAGGTAACACCTCACACCAGTCAGAATGGTCATCATCAAAATATCTACAAACAATAAATGCTGGAGAGCGTGTGGAGAAAAGGGAACCCTCTTGCACTGTTGGTGAGAATGTAAATTGATACAGCTACTATGGAGAACACTATGGAGGTTCCTTAAAAAAATACAAATAGAACTACCATATGACCCAGCAATCCCACTACTGGGCATATACCCTGAGAAAACCATAATTCAAAAAGAGTCATGTACCACAATGTTCACTGCAGCTCTATTTACAATAGCCAGAACATGGAAGCAACCTAAGCGTCCATCAACAGATGAATGGATAAAGGAGATGTGGCACATATATACAACAGATTTTTACTCCACCATAAAAAGAAACAAAACTGAGTTATTTGTAGTGAGGTGGATGGACCTAGAGTCTGTCATACAGAGTGAAATAAGTCAGAAAGAGAAAAGCAAATACTGTATGCTAACACATATATATATTATCTAAAAAAAACTAACAAAAAAATGGTTCTGAAGAACCTAGGGGCAAGACAGGAATAAAGATGCAGACATAGAGAATGGACTTGAGGACACGGGGATGGGGAAGGGTAAGCTGGGACGAAGTGAGTGGCATAGACATATATACACTACCAAATGTAAAATAGATAGCTAGTGGGAAGCAGCCGCATAGCACAGGGAGATCAGCTCGGTGCTTTGTGACCACCTAGAGGTATGGGATAGGGAGGTTGGGAGGGAGACGCAAGAGGGAGGAGATGTGGGGATATATGTATATATATAGCTGTTTCACTGTGTTATACAGTAGAAACTAACACACCATCGTAAAGAAATTATACTCCAATAAAGATGTTAAAAGAAAAAGATGTTAAAAAATGTAAATGCTCTAAACACTGTAATTCGGAGACAGAGACTGTCAACTTGGATTAAAGAAGGTCTCACCTAGAGGATGTGTACAGAAGCACACTTTATAGAGACATGAATAGGTTAACAATCAAAGGATGAAAAATATGCCACATAAACACTAATGAAAAGAAAGCTGGATGACTATATAAAAGAAAGTAGACTCTGGAACAAGGAATATGACTAGGAATAAGAGGGACATTATGCAATGATAAAGAGGTCAATTTTTCAAGAATTTATAAAAGCCTGAAAGTACCCAACAATCGAGCTTCAGAATCTGTGAAGCAAAGCTGACAGAGCTGAAAGGGGAGGTGACAGGCTCACAGTTGCAGGTGGAGACTGCAGCACCCTTTGCTCAGCCATCCACAGAGCAAGGAGGGGAAAGATTCAGCCACACTGCGGAGGCTTTAACACCACCATCAACCAACCTGACGGAACTGACATTTAACAGCAGCCCCTCGACGTCAAGAGAATGCACATTTTTTTCACATGTACACTGAATGTTCACTAAGATAGTCATATTCTGGGCCATAAAACATATGTGGACAATTTTTAAAGATTTGGAAGACTGTAAGGCGGGATATCTCAAACTTGTCACCATTGACATTTGGGGCCAGATAATTTTTTTTTGTTATTGGGAGCTTTCCTGTGCAATTTAGAGGGTTTAGCAGCATCCCCAGCCTCTACTCACTAGATGCCAGTAGCAAATCGTCCCCCTCTTCCTAGTTGTGACAACCAAACATGTCTGCAGACATTGTCAAATGTCCCCTGGGAAGCAAAACTGTCCCCAGTTAAGAATCGCTGATGTAAAAGATGTTCTCAAAACACAACAAAAATCCAGTGGTACAGAAGAAAGATAATATTTTATGCCAAAGTGCTTTTCTCCTAGAAATGCAGGATTGAGTCAATATTTGGTGACTGACAACAGCTGCACTAAGAATACCATGATCATCTCAGGATCCTTTGTAATAAACACCTTCAGGAAACTAGGAGTAGAAAGGAACTTCCTCAGCTCGGTAAAGGGCGTCCACAACAAACCCACAATTAACACCACACTCAATGACGGGAGAATGAAGGCTTTCACCTAAGATCAGGAACACGGCAAGACTGCTTCCACTACTCCTATCTAGCCTCATAGTAGAGATCTTAGCCAATGCAATAAAGTATAAAAAAGGAGTAAAAGGTACATGGATCAGAAAGGAATAAATGAAACTGTCTTTTATTTGCAGACCACATGATGTCTATGTAGGAAAGCTCTAAGAATCTACATAATTTAAAAATAGACGGCTAAGAAAATGAGAAGCCATAGATTCTGAGAAAAAATTTGCAAAACACATTCAATCAAAAACTCTTCTATTCAGAATTTATAAAGAACTCTTACAATCAATAATGAAAAACAAAGAACCCATTTTAAAAATGGGCAGAATATTTTAAAAGATACCTCACATAAGCAGAGAAATGGGTGGTAAGTAACATGCAAAGATGCTCACCACCGTCAGGTATTAGAGAAATGCAAATTAAAGCTACAATAAGACATCACTATAAGACAACTTGAACGACTACAATTTCAAAAACTGCCTCTGCCATGTGCTGGTCTGGATACTGAGGGACTGAAACTCACCTTGCTGACTGGAATGCAGAGTGATAGAGCCACTTTGGAAAAATAGTTGGCAGTTTCCTATAAAGTTACCATACAACCCAGGATTATCTCTTCTACATATTTATCCACAAAAAATACCCCACAAAGACCTCTCTGAGAATGTTTATAGCAGTTTTATTCATAGTCACCAAAACCTAGAAATACATTAGTATTGGACTTGTGTTTTGTGGAACATTCAGAGGGAAAATATCTCTAAATGAAACCAACAGTATATAAAGGGGCTGGAGTATGAATTCTGCTCTGTTCAGGAATTCAGTACCAGAATAAAGAAAGGATTGAAAAGTAACAAAAAACCAGATTGACGCCACAATTTCTTCCCCTACATCTCAGTTTCCTCCTATTAGCCTACATATTTTAAGTTAATATTTGACATCTTTTGTTTGTTTTAATAACAAAGAAATTAAAAGCTATCTTATATGAAAGCAAATTTTCCATCTTCCTAGCAAGTAAGAAATTGCATTGTATTTTAATTATTAATTTATAAATAACATTCCAACATTCACAGTGGGCACAGTTTTCCTGTCTCTTCAAAAACCATTCTTCTAGAATCTAGAAGAATCTATAGCAATTGATTCTTCCCTTCCTGCCCTTTGTCACGGCATGCTGTGCCCTGTTTCTGATAAAACCACTTATTCAAATGACAGCAGTATAAGGACCAGAAACACAGTGTCACAGATTCCTAGGACAGAAACAGAGCTTCGGAATAATCTCATCTAGTTTCCTACTTGACACGTACTGGCTGTCCCAGTTTGTCAGTATAAACTGTGTGCCAAGTAGGAGGGAGAAAATTCCGGCGGGTGTGGCGATCCTGTTTGTGTGATGGACTGCGGTGGTGCTGAGGTTGACGATGGCGCCCATGTCAGTGGGTGAGGCGGGGCCAGGGTGAAACTAATATTTTCTTAACGCCCTGACTTTTACTGCCAAGCTCATCTGCCTTGAGATAGAGCTACTTCTTGAAGAAAGCAAAAATAGGAAAAAGCTATTTTCTTTGCCTAAAATCCTCCTATCTTTTTTACTTGTTAACGCCTACTCATCCTCAGGTCTTAGCTTAAACGCCCGAGGACATTCTTCCTGCCCTGGCATCAAGATCCTCCTCTTATGCATTTTATACTCACCTGTACTCTGAATTGTAGCACACAGCTTGATTTGAGAGAAGCAATTAGTTTGTAATTAGTGTCTTTTTAAAAATCTGTCTCCCAGTACAAATAATTTAAAATCTGTTTCCCAACTCAAATATAAACTCCACAAGTAAAAGGACAATGTCTTTCTTGGTGACTGCTGTTCACCCAGAACTTGATTCTGTATGTAATTCAGGACATTCGCTCAACACACCTATGATTTTTCACTAAGGAATTGCTGGCCATGCTGCAGAAATAGCTTAGCCCCCGTATTCAGCAAAAATCAAAGCCCAAGTCCCAAACAAAAAGCAAAAGATGTAACCCTGAAATCGAACACAATCATTTACTTGCTAATGATTTGGGGAAACCTAGTAAACATTCTGACCATAATTAATCCTTTATAGGAATCTAGCACCAGGTAATGAATAGAGGTATGTAATATGTGTGCTTAAGACATAGAAGGTGGTCAAAAAAAGTGTAGAATCAATCCAGCGCTTTTCACTAAAGCACAGTGATGCCTCACTCAGTCTTAATTAGATTACATTTTAAGAATGTCTTTTCATAAAACAAGTTAAAGACAAAATACACATTTCTGACTCAAGGATGAATTTATTAAGGTGAAAACTAATGATATTTGACAATTACTGATTTTCAAAACTGGTAACTTCAAGTGATCCAAGCTATTTGATGATTTTGTATTCCAAGTACGCATATTTTCTCTACATTTATCCTTGTTATAACCAATGTGAATATGATCTGATGACAGAAAAACTCACCAAACATATTTTCGTGGTCCCCCATTACCAATAGGAATAGTCTTAACTCCATAGCGTGTTGTTAAGCTGTCTCAAATCTGGCTTCAACCTACATTTTCATACATATTTTCTAGTCCCCTTTTCCACTCTGAGCCCAAATCCTACCAGATGATTCATTACCTGAATGCACCCTGGACTTTCCTGAGTCTGTGCCTTGGTTCACACAGACCCACTCCTTGGAATTGTCTTCCAACATTTCTATCAAAACCACTGTCTATCCCTTAAGATCCAGTTCAAATGTTGTTTCTTACTCCTCATTTATGCCTTGCCCTCTCCCACCACTGCCTTGGATAATCCTTCCTGTTTCAAAGCTAATTTTGCACAGGTTTTTTTATTGAGCCAAATTGTAGGCTTTTCAACGGTAGGAACAACGTGTCAGCCATTTTTTGGCACTCACGGCCAGCTCTGTCCAAGTGAACATCTAGAATAATATCTTTGGTCAACCAGCATACTCTGAAGGTGTATATTTTTGAGTGACACAAATTGGTGAAAGTCACTAAATACATGTTGAAGGGATGGAAGTGGGAGGATGTAACAGTACAGTCTGCTTTAGGATATTATAATCAGGTGAAAGGATTGATCTCAGGCACATCACACTTGGCATCATTGTCGCTTTGCTTACAAGATACAAGATCAGTCTAAGTGTGACCAGTGGATCAGGCTTTTAAGAACTATGTATCTATTTAATTCAGAGCTTTTTAATTTCAAATTCAGTGATTTTAATGTATCAAATGTATACTTGATCATAGGGTGGCTTTACATTCTGAATTATCGGTGTTGTGGCTTTTTTAACCAACTGGACTTAGAAAGCACCGCATTGTGGCCATATGAAAAATCACTTCAATGGAAAAAAAAAAAAGCTCATTACTTTTCTATAGCTCAGTCTGTGACCAAAACCTGCCATCATCTGGTTTTATTGTTCATAAAATATTCCCAAAGTACATTGATAATTCACTGAGGGTTATCTGACCTGAGTAAACTTAAAGCTGTTTCCAAACCTGTGTGTTGAAACGGAATATTTTCTCTTTTGAAAACTAAATCTAAAATGACACTGCATTTGGTTTCTAGTAAATCTTTATTATTAAATAATTAATACTTAACCATCAGACTTCATAGATTATTTATTTCCAGGACATTCTTTCACTCTGGATATACGTAGTGCATGTGAACCCACAAAACACTCTTTTAGGAGATGCAATTGGAAGTTTCTTTCCAACGTTTGTGAATGACTCACATTGAGGCCAGGTTATTTCCTTCTTTGTCACTCAAGTTTCCCCATTTATAAAAAGCATGTAGAATTTGCCATGTGTTATTCTGAATAGCATTTTTTTTTCTTTTTTTTTTCTTTTTTGCGGTATGCGGGCCTCTCACTGTTGTGGCCTCTCCCGTTGCGGAGCACAGGCTCCGGACGCGCAGGCTCAGCGGCCATGGCTCACGGGCCCAGCCGCTCCGCGGCATGTGGGATCCTCCCAGACCGGGGCACGAACCCGTATCCCCTGCATCGGCAGGCGGACTCTCAACCACTGCGCCACCAGGGAGGCCCCTGAATAGCATTTTGATAGCAAGATATACAGACCAAGGTTTTATGGAATTTAAATTCCATGTTATTTGCATTTCAATTTAGAAATTATAAATAATGAAGTAATTATGGGTTTTAAAAAGGTTTTGTTTTTTTGGATAGTATTGTCATTGTAATTATAACTGGACCATGAATGGTGAGTACTTCCTTGATTTATATGTTTGCTTTTAATTAGATAATGCTTTCTGAAGAAACAAATAAAGAAATATTCTATGAAAAGAAAAACCAAAGACCTCAATGGTATGTCAAAACAACCCTAAGTTGATTACATAAATGGAAATGAAAATATTTTGAAAAACTGTCAGTGACTCTTGAGGGCTTGATTATTCTCTGTGTGGGCTTTTGTGCCTTGTATTTTTCCATCCACCTACCCATGTTGGGACCATTTCCCTGCCCATTTTCTGTGGAATGGAAAGCAGAGCATGGCGGGAGAAATAAATCGTAATGACGTTCAAATCCTTCCTTTTGGCTACTTGTAAGCAGCTGGAGGAAGTGGCTGAGGGCGAGTTTTAACAGCAGGGACTAAAGTTTGAGGAATATTAATGGTTTTAATTTGTGCACACGATTCCATGAACAGGGGTAGCTGAAGATTAAGTGAATGACCAATGGCATTCAAAACATATTTCTGAAGGAGAATAATGCCTACCCTCGACTAAAAAAATAAGCAGAAAGTGAAAACACCTCACAACCAGGTGGCTTTAAAGTATAAACAAAAATCAGTCTCTCTAATTGGCTGGAGAAGTTGGTATTCTGTTTGAACTTTTCACAAAACCTCAATCTAAATATCAGAGCCAGGACCTGCCTTTTTTTTTTTTTTTTTTTTTTTTTTTTTGCGGTACGCGGGCCTCTCACTGTTGTGGCCTCTCCCGTTGCGGAGCACAGGCTCCAGACGCGCAGGCTCAGCGGCCATGGCTCACGGGCCCAGCCGCTCCGCGGCATGTGGGATCTTCCCGGACCGGGGCACGAACCCGCGTCCCCTGCATCGGCAGGCGGACTCTCAACCACTGCACCACCAGGGAAGCCCCAGGACCTGCCTTTGAAATAAAATGCTTTGGAGCACTGAGAATTCCTTTTGTAGTTCATTCAAACTTCTCTGAATTGTAAGGTTCTGTCATGGCAATGAGCAAGGAGGAGAAATATGAGAAGGAAGAAAATAAATCCGTAATTTAGAATTTGTTCTAGATCCAAGAGTTAACTCCCTTTTATTCAAGAGAGTTGAGTCATGGGCAAACCACAGGTGGTCAGGGGGTGGGTAGACCATGACACATCTGTTTCTCATAGAGCCACACTGTGCCATTCTAGAGCTTTGACTTTTTCTGAATGAAATACATTCATGTGTGAACATGTCAGAGCTGGTGCGGGAAAAACATGAATTTTTTCTGGCACACTAGACACTTCTGATTTGCTTCAGTGCAACACTGGGGCCCTCTTGTTCCCACTGAGCTCTCCTGGCAAGTCTGTGGTGTTGACAGGGGTTGGTTTTTCTAATCCACTGTGCTCTCCATTATGAAAACCTGTTTACAGGCTCTTCTAGAACTTTTGCCTGATTTAATGAGATTTTCACCCAAAGTAATTAGTAAAAGCATTTTTTATTAGTCAGGGGCCTCATATCTCTTGACAAAGGTATAAGCAGCAGCTAGAAAAAAAAAGGAACTATTGAAGAGAAAGTGTAGGAATTTAGTCATCTCTCAGGTATAGTCAAGTCATCAGTGCTTCTCAAAATTTAATGTGCATTCAGATCACTTGAGGATCTTGTTAAAATGCAGATTCTTTTTAAAAATTTTTATTATTTAAAATGTACTGAAGTACAGTTGATTCACAATGTTGTGTTAATTTCTGCTGTACAGCAAAGTGATTCAGTTATACATAACTATATATTCTTTTTAATATTCTTTTCCATTATGGTTTATCACAAGATATTGAATGCAGTTCCCTGTGCTCTACAGTAGGACCTTGTTGTTTATCCATTCTCTATATAACAGTTTGCTTAAAATGCAGATTCTGATTCAGTAAATTTGGGAGGGGGCTCAAGATCCTCATTTATAACAGGCTGCCAAGTAAAGCTCCCTGAACTAGGAACAGGTAAATATAAGAATTATAAAGTAATATAATCCTTAAGAGACCTCAAAATTCATTTCCTTGTCTCCTCCTATGCAGGATTGCATTCCAACACCTCATATTTCATTACTATAATTGAAAGGGTTTGCAGTTCTGCTAGATAGAATCAAGTCATTTCACTCCTGTGGGCAATCACTACATTAGTATATACAATGTATGGCATATATCACTTTAACATAGTAACATAATTTAATATAGAAGGATGCTCTTGGGTCTCAATTTACATTCATCCCCTCTCATCCTCAAGGGATACATTCCAAGACCCCCAATGGATGCCTGAAACCATGGACCGTACTGAACCCTATATGTACTATGTTTTTTTCCTATAAATACATACCTATAATAAAGTTTAACTTATAAATTAGGCAGATGAAGATAAACAACAATAGCTAATAACATAATAGAATAATTATAATAATAAACAGTAATCAAAGTTATGCAGAAAAGATACAAAATATCTTATTGTACTGTGCTCAGACTTCCTGTGCTGATGTGAGAGGAGAAAATGCCTGCATGTTGAGGTGAAGTGAGTGAATGATGTCGGCATTGTGACCTAGTGTTAGGATACTGCTGACCTTCTGATGAGAAGTCAGAAGGACAATCTGCTTCAGGTGAGGCTGGACCAGGGAGCCAGGACAATGTCGACAGTTGAAGATCCCGGGTGGGACGGGATGAGATTTGCTCATGCTACATAGAACTGGGATGCAATTTAAGATTATAAATTGTTTCTTTCTGGAATTTTCCAATGAATATTTTTGAACCACAGTTTACCTTAGGTAACTGAAACCGAAGAAAGGGAAACTGTGGATAAGGGGGAACTACTGTATTATCCGGATCTACGGAGTCTCAATTTATTATCCTAAACGGAATTTTCTAACTATTTTCCTGAGTCCTATATGCAAAATTATATTAATGTTACTTTGAATGAAAAGATGGTGCTCCAAGATTTCGCTTAGATTTTTAAAAAAAGTGTTTAGCTAATTGTATCCAAGTAAAAGTTGAAAAGCAAGAGGGAAAAGCAATTCGAAGTATCTTCACTAAAAGCAGTGCAAGCCTTATTTTCTTTTAACACTGCTTCAGATTTAGTTCAATGACAGCTACCCTTAGTATCTGTCAGCAGATCCCAGAAATGGGGGTCGGTGGGGAAGAATGACTCACCCTTTATCACTGGCATGTCTCCTCTGGTTCATCTGAACTGCCTCAGATACTTTAAAAAAGGAAGGTGAAAGTTTGACAAGTCTCATCGAGAAAATCATGAGAAAGAGAAGAACTGCTACCAAGGAACTTGGCCTTAGGGCAACTAAACAATGCTGCAGAATTTTAAATAAAGTGGCAATCAGAAGCACGGGGAATCTCCTTAATGAAATTAGTCTAAGTCATGGATTTCGGTGCTGGGAGAGGGGGCATTCCACAGGGTTTTATAAGCAGTGTGCCACAGATTACAGAAAGTTTCAGTAATGCCATTGTTGTGCGTTGAACTGTGTCTCTCCAAAAGATGTTGAAATGCTAACCTTTGGTACCTGTCAATGTGATCTTGCTTGGAAATAGTCTTTGCAGATGTAATATAGTTCAAATGAGGTCACAGTGGGCTTTCAGTCCAATGGCTGGTGTCCTCAGAAGAAGAGAAAAAATTTAAAGACAGAGACACAGAGATACACAGGGGAGACAGAGGGAGAAGAGCCATGTGATGACAGAGGCAGAGACTGGAGTGATGTGCTACAAGCCAAGGAATGCTGAGGATTGATGGGAATCCCCAGAAGCTGGGAAGAGGCAAGGAAAGATTCTTCTCTGGAGCCTTCAGAGGAAACATGACCTTCCCACACCTTGACTTCAGACTTCGGGCCTCAGAACTGTGAGGGAATACAATTCTGTTGTCCTAAGCCACACAATTTGTGGTAATTTGTTATGACAACCCTAGAGAACAAACACAGCCACATCCTTTAAGAAGAGTTGGACATTCACTATGACTAGCATTAAGTCAGCACCTAGTTTTTATCTCCAAAAGTTGCTTTAATTCCATAGCAAAGTATTAACTCAGTTTAAAGAGAGCATGGCTGAAATTCTCCCATTAATAGAGGCTAAAATGTAGTAAAACTAAGGAAAAGTTGCAAGTACCCTGACCGATCCTGGCCTTGATTGCTGAACCCTGGGGTGAGTGTCCTGAGACTGTAGAGTGTGACAGTTACACCCAGTTGACTGAAACACTCAGTCTAGTCTTTTGTTGATCTGATACTATGATGCATTGCTAAGTTTAGACAGCACAATTCAAGCAATTAAGATCAGAGGCAACAGGGGCTTCCCTGGTGGCGCAGTGGTTAAGAATCCGCCTGCCAATGCAGGGCACACAGGTTCGAGCTCTGGTCCAGGAAGATCCCACATGCTGCGGAGCAACTAAGCCCGTGCACCACAACTACTGAGACCGTGCTCTAGAGCCCACGAGCCACAACTACTGGAGCCTGCAGGCCTAGAGCCTGTGCTCTGCAACAAGAGAAGCCACTGCAATGAGAAGCCCGTGTACCACAATGAAGAGTAGCCCATGCTTGCCGCAACTAGAGAAAGCCCACACGCAGCAACGAAGACCTGATGCAGCCAAAAATAAAATAAATACAATAAATCTATTAAAAAAAATCAGAGGCGACAAAAGTATGCAGGAGCCAATGATTCCTCACTTGATCTTTCCAGCTTTAAGGAGCCACTGCGCACATAGAAATAGACACACTTTCCAAAATCCCTCTCACTGCTAGGCTTTTAAATGGCAAAGCAATAAGGCAAAGTGCAGGAGAAATGGAGACAGAAAAGCTGAGTCACTAGAGTAAAGGGTACTGATATTTTAGCAAAAACAACATAAATGTGCTCATTAAGAATAGCCCAGAAATCAGAATTTCTGTGTTGAATTTTTCTTTGTATTTTAGTTCATCCTTTCCTCTCCATAAATCCATATGCCTCCCATTTTTCAACATCCAGTTCTTAACTGGTGTTTCTCCAAAAAATCTTCCCCAGTCTCGCTATAGGATGCCTTAGCAAGTATGGTGACCCTCTGTCTTTCTTACTATTTTTTCTAAATATACATATATATATATTTCTAGTGTATATATAACATATATATTATAATACATTTCTAGTATATATAATATACATTAATATATGTATATAATATACATTAATGTATATTATATACATTATATATATTTTTTCAATATATATTTCTAGTATATCTATAATATATATATTTCTAGTATATATATTATATATATAGTATATATATTTATATATATATGCACTATATATATATAATATATATATATAGTGTATATATATACAAAATGTTACTAATATAAATAATGTTTCTAGTGTATATATATATATTTTTTAGTATATAAACATAAAATATTCCTTATATATTATATATATATTTTTAGTATATTTTATATATATAACATACATACAAAATGTTCCTAATAACTGTGTATGTCTCAAAAAATGTATCCTGATCTTTATTTATTTTATATGAGGGCATCTTCTCTTCTCAAATCTTGGGTGCACATATACACAATTTAGAGTAGAAAGTTACATAATGGTCCTCCCTACCATTGCAAGACAAACCTAATTTCTTCACTCAATCCACATCAGGATGAACAAGCTCCAGTTCCAGGATAAAATACCTGTGATTATCATTACGGCCCATCACTGGTCAAAGGTGTGCCTGACCCCCTCCTTCCAGGCCTCCAGTGGACCAGACTTCTCCACTCCCTGTAAAGTACGGTGTAGCCTTGGACTTGCTTTGGCCAATGAACATGAGCAGAGTCAGTGGTGTGTCCTGTCTGGCAGGGAGGCTTAATCGCCAGGACATAATTGCTGGCAGCCTCCCCTCGGCTGGTGGTTGTGGAAGCACAGGTTGGCTGGAGCATCCATTGGCCTGGACCTCGCAGGGCATAAGGAGCTGACCAAGCTCCTGCAGACCAGCAGGAGAGAGGGAAACAAACATCTGCTCTTCAGGCCACTGAGATCTGGGGCTTTGATTTTCTTTTGTTATTGCAGCAAAACCTGGCTTATCATGAGGGCAGCAATAACAACAATTCATACTACATCTAATACTTTATTTTCATTTCAGTTTGGACTTGTCCATGAGATGGGCAGGGTTCACTAGATAGAAGGTTAAAACTACAGCCCTTGTAAGAATACAAAGCAGAAAGCTGCATCCAGCTCCAGCCTTCTCTCCTTTATAACCTGCTTGTATTAGATGCAAAGTGAACACAAGCATAGTCCTAATAGATCCCTAATGGTATCTGGATTTTAAAAGGGCACATGTTTATTGCATCATAACATTGGTATGGTCACTACTAGAGACGTTAATAAATTGAATTTGTAAAATTTTCATTATGCTCTCTTTTCATCCATTATATTCTATAATGAAAAATGAAAATAAAATGGGCTTATATTTACAACAAATTTATTTTAAAATTCAAATTATGAAGCTGCATGGTAGTGTTAAATTAAATTCCATTAAAATTCTATTAACATAATTAAATTACATTTTAATGACTAAAATCATGAAGAATACTTAATGAAATACATTATTTATATTATGAAGGAGTTCATTAATTAGATTTAATAACATTTGGACTCATCACCAGTAGAGAAAAACTATAGCTTATTTATTAATGCTTTTATATACATAGTTACATTTCTACTGCTACTTCATACTTTGATCTTTAATTTTTCTAAGTATTTAATGATTGCTGCTACATGACCTGAGGTCGAGACTGCATTTTAGATCAAGTTACATCTAAAGTGGTCTAAATGTCAAAGGTTTTTGAAGAGTCTTATGCAGAAGCTAGACAGAGTAGCCTTCAACGTGAACAATTTTAAGATGAAAATGTTACAGGTTGGTTTTGCCCATGAAAACGTTTTCTATCCCAGCTTTTGTTGACTGAGATTTTTCTCACAGAAGCAAGAATACTTCAGCTTTCTTTTAGTCACAGTGTAAGGGGCATGAAAAGAAGCAGAAGCCCACACTCCCTAGTTCTGAAAGACATCAGAGCAGACTTGAGGCACATCAGACAGCTGCACCTATTGGGTATATATGCTCACTTCTGCATTTGTACTTGACCCAAGTCTCTCACAGAAATTCCAGCTCAAGGGCATGGCCTCAAAAGACCTCCACTGGGCTTGTTTCTGAATGTCCCTGTAGTGTTTAAACTCAACTTACCTGCTCACCGAGAATAGTAAAGTTTTTAATAAAATCATTGTGGTAAGGCATAATGGTTATTGAATTGTATATGAAAGGTATTAACTTATATAAGTAACAAAGCATATCACTGACAAATCATGAATATAAGTAAGCAGATATCAGTTATGTTACCTGGCAATCTTGAGCAGATCATACTTAAGAGAACTGTGGTTATTTATATCCGATGCTGTGAAGAAAGCTGATCTCCCAGAGGACAGCTGATATAAATAGCAGTAGAAAGAAGAGCCGGGCAAGTCACATTTTTATATGTGAGCAGATCAAGTAGAACTTCTGCAGCCCTTACGAACTTTGAAAACTATTTCTACGACAGTATTACGACGGCATCTGTTACACAAGGGAAGTTTTGCCACATTATGTTTTAAGAGAAATACAAATCTTTTGGTAACCTTTGAGTTGCGTTGTATTAATATTCAAATGACCTCTTACAAAAAAAGATACTGAAGCTATTTTCTAACCAGCCTTCCATCATTATTCTCCCCCAGGGAGGTTTCACACTCACCACCTTGCCTCCACCAAATCGCTCTATGAATATTTGACAACCTAAAATTCATCCACAAGCCAGGAACCTTCAGGTGTTTCCCTACTGTATGGAAGCATCTGAGAGCCAGTATGTGGGAACAGGATGGGGGGGGTGTGGAGCTGGAATTAAGTGGCCCCTAAAATTTCAGCCAGAAGATCATATCCTTCAGAGTCAGTGGTTAATGGAGTTTAATTTGTCTACCTCTCCAGCCACTGCCAGACTTCTTGTCCTTTCCCGATGCCCTCTCTAGAGACTCGCTTCAGCAAACTGTATTTGCTTGGGTTTTGTCTTTTCCTTGCTGATCTGTGAGCCTTCCTGAAGTGTTCTTAAATTCTCACTTCAGCTTCATGGGATAAGCCAAGTCTCCTCTAATTTTGTGGCTTTATAGTGTATGTAGACCCTGATCATGTCTTCTAAGGTACGTTTTCCCTATTCTATAGCTCCCAAGTTTTGCTACTTCAAGTGAGGTCTGCAGATCACCTGGGAACGTGTTAGAAATGCAAATTCTCACCACTCCTCCCGCCTCTCCTACTACATCAGGACCTGCATTTTAACAAGATACCCAGGGGATGTATATGAGCATATAGGTTTGAGAAATGATGCCCTAAGAGACATCTGGACTCTTGCTTCCCCATCTGAGAGACTGAGTGTCATTCACACTGGAGGCTTTTTCTTACAGGCTGCCTCGTAAAGGGGGTAGAAAGTTGAAGGGCGCCATCCTTTCAATGAAATCAGTCTTCCTGGTGACCCAATACTGTTAGAAAGGCAACAGAAAAGGAAACATTGCGGGATCTCCTGTGACACTCGAGACCTTAGCCTTGGAGCTCCCTCTGGGAGCCCATTGACTGGGCAACGTTACATTCAAGCGGCAGCTAAAGTTCAATTCATTCCCAATTCAACGTTCTTGGACGTCCCCTCAAGGAAAGGACTAGTGCATTGACTGCTCCACCCAAACTCCCATCACAGACCCTCTTCCCTAACCGATAGAAGACCCAATGCCAGTTTCACATTTTCAAGCCCTTCTGGAAGGAAGCACCTCCACCTGTGGCTCCTGCTACAGGGTTCATCACACTGCAAGCCTGGGAATGCAAGCTCTTCAGTCAGGAACATCATCTCCAACGTAACATCATGCCAGAACAATTCCCAGGTCTGCCTCCCCGGAGATGCCCAATTCTGGCGTCAATCAAGTCGTGCTTAGAGGACAGAGGAAAGGGCTGGAGGAGGACATGAGAGCTGACAGGATGCAGCAGTTAAGATCCCAGGGTTCTAGGAGAGTCCAAGGTACCAGATGGGACCACTAGTTTGTTGATACTTTCAGCATACAGTTCTCCTTCCTAAGACTTTCCTTCCATCTGTGTAACTGTGCTCAGAAAAGTCTTCATCCACCTTCGATCCTCTATGCAGAATACCCTCCTCCTCGTGGGCTGGGAAACATGAGTACATTCCAGCGATAACATTGTCACGAAGCTGCTCCTTGCACTGGGTCTTTCACTGAGAATCTCATGTGAGCCCTTCAGCCTTGGAACGGTCCTTGTCGACTCAGATGACCTTGGCTGGCTGCTCTGTAGTCTCCGGATATAGCAGCTGCCCATGGCAAATCTATCATTAGCAGAGGATGCCCAGTTATTCACTAGTAGGGAAGTTTAGCTAAGACAAACCGATCCTGGCAACCACTCTGAGTCTCTTTCCTCCTCTCAAAACGCTTCAGACTTGGCCTCCCTTAATGTCCCTCCCACAACCTGCTTCACTACAAGACCACTCATTCCCTATGATCAGGTCCTCTTATTCATCTCATGTGTCCAGTGCCTTGAACTGGCAAATAAGAGGCACTCAATAAATATTTGTGAACTGAAGGCAATTGGAATGGAAAAACTAGAGTGGGTCTCTGTAGATGCTACTCTATCCAGGGCAGAAATTCAAACTTTTTGAGAAGGCTATGGGATTACTGTAATAAACATTGGAAAAAGCTATTTCTTTGGTAAGTACTTCAGTGTTTTGGTGGCCCACGACTGCCTTTCAGTCTGGTGAGACCCGGATCTGATAACCCAAAGAAGCTGCGCACAGACACCTCGTGACCCACAGAAACTGAGATCATGAACTCATGTTGCCTTAAGCCCCTATATTTGGGGTAATTTGTTACACTGCAATAGATAACTAATACAATAGCCTAAGCTTAGAGCGCTGTAAGTATTCTTAAAATACAAGAGAATTTTATTTTCTCATTTTATAGATTTATAGTGTATGAAGCTGACTCTGAATGACATCAATTCCTGGGACCATAAATTAGCAGAAGAGCTGCTGTGAGAATTAATAGCTTCTCGGGTCCAAGTTCTCAGCTCACTGAGCACACCATCTGCAGCTCCATCGCCTCCTCTGAGAGAGGAACAAATTATTTAGGGGATTTGATGTTCTTTAAATTTTGTGCTTGTAAGAGTGGCGTCTGTATTATCATTTCTAAGGAAGAATAGGTTTTAAAATGAAATTTAGTGGAGCGCAAAAGCTCCGACTTGCTGTTATGAAATGAAAGACGTTCAGAATCAATAGAGACCAAGTAGAGGAACACCAAACGAGCTGTGAGTGGAAAGGTCATTGATAGAACAGCTTGTGGTAAGATTTAAACTTTTCCTTCTGTCTTATTTATTGGTCCCATGTAACACATCACAAATGGTGGCTTCTGTCCTTTGGATGCAGCATTATTCTCAGCATTTTTCAGCAGTTACTCCATGGAAGCACCCCCCAGAGAACAGATTTCTACAATTCCCCACAACTGCACCCTTCTCACAATTCTTATATTAATCCCTAATTTCTTTTTTTTTAAAGTGTTTTAAATAGACTTTATTTTTAGAGCTGTTTTAGGTTCACAGCAAAATTGAGTAGAAAAGTAGAGATTTCCCATGTATGCTTTGCTCTCACCCATGGACAGCCTTCTCCACTGTCACCATCCCCACCAGGTGGCCCATTTGTTACAACTGATGGACCTACACTGACATGTCATGGTCACCTAAAGTCCATAGTTTACATCAGGATTCACCCTTGGTGTTGTGCATTCTATGGGTCTGGATGAATGTATAATGACTTGTATCCACCATTATAACATCATACAAAGTTGTTTCACTGCCCTAAAAATGCTCTGGGCTCCACCTACTCATCCCCTCCTCCACCAGCCTCTGACACCACTGCCCTCTTTACTGTCTCCATAGTTTTGCCTTTTCCAAAATGTCATATAGTTGAAATCATACAGTGTGTAGCAGTTTTACTTGGTAACAGGCACTGCAGTTTCCTCCATGTTTTTCTATTGCTTGATAGCTCATTTCTTTTTAGTGCTGAATAATATTCCAGTGTCTGCATGTACCACCATTTATTTCTCCATTCTCCTACTGAAAGACATCTTGGGTGCCCTAATTCCTTTTAAAACTCTTTTTTCTTCTGTGCTACCATGCAATTTCTTGTAATTTACCATGGAAAGTAATATAATAAATTCAATACAACAGCAGAACCAAAAATAATTAAGAAAAGTAAGGTTGTCCCTGGACTATGTGAATTGAAAGTCTTACTAGTTTATTTACATATAGTTTGGGATATACTGAGAAGTATTGAACGGCTACAGTTGAGAACCTGAAATGTAATGTAATATTTTGGTATATTTATAGTTATTTACAGAATAACATTATTTCACACACCAGAATATCTGGATCCTGGATGGAGTCTCTGAGAAGTGAAAGCAGGCTCCGGTCCCTCCTCCAGGCGAGGGGAGGGCTCTTTGGAGTCTGAGGGACCTAGACATCAATGTCCTCAGGCCTCGTTCATTGACAGATTATGTTTGCCCTCTAAGGCAGCATTTTTCAAATGTTTCTCACCCAGATTGTAAGTAGTACATTTAATATTCTCCATCTCCATCCCCCAACACAAAACTGAGACAAGTTTCATGAAACAATAGTTACCTATAGGTATTGTGATAAAGTAAAAACATAATAAAGTCAATATTAAATGTGATTTCATTCATATTTAAATAAAAGAGAAAAAGGACCTCAGTTCAATAAAAAAAAAAAACAAGCAGAAACAATCTTGCTGTTGTTTATGCACTAAATCTACATCAATCCCATCTACAAGAGCCACAGGATGAAACCCCTCCAGAGCCCACCCAAGCTCCCCATCAGGAAGCTGCTCCCAACTCTGGCCAGTCTGGTGGCTTCTGAAGAGAAAAAAACATCACCTGTATTTTCTGGAAGCCCTTTGAATCCAAAGGCAGAGACTACGTCTTAACCCTCTTTGTGAGCCTTGTACAAACTGTGCCCTTTGGGGACTGTATTTTAACTAATTACTGAGGTGCTTCAGTTCTAAAGAAGAAAAAGAGAACATGAGGTTCAATTCCTCCTGAAAACATTTTAGAGTTACAACTGCAAGCCCAAAGCAGTGATTTCCAGCTCAGACTTTGCTCAACACTAAGTTGCCTAAAATGATCCTAAAAGGTGAAAAAATCAGACTGTACTCACTTTATTCACTTATTATCCCTCTAGGTGTTTTTCTTGCCCCACCTCAATACACTTAGAGGAGGAAAATTTTAAAAGAATGTTTACTGGTCCTGTCAGGGACCAGAAGTTGCCTTCCTGGAATCCATTCTCCCATCCTCCTTAGTAACAGAATCTCTGTTTTCTTGAAAGCAGCCCCTTGTACAGATAAGGATGGGATGAAGTGAAAAAGAGTAGGGCTTCTGAAAGGTCTTAGAAGAGGGTTGGATCAGCTTGGCGGCACACACTTTTGCCCTGTTCTTTGTCCTCATGCCTGAAAAGTGCGTGTTGGCAGGAGCTTTGGCCGCCATCTTGAGCCACGAGGCCAACTTGATGATGGAAATCACACACTATGAGTAGTAGCAGAAAAAGAAATAAGGACCCTGGATCACTGATGTTTATGGAATTATCCCACCAATGTTGGAGTGCCAACACCCAGAACGTATGTATAAGAGAGAGAAATAAACCTTTATCTTGTTGAAACTCACTGTTATTTGGGAGAGCTGTTATATGCAGCCAAGCCTAATTGACACAAATTCTTAAATCCATTTCCTTTTTGCTTCTAAATGACAACTGTTCTGTCTTCCAGGGCCCTTCTATGTACATTGTGCTTCACCTGGTGGCTTTTGCTGGATAGGATGACAACAGCTAGTTAACACCCAGTATGCCATACCTTCCCAACTGTCCCCTCATTTTCACTTAAAACTTTTGTCTGCTTTCTTACAACGTTATCTGTCTGTTTGTACTAATCCTTCAGGAATCTGGATGTAGAGCCAGGGTCAAAACGGCTCCCTTCCTTCTCAGCGTCACATATGCTAAGCCATAAGAAGAATCTGAAGGAAAAGTACTTAATGAGAAATATGCAAGAACCATATGAAGGAAACTTTAAAAAGTCTTCTAAAGGACATAAAAGACAACCTGAACAATCAGAAACACATACTATGTTCTTGGATAGAAAAACTCACTCTAAAGACATTTGTCTTCTCAAAGCTAATTTGTAAATGTAACTGCACCCAAAAGAAGTCAGTATTTTTTCCCCTAGAACACAGTAAGTTCATTATAAGGTTTATATAGAAAAATAAATAAACAAGAACATCCAGGAAAATTCAGGGAACGAGCAATGAGGAATAAGTAACTCTACCACATAAGACACACCTTAAAGCCTCAGTCATTAAACCAACATGGAAAGATGGCATGCCTGAGTAGAGATGGAAAATTTTAAAAAAGGTTCAGAAGTAGACACCAAAATATATAGAATTTTGGTATATGATAAAAGTAGCATTTCATATCTGTGGAGAAAAAATGGACTATACAGCAAGTGGTGTAGACAACTGGGCAGCCATATAGAAAAGAGCTGGGCCTTTATCTCACACATACACCAGAACAAGTTCTAAAAGGATCAGAGACGAAATGTAACAAAACAAATGAAACAATAAAATTACAAGAAGAAATGTACATGAGAATTCTTTTTATCAACTTAGAGAAAGGTTTTTCTATTACACAAAACCTAGAAGGCACAAAAGAAAAAGTGATAAATTAGGCCACATATTAAAGAAAAACAAATAAAATTCTAAATAGTCTTTAAAAAAAAACTATAAGCAAAGTTAATAACTATGAAGAATATTTGCAATTCCAATAACTGAAAAGGACTAATTTCCTTGATATATATGGAGCTCCTTAGTCAATATCTACTGAAGGCAGTAAGAAAAAATCCAACAGCTCAGTGGAATTTGGTCTCAGTCTAAGAACAGGTAATAAGTTTTAAAAAATACAAATAGCTCTTAAAAACATGAAATAAATTCTTCCTCATTTATAATAAAAGAAATGCAACTTCATTTTTCAGTTAGGAAATTGGCCACATTTCTAGTAAGGCTGTAAATACAGAGGCTCTCCCTATATTGTTGGTGGGAGTAATATTGTTAGAAATACCTCAAAGGCAATTTGGTAGTTTCTTTCAAAATTATAGACTCATAAACACTTTGACTCAACATTTCCACTTTTGGATTTTTTTTTCCTGCAAATATACTCACCAGTGTGTAAAAAGACTTATATATGATTATTCATTGCAACGTTATCTGTCACAGCAAAACATTCAGAACACACTAACTGTCCTTTAATGTGGGACTGATTTAAAATTATGGTTAAAAATAAATAAATAAGTAAACAAATAAATAAAAGTATGTATATTCATTCAATGGAATAATACACAGCTCTAAAAAACAATAAGGGAGCTCTTTCTGTACTGATATGGAAAAATCTATAAGATATGTTAACCGGAAAAAAGAACATTGCAAAACACCTTCAGTATAACACAATACTATCTTCTGTTTAAAATAAAGAGAGGAAAAATGGAAATATATTGGGAAGTAGATTGTTCACATTACATCTTTGTATACTTTTTTATTACTTTTATTGAAGTATAGTTGATTTACAATGTTGTGTTAATTTCTGCTGTACAACCAAGTGATTCAGTTATACGTATATACATTCTTTTTCATATTCTTTTCCATTATGGTTTATCACAGGATATTGAATATAGTTCCCTGTGCTAAACAGTAGGGCCTTGTTGTGTATACATCTTTGTATACTTTTTGATGTTTGGGCCATTAAAATATATCACCTAGTCAAAGAGCTAAATAACACAACAAACAAGTGAATATAACAAAAAAAGAAGCAGACTCACAGATATAGAGAGGAAACTGGTGGTTACCAGTCGGGAGAGGGAAGGGGGGAGGGGCGGTATATAGGTGGGGAAGCTAACAGGTACAAACTTTGGGTATAAAATAAGCTACAAGGACATATTGTACAACACAGGGAATATAGTCAATATTTTATAATAACTCTAAATGGAGTATAACCTTTAAAAATTGTGAATCACTATATTGCACACCTATAACTTACATAATATTGTACATCAACTGTACTTCAATTAAAAAAAGAATAAAATAATTTTTTATCATAAAATAAAGGAAAGAATACGTGTACGTATTACTGAGAACTTTACAAATCTGGAGACCTATGTGCTGTCATATTAAAGAAGCATAAAAAGTGTCAAAAATAAATAGAAAGGAAAACTTTTTTCTTTCCTTGTCTTGAAAATCCTGATGGCTTCTGAATACATTCACCAAGACAATAGCTGATACAACCTCCTTTCTTACGTGGCTACTCCCCAGGGAGCAGCATCAGTACCTCAAGGGGTCAAGGGATATTCCCTTCCTCCAGGGTAGGGAGACCCAGTAACACTGGCCCAGAGGGATTTCAGGACTGCTAGGGACCAGTGACTGCTCCATGCCTCTCACTGTCTCCTTGTGAATGCAGTGTCACTGTGACTGTCCTGTCTGTGTTTCACAATTGTGTGTTGGGTGTGTAGGGGTCAGGGGGGTGGAGGAAGATTAAACAACTTGTCTTTTAAACTCACAAGTCTCCGCATCAGGAGGAGCTGCATCGATAACTGATCTAAATTATACAATTCTGGACTTTGAACCTGATTCCATAAGTTAATGATAATGGGATTTGGGGGAAAGCAGATTATTAAAATTAAGCTGTTTTGTGTGTGGAAGACTTGAGACTAACTGTGATCTAGAAGGTGGAGCAAGGCAGACTGCACTACTGTTCCCTATGCTATCTGCTTTTCCAGAGCTGTGCCATGTGCCGTGTGACTGTGCAGAAATACAATCAAAGCATATTTTCTTTTCTCACTGATGTGCAGCCACGTGACTTGTTCTGGCAGTGAACTGTCGACAGACGTACACAAGAAGAGGGCTAAATGTTCTTCCTGCTTGGGCTCTGGCACATGAGAAGACTATGCTTCATGTGGCTTCTGGTCCAAGGAGGATGAAAGACAGGTGCAGCCAACCTGGAACAAACTTGCAATCTAAAGCCAAGTCCAGCCGAGGCAGCCTAGATCAGCCAAATTTCAACCGGCCCAACACTCGTGCAAAGAAGAAATCAATGCTTCTTGAATGCCCCTGGGTTTACGTCATCTACTATCCAGTATTACTGTGGTAACTGCTAGCTAATACAACAACCAGGAATCCGAAGAATTATTGAAGGAGTAAGAGTTGTTTGATATTGATTCCAACTTATTTCAGGGGCAATTGTTGCTAAGTCATCTCTACCTGGAATATGTCTACAGAAGTCCAGAAAGATCCAGAAAATTATGAAACCAAGTGGCTGTTTCTCAGAAATAATGGAGATAGTCTCTGAGAGGGAGGGGCACTGCAGACATAAACGCTGTAACTGAATTGAAACATGAAAACATTTTCAGTTAATATGAAGGACAATGTTTATTATGAAATAAGTCTTAAATGGAAACTGGAAATCATGATCTCAGAGATGCAGTTGACATTTTCTGCACTTATTATGAATTTTGATCCAGATGAAAAGTAGAAATATCCAGCCCAGGAGCTAAAAGTGACTCTGCGAAGAGCTGCTGCTCAGAACGTCTCCAGGCTCATCCTCCTGCCCTCAGGGCAAGGACCCTGCTGTGCTACATGGGGACCGAGGGGTTCATCTGCCTACTTCAAGAAAACGTTTCCATCTGTGAGAACTGCATTGCTATGGCAGTTAACCAGCTGATGACTATTCTGAGAAGAGTCACTTTTCCTGCGTGCCTAAGTGTGAGCTCACACCACAGAGCTCCAGCCTACCTTCTGTCTCCCTGATGTTAATCCCTCTTTCTCCATCTCCGTCAGCTCCGGCTGCCCTAACGAGTCACCAAGGACTGGGTGGGTCACACACAGATGTTTGTTTCTCATGGTTTGGAGGCTGGAAATCCAAGATCAAGGTGCATAAGTCTAGAGGGCCTGCCTCCTGGCCCTCAGATGGTCGTCCTCTTGTGTTTCCTCATAGGGTGGGGGGCAGGAGGCCAGGGACCACCCTCTGTCCACTCTCCGAGGGCACTGATTCCATTCCGAGTGCCTCACCCACATGACCTGATCTCCCCACCTCCACCCTGTACCACCACGTGGGGGGCTAGGATTACAACATACTTATTTGGGGAAGAGACAGACATTCCACCTACAGCATTCTCTAACTTTCATTCCTCACTGTTCTTCCTTTCCTTCAACCACAGCACAGACTTTAAAAGGGTATTACCTATTTTCTGTGTTTATTCAATAACATTTCATAATCTATTCTCCACTTAACTTTTCTTTCTAATCGCCTTATCATCTCCCCATATTTGCAACCCCTGCATTGGCCAGTCACCTTTGACAAGAATTTAAAAGGTGCCCTCTTTATTTTTAACATTGAAATTTATGAAAAGAAGTCATTTGTCGTGAGAAGGTGATAATATTGAAAAATACCTGGATAAATTTACGGGACCATGCTATTATTATTAAGCAAACATTTTCTTATCAAATTTCTGCTTATTTTAGATTATGTGAAATGAGAACTTTTATGTACAATGAAATCCATGTGCTCTGCATGTAACTGACTTTGGGAGTAAGGCATTTCTGGAAACTGTACTATCTAAGACATGATGATGATGCAACCATTTTTGTTTTTAAATAAGCTATCTGATGAATGTATGTCTGATTTTATAAATTATTTTCACTAAAATTCAAGTACTTTAAACCAAAATGGATTCTTGCTAAGAATAAAAATAACTAGGTTATACTATCTTTTGTGATTAAAAATAATTCTTATAGGAATTATTTTTCCTACTATACTTATTAAAGAAAAGTCATGTCTCACCACATATACTACTTTTAAATTAATCAGTGAAATTCCTTCCATGAACTAGCAATCAATATGATCTATCGGTTTTGGGGAAACTTTTGTAAGCATAGGAAAAATGATTGCTACTTGACTTTCATTAAATATATTAAGAATTTATACATTTTTAGAATATATGTTTATATATTAAGAGTTGAATGCAACTCAGTGTTATTTTTATCCTCAATTAGATTATCATATAATTTGACACCTCATTAAAAAGACTATTTGAAAGGATAACATGGTTCCTCTAGTAGCTGATTTTTTAAATGAATCATGTCTAGGGGAAAAAATCACTATTTTAGTCTACAAATCAATTTTTAACATTCTTTAGGATGGTTTGTTAATTTCTTCATGGGTGAACTAACATATTATTAGGATTATACTGAGTTGTTTAAATTTGTTGTGTCCTAATGCAACCATGTCTTAAGTAAAACAGCTTGTATTTCTGCTCTGAAGTCTATGGTAAGTTAAACTATATATTTTCTGTTTGATGTCAAATGCCTTTTTTTAACTGAAGGACCTACACTGAGTGTGCACAGACAGACATTCTGTGCAAACATGAGCTGTCGCCTATTCATAAACCACAGGTCATCAAGTCCATAAAGTAAGAGGGGCTTTGTTCAGCCCCACCTCTCACTTCTCAGCAGTGGTTCTTACGCCTGGTGGTCAAACAGGAAGATGCATGTATACATCTCTCAACTCAGCAAACGTTTTCCACTTTGTCAAATGACTCCTCCCTTTCTCATTTTACATCCACCTCTGGGGCGTGTGAGTGAATCCAGGTTTCAGACTGCCTCCCTAGAGCAAAAGGAACAGTTCTCCAAGACACTGGGCTACCAGGCAAGGCTTCCAGGGAAAGCCCGCAGCCTCTTTTGTATTCTAGCAAGAACACGCAAAGACAGACTGTCCCACAGGTTTTAGGGGAAATTCCCAGTTGCCTTTTAGGTAAATTTAATCCCCTACATTGTTTACAAAATTAAGTCTTTCTTTGAATAATAGAGGCCAAAGGAAAAAGAAGAGAGTTAATCTTTCTTTGCTTTAAAAATAACAAATGACAAGGGGTGAGTTCTGAGACATCTACTTAGTACATTTGAGTATACTTATTTTTTCCCTTTATAAAAATTAGTTTCATTTTCCCTAGCATTCTTGTATCAAATTTCCTTGGTGATATGGAGCTATTTATAAAATAAATAAAAATGACTATTTCCAAGTCTCTCTAAAACAATTAGAGGGCAATCAAGGAGAAAATATCTATACAAATTATATACACATGTATAGAGACAAAAGACTTGCAAATAAGCCTGAGTTTCTAAATAAGAAATCACATCAAAAGAAACTCAATTACTTAAAAGTCATATTACAACATTAGCAGACAAAGGAAGTGCAGAAGATGTAATAGACGTTAATTTCAGCATAGGAGCTTGGGAACTTGCATCTGAAACATGAATTCAAATGAGCTGGGATAGGAGAGCTCTCATCCCTACCAAAATAGCAGGAAGGGCTGTAACAGGAAGGTAATGATGAATGGCAACGTACTGAATCACAGATATTTTCTTTTTTGTCCCCAAAATGATTCTAAAATCTAATGTATTCAAAGTACTTAAAATACCAAAGGATTCATATGATCACCTGAGATAAAAGAAAGAGAAGGAAGGAAGAAAGGAAAGAAGCCAGAACAGGACGGAGAGAGGCAGGCTCACTGTGGTTGGAGCATAGCTCTGTGTTCCGTAACGCACGTGGTTGCAAAGCAGGGGATTGGGTATTAGAGTCTCAGGTTTCTTCCTCCCGTGTCTCATATTATTGCCATATAAAGTAACAGGGATATCAAGATTTATATTATGGAATAAGAAGTAAAAAGAAAATTAAATACTGACTAACATGGTTACCGTGTACTCAACACTTACTATATTCCAGGTGCTGTGCTAAGACTTTAAATTCATCATCTTACTTATTCCTGAAAAACAGTTTTAAGAGGTAAATACCATTATCATTCCCATTGTACAGATGAAAACACTCAATTCCTTTTTCTTAAATTTTTATTTTATATTGGAGTATAGTTAATTTACAATGTTGTGTTAGTTTCAGGTGTACAGCAAAGTGATTCAGTTTTACATATACATATCTATCTATTCTTTTTCAAATTCTTTTCCATTATAGGTTATTACAGTGTACTGAGTAGAGTTCTCTGTGCTACACAGCAGGTCCTTGTTGTTTATCTATTTTATGTATAGCAGTGTGTATATGTTAATCCCAAACTCCTAATTTATCCCTCCCTCCACCTTTCCCCTTTGGTAACCAAAAGTCTATTTCTTTTCTTTTGAGACAGCCAGTAAGTTGTGAAGCTAGAACTGAAACAGTCTGACGCTCCTTTCATTATATCACTTTGCTATTATTATTGTCGTTGTTGATTGATTGAATGATTGGTCATCATGCTCACTTTCATGGAGTTAACAGGTAGAGAAACAAAAACACAAACACATTAAAATATAAACAACGTGGTTGAGTAGCTCTTCAAGGCAACAGTTAGAGATCTACTGAGAGGTAATTCACAGGGTCCCCAGCACATGCGGGGTCCTTATTCTGATTCAGCCAGTTCATTTCTATGTGGAACATCTCTCAACTTCACAGCCCTACAAGGTTGATTCCAACAAAGACACTGAGATAGAGAGTTTAAGAAACTTCTCCAAGGTTAGAATCAGGATTTAAACCCAGATGCTCTGATTTGAGAGATTTTTGCACTAACCACTCCTGGGTGGAGATTTTCATAACTGGACACACAGATCCCAAATGCCTTAGGACTCCAGAGAAGGGAAAGTCTCTCTTGGATGGGAGGATAGAGGAAGGCTTTTGAACAAATAGGAGAAAGCATTTATTCAGAGCTTTGAAAAATTAGCTGAACTGACAAATGAAGGAGAACAAAAAAAGGGTGTGCCTGGAGGAGGAAAGTGGGTAGAGCTCAGAGATGTGAAAGCACAGGCCAGTCCAGGGAAAGTGCAGGGACCAGAGATGGAGGAGGGAGGGCATGAAAAGAGGGGCACTTGGAAAAATAAAAGGATTGGTTTTCTATTGCTGCTATAACAAATTACCACAAACTTAATGGCTTAAAACAGCACACATATGTGTTTTATAGTGCTGGAGGTCAGAAGTCAAAATCAGTCTCACTGGGCTGAAGTCGAGGTGTCAGCAGGGCTGGTTCCCTCTGGGGCTTGGAGGGGAGAATTGTTTCCTCTCCTTTTTCAGCTACTATAAGCTGCGTGTCTTCCTCGGCTCAGGACCCCTTCCTGCCACCACTCCCATCTCCTGCTTCTGTCCTGACATACTCACTGGTCCGCCGGCCTCTCCCAGGTAAAGACCCTCATGATTACACAGGCCCACGTGGACGACCGGACAATCTCCCCATCGCAAGGTCCCTAATATAAGCACAACTGCAAAGTCCATTTGCCACATAAAGTACCCTATTTCCAGTTTATGGATAGGAGGACATGGACATCTGTTTTTAATTGGAGTATAGTTGATTTACAATGTTGTGTTAGTTTCAGGTGCACAGCACAGTGAATAAGTTTTATATATATATATATATATATATGTTCTCTTTCTTTTTTCAGATTCTTTTCCATTATAGGTTATTACAGAATACTGAGTATAGTTCCCTGTGCTATACAGTAGGTCCTTGGTGTTTATTTATTTTATATATAGTCGTGTGTGTCTGTTAATACCAAACTCCTAATTTACCTCCCCCTTCCCGTCACTATGCCCTTCGGCAACCATAAGTTTGTTTTCTATGTCTGTATGTTTCTGTTTTGTAAATTAGTTCATTTGTATCAATTTTGTAGACCCTACAGGCAAGTGATATCATATAATATGTCTTTCTCTGACTTACTTCACTTAGTATCATAATCTGTAGGTCCACCCACTGTGCTGCAAATGGCAATATTTCAGTTTTTTTAATGGCTGAGTAGTATTCTGTTGTATATATATATACCATATCCTTTTTTTCCTTATTTTGTGAATGATTTTTTATTCTCTTTGTTCATTTTTCTTCTTTTTTAAATAGATCTTTATTGAGTATAATTGCTTTACCATATTGTTAGTTTCTGCTGTTTAACAAAGTGAATCAGCTATATGTATACATATATCCCCATATCCCCTCCCTCTTGAGCCTACCTCCCACCCTCCCTATCCCACCCCTCTAGGTGGTCACAAAGCACCGAGCTGATCTCTCTGTGCTATGTGGCTGCTTCCCACTAGCTAGCTATTTTACATTCGATAGTGTATATATGTCGATAAAGACACAGACATAGAGAATGGACTTGAGGACGTGGGGGAGGGGGAAGCTGGGGCGAAGTGAGAGTACCATATCTTCTTTATCCATTCATCTGCTGATAGACATTTAGCTTGCTTCCATGTCCTGGCTATTGTAAACAGTGTTGCAATGAACATTGTGGTACATGACTCTTTTTGAATTATGCTTTTCTCCAGATATATGCCCAGGAGTGGGGCTGCTGGGTCATATGGTAACTCTTTTTTTAGTTTTTTAAGGGACCTCCATACTGTTCTCCATAGTGGCTGTATCAATTTACATTCCCACCCACACCCTCTCCAGCATTTATTATTTGTAGATTTTTGATGATGGCCATTCTGACCGGTGTGAGGTGATACTTTGATTTGCATTTCTCTAATAATTAGTGATGTTGAGCATCTTTTCATGTGCCTGTTGGCCATCTGTAGGACATGGGTATCTTTGAGGGGACATTTTTCAGCCTATCCCACAACTATACAGTCAGGTTCACACAACCTGATAGTAGATGACCCTCTCGGCCAAACTGGAGATTAGTGAGAATTACTGAAGTTTATTTAAACAAGGGAGTAACATGATTAAAGCAATAGTTTAGGTCTAGGAATCTGACATTTAGATTGATTCATCTATAGCAGTGGTTCTCAAAAATTAGAGTGCATAAAAATCACATTTTGAGTTTGTCATAAAATAGAGATTTCTAGGTCCCCTCATTGCTAGAGATTCCTGTTTATTAAGTGGGCTGTGCAACCCAGGAATCTTCCTTTGAAAAAAAGAAGCCCCACAGGTGATTCTGATGCAGGTGATCTAAGAGATGCTTTGAGAGATGCTGGTCTATGACACTTACACACCTTCATAAATCTACACCCACTCCGTCACTCCATGCAGGGATCAGATCAGGATAAAAAAACGTGTAAGCCACAAAAATAAAATGCATATTTTAACCTATTTACACATTTATTTGTAAGATTTATCAAAAACCTAAAATCATAGCAATACAATAAAAAGTCACTATTTTAAGCATAAAGGGGAAAAAAAAGTTACCTGTTTCTAATACAGGGGAAGAGGACATCTTAGAATTATTCTGTGTCTTGCTTACTGGACACTAACTATGGGTCGGGTACAATTCTAAGTATTACACAGTGTCCAGTCATTTACTTCTCTCTTCATGGTTAGTATTTACGTCATGTCACGGACAAGAAAATGGAAGTTTAGCGGTTCTGAAAAGCTGGCTCAATATCACACAGCTAGAAAAATGATGGAATTACTGTTTTGTCATTGTCTGTGTGGCTTCTAAATTCATACATTCCTTACTTGGCTGCTTTGTCCTCTGAAGGACGCTACCTCACTGGAGATTAACTGCTCCACTCACAAATGTAAATATAAATCTGCAAATCACTTAGTAGATATCCCTGATTCTTTTTAAGAAGAGGGAGAGAGAAGAGTGGAAAGAGGCGGAAGCAATGACTAAGAAACAGAGGTTGGGGTCTTATACTGGTGCTGGGCCACCATCCCTGGGCCGTGAGCAAAGCCCTTCATCTCTGTGGTCTGTGTCTTCGCAATCTGAAAATAAGAGGACCAGAAAAAGCAATCTCTAAGATCCCTTCCTACTTGACATGTCCAGGAGTTTTATGATGGTAACAATTACGAATCACATCAAACATCACCCATCGCTCCACACTGAATCCATCATGGTTTCCTCGAAGAAAGACTTCTATGTATTAGCAGAAACCTCTCTGGCTGAAAAATGACTAAATAAGAAAGAAATTGAAGAAAATTACATGCTCAACCTTGCCTAGAATTGGTGGGAACAAAGGGAAAAGAAAATATCCTTTACCACATACTTATTCCAAGGGTGCAGCAACACAAATAATAGAATACAGCTGAGAGCCTCAGAGGCAGAACCATCCTCGGAACAGGCGACAATGAACTCGGTAGATTCGGAAACCTAAGCAAATGCAGAGAAGCCCTTCCCTGGGAGTCCTGTCATCTCTCTTTTTAGACACAGTGTGAAAAAGCGTGAGTTCCACTGCCGATTAAAAGCAGCAAGCCTGCCAGAAGCCTAACTGAGCCGGGCAAATACAGCAGAAAAAGCAATGGAGGGGAAAGCAAACCTATAAAAGGCTGACACAGTGACTCAAAGGCCTGGGTCCAAAGCCCCTGAGTGACTGTGGGACAAAGGTCACTGCAGAGGGCAGTGGTAGAATCATGATCGGCACTGTCTCAGAAGCCAGACAGACAGATGGCTTGGGATCTCGTGTCTAACGCTGACTCAACTGCATTGAGTCATCCCCGGAGTCTGGTTTACAGGAGGCCAGGAAGGATGGGCGTGAGGGGGAATATGAGCTTCTTGCCCGGTCCTTCAGGCTCCCTGGGGTTCGCCAGGAGTCCTGAGTCCAGGCGTCCTTGAGGAGGAGCCTTGGGAGAGGTCTAGACGGCTCCCGGCACGAGAGGGCTCTGGGGATGTGCAGAGACGACCCTTGCACCGCCCATCCCGAGGACCCTGGAGGAGGGGAGGGGAGGAACCAGACAGAGAAGAGGAACCTACGAGAGCTGCCCCATCTTCAGCTCCCATCACGACTTGAGAAGCTCGGGGTGCACGCTGAGGAACCCACGTCAGCAGAAACAGCCCAGGGCCCAGAGGGGCACCACACGTCTGCAGGGACCCCCGCCTCTGCCATTCACACAGGACAATTCATCCTGAGGCTTTTAAAATACTTCTCAGAGCGAAGAAAGAATAACACTTTCTATCCGAAAACCAGAGTGTGGGTGTGATAATCCGAGTGGGAGTTCAGACTCCTGCTGGTTTGGGGCAAGATTACAGTTCTTCCATCCAGGCTGCATGTTTTAGGGGAGCACAGTTATGTTTTGTTCATCTCTGTATGCCCCACAGATCCTAACAAATAGCAGATGCTCAACAAATAGTCTTTGAAAGAAGGAATGAATGAATGAATGAATGAATACTGGATGAGCACTCTCCCCTCTGATGCCAGTAGCACCTTTTCTTCCCCCATTGACTGTAATTTACATCCATGTTTGAGCTATTTCTTAGGAGCCATTTTTAGAAAACAAAGCTACAATATTTTTACATTTCAACACAAAAGGAGCAACTGATAAAATACAAGCACATACAAAAGCAGGCCTGCAATGGGAGTTCTATTGGGCTGCAGGGAGAAACTGTCATTTGTTTTTTTGTCCTTCCTTGCCTGGGTACCCCCTCAAAAATGTGAAAGAATTTCAAATAAAACCATCAGAAAGAGCAGAAGGGAAGAGTCTCAAGATCTGGCTTAGCTCCCGAATCTCCAAGTGAAAAAAAAGACAAGACACAGATAAGGCAGCTGCTGCATAATGCCACCAACTGCTGATGGAAAACTGGTGAGCAAATCAGGCAGACCAGCAAAGGGGGCCTACCTCTGTAACATAATTAACTATTCAAACCCTCTCAGAGATCAGTTCCCAGGAATTTCTTTATAAGATCACGGATCTCAAAAGGAATTGAGAAAAAGTAAATGCTGAGGAAACAGAGACTTCCGGGTAAGATGGCGGAAGAGTAAGACGCGGAGATCACCTTCCTCCCCACGGATACACCAGAAATACAGCTACACGTGGAACAACTCCTACAGAACTCTACTGAACGCTGGCAGAAGACCCCAGACCTCCCAAAAGGCAAGAAACTCCCCACATACCTGGGTAGGGCAAAGCGGAGAGATCCCCACACAGAGGATCGGTGCCGAGCGGCACTCACCAGCCCGAGAGGCTTGTCTGCTCGCCCGCCGGGGCAGTCGGCACTGGGAGCTGAGGCTCGGGCTTCGGTCAGAGCGCAGGGAGAGGACTGGGGCTGGCGGCGAGAACTCAGCCTGAAGGGGGCTAATGTGCCACAGCTAGCCGGGAGGGAGTCCGGGAAAACTCTGGAGCTGCCGAAGAGGCAAGAGACTTTTTCTTCCCTCTTGGTTTCCTGGTGCGCGAGGAGAGGGGATTGGGAGCGCTGCTTAAAGGGGCTCCACAGACGGGCGCAAGTCGCGCCTGAAAGCGCGGAGCCCAGAGACGGGCGCAGGACGCTGGGGCTGCTGCTGCCGCCGCCAAGAAGCCTGTGTGCGAGCGCAGGTCACTGCCCACACCGCCCTTCCGGGAGCCTGTGCAGCCCGCCACTGCCGGGGTCCCGGGATCCAGGGGCGGCTTCCCTGGGAGAACGCACGGTGCGCCTCGGGCTGCTGCAACGTCACGCCGACCTCTGCCGCTGCAGGCTCGCCCCGCACTCCGTGCCCCTCCCTCCCTCCCGGCCTGAGTGAGCCAGAGTCCCCGAAGAGGCTGCTCCTTTAACCCTGTCCTGTCTGAGCGAAGAACAGACGCCCTCCGGCGACCTACACGCAGAGGCGGGGCCAAATCCAAAGCTGAGACCCAGGAGCTGTGAGAACAAAGAAGAGAAAGGGAAACCTCTCCCAGCAGCCTCAGAAGCAGCGGATTAAAGCTCCACAATCAACTTGATGTACCCTGCATCTGTGGAATACATGAATAGACAACACATCATCCCAAATTGAGGAGCCAGGAGTCAGTGCTGTGCCTCTGAGGTGGGAGAGCCAACTTCAGGACACTGGTCCACAAGAGACCTCCCAGCTCCACATAATATCAAACGGCGAAAATCTTCCAGAGATCTCCATCTCAACACCAGCACCCAGCTTCACTCAACGACCAGCAAGCTACAGTGCTGGACACCCCAAGCCAAACAACTAGCAAGACAGGAACACAAAGCCACCCATTAGCAGAGAGGTGGCCTAAAATCATAAAAAGTCCACAGACACCCCAAAACACACCACCAGACGTGGACCTGCCCACCAGAAAGACAAGATCCAGCCTCATCCACCAGAACACAGGCACTAGACCCCTCCACCAGGAAGCCTACACAACCCACTAAACCAACCTTAGCCACTGGGGACAGACACCAAAAACAACAGGAACTACGAACCTGCAGCCTGCAAAAAGGAGACCCCAAACACAGTAACATAAGCAAAATGAGAAGACAGAAAAACACACAGCAGGAGAAGGAGCAAGATAAAAACCCACCAGACCTAACAAATGAAGAGGTAATAGGCAGTCTACCTGAAAAAGAATTCAGAATAATGATGGTAAAGATGATCCAAGATTCTATTTCCCAGATCCAAAATCTTGGAAATAGAATAGACAAAATGCAAGAAACAGTTAACAAGGACCTAGAAGAACTAAAGATGAATCAAGCATCGATTAAAAACACAATACATGAAATAAAAAATACTCTAGACGGGATCAATAGCAGAATAACTGAGGCAGAAGAACAGATAAGTGAGGTGGAAGATAAAATAGTGGAAATAACTGCTGCAGAGAAAAATAAAGAAAAAAGAATGAAAAGAACAGAGGACAGTCTCAGAGACCTCTGGGACAACATTAAACGCACCAACATTCGAATTATAGGGGTTCCAGAAGAAGAAGAGAAAAAGAAAGGGACTGAGAAAATATTTGAAGAGATTATAGTTGAAAACTTCCCTAATATGGGAAAGGAAATAGTTCATCAAGTCCAGGAGGCACAGAGAGTCCCATACAGAATAAACCCAAGGAGAAATACGCCAAGACACATATTAATCAAACTGTCAAAAATTAAACACAAAGAAATCATATTAAAAGCAGCAAGGCAAAAACAACAAATAACACACAAGGGAATCCCCATCAGGATAACAGCTGATCTCTCAGCAGAAACTCTACAAGCCAGAAGGGAGTGGCAGGACATAATTAAAGTGATGAAGGAGAGAAACCTGCAACCAAGATTACTCTACCCAGCAAGGATCTCATTCAGATTTGATGGAGAAATTAAAACGTTTACAGACAAGCAAAAGCTGAGAGAGTTCAGCACCACCAAACCAGCTTTACAACAAATGCTAAAGGAACTTCTCTAGGCAAGAAACACAACAGAAGTAAAAGACCTACAATAACGAACCCAAAACAATTAAGAAAATGGGAATAGGAACATACATATCGATAATTACCTTAAATGTAAATGGACTAAATGCTCCCACCAAAAGACACAGAGTGGCTGAATGGATACAAAAACAAGACCCATATATATGCTGTCTACAAGAGACCCACTTCAGACCTAGAGACACATACAGACTGAAAGTAAGGGGATGGAAAAAGATATTCCATGCAAATGGAAACCAAAAGAAAGCTGGAGTAGCAATTCTCATATCAGACAAAATAGACTTTAAAATAAAGACTACTAGAAGAGATAAAGAAGGACACTACATAATGATCAAGGGATCGATCCAAGAAGAAGATATAACAATTGTAAATATTTATGCACCCAACATAGTAGCACCTCAATACATAAGGCAAATACTAACAGCCATAAAAGGAGAAATCGACAGTAACACACTCATAGTAGGGGACTTTAACACCCCACTTTCACCAATGGACAGATCATCCAAAATGAAAATAAATAAGGAAACACAAGCTTTAAATGATACATTAAACAAGATGGACTTAATTGATATTTATAGGACATTCCATCCAAAAACAACAGAATACACATTTTTCTCAAGTGCTCATGGAACATTCTCCAGGATAGATCATATCTTGGGTCACAAATCAAGCCTTGGTAAATTTAAGAAAATTGAAATTGTATCAAGTATCTTTTCCGACCACAATGCTATGAGACTAGATATCAATTACAGGAAAAGAGCTGTAAAAAATACAAACACATGGAGGCTAAACAATACACTACTTAATAACGAAGTGATCACTGAAGAAATCAAAGAGGAAATTAAAAAATACCTAGAAACAAATGACAATGGAGACACGACGACCCAAAACCTATGGGATGCAGCAAAAGCAGTTCTAAGAGGGAAGTTTATATCAATACAATCCCACCTTAAGAAACAGGAAACATCTCGAATAAACAACCTAACCTTGCACCTAAAGCAATTAGAGAAAGAAGAACAAAAACATCCCAAAGTTAGCAGAAGGAAAGAAATCATAAAAATCAGATCAGAAATAAATGAAAAAGAAATGAAGGAAATGATAGCAAAGATCAATAAAACTAAAAGCTGGTTCTTTGAGAAGATAAACAAAATTGATAAACCATTAGCCAGACTCATCAAGAAAAAAAGGGAGAAGACTCAAATCAATAGAATTAGAAATGAAAAAGGAGAAGTAACAACTGACACTGCAGAAATACAAAAGATCATGAGAGATTACTATAAGCAACTCTATGCCAATAAAATGGACAACCTGGAAGAAATGGACAAATTCTTAGAAATGCACAACCTGCCAAGACTGAATCAGGAAGAAATAGAAAATATGAACAGACCAATCACAAGCACTGAAATTGAAACTGTGATAAAAAATCTTCCAACAAACAAAAGCCCAGGACCAGATGGCTTCACAGGCGAATTCTATCAAGCATTTAGAGAAGAGCTAACACCCATCCTTCTGAAACTCTTCCAAAATATAGCAGAGGGAGGAACACTCCCAAATTCATTCTACGAGGCCACCATCACCTTGATACCAAAACCAGACAAGGATGTCACAAAGAAAGAAAACTACAGGCCAATATCACTGATGAACATAGATGCAAAAATCCTCAACAAAATACTAGCAAACAGAATCCAACAGCATATTAAAAGGATCATACACCATGATCAAGTGGGGTTTATTCCAGGAATGCAAGTATTCTTCAATATACGCAAATCAATCAACGTGATACACCATATTAACAAATTGAAGGAGAAAAACCATATGATCATCTCAATATATGCAGAGAAAGCTTTCGACAAAATTCAACACCCATTTATGATAAAAACCCTGCAGAAAGTAGGCATAGAGGGAACTTTCCTCAACATAATAAAGGCCATATATGACAAACCCACAGCCAGTATCGTCCTCAATGGTGAAAAACTGAAACCATTTCCACTAAGATCAGGAACAAGACAAGGTTGCCCACTTTCACCACTCTTATTCAACCTAGTTTTGGAAGTTTTAGCCACAGCAATCAGAGAAGAAAAGGAAATAAAAGGAATCCAAATTGGAAAAGAAGAAGTAAAGCTGTCACTGTTTGCAGATGACATGATACTATACATAGAGAATCCTAAAGATGCTACCAGAAAACTACTAGAGTTAATCAATGAATTTGGTAAAGTTGCAGGATACAAAATTAATGCACAGAAATCTCTGGCATTCCTATATACTGATGATGAAAAATCTGAAAGTGAAATCAAGGAAACACTCCCATTTACCATTGCAACAAAAAGAATAAAATATCTAGGAATAAACCTACCTAAGGAGACAAAAGACCTGTATGCAGAAAATTATAAGACACTGATGAAAGAAATTAAAGATGATACAAACAGATGGAGAGATGTACCATGTTCTTGGATTGGAAGAATCAACATTGTGAAAATGACTCTACTACCCAAAGCAATCTACAGGTTCAATGCAATCCCTATCAAACTACCACTGGCATTTTTCACAGAACTAGAACAAAAACTTTCACAATTTGTATGGAAACACAAAAGACCCCGAATAGCCAAAGCAATCTTGAGAATGAAAAATGGAGCTGGAGGAATCAGGCTCCCTGACTACAGACTATACTACAAAGCTACAGTAATCAAGACAGTATGGTACTGGCACAAAAACAGAAAGATAGATCAATGGAACAGGATAGAAAGCCCAGAGTTAAACCCACGGACATATGGTCACCTTATCTTTGATAAAGGAGGCAGGAATGTACAGTGGAGAAAGGACAGTCTCTTCAATAAGTGGTGCTGGGAAAACTGGATAGGGACATGTAAAAGTATGAGATTAGATCATTCCCTAACACCATACACAAAAATAAGCTCAAAATGGATTAAAGACCTAAATGTAAGGCCAGACACTATCAAACTCTTAGAGGAAAACATAGGCAGAACACTCTATGACATAAATCACAGCAAGATCCTTTTTGACCCACCTCCTAGAGAAATGGAAATAAAGACAAAAATAAACACATGGGACCTAATGAAACTTCAAAGCTTTTGCACAGCAAAGGAAACCATAAACAAGACCAAAAGACAACCCTCAGAATGGGAGAAAATATTTGCAAATGAAGCAACTGACAAAGGATTAATCTCCAAAATTTATAAGCAGCTCATGCAGCTCAATAACAAAAAAACAAACAACCCAATCCAAAAATGGGCAGAAGACCTAAATAGACATTTCTCCACAGAAGATATACAGACTGCCAACAAACACATGAAAGGATGCTCAACATCTTTACTCATTAGAGAAATGCAAATCAAAACTACCATGAGATATCATCTCACACCGGTCAGAATGGCCATCATCAAAAAATCTAGAAACAATAAATGCTGGAGAGGGTGTGGAAAAAAGGGAACACTCTTGCACTGCTGGTGGGAATGTGAATTGGTACAGCCGCTATGGAGAACGGTATGGAGGTTCCTTAAAAAACTACAAATAGAACTACCATATGACCCAGCAATCCCACTACTGGGCATATACCCTGAGGAAACCATAATTCAAAAAGAGACATGTACCAAAATGTTCATAGCAGCCCTATTTACAATAGCCCGGAGATGGAAACAACCTAAGTGTCCATCATCGGATGAATGGATAAAGAAGATGTGGCACATATATACAATGGAATATTACTCAGCCATAAAAAGAAATGAAATTGAGCTATTTGTAATGAGGTGGATAGACCTAGAGTCTGTCATACAGAGTGAAGTAAGTCAGAAAGAGAAAGACAAATACTGTATGCTAACACATATATATGGAATTTAAGAAAAAAAAATGTCATGAAGAACATAGGGGTAAGACAGGAATAAAGACACAGACCTACTAGAGAATGGACTTGAGGATATGGGGAGGGGGAAGGGTAAGCTGTGACAAAGTGAAAGAGCGGCATGGACATATATACACTACCAAACGTGAGGTAGATAGCTAGTGGGAAGCAGCCGCATAGCACAGGGAGATCAGCTTGATACTTTGTGACTGCCTGGAGGGGTGGGATAGGGAGGGTGGGAGGGAGACACAAAAGGGAGGGGATATGGAAACATATGTATATGTATAACTGATTAAATTTGTTATAAAGCAAAAAAAAAAAAAAAAAGTAAATGCTGGCTGCCAGGGCAACCTCAGTTTCTCAGGAAAGCCTCTCAAGGGACATTTTTAGCTGCTCTTCACAGCTCTTCACCAAAGCCAGTTTGTAAAAACCTAAGGCTGCTCCATGCACGAGGTGTGGGTATGCCCTGGGGTGGCTGTGGTGAGTAGCGGGGTGCATGAAATACAACCTTTGCCCTCCAGACACTTAGGGCTCAGGACTAGCCATGTGGTGTCTGGTGGAGAGAATCATGAAGTCACGCAGGGAAAGGCTCCAGGGCAGGGCTCCAGCTTCTGCTGGTGCTACTGTGCAGTCAAAGCTGAGCAAAGATCGACTCAACAAATGGACTTGAAAAAATAAAGGCATTTTTCAAACGCCTCCTTAATGTTAGGGATATTGTTCATGCTTTTAGGGAAACTTATACATGAATACATAAACAAAAGTATTCACCCAGTTTTTATTTCTGTGGCTTAGATAGATGTTAAAAAATCCAGAGGTTGGGGGCTTCCCTGGTGGCGCGGTGGTTGAGAGCCTGCCTGCCGATGCAGGGGACGCGGGTTCGTGCCCCGCTCTGGGAGGATCCCACATGCCACAGAGCATGAGCCGTGAGCCATGGCCGCTGAGCCTGCGCGTCCGGAGCCTGTGCTCCTCAGCGGGAGAGACCACAACAGTGAGAGGCCCGTGTACCGCAAAAAAAAAAAAAAAAAAAAAAAAAAAAAAAATCCAGAGGCATCCTTGTGGAGGCTGCCTTAGTGATGCTGTGCCTTTAAACATGTGGGTGATGCTGAGGAAAGAGCCCAGCCTTCATTAAAGTTTGTACCAGAAATGGGTTCCTACACTGACCCTTCACATGTGTATTTTCTGAAAGCATATGTCACCCAAGATCCTTCTCCCGTAACACATGGTTTGGTAACTCCTGGCAAACCCAAGGCGGGCAACTGTGGGATTGCAACAGGCCATTTACAGCACTGGTGAAAGAAGGATGAGTGTCAGGCATCCGGATTATCTGGATTTGTTCAGAGCTCCCTCTGTGCTGTAGTTTATGAAGCTCATCAAATTATGCCCATGAGACCTCACTGCACTGGGCTCATCACTCACATTTTGTCAATAACCAGAAACAGTACTCACAAATAACTTACAATATCCTGAGAATCCCCATCCTCCACTAGAATACAGACTCCTCGGGAGCTGTGTTTTGTTTAAGGCTATTTTCCCAGTCCCTACAACACTCTTTGGCACATAGTAGGTGCTTAATAAACATGGTGTTGATCAAATGCATGAATGAATTTAAATTGCTTCTTTCAAATGGCACAGGGGAGACAATAAGAGGTTTATATGTCACTCTGTGAATAAGTAGCCCTGAAATCTCTTCTTGAAAGATTGCTTTTGTGAAAACACAATTTTCTCTCTTGTCTCTCCAAAGTTGAACACTTCTCTCAAATGCCAGGAAACCCAAGCATGACAAGGTATGTGTCTGACAGCAGACATTCACCCCACAGACAGTAACTGAATGCCTACTGTATCCTGGGTACTCTGACAGCCACACACCAGTGAACCAAACAGATGTGGGCTTATTCATGTCATAAAACGTGAAAATAAATTTAATCTTGTGGTATTGAACCAGACTTTACAAAATGTGGTGTCCAGGATTAGAAAGTAAAGCTTCTGCTGAAACTAACAATTAAAACTACATATAAAATAGGTAACCAACAAGGACGTACTGTATAGCACAGGGAACTATACTCAATATTTTGTAATAACCGATAAGGGAAAAGAATCTGAAAAAGAATATATCTATATCTATCTATCTATCTATCTATCTATCTATCAACTGTACCTGAATCACTGTGATATACACCCAAAACTAACACAACATTGTAAATCAACTATACTTCAATTTTTAAAAATAATAAAATAAAATTTAAAAAGTAACAGTTAAAGACCATGGTAGCGTCTCTGATAGAGGGTCTCACCTCCCTCATTGCAAAACCGGAATGAATATTCAACGAAGCAAAAAACCCTAAAACAAAATTAGAAAGGTTTTTAAAGCCTCCTTAATGCTAAGAAGAGTTTTTTGGGCTATTATGGTAATGCATTCATAAGTAAATAAATGAATAAAAACATATGACTGCACATACCTTATCTTACACACCCAAATAATTGCTTTCCTTTATAAAACAGTTACCGTGTGAGACATAGGTTTATTTCCATGAACAGCCAATTAAGTATGTGAAAGTCACTTTTTATTTCTCTTTGGAACTATGTCCCATTCTTTAAAATACAAAAATTATAAATTTTATTTGGGGAGCTTGTAAAAGGTCATTTGGAGTTTCCTGTGACAAACAATATACATAATCAAGGTGGGTAATGACATTTGGGAACAAGATGAAACTATAACATATTAGGGACCTTTTTATATAGTTAATAAGCTAGTCATAAAGGCAAATCCAAAAGAGGAGTTCTAAACTAATTTTGAACAATAGCAATATCATTGGAGTACGTGGAAAATTTATTTGCTGACTATTGTTAAGATCAGCTCCCATTGTCTTATTTAAATGTATGTGCTCTTGAATCTCAGTATGTTTTTTATTGATGTACAATGTGTTAATTTCTGCTGTATAGCAAATTGATTCAGTCATATATATATATATACATATATATATATATGTACATATACATATATATATATGTATATTCTTTTAAAGTGTTTTTCCCACTATGGTTTATCACAGGATATTGAATATAGTTCCCTGGGCTATACAGTAGGACCTTGTTGTTTATGCATCCCATATATAATAGCTTGCATCTGCTAATCTCAACCTCCCAATCCATCCCTCCCTCACACCCCCTCTCCCTTGGCAACCACAAGTCTGTTCTCTGTCTGTGAGTCTGATTCTGTTTCGCAGATAAGTTCATTTGTGTCATATTTTAGATTAAATCCCAGTATTTTATACTTACCTTTGAAGATGTGTTCCTAAAAGAATCATTATTTATTCATCACATTATTATTTTTTTTTCTCTAAAGAAATCACACATAGGACATTGCTGCAAAACTTTCAAAATTTCATACTTAAAAGTGAAAGACAAATTTAATAATAGGGCTAAAATAACCCATAAGCAGAAAAAATGTATTAAAATTTAAAATATAATGGAAACTATGTCCCCAAGAGGGTCTATAGGAAATGAAGATTTGGCCTGTGTTTGATCTGATCTGGTATTTTAAATTCAATTTAGGATTTTTTTCCCACAACCAGTTCTTTGTATCATTTCCTTTAAGTTTTAGGCCTTTCTTCCAAATAGACATATATAGTTTGTTATCTGTTTATGTCAAATCCCAGAAAATAAGGTTTCTTGGTGTTTTATTATCATTTAGAAATTCTTTAGAATAAAGGATTCATTAAATGACATTCATAAAATTATTGTCATAAGTTATTATAGAATGGTAGTGAATTTTCTTTAAATATGTGTACATAAGTTATAAAATGTATTAAATGAAAGATCAGAAGGGATATGAAAAGTTAAAGAGGGCAAAAAATTTATTCTTGAGAACTAATGTGTGAGAAGATTAAAATAAACTTATCAGCTATCTTTTAATTTGTTATAAATCAAATGAACTAAAAGTGTTCTATTTGAAACTATTTTTCAAAACAAAAGACCCTCCCATAAAATCCACTGCATTATTTTTTCTGATATACATAAATATCATGTTTCTAGATGCAGACTCTAGTGTTATGAGGCAAATATTCTCTCACATTTGCACTTCATTTATTTCATCCTTAACAAACTGTACAAGAGTTCTCTTTGCCTTAAAATAGGTGCACAATTATAATCTTAAATATATTTTTATGATTTTATATGTAATGACATAAAAGAAATTATACCATAAATATCAGTCATGAACTTTTAAATTTTGATATATGTCATGGGGGAAGATTATTTTAGTGGATGTACGATTTCACAAGGCAGATGAAAAACTGAGACAATATTAGAATATTCCGATATTGTGAAATAACTATCCTTAAGAACTCAGTATGAGAATATCATTATAATTTCATAATATTTTATTATTATCTAATTACAATTAAAATGCCATAACCCAAACCAAATATTATTTTAAAGATATTTTATAAATGTCATCTTATAAATAATTTTCCTTTTTTAATTTAGATGTGTCTACACATCAAAGTAAGCAGTTACACAGGATGAATAAGTTCTAGAGACTTAATGTACAGCATGGTGACTATGATTAATAATACGGGTCTTCCTTGACTTATGCTGGGATCCGTCCCAATAAACTCCTTGTAAGTTGAAAATACTGTATCAAAAATGCATTGAATACACCTCACCTACTCAGCATCATACTTAGCCCAGCCTACCTTCAATGTTCCCAGAACACTTACATATGCCTACAGTTGGGCAAAATCATCAATACAAAACCTATTTTATAACAGAGTGCTGACTATCTCATGTAATTTATTGAAGACTGTACTGAAAGGATGGTTGTCAGCGTATGGGTGGTTCACCCTGTGATCCTGGGGCTGATGGGGAGCTGTGGATCTCTGCCCCTGCCCAGCATCGCGAGACAGTGTTGGACCACATATTGCTAGCCTGGGAAAAGATCAAAGTTCAAAATTCAAAGTACGGTTTCTACTGAATGCACATTGCTTTTGCACCACTGTAAAGTCAAAGAGTTGAACCATTGTAAACCAGGGACCATCTGTACTCTATTGCACACTGAAAATCTGCTAAGACAGTAGATCTCGGGTGTTTTCAATACACACATGCACAGGGAACTATGTGAGGATGTGTACATGCTGGTTAGTTTGACTACAGTATTCATTTCACTCTGTATGGTTGTTCCTCGGTATCCACAGGGAATTGGTTTCAGGACCCCGCACAGATACCCAAATACACAGACACTTATATAAAATCCCTTATATCAAATGGCATAGTATTTGCATATAACCCATGTATATCCTCTCGTATACTTTAATTCAGCTCTAGATGACTTATAACACCTAATACAATGTAAATGCTATGTAAATAGCTGCTGGTGCACAGCAGATTCAAGTTTTGCTTTTTGAAACTTTCTGGAATTTTTTTTCACGGGTGGATTGAATCCGTGGATGGGGAACACGTGAATATAGAGAATCGACTGTGTGTGTATACCAAAACATCATGTTATAGCCTTAAATATATAGGACTTTTATTTTAAAAACAACAACAAAGTAAATTACATATTATTATGTTGGTTCAGGGCCTCAGCTTGGGAGAGGGTCCATCCTCTTTACCTATTAGGGAGGGACCAATTGAGAATTAGCTTCTTCTGCTTGGTCCTCTTTTCATCCTATGCATCAGGGTCTTGTCTGAAACCTCTGTACCAAGTAAGCTTTCGTAATAATCAAAGGGCAAACACTTACTGGAAGCCTATAGGTACAGGACTGGGATTAACAGTCACAGTTTGCAAGTGAAAGCCAGAGCCCTGGGGGCTTGGCCTGGGGATTTGGGATGGGTTGGGGGAATTTGATTGTACTTGAACACCCTAAGAGTGTGAGTGCATTCTTCAGTGATTGAACTGGTGGGTAGGTGGGTAGGTGGGTAAGTAGGTGGGTAGGGAGGTAGGTAGGTGGATAGGTAAGTAGGGAGGGAGGGAGGCAAGTGGGTAGGTAGGTAAGTGGGTAGGTAGGTAAGTGAGTGGGTAGGTAGTTGGGTAGGTAGGTAGGTGGGTAGGTAGGTAGGTGGGTGGGTAGGTAGGTGGGTAGGTAGGTAGGTAGGTAGGTGGGAAGGGAGGTAAGTGGGTAGGCAGGTAGGTGGGTAGGTAGGTAGGTAGGTGGGTAGGCAGGTAGGTGAGTAGGTAGGTAGGTGGGTGGACAGGTAGGTGAGTAGGTAGGTAAGTGGGTGGACAGGTAGGTGAGTAGGTAGGTAGTAGGTGGGTAGGTGGGTAGGGCAGTAGGTAGGTGGAGTCAGTAGGTAGGTAGATAGGGGAATGGAGTTAATCTTCACACCCACCCTGCGATGACCTGCCTAAAATTGACCACTTTAGGGATGAATCACATTCTCACTTACCTCAATCCAATTAAAAAACTATTCACTAGTAAATTATTTGGCAAGTGCTTCTTGGCCATAAAACATTTAAACATCAGTTTGGGTCCCAGTAGAAAGACAACTTATTTAATGATAGGAGCAAATACTATGTTATTTAGCTGAAGTGTATAATTTTAAAACTCTTGCCTACATTTATAAAGATCCATGTACTAATAGTTTCCAAAAGCAATTAATCTGTTCACCGAGACTATATTTTTCCTTTGTAACATGTATTTTTTTGTCCATTTCCTGTACTATCTTCTGTTAGAAAACTGTTTCTAGCATTAATTTGTTTATTCTAAATATAAAGGCAAAAATCCATCAGATTTATAGCCCAGACTCCTTTGGTGCCCATGAATATGCTCCTTAGGATATTAGGGGAAATCACATTTTTGCTATTTCTGAACTGCCTTGGCATTAGTGGGTATCATTTAGGAACCAACGGAAATCAGCCAGTACATGAAGGAGCTCTGACGTGTATCAATTGACCATTAAGCTCTGAATCTGATGGTCATTAGTGAAAGCACAGCAGCTATCAGATAACACCGAGGCTACCACTACCCATATTGATCATAAAGAGATTTTCATGTCCTTTTGTCACCACACAGTATTAGGCATGAAGACACAGCAACTGCTCCTGGGCTCCATCAGAGAAAGGAAGTATCAGCCATGTGGCCTAGAACATTGCATGAAGGCTCTTTTTCAGACCAGTGGAGGGTCCATCTCCATTCTGACTCTGAACACAGTGTGAGGCTTCCTAGCAAATGGGCTGTAAAACCTCCTCTGTGGCTACTGCTCAGAGACACAGAGTGCCAGGGAAACAGAGCACAGCAGTTAGTCCTGCTGTAAAGCCGAGGTGAGCACGTGAGCACCCCAGAGCACACTGAGGGAATCTGGGGATGCCTTAGAAATACATTATGATATGAAATTGAAATCTCACATAGGTAATCAGGTAGAAATTAAGCCTTAGTAATAAGAGGCCTTACACAGAAAAAAGGACTTACCAAGCACATATGTTTCTAAGATGCTCAGAATCAACTCCCCAGCAAGTGTAAGTACTTCTACAGAGGGATGAACCGAGTCTGTGAGCAAACGGAAAAGGCTGAGTCCCGCCCAGGGGGGCACATGTGGCTTGACGGGTGAGCTGACACTTGAGTACAGCTTCTACAAATGAATGGGATTTTATTACATTGTAAGAGGAGAGGGGCATTCACTCCAGTTAGAGGATTAAGATGATAAAAGGCAAACCCAGGATGCAAGTTCACACCCCTTCAAAACAACACGAGGAGCGATGTGGAGCGTCTGTGGTTAGGGTCTTGGGAATAGTCTGGAATGGAGCCAGAAAGGCAATAGAGTTTGGGGAGACCATCTTACGTTTTAGTCTCCTGTAAACAACAAGGCTGAACGTTTTTGTGAAGCGCAGTGGCGTGAGATCTCTGGTCTCTACGCCCTTCTTTCTATAAGACAAAGGGCCCTGTGGGGGGCGTGGACAAGTCCTTGAGCCTCGAACAGACACGTGAAAGGAATTCAATGTTTGTTTATTGATGAATTCATGTTCACATCAGTTCCTTGTTACCTTATTTTAACAGATCTCGGCTGACAGTATGTAATAAAGATCGGACAAGACTAAGGCCCCCGGGGACCTCAGCGGGCCACCGCACTGCTGGGAGAGGGGACTTATCCCATGAACCAGGGCAGTAGTTTGGAAGGTGGATATAAGAGGCCGGTAGAGCAGAATGAACAGGGCTGGGTTGGGTGTCTAAATGAGAGAGAGAGGAGTTTATAACTCAAATGAGCAGGCAGATGGTGATGCTTCTTTCAAAGAGAAGAAAGGCCCTGAGGAGGAGGAGATGGGAGGGTTGGATGGTGGAGATACCTTGAGTCCAAAGTACCTGCTGGATCTTCAGGTGGAAACATCCAACTTGGGGCTGGAGCTTAGCAGGAGTCATCTGGAGGCGTGAACAAGCCAAACTCTGCCTGGATTTCAAATGTGTGACTTCATCTCTGGCATTTCTCTTCAGACTAAACTGGAAACTCAATCAACAGTTTTATACCTACCTCCTGCCGTTAGGTTTAAGCATCTATTCACTCTCTAAATTACGGAGCACCTACAATATGGAGGCGGAGTTTGGGAGCTGGGGGTGGGGCCAATGGTTCTGTCCTCAGGCAGATTATCTTTCAAGGGAAGAGTGACCCGAGACCAAATAAAGTAATAAACATATAATAACATTTCAAGTAGGAGAAGTGTGTTGAAGGAAAACAAAGCGGGAGGAAGAGGGAAAAGTACTTCTTAAACTAAATATTTACAGTCTAAGGCTGAGATTTAAACCAAGGACTAATTAATGACTTTTCACCTTATTCTTTCCACTGCCGATAAGAACATGTAAAAGTCACATGGATTATCTGCCTCAAGGAAAAGGCCATTCAGGTGCGAAGGAAAGCTGCACTTCTGCTGAATATCCCGGATCGTTAGGTGGAGACCCTGACCCCAACTTAGATGGTACCAAGGGCTCCACAGTGCTGCTCCAAGGAAGGCAATCTGTGTGAGAGTAACTAGGATTTGAAGTATCCTCACAACCCTGGGAATTAAGTACAAAAGGTACCAAAATATCAATTTTTTCTCTGAATCAGTCTACCTTTTCTTTTCTAGAAGGTATACAGGTGGTGAAATAAAATTACTTTTTCACCGCTCATCCAAATCTTAATTGTGACTCATCATGGGTTTTGCATGAAGCTAATAGAGTCTTCGTGGTGCAGAAGTGGAGGGTAGGGGAGGAGGAAACAAGGCACTTGGAAGTTTCATCACAGAGGAGACGCCACGTGAACTTGTCAAGAAAAGCTACTGGAATTCTATGACTTGAATACATCTTTTTGCAACTGTCACTATAATCATAGTTTAATGCAAAGAATGGTGATGAAATTATACCCGCCCAGGCTGGGAATGTGTCAGAGATGAGCCTTCAAAGGTGGTTCCAGGGACTTCCCTGGTGGTGCAGTGGTTAAGAATCCGCCTGCCAAAGCAGGGTACACGGGCTCGAGCCCTGGTCCGGGAAGACCCCACATGCCGCGGAGCAACTAAGCCTGTGCACCACAACTACTGAGCCTGCGCTCTAGAGCCCGCGAGCCACAACTACTGAGCCCACGTGCCATGACTACTGAGCCCGTGCCTAGAGCCCATGCTCCACAACAAGAGAAGTCACGACATTGAGAAGACCGCAAACCACAACAAAGAGTAGCCCCTGCTAGCCGAACTAGAGGAAGCCCGTGTGCGGCAATGGAGACCCAACGCAGCCAAAAATAAATAAATTTTAAAGTAAATAAATAAATAACTAAAACTAAAATTTCAAAAAAAAAAAAAAAGGTAGTTCCAGAAGACCATTATCTAAGGTAAATCTTACACCTAAGAAGTCAAATCTTCTCGGATTCAAAGATTGACAACAATGATAAATACATTCAAGAATTTGAAAGCCTGTCTAGCTGTTAAGGTTGAAAAGTGTGCATTCATGTGCTGGACTTGCTGCTGCATGCCACTCACTACAGAGACAGACTTGCCTTCTCCTAGAAAAGCCTTCTTCCCTGGCCTCTTGAACTTCAGACTGTGCTGATTTCTTCCTCTCCCTCCCTGTTCCTTTGCTGCTTCTCTGTAAGTTCATCCTCTTCTACCCCACCTGTAAAGTGTTGGCATTCCTCAAGGTTCCATTCTAGACCTGTTTCTCTTTTTGTGTTAAATTTTCTCCTTAGGTAATCTATTCATTCACTAACTCAGCAAATGTGGACTGAGTGTCTCCTGTATGTCGGTAATGTTCCATGCACCTGCGACTCATCAGTGAACAAAACAAAGAAGATCCCTGTTCACTGAGAACTTACATTGCAACAGGTTTCAGTTACTCTTTGTATAGGCTGGCGACACCTGAGTTTATATCTCCAGCTTCCATCCATTCTCTGAGCTCCAGATTCATCCATTCATTAGGGCTCCCACTTAACTGTACTTGTAACACCTTTCGTTTCTTACAAATTGACCAATTCTCCACTTGGATATTTTAGAAGCATCACAAGTTCAACATGTCCAGAATGGTAACTGGTCAGGTTTGGGGATAAAATTATGAGTCCAGTGTTCCCCACCTCAAGAATTGTATCAGCTTCCTTCCATCTGCAAAACCCAGAAATTTGGGAGCAACCCTTGCCCTGTCAACTCTGTCCATAAATATCAGTCCCCTTTTCTGCATTATCACTGCCACCATTCCAGTCCAGCTACTTCATTTCTCAGGGGCCTCTGCAGTGGTTCTCTCTGACCCCACTGTTTCCCTGATCATGTCAGCCCCTTCAAGACAGAGGCCAGAATCCTCACCAAAGCCTACCAGGCCTTGTCTGATGTGACCCCCTCAGCCTCTTTCATGTCTCCACCAACTGCTTGCATCTTTGCTCTCGGAGCTTCAGCCATGGGCCTTTCTTTCAGGTTCCCAAACAGGCTACATGCTTCCAAAGGTAGAGTGGTTACTGAACACAAGTCTGTGTGCCCTACGCACAGTGAGTCCAAGTGAACCAAAACCTGGGAGTTTGGAGCAGAGAAATGTTTATTGCAGGGCCAAGCAAGAAGACTGGGTGGCTCATGCCCCAAAACCCCTGAACTCACCAATGGTTTGGCGGGGAGAACTTTGTTTTGGCAAAATTGAAGGTGAGGGCTTCAGGGTGTGTGATTTTCTTCTGATTGGTTGATGGCGAGGTGAAAGGGCAGTGCTCTGGAAATCTTGCACTCAGCCTGAAGTTACCATCCTCCACCTGGGTCGGGGCCTGAGTTCTGCAGAGGAACTCAAAGATATTGTTAGGTGTATCCCTTGAGGAGGAACCAGGACCCTTCCCCAAGACTGCACTATCGTATCTTGACTGCCCCTCCTTTTTTTCTATATCGTCTCACTTCCCTGATTAGTAACTGCTTGAATTTGCTCTTTGCTATTCAGGAAAGTCCAGGAGGCTGAAGCCTTTGTCTTGCAAATAAGGAAATGGGACCCAGACGGGCTTTTGTACCCTGGAGGGCCCCATGGGGTCCTGCTCGGCTTCAGAGTCTCTGCACACACTGTCCCCTTATGCTTCATTCAAGCGGTTAACTCCTACTCATCCTTCAGCTTTCAGCCCAAAGTTCACATCCTTGGAGAAGCTGTATGACTCTGCTCTTGCTTCTGTAGCAAAACACTAAGGACTGGGTGGCTTAAACAAGAGAAATGCTTTCTCACAGCTGTGGAGGCTGGATGTCCAAATCCAGGTGAAGGCAGGTTTGGCTTCTCCCAAGGCCTGTCCTTGGCCACCTTCCTGCTGCATCATCACATGGCCCGTTCTCTGGGTGCAAGGATCCCTTGTTTCTCTTCCTCTTCTTTTAAGGACACCAGTCCTACTGGATTAGGGCCCCATCCTTCTGACATCATTTAACTTTAATTACCTCTTTCAAAGCCTTATCTCTAAATAGAGTCGAACAGGAGGTTATGGCTTCAACATGTGAATTTGGGGACACAATCCAGTGTCCAATAGAAGCCTCCCCTAAATCCCCAAGTCAGGATAGGCTCCCACTTACCTGTACTTGTAATGCCTTTCATTTGTTACAAAGCACTTTCCTCAGTTTGTAATAACTGAACCCGTTCGCCATGCGTGAGATCTGGCCCCTTCCTGCCTCTCACACTTTATCCCCTCCGCTCCCGCCACTGGTCCTCTAGGATGTCAGACACTTCCTGCCTGGAATCCTCCTCCCATGGCTCTTTCCCCCTCTTCATCCTGGTCTCTAACAGCCCCTGGAGGGGCCATCCCTGACCCCTGTGTCTCTAAACATATTACCCCAACTCCCAATTCCTGTGCCCTGCCATGATAATACCTATTTTTTCATTCACTTACTATCTTATTTGCCTGCCAGAATGTAGGCTAACTAGGTTTTGGCACTGTATCCTCCAAGTCTAGAACAGGTCTGGAACACTGGAAGCACCCAAGACACATTTTTTGAGTGAATAGATGAGTGTGTTTATTAATACGATTCTTCGATTCTTCTCTGTTTACCCCATCAGACTGTAATCTCTGTCAAACAGGAAGAATTCTGCTATGCTTACCAGTGGCTGGGCACTCAAGACTAGTGGCTGGAACATGGTACGTTCTTAGCAAATACTTGCCAAATGAATGAATAAAAAAATAAAAGCAAAAGTAGCAAGAGTTTATGGAAAACATCTTCAAACAATTTGAAGAACATGAAGAGAAGTTGTGGCATTTCTGGCTAGTTCACAATTCAATTTGATTCATCAGAGGTGCACCCTCAGTTTACACATGGCTTTCTGGGCCAAATCTCTGTGAGGGGCCATGAAACTGCCATCAGAGTGCTATGAAAATTACAGCAGAAAGAGAATAACAGTATTTTTATTTCTAGAAATATTTCCTTTCCAAGGACCAAGCATAATCCAAGATTATTATTTACTTGGATGGTCTTTTTGTTCACCAATGAATGTGATTCCAGGACCAAATTATTTGGATATTACGTACGGATTGAAATAAAGGTCTTAAAAACAAGGCAATACACATTTAGAATGACTCCTACTACAAACCAAGTAATTATTTTTAAAGTGAATATGTTCTTTATGCCTGTTTTATTTTTAGAGAATCTTAAGAGGAAGAAAAAGAGATGAATATTTAGACAGTATATTACTTTGGAGTTTGTCAAAAGTAGGTGTAAGTTAATAAAAGCTATATACATAATATTTGCAATTTCTTAGAGAACTGTGTTATTTCTCCTCCAAAGTACCCTGGTAGGAGGAAATTGATTACTCATTGAAAAGTACATGAACCAAAAAAGGAACTATATTTATCATCATTTTGATCTGTCCCTCCATCTAGAGGAAAGTTTGAAAAAAGTATTTGTTTAATAAGCTCAAATATAACTTTTTAATCCCTTTATAATAGGGTAAAATTCCAAAAATTTTCATGTCTTTAAGAACATCTTAAAGAATTCTCCCTTTTATATTTCAAAAATTTTTCCTAAATTTTTTTTCTGCCCTCACTCCCTTTAATTTCATATCTCAATACATATGAAATTTGTACTGATATGCACAATTGGAAAAAATCAATCTTTTGAATGCACTGACACTTAGTTGTAATCAAAATTTAAATATCTAAAAACAATATTTTTGGGGGGTGGAGGATGGGCAAAATAAGGGAACGGGATTAAGAGATACAAACTTCCAATTATAAAATAAATAAGTCACAGGGATGTGATGTGCAGCATAGTAAATATAGTCAATAATACTGTAATACCTTTATATGGTGAGAGGAGATAACTAGACTTATCATGGTGATCATTTTGTAATTTATAAAAATATCAAGTCACTATGTTGCACATCTGAAATTAATATATTGATAATATTGTAAGTCAATTATACTTCAATAAAAACATAGGTTGACAACAACAACAACAAAAAAACCTTATTGCAGGAGATAATATGAGTAAGAAAGGGTGAAGCGTCCTTGCACCCCTGGAATGAACCCTACTTGATCATAATGTATAATTCTTTTAATGTATTTTTGAATTCCATCTGCTAATATTTTGCTGAGGATTTTTACATTTATATTCCTTAGGGATACTGACCTGTAATTTTTCTTTTTGTAATGTCTTTGTCTGGTTTTGGTATCAGGGTAGATTCATAAAATGAGTTTGAAAGTGTTTCTTCCTCTTCAAATTTTTGGAATAATTTGAGAAGGACAGGTGTCAACTCTTCTTTTAGTGTTTGGTAGACTTCACCTGGAAAGCCATCTGGACAAGGACATTTGTTTGTTGGGACTCTTTTTTAAATTATTGTTTCAATTTCATTATTAGTAATCAGTCTATTCAGATTTTCTATTTCTTCATGATTCAGTCTTGGAATATCGTATGTATGTGTAGGAATTTATCCATTTCTTCTAGATTGTCTAATTTGTTGGCATATAATTTTTCATATTAGTCTCTTATGATCCTTTCTATTTCTGTGGTATTGCTTATAATTTCTCCTCTTTTATTTCTGATTTTATTGATTTGGGTCCTCTCTCTGTTTTTCTTGATGAGTCTGGCTAAAGGTTTGTCAATTTTTGTTTATCTTTTCAAAGAGCCAGCTCTTAGTTTTATTGTTCTTTTCTATTGTTTTTTGTCTCTATTCTATTGATTTCCACTCTGATCTTTATTATTTCCTTCCTTCTAACTTTAGGTTTTGTTTTTCTTCTTCTAGTTCCTTTAAGTGTAAAGTTAGATTGTTTCTTTAAAATTTTATTTGTTTCTTGTAGGCCTGTATTGCTATAAACTTCCCTCTTACAACTGCTTTGGCTGCATCCAATAGATTTTGGAGATTTTTGTTTCTATTTTCATTTGTCTCTAGGTATTTTTTAATTTCCTCTTTTATTACTTCAGTGACCCATTTGTTGTTTAGTAGTGTGTTGTTTAGTCTTCACGTGTTTTTTCCAGTTTTCTTGTAATTGATTTCTAGTTTCATACCATTGTGGTTGGAAAACATGATAGATATAATTTCAATATTCTTAAACTTATTGAAACTTGTTTTGTGCCCTAACATGTGATCCAGCAATTCCCCTCTGGATATTTATATGAAGAAAATGAACACACTAATTTGAAAAGATATATGTGCTTCTATGTTCTTTATTTACAATAGCCAAGATATGGAAGCAACCTAAGTGTCCATTGATAGATGAATGTATAATGAAGGTGTAGTATATATACACAATGAAATATCACTTAGCCATAAAAAATAATGAAATCATGCCATTTCCATTAACATGTATGGACCTTGAGGGCTAAGTGAAATAAGTCAGACAGAGAAAGACAAATACTATATGATTTCAGTTATAGGTGGAATCTAAAAAACAAAACAAATGAACAAACAAAACAAAAAACAAACAGACTCATAGATACAGAACAAACTGCTGGTTGCCTGTAGGGGGAGTGTGCTGGGGGGGAACAGGTGAAGTGGGTGAAGGGGGTTAAGAGGTACAAACTTCCAGCTATAAGGTAACTGTGTCATGAGGATGTACTATACAATGTAGGGAACATAGCCAATAATATTGTAATAACTGTATGTTAACAAATGGTAACTAAACTTATTGTGGTGGTCAATTTGTAATGTATAAAAATATCAAACCACTATGTTATACACTGAAACTAATATAATACTCTATGTCAATTACACTTCAGTGAAACAAAAATAAAGGGTAAAAGCCACTGAATAACACAAAGAATAAATTTAGGAAGAAGCAAGCTGCTATCAAAGGATGAAGGTGGTCCCCACCATATTTTGATAAATACAATGTAGACTCAGTTTGTCTTTGATTTTATTGCATGGTAGCCATATGAGGATTTTAAGAACTAAGTTTCTAAGTCACCTCTGGATATCTCTGTAGTATTTATTTGATCTTCCATAAGTAGTGGGAAGAAAAAGGAGAACTGCATATAATTGTGTCCCATGACTGAATCCCTAGGGGTTCTTTCTTTTGAGGAAATACATAAAATCCTTGAATATTTACAGTCAGATGTAACATCTAGTTAAGCAGGATTTCTTAACTTCAACACCACTGACACTGGGAGGTGGGGATAACTCACTGTTGTGTGGATGTCCCGTGCACTGTAGGATGTTTAGTAGCATCCCTGGCTTCTGCCCCTTATATGCCATAGGACCTCTCTCCTAATTGTGACAACTAGAAATGTCTTCAGACATTGCTGAATGTCTCCTGCTGTTCCTGGTTGAAAACCACTGACTTAAAGTTTCATAATTATCTTGGTAATCTACTCAATAAATGAGCATTCACTGAGTGCCTGATAAGGTTTTTGTGTTCCACTAGGGATTAAGGGAAGAATAAGACCCAGCTCCTTCTCTTAAAAAGCTGAGTCTACGTTAAAGAGACAAAATCATTGGAGTAAAATAAAAAACACTTATCACTGAGGTCTAGATGGCCTGTAATGGCAATAAATATTTCAGTGATTTAGAGACTTGCAAAGTAGTGGAGAGTGATGAGGGAAGATTCTGGAAGGCATTCCTGGGTATGGGCTCTGAAGACTGGATGGGATGTGGAAGACAGAATTAAGAGGAAAGTACATTTCACGGGTGTCATGGAAAACACGTATTTGCAAGGGCCTAACACAGAACTGGGTGAGGTGAGTGTGAGGGAAACCAGTGAAATAAAGGGTGAAGAGAATTCCCTAGGAGCTGACAGAAGGCAGTTTCTTTGGAAATACGACAGGATGTCAATGGAGGGAAAATGGAAGGTCTGGCTGCGATGGAGGTGGGTTTCTTAAAAAGTGTGGCTGGAATTTGAGGAAGTGATGTGATTTCCTCAAACCTGGTCTAAAGTCCTGGCTGAGTGGTATGGGACTGCAGCTTTAGGACTGATCAGCATGGTGGAGGGGAAGGTCTGAATCTTAAACTGGGAAGAACTACAGTTTGGTAGCTGAGTTTAGGAAAAGGCCAGTTAAGAATCACACTCTGACTGTCCTGGCTGATTAAGTAAATGCCAGCATGTCGCTGTGGACCCTGAACCCTTGTCCACTTGCTCTGGACAGCTCTTAGGAAAAAATCTTTTTGATTCAGATTTCATTAAGAAGTCCTACGGTTGCTGAACGATTAAACATGTTCATATAAAAATGATAATTTGGGGCTTCCCTGGTGGCGCAGTGGTTGGGAGTCCACCTGCTGATGCAGAGGAGATGGGTTCGTGCCCCGGACCTGGAGGATCCCACATGCCACAGAGCGGCTGGGCCCGTGAGCCATGGCTGCTGAGCCTGCACGTCTGGAGCCTGTGCTCTGCAACGGGAGAGGCCACAACAGTGAGAGGCCCGCGTACCGCAAAAAAAAAAAAAAAAAAGATAATTTGTATCTAGTTTCTATTCTGTCTTAAATGAACTATTATCAGGTTAATGAATAATTTAAATTCCAGGAGATTTCAGGATGATGGAATAAATTGAACATTCTCAAGCACTTTATCTTAGCTGTAATTTATCTCAAGCACTATTTTGGCTGTTTTTTCAATATTATTCATTTCAATTGACAAATACAAACTTTATTTCATTTCCTACTGAATCCAGATATACAATATAATAATGTCATTTATTAAAAAACCTGAAATGCACACACACGTGTACACACACATACACACATAATGAAAGACTGGATAATGCCTGCTGGGAAAGGAAGAATGATCATATACAGGACACTTCTAATTTAATTAGGGCTTTCTGCCTTGATATTTAAAAATGTTTCAACACCAGTTCCCTAGTGAGATAGGCAACATCTGTGAGATTCCACAGTTCACATTTTGTAACAGAAATGGTCAATACTTTTAAAAAATCAGGTGGCTTTGTGAATATACACCCAAATCTAAAAACCACGTATGAAGTAGCTAGTTGCCATCCCTAGCTGGAAACCCTAGCTGGTACACATGTCTAAGTGGGTGTACCTACATGCACACACACTCATGGTCTACATGACCGTGATACTTAGACACCTTTGTCCCTAATGTGGAAACCAAGAAACAACTAAGATAACAAATTTTCCCCCCAAATATCTTAAGTATAATACAGGTAGAATGATTATGTAAACGTGGGAGTCTTCATGTTTATGAATATGAGTGAAAATTAGTGCATGTGGTTCTAATTCCTGTTCTTTTGACAAGAAAGGAACAGATAAAGATGACATTTTATCATCACTAACGGTGTGGATTACTATAGAAAAACTATTCTGTGCTTTTCTTTTTCTGAACATTTGCAGTAGTCACATTCTCCTTTTTTGGTTAAATTGTGCCTTGGTTTCAATTTAGATATTTTAGGAAGGCACCTTGATGCTTTCAAGGCCATCGTGACACCAAGGTAGAGTGTCACATTAGGAATCAGCTAAAATAAAGAATCTGTTGCCTTATGGAGTTGATGTGCTTTCTTATTTACTTAATCTAATAGCAAGAAGTGGCTTGGGCAGGGGAAGAATATTAAATAGGTGGTTATGGTCCGATATTCATAAACTGATTAAAAACATGAATATGTGTATATACACACACACATTCACATAGATGCTCAGATTTTTGCAATTATAGATATATGCGTATATGTGAATATATTATAGCATATAAAATCAATACTTTGGAACTGCCCCACAAGGCCATGGGCAAAAAAGGTCACTACCCTTGTGATTCTATTATATCCCATACAATCATCTACATAACAGTTATTATTTCTGTTGTATTTGTTTGGTTACAAGTCTGTTACCCTCCCTCTTTTGAAAATCTCTGAGGAATGATAGTTATAATTCAGCTCTTTATCCCGAGCGTCTACCACTGTGTCCGTCAAAGAGAAAGCCCCAGGAAATGCCTAATGGATGAATGAATTTGACTTTTTAAAATTCTTACCTTAGATATATCTTTTAAATCTCAATTATAACAAGACTTTTTAAATATTAAATTTTTCAGAATTTCTCAGCTTATACAGAAACATTCTTTCCATTTCACAGTTTGTACTCAGAATATCTTAATGCTTCTGTTTTAACAAAAGGAAAGAGAATAATCACTAGATTTACAGTGGCCAATAAGATGCTTCTTTTTTGAACCACTCAATAACTCATTCTAAAAAGAAAATACAACTACACTTTGAGTGGCATTTTACCAAATTTAATTTTATAATGTTTAATATTTCTGATTTCTGCTGCCTCATTTTATCAAAATTCCAAGGCTAATTAACCAAGCCTTTTGTGCAGTTAACATTTGTCAAATACTGCAAAATAATTTATGCAAATGTAACACCACATTTTCATAGTCAGTTTGCTATTTTGTTTTGTTTTGTTTAACTTTTCCCACAAAAATCCTCATTTTTTTTTTAGTAGAACGGCAGTATCAAAAAGAAAAATAATTATCTTATACTAGACTTCTTATTTTGATCATTTACTTCAGGGAATTTGAGCCTGTCAACATTGTAACAATATAACAAGTTAGCTCTCAAACTGAAGTAATTAAGGCATAAAATCTGACAGCTCTTTTCACGTTAAAAATTAGAAATGATAATTGCTTTGAAAATACCCCCTTACTTTTTAAGGGGACCACAAAATCCTGCAGGAGGAGAAATAGAGTTTTACAAATTTTCAATTCTCTTATTGGCTGTGCTTTATCTAAAAAATACATTGACAGTAAAACCTGTGGGCATATTTTAAAGAATAGTTACACAATTAAAAGCACTTCAACATTTCAAACTGCACCTACTCAAACTCTGTTACTTTTAGGAAAACACGAAGTTCCCACAGAGAAGCAACTGGCATCTCTCTTACTGTATCAAGGCAATTCTACCATCTATCTCTCGACCAAGTATGTCTGTCCTATTCATACTTAATAAACACTGATAAAAGTAGTAAATGGATTCAATATGAAGACACAGGCTAGCTTGAGCTTCTACTGTTTAACTTTACTGATGATTGATAGACATGCAGTGAATTCTAATGACCCAGGAGGCATCCTTCCAACTTAACCATCGAAATCAAGGTGGATAACTAGTTCTTTAGGACACAACAGGGTGCAAGTATTAAGAAACTTACAACCTGTGTGCTCAAGGGAACTGATGTGGATGGGATTTAAATGGACTCAAAACAGAAGAAAGCATATCAGGTAAAAGAAATAGATTGAGCAAAGGCAGGGAAACAGAAAAGGTCAGAAATCATTGGAGAAACGCTGACTAATTCAGTTCATTTGGAGCTACAACACCAAGAGTGAAGTCAGAAATAACTTGAAAGCCCACAGCCATTGTGTAGGCAATGGAGGCCTCTCTTTGTTTCTGAACCGAGGGGTCATAACAAAATCGACAACTGTCACATCTTCTCTGTAAAGAACTTTTATATTCAATGCAATAGCATGTAATCATCTTTTATTTATTTATTTTGCAGTACGCGGGCCTCTCACTGCTGTGGCCTCTCCCGCCGCGGAGCACAGGCTCCGGACGCGCAGGCTCAGCGGCCATGGCTCACGGGCCCAGCCGCTCCGCGGCATGTGGGATCTTCCCGGACCGGAGCACGAACCCGCGTCCCCTGCATTGGCAGGCGGACTCTCAACCACTGCGCCACCAGGGAAGCCCGTAATCATCTTTTAAATGCAATAAACTTAATGGAGTAGAGGAAGAAAAAGGGAAAGAAAGAGCATGTCTTACACAGTATCACCAAATTGAAAGCTTTGTAATGGACTAGAGCCGAAGTCGGAGACACAAAGATCAAATAACGGCCTTCCATGTTTAAAAAGACTGCTAGTTACTGAAATTATAATTCTAAGCAAAGAGGAAAATTTTTTATATGAATGTAACTAACTTTTCAACACTTGCAACAATTATTTTTCAGAAAAACCAAGATTACCTCTTTTAAAAGCAAAAATAAGATGTATGCAAAGTTTAAACTTATGTTTCCTTTTTCTTAGGAAGGAGCTGCTTAAACTCTAAAGTTGCTATTGGCATGTATCATTCCATATGTGACTTTATTTTTTAGAAAAATATTAAATATATCATACTAAGTAAAGAAAGTCACTGTTGCAATTGCCTAAAATAATTGATTGAGCATCTCTTACAGACACCTCTCCAGGCTTCTCAACAGATAATCTCCGAGAAATGAGAAACAGGGCGATTTATAAAGACATGGGAGAACATGCCTGCTGTTAATGTATCATTTAAAGACTTAAATAATGAATCACTACGTTGTAGTGATTTATAATATTGTATGTAAATCACTACAAATAATATTGTATGCAAATATTGTATGCAAATAATATTGTATGTCAACTATACTTCAATCAAAAAAGAAAAAGAAAAAAATAAAGACTTAAGTAATAGATTTGCAAATACTTCAGTTTGGACTTTATGGGTGGGTATTAGAAAACAATATCTTTTATATACTTAACATTTTAATCATTCCATAAATATAGGAAGAAATATTTTTGAAAGATTTATGATGGATACATTAAAAAAAAGAAAATAGGAAATAATCTTTCCCCCAAACTATTAAAAAAAAGAAAATAGGAAATAATCTTTCCCCCAAACTATTTATGATATACCAAAAACATATCTAAAAATGTGAAGCTCAACCCTAGAATAGAAACTATTGACAGAATTTTAAAAACACAATTAACATGCTACGTGCAGTATCTGTATTCAGAGAGAAGTAAGATAGGATTCACTTTCATTTTCGTAGAATAGTATGGGTTGGTCATATTTTGTAAGGCACACAAAAATGTGGTAGTAAATATTGGTATTTAAAATCAGCCACAATTAAACCATTTATTGGATTTGCCCTATTTTAAAACCTTACTTTAAGAGAAAATCTCTCAGAATGAGTAGTTTTACAAGCTTCACAAGAAGAGCAAACATATCAGATATTCTCATTCTGGGTAATTACTTCCTTCGTGGGGCCGTGTACATTCTTGCAACGTAGCTGAAAATTAAGGCATACACTACAAACAGAACTGGTTAAATGGAAAAAATGCTGAAAAAAAATGAGAACAAACGAAGAAATACTTAAAGACACTGAACACCTGAACCTGCTAGTTTGTAGACTGAGTCGGCTTCTTTGCAAATGCTTCTTTGCAAGAATATAAGGCTGTGTACCCTGGTTCTGGCCAAATAAAGTATTTTTTAAGAAATGGTTTAACTCCGCGTTTTCAGCACTTCTGGTTTTGCTGGGTTTTGTGACACTGTCCTTATCCCCCCAAAGTTAACCTATGGGGGAGGCCGACTTACTAATAAGGACAAAACAATGTGGAGGACGGTAAAGGGTCAAGCTCATTAGAGCTTGTCCTGTGTCTGCTGGTCCTGGGGGTTAGGGTCAGGGCCACTGCAGGGTGCCGGCAGGGCGTGACAGCAACGGAGCTGCACCCTAAGATAACAGATCACTCTGCAGCTTTTGGGAGGACAAGGCTGGAGGAGGAGCCATCCAGCCGGGAGCCTGGCTGGAGAGGGCTGACCTGCGACAGGTCAGGGGTGACAGGGATCAGAGGGGCAGGAGGACTCGTCAGTACATTGAAAGGAATCAAGACTGATTCCAAGGAGATGAAAAGGCTGAACGCTTGGAACAATAATAAATAAGAATGATTGTTTTTCACTTGGATCTGTCAAAAGTACAGCTTTACGAAGTGAAATCTTACTGGAAAGTCACCATTTTTGTTTTCAATGGCAATGAAGTCTTAACAACGGGAGTCAGTGTTCTGCGTGAAGGGGTAACTTGCTGAGGACATGGGACCACGACAGCAAACTTACCTGACACTGCACCCCGTCCTGGGACTGAGTCTTAAAGTATTTCCACAGAGGGTGGGGTAAAACAAAGGGAGCTTTTGTTCCCTGAAATTCGAAAACGCATCTTTCTCTACGTGAACCATGGCTATTTATTGCAACATTCCAGGAACTTAATACTTTTCTTTATCACCTGCAGAAACTACCTGTTTCCTAAACCCTGTTATGTACTCCTTTAAAAAGAAAAAAGGAAATCTGTATTTCTGTGAGCTTGGCCAATACTTCAGGAATGCCCACCTTTATTTTCCTTGAGCCACATGAACTGGTGATTGCATTTGGCTTCTACCTTTTGTCCAATGGCGCTTCACACTGCTGCATAGATTCTAGTATGTTACCTTTGCTCAACCCCGCTCTCACTCTCATAATGTATCTTCATTGAAAAGGCATTAGTTTGTGATTATTGGCTTTTCTCTGGAAGAATGTTCTAAAAATTAAGAAAAGCAGCCAAGAAAACAATACTGTATGTGCTTTGAATGAGTCTATAATTCTAATGCTCTAAATTATTCTAGGAATAATTTAACATAGTTCAACATTCTCTTACTACTCATGGACAGTGATGTAACCCAGAGTTTGTTGACTACATCAAAAACCCAGTCCATAATACTCCTTTTTTCCTTCTGTATGCATGAAACACAAAATAATTCTTAGCTATAGAATTTATAATACTGTCTATGTATAAAACTACCACATGTTAAATTAATTCCTGGATAGTACTTTATTTGCAAAACTGATATCAAAATATTTGGTATTTGCTTTTCAGAAGTAAAAAAAAAAAAAAAAGGGCGGGCCCAGACTAGCATCTTTTGAGGTTATACCAAGCAGAGTTTGTATCAGAGGGTCTAAAGTTGGGGTTTTGTAAACTTTAGTTCTTTATTGTACTATTTTACTATAATGAGTGAAATTACCTATGACACAGCTGTGGTTGAGAACCACAGAATTAGATATTGTCTTCTAAAAGTAGAAACTCCATCTAAATCAGATAAATATTAAAAAAAAATAAAACAAACAAACAAAAACTTGAATGGGAGAGGGCTGAATGGATCTGAGCAGAGCTAGGACTGTGACGAAGGTGATGAGGTTATTCAAGGCAGGGTTGGTGTGAAGAATTTGGAGTATGTTACAGTAAAAAAAGAATTCGTAGCTGTTTAGCTCTTTGAATGCAGATAAGGGACTGTGTTTGCTTCTCAGCTTTGCCAGCTCCTTGCTCTGTGAGTGACCAGCACATTTAAAAATGTCAGTAATAACACTGCTTATCTCATATAGCTGTTTTGGTTATCAAAATAGCTGATTTTAATATCTTACATTGACCAAGTGCTTACTCTACTGTTCTAAGTGCTTTATGTAAATGAGCTTACTTAATTCTCAAACGAGTCTTTGAGATGGGTCTAGTTATTACCTCCACTTTACAGATGAGGAAGCAGAATAAGGAATAATTAATGATGCATGAAAAATCAGGTGTGATGCACAGAAAGTACGATGCCTGAAACACAGATTCAAAAATGTTATAACTGTTTTGCTCACAGAAGTTTAATCTAACAGTGTAAGTAACAAGGAACACTCCAGTATGAGAGTACTTAAGTCTACTCTACACTGTTTTCAAATTAACCAAAGTTCAAATTAGTCATTTCATCTCAATATAAACCAAACTAAGTGGCTAAGAATGAAATTTATGTGGTTAAAGGGTTCTTATATTAAATAAAACTTCAACTCATCAAATTGTAAATTCTCAAGATTAACAGAATCATCATTTGTTCTTCAAGTGTAATATTTATATAGCTTACAATGAAGTCGGGGCTTTGGCAGTCTTCTAATGACCTTGATGATACAGGCAGCCAAGGAGGATAATTTAACTCTCATAGTAAGAAAATATTTGAGCTAAGTCATTCATTTGAGAGGTCAAGAGAAGAGCTAAGCAAAGTCTTCCTCAGCTATCATGAATAAAGGAATCGTTTCGATGCCTTTTTGGCTAGTGGAGCAATTTGCAAAACTCTAAATAGCAGTTTGTTAGCATTTTACCACTGACCTCATTTTCAGACATTGTTAGTTTCAATCTGACACAGTCATCTGATAGATAATATTTCATACCACAAAGAAGACTTGAGCAAAACTTTCTCACTTCCTAATTTCCTCTCAGTTTTCCAATTCTGAAACTCATCTTGGATTACAGTTTGCTTTGCTGCCCTCACCTGCTCTCTTTGCATATAGTTTAGAGAAAAATGTTCTTCCAGGAATAAGCCTTGAATCTGTATTCCAAATTTCAGCAGCAGAAGCCGCGGAAATAAATACAGCTGTGACCCATCATGAATTATACTGGATCTGCTAATTACTCTACATGGCCCTTCCTCCCCACCCCCCTGCATCCCACTGGCTCCCTCTTCATTTCAAATGGCACCCAGGAACGCATCATTGGCAAGAGCCAGGGAATAAGGGAATAGTCTGAGTGGCCGGTAAAAAAACCCATCCTAATAGAGCTGCTGAATCAATACTCTGAAATACTGTTTCACAAGGAAAAGGTCACTCGGTGGTCCTTGGGTTGACTAAAACCACAAAACTAAACCCTGCTTGATCACCAGATTTATAACATTTTCATTTTACAGAATGAAAAATGAAGAGAATATTCTATCAGCTTCCCAGTGATGGATATGACAAGACGAGAAAATGAAGAATGAAACCACAATTGACGCAACTCTGAGGCTTGGAAGGGGCTGTAGGAACCTGCTTACCCTCTTCCTCAATGGAGTTTATCACTACAGTTACTAATGTGTGGACCGAAGTGTCAATCATGGATTAGTGCTAAAACTACTACCTTCCAAACTATGGATGTACCTTTCTTCCTTGTGCAATAGATGTGTTACTGAAGCATTGAAAATAAGGTTGGTACATCGAATCATACTTAAGATCCCATGAGTGTCCCTATGCAAAGATGTTTATAACTGTAAATCCTGTTATCCTTCTCTTTTAAGCCCATGTTTTGTTTTCTTTTTTTCAGTTAGTTAATTAATTAATTAATTAATATTTGGCTGCGTTGGATCTTTATTGCTGTGCGTGGGCTTTTCTGTAGTTGCGGCAAGCGGGGGTTACTCTTTGTTGTGGTGTGTGGGCTTCTCACTGCAGTGGCTTCTCTTGTTGTGGAGCACGGGCTCTAGGCTCAGTAGTTGTGGCACTGGGGCTCAGTAGTCGCAGCTCGTGGGCTCTAGAGTGCAGGCTCAGTAGCTGTGGCACACGAGCTTATTAACCCCGCGGCATGTGGGGTCTTCCCGGACCAGGGCTCGAACCCATGTCCTCTGCATTGGCAGGCGGATTCTGAACCGCTGCACCACCAGGGAAGTCCAAGCCCATGGTTTAATATGCCAGATTTCTTAGAGCAGAGAACCCTAAATAAGACTACTGTAAAGGACTTCTTTGACTGTGATGCATTAATAGCATAGAGTATACAGTATCCAGCAGAGAGACAGTATAAAGCTTTCCCCCCGGCACTGCAGAAAAGCACTGGACTAATCCTCCTATGCTCATCCCCCCTCACTGAAGGTCACCACCAGCAAGAATTGGGGCATCTGAAGGCCACGGGTTTTGCTAACCACAATGCCAATATTCAGATCGCAGGTGGAGACATCCACAATGCCCCTGACAGGCTGCCAGAGGTACCAGAGGCCTGGGTCTCACCAGCTGGCACCCACAATATTAAGGGCCAATCATGAAATAACTATGGTTTTGAGAAAGGTTGAAAGAAAAGTCTTAGCAACAGTGAATATAATGTCTCTCTCCAAAGCAAATCTGTGGGGTCCTAGTTTTAAAATCCCTGCTTATTAGCTCAGAATTTGGATTCCGTGTAAGGAATTACAATATTCAGCTCTTTGAAATTCGTTAGGTGGTGTCCTGGCCCAGGGTGTGCAGTGTAAACACCAGTGCTCCGGCATCCTGTGATGATTCTATGATGAGGGCTTCCTCGATGTGCATCAGTTTAGTTTCATTTTCCTGGAATCCTTCCTTTTTTTCCTCCAGAGAAAAACTTTTACTCCATTAGGTTCCCTCTCTTGCCCCCAAGAAAATCCTTTTCTCCATTACTAACGAGGTTTTTTTTCTAACAAACGAGACCTTATGAAGTGAACCCAACGTCCCTAAGGTTCAAATGACCTCCAGTTGCCAAATCCACTGGTACTTTTGCAATTCCATCCTGCTCGGCTCTCGGCGACATCTGGCACCCTTCGAGGCTCCTCTGTCTTAAACGGTCTGCTCACTCGGCTCCCAAACAGCCTCCTGGTTCTCAGCTTCCCCATCGCTCCTTCCCAAGGTTCCTCCTTTACCTCCAATCACAGACACTTCTAAAGAGTCCTTCCTTCCTTCCTTCCCATTCGTCTTCCTATTCTACCAGCTTTTCCTCTGTCCTCCCATCCACGGCTTTATTATCTGTCAGTTAGCAATACGTACATTTATTCCTCCAAGTCAGGCTGTCTCCTGAAAACCCAAACTCGATACATTCCCCATCTTGCTACTGGAATTATTCTCTTTTAAAAAAATGATCACACCTCTTCTCTTGAAACATATGATGACTCCTATGCCTGGTGGATGATGTCCAAATATCCTAGTCCCACAGACAAAGCCTCTACAGTGCATCCTTATATTCCTTCCTAGTCTCCATCCTTGCTGATGCTCACCCTAAAGCTTGCCCCATACTGCAGCAGGGACTCAGCAGCGCTCATTCACTCCTCTGTGTCTTTGCTATGTTGACCATATTTACAGGATCAACAGTGTCAGGGCATAAAGCCTGATAAGCAGGTTCTTACCCAGGTAAAAAGACTGATCTGAAGTTCAGACTGCCTTAGGAAACAGAGACTGTTCCTGGCTGTGCCTACAGAGTTATTTCCCCTCTTCATCTGTCATCTTAGAAAATGTCAACAACATCATGCTCACATAGAATGTATTTGCAGAATCTTGGGTCGAGGAATCCAAATTCTAGACTCTCCACTCTGGGAGGAAGAATCTTCCCTAGTTATCTTCTTTAACCAACAAATTAGTTCCAGAAGTGAAGAGGAAGGAAAGAGATGGGCAGAGAAACAAACAGACCACTTGGATGAGCCTTGATAATCAAGGAAGTGACCTGCAGCCAGCAGATGCTTCTCACACGTCCACAAGATAAATCCGACTTAATCAGTGAACAGTCCTTCTGCATCTTCTGCATTCCTATAGCATCTAGTTCATGCCTTGATTATAGCTCATAGTATACTAATCTGTCGTTTCTTGATTCTATGTCCATTTCCCCAATCCATCTGTGACCCCTAGCACAGAGCAGATGCTGATAGAGTAACAAGCACACCCTTCAAGCCTAGCAATGCCTTGGATACAATGAAGAAGCATCTTTAAGATTCTCTGCAATCATAGCAATGGCTATATTAAAACAGTACAATCTGGTCAAAGAAATTATGAATGCTGCTATAGACACATCCTGTGAAGTCTCTCTCATTAAACCAATATGTTCCAGAAACAATTTTCCAAATAACTTAAAGCAACTGTAGTGGTGCAAGCTATTTGTGCTCGAAGATACAAGATTAAAAACTTGATCAGAATGGCCATGATAAAAAAATCTACAAACGATAAATGCTGGAGAGGGTGTGGAGAAAAGGGAACCCTCTTGAACTGTTGGTGGGAATGTAAATTGATACAACCACTATGGAGAACAGTATGGAGGTTCCTTAAAAAAGTAATAATAGAACTACCATATGACCCAGCAATCCCACTACTGGGCATGTACCCTGAGAAAACCATAATTCAAAAAGAGACATGTACCAAAATGTTCATTGCAGCTCTATTTACAGTAGCCAGGACATGGAAGCAACCTAAATGTCCATTGACAGATGAATGGATAAAGAAGATGTGGCACATATATACAATGGAATATTACTCAGCCATAAAAAGAAATGAAATTGAGTCATCTGTAGTGAGGTGGATGGACTTAGAGTCTGTCATACAGAGTGAAGTAAGTCAGAAAGAGAAAAACAAATACTGTATGCTAACACATATATATGGAATCTAAAAAAAAAAATGGTTCTGACAAACCTAAGGGCAGGACATGGATAAAGACACAGACGTAGAGAATGGACTTGGGGACACGGGGAAGGGAAGGGTAAGCTGTGACCAAGTGAGAGAGTGGCATGGACTTATATACACTACCAAATGTAAAATAGCTAGCTGGTGGGAAGCAGCCACATAGCACAGGGAGACCAGCTCGGTGCTTTGTGACCACCTAGAGGGGTGGGATAGGGAGGGTGGGAGGGAGACTCAAGAGGGAGGAGATATGGGGATATATGTATATGTATAGCTGATTCACTTTGTTATAAAGCAGAAACTAACACACCATTGTAAGGCAATTATACTCCAATAAAGATGTTAAAAAAAAAAACTTGACAAATACCGCCCTATGCAATTCCATCAGAAGCTCTTTTGCATTTTTTCAAAATCCACTAAGAACCAATGACATACGTTTGTCTTACAAAGGGAAGTCTTGCCCCAGCAAACGATGCTGATTTTCTAGCTATAAGGGAGGAAATACAGAGCCCACAGGAGGTTAGGACATCTGTCCAAAATGCCAGGTGGTGACCAAGAAAGTGCTGATAGGAATTCGCTTTCTGATTTTCACCTCTCTCAAATTCCTCTTTATATTCCTTTCCCGATATTTCACATTTATGCGAGTGCTTTCCCTACAGTTTAGGTCTTTATTTAGCTCACAAAGTAAGCTTTATACTAAGGAGGTAGAGTATTCATCTTTTGGCATCAGTACCGGTTGCCCTTAGTAACCACCACTTGAAGGGAAACCTTATTTTCATCTGGTGATTCGAAATAAGACTGAAGGGTCAACTGCAGAGCAATTGTGAAAGGCAGGTCTCAAACTGGCAAATCGCTCAGTACAAGCCCCTCTTTCATCTGGATCATTCCAAAGACACTGAGAGTTTTGTTCACAAATATTTCATAAATCACAGGGTTTAGACATTGGTTTCTAAACAATACTTGTAAAAATAGAACTATACAGTCCAACCTGAAATCTCATTATTATTGAGATTATGGAGAGAAACCATATAATTGACACAAGACTAAGGCAAACAGAGAGATAGGTAAAAGGAATACATATTCATTTCAGATATAGTATGTCAAGTACTCTGAAACTATACTCCTGTTGAATTCACTGATCTTTTAAAATTTGAGTTCAAGCTTCCAAGAACCTATGCTAAGAAGCAAAGCCAATTTGCTGTCTGTTATTAGTTTAGGCTAATAAATTCGATGATAGAACAGCTAATGATTTTGGATATTTTTGAATCACTATTTGATATATGACAATTGTTTACCTACTACTAAGGAAAAATAAGGGATAAATGTAATTTTCACTCTTTGAAGCCCACTTATATCTAATTCATGTATAGTATTCTAAATGATATTTAATATATAGCCTTCTCATGAGTCAAAGATTGAAAAGATAAAAATTTTTATTTTTATGCAAAATAAAAATAATACACTTCCATTATTGTGGCTTAAGAAATCTAAACCCTCAGGCTGTTTGGCTTTTTTGGCAAGAGGAAGATGCCTGGTCATTGCTAACATCAATGTTTTACACTGTTTAAGTGGATTCAATGCAACTATGTATGACAAGGAATTTTACTAGTGGTCTGTTCACAGCCTAAATAGGATGCAAGCATATTTTATGAAACACGATTTAGCAGGGAGATAAGGCAAAGAGCAAATGGGAACTAAGGCACATAGAATTGGAAGCAGGTCAAAAATTCAGGGAAGCGACTTGTAAATATGATTATGATGATGAAGTTATACTAATCAGCATAAGAGTGTCTGTGTATTTCTGTATGGCAAAAGGATTCCATAGAAACAGCATGTTTTCCCACTTTTGCAAGCTTTTCCAGCTAAATTCTGAAATTCACATGCTACAAATTTAATCTTGTACTTTTTAACTCTTAATCACTCTTGAAATAGAAGCTAAATCAGTTACTGAAGCAGACACTGTCAACTTACTACTGAGTTTGGTTTTGTTTCTCATTTTTCCTCCAGCGTTGAGGATGAATCAAAAATGGTTGTTTTCCAAACTTAGGGTTACCAAAGGGGAAAGGTGGGGGGAGGAATAAATTAGGAGTTTGGGATTAACCTATACGCACTACTATACATAAAATAGATAATCAACAAGGGCCTACTGCATAGCACAGGGAACTCTACTCAGTACTCTGTAATGGCCTATGTGGGAAAAGAATCTGAAAAAGAGTGGATATATGTACATGTATAACTGAATCACATTGTTGTACACCTGAAACTAAGACAAAATGGTAAATCAACTATACTCTAATATAAAATAAAAGTTTTAAAAGACACAGAGAATAAAACAGTATTCATAGAGCAAAAATGGTTGTTTTCAACTAAATAAGCTAAATATAATTAAACTACTTAAAAAATCCACGTAATGTCTGAATTGTAGTGCATTTCTTGTATGTGAACTTTTCCTCAACAACAATAACAAAAAACTTAATATAATTCACACAGATAAACAGTTTGCTCAATACTTCGTAAGCATGAGTACATATATGGTCTTTGATTCTTATTTGAACACAACTTCTGAGCTACCAGAAAGTCGGCCACCTCTGAAGTGTCCCTCTCCAAGGAGACTGCAGTCTCATGGTGTGGACCTATAGTGGTGCATTTTACTCTGTGGTCAAGGATGCTGCTACCGACCCTCCACCCACCAGGATGCTCCTAGTCTTTCTGAGTGGATGCTCAGAGCCCTCACCCGGCCTCCCTTGTGATAAATGGTGAAGTCTGGAGGAACCCGGGGATGTTGTCTGAGACTGAAGCTCATCTCTTCGCGCTGTCCTGCTGTTCCTGCGTGACGGCCGACTCCATCGGCGGGGGAGCAGCCTCCTGACTTGAGGCCCGCTGGTCACTGCTTCCTTGTCACTCGTTCTGTCCCGATGGCTGACATCAGAAACCTCCACACATTTGCAAAGTTTGTATCCCAACCAGGGGACTCCAGGGTCTGTCTCTGTGAAGCTTACTTTAAACCACAAAACCAACTGTATAAAAGACCATCAGAAAATTAAGGTCCCAATTTCCAGGAGCTCGAAGGAGCAAAAGATATTTAATGACTCAATGTGACTTTTTTTTTTTTTCTTTTTTTTGCGGTACGCGGGCCTCTCACTGTTTTGGCCTCTCCCGTTGCAGAGCACAGGCTCCGGACGCGCAGGCTCAGCGTCCACGGCTCACGGGCCCAGCCGCTCCGCGGCATGTGGGATGCTCCCGGACCGGGGCACGAACCCGTGTCCCCTGCATCTGCAGGCGGACTCTCAACCACTGCGCAACCAGAGAAGCCCTCAATGTGACATTTTTAATAGTCAAAACCCTTCAATTGTTTTTTATTGCTGCAATGCTTCTCTCATTCTAAAGAATTGTTTTCATTTTACATGTGATCTATTTTGACATGAAATATTTCTGGAGGTGATAAGTATTTACTAAGCTTCTATTTTTGGCAATTCAGGGACAGTGAGAAAATATGCCAAGAGACTGAAATTTTTAAAAACTCACTTTTTTTCAATCATAGGAAGGTTTCACTGTTGTATACCATTGAAACAAGTTAGATGGATAAATATAATAAAATGTAAATATTTTAATAGATATATAATGCAATTTTAAGAAAGGGTTTGAAAGCATGTCGTTAAATGTGTTCTGGAAAACTTTTGTACTTCACTTGTTATGTATGATCATACCTCACTTATCCCCAGATAACTTATCTAGAAACTTCAAGTGTATTGAATGTTGCCGAAAATTAACCATAATTTTCATAACAGATTGGATGACAGATGTAGGAGGAACATCACACTGTTACAGGGCTCCTGTCACTTCTTTCAGGTGTAATTCTGACCAGCGTCTTCACCCATGTTCCCCAACCAGCCATGGGAAGAAGAGCAAATGAGAAAGGGCAGAGAGAAAACGTGCTGGAGTCAAGCCTCAGATCCCAATCTGGACTGGGACAATGGAGAAGACAGAAAACTCTTAAAAGAGTGACCTTCGTGACCCAAGTCACCCGGGAGGTCCCAAATGGCCCCAGAAAGGTTCTGTGCTGTGCAAAAGACATTCTTGATGGTATTTCTGCAACCCTTTTTTATTGCCCTGTTTTCTTTCTCATTCTATGTGTTTATTTGGTTTGGGCCTGATGTATAAACAACCAGAATGGAGGAGGAACAATGTCCTATGCCAAGAAATGCAGCCCAGAGGGAATTGTTTTAAAGCGCCATGTTGAGGAGGAACAGAGCCATGCCTGGAGTCTGATAATAACGCCCGGGGCAGAGGCAGTTCTGCTCAAAAAGACCCCGATGAAAGTCTTCGGAAACTTTTACTGTCTGTCAGAGTGGACAGAGTTTCCCAGGCAACACGATGAATTAAGTAACACGTTGGGCAGAAACCTAAATGCTTTGTCACTGCAGCCTCTCAGCCCACTGTGTGGATGTGCTTTAACGTGGGCGAGGGCCAGGGTCTCCTCTGTCAGGGACTCCAGGTGTCAGGGGAGTGGGAGATGTGGTCTCTGCTGATACAAAACAAGAGCTCCTGGACCTGACCGAGGAGCGAGACTTGTCCACAACGGGCTGGAGGTCGGGGGCTGGGAGAACCACGTGAGCGGAACCGCCTTGCGGGAGTTGAGATCAACATAGTCTGTGTGTTGACACAAACTCCCTAAGTCTCAGTGGCATTACTGGTAAAATAAAAGTACTAAAAGCTATCCTACTGGTAAGGTTTCCTCTGAGGACGAAAGTGATGATTTATGTGGATGTGTAAAAAAAAAAAAATTTTTTTTAAAAAGCTAGTTGTCAAGAACAATTATAAAACTAAACTCCAGGCCCTGTAAATCTGAACATTTTGACATAGTCATTCTGCTCATCATAACTAGGTAAGTTAACGGGTAAGCAGGTACACAGGCAGCCTAACCGGGGGCAGCTAAGAGACAGCCAAGCCCTGTTAAGATGAGCCGGGCGAGAGAAAAGTGGTACCCATCCAATTGGAGCTTGTGTCAAGGTTCCCCTGGAGACCAGAGTCCAGGAGTGGATGGGATGTGTGGGCATTTCCCATTCCTCTGACCACAGTTCTCTGACGACGGGGGTACCGACCGCCCGAGGAGGTCTGGAGGCAAAGGCTTGGCTTCAGCGTGAGGACCACTTTTAGCACCTTCCATCTGTGTGACCTCGAGTTGCACTTCATTTCCCCACTTACAAGGCTGTGATAAAGATGCCCCACAGAACTGGGTGTAGGCTGTAATGCAAATCAAATCAAACATGGAGAATCAAGCGTCTTCCATCCGCTGCATCAGGTCAAGGTGGACGCTGTGAGGTCCCGGGTCAGATACGGTTGAGGGCAGAGAAGTCCCTAGAGGGGCTGCACACTCAGGAGGGGCGGAGCGGGGCATGTGGGTGTGGGGCAGCCGTCAGCTCCTTCTGCAGCACAGAAACGACAGCCTCCTGGAGCTGGGGCCACGGCCTCTCCCTCCCCCTCTGTTCTCTTTGCCAAGGGTGAAAAATAAGCAGAAGTATCCCCGCAACAGTCCCTTTGCCCTCACCACCCTGGCATTCCACCAATTATAGAACCACCCGCATTCATAAGGACTTCCCAGCCCACCCCTTTCCTAACAGCAAAGTAAGAGGTACCAGGGGTCACTCACTCTCAGTGTGAATCAGTTCAAACAGCTTATTTTCATGGTTCCTTAAAGAGACAGACAATTTAATGAACAGAGTAAAGTGGGGAGGGGGCCGTCTATGAGCAGTACTTTGGGGGCTGCGGCGATGTACAAGGGAAGGACTGTCCCAGCCAAGAGCGTCAGGGGCACCGAAGGGAAAGGCGGTGAGCAGGGTGGAGGAAGCCAGGAGGGTCACATATTGGTGTCAAAAGAAAAAGAATGTGAGTCTTGTTTTGTAAACTGGAAATGATCAGAGAATCAGAGATAGCAGAGTCAGAAGTTTGGGAGACTGGGTCTTCCGGGGGCTTCAGAAACGAATGTCTGCAGGGCTCAGGCAGAGAATATCAATCAAGGAAATGGGATGGATGTGAACATAACAGCCACCAGAGGGAACTGTGGAGAGCCAGCAAGTGTGGCTTTCCTAGAGACAATGTAATTAACAATAGTAATCACGCTGTGCTGGACGAAAGGATTTGGCTGTGGAGCGATCGGTCCAGCCCCTTCAACGTTACCAACGGAATCGCTAAGCATTAAATATATGTAAAGAAATATTTTAGGATGTGACCTTGTACAGAAATAGCTCCATCAGGCTCTTTTCTCCAAGGACTTGAAAGTTGGGTCAGATTTGAAGATCTCATAAGAAATGGATTAGTTTCCGCTACTCCAGGAAACCCTCAAACCCAGGAGAACCCCAGGGGTTTCCTAGTGCTCTCTTCAGGTGAAAACTCCTTTCCTCCTCCAAAACAACCCAGGAGCAAGTCCTGAGTACATTTAGAGACTCCTCAGAGGAAAATGAAAGCGTTTTAGGGTGATACTAGTATAAGGCAGAAGCGGGCACTGAAGTTATTGGAAGGGGAAGGTTCACAAGCTGATTGCATTAAAACTCTATTGAACCTCCTCTGGAAAACCCTAAGGTCACAGCAGGAGGAATGACAGAGAGGAACGTAGGGTCCAGAACACAAGCAGGTGAGACGGGTTTATTTGCGGCACACATGCAGCGTCTGGATCTTTTGGGTCACAGGATCCATGTTATTGTCAACATTATGGGTGTGTGACGTAGTCTTAATATCAAACATGAATTACCCCTCTTTGACTAGTTCAAAGAGACCGGCTTTGGATTTGGTCCAGCCTGTGTCTGAATTCCGCCTCTATCGCTTATTAGTCACGGGACACAGGGACAATCACCCCACTCTTCAGTGTCACACTTCCTCACCTGTAAAATGGTGATACTAAAACCTACTCTGGAGGTTGGGAAGTTGGGAGGTAAAATATAGATGCAGAGTACCCAGCAGATCGTAGGTATCTGCTGCCATGATCACGACTTATCCTTGTGATTTTATCGTTGTATTAGTCATAGACAAGTGCCATCACCCAGCAAGGCCTCACGCCTGCTTCTCACCCCTCATGCTGGGGTTTCCCAAACACGCAGAACCTGCATGTTTCCTGGAAGACCTGTGATAACTGCACAGCTCAATCCACGCACATCGTGCTTCGCAGAAGGAAGTAACGGGATGAGCAAAGCTTCACCGCCAGTCCACATTTTTTAATTCAAGCTCCTTGGTACACAATTAGTCAGTGGTATTTCTAGAAGCTTGTGATTGGCAATAAATAATTGTAGTCTAGAGCTCTTTCTTCTATTGCCACTTGCTAAACACCCACTTAAAGTATCGGATCACAAAACTCACTACAAATTGAAATTTATGTTTCCTTTTGGGTTATCTGGGAATAATCCAACAGACAATGAAGAGAACATAACGCTAATTTCTACTCTTGGTTTCATAATACTACACTGATTATTTTCAGACTTAACTTGGTGCGCAAGAATTAAAAGATATATTTCCTCTATATTTTCGTTAATGTGGATTTTGGTGGGGGGGTTTCCAGCCAACGAATTTATACTATCAAACATCAGGCAAAGTAAGGAAAAGCAAAATTAGCCTACTGAGGTGTTTTCGTAAGAAAACAAATTCTGTTCTCTACTGCCTGAATAATGGAAGTCAGGGTTTTTCTTTCTAAAGGTATCCTCTTGTCATAGGCTGTGATTTTGTTAATATGAGAGCAAAGGCAACAGTGTTAATTCTTGTCCAGCTGGAAACTAGCATGGATTGCATTCTGGCTCCAGTCTTCAGATTTTTAGTATGAAAGACATATATGACCCACACATCCATCAACTGACTGATAGATCAATAAAATGTCTATCCATACAGTGGAATATTATTCAGCAACAAAAAGGAATCAAGGACTAACCATGCCACACCACGGATGGACCTTGAAAACAGTATCAAATAAAAGAAGCGAGGCACAAAAGGCCACATATTGTATAATTCCATTTATGCTAAGTGTCCAGGATAAGCAAACCCACAGAGAGAGAAAGTGGATTGGAGGTGGCCCAGGGCTGCAGTGGTTGTGGAAGGGGTGGGGAGTGACTGATAATGTGTGTGAGGTTTCTTTTTGGGATGACAGAAATGTTTTGGAATTACATAGTGATGATGGTTGTACGACTCTGTGCATATACTAAAAACCAGTGAATTTTATACTTTAAAGGGATGAATCATGTGGTATGTGAATTATATCTCAATACTCTACATAGAAAATTCTTCCCTGTCATCATCATCATATTCCAAAGCAAATGTTCACTGCAAGCTTACTTGTGAGGTTCAGTGAATTCTGCAGTGACATTGCATTAGCAAAACAAGTTTAGAAATCCTTGTATGTAAATCTCAAGTTTGTCTCCATAGTTTTATAAAGAAAATTTCCTGCCAATTTTAAATTTTGAAAAAAAATTGCTTTGAGTGATTCTTTCCTTTTATTGGCTCTTCTCATAGGATAAAAGAAGTGCTTGCATTTCTTTTTTGTTTGTTGTTGTTTTTGGAATGAAGTGGAGTCAAGATGGAATTAAGTAAGAATTATATTGTGCAGCTCCCTGAAAACAGCAGAAGATCAAATATGGAACATACTCAAAGTGGGAGAGAAATAATTACTTAATAGAGCACATTAATAAAAAAGACCTCACAAATTAAATGTTGTTCCAAGGACATCTTAAACACTTCCTGGAGCATCACACACACACATGTTGAGAAAAAGCCAAGTTTTATATTTTAGTCTTCTAGCAACTTAATGCAATGAAAATTTCCAGATAAACAGGAAGAAAAAGGTAATTTTCATTAAAAATGTACACATACATTATGATCGCTGTTCCTTTTTCTTTCTTTTTTTTTATTGAAGTATAGTTGATTTACAATGTTGTGTTAATTTCTGCTGTATACAAAGTGATTCAGTTATACATATACACACATTCTTTTTCATATTCTTTTCCAGTATGGTTTATCCCAGGATATTGAATATAGTTCCCTGTGCTGTACAGTAGGACCTTGTTGTTTATCCATTCTCTATATACTAGTTCACATCTGCTAACCCCAAACTCCCACTCCATCCCTCCCCAACCTTTTCCTTTAGTTCTTACTATAATGCATTTAGAGGTGCCATTAACACAAGGTTTCACATATAATGTGCAGGGACTTGGTGTTAAGAGGACAAGCCCTGGCGTCAGGCTGATTTGAATCCCGATGCCCCAACTTATGCCCTGAGAAAGTCTCTTAATTTCTCTAATCCTCTGTTTCTCTATCTGTGAAATGAGGATGGGGATAGTGTTGAGAGAATTCAATGTGACGATACCTTCAAAGCGCTTAACGTGGTGCTAGGTTCAGGTTGAGCTGACGTGTTGTCGTCATCGTCCTCATCTTGCTTTCAGCATTGCTTAATGCCCTTTTATAGGGCCATTTATTACTCCAGTGACATTTCTGATAGAATCCCCAGATTTCAACCAGAGAAGCAAGGACACCCGCCCATTCAGCCCTACAGGGAGACACTTTCCTCTGTTTCCCTCAGAAATTCAAATTGTAATTCCAAGAAACCACTCATCCTTTTTGCTAACACAATTTTATAAAAGGTCTTTTTTTTCCATAAACAAAGCCAAACATAATATTTTGTTCATCTGATTCTACACAGAATAGCTGTTATCTGAGCACTGCCTCATCACACACGAAAATGGCAGTAATTACTAACCACCCGGAAAAAAAAAACACCTAAGGAAGACATGGGTCTCCATCCATGTAATGAAAAACAAAAAGAGGCAAACAAGGCTGCTCGTCCCACTTTGTGTGTCCATGTCTGACTTACAGTTCAGCAGCCTTATAGCAAGTCTACAAGTCACTCTTAGGTACCCAGTGTGTTTTGAACATGGTAGGTGCCCAGAACAAATTTCTTCTTCACTTGAATGCCCTTGCACTGTGCTGGGTGTCACAGATACAAACTACGGTTAAAACCTGGTCCCTCCTCTAAACCTTATTCTGAAACGTGCTGTGTCTTCAGAACAAAAAATAGGAAAGTGTTTCAATGACAAGGTAAGGTTTAGTCAAGGCAACACAAGCATCAGTAAAATGTTCAAGCTGGATACATTTATTCCCTGTGACATCAGACACGGATCCCATTCCAATATAAGTTCAAGTAGTTTAGAAAAGTTCATGGTGTGACAAACAGCAGGTAATCTTTACCACAAGATGCCTCCCTGTCAAAAAATTATTTGATGTTATCCTAATATAAACATCCTCATTCCTGAGGCTCCCCAGTTCTCTGGGGACTATCCCACCTGTACCATTCCTGGAGAGCATTTTATCAGGGGATCTTAAAGCTAAGGCTGGTGCTGGTGATTCTGGAGGGCAGTATCTGAAAGGGAAACCAGTTACTGATGGGTCTGATGTGAGTAACCCCACTGGTCTGTCACACACCACAGCTGGGGAGCAGGGCTATGGAGGGTTCAGAGACTAGTGTGGCGTGTGTGCACTTGATCCCAAGAACCAGGTTTTGGCTGACCTGTTGTTAGGGAGACAAAACCAACTGAGACTACAATTACTGAACTAATTTGATTTGGTGGCCCAAGGAGAGAAGCCTTAAACATATCAAAGCTTGTTATGGAAACACAGACACACAGACACAGACACAGACACAGACAGACAGACAGACAGATACACACACACACACACACACACAAATCAAGCCAAAAACAAAGCTGAAAAGAAAAACTACTAACCAAAAAGCAATTGTACCCAAGACCTAAGCACTCCCTGGTATCCAAATAACTGCTTTGGATTTAGGCCAACAAGAACTCCTAATCACTCCTAAGTAAACTCCTAAATCACATGTGGTCCTATGTGATTCTCCATCAGGCTTTTGAATGAAAGCAAAGTGAAAGATTTAGACACATCAATTTCATCTCCAAATAAAGAGGTTTAGAAAGTCAGAATTTTATAAAGAATCAGGATAAATTTAGCATAACAAAGATTTCACTCAGATGTTAAAGAAAATGTCAAATTTATGGGAAGACACAAAAACAGGATATTAAGTTGAGTGATAGAATTTTTAAAAAAGTCATGCTGGTCCATTAATGTCACAGCTGCAACATAAAGAAAGAAATAGCAAAGCTTCTTTCTAATTACCAGAGTCTTATTTTCTATCAGGGCCACACAGAGATCTTTATATTATTTTTTAATCTAGGAAAGTTTGAGATGCTTACTCCAAAAATTCACTTTGCAAAGTAGGGACATGGTTAACCACCTGCTTCCTGGACTTCACATAAAACAGAAATATACTGGTCCCTCCTACGTCATCTGTGACTATGCTCTGACTCAGTGTAATTGATTTTATAATGGAGTGAAATACTTTATAATGGGACTTTTATTCTATTATTCATGAGAGAGAAAAACAACATTTAAACCATCCAGGAAAAAAGGGGGAGAGTCACGTTTCCATATTTTGGACGTATTGCACCCTGACACTCTTCTCCTATCCTTAGCTCATAGGCTCAGAGGTGTCTCTGGGCTCAAGAGAAGAGCAGGGAATACCTAGTCCTTTCCATGGAGTCTAAATGGGATGCACTAAAGCAAGGCAGGTTAGTCAGGTCCCATCAGTAACCTCCAAAGTCAGAGGGTCTTTGTTAAGGTTTAATGAAAACAGATCCTATAATAGTAGCTCCCATTTATGTAAACAGTTACATAAGGAGCAACACAGTTTCAAAATCAATAAGAGGCTCAGACTGGATATATTTTAAAAACAAAGGAAAGACTGTCCTAGTAGGCTAGGTTAGAATGTCCAGCGACTCACTCCCTCAATTCTAAAGTGCATCAGTTCTTTGAAGCCACGGATATCACCTCATAATATCACCACCCTGAAAATCGATAATATAAGGCTACAGGAATATAAAACCCTAAGGCTTAGTTTTAAATAATCTATGGTAGAACAAGGGAGATGAATTCCACAAAGACAGAGTGTCACCGAGGGTCATTCTGGAAAAGCATGACACAGACCTTCAGAAGCTGCCAGGAAAGTTCACAGTCATTACCTCACTGGGAATTCTCACCACCGTCCAGTCATTCAATCTGAACTACCGACGGTCAAGGTCAGATGGTCCCTGTCTGTCTGAGTAGAAAGCAAGGCTGCAGGACCAAGTGGGAGCAGGCACGAGGGCCTGAGCTGAGAATTGAATCAGTGGCCCACACACTAAGACTGACTTTCCACAGCAGAATCAAAGGCACAGTGTTTTAACCAAGATATTACTTCAATTCCAAGATAAGTTCATACAACTTAGATCTCCTTCTCCAATTCTCCCTGGGAATTAAACTTTTAAACTTGTATGTGCATCAGATGACAATTTAATCATTTCTTTTAATGCCCTTGGGTAAGAAGTATAATTAACTTGAAAATTTAACAAATAAGTTCATGACCAAGCTTTATGTGTCCTTAACAGTCTTTTAAAAGGTTTGTTTAGTTGGGGTTTGAGTTTTTGTCTCAGAAAGACCTGAGCAAAGCAAAAAAAATATTACTGGATTTATTAAGGATTGAACTACAGTGTCTTACACAGTGAACAATATAAAGTGCAACATAGAGAGAACTTTCTACAAAATAGTCCTTATGTAACAATCAAGTAAATAAAGAACTCTAGAAGCATCCATGCAGCTACTCTCACACACATATTTACTCACTGATCAATAAAGAACATAGTGCTATGCTGTGAAGCAGAGGACAGGAATTAGTTGATAGCAAAGCCTTATTTAGATTGTCAAAAGACAATTGGCCACACCTACTTCCTACCTTGTTAAGGACCCCTGTTTAACATCTCTTGAATCCATTCTTCAACCCTTCTAGTTAAGAAATTTAACTCTAATTATTATCAAGGCTTTGGGAAGGTAAAAAATAATCTCTCCTAAAAAACAAGAAAACACTGGAGATGATAGATAGATGGATAGATACATAAATATAGATAGGCATACATAGATAGATAGATATAGATATGAAAATAGATACATAGATACATAGATAGATAGATTTTCCTTCTCTTGTTTCCAAAAAGGATCTGGAGTGACACTTACTATTCATTGCATCATGTCAATGTTCATATCTTCAAAGGTAGCTTATATGATAATGTTTCATTAGAATACAATAAATAATTTGTCAATCCCTGTCATGTCACACATTGTATGAAGACTGGTAGAAATTCTAGAAACAAAAAGCTGATTCATGTTAAGTTCTTCCTACAGCTGAAGTGGAGAACTGGTTTGTGAACATCTGGTTTGATCTCATACAGATGAAACTGCTTTGTCACTGCTTCTGCAGTCCAGAAAATAATGTCCAGTGGCTACTCAGGTGGCCCTCTCGAGTTATTGCCCCAAAGTAAAGGAATCAGAGGGCTGAACATCTGGACAAAGTCGTTAACCAGCTAACCGACTTTCAAAGGCAGAAGATAAAGGCTAGCAATGCTGACTGCCACAGTCTAAATGGACAGCAGGTGTGCCCTTCGTTAAGCCTACAGTAACCTCACCTCCCATCCTCCGCCTCCCCCTCCTCTCACCCATCCCTCCTCCCTGAGGCTGGACCCTCCTCTGCCTGAGCCCCTCCCCCTCCAGGCTCCCTCCTCCGCCCCACTCCGCCCCTTTTTCTCATCTTCTCCCCTAACTCCACCACTTTAAATGAATACAACTTCCCTTGGAAATAAGTATGTTTTACTATTTACTGTCATCATTGAATACATTCTTTCCAGTACTTTACAAGAAAAACGGAACATCTGATTTTTCAAGGAGGGAAATACACTTGCTGTGTTGTGTATTCAACGTGTGACTTTCCATGTTGGTTTATTTTTCTATAGGTCAACAACCTTTACCAGGACAATCAGAAGTCTGCTTGCTCACCATCCCAACACTCAAGATTCACAGGGAGGCACACAGAACCTGAGCTCAAAGGGAGCCCTGGGTCTGGGTATCTGGGTCCCCAACTCCAAGGCAAGGTCAAGGATCTGCAGCCAATGGGACAGCTGCCACAAAAGCGGTCCCACAGCCTCCCGGAAGCTGGTTCTACTTTGCAGTGACTCTCACTGTTGCATGGTTGTTTTGTTTAATTCGCCTAAATAACTCATGCCTAACTTCCCCATTCTCACCATTACCCACGCCCTGGAGGAGTTTTCACTGTTGCTTGGAGACGACTATTGGATTATCTACTGGCCTTCCCTTCCTCCTGCACAATCTCTACAAATCACTGAACCTTTTCACAAGTGCTTTTTCTTACTCCTATGACTTTTTCAAAAAATTTATTTATTTTCAGCTGCGTTGGGTCTTTGTTGCTGCACGCGGGCTTTCTCTAGTTGTGGTGCGCAGGGGCTACTCTTCGTTGCGGTGCGCGGGCTTCTCACTGTGATGGCTTCTCTTGTTGCGGAGCACGGGCTCCAGGTGCACGTGCTTCAGGAGTTGTGGCACGTGGGCTCAGTAGTTGTGGCTCGCGGGCTCTAGAGAGCAGGCTCAGTAGTTGTGGCACACGGGCTTAGTTGCTCTGCGGCATGTGGGATCTTCCCGGACTAGGGCTCAAACCCGTGTCCCCTGCACTGGCAGGTGGATTCTTTTTTTTTTTTTTTTTTTTTGCGGTTTGCGGGCCTCTCACTGTTGTGGCCTCTCCCATTGCGGAGCACAGGCTCCGGACGCGCAGGCTCAGCGACCATGGCTCACGGGCCCAGCCACTCCGCGGCACGTGGGATGTGGGATCTTCCCAGACCGGGGCACGAACCCGTGTCCCCTGCATCAGCAGGCAGACTCTCAACCACTGCGCCACCAGGGAAGTCCTTCCTATGACTTTTTGACTGTAATACTAATACCTCTAGACTTTCACTACCTTTAACTATGAAACAAAAAAGTAATAAATATTAGAAAATAATCAATACTATAGAAATGAAATAGTGAGGGAAATAAATGTAATGCTTTACACAGCCCTCTCTTGGGCCAGATGTGTTCCGACCCTGACAAATCTGCAGGGTAGGTCTTGCACGGTGTATTGCTCCTGTTTTCCTCAGATGAGGAAACTGAAGCCCCAGGTGGTTGTCACTTTCCAAAGAATGTGCAGCCATGTAGTGCCAAAGACTGACCTAGAACATGGGACTTCTGACACCTAAACTCTTATACTTTATACTTCTAAAAACGCTAGACTGCCTATTCATGCCAAAGCGTGTGTTACACTCTTAGGGAATCTTTGATCTTTCTTTTGTTAAAAAAATTATTACTATACGTGTATACATACATATATTGACACTGTTTCTAATGTATATATCTCTCTATATGTCTGTATCTATATATATATATCACCACAAAGAAATATTTCCTGCTAAGGATCCGAGTGCCCATGTGCTCTGCCATCATGGATTGGGTTGTGAGGAAGCTTGTTGTCATGGTTACTTTGATAATCCCCATACACTTTGTTATGTATAAAGGGGAAATTACTATATATTGTATGAAATTGATGCTATATCTTGAGTAAATAATATTAGAAAATTTAAACCCAAGAGGCAGCCCAATTCTAAACTGATGAATAAAAATGTGCTCACTGTCATTATCTTGTCTCTCTAGAAAATAAAAATCATGAACACAGAGTTATGACGCTTGGAGATAAGGCTCAAGACCAGTTGAGTAATCCCAGCTACAGAGACTATCTAAACACTGGTGACAAAACTATGAGAAACCCTTCTGGCTCTTCTGACAGTAAACACGTCTAAGCCTCAGCCCTTCAGGACCTCACTGTGGATTCCACTTGAAACTCAACGGCATCCCTCCTGCTCTTTCACTGACTCACTCAGCTTTCTCAGCATAAACATGGTCCGCTTGTGTGGACTGAATGTTGTGTCTCCCTTAAATTCATCTGTTGAAGACCCCATCCCCAACATGACTATATCTGAAGACAGGGTCTTTACATCTGTTAAGACAGATTCCTGGACCCAGAAGTGGGTACTACTGTAACAAATACCTAAAAATGTGGAAGCAGCTTTGGACCTGGGTGACAGGTAGAGGCTGGAAGAGTTTTTGAGTGCAGGCTAGAGAAATTTATGATGGCCATCAATGGACCGCTGGCACAACTGTGGTGTTAAAGGTCATTCTGGTGGGAGCTCGGAAAGAAAAGAGGAGAGCTAGAAGGAAAGCTTTCATCCTCTTAGGGGATACATATCATCATGAACAGAATGTTGGTGGAAATATGGATGTTGAAGGCCACTTTGGTGAGAGCTCAGGAAGAAACGAGGGACAGGTTATTGGAAACTGGAAAAACGGCACCCTTGTTATAAAGTGGCCTTTATAAACATGGCAGAGAACATGGCTGAACTACAATCTAGTGTCTTCTGAAAAGGTAGAATTTGTGATTCATGAGGCTGGATAGTTAACAGAAGAGATTTTTTCTTTTTATAAATTTATTTATTTTATTTATTTATTTTTGGCTGTGTTGGGTCTTCGTTGCTGTGCGCGGACTTTCTCTAGTTACGGCGAGTGGGGGCTACTCTTCATTGTTGTGCTTGGGCTTCTCATTGCGGTGGTTTCTCTTGTTGCGGAGCACGGGTTCTAGCGCATGGGCTTCAGTAGTTGTGGCGCACGGGCTTAGCTGTTCCGCGGCATGTGGGATCTTCCTGGACCAGGGCTTGAACCCGTGTCCCCTGCATTGGCAAGCAGATTCTTAACCACTGTGCCACCAAGGAAGCCCAACAGTAGAGATTTTTATGCAAAGTATTGAAGGTGTGGCTTGGATCCTTCTGATTGCTTATAGCAAAATGTGAGAGGAGAGATGAACCCGAAGAAAGAACTGTTAGGTGGAAAGAAAGATCTGGAGGTTTGGAAAATTCTCAGCCTATACAAGGAAACACTAGAGGTGTGGCACTTTTAGTGTGTCTGTCGGGAGACAGATAGGTTTCCAGCTGGAGAGGAATTTTGCTTCCAGATGAGCCGTACTTTGAATCCTACCCATATCTGACTTAGATGATACATAGATGGGACTTTGAATTTCAGACTTAAAAGTTGGTTCTGGTCTAAGTGAAGACATTTGAGACTGTTGGGACAGAATGAATGTATTTTGTATAAGAGAAGGACATGAATTTGGGAGGGCCAGGGGTGGAATGTTATGGACTGAATGTTTGTGTCCCCCCAAATTCATAAGTTGAAGCCCCAGCTCCCAGATTGTATCCGAAGACAGGGCCTCTATGGAGGTAGTAATGTTAAACAAGGTCATAAAGGTACAGCCCTGATCTGGCAGAGTTAAAGTCTTTATTGCAGCACTATTTACAACAGTGAAGACTTGGAAGCAACCTAAGTGTCCATCGACAGATGAATGGATAAAGAAGATGTGGTATGTATATACAATGGAATACTACTCAGCCATAAAAAAGAATGAAATAATGTCATTTGTAGCAACATGGATGGACCTAGAGATTATCATACTAAGTGCAGTAAGTCAGAAAGGGAAAGACAAATATCATATGGTTTATCGCTTATATGTGGAATCTAAAAAAATGATACAAATGAACTTATTTACAAAATGGACATAGACTCACAAACATAGAAAACAAACTTATGATTACCAAGGTGGAAAGGGGGGGGGTAAATTAAGAGTCTGGGATTAACCTATACACACTGCTATATATAAAAGACATAAATAACAAGGACCTACTGTAGAGCACAGGGAACTCTACTCAATATTTTGTAACAACCTATAAGGGAAAATAATCTGAAAAAGAACATATATATTATATGTATGTGTAGCTGGATATATATGTATGTATAACTGAATCACTGTGCTGTATACCTGAAACTAACACAACATTGTAAATCTACTATACTTCAATTAAAAATAAAGATCATATCATCTGCAAATAAAGATAATTTTACTTCTCCTCCTCTCCCCAGAAAAAGAGACAGGAGGGAGTCCCTGGTCTCTGCCCTGAGGATGCAGTGAGAAGACAGACAGCTCCCACCAGGAACCTGACTGGCCAGCACCTGATCTGGGACTTCTAGCCCCCAGAACTGTGAGAAAATTCATTTCTATGGTTTTATCCACCCAGTCTATGGGATTTCCGTGCTGATGAAAACAGCCAGGAACTGCCTGGAGTAACACAAGGAACACTCTCTGTTTCCACAATTGCCAGGAACTGCCTGGAGTAACACAAGGAACACTCTCTGCTTCCACAAATGGGGCATCTCTTAGTCCCAAGTATCTGCACTTCCTTGCCATTCTTTATGCTGGTCTCTGAGCCTGGAATCCTTCTTCTCTATCTTCTGTCAAGATTCAATCTACTCTTCAAGTTCTAAATGTTTGTTATTACTCACAGAAAGCTTTTCTAAATCTACCATGCCCAATAGACAAACACACGTGTGTGCACACACACACAAACAAGCTCGAGCCCACACACGCACACACGCAGCCCCAAAAGGCCATCATCTCTGCCTCTTCCGTGTCAGCTCTCAAGCCACTTGCTTAATTTACTTTATTGCTCTCACCAAACTATAATTCTTTGAGCCAAGAAACTGTGTTTACCCATCACCCTATCTTCTGCAGTGCTCAGCACATAGCGGGTGCTCAGTAATTATGTTTAGTCCCGGCAACTGAATTGTACATATGTGAACTGTCAGATTTCCTTTTTAAAAAATAACATAAAATTTTGCATTTGTTCTAGACTTACGAAGAAGCAAAAATAGTACACAGAGTTCCTATATACCCTTCACCTGGCCTCCTCAGTGGCAGCGTCCCATGTAAATAGCACATTTATCAAAACCAAGAAATTAATATTAGTACATTCTTATAAATTAACTGCAGTTGTTTGATTCTTTGTTTTTAATTTCACCAGTTTTTCCTCTAATGTCTTAATTCTTTTTCAGGTCCAAACCAAGATCCCACATTGCATTTACTTGTTCTATCTTCTTAGCCCCCTTCAAGCTGGGACAGTTTTTCCTTCCCTTTCATGACCTTGGAACTTCTGAAGATTATTGGTCAATTCTTTTGTAGACTATTCCTTGAGTTGGGTTTTTACAATATTTTCTTTTTGTTAGATGGAAGTTATGCATTATTAACATGAAAGCCATCATACAAGGATATGTGATTTTAGTATGTCCTATTAGCATCCTTTTGGGAAACATGACACAAATATCTTATTACTGCTGATGTTGGCCTTGATCATTTGGTTAAAGTGGTGTCTTCTGGGTTTCTCCACTATAAAGTGACTATGTTTTAATACCTTTTGGGGGGGAATACTTTGAGACTATTCAAACATCCTGCTGCTCCTCCAACTTTCATTTATTCCTTTTAGCATCCATTGGCAGATCCTGCTAGAAACAATTGTTTCTGTAGCGTTCACCTAATGGTAATTTAAATTTTTCCTCATTCTTTTGATCTGTCAAGCTTCAAAACAAACTGACCAACTACATTCCTCTGCAGAGGCACAAAAGGCAAAGGCCTGAGTTTCCCTGCATATGGAAGTAAGGGATCAAGTCAAATAAAAGGTCTAAGGGCTCAACACAAGTACAATAGGGGCTTATGGGCATCCACGTCCAGAGCGAGGAAAGATACCAGGCATAAGTAGCTTTGGTGGCTGCTTTAATTTGATAGATCAAGCCCATCACACCCCTTTTCTCTTTGTTTCATGGTAGGACTCCATTTTTGAGCTGAGTTAGCCTGAAGGCTTGTTGTGAACGCAACTGAAAACAGGTGGAGGGAGAGGGGGGGAAAAGCCATCAGACATCTTTCTCACCAGTAGCTGTTTCCTCTTTGAAAAAAACCAGTATTTCATTAGTTTCTTAATGAATATTTGCTAATGTTACAGTAGCAAACATCTTTTTAAAGTTTTATTAATTGATTTGTTTGGTGATTGATCTTGGTCAATATTTTAGAAATGTTTATCGTGGTGTATCTATAAACAATGAAACATAAAATTGTGGAAGATGAAAACAGTAACCTAAAAATTGTACATTTAGTTCACCATCACATTACAACTTTACCTGATACTTTTCTTTTTGGACTTTCTTCTACTTTATTGTGAATTTTACAATAATGCATTTAAAAAGTTTTAAGCATAAATGTTCATAATAAAATAATTATAAGGAAGTTATTGTAGTTAATTATTAAAATAAGTATGTTCATGTTTTCATGTTAACATTTAATAAATCTATATTTCAGATCACCTTCTAGTATATTTTGTAAATATTTAGAACATTTTCATACACACGTATAATTTCAGTACTTTGTTATGTAAAAGGAATTAAATAACTTTTAAAGGCATAAATAAGATTTAAACTTATGTATCTAAATTGATTCAAAATAAGAGTAAATCACTTATCAGTCTATTAAATTTGGTGAAAAATATTAAATTCTCCTTCATTTTTAAATGATTCTGTTTTACAACATTGACACTCATGACTTGATAATATCAAGAAGCTAAGGCTTGGCTTCCCCACAAATCAATAAGTAAATTTATTTCATTTGTTATACTCTCTTTACAGACTGATCAAATGAATAAATACAAGTTTAGAGGTGGAATTTTTAAATAATGACATTAAAGGCCTTTGATTCACAATATATGGCTCCATTTCTTTATTGTTATTAACTTCTGAAAAATGAATGATATTTAATTTTATTTTTTAACGCATAGAAATGACCTCATCAAATCCTTGAAGATTCTCATGTATATGAGATGCAATCATATCAGAAGCTGTAAAATTGTTTATTGTACTCCTATGGCTGACCCCATTTATGGAACTCCTGGTTTGGAATTGTTTCCTTTTATTTTGATGATGGAAACAAAGATGAAGTCATTAGAAGCCAAGAGTAGTGAGGAATTTGGAAAGTGGGTGACAGGTTTGGGGTTTCATTCATGACCAGAAGCCAAATGATGATTGAAATCTTTATGTGGTTCATTAAGTGACTGAAGACAATTCCATCCAGGCTGAAAATAGCTCCCCGTGATATAATCCACCAGTGGTATGGCCTCCTGGGGATGTCACCCCAAGGACAACGGGGTGGGGATACATAACCCCTGGCTCAGTGTATCCACCCTCCCACAAACAGCTCTTGATAATGTGCACCAATGAGGGTAAACAAGGGGAAATTTGAAAAGGTGGGCTATCCATGAAAACTACAGTGAAATGGAAAGGAAGGAAGTCGCCTGATGGCTTTGGGCAGAGTTACCATGCTTCTAAAGGCCTCAGAGGAGCCCTGATTCTGAAAGTGGATTCTTATGTAATGGCCAATCTACAATGTGAATAATCCACACTGAGCTAATTACAGGGTTATGAAGATGCTACCGATTCTCCTTCCAGAAATTCTTGGCAATTCTTGGGTGGATCTAAATGATGACGACAGAGCCTTAGACTCTGGTAATTTGCAAACATTAGACTACACAAGTGGATTTTGTCCCCAAATTACAGTATTAGAATTGAACATTTTAATGGTTGCAATATGTACTATATGAATACTATCTTGTGAAAAGGGGAACATTTTTAAATTTATAGGCAAGACTTCGCTGTATATTTTAAAAGGCTCTGTTTTATTCTCAAAAACAATGCTTTTATCCTAAAATATATTTGCATGTAGTAAACGACAGTCTGTCTACCTATCTGATAAAATATCTATGTTGCTAACCACTTCACGCTTTTAGCAATTCAGGGGAGATTCGTGAGATTAACGACAAACAGATTTAATGGTAACAGTGAAAGTAACAGTTTTAAATAACAAGCCTCATTTCTTTTTTATTTACTTAATTCATAGTATTCCAATAAAGTTCCTTTGATTCATGGCCTTAAATCAAAGGTTTGATCCCTTTATTTTCTCAGCCTGTCATTTCCTGAGTTCTAATTTTATTCTCCTTGCCTCTCACACAGATTTCCACACATTTACTAACATTGCATTTCATGAATATGAGATGTATTTTTATAGGATACATTTTGTATTTCACCCCATAAAAGCTGAAAAAGATGTACCATTGAAAGAAGGCTTTATTTTCTTTTATTTTTATTTTTGGCCACTCCAGGCAGCTTGCGGGATCTTAGTTTCCCAACCAGAGATCGAACCCGCACCCTCGGCTCCGAGTCCTAACCGCTGTACTGCTAGGGAATTCCCAAGAAAACCTGATTTTAGAGCTGAAGTATGAATTTTAAAAGCACCGCACCTTAGTGGGAAAGTCCCAGAATTAGTTCACTTCTCTGAACTCTCATTTCTTTACTTGGGAACTTATATTTGAGATCTTTTTGACATGGTAGGCCAGTTTCAGACTTATTCTTGGCTTACATCCTTAGAACCCAAATCTGAACATTACTTTGAGGAAATTCCATTTAATTTTAGACATGTGTGACATCCTAAGAACTTCAGGTTGGGTAAGGGAACTAGGGGTGTGACCTCAGAGCGTGCACACCTGTCCCACTCCCAGCCCTGGTCAATACTGCAGGTGGCTGAAGGCATCGGAGATGGGGGAGCCCGAGGGCTCAATCTGCTGCTGGAGGGTAACCCCAGACTTCAGCAATTTCAGGACCCTGATTATGAGTGTTAGAGACAAGACTGTGCTGTTCAGCAAATCACAGAGCTTATTTCTTAGAGTTTCTTCACATTGGACTAGGGTTACAGTAAAGAATGAGGTAGAATTTATCACAGGACCATAAGGTCCAAACATAGATCTCTCTTTGAGAGAGAAAGAATGCAAAATTATAAATATAAAATTGGGAAATTAAATTCAGAGGCTTGCAAGGGGCTGGGTGAGTGAGGGACTGTGAAACTTAAGGTTCATTTGCTTTGCAATAAACTTGCCTTTCTCTCTCTCTCTCTCTCTCTCTCTCTCTCTCTCTCTCTATATATATATATATATATATATATATATATATATATATGTACACACACACACACACACACACCCCTTTGGAAAATGTAGGCATTTTCTCTTTTTTTTCCCACATCAGAAGCGTTCTTCCACGAATCCTAGAGTGTGAGATACCAGACCAACATATATTTGGGTCTTTTGTGTCAGCTCCATACAAGGAAACACGAGGACAAGTGTAACATTACTTGCCATGTGCTTCTCCTTGTTGGATCAACCCCTCACCTGCCCTGCTTCCCAGGGTCTGGGGCAGTGATGACGCACGAGGCTTTCTCCTCATTCCACTTTGTGGTGTGATGATGTAAGGCTGACCTCCCAGGAGGATGCTCTTAGATCTTTTGAAACCAGAGGAGAAGTGTCCACGAGTGAATTCTAGAGAAACTGCACCGCCTTGGTCACTACTGAAGGCCCTCCAAGGACCTGCTTGGAGGAGAAGGAGTTCGGGGAGGAGCTTCAGGGCCAGCCTGGAGGGAGGAGGATGGGGCGAGAGGGGCTTGAACTAAAGTCAGCAAAGTGTCTGGTCCTGAAGGGGCCAGGGACTCGACTTCCTAAAACTGTCCCCTACTTTCTGGGTGGGGGTCAAAGTCCCCTCCATGCTCGGAGCAGCCACTGCGGATGAGGGGACAGCCCAGGAGGGTGGACGGGAAACCCTGGAATGGGGAACAGGGGGACGAGGGCAGAGGAAGGGGGAGAGAGGCTCCGGGTGGGGAGCCTCAGCACAACCCAGAGCCCTCATTTCTACACAGAAGAAAGAATAGTTTGAAACCCCTGACCCGAAAGGATGTCCCTCCAGAAGTGCATTACGCTAAATACCAAGTATGACGATAACTGCAGTAGGTGATCTTCACATCTTATGACAAACCTTAATGAAATGAAACTTTAAGCCGCCTTGGAAACATGACTATTTTAATGATCAGGCAACTCTACTGTACCTGCAAGAGTTCCCGGAAGGCCTTTAAAATGTTTCATCTTTCCTCTTGGCAGGTTCTTAAAAGAGCAACACGAAAACTCACCAGTATTACTCTCTATGCCTTTATAAGTTCAGAGAAAGTTTGGCAATGATTCTAGATCATCACTTTTATGGGTTTTAGCTGTCAAAGCAGCCTTGTTTAGTTTTCTTGTACCAATCATTAAGGTGGTTTGGACAAAACAGTAACAATAAAAAGGCAATCTAAAAGGATGAAGCGTATGCGAGTTCTTAAGTTGCCCAAAACACTGTGTTTGCTAAATGACACCACGAGCCCTTTCTATGGGTAAGAGAAAAATAGCCCATTAGGTATACGTATAAAAAAACCTCCTTTCCCAGGAGGTAACCTGAGTTTTTGATCACTCACTTGTTTCAGTGTGATTATTTGTGAACATTATTTAATTTTTAATTTCTTTTTTGTCTCTCATGGGCTTAGTGTAATGTTATCTACCTGGTAGCTGCTGCACACCTGCCTTTCAATAAATAAAAACATTCCAGATGAAAGTTACTTATGTCATCACATCACCACCACCCTTTTGAATGGCTATAAAGAACAAAATAGAAAGTACAGATACATTTCTACACAGGGCAGGGACAAGATTTCATTGACTTTTCCTCTTATTGCTGGAATATAAATATCTATTTTTCATGGGGGGGGACTTTTAATCATTGAAAAATATTAAACAGTAATTGCAAGTAAAGCAAATGTGCCTATTGGTTATAATTCTTCTCTGCTGCACCACAAGGTTCAGGATGTAAATGTGCCAAGAGGAAGGAAGTGATAATAAACATTTCTCTCAAAATAGGTGAGAAATTGGAAGACAGGTCTGAATGTGGCCCTTCTACAGGGTTAGGTGCTGTGATGTGATGGCTACAAATAAACCCATGATGTAGGAGCAGCCCAGCCTTCATCTCATGAAGCTTATTCTAGCCCATGATGAGATAAATCCAGAAACAATTGCTGAGTATGTGTCAGGCAGTCTGCTACATGCCTTACAGACATGAAGCCATGAAGAGCACTATTAGGAAGATTAAATAACTTGACCAAATACCAAAGTCTACACAACTCGTTAAGTACCAGGCCAGCCTTTAAGCCCAAGGCTTTCTGTCCCTAGAGCTCATCTGATCACTACAGTAGTGATCCAAAATGGTGTACATGTCATCAAGAATACAGAACAATATTAAAATGATTTCCAAGCCTAAATCAAAACAAAAACGTAAAGCCAAATGAGTGGGAAATGAATGTAAAAAAAAAACTGACTCCTATGGGGAAAAAATCATCAATGTGCTTTTAACTATGTTAGGGTAATCTGATAATATTATGGTTGGTGGGTTAACTTGTATTTTTCCAAGAGTAACTCTCAATTTAGGAATAATAGCTCAAGGCAAGCATTCACTGTTTATTACATTGATTTTATAATTGAGCACTGGTGATCATGCTACATGAGTTGATAAGCCTGCAAGGTAAGACTAAAGAAAATTAAGTTTTAAAAGTATATTAGGATGGATAATCATGTCAATTTTATGTTGTACTCAATTCAGTAAATTCACAATGTGTGATTAGTATAATTTAAATAGAAATATTAATCAATTATGCAGAATTTTAAGCGTTTCTAAAACTATAGGGACTGAAGAACATATTAGTGACTTAGTTCTTGGCAAGAGAGTTAGGTCTCACTATATATTATGAGTTTCCTTTGGACAGTCACTTAGACGTGGCTACATTAATAAATACTGGAAAAGAAGAAATATATTAGAACTGGGTAGTGGATGATATTTACCTTTGCTTAAACTTCATGGAAAAATTCAGATGTGATTTTTAAAATTGTGTCACCCACAAAAAAATGAATCTCCAATACATTTTTAACGGTGCTTTTTATTATATGCCAATATTTAGATTATAATGATTTTGGTTCCAATCATTATTGGTCTGATAAGATACAGTAACACTACCCACTACCCAGCTGAACTAAAATTCTTCTTTATCTACAATTACATTTCTTTTAGTTCCTGCTAGTACCCATTAAAGAATGGAATTTATTCATGCATTTTTCTGAGAACAGCATTCATCACTTGCACTCACTTCTCACCCTAATGAACAATGATTTTAAAAATACAGGGATGGTGAGAAAGTCAAACTTAATAGCAGAATTTCAATGAGGACTAAACTGCAATATAAGGTTAGAACTCAGCAAGGGTAGCTCAGCAAGAGACCGAAACACTACCGGCGGCATCAGTGTCAAGAGAAATACTGGGTGGTGACTGAGAGTGCTGCTGAGTACTTCTTAAATAAACAGGATGCTAAGATAAGAAACTTCATCACAAAGTTACCCTTCAAAATGTGTCACATGTTACTACTGGCACTTTTCATCATTAAAAACGGATTATCAGCTAAGTCTTGTTTATAACAACCATGCCACGCGAAGAGGTTACCAGGAATGAGAGGACTGAGCTTTGTTTTCTAGTGTCCCTGCTCCGAATCTGACTGCTTCAGTGCAAAGCAGAGCTCCGCCCCCTCGCTATCCGAATGATCTTCAGAGAGTGGCTCCATTCTGCTTTAGCTTGGTTTCCTCATGGGTAAGTCAGTGGTGATAATAAGAGATTGAGGTCAGGATAAAGTGAGAACAGGCATGCATGCTTTAGCACAGGTCCGGCTACATAGTACGTGATCAACACAGATTAGCTTCGGCTATTACAATCGTGTACACAACATGGCAGTGATGTCACTGGAGGGTTTTCAACAGAGGAAGCACACGCTCTAACTCAGGTTTTAAAAGGTTCACCTGAGCTCCGGTGCTGAGAACAGACTGGAGGGGACGGGAGCAGAAGCAGGAAAATGAACCTCAACTGCCACTGCATTAACTCCCCGCTCGAGGATGGAGCCCGTGGCACCAAGTGGCACCAGAGACATTGGGAAGGACGGCCTCATCAACAGGGCCCGGGGCTTGAGGAAGAGAAGAGTCAAGAGAGTTAAAATTGTTGATTTGGGGTTTTGTTTTTCATGGAGGGGGTTATTTGCTTGTTTGCTGAGGGTCTTTGTTTGCTTTTGCCTGAGTGATTATGAGGACGGAGTCTGAAGTGGCGAGATACCTGGATAGGAATGCTTATACAGTAGGTGCAGGTTGGGATGAGATGAGGACCACCAGGAATCTGGTTCTGCACATGTTCAGGGAGCGATGTCCATCACACATCCATGTGAAGAGGCCAAGGAGACAGTGAGATAAACGAGAGAAGAGGTCTGGGCTGAAGATTCAAATGTGGAGTCACCGCTGATTAAATTATATTGTCAGGACTGAGACTCAAATGTGAGATGGCAAGTAGAAAGAAGGCAATCCCAAGTGGGTAGTTAACCACAAGGTAAACTAATTTTTCCCTCAATAGGAATTTTTTTTAACCCTTAAATGATCTGAATAATCACTAAGCTGTGTGCATGACACACTTTGGCATTGTCTGGATGGTATTAAATATGTCTGGAAATCTCACACTCTTTCAAAGCCACAGACCACTGTAAAAAAAAAAAATCACAATTCTAAGAAACATCTGTCAGGAAACATGCATATTTGAGTAAGAACACAGGAAGTGGCCAATACTCAAGAAAAAAAGTTCAGTCACCAGATCTCAACTGTTGATCCAAGGAACACTAATCATGGCTTAGTTACAAGATTCAAACACCAAAATAACTTTCCACAATTCAAATGGGCAGCTGGCTGTCATCCCTAAGAACTTAATAGCAATTATTCATTCAGCCAGTCAGTCACTGGGAATAACGATGACAAATCAAAGCTGGAGCCGCGAGGAGCCCAGTGAGGAGAAATCCCGTGCTTTCCACCCCAGGCTCTCAAGGTGTGGAGGAAGCACAGAGGTGGAGTCAGTCACTGAATCCATGAAGTACTGGGAGACTTCTGGGAGGAGGTGACTTTTCAGAAGGTGGAGATTGCAGACTGAGAATGTAGAGTGGAAGTAGATGCTAGAGGAGGGCGTGCACAAGGAAGAACTCATGTCCATGGCCTCTGCTTTGGCCCCTGTAGCTGTCCTATCCTTATTTTTGAAACTGAGCTGTCTTCACATCATTAAAAATGAAGCAACTGACTCTTAAAGTTGACTAAAGTAAATTACTGATTCACAGAACAAACTGACTTTATTTTCAAAGGGTCCTACGTGGACATTTCTTCTTTCAAGACAGGTATTTTGGAATGTAGATGGAACCTTTGTCAAAGACCTAAGCACAGACAGGAAGGACTTTAGAAGTTCCAGAAAAGCTCCTTGGGTTTCCCATCTCACCTCCTAGCCTGCAGGTGCCCCAAATATCATTCGAGCCTGTGACTCATTTGAATCTAAGTGGTGGATAAAAATGCAAACTTCGTGAGAAGTCTGGTGATAGTTACATCTTAATGTCACTTGAGTGCTTCTGATTCTGAGGACCTTCCCAAGAAAAGTGAAGTTGGAGAGGTTGCTAGGTAAGAATAACAACTGAGATGGGTAGATTTGGGAAAATTAAAGAGAAATTAATTTTGCTTTATAGGGTGCATTAAATTCTCTAGTAAAATCCTGACGGTGATACAGGTTTGATATATATTTATATTCATAAACGTAATCACAGAATCACTTGCAAATAAGCTATGAATTTCTACCAACAAAGGCCTTTGTTTGAGGGAAGAGTTTCACAGCCTTGGTCATTCTGCAGCATTGAGGAAACCACTAAGCACCTCCTAGAAGCACTGGGAGTGGACAACTCTGTTCTTCTCACAGGCGCTAACAGCCCATGAGGCAAACTCTAAAAGCTTTGGAAGTAAAATAAGTTATTTTTTGTTGTTCTAAGAAAGTACACTATAATACTTAAATCGACTTCACTGAAAAAGGCTCCAGTTATCAACTGGATGAGTTAATGAAGAGACAGATTTTGAAAGAGGAAGAGAAAAAAATACTAAAAATCATATTACCTAAGACTTCTCCCAATTAAAAAATATGACTTGATTACTCACTGTATTTAAGTAGAGGCTAAAAAAAAAATTGTGAAATGGATTTTTTATTCAGGGTCTTATTTTTTTTTTGCTCATTTTTTTTGCTCATTTCTGTCATTTTATTTGGCTCTAAATTGTCCTGTGATTCATAGGATTTTGGTTAAAAAATAAAATAATTTACTTTAGGATGCTGTGTAATAATGTCCTAAGGCACCTAGCGATGGAGCCAGATGTATCCCAGGCACACTGGTCAATGGGGGTGACAGGTCCAAGCCCAGAGCCTTGCAGCCAGAGCTGAGGGGCTCACGGTGGGCACGCATGTGTGTGGTGGTGAATACCTCATGGGGCACAAAGGTCAGGAAGATGAGTCTAGGATGTTCATTTGATTCATAAATGAAGAAAACTAAATTTGCTTTTCATTAGGGGAAAGGACGAGAAAATCAAGGCCAAGAACCATTGGCTAATCATTTGAAAGCAGCTCTTTTGCCCCTTTTCTGTTTCCTCATTTCTGTTGCCCTCTAACCTTAAAAGAACCTAATTATAGGAATGAGATCACTAAGCAATTGAAACTAACTCCTGACTTGTGCTCTCCTGAATGTACACCATGCCTTGTCTAACCTGTTGATTCTTTTCCTAGATAGAAAGAAGAAAGAATGAAGAATTAAGCAGTTAAAGAATGGCTAGTTCTCTACCCCCTAACAGCCCCCTTAGCAATCCTGCAGGCAGATCACGCAGATAACATCTGAAAAAGAGTCAGCCAGTCTGCACACAATGGAGAATAATGCAGAACCCAACCCATTGCCTCAATGATTCATTGAAATTCTTCCCCCATTTTCCCTTTAAAAACTGTCATTGCTGAGCAGAATCTTCAGAGTTGGTCTCAGGACATGAGTCCACCTTCTCCCAGGCTGCTGGCTTTTCTGATTAAAGCACCTTTCATTTCTACTGACACTTGCCTCTTGAACTATTGGCTTATGAGCGGCAAGCAGCCAAACGTGGGTTCGGTTACACACTGATTCTTGTTTTACAGTTATTTGTGTTAGAAGTTTTAGTAGAATAAAACACATCCCAATATTGCAAAGATATAATAGGTGAATAAATAATATGATATCACTAACTAAAATGCTCTTTGCAAGAGATTATTCTCTTCACTGAGTAGGAGACTGAGATTCATCAAAAATAAACACAGCAATACATTTTCAAGCACACCGGTTGCTCCTGATGGAGTACCAGGTAGAGCTGTATTTGAGGCCTGAGCCCAGAGGGCAGACATGCGATGTCCAAGCTACAGTGGATGAGGGGGAGCAGCTGTCTTTCTAGAGTAGTGAAGAAGCATCTCTAAAGCTCCTGGGGCAGCCATACTGTCTTCTATGGTCCTGAACCCGTGGTGGAATTTAGCCATGTGAGGACCCAGGATATGCAGACGAGAAGTGGCAACTGACTTGACTTAAGGATCCACTTTCCTGGCCCAAGAAGGTGAGAAGAGCCCATTAACATAGAACAAAAGAGGTCTTCTACAGCCAAGGTTCCCCTGTGCAAATCAGAGCACAGCTCTGCCTGCACCAAATAACCGGGGGCAAAGTGGAAAGTGAAGACAACCCTGCAGACATGTGCTCTGCAGAATCCCACAGGAAATGTTCCCAGAGGCCTGCATCTCGGAAGACCCCTGTGGAGGGCCTCCCCATTTCCTTCCATCCTGTTCAGGCTTCCGCAGACTGGGAGGCTACAACCATAGGTTCCAGCCGCTTCCTTCAGCCCCTCTGTCTTCACTGCAGAGCACAGCATGCACTGCAACATGTCAGTCTTTAAACCTCTGCTCCAGAAACGTCCTTCCCCCACTCAGAATCCAGCAAGGCCTCCTCACCGCCCCCCAATGGGCCAGAAATTCCCCACACTGCACACTGGCACTCAGGGTGCCCCTCCAATCTGTTCCATCCTAATCTCCTAACACTGCCATTTTTATGTCCTTCCTCCTCCAGCCAACAGGACACTCATCGCCCAGGAGCACAGGGCACCAAGCCTGTCTCCACTCCTTGTTTACATGGTTCCTGGCTCTTCATTTCCCTCGAATTCACCTTCTCCAGGAGGCTATTCTTGCTCGCCCTCAACCAGGTGGGCTTTTTCTCCTTAGAACCTGCAGTCCTTTGGAAACGTCTCATGGTGACCCACACGCTCTCCTTTGTGTCAAGGTTATTTACCTAATTGTCTCCTCACCCTTGAAGATTGTGAGCTTGTGGTTTGCTCAGAAATGGGCGGTCAGTACAGATGTGTTGCTTTGAGCTGAACCCAGCAGGATCAGAGTGCCCCTCTGGTGATGGGGTGTTGCCCTGTAGACGTCATACATAGTCCCTCACAGTGGATTCTGAAGACCTTTCCCCCACTTTCCTCTTCTGTTTGCACACAGCCACTGAGACAGAACATCCGGGTGTTTTTTTGTTTTTTGTTTTTTTCCTTTAAAAGAAAACCTGTGCTACTACACGTAACAAAAGAAGGAAAGTATTATTTATCGGAAATAGATCTGGTTTACTACAAACGATGCAGAAAATTGCAGAACTGAGCATTTTTGAGCCTTTGAGCAATGCACGTTCAGGATTCAGGCAAAAGCACATCCTTCACTGTTCTCTGAACAACTGCTTTAATACCCTCACTTTCATGAAAACAATGATTTCATACGACAGAACGTAGACACGTGCAATCCTCTTCATCTGTAAATACGGTAGATACAAGCCAAGAATAGTCTATCTTTAGCTTCACTTTCTATCACTGTAACTTACAAGGATGATCCTAACCTCTAAAAACCATATTCGAGGCCGATAGAAGTGAGGCTCCTGAACACGCATCATTCTTGGAAGCCCTCTTCTCCCCTCACACAGTGTCCTTGATGCATCTTCAGACTCCTGCACTGCTTCCCTGGAGGTTCCCTCCACTTACTTCTCCTCCCCTGTTTGTCATCCAGCAACTCTTCACACCTGGCACAGTCATCCTCACGCCTCATTCCCCCAGAAAACTGACTCACAAACTCACACACTTCCCTCCCGGGTTTCTCCTCTAAGTGCAGCCTCTAGTACATAGTTGGCTCACAATATATAACTCTTGGAAAAACAAGTAAATGACAACAACATAGAAGTTCTGGTCCAACCCGTGAGAAGGTGACAGTGCATCTTCACCGCAGTGACCTTCTATCACTTCCAACTCAACAGATCCTAAACACAACTCAGTATTTCCTCTTCTCTCCCAGCCCCAGACCCCCGTTTCCTTCTATACCTATTTTTATATTACATGGTCCCAAAATATGGAGTCATCTCTGTTTATTTCCTTCCTGTCTCCCCCTACCTAAAATATTGATTATTCCTATTGTTGTATTCCTAAGGGATTATTCTAGGCTTTGTTTATGGCATGAATTCAATCGTAGTACCGACCATTGGCTAAGTACTTACCACCTCCCAGGCACTGAGTGGAGCTCTATATACAGTCTTTTTATTAATTTTCAAAGTTGCTCAATGAGAAGATGCTACTATTAGTCCTATTTTACAGATGAGAAAACAGTCTTTCAGATATTTACTGAGTACAAGTGCATGTAATTGTATATGAAACCATCTGATTTCCAGGTATATATGTTTCCAACACATGGTTAAATGTGTTCATATCTATAATTTTATTTTTCCTAGGACATTTTCTCTAATAAACATTTGGAAATGGTTGTCTTGAAAAAATTATTAAGATAATGTCACTTGACTTGGATAAATAATTATCTTTAGCAAGAGAACCAACTTTTTTTTTTTAACATCTTTATTGGACTATAATTGCTTTACAATGGTGCATTAGCTTCTGCTGTATAACAAAGTGAGTCAGCTATACGCATACACATATCCTCATATCCCCTCTCTCTGTGTCTTCCTCCCCCCCGCCCCAGGTGGTCACAAAGCACCGAGCTGATCTCCCTGTGCTATGCAGCTGCTTCCCACCAGCTATCTATTTTGCATTTGGTAGTATATATACGTCCATGCCATTCTCTCACTTCGTCCCAGCTTACCCTTTTTGTATCCACACATAGCAACAGGAACTGTTATTTAATACATATTTGCACTGGCAAAATAAAATGCCATATTTGCAAATATGTTATTCAGAGATTAACATTAATGCAGTGATTCCAAATAACTATTTTTAATAAGCAGTATAATGACCACAGCTATAAAATAATGGAGTTGATAAAACTTGCCAAAATACAGTAAAAATGCAAAAAAGGCATTTTTTTAAGCTCCTCTTTTGGGTACCATCCACTATCTTCTCCCCCTTAAATAGTATTGAAAGAAATGAACATCTATGAAACAAATTTACGGTTAGAGATGAAGATGCAATTATGTAAACAGACACTGATAGTATACTCAGACCAAGGGAGATGCTTAAAGCAACAATTGAAGCAGCAGGAGACTCATTCAGTGTATGTAAGAGACACAGTAAATGGCTTTTTCCAGTGATTCTGACAACCTGCAGGCTGGTTACCAAATACTGACACAGTGGATGTTTCAGCAAGTGTGGCTGCCAAAGAAAACCCAAGAGAGAGTTTCTCTTTGGAAGCAAATTAAAACTACTCTCATGGAATAAACAAATGCCAGTGGGCAACTGCTGTCCTGATTCTTATCACCTGTGATGCCTGTGACTGTCTGGTGCCAGGGGGCCGGGAGCTATGGGCACCAGCACAGAGGGAGGGACAGCAGGACCAGGCACTGGTTCCTGGAGCCACAAGACACTGGGCGAGGTCCTCCTGACCATCCTCGACTCACAGATGAGGGAACCAGGCCTGGAGGTCTCCCCCTTTGAGATCTCCTCAGAGTAGCCTGGGAAGCGGAACTGAACTCTGCCTTCTGACTAGGACTGTGCTCTTTTATCCCTAGCATAGAGCCTCTTTTCAGGATTGAAACAGAATACAGCAATTATTTATTTATTCATTCATTCATTCTTTTTCATGTTCTTTTCCATTATGGTTTATCACAGGATATTGAATATATTGGGTTGGCCAAAAAGTTCATTTGCGTTTTCGTAACATCTTATGGGAAAACCCAAATGAACCTTTTGGACAACCCAATAATTCCCTTGTGCTGTATAGTAGGACCTTGTTGTTTATCCATTCTATAGAATAGTTTGCATCTGCTCATCCCAACGTCCCACTCCATCCCTCCCCCAGCTCCACCCCCTTGGCAACCACAGGTCTGTTCTCTGTCAGTGAGTCTGTTTCTGTTTCATGGATAAGTTCATTTGTGTCCTATTTTAGATTCCACATACAAGTGATAACATATGATGCCAGTCTGACTTAGCATGATAATCTCTAGGTCCACCCATGTTGCTGCCAATGGCATTATTTCATTCTTTTTCTATGGCTGAGTAATAGAATACAGCAATTTTGATGTTAATCAGTGTGCCTTCCCATGAGCAGGGTGAGGGGAGAGGTGAGCTGTGACAGGAACGGTGAAAGCCTGAAGGACCCAAGTGTAGACAAGTCCTCTTCCCGTTCTGAAGCCGCGCTTGAGACTTGGTGGGGAGAGGGCAGGGCTCAGCTCCATCCTGCTCCAGCTGAGGGGACCACGAGCTCTGGAGCTTGCAGCGGTGGGGACATGCATGAAGGAGTGGCGGGCAGTTGGAGAAGGACAGAGAAAAACAGAGCGGGGCTGCGAGGCACAGAGAATGGTTCCCCCTCTGCTGAGGACGCACATCATTAAAACTTCTTGGGGCTTCCCTGGTGGCGCAGAGGTTGAGAGTCCGCCTGCCAATGCAAGGGACACGGGTTCGTGGGAAGATCCCACATGCCGCGGAGCGGCTGGTCCCGTGAACCATGGCCGCTGAGCCTGCGCGTCTGGAACCTGTGCTCCGCAACGGGAGAGGCCACAACAGTGAGAGGCCCGCGTATCGCAGAAAGAAAAAAAGAAAAACTTCTTCACCTTCTGAAACATCAGCTAAAAAAGACCCAAGACTAGAAAGCCTCTTTCTCCCTACTTTGTTTTTTGCTTCTGTCTCAAGCACTTTTCAAGTTGCCTACACGTTACTCAATGTTTTATGTGTGATCTCCTCTTCACGTCCTGGTGAATATCTGGTGTGTTGCCCGATTTACGTCTGGTGTGGTGGTGTGGACACATGGGTCCCATGAAAAATAAAAATAAAATGATGTGAGTGTCCATGTGAGTGTATGCATTGAGGTAGGGCGAGAAGGTAATTAAAGGGGATGGAAAAAGCTTATAAAAACCTGTTTCTTACCCTATCCACCTCCATCCAAAAAACCTATAATTCATGAATAAAATATAATCTGAGTTCTACATCAGTATTATGAAGATTCTTATTGAGCATGAGTTTTTTTAATGTTATTGTCTTATAAAATTTGATGGAAAATTTTTCTTTCCCTTAAAAATAAACCGGAATACCACAGACATTTCCCCAAAATTCCAGCTGTCTGCTTGCTGTCCTTGTTTCTCCAGAGCTATTTTATTTTTCCTCCATGGGTAGTTTAAAGGTGTCTGCTTTGGTATGTAATACCATTTGAAAGAGTTTAACAGAATTAAGGTTTTTTCCAACATACTAAGCAGTTTATTTTCACATAACTGAGGTACACATTGCAAAATGCGTGTTTTAATTGGAAAACTTTCTTTACTAGTTAAAAACTGTCATCTCAATTAAGGAATATACTTCAAAATCGAAGGAGAGTTTAGTCCAACAATTTAACAAGCATACTGGTGTATGCATGAGTGTGAACTTTTGGAAGGGCCAGGCATGGGGGAAATAATTTATAATTTGTAAAATCCAAGTCAAAATATTTTTATGTATTACCACACCCAATGTATTGCATTTTTTTCTTCTGTGTTGTCATTTCCACTGAAGTAATCATAGCCCAAGTACATTTCTTTCTAAATACAAAGCATCCTTCCATGCCTGCATGCATCCATCCATCCATCCTTTCATTCATTCAATTAAACAAAAAGAGCATGCATTTTGTACCCACCAGGCACCTGGCCCTGTGCTAATCACTAGGAAACAGAGATGAATTAATACTGTTCCAACTCTGGAGAACTTTACAGAGAAGATTAAAGGGTAATCGGGTAATTATAGCACAGTGAGGGGGCAGCTCCGTTAACTATACAGACAAAAGGTGTGAAAACAGGCTCTGCGAAGGCAGAAGCCTCACCTCTCCCTTCACCTCCACACGCCAGGGACAATTTATGCTTCACTAACACAGTTCACAATGTAATCTGTCCTGCCTTTGGCCTCTGTTCCCCATGGGATTAATGAGGGATTATTTCACCCTCATAACACACTGCTCTTCCCTCGGGTTCCTCCTTAAAACTGTAACTACGTAAAGGCAGGGAACATTTGTATGACCAGTACTCATCACAGAAATGTGTGATCAACGGAAGAAGAAAGAAAATAACTACAAGCAAAGAAGACCCCACATTAATACGTGTCACTGTGCCCCCAAACATATATATACCATCCCCCCACTACGAAGAACTCCTGTTTATTTTTCCCCTCTAACAGTAAGAATTTAAAATATTTTCTCTTTTAAATAGATTTTTCCCCCAGAGGGCAAACCACTCATTTATTCTCTTGGCAGAGAAAAATAGTACAGTGTCAAAATGTCTAAGGCAGTTTGAAAATATTCTGGAATTTCTGGTTTCTTTTCCTTGCTTTTTACATGGCTATATAAATGTGGACCTGTTCTGAAAGTCAGCTGGAAGCACACATTTCAAGGTATTTGCAGTCCTTTCTTTTTCCTTTTTGCATTTCATTTGGCTGGACAGTTGTTTAAAATGTGGTGTAACCAGACTGCACCTATTTATACTGGTTATTTCAAAATAGACGACTTGAGTCACTGGTTTTATATACTGTAGCTGGTTGGCCAGTTCAGAGGAAAACAATGGTTAAAGTATTTGAACAACAATGACTAGATGAATTGTCTAAGAAAGAAGAAAAAGAAACAGTTTATATGTCACTTAAGTGCATTTTAATTGTCCAATCAAACTAACAATCATGTAAATATTATTTCAGAAGAATGAGAAATGGATGTTATAAAAGTGTCAAGTATTTAAATCATGAACTAAAATGTGTAACAGTCAGAAAAAAAAACATAGCACTTGGGATGAGAGACTGTCTGTATTAAGCATATTTGGATACATCAGTCACTTGCAATATTTATTCAATGAACCCAGTTTCTGAGATTTTATTTCTGTTTGCCACCTAGTGAATAAAAATGTGTTAAGTTCATGTTGTCTGTGACCTTTTACTAAAAATGTCACTCCTTAGTCACATTCTTCATTGGTGGTCAGAGTTAGATGCCAAGAATATGCTTGCCATCTGAATTCGCTTTCCCATGCAATCCTTCGGCTGGATGATACCACCCAGATGACTGCACGCAAGGTGGCATACGAGGTGACAGACAAGCTGAAGAATTTCCTATGCCTGGTAGCTTCATTCTTTAAAGAACCATTCAAGAATCATCACAGAACAATTAGAGCAAGGACAGATTCTGTGCATTTGGGTCATTTGTGCTCCAAGGAGGTTCGCAGGGTGTCTAGGTCAACGCCTAGTGGCACAAACCCTTTCCTGAGTCTGCAGTCCAGAGTCCCGTGTCATCACAGAAGCTGCAGCACAGTTGTCTTCGCTGGAGAATTTGACCAAATTTATCCAAGGCAATGTGTCTACCCATGAGGTCCTTAACCAAGGTTCTCAGATGCCGTGGTCTCTGAGCGTCTGGAAATGGACGCAATCATGTGTTTATGGATGTACACTCGTGCGCATGTTTGTCTAAGGAGATGGCTCATAACTTTTTTCATAATCTGGAAGAGGCCTTGGCTCAGCTGCCCACCTGTGGGCTGCACAGGGCCTGGGCTCACACACGGCCGCCTCCAGGATTCACTTATGAACTCTGACCACAGGACGTGGTGCCGTCATGCCATCACAAAGCGAATTTCACTCGCTCGACCAGTATGATTCAGCACATAAGAAAACTGAGGAACTCAGAGCTCAAACTGGGTCCTAATCCACATCATCTGGCCTGGGAGATGCCCTGAGTGTAACCGTCCATGCTTCCTTTCTTTGGGATTGTTTTCACTATAAACACACTCGGGCTTTTCTCCTTTTCTCTTCTGAGATGTTTCAAAAAGAAAAGCTCTGAGACTAATAAAATAAATGTGCATGTTCCCAACAGCCATTTTACTATATTTCCTTCATGGTTAGGACTTGTTCTTTTTGGTTTTGTTTGTTTTTTTAAAGGAAAAATGTTCAGGTATAGTTGAAACCCAGCATATGCCTCTTCAATCCCATTTCCCTCCTTCCTTCCCCAGACTTACAAGCTATCCAGGTAGCTATCAATTCTAAACATTAAAAAATATATTCACAGCACATATGCATGCTAGGCTAAGCAATACATAAGTATTGGTTTCATGGTTTTTTTTTTCTGATTCTTTTCCCTTATGGTTATTATAAAATACTGACTCTAGTTCCCTGTGCTATACAGTAGGTCCTTGTTGGTCATCTATTTTATGTACAGTAGTGTGTGTACATTCATCCTAAACTCCTAATTTATCCCTCCATATTTTCAAATACCATATAGTTGGTCTCATACTGTAAGAATGTTTTGCACCTTATTTTTAGCTCATTAGATTTGAGATCCATCAGTATTGATCCACGTAGCTCTAGTTCACTTCCTTCAGCTACTGGATGGTACTCTATTGCATGATTTACCCTTTCCTCCCTTTATGGACGCACCAGTGATGCTCACCTGCAGGACGGCTTCCCTGTCTCTAAAGCAGGGAGCAACTCCTCCTCCTGATGGGCAGCAGGACTGTTCTTCCAAAGCCAAAGGCTCAGCCTCACCCAGGTCAGTCCCCATGGTGCCTGGCACATGCGTCAGTGCATCCTGAGTCTGCTACAAATACTGACTCAATCACCTTTAATCACCACTGATTTCCCTATATGTCGGTTGTCGGTGTACCCAGCCCAATCTTCTTACAGGGTTGTGTAATTACGTTCCCTGGGAGTGGGTCTTGTTATGTCATGTTCTCAACCATCAAACTGTCATTCACAGGCTCTTTATATTTAGTAGGTCCTCAATATTTACAGAATGACTAAACTGATGAAATGAAAGGGGAAATGTTAATGTCATGAAGTGTGAGGTATCTTCACTGCAGACGACTTTACATTTCAGTTTTCTGTGAACACGGTTCTCATCCACTACATCACACGACTGTTCCACCCAAGAGAATTTACTGGTGCTTATTGTCAATACTGGGACCTAAAGGGGGTCTATAAGCATAGAAACTGAGAAATATGGGAATTAATTTTGCTTCATGATGGACAAGCACACACTGGTCTCTCTTTTTCTAAATATTTTATTCTCAAACAATTTTCAAAGGTTATACTTCATTTATAGTTATTTTAAAACACTGGCTCTGTTCCCCATGTTGTACAATACACCCTTGAGCCTGTATTACATCCAGTGGTTTGTACCTGCCCCTCCCCACCCCTATATTGCCCACCCCCTCACTGGTGACCATTAGTTTGTTCTCGACATCTGTGAACCTGCTTCTATTTACTATATTCTCTAGTTTGCTTACTGAATTTTTTAGATTCCGTATATAAGTGATATCACACAGTATTTGTCTTTGTCTGACTTATTTCACTTAGCACAATGTCCTCCAAGTCCATCCATATTGCTGCAAATGGCAAAATCACTTTCTTTTTTATGGCTGAGTAGTATTCCAGCCACAACTACTGAGCCTGCGTTCTCGAATTGGCGAGCCACAACTACTGAGCCCGAGTGCCACAACTACTGAAGCCCGCGTGCCAAGAGCCTGTGCTCCACAACAAGAGAAGCCACTGCAATGAGAAGCCCACGCACTGCAACGAAGAGTAGCCCCCACTCACTGCAACTAGAGAAAGCCCGTGCGCAACAATGAAGACCCAACACAGCCCAAAATAAATTTTAAAAAATAAAATAAATAAATTTTAAAAAAGACAAAATCACTTATAATTCACTTATAGAAAAAATTAAAAAATAAATGTCCATTGACAGATGAATGGATAAAGAAGATGTGGTACATATACACAATGGAATATTACTCAGCAATAAAAATAGTGAAATAATGCCATGTGCAGCAACGTGAATGGACCTAGAGATTATCATACTAAGTAAAGTAAGCCAGACAGAGAAAGGCAAATATCATACAATATCACTTATAGGTGGAATCTAAAAAAAAAAGATACAAATGAACTTACGTTACAAAACAGAACTAAACCCACAGACATAGAAAACAAACTTATGGTTACCAAAGGGGAAAGAGGAGAGATAAATTAGAAGTTTGGGATTGACATGTGCACACTACTGTATATAAAATAGATAACCAACAAGGACCTATTGTACAGCACAGGAAACTCAATATTTTGTAATAACCGATAAGGGAAAAGAATCTGAAAAAAATAGATATATATGCATGTATAACTGGATCACTTTGCTGTATACCTGAAATTAACACAACATTGTAAATCAATTATACGCCAATAAAAAAAAATTCAGGGGCTTCCCTGGTGGCGCAGCAGTTGAGAGCCCGCCTGCCAATGCAGGGGACGCGGGTTCGTGCCCCGGTCCGGGAGGATCCCACATGCCGCGGAGCGGCTGGGCCCGTGAGCCATGGCTGCTGAGCCTGTGCTCCGCAACGGGAGAGGCCACAACAGTGAGAGGCCCGCATACCGCAGAAAAAAAAAAAAAAATTCAGGTAGCAGGCTGGATGTGGCCTGTGGTGTGCTACCCCTGGCCTAAGGAATGGTGGTCTCAGGAGGGAGGCATCTCCCCACATCCCTTATATAGAATCAGAATAGGAACAGGCAATGGTCCCTGGATCCACAGGACAGGACCAGCATCTGACTGTCCTGTGCTTATGCTCACCAAGGCATCATCTGATGATGCTTTGGTGCTGCACCTGGTCTCTGCTTTTAGGAAGAGAATTGGATGGTTGTGTGCATTGGAGGAGTCTAAGTCATTTATCTGTAGTCATTTATAGATTTATAGGGCTAGTAAATAAGAAGAACCCCTTCAAATGTGACTCAGGTGTACAAGGTCATGGTGGCTCATACATCATTGCTCACCGACTTGGCTGGATGGTGATGTGTAAATGGGACAAAGCACCAAGGGTGTGCACTTCACCGTGGACAGCAGCATCACCTTGCAATGTACACTCACAGGACAAAGACACTAAACCAACCACAGAGAACTTGATCCCAGTGAGTTCCCAGCCAGAGCATCCTCAGTAACTCCAGAAAGCCTTGGCCAGTGGAGCACACTGGTTCTGATCCAAAAAGGTCCATTTCATTTTACCAATGTCTCCTATGTACAGATGCAGCTGTAAACGATGCAGACCACGAGGTGTCCAAATGCTTCTTCCTAAAAACCTGTGGTTTTACAGACACAGGATCTGCAGTAACTACAACCTGTTCTACTTGTGGGTAACTGTTATATTTGGTAAGAAAAATGAACACTTGATAAATCTTCCTATTTTTATTTTCAGAGGTCCACATATGAACAAAGTTTATTCTTAAAATAAACTTCACCATTTGTTGCCAAAGTTATTCTTCACAAGGCTGTAAACTTTTTTTTCAAACAAAGGGGTGTTTTTACACATTTTGATTATATATGTGTATAGGCATACAAACATTTTTAAAAGACAGTATTCTCAATGTTTGAGAAGAAATATGGTGATGGATGGAATCGATCCATCTGGCAGAAATCAAATTACACAGAAAGTTGAATGATTTTAGGTTACAAACTAACAATGGACAGAGGGTAACAGCCCACGGGAGACCATTAATACTAATGAATCCCAAATATAATTGGATGTGTGCATGCCTTATACATCTTTTTCTTTACCCATTGTCAGCTCAGCTTCAGCATGCTTTTAACCAGGGTTACAATAAATCACAGGAAGTACCTGGGGGAAAGTGAAAACCTCCTGATTAATTAGGAAGAAACTCTTTCAGGGAGGTTACTTTCTAGTCAGGCTTTCCATAGGTGGTAAAAGAAAAGAACACTGTGATATATGCAAGGAAGGAAACATTAGACAAAATTAAAGCTTTTCTCTCTTTTCTAAAGTTACAAGTTATGAATGGCAAGCCTTCAAAAATAATCCAAGAAACCAAGCACAGGAGCTGGGACAAGCCAGAAAAGGATGCTCTTGAGTTCTGGACGTCCTGGGGAAGGTGGAGACCAAACCTGGGGACTTGTCACCTCTTCTGCCACCAACGAGGTTGGGGGGAGAGACAGAAACTGGAATCTACTTGAAGGGAATTTCCACATGTGCGTCACATACAATTTGATAGCTGCCATTACATCTTTAATATTAGTCAAGTTGTTTCCTACTTATTAAGTGTCCATTCTGAGAACCAGGTAAGAATTTAAGCAAGAGTATTTGCAGAGTTCAAGTGCCCTGAAGTCTAGGCTTCCCAAGGTGCAGGGAGATGGGTAATATTCTGTAACACAAATTACCCAGAGAACTCATATTCGGAGTGTCACACTCAGCATTTGTAAAACGCTCTTTATTTGCAAAGTTATAATGACTGACTTTGCAGAGAGCCTGATTCAGTGGGTATTCATTATGATAAATCTGGCTCCAATAAGATCTTGTCCGTAGAGCTCCTCAGAAAATACACACTCCTTGTTGAGAGAATGGGGTGGTGGAAGTGGGACAGGAGGGAAGAAGACACAGAAGAAGGAGGTATGGGTTATGGACACAGTAAAAAATCACGTGGGCCAGAGAGTGTGACCCTAGAAGGTGCACCTCCCGTCCTGTTCAACAGATCACTTCATGGCAGCAGTTGCTTTCATCCTTTTATTTGTATGCGCACATAAATGGGGGGTGTGGTGTGTGCATACATATATGCCGATTCTCATGACTCACACTTTCTGTGTTTGCAGATCTGCCTGCCCCTAAAAGTTACTTGAAACTCCAGCATCAATGCTCACTGGGCATTCATGGTCATCTGCGGACATGCAAACGGGGGCCAAAAACTTAGTCTCCCTCCCAATGCCCACGCTCCCAGCTACCACTGAAAAAGGCGATTCTATGCCTTCTGATTTCGGCTCAGATTGTAAACAAGTGTCCATATCAGGGTCTATTTAATGTCACGATTTTTGCATTTGTGTGCTCTTTGTGTGCTTTGTGTGTGTGTGTGTGTGTGTGTGTGATTTTGCTGCTTAAAATGGGTCCACTGTAGTGCTGAAGCACTGTCCAGTGTTCAGTGCAAGAAAGCTGTGATGTGACTTCCAGGGGAAAAGACATGTAAGGTAAGCTTCATTCAGATGGAGTTCCAGTGTTACTGGCTACGAGATCAATGTTAATTAATCCACTGAATCTTAAATAATGTGTCTTTAAACAGAAACACACATAAAACAAGGTTATGTATCGATTGTTTGATGGAAATGTGACCAAAAACTCCAAGGAGCCTATTCCCCTGCTTCTGCTAGGAGCAATGATTCTGTATTCGCTAATTCAGTGTTCGCAGTGAATTCATAGGCCCTAACTAGCATGGACAATGAGAATCTACGGTGTGTGTGTGTGTTTTTAATTTACAAAAGTGGATCTTGTGTACACTACATATGGTGTGTTATACCTTGATTCTTTTTCACTCAATAATTCACTTTAGAAACCACGTCATGCATACTTCCTTCCTTCTTCTCAAAGGATGCACAGTTTTCCCTTGGACAAGTTTACCATCATTGATTATCTAGTTGTTTCTGTACTTTTTTGAAAACAAAACAATGTTTCAGGGAAAATTCTTACGCTTACACTTTTGCAAAGGACACAGATCTCTGAATGAAAGAAACTTCTGGCCTCTGTAACAAGCGCATAACTACTGGGGCCATATTTAGGAGCCATCAAAGTTTTTTAAAAGACTGACAACACTACCTGGGGTGTGGATGTGGCCTGTTGGCTTGACCAGTGAGGATGTTTCACAAATGTCACAGGATCAGACTTTCTTTCATACAGACGGTAAGAGTTTATTAACTGCAGGGTCCCTTTATTTGAGGGCCAGGGTAAGTGCTTTGCATTTGTGTACAAATGGAGGCCTTTGTAAAGTGCTCTTTGCTTTGTGGCGCCTCTTCTCTAAGGAAAAAAGCAACAGCCATGTTTCAAGGAGAACGGACCCTCCTCTCCATCTGTCCCCACCCCCCATGCCCTGCTGGCTGTGCTGGGTGGTCCATGAAGCAGCTCTGCATCAGGACCACTAGGGAAGGGGTCTGACGCCCGAGAAAGGATGTCCTAGGTATTCAAAGATCACGGGAGTAACAATAAAGGATTGTTGATAAAATTAAATGAGAGCCCTTGATTTTCTCCAAGTCACTTCTCTGCCTCAGAATTTTCTTAGCTAAAAAGATGTCTGAAAGAAGCACCTATAGGACACGACAACCTTGCAGTGAGTATAGGTACATGACTCATGCAAAAATGGCCATCTTTAAGCCAGCAGTTTAAACCCCACCCAAATTCCTCTCCCTCATAATTCGCTAGTGAAACCATTAGTTTTCTAATGACAATATGAACTATAAAAAGCATATTAGATATAGACAAAGAAACACCAGGAGGGTGGAAACCAAGTTCAACTTAATTTTACCCACTCACATTAAAAAAGAAGAAGACGCTGTGCTTGCAAAGCCGGAGATGTGCCTCACCCCGTGAACAGGGCAAGGATTTTCAGACGTCAGGAGGGTGACCTCACCCTGCTTCTCCTGCCTGGGTCTGACTGTCCGGGTCCAGGCCCTCCTGGGCACACAAGCAGGGCGCTGGGTGCACCTATGTACAGATGTGTGAGCTCATCTGAATTTCTGGATGAACACATCTGCTTTCCCCTCATGAATTTATCAAGTGTAATTAGATTGTCTGTGTGTGTGTGTGTGTATGTGTGTGTCTGTGAGAGAGACAGAGACAGAAGCAGAGACAGACAGAGACAGAGACACAGAATGAAAGAGGGGCTTTTGGATGCTCATATGATGTTTACATGTACTTTCTCCCACTCCCACTCCCTCGAATTCTGGGGCTATCTCTCACAAAATTTTCCTACCTGGAAAGAAGCCACAGTGGTTTACTGAATATTAATACTAAGGTGCTAAATACTACTTTGTTTCTTATTTGCTCTCTCCATTTATTGGAGCCTTTGAAGAGCAAGTCAATATATGTTTTAACCCCTAAAGAGACCCCTGCTTCAGAATTTGACTCCTTCAGAGGAAAGAAAAGTCATAAAAAATAATGTCTTTTGCTGGCTTTTAGGAATTTGTAACAGAGAGGAATATTTTCTCTGTTAATATACAGAGAGAAAAGGTTCTAAACTGCTTTGTAAAAGAATATGCTTCACACAACCAGAGAAAGCCCACGTGCAGCAACAAAGACCTAATGCAGCCAAAAATAAAATAAATAGATAAATTTATCAAAAGAAAAAAGAATATGCTTCATATAAGAGTTGAACAAACAATAGGATTTGAAATGTCACTACTTATTTTTTTGTTTTCGTTTTATTGATGTTTGATTTTACAATGTTGTGTTAATTTCAGGTGTACAGCAAAGTAATTCAGTTTCATACACACACACACACACCCCCCACACATATTCTTTTTCAGATTCTTTTCCCCTACAGGTTATTACAAGATACTGAGTAAAGTTCTCTGTGCTGTACAGTAGGTCCTTGTTGGTTATCTATTTTATATATAGTAGTGTGTACCTGTTAATCCCAAACTCCTAATTTGTCCCTCCCCACTTCTCATTGTATTAAAATCACAGAGACCCTTTACTAGAGGGAGCGTAGGGTAGATCGCGAAGTCATCTCTGTAAGGCTGATGGGAGGCCCGGCCACCAGGGCTGCCCCTGGCAGTGTTTGATGTGGAACAAGTCACTTGACTTTTCTGCAGCCACAGTTTTCCCAGCTAAGAAAGGACAGTGTAGGAGTAGGTCACCAAAGGTCCTTGCAGCTCTGTGAACATATTACTAAATGTGTCAAAGCGGTAGTCCCTGACAATTTTTCCAACTTTAAGCTTTAAGAATGTGCTATTCTCTGTAGATTCAAAAATAGAGAGATTATAGAGAAATCTTTTTGTTCCAGTGCAGAGAGCTTCCAGAGACAACAGTACGTCTCTTGGTATGTGATCCTAGCACCAAATAAAATGCTACTGTAAAATAAGTAATGCGTTCCTTGATTTATTCATTAAACATGTGTTTTTACACGTGCCTATTGTTACAGTAAGGTGCTTTCACACCGGCACATTTCCACATTTACCAGGTGTTCGGGCCCCAAGAAGCCGGGGACTTGCCCAAGGTCACCGTGTGACTTCCAGAGCATCCTTCCTTCCCTTTACCTGGGAGGCAGCTGCCAGCTCTGCGTCAGGGTCCCTACGCCTTTTAAGTCTCGCCTGTGCACCACCGTCGGGGAGACCTGACTATGTCACATGCAGAGCCTTCTACCTGCATCAGGGCGTTTGTCGCTGTCCAAAAACCTTGTTACCTACCTCCTGGGGCTTGCTCTTCACACCCAAAGCCGCCATCCCAGACCTTCACTTACCATCCATCCCTAGCTCTCTTCCTCCAGCGTCTTTGTCCCTCCCCACTTCTCAATCACCTTCACCTTTCTCCACCTGGGGAGCCCTTCGCTAGGCTTTTATATTTGTGCAGTCCTCCAGCTGCCTGGAGAAATAAAGAAGCGTTTGCTTGTACTCTGTCTCTCCCTAATCTCCCATACCCCTCTCTCTGCAGCAATTTAATTGTCAGTTACACAGTCCAGTCTGTCTTCTCCTTCCTCTCCCAGCGCCGGCGCTGTATCACAGACTCTTTGGAACTGCCTTGCACTTCCCCGTGTCTCTCTTTGGACTGCAAGGCTGCTCCCACACCAGACTTCCCTGTCTGCTCACAGAGGCTCTCTGGGCACCCCCGTCTCTCAGGATACACCTTCGGGACATCCCTTACACCTGCGGGATGCCTTCTGAATGCTGACTGCTGTGCTCCACACTGTCTGGTTGCTGGGTTCCTTTGGCCCTTTTCCCAGGATGAAATTTCTTCCCTGTGACACAGATGTCCTCGGAGCACGTGGGGCTGCAGACCTGTCCCCTCCCAGGTGGCCCCCCCTTCCGGGTTCTGGCCGCCCCTGCTCTATTCTGCTTGTCTACATCACTGCCTCTTTGTACACCTACATCTCCATTTCTACTCTTTTTTTTTCCTCTAGAAATTAAGAAACTTTTGTCAGTAGCATTTTGTAATTATGTTGAAGCATAGTTGATTTACAATGTTAATTATCAGTGGTTTCAGGTGTGCAACCTTTCTTGGACTTAGTTCACTAAGCATAATACCCTCCATATCCATCCATGTTGTTGCAAACGGCAAAATTTCATTCTTTCTTATGGCTGAGTAGTATTCCAGTGTGTGTGTTTGGGTGGGTGGGTGTGGGTGTGTGCATGTATCACATTTTCTTTATCCATTCACCTGTTCATGAACACTTAGATTCTTAAAATGGATTAAAGACCTAAATGTAACATGGGAAACAATAAAACTCTTAGAAGAAAACATAGGCAGTACACTCTTTGGCATAAGTGTTAGCAATATTTTTTTGGATCTCTCTCCTTAGGCAAGGGAAACAAAAGAAAAAAAGCAAAAAAAGAAAAAACAACCCAAATGGGACCTATTAAACTTAAAAGCTTTTGCATAGTGAAGGAAACCATCAACAAAACAAAAAGACAACCTGCTGAATGGGAGAAGATATTTGTAAATGATATGTCTCATAAGGGGTTAATATTCAAAGTATATACTGAGCTCACATAATTCAATATCTAAAAACAAACAGTCCAATTAAAACATGGGCATATGACCTGAATACACAGGTTTCCTAAGAAGACATACAGATGGCCAACAGACACATAAAAACACGCTCAGCATCACTAACCATCAGAGAAATGCAAACTGAAACCACCATGAGATATCACCTCACACCCATCAGAATGGGCATCATCAAAAAGACAAGCAAAATAATAAATGTTGGTGAGGGTGTGGAGAAAAGGGAACCCTCCTATGCTGTTGCTGGGAACATAAATTGGTGCAGCCACTATGGAGAACAGTATAGAGGGTCCTCAAAAAACTAAAAATAGAGCTACCATATGATCCAGCAATTCCACTCCTGGGCGTATATCCAAAGGAAAGGAAATCACTAATTAGAAAAGACATATACGGGGCTTCCCTGGTGGCACAGTGGTTAAGAATCCGCCTGCCAGTGTAGGGTACACGGGTTCAAGCCCTGGTCCGGGAAGATCCCACATGCCAAGGAGCAACTAAGCCCGTGCACCACAACTACTGAGCCTGCGCTCTAGAGCCTGTGCACCACAACTACTGAGCCCACGTGCCACAACTACTGAAGCCCACGTGTCTAGAGTCCATGTTCTGCAACAAGAGAAGCCACCGCAATGAGAAGCACGCACACCACAACAAAGAGTAGCCCTCGCTCGCTGCAACTAGAGAAAGCCCACGCGCAGCAACGAAGACCCAACACAGCCAAAAATAAATACATTAACTAATTAATTAATTTGGAAGAAAAGAAGGAAAAAAGACAAGACATATACACCCCAATGTTCAGAGCTTCATTTCTTTTCTTTATAATATTCTCAGTACATTGCACTCCTTCTTTGAGACTTGGTCCCCCTGTGGATGCTGTATTACCCTGTATTGAGTCCTTCTCTTCTCTGTCTCTTTCACAAGCCCCTTTTCTCCTCTTTTCTCCCCAAATGCCAGTATTCCCTAAACCTCTCTCCCTACATTCTTCTCCAACAGCTTTTCAATTTTGTCACCAGCACCTCTACATCACTAACTAATGACCCTCTCCCAAATCTCAAATAGGTTATATGCTCACCTGTGCATCCCGTCTCTCCCTCAAACAGAATTGAGTATCTTTGCTTAGTCACAGTCACATTTGCTTGAAACCATGAAAACTATGATTCTTTCATCTCTTCTGTCTATCAAACGCTGATCCAGGGCTAGGAACTCTGGTTCTCCCTCTGAACTCTCTGCTGTCCTCCCCTCCTTCACTGTCCCATGGCTGATGCTCCAGGCCAGGCCCTCATGGTGCTGTGTCACTGCACCCCCCTACACCCCACCCCCCAGACACTAACTCTGGCATAACCACCAGCTTCACATGGGGCTCTGCAAGCAAGTATGAAACACACACACACGATAGATTTAACGTGACTAGGTCTCTCCAGTGTATTGTCATGTGCTTTGGAAATCTATATTAAGGCTGCAACTTGGAAAGGGACTTTGGACCAATAACAAACAGAAAAAAATTCGGGTAATTGCCTTTCACATTTTTTGGAGGAAAAAAGAATGCTTTCTCATTAATGACCACTGTGAATTATGGTACCTACCCTTGAATTAGATGAGTATCCTGTTTTCTCCGGCGCAATGTGATAGTTTCTTAACTATTCTTGTTTATGGTTGTCTAAGCCACCTTCCTTTGGTGCCATCTATAAATTTATTTGTATTATCCACTTCCTGCCCCAAAGCCTGGAATAAAACTCCATACCCATGAGCTCCAAAAAACAGCTCTCCACAGCATGACCCAACTAGTTTGGGAACAGTCATTTGTAAAGTAACTCATCAGGTCCAACATTGGAGGAAAAGCTCTGGATCCATGTAAGGGAATCTTTCCTGCTAAAGATAACTTCCATTTTCAGTGGAATGACTACAGTCCCTTCCATTGAGAGACAGAATAACTGAAACGTGGTCCCACCAAACTGGTGGCCCGTGTGACCGTGCAGAAGTCAACACCATTGGCACAAATGTGACCTGCATACTTTTTCCTTTCCTTGTGTGTCTCCTGTGCTACCTTTGGAAGGTCTGCAGGGCCATCTCAGTGCCTAGCTGGTTCCTTTGTGCTGATTGTCAACCATCTCTTTGTGTTATTCTTCGGTGGATCTGAATCTAAAGGACTTATCTGATTTTCTTCTAGGGAAAAACACTTGGGTGCTGATTTGGATGTTCAAGCTTGGAGATAATGTTGACCCTAAACAGAGTGACTGTCATTTCTTCCAGGTGTCAAGGACCACATGATCTTATCTTGAAGGTTATACATGAGTTCGCCCAAAGTCACGTGTATTGACATCCAACTTCCTCGCCTTTTCCATCTGATGGAGGAGAGCAGAACTATAGGATCTAATCATCCGGCTCCGGTAACGTTAAAACTAGTTTAATGTCCCCGTGTAATGCTGTCACCGGACTGCCCATCTAGTCCAGAAATACATCTGAAGGTCAGTCTGTCGTCTTAAGGAGAGAGCCAAGTGCACCTTAAGGACTGCAGTGAATGCACATTCTGACACTCAGTGGCTTTACCTTCACTCTGAGGAGCCACTCTCTGGTTGAAGAAAAAGAGCCATTTCCCACATGCCTGGAGAAAGTAGATCAAATGGGAAAGAGTATTTCCAAAGTGTTCCAAGGACGTGACATGAGGTGGACACTCAAGTACTGAATGAATGAAATAAAGAATGAATGAATTCTAGGCCCCATGGAAGGCCCAGTGTAATATCTTCCCCCATGTACTAAAATAAAGAAAGTTAACAAGAGTAGAAATTTAGCATATATACTGAAGATAAACAGGCATTTCATTTGATTTAAAAAAAAACAACTTTTGGTGTGCATTATTTTTTGTAAGTCATTTTGGGGAGAAAAAAATAACATCCCCAAACAAAGTACTATGAAGCAGCATTGGTTTCTTTTCTATTTTTAAACACACTTGAGAGCAAATTAAACATACTCAGAATGTTGTATTAACTAGAACATTTAGTTTAACTAGTTTAATTACTGCTCTTTGGAAATTGCTGTGATCAGTGGGAAGTCCTGGGTTTGGTCTCTGTGTGGGATGCACTGAACTGAATGCCCACCTGCATGGGCAGCTGGGCACCCAGCTTCCAAGTTTCCCAAGGGGTCAAGAGAGCTGGCAGTCAGCAGTTCTCTGTACGGTGATCAGACTTTACCCTGAAAATCCCTTTAATAGGAGCAGTAACTAAATGTCTCTGGAGAAAGGCCAACCTATGCTTTCATTCAGTCAACTCAGAGAGGTGGTTTTTGTAGCTCAGTAAACAGTAAACTCACACCCTTCTGGAGTAAAAATTCCTTGAAGGAATAGGCTGTGTCTTATTTCCATTCAGTTTCTGTAGTTCTTGTGTAGTTTAGGTCCTTATACATAGCATGAGGTCACGTTATTGAACAAACAGTGAAGAATTATGTCTTAACTGTACAACTCAGAAAGCTGAGAAATGTATTCGATGACCCAAACATGGGAGAAGAACCCAAATTCTCAATCCCATCTAGTCCCAGATTCATTCAGGTATGAGGGGAAACAGGTTCAGAGAAAAGGGAGCCCTAAACTTGGTACCTATTCCATAAAAGATTGTGGGAATAGCTTTCACAAAGCCTATGCTTTGGAAAAATTTCCAACTAGGAAAAAATACAGGTGGTTTTCTCTCTCCTATGCACTCCCCTGACAACTTGCATTTTGAGTCCATGCTTTAACCTCCAATTAAACAGGAGAACTGCGGCTCTCTGTTGCCAAATTATAGAACTATTTCCTGGATCACTGAGAAAGGAAACTGCTAACGACTGTAAACAGTCTACGTGATAAATATTTGTTTTATGGAAGTATAGTTGACATCCAATATTATGTTAGTTTCAGGTGTACAGCAGGGTGATTTGACAATCAAATGCATTATGAAATGAGCACCATGATAAGTCTAGTAACCGTCTGTCACCAGACAGAATTATTACCGTGTTATAGACTATATATTGACTATATTCTCTATCCCATACATTACATTCCTGTGACTTATTTATTTTATAACTGAAGGTTTGTGCCCTTTTAACCCCCCCTCATCTATTTTACCCAACCCCCTGCTCCCTCTGGCAACCACCAGTTTGCTCTCTGTATCTATAACTCTGTTTATATTTTGTTTTGTTTGTTCACTTGTCTTGCTTTTTAGATTCCACATATAAGTGAGATCATGTGGTATTTGTCTTTCTCTGTCTGACTTATTCCACTCAACACAATGCCCTCAAGGTCCATCCTTGTTGTCACAACTGGCAAGATTTCGTTCTTTTTTATGGCTGAGGAATATTCCATCGTATATTTGTAACACATCTTCTTCATGCATCTATTGATGGACATGCGATGAATGATTTTAAGTTACCTGCTATTTAACTCTACGTGACAGACATATTGACTTCTTCAATGTGCTTTTTCCTACAATAATTCCATCAGGAATAAAAATAGTTCCTTTCTCAGCTGTATACAGTAGTCAACTTCCAAAATGGAAAGTATGATCTTTAAAAGTTATTCACGGAATATCTGAGTTCTCCCGGATTTCAGAAATAATAGGTAGATATTAGAAAGCCTCAGAGAAATTGTAAGGCTTCACTCTCTTATTTCCTAAGAAACCTGAGCCTAACTAAAACTCCTAGAAAAGTAGGGTTCTCTAACCCCCGTATCTTTCTGGAGGCCTCAGTGAATCACTGCAGAGCGATGTGTACATTAGGTGTCCTGGTCTGCTGATGCAGGACACTCCTGCAGCCTGTAAGCAATTACAGGGTCAGCCCATCTCCTGATTAAGAGCAGACAGCTTTAAGAGGAAGAGAAATCAAATTATACAACCTGGTAGAAAGAAATAAAGAGAAAACTCATTTCAGAAATATAGATGCCCAGAGGGGAAGGAAAAAAAAAACCCAACTGGGAATAGTTTAATTAGGGGGAAAGATGATGGGACAAATGAGAGAAAGAAAGGAAGAAACATCCAGGAAAAATGTGGATGGGGGAGGGGAGAAGGAAGCATGGAGACTAAATGGAAGATATTTATGTTAGTGTGAAGAAAACATGAGTATTCTATTAGTTTAAAGAAAGAAAATCCGGTAAAATCAGTTTGGAGCAAATGGTTCTATGGTACATTCAGCCATTGTGAAACATAAATGAAGCAACTGCTGCTATTTTAAATGAATCTTAGGCATTCTGCAGTGAAAGTATAAATTCAAAATTTAATGTTTATAGGAAATGCTATTAAGAAGTTATTATAGCAATTTGGGTCCTCAATGTAAGTGGCTCCACAATTTAAACTAGTAGAACTTAAGGAAATCCCTGTTTGAAAAAAAAAAAAAGTTATAACATTCAAATAGTCCCCCTGGTAGCGATAAACTAGGTAAATTTTCATTAAAAACAAAGGATAAATATCTAAGCTTGATGCCAGAGGAGATACAAATAAAAAGGGTGCTTTGGTTTCTTTAGACACAAATTATTTTTGAAGAATTATTTAAATGATCCAATTAGAAAGCAATGTGAGAATGTAATTAAGGGCTAAAATACATGGTCCAAATAATAAAAGCTATGTGAGGTAAATAAAAGTAAGGAAATAACCCAGAGCTATCAAGAGAAACTTTATGGAAAAATTAAAACTTGAGCTGGTTAGAATTTGGAGACAGAAACTGTTAATAATACTTAATACTGTTAAGTTACATGTAATTCTCTGATACTAAGTTATAAGGGGTTTTAACCATCATTCATTTTTTTCAACAATATTTATTGTGCATATGCTATTTTGCTAAGAGCTATACCACACCCCAAAGCATTTTTAAATTTTTATGTTTTTAAATTGATTTTTATTGGCGTACAGTTGCTTTACAATGTTGTGTTAGTTTCTGCTGTACAGCAAAGTGAATCAGCTGTACATACACATATATCCTCTCTTTTTTGGATTTCCTTCCCATTTAGGTCACCACAGAGCACTGAGTAGTTCCCTGTGCTGTACAGTAGTTTCTTATTAGTTATCTATTTTACACATAGTATCAACAGTGTATATACGTCAATTCCAATCTCTCAATTCATCCCACCCCACCCTCCAAAGCCATTTTTAAATGATGCCATCCATGTAATAGGAGGGGCCCTGGGCCCACAGGCATCATCCACAGTAGTGGTGATGACAATGGTTAAGAACACGGGCTGCCAGCCAACCTGCCCGGTTCAAAGTCCTGTTCTGCCATTAACTCGGTGGCTGGCTGACCATGGTCAGGTCACTGACCCTCACCCTGCCTCAGCATCCTGGTCTGTTCACAGGAGATGATGATCTTAAATAGCACCTCTTAGGTCTGTTCTGAGAGTAAAAGACTGAATGTGTGTAAGGCGTTAAGAACACTGTCCAGCATATAATCAATAGTTACAATGACCACCGTGGATGGTAAATAATCTTGTTTCCTACAAGTTCCCCTCCCTTGTTCTCCCCTTTAGTCCTGTGTTTCCTTAAAGCTAGAGTTCAGTCTCCCTTGTTAATATTCCCACTAAGCTAACTGAATACAGGGCTCACGCTCACCGATTCCTCTCGTCACTTCCGATTCATTCCCCAGCGAACAGCATCCTGGCTTCTGCCCTAAGCGCTTCCTTCACGGACGCCTCCCATGCTGCCGTCAGATCCAGTGGTAACCACAGCCTATATTTCATAGTGGACTATTTCTTGAAACTCTCTCAGTACCCTTGGTTTCCACAACCTCCTGGCCATCCTTCTGTCCAGTGTCTCCTTCCATCTCGCTGTCTGCTCCATTTTATTCCCCTTTCTCTGCTCACCCTTGCGTTCTCCAGGTTTCCATCCTCTCTCTTTTACACACTCTCCTTGTGATTTTAAGCACTGTCGGTACCTCCGTGTCTCTTAAATCTTCATTCACAGCTGCCAGACGTATATAGCGAGGAGCCCACAGTCACCGAAGGCTCAGCATCTTCAAACTAAACTCATCTATCACCCCAACGTTCCCTGCAGCCTGCTGTCCCCCCTGTATTCTCAATCTCATTTAACGGCCCCCACTACGTAGCCCACCACCCAAACCAGGAACCGGGAAACAGCAAATCCATCCTTCTTCTTCATCTTCCACGTTGACCCCTCTAATACATTGCAACTCTATCACCATATTTTCCTTTTTTAAAATTTTATTTATTTATTTAATTTATTCATTTTTGGCTACACTGGGTCTTCGTTGCTGCACGCGGGCTTCCTCTAGTTGTGGCGAGCGGGGGCTACTCTTTGTTGTGGTGCACGGGCTTCTCTTGTTGCGGAGCACAGGCTCTAGGAGCCGGGGCTTCAGTAGTTGTGGCTCACGGGCTCCAGAACGCAGGCTCAGTAGTTGTGGCGCACGGGCTTAGTTGCTCCGCGGCATGTGGGATCTTCCCGGACCAGGGCTCGAACCCGTGTCCCCTGCATTGGCAGGCGGATTCTTAACCACTGCGTCACCAGGGCCATATTTTCTTCTCCATCTTTGCTACCACTGCCCCCTGTCCAAGTCCTAATTATTTCTTGCCTCCGTTGAAACAACAGTTTTGAAATGGATCTCCCGCCTCGTTTGTCCCCTTTAAGCCATCATACCTAGAGCTGGCAGACTGGACAATCTACAATGTAAACTCAAGGACATTACCAGCTGCCTAAACCCACCAAATTCAAAACCTGCCCAGCACCTATAGGAGAGCATCCTGGACCTTGACAGAGCCATCCCTCCCTCCATCACTTTGCCTCTGTATTCCTCTCCTGTTTCAATAATGACCATGTGCTCATTGTGATTATATGCATATATATTACATACACATAAAATATCGCAATACACTGATGTAATATTATTGTTCCTGTTTTACAGGTTAAGTTGATGGTATTGGAAGCAACTTGCTCATAGTCACAAAATCAGTAAAGTTGATAACTGGATCCGAATCTAATCATATTGCCCTTTCCTTGAGGTCATGGTCCACCATGGTTCCCCATTTTGCAGCGCCAGCACCTAGAACGTTCAGTGGTACACACAATGACTGTTGAGTATTCATCTGAATTGACCATTAAAAATAAACACAGAGAAATTATAACATGATAATTATAAAGGATGATTCTGCCACCGACTGAAGATGGAACTGAGCTTCTAGAATTACCTCCCAGGTACTAAAAATGGAAGCAACGAAGACTATGACTAAGTTTGTCAAGTGTTTTCTTCATACACAGTTAAATTTAAATATCTTTCAAGTTATGATATAATCTCCATATGATCTTTTCATTTTCAAGTGCATTCTATTCAAATGTCTTATTTACTTTTAGAGGAGCAAAAATAAGGTAAACATAAATATTTGCACTAACAAGTTCTGTGCTAGGACACAGTATGTATGGAATACATGTGTGTATTCACAGGACTGAATACATGTGTGTGTATATATATATAGAGAGAAGTACAGATATATAAAATGGAAAAAGCACAAAGTATTTTTCAGTTTATAAATAGATAACCTCAGTAACATTTCGGAAACTCACTATTTCCACAGACTAATAACAAAGTATCAAAAGGATCACCTAAGACTCTGAGAGCCATCAAAGAATTTTAAAAATTATGAAAAAATGCAGTTGTGTAACCAATCTGTCTACCAGGTTGAAACCAAATAAAACCTCAAATAGCACCCTTGAAATGGTTGAAGGAAAAGGAAATTGAAGTGAAAACATGTACCTGTCGTTAAACACAACTAGAAGCTATGGTGGCCCAGCAATTGGGCCATTTCAAGCACTTTCACAGCAGTGGGCTGGGCGAAAGCTCACTCTGCTGGCGTTCTCAGTTGCCAAAATAGCCATTTGCAATTAAAAATTAAAACTGGCACCTCCTCTTCGCAAGCTATTATCAAACGACTGCTGGCTACCTTCCTTGTTTTAGTGGTTCTTGTATCAAGACTTCATGCCACTTTGAAATATTTTTTTCTTATGTTTCATTTCTCTTAGGCCGTAATGTTCCCAGTGCTAAGATTTTAACACTTTCAACATTTCTAATTGGAATATGATCCACAAATATTACAGCATTGTTTCAATTTCTGAAAACAGATTGATTTGAGCATTTTATATAGAGGATTTTTATGTTCCTAGATTAGCAGGGCAAAAAGCAGTATAACTTGTAGAAGGCCTCTCTGTCTTTAAGGGAAATCATTGGGTTTTAAGGAATGCAGGAGTGAAAATAAAATGCAAACATCACTTTCTGTAGACAGAGATTTAGCACTGAACAGAATATATATGTAAATAATAAGGTTGTTCATCACATCTGTTTGAGTCCTGACACAGGGAATGGCCAAGAGGGTCACATTCCATCTTCCACCAGGAAACCAGCAGTGTATTTTGGGGGATGAGGGGCGTGAATCAGTTTGCAAGCATGGAGCATCTTCTACGTGCCAGACCCTGGGCTGGGTGCTGGTGATACAGCAGAGAACCAGACGACAGCCCCTGCCCTTAAGAAGCTGGGTAGAGATGGCGATCAGCAGATCCTCCGTCCAACAGGGGAGTGCTGTGCTCTGTTTAACTCCTTAGAAAGACCCCCTTGGCTAATGTGTGGCCCACTGCCCCGCCCCCCCCGGAGTTTGGAGTTAAAGCGAACAATCAGGAAGAGGGCCTGCAGCTCGGGGCGGAGGAAGGGAAAGGATTAAGAGATCAGGTCACTAATTACAAATACTCCTTCCCCTTCCGATTACATTTCAGACCCTCCTCAGTAGCCTCCATCACCGTGGCTGCATCACAAACACCTCTGTGCCCGTTTCACAGATGAGATTTGGAGACCCAGGAGGGGGAAGTAACTTATTCCAAGTCACAAAGCGAATTAGTGGGCAAGTTGGAAGCAAAGCAAAGATCTCCTGCTTCTGGACCCATACCTTCCTCTTCTAAATGAATCATCAGTATCTTACTTCTAAGCAAATCAAAGACACCTGGTAATTCCTTCAGCTTTGCTTCACTCTGCAACTCCTGTATGGAAGGTTTCCAAGGGAAATGATTTACCTACTCATGAAGCAGGCATGTACGGAGGGTCTACTCCATACAGGGCACCTTGCTAGGTGCTTGGGATTCAGAGATAAATAGGAGATTTTCTGTACAGGAAGTTTACCCTCCCGTGGGAGAGACAAACCAAGTGGCTCACAAGAACCGCAAGGCGGGGCAAGCACCAGGGTAATGTCATTCCCGGGGGCCCATGGAAGCTGACAGGAGAGGCACCTAAATTATCCTGGCAGTGGGAGATGTGCCCAAGAGGAGGCGACCCTTGAATTGTGTTTTGAAGAAACAGTAGGAGTTGTGCAGCCAGAATGCAAGGGGTGGGAAAAGCCCCAGAGAAGAGCATGAGCAAATACTGTGTCCGGTGGCAGATACAGGATGGGGGGCGGCGCTCAGCAAGGCTGGGGCTCAGGAGTATATTAGAGATGAGATAGGAAAGATGGCAGAGGCTACATCACGAGGGGTCTTTTGAGCTGGTCCAAGGAATCTGGAGTTAATCTACACTCCTGTCCCACCGTCCCAGCTCTCAGCCATCCTCAACCCACTTAAATCCCAGTCATGACACCATCCCACTGCTGCTGCTTCGGCAAAGGCCACCAGGGAACCTCCTTCGTCACCAACCAATGAAATCCTAACACACCTCTTCTAGTTCTTTCTGCAGCACAGGAAATGCCCACTGCAGCTCCTTCCTGCACATGCCTTCCTGCCTTCGCTTTCATAAAGAGAAGGCCTCCTGGCTTTCCCCTGTGGCATTGTGGTCACTGCTGAGGTTTCCCAGGTCCTTCTGTGATCTCTTCCAGAGCTCGATGCCCTGCTGGCTGGTGCCGTCCCCACTCCATCCTCCGCCACGTCCTCGTCCCGCCCTGCACCTCTGGGCTAACTCACTTGTCCCACTCATTGCTTTCACCGGCACAAAACTGCTGGCAGCTTCTAAATCTGAATATCTAATCGAGACATCTAGATTTTGCTCTAGATTTGTAAAGGCAGTCATTCTTTGAAATATATTTTATTTATTTTTGCTCTCTTTGCGACAGAAATGGTTCTGCCTGCTGATCCAAGACCCGATGGAGAGAGACCATGCGTACCTGGTTCACTATTGTGTGTTTACCACTTACGATCTCTCCCTAAACGTCTGACAAACGTTTCAAACTCAACAAATGCAAGTCGGAACTCATTATATTCCCTGAAAGCACGTCCCTCGCCTTTTGTCCCATAGGTTAGTGAATGGTACTTCCGTTCCCCAGATCACCCAGCTCAGGGCCATCTTTCTCACACCACACGTGGGACTGGTGAAAACAATCTGCCTGGTACCTACATAACTGCTCTCTAATTAAATCCCTCCGTCTCGTCCCTACGGTTACTGCCTCCTCAGGTAATCATCTCTCACCTTTCCAGAACAGTCCATGGCACAAAGGAGACAGTCGACAGACACCGTGGCACCAATTTATGATAAAAGAATACGAGAATGAGTGGAAAACTCGGACAGTTGCTGTCATCTCCTCACAGGCCACCCTGGTCCCATCTGGCACCCTTCAATCCATTTACCGAACGAAGGAAAGACACATCTTCCCAAAATACGCGTCTGATGACGTCAACCCTCTGATTATCACCATTCACTGACCAGTGCCAGCTACAGGATAAAGACTAGATTCCACGGCCGGCGTCTGAAGCCGCCCAAGGTCAGGCACGTGTGCCTTTGGCTCTACCCTCTTTTCCTGAGGTCGTGCTCATCCTGCAGATACCCACTGGTGCCCAGAATCACCATGTTGACTCCAGTGCCACGTCTTTACCTAAGCTATCTTCTCCATCAAGATTGCTCATCCCTCCTTGCTCTTACACTTGAAAACTTAGTCATTGGTCAAAACTCAGCTCATATCTCTCTTCCTCTCGAAAGCCTGTGCTGACCTTTGTGCTCTCAGCCCCACTTCCTCTCTTCCCACATGACTCTGCACTCACCTCTGTAACAGCAGCGTTTCACTCCTGTTCACTGGCTTGCACTCATCCCCTGCTGGAGTCTTTTCCCTTCTTGAGGGTGGAGGCCTTCGCCTTATGAATATGGGAATTAGCACACGTGAACACTCAATGTTTGCTGATGGATGGATGAGTGAACAGATGAGTAGATGGTAGAGAGTCATGGAAAGATGAGAGGCAAAGGGATATGATAAGATGTGCATTTTAGGAAAAACACGGTGGTGTCAGAGCAAAGAGCTGGAAGGCTGAGAACAGAAGCCGGAGACCATTATAAATAATCCAGTGGGGATGTATGGAGAAACAGAGAGGGAGGGTAGCAGTAGCAAAGGAGAGAAGGGAATGGATTTGAAAAATATTTATAGAGTGAACACACAGACTTCAATGATCATTTGGGTGGACAGTGGGAGCGAGTCTGAGAAAAATGAAGACATCAAGGATGCCTGCCGGGCTCCTAGCTTGGATGACTGGAGGATTTCTTCTAGTTTAAAATATATATACATTCTGATCCATGACATTATGCCTGGCAAAGATGCACTGGACAAAGTGGCGAGTTACATGTGTCTGCCACACTGTTGCCTTTGCTGTTTCTCAGAAACATATTTGTTCCGTCAGCGCAAATGTATATATGGAGCCCATCGTGTGTTTTTCTATTACCACCGTTTACTCTAAACTTTTCCCAAAAAAGATGAGGGATTAAAAATGGACAAACAATGCTCAAAGAAGTATGTCACCTCATATTTGAATAGCTCCTCCATTAAACTAAAGGACAGCTGAAAACAGGAAACCAGGAAACATCCTAAAGAACAGTAAGAGAACAGGCTCTCCTAATTTCCACCGATTTATAAAGATTGGAAGAAAGGATTTGCAGCAGGCCACCTCTTGTTCTCGCCAGCCATCTCATCAGTGGGTTGGGACATAAACACTTGAAACCACATTGTATACCATTAAAATACCATTATAATCATGGTTTTTGCATATTTAACAGAAATGTTTCGTCACCTGAAACATAACTATAAACATACTTTTCTTGTTTCTTGGCAAGGAAACAGGGGTCGACCAAGTAAATCCATCCCTGAAGTACCTCATTAATCACAGTGCACTTGTTCTTGGCAAGAGCCTTAATGTGCTACAAAACCTGTTATTAAAGTAAGATTTGGGGATTCCCAGGCTGGCAAGGAATTAGTTAGTTACACTGATTTAGAAATGGTTTTCTTATAACTTCCTTTATTACTAATGGTCTTGTTAGACTTACAGCTCAAAGTAACTTTCTTTTATTAATTTAACGTGTGAAATCCACCTACTCTAAAGCTTATTTAAAATCATAAGTACCAATTGCCAAAGATGGCCTGTCCCCCACTACTACATCAGCTGTAGTTGTGCAGATGCTTCTGTCTTTGTGCTAATGTGGGTCTAGCACCCCTCCCCGATCGCTCAAGCATTACAATTTCAGGCTGTAGAAATCAGTAACGCAAAACTTCACAGCAGCAGGTGGCAATGACAAGTACATAATTTATTTTGTATCTACCACTGAAGGCAATGATTGACCAATAAAGCCTGGTGAGTAGAGAATTATTCGAACTTGAACCTCTCCAAAAATGATTTGTCAAAAATTTAAGATTCTGTAAGGCCAGAAAACCCTTTTAGACCCCAACATATTGAAAAGAGAACGTTGCATTACAAGAAGTCCTCATTCATGTTCAAGAGCAGCACTTAGGAGATACAAAGCCTTGAGCACCAACCAAAGTTGTCTCTCACCCTTTCTGAATATACAATACATAAATTACCAAAAATTAAATCCGCTAAATAGCATCGTATTGTAAAGTCAAAGCTATGAATGTTCTGAGCAAACTCTTGTGTAAAAAAACGAAAAACAAAAACCCAATTTCCATACAGTATATATTTTGCTGCCAAACTGAGCACAGATCATATTGCTAAATGTTTTAGTGGATCCTGACAGGTCAAAATAATTGTTCAGGCTCATGAGGTAATTGGATTCATTATATATCAACTCAGAGGGCATGAACATGAAAAGTACCAGTAGTTCTTCTCTAAGTCTAGCATTTACTGCAATAACCACATCTAAGGCAACGTGAATCTTACACACATTATACCTTTTGATGTAATAATGATGCTACACAACGTCCTCCTTGTGTACACTGTAAGATGGAAAGTTGGCTGGAATATTCCACCTCATGCTTCAAGTTCACATCAATCTGGGGCTGTAAAATTTTCCAGACACCAGAGTCACACAGATTGTAGACTCCACCAATTTCCTGGCTACTATGTGGTCAAATTCCAGGCTCACCTATTTACCAAACCAGCCACTTCATCCATGTTATTTCAAAAAATGTTTCTGGAGTCATGCCCACCCTCCATCCCAGGTGAGGGCTATGTTTGGATGACATGCCTCATTTCTAAAAGACATCTAATTCACGTGTTGCAAATCTTTTTTACTAGGAAACAAGGAACCTGTCAGTGAGTGCCTTAAACTTTCTCTACTGGCCTCCAACGGCTGCTGTCTAGAAGCAAAAAAGGGGAACTAAAAAGAGAAGAAAAAGAAGAAGAAAAGATGATGGCGTAATGGCATAAAAACTACCTTAAAATGTCCACATAAATCTAACTCTAACAGGAGACTGAATGAATGGTCATTGTGGGAAAAATAGTAGTAAACTTCAAACGCACTGAAAGATTTTAAATGCCTAAGGGAAAAATAAACATTTGCTTCCAATCATTTTCTCATTAAGCATCCTCTGTTAGATGATGAAGCCTTAACACACGCTCTGACTCCAAGCCACCACAGCCTGCTTCACCCACTGCCTGCTTCTCCCACTGCCTGATCCCGTCCCGGGCGGCACGCCGGCCCTGCACCTCGGCCCGCGCCCCTGCGCGCCGGGCTCCCCGCCAGCCTCAGCTACTATGCCCGAGCGAGCATCCCCTCGCCCGGCCCTGCTCGCCTCCTCCGGGCCTCGGCCACCACTGTGGCAGGAAGGACTACGTGCACTGACAGACTTTCCGTTAGTGGCGGTTGAGGTAGCTGCAAGGCGTGTTTCCGGGCGCGCTGGAAACCTAGCTGCTGGCCCCCCACCCCCCGCCGCGAGCGGCAGCCCCCCCAGCCCCGCTCCGGGGACCAGGACCCGGGCCTGCGTCTCTCCTCTCCCCGCCGCCTCTACCCCGCCATCACCTCCTAACCTTTCCAACACACTCTCCCGAGCCTCACTCGGGCGCTCAGCCTCCCTGAGCCTTGCCCAGCTCCCGGGCGCCCCCCACGGTTGGAGTGGACGTATCTCGGGACCTAATCGCTCCCAATTATCCGCGCAGCCGGGGTCCCGCGCCTGCCCAGCTCTACCCCCGGGCGCCCAGAGCGGCCGGGTGGCCCAGCGGGGGCGCCGACGGGCAGGCTCCGTCCGCAGAGGCGGGAGAGGTGGGGCTCAGGGAGCTGGCAGGCTCTAGGAGGAAGACCCTAAACACGTGCAAAGAAATAAAAGCCACCACGTGTGCGCACGCGAGTGTGTGTGCGCGTGTGTGCGCGCGTGTGTGTGTGCACGCGCGCGCCCGGCCAGGGCGTCTACGCCGGGCGTCCGGGGGGCCAGGCAAGAGGGCCCCCGCCGCCGCGGTGGCGGGGGGCGCGCGGGGGGCGCGGGTACTCACACGAAAGCGTGGTAGACGAACGCCCAGCCGCGGGGTCTCTCCAGCACGTTGTACAGGTAGTTCTGCAGCCGCCGGTACTTGACGTTACGCCGGCAGCTCTGGCCGCTGCTGTAGGAGAGCGGCTTCCCCAGCAGGCTCATCCGGGCGCCCTGCTTGCCCCGCCGGCTCTCCCGCAGGCCGCCGCCGCCGCCGCCGCCGCCCAGCGCGGCCGCGCGGGTGCCCAGCAGCAGCAGCCCGTCGCCCCCGGCGGCCGCCGAGTTCAGCAGCGCCCTGGCCCGGCCCGACTCCACATCCTTCATGCCGCAGCCCGCGCGCCCCCAGCCCGCCGCCGCCGCCGCACCGCTCCTCACCCAGAGCCCGGCGGCGCCGCCCTCCTCTCCGCCCGCGTGCTGGCGGGGCATGGCATCACCGCGGGCACCGCGAGGGGGGCGCCGCCGGCGGGGGCCGCGGCCTCATGCGCGCCGGCCGCTTTCGAGGAGGCGGCGGCGGCGGACGGGGCGCCCGGCGGCCCTCGACCTGCGCGCCGGGGAAGGCGGAGCAGCGGGGGCGGAAGGGCGCGCGGAGGAGACGGAGGAGTCCCGGGGTCGAGCAGCCTTTAGCTTCGAATGCGTAATCAGGACGTGTCGGGGGCGTCACTCCAAGAGGGCTTCTCCGGCCCCTCCGTTCCCGTGGCGGATACTCCCTCCTGGCGAAGCGCCCCCGGGGCTGGAACGGGAGCTCCCCCGCGCGCACGCCCGGCCCCGGGCTCCCCACGCCAGAGGGGGGCGGGCCCCGAAGCCCCTCTCGGAGGCAGAGTTCGGCGTGTTCTCCCCGGCGCTGTGGAGGTGTCCGGAAGGTGCGGCCCGCCTTGTGCCCGGAGGAGGGACGGGAGAGGTAGGCGCCGTTCCCTGCCGCCGCTACGCCGCCGCGCGGGCTGGTCCCGCCGTCCTTCCGCGAGGGGTGTGCGCGGGAACGGCCCGGCCCTTCCCTCCAGGTACCAGCCAGTCCCCGGGCGCGCGGGCCGAGGCTCCGGGCGGGGGCGCTCCGGTCCGCGCGTTCAGGGTGCTGACCCGCAGGACACGGCCGCCGAGCCGGCGAGGTGGGCACCGGGCATCTCCCCGCCGCTCACTCCGGCTGGCGGGCTGTGACTTTCCATCCCGGCATCAGACAAGAGTAGCCGGACATCCCTCCCAGCCCGGGGGTGGAGTGTGGGGAGGGCATCAAAACTCCAGAGTGGCTTCTCCGCGGTGAACTAGCGGCCCCGAGCTGCGCCTGGCAGCCGCGCGAAGCAGGGGAGGACAAACCGGGTCCCTCCGTCAAGAAATTTTCATTTATGTCCGAGACAGTCATACAACGGCCGAGTCTCGGCAGTGGCGGCGGCGGCCCCAGAGTTTGGGGGGAAAATCCTGGAGGATGGAGAGCCCAGGGCACCGGCTTCGCGGGGTGCCCTCCCCACCCCCGTCTGCCGCCACTTACGCGGTGAGAGACGCGTCGCGAGGGACGAGTGGCTGGATCTCCTGCCGCCCCCCAGCCCCCAGCCCCCGGGGAGGAGGGAGGCCGCGGGGTCCCTGGCTGCGCCTCTGGCCTTCAGCGAGCCCGCGTCAAAAACCGTAATCCGCTCAACCTCGCGTCAGCTGGGGACGCCGAAAGGAAGCCGGGCTTGGGAACTTCTTCCAACAGAGTGGAATCCCCCCCCCCCCCACACACACACATAGGAAGGAAAGGATCACACGTTAAACTGAAGGAAGAACTGGGTTCCACCACAAAGCCAGAGCAGACGCTTCCGAGGTAGTGCGTCCAAGTGCCTCTCCCTTCCAGAAGCCTAAAGTCGAGGCGCGAGTCCGGTGGCGGCGGTCGCCGCCCCTCGGAGGGAGATGCTCTGCCGGCCCCGCTCTGGGCGCACACCCACGGCTGCTCCCGTCTGCCTTCGGCAGCCGCGGCACCTCCACGCTTTGTCCTTCCTTTTATTGTCGTCGCTGTGAGGCCCGCGCGGCCCTCTCGCCGGCTCCAGGGCGCCGGCGGGACCCCGCTTCCATCCCGCCTTGTCCCCAAGCCTGGCGGCGGCGGCGGACACTTCCCCGCGGCGCTCCGTGCAGCTGGCGGCGGCGCCACGTGACTGCTGAGCTCCGGCCCCCGGAGTCGCTCTCCGGTCCCCTAATTCACTTCCCACCCGCGCGCGTGGAGGGGCGAGGGGGACGCCCGGTGGCCCGATGTTCAGGTCGAGGCAGAGCGCGTCCTGGAGCGAGCGCTGCGGTCCCCGAGCAGCGCGAGGACGCGGCCGAGGGCGGGGAGTTGGCCGTCGCTATATTTAGCCACACCCGCCCCCGCGGAGTTTCTGCGCGGGGACTTTCAGGGTCAAAGCCCTAGAGGCCTAAAAGGACTCGTGTGCACGCTTTAAACGTGAACATCTTGTCTTTTCTGCGGGCAGGAGAACGAAAGCCATATCCTCTTGACCAAGCGGGTTTTCCTTCTTGCAGACTTTGCCCCGCCCCACCACGAAGGTCAGGTCCCTTCCATCTCACGGGCGCACCGGGCCCAGCGTGTAGGTAGGAAGGTTCGGGAAGGCGGGACACGTTTCGCGGAAAAGAGCCAGTTGCCTGATCTCCCAGGGATGCTGGGTGACGGGGGTGCGGCAATGATATTAGTGAAGGCGTGGTGTTGATGAAGTAAATGCATGGAACTTTAAAACAGCATCAAAGGTGGTCATCAGCAGAGGTTTAGAGGTGGGAAGGACCAGACACCCCAGAGGGGACCGGACCGAGCGCTCACAGGTGGTTGGTATGAGGGTTACTAGGAACCCAACAACCTCGCCTCCCAGTTTAGTATCCCTTCCTCCCCACCCCACCCCAGTGCTGGTTCCGCATCTTTAATAGAACATGTACAAAACAGCATATGGTTGTATTTCACAGACTCTGCCTGCTACCTTGGGAAAGAGGGGTTCAGCCACAAACCCTAACACCCGGCCTGCACGTGCTCGGAAGGAAAGGCCACGTGAGGCTGCACGGCCTCTCACCCCGGATTCTTTGTGTGGACCTGGCTTCTTCACTACCAGCTAACTCCCCTCAAAAGGCAAGAATTAACTGTGGGGAAAACAGAGTGTTGTGATCAAGCTTTTTCTCTATTTGTGCCTTTGAATACAGATGTTGCTAGGAAACTGCCTTTCATTCTTTTTGTTGAAATATTAAAACCTAATATCACAAGAGAGGGTGGCATATAGCACAAAGAGTAAAACAATATAGTAGTGTGTATTATAACCATAATAATCACATTAGAGCATTATAAAGAGGTATAAGAGTAAAAGATGACCACCTTTTTCGAAGCAAATGCTTATTTCTAGTGTAGAGCATGTGAAGTGATTTCTACTCCCCATCCTTTGAAGATGGGAGTGCTTTCAACGCATTGTAAGATGCCTGCCTGGAATTTATGTCCATGGAAACTTTTATCCTCTGAAGTCTACCTGGAGATAGTTTCAATTGAAAATAGTTACTAGAAATATTTTACTTCAATGTGTTTTCTATCCCATTATATTTTTATCTGAAGGGTACTCTAAAATAGTAATATGGAAAATTCTATACAAGAGCTAGACGTACCCAGGGAAGACTTTTAAGGCAGAGCTGTTTTCACAGAATGTCAGTGACCCCATGACTCTCTCCCTTTCCTTCTTGTCTGTGCCCCCACCCCTTGCCCAATTCCCCCTCTGCCACAGCCCTACCACTTCAACACACCTCTCATCAAGTCATTGTCATGGTTCTGATCATCTAGTGACGGATGGAAGTGCTACTTTTTAGAGATATGAATGCACTGTGAGTTGCTGGGTCAACCAGATGGTAATGACAAATAGAATCCTCAAACCTTAGAGCAAAAGAGACATTCGCTGATGAAGAAATGGAAATCCATTGTTGGCTGCTGTTCAGCGACTTGCCCAAGACTCAGCTGTTGGCCTTTGGAGGAAGGACCGAAGTCCCCTAACTCTTGAGTGGAATGCCCTTTAAGCCATGCCACCCTTTCCCTTAGCTTTTATTTCCCTCCTATCAGATCATCACCAAACTCACAAGCATAGCAACGATAATTGTGTTTCTCAGGTATCTTATTATAACCATTGATACACTAAATATATTTACTTCCTCTTATTATTTTAAATGTATCAGCATTGTGTACCACGGATATCATTTTTAGTCCATTGAGGATTCTTATCTAGGAGACATGATGCTGAGATCCTCAATGTGTTTCACCAACAAGTAGAAATTAGAGAACCCAGGGCAACATTAGAGATCATAAGAGCCTGGCCAGACTACGTGAAGGTTCTAACACAGCAGCCCTGCCCTCAGTGGATGAGGCATGGCCCTTTCAGAACAGCTTCTGCCCAGGGATGCAGAAAAGGTGCAGGTGTGAGTGGATGCAGGTGTGAAGAGAAGCTGCTCGGGGACCAGACAGATAGTGTGGGAAGGACTCAAAAATTCTCACCATTTTCATCCCAGGAACTATCAAAATTTACTTTCCTAGGAATTACTAAAATAATGTGTCAGTCACCATTGTCAAAACAAAATAATAGCAAATATTTAGCACATGTTTACTGTGCACGAGGCCCTGTGATTTCCAAGAATTATTTCACTTGATTCTGACAACAGCCTCTTAGGTGAGAACTACAATCGTATCCAGTTTATAGGGAAAAAACTGAGGTGTGAACAAGTTAATAATTTTTAAGAACTAATAAGCAGTTGGGTCTGGATTCAAACTTACAGGTATTCAGTGCAAAAACAGAACCAAACAAAACCCATAGAAACAAAAAACAAAACCAGATTTTTAACTATGAAACTATAGTAACTTTTGAAATAAAAAGCTTTAGCCTATTATTGTCTTAATAATTTTGACTGTTTTTCTTACCAGAAGAGAAGTGTTGGAAAGTTTCTAGTAGCTGTTGTACAGCAAGACTTTGGGTTTCATTCTAAACACAGAAATAGACTTAATATTCCTGTTCACTTTTCCTGCAGAAATAGGGCTTCCCCGCATAGATAGGTTTTTTGTTTTTGTTTTTTTTGGATTCAACATTTTAAAACAGTCCCAAATCGTGTAGTATCAATGTCTTGGAATTGTATTTACATTTTTAGCTTTTTCCTAACATTACCTTCAGCTTTATTCACAAAATCCTGTTTATCATGCTTGGCTATGCCTGATTTCATTTTTTTTCTGACATGTTAGTACGGCAGTGCTAATGTTTTTCTTTCAGCCAACTGCTTAAACACTTCTTTCTGGAAATAATCTGAATACGGTTACTTGATCTTTCTAAGATACATATACTTAGAAACTGTGTGAAGAGGTTGACACAGAAAGCAAACCTCTCCTTTGAGCAAGTGGACGGGAAAATTCTGTTATAATTCTGTGCCCCCTAGTGGCCCTCACATTTTACCATAACCTTTTTCAAAGAGGAAATAAGAAAGCACCCTTTAGGAATCTCCCTAAACCTATTCATCTCTTCAGCAAAGCCATCATTAATCAGCAGTGCTGTGCTAGTTGGAGTGGGTACAGAGAGGAAAAAGCATCTTGATTCTTATGTTCCTGGGCTGGTGGGGGAGAGATGGATGAATAAGTATTTCTGACGTGGTGAGTTCCCAGAGGTTTGCACAGGACGTTATGGGGAGCTGCAGAGGGTTTCCTGAGGAATATAATGCTGTGCTAAGTCTTAAGGAAAAGCTGGATTTAGGTGACATCAGGGCGGGGTGTCCAAAGAAAAAATACTTGAAAAAATGTGAAGGCTTGAGAGCTGATCGTGCATTGAGAATGGCAAGTGGTTGTTCAGGATTCTGTTCTCACTTGAGCAGGGAGCCACTGAAGAATGTAAAGCAAGAAACTCTACTTGTTCCTCTTTCCACTTGCAGAAAAGCACTTGATATTAGTTCAGCTTAATGAAAAAAGAAAAAAGTGTGGCTTGAGCACCCATGCGTGGCACACACTGTTCCAGGCTGGGATTCAGAGATGATGCGTCTGTGGAGAGTAGTGATGACTGCCAGTCCTTGGGCAGGTGTCGAGCAAAACCTCCCGTTTTCAGGCCTGGGTCTCTGAGTAAACTAGGAGAGAACATCTGGCGCGGCCATCTGGGGAGGGGGAAGATGGTGAGTTCAACTTCACGTTGAGTGTGGCCGGCCTGCTGAGACAGCCCAGTGGAAACGTCCAGTGGGTACACGGCTCTCGGCTCAAGGGGGAGCTAGGATTCAAAATTCGAGCATCACCAGCATATATGTGTATATACAGATATAAAAGATATAACCACCGGCATCATATGTGTGTGTATATATATATACTTTCATATATATGATGAAAGTGATGGATTGGGGTCAGATTGCCTGGGAAAATACATAGATTGGCTTAAGAAAGAAGAGGCATGAGGACCCAGCCTGAAAGTGGGAGCCTGAGCATTGAGGATTGGGAAGGAGGAAGGAGAGGAGGCTGAGTGATTACTGAGGACCACCGAGGACCACTGCCTCGACAGCCACAAAAGACGCTTCAGCAAGGAAATGCTGAACAGAGACCAGTTGAAATAAGAATTCAGGATTTGGCCACAGGAGGCCATTGGAAGAAGCTGTTTCTGGGTTTTGTTTTCTCGCAGAATTCCTTGTAGAAAGAAAAATCAAGTCAGAGTGGGCAGGAAGGAATTCAAAGGTGAGGTAGTGAAGACGATGATTCTGGAGGGGAGGAGAGAGGGCCCTGCAGGCAGAGGCTCTGGGTTTGACGAAGGTTCTGAACATAACATAACACGATGCTGACTCAGGACACTTGAGTGGCTGGCCGTGGCAGCCAGGCTCACAGGTCCCCTGGCTGAGTCTGAGCTGCAATTACACTGACAGTATTTCACTGCCAGCTGCGAGGTCTCAGACAACTTGGAAAACATCTGCTGATTTTGCTCAGTACTTTTATAGTATTTTTAATTAAAAAAAAAAACGATCACTTTTTCATTTCTAGCATTTCCCCCAAAGTTGAATTTAATACATACACATTTTTCATGTATAGTTTTATCTGGAAGGAAGATGCATGTTGGAAAAATGATACATTATTCTTTGATTTTATTTATAATGAAAGGCTGTGGAACTGACCAGATCATTCAGGAAAAACTATGCATACATCTCTAATATCTGTGAAATATTCAACACAGTTTTCAGGCAGTGCTGCCGAGAGCCATGGGGAATGCCTGGGATATCTCAGACAGGTCAGGAAATGGCAGGGGTCCGGGCATCCAAGTTCCTGGAGATTTAACCAGACATTTGTTTTTCTCTCTTTTTTAAAACATATTTATTGGAATAAAATTGCTTTACAATGGTGGGTCAGTTCCTGCTTTATAAGAAAGTGAATCAGCTATACTTATACATATATCCCCATATCTCCTCCCTCCTGTGTCTCCCTCCCACCCTCCCTATCCCACCCCTCTAGGTGGTCACAAAGCACTGAGCTGATCTCCCTGTGCTATGTGGCTGCTTCCCACTAGCTATCTATTTTACATCTGGTAGTATTTATAAGCCCATGCCACTCTCTCACTTCGTCCCAGCTTACCCTTCCCCCTCCCCGTGTCCTCAAGTCCATTCTCTACGTCTGCGTCATTATCCCTGTCCTGCCCCTGGGTTCTTCAGAAACATTTTTTATTTTAGATTCCATATATATGTGTTAGAATACGGTATTTGTTTTTCTCTTTCTGACTTACTTTACTCTATATGACAGACTCTAGGTCCATCCACCTCACTACAAATGACTCAATTCCATTTCTTTTTATGGCTGAGTAATATTCCATTGTACGTATGTGCCACATCTTCTTTATCCATTCATCTGTCGATGGACACTTAGGTTGCTTCCATGTCCGGGCTATTGTAAATACTACTGTAGTGAACATTGGGGTGCATGTATCTTTTTGAATTATAGTTTTCTCAGGGTATATGCCCAGAAGTAGGATTGCTGGGTCATATGGTAGTTCTATTTTTAGTTTTCTAAGGAATCTCCATACTGTTCTCCATAGTGGCTGTATCAATATACATTCCCACCAACACTGCAAGAGGGTTCCCTTTTTTCCACACCCTCTCCAGCATTTATTGTTTGTAGATTTTTTGAAGATGGCCATTCTGACTCGTGTGAGGTGATACCTCACTGTAGTTTTGATTTTCATTTCTCTAATGATTAGTGATGTTGAGCATCCTTTCATGTGTTTATTGGCAATCTGTATATGTTCTTTGGAGAAATGTCTATTTAGGTCTTCTGACCATTTTTGGATTGGGTTGTTTGGTTTTTGATATTGAGTTGCATGAGCTGCTTGTAAATTTTGGCGGTTAATCCTTTGTCAGTTGCTTCATTTGCAAATATTTTCTCTCATTCTGAGGGTTGTCTTTTCATCTTCTTTATGGTTTCCTTTGCTGGGCAAAAGCTTTTAAGTTTCATTAGGTTCCATTTGTTTATTTTTGGTTTTATTTTTGTTTATATAGGAGGTGGGTCAAAAAGGATCTTGCTGTGATTTATGTCATAGAGTGTTCTGCCTGTATTTTCCTCTAAGAGTTTTAAAGTGTCTGGCCTTACATTTAGGTCTTTAATCCATTTTGAGTTTATTTTTGTGTATGGTGTTAGGGAGTGTTCTAATTTCATTCTTTTACATGTAGCTGTCCATTTTCCCAGCACCAATTATTGGAGAAGCTGTCTTTTTTCCATTGTATATTCTTGTCTCCTTTATCAAAAATAAAGTGACCGTATGTGCGTAGGTTTAACTCTGGGCTTTATATCCTGTTCCATTGATCTATATTTCTGTTTTTGTGCCAGTACCATACTGTCTTGATTACTATAGCTTTGTAGTATAGTCTGAAGTTAGGGAGCCTCCAGCTCTGTTTTTCTTTCTCAAGATTGCTTTGGTTATTTGGGGTCTTTTGTGTTTCCATACAAATTGTGAAATTTTTTGTTCTAGTTCTGTGAAAAATGCCAGAGGTAGTTTGATAGGGATTGCATTGAGTTTGTAGATTGCTTTTGGTAGTATAGGCATTTTCACAATGTTGATTCTTCCAATCCAAGAACATGGTATATCTCTCCATCTGTTTGTATCATCTTTCATCAGTGTCTTATAGTTTTCTGCATACAGGTCTTTTGTCTCCTTAGGTAGGTTTATTCCTAGGTATTTTATTCTTTTTGTTGCAGTGATAAATGGGAGCATTTCTTTAATTTCTCTTTCAGATTTTTCATCATTAGTGTAAAGGAATGCAAGAGATTTCTCTGCATTAATTTTGTATCCTGTCACTTTACCAACTTTGATGATTAGCTCTAGTAGTTTTCTGGTAACATGTTTAGGATTCTGTATGTATAATATCATGTCATCTGCAAACAGTGACAGTTTTACTTCTTCTTTTCTGATTTGGATTCCTTTTATTTCTTTTTATTCTCTGATTGCTGTGGCTAAAAATTCCAAATGTATGTTGAATAATAGTGGTGAGAGTGGACACCTTGTCTTGTTCCTGGTCTTAGTGGAAATGGTTTCAGTTTTTCACCACTGAGAACGATGTTGGCTGTGGGTTTGTCATATATGGCCTTTATTATGTTGAGGTAAGTTCCCTCTATGCCTACGTTTTGGAACGTTTTTATCATAAATGGGTGTTGAATTTTGTCAAAAGCTTTTCTGCATCTATTGAGATGATCATATGGTTTTTATTCTTCGATTTGTTAATATGGTTTATCACATTGAGTGATTTGCATATATTGAAGAATCCTTGCATTCCTGGAATAAATCCCACTCGATCATGGTGTATGATCCTTTTAATATGCTGTTGGATTCTGTTTGCTTGTATTTTATTAAGGATTTTTGCATCTATGTTCATCAGTGATATTGGCCTGTAGTTTTCTTTCTTTGTGACATCTTTGTCTGGTTTTGGTATCAGGGTGATGGTGGCCTCGTAGAATGAGTTTGGGAGTGTTCCTCCCTCTGCTATATTTTGGAAGAGTTTCAGAAGGATAGGTGTTAGCTCTTCCCTAAATGTTTGATAGAATTCGCCTGTGAAGCCATCTGGTTCTGGACTTCGTTTTGTTGGAAGATTTTTAATCACAGTTTCAATTTCAGTGCTTGTGATTGGTCTGTTTATATTTTCTATTTCTTCCTGGTTCAATCTCAGAAGGTTGTGCTTTTTTAAGAATGTGTCCATTTCTTCCAGGTTGTCCATTGTATTGGCATATAGTTCCTTTTAGTAATCTTTCATGATGCTTTGTATTTCTGCAGTGTCAGTTGTTACTTCTCCTTTTTCATTTCTAATTCTATTGATTTGAGTTTTCTCCCTTTTATTTCTTGACAAGTCTGGTTAATGGTTTAACAATTTTGTTTATTTTCTCAAAGAACCAGCTTTTAGTTTTATTGATCTTTGCTATAATTTCCATCATTTCTTTTTCATTTTTTTCTGATCTGATCTTTATGATTTCTTTCCTTCTGCTAACTTTGGGATGTTTTTGTTCTTCTTTCTCTAATTGCTTTAGGTGTAAGATTAGGTTGTTTATTTGAGATGTTTCTTTTTTCTTGAGGTAGGATTGTATTGCTATAAACTTCCCTCTTAAATCTGCTTTTGCTGCCTCCCATAGGTTTTGGGTCGTGTTTTCATTGTCATTTTTTTCTAGCTATTTTTTGATTTCCTCAGTGATCTCTTGGTTATTAAGTAGTGTACTGTTTAGCCTCCATGTGTTTGTATTTTTTACAGCTTTTTTTTCCTGTAATTGATATCTAGTCTGGTAGCCTTGTGGTTGGAAAAGATATTTGAAACGATTTCAATTTTCTTAAGTTTACCAGGGCTTGATTTGTGACCCAAGATATGATCTATCCTGGAAAATGTTCCATGAACACTTGAGAAGAAAGTGTATTCTGATGTTTTTGGATGGGATGTCCTATAAATATCAATTAAGTCCACCTTCTTTAATGTATCCTTTAAGGCTTGTGTTTTCTTATTGATTTTCATTTTGGATGATCTGTCCATTGGTGAAAGTGGGGTGTTAAAGTCCCCTCCTATGATTGTGTTACTGTCGATCTCCCCTTTTACGGCTGTTAGCATTTGCCTTATGTATTGAGGTGCTCCTATTTTGGGTGCATAAATATTTACAATTGTTATATCTTCTTGTGGGATCGATCCCTTGATCATTATGTAGTGTCCTTCTTTGTCTCTTCTAATAGTCTTTATTTTAAAGTCTATTTTGTCTGATATGAGCATTACTACTCCAGCTTTCTTTTGATTTCCATTTGCATGGAATATCTTTTTTCACCCCCTCACTTTCAGTCTGTATATATCCCTGGATTTGAAGTGGGTCTCTTGTAGACAGCATATATGTGGGTCTTCTTTTTGTATCCATTCAGCCAGTCTATGTCTTTTGGTTGAGGCATTAACTCCATTTACATTTAAGGTAATTATCAATATGTATGTTCCTATTAACATTTTCTTTTTTTTTCTTTTTTTTTTTTTTGCGGTACGCAGGCCTCTCACTGTTGTGGCCTCTCCTGTTGTGGAGCACAGGCTCCAGACGCACAGGCTCAGTGGCCATGGCTCATGGGCCCAGCCGCTCCGCAGCATGTGGGATCTTCCTGGACCGGGGCACGAACCCATGTCCCCTGCATCGGCAGGCGGACTCTCAACCACTGCGCCACCAGGGAAGCCCCTACCATTTTCTTAATTGTTTTGTGTTTTTTATTGTAGGTCTTTTTCTTCTCTTGTGTTTCCTGCCTAGAGAAGTTCCTTTAGCATTTGTTTTCAAACTGGTTTGGTGGTGCTGAATTCTGTTAGCTTTTCCTTGTCTGTAAATGTTTTAATTTCTCCGTCAAATCTGAATGAGATCCTTGCTGGTTAGAGTAATCTTGGTTGTAGGTTTTTCCCTTTCATCACTTTAAATATGTCATGCCACTCCCTTCTGGCTTGCAGAGTTTCTGCTGAAAGATCAGCTGTTAGCCTTATGGTGATTCCCTTATATGTTATCTGTTGTTTTTCCCTTGCTGCTTTTAATATATTTTCTTTGTATTTAATTTTTGATAGTTTGAATAATATGTGTCTTGGCGTGTTTCTCCTTGGATTTATCCTGTATGGGACTCTCTGTGCTTCCTGGACTGGATTAACTATTTCCTTTCCCATATTAGGGAAGTTTTCATGTATAATCTCTTCAAATATTTTCTCAGACCCTTTCTTTTTCTCTTCTTCTCCTGGGACCCCTGTAATTCGAATGCTGGTGCATTTAATGTTGTCCCAGAGGTCTCTGAGACTGTCCTCAGTTCTTTTCATTCTTTTTTCTTTATTCTGCTCTGCAGTAGTTATTTCCACTATTTTATCTTCCAGGTCACTTATCCGTTCTTCTGCCTCAGTTATTCTGCTATTAATCCCTTCTAGAGCATTTTTAATTTCATTTATTGTGTTGTTCAGCATTGCTTGTTTCCTCTTTAGTTCTTCTAGGTTCTTGTTAAATGTTTCTTGTACTTTCTCTATTCTATTTCCAAGATTTTGGATAATCTTTAGTATCATTATTTTGAATTCTGTTTCAGGTAGACTGCCTATTTCCTCTTCATTTGTTAGGTCTGGTGGGTTTTTATGTTGCTCCTTCATCTGCTGTGTGTTTTTCTGTCTTCTCATTTTGCTTATCTTACTGTGTTTGGGGTCTCCTTTTTGCAGGCTGCAGGTTCGTAGCTCCCATTGTTTTTGATGTCTGCCCCCAGTGTATAAGTTTGGTTCAGTGTGTTGTGTAGGCTTCCTGGTGGAGGGGACTAGTGCCTGTGTTCTGGTGGATGAGGCTGGATCTTGTCTTTCTGGTGGGCAGGTCCACGTCTGGTGGTGTGTTTTGGGGTGTCTGTGACCTTATTATGATTTTAGACAGCCTCTCTTCTAATGGGTGGCGTTGTGTTCCTGCCTTGCTAGTTGTTTGGCATAGGGTGTCCAGCACTGTAGCTTGCTGGTCGTTGAGTGAAGCTTGGTGTTGGTGCTTGCGCCTGTCTCTGGGGGGGAGCTTCTTTAAGCAGCGCTCTGAATCCCCTCTCCTCATGCACCAGGAAACAAAGAGGAAAGAAAAAGTCTCTTGCCTCTTCGGCAGCTCCAGACTTTTTCCCGGACTCCCTCCCGGCCAGCCGTGGCGCAGTAACCCCTTCAGGCTGTGTTCATGCCGTCAACCCCAGTCCTCTCCCTGCGCTCTGACCGAAGCCTGATCCTCATCTCCCAGCCCCGCCCGCCCCGGCGGGGGAGCAGACAAGCCTTTCGGGCTGCTGACTGCTGGTCGGCACTGATCTTCTGTGAGGGAATCTCTCCTCTTTGCCCTCCGCACCCATGTTGCTGTGCTGTCCTCCGTTGCACCGAAGCTCCCCCGTCTGCCACCCACAGTCTTCTCCCGCGAAGGGGCTCCTAGTGTGTGGAAACCTTTCCTCCTTCACAGCTCCATCCCACTGTTGCAGGTCCCATCCCTATCCTTTTGTCTCTGTTTATTCTTTTTTCTTTTGCCCTACCCAGGGACGTGGGGAGTTTCTTCCCTTTTGGGAGGTCTGAGGTCTTCTGCCAGCGTTCAGTAGGTGTTCTGTAGGAGTTGTTCCACGTGTAGATGTATTTCTGATGTGTCTGTGGGGAAGAAGGTGATCTCCGCATCTTACTCTTCCACCATCTTCCCCCTTTCTCCTGTTTTTCTCTTTTTTAATATAAGGTTTCTGGATAAAATTATACTTACAGAAAGGCTGTTAAAATTATTTTTAAAGATAATTCCTGTTTGTTGGGCTACTGAGGGTCATGCTGACTTTTTGTGTCGTGCCTACAAAATGGGAAGAGTCACTGCCCACTGGGGTGTAGGGAGAGGCTAAGGACAGCCAGAGCTGATGGCCTGAGGCTCCGGCCATCCTGAGTTCTGCAGCTTAGTGGCTGGGATGCTCTGGATTGTGGAGAGGGTTAGGATCCAAGTGTATGAAGAGACTGGACCTTGTGTAGGAATCTTGAAAGTAAGAAGAGCTAATTCGTGTGAGAGGCAAGTGTCCTGATAAACAGAGGGGAAAGTGGGATTGCAACCAAGTTGTTTTAGTTATTATTTTTTGAATGTTTTTTTACTACTATGGTGTAAAATTTTGACGAGATACAATAAAAGGTCAGTGAAGTAGAGGGACTACTACTTTGTGACTTTTCAAAATTTTTGGTTTTGTTCTTGCTTGTTATTTATGTGAAACTGAGGCATTTTGAGAAAAAGAGGGACGAAGTTGACAGTCATTTTAAGGAAGAAGATATTTCCTGATTTGTATAAGAAGATTAAAATGAGGAAGAAACTGGGGGCCACAAGACTCAATGTTGTTTTGGGTGATGAGAATCGGAAGTGGACAAATAATTAGCAATAAATTACTTTTTTTGGGGTGAGAGGCTGGAAGGACTCTCTTTTATTTATTTGTTTGTTTATTTGAATTTTTAAAATTGAAGTATAGGGCTTCCCTGGTGGCGCAGTGGTTGAGAGTCCACCTGCCAATGCAGGGGACACGGATTCATGCCCCGGTCTGGGAAGATCCCACATGCCGCCCAGTGGCTAGGCCCGTGAGCCATGGCCGCTGAGCCTGCACGTCCGGAGCCTGTGCTCCACAACGGGAGAGGTCACAACAGTGAGAGGTCCGCATACTGCAAAAAAAAAAAAAAATTGAAGTATAGTTGATTTAAATGTCTTGTTAGTTTCAGGTGTACAGCACAGTGACTCAGTCATATATATATTCTTTTTCAGATTCTTTTCCATTATAGTTATTACAGAATACCAAGTATAGTTCCCTGTGCTATGCAGTAAGTCCTTGTTGTTTATCTATTTTGTATCTAGTTGTATGGCCAATAAGTTACTTTTAAACTGGTTGGGATTTGGGAGTCAGAAAAAAACTTCTAAGTTATGGGATCCTGGTTCTTGGCTGAGTTACTGAATTTCTCTGTCTTCATTTCTTTCCTGTTGAAAGTGGAGATAATTGTATCCTCATCACAGGGCTTTTGAGAGGGTTAAATGAAAGAGTTGATGTAAGAACTTAGCATGGCTCTGACAGTAAATCTGACCACTGCTCTTAATGATCATTCACTGCAAGACTTACCTCAGGTTCAGTTTGTGATTCACACCGCAATTTGAAAGTAATAGCTAATGAATTTTCTGAAACATTAGCTTCCGAAATTTTAAACATTAACTGAAATTTAACAGACACATAAAAATAATAGAAACATGAACTTGTACATAGACACAGCTTTTCTGGGTAAACCTTGAGATAACCCAGAAGTGAAACTTTTAAATTTTGCAGATGACAGCTTTCAGTGAACTGTTTGTGAAGTTTAAAAGCAAATTAAAGCAGCCACATCTGATAATATTACAGGTTATGCCTTCATTTTTTATTTAATAATACTTTATTAAAGGTGACTAGATATAATTAAACAAAGTAAACCTTTAACATACTTAGCTTTGGATATTATTATACTTCTAATAGCAATATTCAAGTGGTGATGGGTGTTTAATTCTTTCACTCTAAAATATATGTGACATTTTAGATGTCTGATGATAGATGTTGAATTCATCACTCTAGAATATCTGTGAATTTATGATTCTGAAATTTTTCTGGATGAGAGAGGTTTGAGAATTTGGTGAAAGTCTCAGAAAACGTCTGAAAAGCATACCTATAACTTTGCATACAACCTCTACGGTTCACAGACACTCTGAAACAATTCATAAAACCTGGAGTTTATGGATTCCAGATTGTGAGTCCTTGCTCTGTATTCTTAAAGGAATTCATTTTACAAGGGTTCTCTGGAGCCTGTCTTCAGGACGTTTTGTATTGGGTGTATGAGGGTAATGGGAGCAGCAGAAAGTTCCTCGCCCTCCCCGGAACAACCAATTTTATTTCTCAAGCTGTAGTTAGGAATACCCTGATGACACAGATTGTCCAGAGTTTGGATATTATAAATCCAACAGTATCACTCTGTGTGTCTGTGTGTGTAGCTTAGTGTATGTATATATAAACACATATAAGTATGTATTAATATAATTGCAATCCAGTGCTTTAAAATATTGCCCACCAGCACATAAATCCACCAAGAACTATCTGCTTATGCAATACAGGGAAGATTATGAGCCCACCCAGGGCTTCAACTCTGATAAGTGGATCATAGTCATTTCTATACTTAAATTCCTTTCACTCTTTTTTTTTTTTTTTTTTTTTTTTCTTTTTGCGGTATGCGGGCCTCTCACTGTTGTGGCCTCTCCCGTTGCGGAGCACAGGCTCCGGACGCGCCGGCCCAGCGGCCGTGGCTCACGGGCCCAGCCGCTCCGCGGCATATGGGATCCTCCCAGACCGGGGCACGAACCCGTATCCCCTGCATCGGCAGGCGGACTCTCAACCACTGCGCCACCAGGGAGGCCCTCCTTTCACTCTTGATTAATATCCTGACATGGGAAAACCTCAGCTTTGTTCTCCAGGAATTAAAGTCTTGACATTGTGTCTCAAAAGCATCCCATCACCAGTTTACCACCTCCATATTGCCAGCTGCCTGCCCACTCACCCACTGGAACCTGTGGATCGTCTTGGCTACAGCATTCCTTTAAGGCATATTTTTTTTAAATACTTTTCAATTTATTTTATGAATCCAGTATAAAATTGATACCGTAGTTGCATCAGATTATTAAAATAAAATTTTAGATCATCTCTTTCATAAACATATATATATATATATATATTCTAAGAAAAATATTATTATATGAATATAGCCATATATAAAAATACATACATCAGTACCAAGTGGGATAAACTAAAAATTGCAAGGGTGTATTGGCATTGAAAATTAAGTCAGATCTTTCTCCTAAAGCAAAGGAAATAAAAGCAAAGATAAGCAAATGGGACCTAATTAAACTTAAAAGCTTTTGCACAGCAAAGGAAACCATCGACAAAATGAAAAGACAACCTACTGAATGGGAGAAAGTATTTGCAAATGATATGACTGATAAGGGCTTAATATCCAACAGATATAAACAGCTCATACAACTCAGCATCAGAAAAACAAACACCCCAATAAAAATAGGCAGAAGACATGAATAGACATTTTTCCAAGGACTCCATGCACATGGCCAACAGACACATTGAAAGATACTCAACATTGCTAATCATCAGGGAAATGCAAATCAAAACCACAATGAGATATCACCTCATACCTGTCAGAATGGCCATCAACAAAGAGAACACAAATAAATGTTGGCGAAGATATGGAGAAAAGGGAACCCTCATACACTGTTGGTGGGAATGTAAATTGGTGCAGCCACTGTGGAAAACAATATGGAGGTTTCTCACAAAACTAAAAATAGAACTGCCATATGATCCAGCAATTCCACTCCTGGGTATATATCTGAAAAGAATGAAAACACTAATTCAAAAAGATACATGAATCCCAATGTTCATTGCAGCACCAGTTACAATTGTATATATATATATATATATATATATATATATATTTGTAATGGAATACTATTCAGCCATAAAAAAGTTTGAAATTTTGCCATTTGCAGCAACATGGATGGACTTGGATGGTATTATGCTAAATGAAATAAGTCAGACAGAGAAAGACAAATACTGTATGCTATCACTTATATGTAGAGTCTAAAAAATAAAACAAGCTAGTGAATATAACAAAAAAGAAACAGACTCACAGATATAGAGAACAAACTAATGGTTATCAGTGGGGAGGGGCAAGATAGGGGTAGGGGATTAAGAGATACAAACTACTATGTATAAAATAAATAAGCTACAGGGACTTCCCTGGTGACACAATGGTTAAGAATCCACCTGCCAATGCAGGGGACACAGGTTCCAGCCCTGGTCCAGGAAGATCCCACATGCTGTGGAGCAACTAAGCCTGTGCACCGCAACTACTGAGCCTGTGCTGTAGAGTCCGTGAGCCACAACTACTGCAGCCTGTGCTCCACAGTAAGAGAAGCCACTGCAATGAGTAGCCCCCACTCGCCACAACTAGAGAAAGCCTGCACACAGCAATGAAGACCCAACAGCCAAATAAATAAGTAAATGAATAAATTTAAATAAATAAATAAGCTACAAGGATATGTTGTACAACACAGGGAATATAGAAAATATTTTATAATAACTATAAATGGAGTATAAACTTTAAAAATTATGAATCACTATATTGTACAGCTGTAACATATAATATTGTACATCACTATACTTCAATTAAAAAAGGTTAAAAAAGTAGATCATGTAAATCATTCCATCAGCAAAAAAAAAGAGAAAAAGATCAAACTATCATCTAGAATAAATATTTTAAAAATTTAGTAAAATTCAACATCTATGCATTGATGAGTACAAAAATTTTTTTAGCAAGATAGTAAGCATAAGCAACCTCCTTAATCAGTTTAGACCTTTGTATCATGAATGCACCCTCCTACTCTCTCCTTGTGGCTTTTTCTTTGTCTTTGGAAGTAGAAGGTCTTTTTGGTAGGTTCTAGTCTTTTTTGTTGATGGCTGATCAGCAGTTAGGTGTGATTTTGGTGTTTCCATGAAAGGAGGTGAGCTCAGGTTCCTCTACTCTGCAACTTGTCCCACAAATGTCCAGATTAAGCTTTTGAAAATGAACCTATAGCAGCAAATATATATATATGATAGTCTGCTACTGTGTTGCTCTACAGCATGAGATTTAAATGAACAATTCCTCACCAGGACCCCTAGGTGGGCCTCTCAGTGTTCAGCTTGGCAGTGGTCAGCTGGATCGTGACTAGTAATACCTGAGTTTAGAGAAGACCCCCATCTCATTCTCTTAGTGAGAATTTATTCACTCATCCACGCATCAGTTCATGCAACAACTCTTAACTGAGTGCCTACATGTGTGAAAACTCTAGAACACTTATTATCTCTGTGTAATGCAGCCTGCAGTGTACTGTAATTTTTCAAAAGCTTTAAACCCTTTTTAGACCAGAGTTTTATACATAACATGGAATGATAGAAAAATGATCTAAAACTGTATATAACATAGAATGATAGAAAAATTATCTGAACTTGATAATCCAAGACCAATGAATATGCTCTTTAATTATGCATTCCTTTTTGCATTCTCTTTTTTTTAAATTTTACTTATTTATTTATTTACTTATTTTTGGCTGAGCTGGGTCTTTGTTGCTGCACATGGGCTTTCTCTAGTTGCGGCGAGCAGGGGCTGCTCTTGGTTGCGGTGTGTGGGTTTCTCATTGTGGTGGCTTCTCTTGTTGAGGAGCATGGGCTCTAGGTGCATGCGCTTCAGTAGTTGTGGCTCGCGGGCTCAGTAGTTGTGGCTGGTGGGCTCTAGAGTGCAGGTTCAGTAGTGTGGCACATAGGCTTAGCTGCTCTGCGGCATGTGGAATCTTCCTGGACTAGGGCTCAAACCCGTGTCCCCTGACTTGGCAGGTGGATTCTGAACCATTGCACCATCAGGGAAGCCCCTCTATGCATTCTTTACACCAGTGGTGACTTTGCCACTGAGGGGGATTCGCAACACCTAGAGACATTTTTGGTGGGCACAGGGCAAGTGAGAGAGGCAGTGGGGAGGTGTTGATATGGTGTTCAGGGGGTAGAGGCCAGGGATGCTGATAAATAACCTACAACACACAGGACAATCCCCACAGCAGAGTTATTCTTCCCCAAATGCCAATAGTGCTGAGGCTGAGAAACCTCACTATAGAGAAACCCTTTAAGCCAGCCTTTGAAGGCACTGAGGAAGGGAGTTTTTCTTGCTGTCATCTGGTAATATATGTTGCTCTATGCACCATATAGTTCTATATTTAGAATTTTAGTTTTTAGTATGCACCTGAGGAAAGGATGCTAGATATTCATAGGAAAACTATTTTCTCATTTAAAATAAAATATTTCAATGTCTACAATACCAGAGAAAGTCAATAGGTAAATAAGCATGTCTAGCTCAGTAATATTCTAGAAGGTTAGAGCAACATCAGTATTCTGTTTACCTAAAAATTAGCATATCTTTCTGCCTCTACCACAGACAGAAATGAAAGAGGCAGCAAAAGAGCCGTGGAACAAAGGAATGGCCAATTGGTTCAGGGTTTTGAGGACTCTGTGAGACATTCTTTCTTGTTGCGTTTGAGTATAGATCATTCAAATGATGCCACAGATTTATTCAAGATTTATCTAATTTCACATAAATTTATACAAGAGCCCTTTAGGTTAGGATGGTGATAAAATGTGAACAAGCAGATTAGAATAACTATGGTTTACAGCTAACCATTCACCACTTTCCTGGAGATGTTTTATGAGCTATTCAAGCATGGACATTTGGTCTAAGTGCCATTTTAATGCAAGTATTTCCATTGTGGGTTACGGCATCTTTTTTTTTTTTTTGAGAAATTTAATAAAAACACATACATTGCTTGTGGTAATCATAGCCTTAGAAAAGCTACATCAAATTGACAATATTTCTTTACTTCAGTTAATAATATATGAATGTATTATAGTGGCTAATAATTTTCTTGCATAACAATGGTCTCTGGGTTAGAAAGAAATCTGTCAGATGGGAAAATATCAGAAGGAATGAAGTGACAATGCATTTTCTTACTGTCATGTTATTCATGAATAAATTTACCTATTTTTCATGGCAAAGCTTGTTTTTAAGCTCTCTTTTCTTAATCAAAGACATGTTTTCTATAAGTAGTATTTATTTTTTTATGTATACACATATGCATATACAAGTTGGTTACAAACACATGGGTACATAGATCCTCTAAAATATTAGCTTTATTTCCACCTTCACTGATCTACTAAGCTCCTTAAGCTTCCTCACTGTGGAAGAGCAAGTAATTCCTTTAAGAAAAATAAAACTTCCTCAAATTTGAATGATAAAGTATTCCTATTTCTTTAACACTCCTTGAACGGTATTCCAATTTTTGGTTTAAATAAAAATGATTTAACTTGTGCTAGATTTTTTTCTGTTATGAATTAATCTGGAAAAGTCAGAGGTTTACTGGATTAGCTTAAATCATACTTTATTTAACATACAAGTAAACTTAAACACATTATTTAATCTCTTTATTCCTCATTTTTCTCACTTTCAAAATGGGAGACAAGAGTTGCTGGTAGATGAATTAAATTATATAATGTATGCAAATTTCCCTGCACCCTGTCAGTGCTCTGGCAATGTTAAATAGCTTATGGATACTTCTAGTTTTTAAGGGAAAATAAAGAAGGTACTTTAGGAAAAAATATTAAGAGTTACAACATGTTGAAATGTTTATCTATTCATTAAAAACTTTTCCTATAAAGGAACATGGTTAACCAGCAAATCCAACATTGCTCAGTCATACAGATTCATATATTTTTTAGCTGCTCCCAAATTGAAGTAAATATATGAAAACGTTCAAGTACATGGATCTAAACAGGCTTAGTCTTTCCCTCCTGCTCTATGTTCTTTCTTTCTTTTTTCTTTTTAAACTTTTTATTCTAAACCACCATGGGCTGTGTTTCCATAGCCAGAATGAGCTATTAGTCCAAAATGGTGGGTGTTCACATTCCCTTTATCACTTTTAGTCACAGCTAAACACAAGTTTCTTACCTCCTTTGGGACACTGAGGTGCTTGTTTGTCTCTAGTATTTTATAGAAACATAAATCACAAGCAAACATAATTTCAAAGATAAGCAAACAGAAAACAGAGAGAAAGAAAGACTTAACAGAGAATTTGATGACATTTTATATTCTCTGTCTTCTGGGGAAGGTCACAAGAAACTGAGTTTTATTTCATCTTCTTTCCAGAAGGAAAAACTACCACATGGTGCCGTCAGGGGTCCCAGGCTCCACAGAAAAGATATTCTTGAGGGGCAATGAACACGGAAACAACACAAAATGAAAATGGTAGGTGATCAAAAATGTTGTTAAATAAATAAAAATACCTTACTGTTATCCGCAGACATAGGCATTAGATAATTACTGACTTTTTAATGAACAGTGGAGAGCAGATATTTTTACACACACACTCATATGTACATTAACGGGAGTAATAAGGAAACGTACTATTGATGTCTCTGTCTGACATGGTGAAAGAAGATACACCCTGATCCAGCCTCCCTCAAGGGCCAAAGCCTGATGACAGTGAGTACTCTGACAGGTAAGTGGAGCTACCACCCTGAAGATATTTGTAAAATTTAAGTGAACTTGAAATTCAGGGTTCATAGGGCGTCAGGTTGGGGGCAGGTCGAGTCAGGAGGCAAACCTACTCAAGCTTGGGGTCTCCTAGGTGATTCTCCTTGCATAGAACCTCAGCACATTAAGTCCTCAATTACAAAGTGAATTGGAAGAACATTGAAGGAAAATTACCTGTCTTGAAACTGGCGTTAGGTTTGTGGGAAAGAAGGTTTTCCCATTAATTCTTAACAAACCAGTACACAGCATTGCAGACTGCAGTCCTGTCATCCGGGTGGTTCAAAATGGCTGTCAGCAGTATTTCAGTATAAAGGTGGCCTCGTGAGTCTGGAAGAACCGAATGCAAACATACTACCCGCCACCAAGGCCTCAAGGAATACTCGCAGATGTCATGTCGAAAAACAGGACTTGTTGTCAAAACTGCAGACACACAAGAAAAGAGGACAACACAAACAAGCACCATAAGAGTAAACAAACAGGGCTTCCCTGGTAGCACAGTGGTTGAGAATCTGCCTGCTAATGCAGGGGACACAGGTTCGAGCCCTGGTCTGGAAAGATCCCACATGCCGTGGAGCAACTGGGCCCATGAGCCATAACTACTGAGCCTACGCGTCTGGAGCCTGTGCTCCACAACAAGAGAGGCCACGACAGTGAGAGGCCCATGCACCGCGATGAAGAGTGGCCCCCGCTCACTGCAACTAGAGAAAGCCCTCGCACAGAAACGAAGACCCAACACAGCCAAAAATAAATAAATAAATAAATAAATTTTAAAAAAAAGAGTAAACAAACAGCTGAATCAAACGGGCAAAACTTCCAGATATTGAGTGTATCAGACAGATCATAAAATGGCTGTGTTTAGCATTCTTAAAATATTTGCTTTTAAAAAGAGGTGATTAACAACAAAAGAAACCATAAACAAGATGAAAAGACAACCTTCAGAATGGGAAAAAATATTTGCAAATAAAGCAACTGACAAAGGATTAATCTCCAAAATATAAAATAGCTCAATATCAAAAAAACAAACAACCTAATCCAAAAATGGGCAGAAGACCTAAATAGACATTTCTCCAAAGAAGACATACAGATTGCCAACAAATACATGAAAAGATGCTCAACATCACTAATCATTAGGGAAATGCAAATCAAAACCACAGTGAGGTATCACCTCACACCGGTCAGAATGGCCATCATCAAAAATCTACAAACAATAAATGCTGGAGAGGGTGTGGAGAAAAGGGAACCCTCCTGCACTGTTGGTGGGAATGGTGATATAGCCACTACGGAGAACAGTATGGAGGTTCCTTAAAAATCTAAAAATAGAACTACCATATGACCCAGCAATCCCACTACTGGGCATATACCCTGAGAAAACCATAATTCAAAAAGAGTCATGTACCACAATGTTCATTGCAGCTCTGTTTACAATAGCCAGGACATGGAAGCAACCTAAGTGTCCATTGACTGATGAATGGATAAAGAAGATGTGCCACATATATACAATGGAATATTACTCAGCCCTAAAAAGAAACGAAATTGAGTTATTTGTAATGAGGCGGATGGACCTAGAGTCTGTCATACAGAAAGGGGTAAGTGAGAAAGAGAAAAACAAATACTGTATGCTAAAGTACATATATGGAATCTAAAAAAACAATATTGTTGAACCTAGTCAGAGGGCAGGAATAAAGACACAGATGTAGAAAACAGACTTGAGGACACAGTGAGGGAAGGGGAGGCTGGGACAAAGTGAGAGAGTGGCATGGACATATATACACTACCAAATGTAAAATAGATAGCTAGTGGGAAGCAGCTGCATAGCACAGGGAGATCAGCTCGGTGCTTTGTGATCACCTAGAGGGGTGGGATAGGGAGGGTGGGAGGGAGGGAGATGCAAGAGGGAGGGGATATGGGGATATATGTATACATATAGCTGATTCACTTTGTTATACAGCAGAAACTAATGCAACATGATAAAGCAATTATACTCCAGTAAAGACATTAAAAAAAGGAGATGATTAAAATATAAAGTGCTATAAAGTTAAATAAGCAGACTTGAAGAAGATACATAATACTTTCAGAAATAAAAAATATATATTGAAATAAAACTAGTGGCTAGGTTTGATGGGTAATTAGAGACTTCATGAGATTATCTACATGATGATGAACTAGATGATAGATCTGAGGAATTTATCCTTATGGTAGGACAGTGAGAAAAAGAGAAGATATAACACAAAAAAGAGACAGGTAGAAGAGAGTGAAAAATGCCAATATAATTCAAATATTTGGAGTTCTAGAAATAGAGGACAAAGAATGAGGTACTGGTAACATTTAAAAAGAAAAAGACTGAAGAATTTGCCAGTCTGATGAAAAATAGCAATCTATAGGGTCACGAATCCAAGGTAAATACAAAATAAATGAACACATAGATTATCTAGCTCAAAGCACAGAAGGCCATAGACTAAAAGAAAAATCTTGAAAACTACCAGAGAAAAGGAAAATATAATCAGGCTGAAAACTGACCTCTCAGCAACAACAGTGGAAGCCAGAAAACAGTGGAATGAGAGAAAATATCTGTCAATCTAGAATTGTATACTGAGCAAAAATCACTTTGAAGAAAGTAAAAAAGAAAAAAAATATTGCCAGATGAAGAAAAGTGGGAGAATTTGTCACAAAAGATAAACTCTTTAAAAAATTCAAAAGATGGCTTCCAGGCAAAAGGAAACCAATTTCATGTGGAAGATGTAAAGAGGAATAAAGGACAAAGAAAGTAGTAAATATGTGGAGAAACATAAACAACACTAAACAATACTTCTTTTGTGGTTCAGAACAGTAGAGCTATGGTATTCAATAATAACTACATGTAAGTCAGAAAGACATAAGTAGATTTAAAGGCTTAATTAAGGTCACTGTTTAAAAAGAGTGAAAATTATAATTTCAGATTTTGATAAGTAGGCAGGCTGGAAATGCTAAGATAACCAACAAAAGAATGGACGTAGAAGGTTTAACTTTCAAATCTGTAGCGAGGAAAATGAGTGAGGAAAACCATCCAATCAATATTTTTAAAAGGTAAAACAAACAAACAAAAAAGAAACAGATAAGATGGGACAAATAGAAAGCACCCAAATAAGATAGTAGAAGTAATACAAATCAATATCCCTCACGTCTGAGTGCTCAGTAGTTAGGTATTTGCTATAATGACTTGCATATGTTTTATCAAAAATGTACTATCTGAAATGAAAACCAACTAAGATATAACCACATATGTATCAGCAAAAATGTTAAGTTCTGTGTATGTTCAGGAAAGAGGCTTTTCTGTATCTCAGCTGTTTTCCTGATAATGTCTGATCTCTTGCTAATGTTATTTTCCTGAGGGTTTAGCTTCTGTTTCTTTCTGTAGGTTACCTAGGGGCACTAATACCTAGATCCAATTTAGATAGTATCCCTACCATATTTAACATATGATTTCTTTGTTTAGTTATGTAACAGTACATGTTTATTATTAAGCATAGGACGTCAAGTTAGTTTGCAGTCACTACTCCACAGAATAAACACACAGCAGACACAACATACTCACTAACATCATGAAGCACTAAATAATCAGATAAATTGGGTTTAAAATGTTCTGTACAATGCAGAAATCTTTGGTGCTTTGTTACAATGAGTTTCAGAGTGTTTCAGTGATGCCTGGGGAAATTGACCTCAGTTTTTGTATTATTATTTTTTGCCTAACTTTATTTGCAGGAGTATAACAGTATAAAAAAATTAAAGATCCTTTAAAAGACAAGAATTTTTACTCTTGATTAAAAAATAAAAGGCCCACCTGAAACTTCAGGATACAGTCTGAAAATGCAGGGTAGAATAAAGATACATTGGGCAAGCAGTAGTTGAAAGAAAGCTGTAACTCTTTAAACTTCAGACAAAATAGATTTTAGGACAAAAAACATTAGTAGAGATGAAAGGGTAATTATAAGTGGAGAAATGTTTCAATTTACTAGCAAGATTTAAGAATTTTAATCTGTATACATCTGCTTAATAATACAGTCTTTATATATGCATGAACTGAAAAAGATGAAAAGACATACACTATCAGAACTGGAAAATTTTAACACATTCATCTGGGAACTGAAAGACGAGGCACATAAAATCAGTGAGTGTACAGAAGGTCTGAATAACATGATTAACAAATTTAGTTTTAATGGGTGAATTGCAAAACGCTCATCTGTTCAAGGGCACTTAGAACCTTCACAAGACTAACCACATACTCTGCTGTAAAGACAGACTCACCAAACTTTAAACGGCTGAGGTTACATAGGACACATGCTCTGACCACAGTGGGACTATGTTAGAAATAATTAACAAAAAGATAAGACAAAAGTCATACTTCTGGAAATTTAACATTTCTAAAAAGTCATAGGTCAAATAAGAATTCATAATGAAAATTAGGAAGTCCTGAGAACTGAATGGTAATGAAAATGCTGCATATCAAACTAATGTGATGAAGCTGATGTGGTTCTTAGGACATACAGAGATTTAAGTCATTATGTTAGAAAATAGAAAAGCCTCAAAGTAAATGAACTCAAGAAATTAGACAAACAATCTGCATTCACCTCCTAAAAATAGGCAGGAAAGAATAGAGGACCAATGGAAAGAAAACAGACATACAATAGAGGGAATCAATAAAGCCAAAAATTGATTATTTGAAATAGATAACAAAATTGACAAACTCTGGTGAGACTGAGCAAGGAAAAAAAAGTGAAAAAATAATATTAACAATGAAGAGGGGGGGAGGGTATAACAAGATACTCTGTACAGTTTGAATGATAAGTTAATATTCAAATATTATTCTAATGAATGTAAAACGTTACATAAAGTGAACAAATTCTCAAAGTATAAATTTAACTTATAGAGAAATAGGGAGACAAAAACTAAATAGAATTTTCACTCTTAAGAAATTGAACCAATAGTTAAAAACTCTCCCCTCCCCTGTACCTTCCCAAAAAGGCTCAAATATTTTACTTCTAATTTCCATCAAACATTCAACAGATGAATTCATTCCAGCTTTACACAAACTATTCTAAAGTATAGAAGTAGAGGAAATATCTCCTGTTCATTTCATGTGTCTCTCCTGACCTTCATTTCAAAACCTGGACATTCTAAGAAAACTATGGGTCAAACTGACTTGTGAACATAGATTTTAAAACCTTAACATCTGACAAATTTATGTTGATTCAGAAATATAAGGTGGTTTAACAGAAAATAAACTTCAATAATATACCATATTAACAAATGAAGGAGAAATGTAAAATCATATAAATGGTTGCAGATATAAAGGACTTGATAAACATTGCTCTGTGTTAAAATGCTTATGGAACTGAGAAGTGAAAGCAAAACATTTTCCTAATTTGAAGTATTGTCAAAAGCAGGGGAGAGAATACCTAAAGATAAAACTTTGAAAGCATTCTTTTTAAGATAAGACAGAGACAAGGGTTCCTTCTATCACCACAGTTACATTTTATCAGGACAGCAAAGTAAGACAAGAAAAGATGTAAAATTTAAAAAGAAAAAATGGATCTCTTACTTTTCACAGATGGTATAATTTTTTTGTTTGTTTTTTGTTTGGTGTGTGTGTGTGTGTGTGTGTGTGTAGAATCCTCTAAACAATCACTGAGTAAATTTAGTAAGATTGCTGGACACACATAGCAGTGAAAACCTTCAGTCATACCTCTAAACATTAGCAACAAAGAGTTAGAAAATGGAATCAAACAAATATAACCTTTACCATGACATTATAAAAATCAAGTACTTAAGGATAAATTATCAAAAAATATGCAAAACATTCATTGAGAAAATTATAAAATGTAATCAAACAGCATTAAGCAAGACCTAAGTAAATGGAAAGAAACACCATATATATAGGGTGGAAGATATAACATCATAAAAAATCAACTTTCCCTTTAGTGAATCTGTAAATTCAATGCAATTCTAATAAAACATCTGATGAATTTTGGTTTGTGTTTGTGTATATGTTATTGTTATAGAACTTAACAAACCAACTTATTCTAAAATTTTTATTGAAGAGCAAAATGTCCAAAATAGCTAAGACACCCCTGGAAAGAATAAACTTGCCTTACTGAGATAAATTGTTAAGAATAATTATAAAACTATAATAATCAAGCCAGTGAACAAAATAGAAGAGGGCCCAGAAACAGAAATAAAACATATATAAACTTGCTTGATGGTAAGTTGGCATTTTATATTAATAGAGACAAATGGATTTTTAATGAAAAGGCATTGGGATAACTATGGTGAAAATAAAATTGGGCCTAAACAGAAACACATAAATAATTTCCAGTTGTTGTACTGATGGAGAATATCTTTATGTCTACAACATAGGGAAGGCTTTCTAAAACAAGGCCCCAAATGCATTAATGGATACATTAAATAACTTCTGCTCAAAATATCCATAAGTTAACTAAAAAGACAACCAAATGCAGAAGATACTTGCAATATATATAACTGACAAAGAATTAGATTTCAGGACATATAAAGAAATCACAAAAATCAACAGGAAAAAGACAAACAATCCAATAAAATGGGCCAAAAAGAAAAAAAAGGGGAAAAAAGTAGTCATTTCACTTGAGAAAAATAGGCAGCCAGAAAATATAAGATGTTCAACCTCACTAAGACTCAGGCAAATGGAAATTAAGACTGTAATGAGAAGTCAATTCATACCCACTAGATTGGCAAAAGATTGTAATGTGAGGTGATGATGTTTTGCCTTGAGTATGACACCAGCAGGACACTGTGGTAGAAGGAAGTGTGAATTGAAACCAAAAATATTTGGTGTTTTCCAACTGAGTTGAAGATACACCATACCTAGGACCTATGCATTCCACCCTCGTCTCTATTCCTGAAAACCACGTGCACACGGATTACCAGGAAATGTGTGCAAGAATGTTATTAGAAGCACTGCTTGTTACCAGCAGAAAGCTGGAAACAACCCAATAGTAGACCGAATCAATAAATTGTGGAATATTCGTACAAGGGACTAGTAAACTACAGGAAAACAAGTGAATTACAACCATATCCGACGTGGATGAACCTCAGGAGCAAAAAAGCCAAATTCAAGAAGACACTCGATAATTCCATTTATATGAAGTATTGATACTAAAGTAAACAGTATGCCGTTTGCATATATATATATACTTGCTGACAACTTTAAAAAGCAAAGGAAAGATGCAGAAAATATGGTGATGGTTACTTAGGATAGAGCGGAGAGGTCGGGAAACGGGATGAGATTGGAGACCAGCATTTAGACCTAGAAAGCGTTATCAATGCTGGGTTGCAGGTAAACAGGTGTTTGTCCAAGTGTTGCATTGCTATTTTTGTACTTTACATGTATTTTATTCTTTTTTGGTATCTACACAATATTTAATGAAAATAATTGAAAAAGACTACCTTCAATAAGTGCTGTGCATCAAACTCACATTCGTAATGTGATAACTGCAGACCTTCATCTAATCATTCCCTGTGAGACATTCATGTTACCTGAGAACATCCCAGGGCCTATCAGAGCAGATGTGATTCTAAATAAGTCAACCCTGGTGCAACTTCTTAACTGTGTTTTCTCAATGTAGAACCATTTTGACAGGGAGAAGGGATGAACAGCAGGGCAATGACAGCGCACAAATCATCACTGTTCTCTGCCTTCTTCAGATTGCTGTAAGAAGAGGGTTAAAATACCTGGAGGATAAAGCACAGCTTGATCACTAAGTGAATTTGCTGTCTGGGGATGCACTTATAGACAATATGAAATGGGATTGACTTACAGACATTCCATATCATCTTTTGTCTTAATTTAAACTATAATTCTTTTTACGTGAAAAACATCTTACAGTTTTCTGTCAATATTATGAACTACCCACCACTGTTGTTTTATTTTACAGGTTATTAAATAGGAACTCTTGGGTTTTTTAATTTCAGTTTTATGTAGGTCCTTATGTCTCTATTCGTGTTATTTTAACTGTTTCTGTCTTCAGGGAGCTTATAATCTGTAACTCTTTGCCTAAGGCATAATGGCTCACCAAGGAGCCACACTTAAGAGGCACTAAGCTATTGCTTTTTTTTTTTTTTTTGCGGTACGCAGGCCTCTCACTGTTGTGGCCATGACTCACAGGCCCAGCCACTCCGCGGCATGCGGGATCCTCCCGGGCCGGGGCATGAACCCGCGTCCCCTGTATCGGCAGGCGGACTCCCAACCACTGCACCACCAGGGAAGCCCTAAGCTATTGCTTTTTGAAGTTGCTGCTGCCTTGTAGAGATGTGCCTTCACTTAATCGTGGATCAAGGTACAAGCTTTCTTGCTTATATTCTTATATATACTTTCTTATATTCATAGTGACTTTTCCAGAGCTCACCAGGCAACTGAAGCCAACTGAATATAGCAGTACCAGTCATGATACTTTCCTCATAGTTAACTGGAAGGCACAGTTTTTAAACTAAAGAAAAGATAACTGATACACTATTTTGAATTCGACTTCCTGAAAAACTTTCAGTAGTAAACGAACTTTTATGATTAATATGGAAAATAAGTCTGCTTTCCCCTACCCCCATGCTCCATTCTGTGTTTTAGTTGTATTTGTGCCAAGAAGTTTTGGCAATCTGTACATCTTTTTTTAAAAAAACCTCAAAAGTAAATAACAAAACACAGACTCCATGGTTCTGTGGCTGATTTTACAGAGTATCATGGCATGGAGAGCTGTGATAAAATTCTCCCAAAGCTTTCTACCCCTACAAGTGCATCTTTGGAATCTTTCCATAATGTGTGTGCGTGTGCGTGTGCGCATGTGTGTGTGTGCGTGCACCCGTGTGTAATTTCTAAATTGGTATTACATTAACATGGCTCAAAATTTCAAAAAAAAATTTAAAAAATGATATCTAGTGGCCCTCAGAATCCTGAAATGGTAACTAAAAAAAGCTGGGTAAAATGTTTAAAATTTTTCTAAAAGCATAAAAGTGCTAACAAGATAATGAAGAATTACCTGGCCAAAATCTAGGAGAAACTGAAAATTCAGAGGGTTAAGCTCAAAACTAAAAGCTGCTTTTGCCCAGATGGTATTTGTCTATTGAAAGAAACAGCTGTGGAACTGAGCTGTGGTTTTGGCAGCCTCCTGAGGCAAAAAGACAGGCTTCAAAAATCAATTCCTACCCAACTGCAGAGTCTGAAAAGAGCTATCCCCTCTGAGGAAGGGTGACCCAGAAAGAAAGGAGCCCTTACTAGAACCTGCAGGATCTGCAGAGGACACTTTTGTAAAGCCCCCAAGACCCTGATGAAAGCGAATAAAATCTTTTGAGGCCTTGAATTATTCCTGCAATTATTTTTTTTCAGATACAATGATCAGACACTCCAAAAAGAAAATACCATAAATTAGCACCAGCAAAATAAAGTAGACATTAGAAAGAGATTATAATGAATTCAGATATTTAGATTAACAGACATGTATTATAAGACAACTTATGGTGACAAACTAACACTATAAAAAACAACGGGCAGAAAAAATAAAAATTATTTTAAGAAAGACACTGATTTTATAAAACCCAAATCAATCTTCTCATCCTAAAACTGTAACTAAAATTAAGAACTCAGTGGAAAGATTTCACAACTGAATAGAAATAGCTGAAAAGAAAATTAGTGTGCTAGAAGACTGGTTAGGAATAAATTATCCAGGTTGCAGCATGAAGAAACAAAAAGATGGAGAATGCATAGGACACACTAAGAAACACAGAACATAGATGAAGAAGATCTCAAATAACTTGGGTAGAAATTGATTTTTGTAGTTTGTCCCTCTAGACCCAGGAGGCTGTGGAGGGAGGTGGGTGTGGTTATAAAAAGGCAACATGAAGGATCCTTGTGGTATTGGGACTATTCTTTACCTTTGCTAGGGTAAGGGAAACACAAACTTATATATGTGATACCACTATATAAAACTCAGCACACACACATATGCAAACAAGTACAGGTAAAACTGGAGAGATACGAATATGATCAGAGGATTGTACAAATGTTAATTTGCTCGTTGTTACACTATAGTTTTATAAAATTTTAACATTGGGGAAAACTAGGAAAAGTGCACAGTGAGATCCCTCTGTATTATTTCTTACAACTACATGTGAATCTACAATTATCTCAATAAAATTTGAATAAAAAAGGAAGCACACACCTTGATACATGATAATGAAAATGCAGAATACCTAAGGCAAACACAACAGGAGAAAGAAAAGGTAGATTACCTCCAAGAAAGAGCCCAGCAGCTTGACTGCCAGCTCACTCCTTAATGCAACCAAGGATGCTAGGGGTCAGTACAATAATATCGTCAACATTTTAAGATAGATAGACAGCTGGTGAAGTTATCCTCTGAAATGAAGGTGAAATAAAATAGGGACATTTTTAGATAAACAAAATTTGGAAGTGGTCAACACCCACAAAGCTATACTAAATTCTGAAGGATGTATTTCATAAGAATAAAAATGACCCTGGGTGAAAGATTTGAGATACACAAGGGAATAAAAAGCAGTCACAATGGTAAGTGATAGTTTGTGAAACATGACAAGGTATCAGATATCTCAATGGGCTATCAAGACTTAGTAACATTAAGACTGTGTGGAATAATTAAGATAGCCCAGTGGGACAGAAGAGAGAGCCTGGAAACAGGATTAAGCAGTGCAGAGCAGTGGGAAAGCATATCTTTTATTTTTTATTTTATTATTTATTTATTTATTTATTTATTTATTTATTTATTTATTTATTTATGTATGTCTGTGTTGGGTCTTCGTTGCTGTGCACGGGCTTTCTCTAGTTGCGGCGAGTGGGGGCTACTCTTTGTTGCAGTGCGCATGCTTCTCACTGTGGTGGCTTCTCTTGTTGCGGAGCATGGGCTCTAGGTGCACGGGCTTCAGTATTTGTGGCTCACAGGCTCTAGAGTGCAGGCTCAGTAGTAGTGGCTCACAGGCTTAGTTGCTCCGCGGCCTGTGGGATCTTCCTGGACCAGGGCTTGAACCCGTGTCCCCTGCATTGGCGGCGGATTCTTAACCACTGCGCCACCAGGGAAGTCCCAAAAGCATATCTTTTAAATAAACAGTGCAGGAAGCGGTAATAGGTACCTAGGTGGGAAAATATGCAAGTGGGGCCCTACTTACACCATTCACAGGTGGATGAGGCACAATGATAAAGTTGATGGAAATGTTTGCATAACATATTCATGGCATCTGGGAAGGGAAATGTTTCTCAAATGAGACACGAAGAGCACAAGCCGAAAAGGAAAAAATAAAAAAAAAGGACTATCTTAGAATTACAAAATTTTCTCATCAAAAGGTACCATAAAAATGACTATAAGACAAGCGAGAGTGGAAGAAATATTTGCTGACATGTAAAGGACTTATATTCATAACATACTATGAGCTCATGCAAATCAATAAAAGGGAGAAGATCCAATAGAAAAAAATGGGCGAAGTACATGAATAGGCACTTGCCCAAACAAGTAGTCCGAAAGGCCGATAAACTTTTGTAAAAAGTGCTGAGCTTCATTTACAACCAGAGAAATGTGGGTTAAAATCATAATGAGATAACAATACTACCCCCCAGTGCTCACCAACAGATTGGCAAGGTTTGAATTCTCAAAACCCAATAAAAGAAGAACAACTCAATTTTAAAATGGGAAGAATTTTTTAACAGACACTTCATCAAAAATATTCAGGTGACAAATAAGCACATAAAAAGGTGCTCAACATCACAGGTCATTAGGTAAGTACAAATTAAGATCACAGCAAAATACAACTACACACCTATCCAGAGAGAGAAGCTTACAAAGCCTGACCACACCAAGATGCCAGGTGTTGCTGCGCAGGTAGAAGGAATGGAACTCTCATCCACCGCTGGCAGAAATAATTCTCTGCAGCCTTACTTGTATGTTGAGCCTGAAATTTATCTGTCTCCTAGTTTCACTAAAAAATAGATTCACGTTTTGGTTGCTTTTCTACGTTTTCCAGTAGAAGAAGGAGGAATGCTGACTTTTACAGCCATGCTCATCAGCAAACATTCCTTACATTTTTAAGTGGTTCTACTGTATTGTGTAATGCTATTATGAAACAAAACAGAAAGAATATTTCTATGCTACTTCTTATACGATGAAAATTAATCTGATCCAATGTATTCCGTAACATAGAGAGGGAACATTACAATCAGAAAGATGAATGGTAAAGGAAAGCAAAGCAGTTATACCATCCTAAAGTAAGATCCAGTACAATAGAGAGAAGAAAAAGCACGCAGTTGATCTCACCCAAGCACAGGACTGTGTGAACGTTCTTCAGTGAGAAGGGTGTTTACCCCGTGGCAGACTCATGGCGGAGCTGGACGAGGTTGCCCACCCGTCTCCTGAGGGCTCGAGTCTCATTCCTGGAGACCCCTGAGGGGGTCTTTTGTTATGGGGTAGATCTGACATTTAATTCCTAGACTTTGAACACAGCATGAATTCAAGAAGGCCGCAGGAATGCTTTTCCACATTTCTACTGATAGCTATTAGACATTTTATGCTTGATAAAACACTAAGAAAGGCTCTCTCAGAAGCAGTTTGGTTTTCAAGAGGCTTTTTGTTTTGAGTCACTATTGCCTAGAGATGCTCAGCTCCATTCCTCCAACACAGGAAATCCTGAGTTTCTTTTCCGTTTCATTATCCCAACCTATTCCCCTGCAAATGTCGTCTTATATTCACTTCATTGGTTTAACTACATTTATTTCTCGACCTTTTCTGTCTTCTGTGAAATGTCTTCAGACGTCTCTCTTCTGAAAGGTAGAAAAGAAATACGAGAGAGAAGTTGGCGTGGAGGACGATGTGGGTTGTTAGTGCAAGAGGGAAGGCAAATGGGGAGAAGCAGGAAGGAAAGACTGAATTTCGTGTAAAAGTGCGGCCCAGACGGGCTGACAGAAAATGCTTTAGGATAACATATACCCTGATTCAGACTAGAAGTGAAGTATGTCAGGACAGAAGGCAGGTGACTGAGTTAAGGGATATTTTTAAAGAATTAAATCGAACTGAAGGTGGAAAAATAAACCTAAATATCGGGGTTTTATTCTTGGTTAGGCTAGGTCATTGGCAGAAACCCATGAGATGCCCTGGGTCTAACCCTGATTTTTGCATAGCTCTCTTGATATTTGTAGGTGTAGTTCTCTGAATAATGAATATATTTCGGAGCCCCAGTGGATTCAACCCCAGTGGGTTCAAACACCATTTTCACTACTACTGTCTCTTGAGCAATTATGGGTTAAATAATGTCAAATAAAGACCTGAATGAATCGTAGGGGCAGCAAACACTTGCCAACCATAACAGATAAGCTAACCGGCCCATCACACAGCTACGGTCGGGGTCGGTCTCACTCTGCACATATGGGGGTTTTGCATGTTAATTACCCTGCCTGCATGGTGGGTTCTTATAATGTATAACCTCCCATGAAAGGAAACGCATCAAGGCACTATAGTGTAGAGAGACTGGGTTTGTCAGATCCCTTACATCCAGGAGAAGAGGTGTCAGGAGAGCACAGAAATGTGGGCACTGGACACACCACGAAAGAGGGAGATTTATGACGGACAGAAGAACAATACCTATCTCATGGTTTTATTAGCTATTCAATGGGGAGTCTTAGGGCAGATATTCTAGGTGTTCTAGGCCGAGAAGTGCTCTCTTCCTAATCATCTTGGGGTGCACGTGAGAAAGATTCCTAGGAAGGATACACCTAGGCTCAGTTTAAACATTGTGACCTTCCGTCTCTACTGTACACAGAATAACGTTTAAAATTCTCAGGGACTAAAAAAGAAAATCTAAGTACTGTATTACTTTATTTTCATAGTGACTAAGGAAGATTTCAATCAATCCCAGTCTACTGGCTTTTAGAAATAATAAACTGACACTTTCTTTCAAGAGTCCTCACAATCTAAGTACTCTTGTGATATATTTGTTATTGCCTTGCCAGGATTTTGATCATATTTGTCCTTGCAGTCTTTTACCCTAATGCTTCTAATTTCTTTATTATTTTGCAACTGTGATTTGTTTTATACATAATTAAACACTTTGCATTTGCACACAGTCTGCCTCATTTCCAACGTAGAGGAAATGGCTTGTGTACATTTTAGGAGGCTATGATCTTAAAACACTCCAGGAAACAGGATCCTTGGATTCGTTATTCACCAGCTGAGGACAGTTTTTAGACAGAGTGAAGGAAAGGCATAATTCTCTGGAATAAAAGGAAAGATGAACTCAAGGGATTGTAACAACGTAACTGTTGAGGACAGTTAGTTTGAGAGACAAAGACTGTGGCAGTCCTCTCTGGGCATTTTAAACCCACAAATTTAGGTAATACACTCGAAGACTGCGGATTGAACTATGCCATTATGTCAACAGGGGGTGTTTCATGATGATGCAAGTGTGAAAATCTGGTTGAAATGTACCACTTACTAAGCCCATCGCAAGTGATGCAAAAAGGCCCCCCCCAGGCAAGATGAGGCTGGAATAGAATCCCCCAAATCAAGGAAACGCTCCAGGCAGCAGACGTCCCTGGACCTGCAGGACATCAGGACCCCTGGTGTCAGAAGAAGGGGACAGACTGGAACCGGAGTTGATGCAGGAGCTCAGGCTTACCTGGCAGTCTCCCTAGCACACAGCATGTCTCATGGTGATGAATTTTGTTCAGGAAAAGGCAACCTAAGTAAGAAAATAAAATATCAAAGGTTTATGATTAGTGACGTGGTATGTACCAGTTTTCAGAGGAGTTACAGACCGCGCTTCCAAACGGGTTGCTGGTTAAGGAGTCTCAGGGCTGTGCACTTGGGTGTGACTTTCCCTGTTGTATACAAGGTGATTTGATCACGAGCAGACTCTTCCCTTCACTTAGATAGCCGTTAGCTACCAATACGGATCTTTGGCAATACTCTTCAGAATAATGGGCTCAACTATTTTTTATGTCTCTCTATATCTGTCCTATTTTATTTTTTAGCTAAAAAATAAGCTCTTTAATTAAGAACAAACAATATGAACATTTCCCACTAAACTGTATTATTAGTGCCATTAAGTGATCTTTGCTGCTTCCAAATACAATAGATTTTTTACCTTTCTAGGAGCAAGCTGAAAGATAATAATAGCTTCACTTTATTTTCTTAGAAATTGTATTGAAATATAGTTGATCTACAGTGTTGTGTTAATTTAAGGTGTACAGCAAAGTGATTCTGTTTTATCTATCTATCTATCTATCTATTCTTTTAAAAATTCTTTTCCATTACAGGTTATTATAAGATATTGAGGGGCTTCCCTGGTGGCTCAGTGGTTGAGAGTCCGCCTACCGATGCAGGGGACATGGGTTCGTGCCCCGGTCCGGGAAGATCCCACATGCCGCGGAGCGGCTGGGCCCGTGAGCCATGGCCACTGAGCCTGCGCGTCCGGAGCCTGTGCTCCGCAACGGGAGAGGCCACAACAGTGAGAGGCCTGCGTACCGAAAAAATATATATATATTGTGTATAGTTCCCTGTGAACAATAACATCACTTTAGAAGAGCTGAAGCTGATACTACTGATAAGTATTAGGTGAAATTATTACACATAAACTTTTGAAACAGAGGAAATAGAGTACTTTAAAACCATCATTTTAGTGTAAGAATCACAAAGCTAATCATTATTGCTAACTATTTCTAAGACAGTTTCAGAAGAATTTTCCATGTCAGAATGCTGTTAGCTTGTGTTTTCTTTCCACACGTGGATTGTAAATTGATAAATATGATGTCAGCACTTTGTAGATTCATTAACTCCTATTAACCTGAGTGGCCGCCCTACAGTAGCCGGAAGCATGCAGCAGATGGCACTAAGAACACTTAGCAAAGCAGAGGTCTACCTTAAATTGCTCTTCAGGGTCACAGAATTGCCTGAAAAGTAAGCTACACTAACTAACTGAACAGAGCCCTTCCCGACAAAGTTACACACTAGATCTGCAAGTTCCAAACACTGTCCTCTCCGTTCAGAAGAAATTACAGGATTCAAAATAAACACAGAAGTAATGCCATATGGAGCCTCTTCATGAATCAGAATATTGAGATACTTTCTGACATGTGAGCTCTCATAGCCATTACTTTTTCATTGTCAGATGAAATACATTCATTTGTTTTCACTTTGTAAATGTAAAATACAATGTGTGTAATTTTTATATTCCAAGAAAAAGGATGATTCATACAATAGATGGCAAAGCAATATCTGTTGTCCATGATTTCATTTTGTTCCTTCCTTCTCTGATTTCCTCCGAAGCAGTGCTGTGGAATTTTTTTTTTTTGTCACAGTTATGCACTTATTCTCTACCTCGTACTTTTCTTTAGCAAAACCTCCACTCTCTGCCTCTGGGGCAGACAAATCTGATCTCTTTTTCTATGTTTGCTTGTTTCTTTGCTTTTGAAGTCTAATTGACCTACAGCACTATTTAGTTATTGGTACGGCACAGTGATTTGATATTTCTATAACATTTCAAAATGATCGCCAAGAGAAGTCTAGTTACAATATGTCACCATACAATGACAGTACACAGTTATTGACTATATTCCACACACTGTACATGGCTATCTATTTCTCTCTCTATATATATATCTATGATTATTTTAAGTTGCTAATCTCTAAGTTTGAATGGATTTTAATAACCCTGCATTTCTCTCCCCTACCCTACGTTTACTGTTTTGGACATGATATTTTACATCTTTGTGATTTTGTATCCCTTAACTACATATTATGGACATAGATGATTTTACCACTTTTGCCTTCTAACCTCCCTACTAGCTTTATATGCAGTTGACTTACTACCTTTACTGTACATTTGCCTTTACCAATGAGATTTTTACTTTTGTAATTTTCATGTTTCTAGTTGTGAACTTTTCTTTTTCACTTAGATAAGTTCCTTTAGCATTTGGTGTAAAGCTGATTTGGTGGTGCTGAACTCTTTTAGCTTTTGCTTGTCTGTAAAACTTTTGATCTCTCCATCTAATCTGAATGAGAGCCTTGCTGGCTAGAGTAGTCTTGGTTGTAGGCCTTTCCTTTCATCACTTTAAATATCAATATATCATGCCACTCCCTTCTGGCCTGCAGGGTTTCTGCTGAAAATTCAGTTGATAACCTTATGGAAGTTCCCTTTGTACATACTGTGTTACTTTTCCCTTGCTGCTTTTAATATTCTCTCTTTATCATTAAGTTTTTGCCATGTTAATTATAATATGTCTTAGTGTGATCCTCTTTGGGTTGATCCTGTTTGGGATTCTCTGTGCTTCCTGGACTTAGGTGACTGTTTCCTCTTCCAGGTTAAGGAAGTTTTCAGCTGTTATATCTTCAAATATGTTCTCTGCCCCTTTCTCTCTCTCTTCTCCTTCTGGGACCACTATAATGTGAATATTAGTGTGCTTGATATTGTCCCAGAGGTGTTTTAAACAGTCCTCACTTTTTTTTCATTCTCTTTTCTGTTCTGCAGTAGTGATTTCCTCTATTCTGTCTTCCAGCTCACTGATCTGTTCCTCAGTATCATTTAGTTTACTGTTGATTCTTTCTAGTGTATTTTTCATTTCAGTTATTGTATTCTTCATCTTTGCTTGGTTGTTTTTTTTATATTTTCTAACTCCTTGTTGAAGACTTATAACTTCTCACTCTGTTCCTCCATTCTTCTCCCAAGTTCTTTGAACATCTTTTTGATCATTACTTTGAACTCTCTGTTGGGTAGATCCACTTCACTTAGTTCTTCTGGGGTTTTATCTTATTCTTTAGTTTTGAACGTATTCCTCTGTTGTCTAATTTTTATTTCTATGTATCTGGTAGTTTGGTTACCTTGGTGAAGTGGCCTTATGTAGGAGACATCCTATATGTCCCAACAGTGCACTCCCCTCTGGTCACCAGAACTGTATGCTCCAAGGGTGCCCCCTATGTGAGCTGTGTGGGTCCTTCTGTGTGGTGGGCTGACTATGTGGGTGGTCCGGTAGGTGTGACTGTCCCCCAGTCCAGTTGGTTGCCAGGCCCTGCCTTGTGAGGGGGCTGCTGGCCACTGGTGGGTGGAGTTGGGTCATGAAGATGTTAGCTGTGGGAAACCAGGGGGTCCCAGGACTAGTGCTGGTCCACTGGTGGGCAGAGCCAGTTTCTGGAGTGGGTGGTTTGTGGGCTGGGGGTCATGGATCTAATGTCAGCCTGCTGGTGGATTGGGCCAGTCCCTGACATGGCTGGCTGCCAAGTCTGGGGTGTCCCAAAGCTGGTGTTGGTCCACTGGTGGGAAGGGCTGAGGCCCAGGCATTCCTGTGGCTGGTGCCAGCCTGCTCGTCAGTGGGCTGGGTCCTGGTATGGCAAGCTTCAGGACTGCAGTCTTCCTGGGGCTGGTGTTAGCTGCATTGTTTTAAATGTTAGAAAAAGATTAAAATATTTGTATATTTGTTTTATCATTATTCTGGAATCTAACTCTAAGAAAAATTCACAAGAGTATTAAGAAGTCAAAAAGAAAGAACCTGACACAGACTGTTTGACCAGTGTGTTAAAGCAGAGGCAGCATCCACATATTTCTGGTGCTGGAAGACCAACCTTGACCTTCTGCTTGTGCGGCACCTTCCAGTCTTGGACCTTTACCACATGATGGTGACATTTTCAGTGCTGAAGGCGTATGAAATGCTCACAGATTAATGAGTTCCTGTTGGGGTTCTGACAATACATCATAATTTAAAAATAGTTTTTGGATCAAATAAGTGTGAGATATGCAGCTCTAGAGAGCAATTTTACAGTTATTAATGGTCCACGAATAACAAAAGCTGCACGTTATTTAGAGGAAGAGAAAGATGAACAAAAAATTTTCACATCTTATATGATAAATAGCAATTTTGTATACATATAATAAAGTCATTATTTTCAATTTTGCCACAGTTGTTTTGATAACATTTCAAATTCTTAACTACTAGTCTACAGAGAATAAGTGGTATTGTTACTTAAAGATTTTTTGAATTAATAAACTTCGTGTTTTAGTCCAGTTTTAGGGTAAAGCAAAGTGAACAGAAAGTACATAGAGTTCCCTTATACCCTCTGCCCCCACTGTCAACATCCTGAACCACAGTGGTACCCTTTTCACAATTGATGAACCTACACTGGCATCTCATTATCACCCAAAGTTTATAGTATATATTAGATTCACTCTTGGTGGTGTGCATTCTATGGGTTTTGACAAATGTATAATGACATGTATCCACTGTCATACAGAATTGTTTCACTGCCTAAAATTCCTCTGTACTCTACCTGTTCATTCCTCTCTCCCCCCATTTATCCCTCCACAGCCACTAATCCTTTTGCTGTCTCCATCATTTTGCCTTTTCCAGAATGTTATAAAGTTAGAATCCTACAGAATGTAGTCTTTTCAGATTGATTTCTTTCACTAATATATACATTGAGGTTTCCCCTGTGTCTTTTCTTGGCTTGATAACTCATTACTTTTTAGTGCTAAGTAATATTTCATTGTCTAGATGTACCAAAGTTTATTTATCCAGTCACTTACTGAAAAATGTCTTGTGTGGTTTTTTTTTTGGTTTGAATTTTAATGAAGTTTAACTTACCAGTTTCTTCTCTCATGGATTGTGTGTTTGGTGTTCTATCTGTAAAAACTCATTACCATACTCAAGGTCACCTCAATTTTCTTTTATATTGTCTTCTAGGAGTTTTAAAGTTCTACAGTTTAAATTTAGATTTATTATCCATTTTGAGTTAATTTTTGTGAAAAATGTAAGGTCTGTGTCTAGATTCTTTTTTTGCATGTAGTTGTCCAGCTGTTCCAGCATATATTTTTTGAAAAGACCGTCCTTGCTCCTTTGTCAAAGATCAGTTGACTATATTTATGGTAGTCTGCTTCTGGGCTTTACATTCTGTTCCATTGATCTGTTTGTCTATTCTTTTGCTAATGATCTTTGTAGCTTTATAATAAGTCTTCAAGTTGGGTAGTGTCAGTTCTCTGATTCTTCTCCTTCAGTACTGAGTTGACAATTGTTTGTCTTTTGACTCTCCATATAAACTCTAGAATCAGTTTGTCAATATCCACAAAATAACTTGCTGGAATCTTGACTGGGATTCTGGTGCATCTACAGATCAAGATGGTAAGAACTGACATCTTGACAACATTCGCTTTCTATCCCTGAACATGGAGTATCTCTCCATTTATTTAGTTCTTCCTGGACATCTTTCTTCTAAGCCTTGTAGTTTGCCTCACATAGATCTTGTATATATTAGAAATATACCTCGGTATTTTTTGAGTAATTTCAAATTCCACTTGTTCATTAGTGGTAGATAAGAAAGTGATTAACTTTTGAATATTCGCTTTGTATCTTGCCACCTTGCTATAATTGCTTATTAGTTCCATGATTTTGTTGTTGTCATTGATTCTTTCAGATGTTCTACATGGATGGTTATAACATCTGCATTTTTAAAAAAGGGTTTTATTTCTTCCTCCCCAATCTATGTACTTTTTATTTCCTTTTCTTGTCCTACTATATTAGCTAGGACTTTCAGTATGATGTTGAAAAGCAGTGGTGAGAGAGGACATCTTTCTATGTTCCTGACCTTAGTGAGGAAGCTTTGGGTTTCTCGCCATAAGTATAATGTTAGCTGTTTTTTGTAGATGGTGTTTTGTAGATATTCTTTATCAAGCTGAGGAGCTTCCTCCCTATTCCTAATTTGCTGAGAGTTTTTATCATGGGTGGGTGTTGGATTTTGTTAAATGTTTTTTTCTGCATCTATGAATATGATGATGTAATTTTTCTTCTTTAGCTTGTTGACGTTACATGTTACATTAACTGATTTTTGAATGTTGAACCAGCCTTGCATACCTGGAATAAATCTCACTTTTTTGTGGTGTATCATTTTTTTAATACATTGTTGGATTTGATTTTCTAATATTTTGTTGAAGTTTTTACATCTATGTTCATGAGAGAGATTTGTCTGTAGTTTTCTTTACTTGCAATGTCTTTGTCTGGTTTTGGTATTAGGGTAATGCTGGGTTTATGAAATGAGTTAAGAAGTATTCCCTCTGCTTCTATCTTCTGGAAGAGATTGTAGAAAATTGGTATAATTTCTTCCTGAAATGTTTGGTAGAATTCAGCAGTAGCATTCAGCCCTTATTGGCCTGGTGCTTTCTGTTTCAGAAGATTATTAATTATTGACCCAATTTCTTTAATAGGTATATTCAGGTTGTCTCTTTCTTCTTGTGGTTTTAGCAGATCGTGTCATTCAAGGAATTGGTCCATTTCATGTAGGTTGTAAAATTGTGGGCATAGAGTTGGTCATAGCATCTCTTTGTTATCTTTTTAAAGCCCAGGGTATCTGTAGTGCTGTTCCCTCTTTCACGTCTGATATACATGATTTCTGTCTTCTTTTTTCTCAGTCTGGCTATAGGCTTATCAGTTTTATTGCTCTTTCCAAAGAACTAGCTTTTTTGTTGTTCATTTTATGTAATGATTTCTTTGTTTTCAATTTCATTGATTTCTGCACTATTTTTTGTTTATTTTGTTTTTTTGCTTAATTTGGATTTAATTTCTTCTTTTTCTAGTTTCCTAAGGTAGAAACTTAGATTATTGATTTTAGGTCTTTCTTTTTTCCTATTGCATGTATTCGACGCTATAAATTTCCCTCTGAAGGAAGTGCTTCACTTCATCTAACAAATTTGGTAAGATGACTTTTTTTTTTTTTTTTTTTTTTGTGATACATAGGCCTCTCACTGCTGTGGCCTCTCCCGCTGCAGAGCACAGGCTTCGGACATGCAGGCCCAGCGGCCATGGCTCACGGGCCCAGCTGCTCTGCAGCATGTGGGACCCTCCTGGACCAGGGCACGAACCTGCGTCCCCTGCATTGGCAGGCGGACTCTTAACCACTGCACCACCAGGGAAGCCCTGGTAAGTTGATTTTTACTTTCATTTTGTTCAAGATATTTTTAAATTTCTCTTGATATTTCTCCTTTGAACCATGTGTTATTTTTAAGTATGTTTTTTAATCTCTAAGTATTTGGGGATTCTCCAGCTATCTTTCTGTTATTGATTTCTAGCTTAATTTACTGTGGTCTGAAATGTTGTAGAATTTCATTCTTTTAAGTTGTAAGGTGTGATTTATGGCCCAGAATGTGGTCTATCTTGATAAATATTCTATGTGAGCTTGAGAAGAATGTGTATTCTGCTGTTGGATGAAGTCGTCTATAGATGTCTATACTATCTGATTGCTTGATAGTTCTGTTAACTATGTTATTTCTGATTTTATGCCTTCTGAATCCATCCATTTCTGAGAGAGGAGTGTTAAAAGTCTCCAACTGTAACAGTGGATTCGTCTATCTCCTTGCAGTTTTGCCTCATGTATTTTGATGTTTTGTTGTTAAGTGTATATACACAAAGGATTGTTACATTTTCTTGAAGTATTCACTCTTTATCATTATGTAATGCTCTCTTTATCCTTGATGAATTTCCCTGTTATGAAGTCTGCTCTGCCTGAAATTATTATGGATATTCTCACTTTCTTTTGATTACTGTTTGCATGGTATATCTTTCTCTATCTCTTTCCTTTTAATTTATATGTGTCTTTATACTTAAATTTGGTTTCTTGTAGACAACATATTGTTGAGTTTTATTTTTTTATTCACTCTGACAAGTTCTGCCTTTTAATTGTTGTATTTAGATCATTGACTTTTAAAGTGATTATTGATACCCTTGGATTAATGTCTACCATATTTGTTACTGTTTTCTATTCATTGTTCTTGTTCTCGTAAAGATCTTTTAAGTTGCCAAAATAGCACTTTTAATATAAAGTTATACTTTCTGAAATGTTGTTGAAGGCATTATGTTATAAGCTAGTTTGAATATAGCTTCATAGTTGAATTTTAGATACCATGGAAATACTTAGAATTAATTTTTCTAAATTTTCCAAAGTCAATCTTTGTTTTCAAGAAGAAAAACTAGACTGATAAGCATGTAATTTCCCACAATAAATTTGAAAGAAATCACAGGTCGAATTGCAGGTAGGATATTTTCTCTGAAATGGGTATAAATTTCCACTCTGAATATTTCAACTGATTTATTTGTTTCTAACAGGAGGCTTGGTTAGGTACTTCTAAATACAGTAAAATTTATGATAATTTTCAGAAATTTTATTTCTGTTAAAATGTATTTAAACATTCATGTACTTGGAAGTCATTAGTCTTCAGAATGACAAATGATACATTTTGCTCCACCTCTGTTATGTCATAGTAGAATACATTTTGGTAAAAATTCAGTTTTTATTTTAATCTGGAATGTGCTTTGTAGGTTCATTTAAAGTTTTGCATAAAAGTTGTAGTTGGATAAGATGGAGAAATCAGCGGCTCCCCTAACTTCTCCTTTTTCAACTATTTACCTGCTCTGTTAGTATGATTATGTTGCTTTTGTATTGGTAAGAGGCTGCATTTGAGAGTAGAGTGATCTTTCCTCTCTAAACCTGAAGAGATGACATATACCTTTCCTGAAATAGTTATTTGATTTGCTTAATTGTATTTTATTTTCTTAACATTTCCCCCCAAATCCCATTTATGTAAACAAAGTGTTTATTAGATTGAGTGGCAAGGTCACCAATAATATTTTAAAAACAAGTTTTACAAAAGATAAAGTTTGTTACATTTTTTACACACCCAGCAAGTGGGAATTAATACTCAACTTGCTGTCACTAATGGCACTGACCTCACGTAATTATTCAGTTTTCATATTTCTTATATTTTAGAAATATAAGCTGAGTTTTGAATTAACTTTTATCTGTGTCTTGAGAATTTTATAAATAGAACAAAGAACATATTGTCATTATCATTGAAGTCTTAAGTAGTTAATTATATTTAAAGAATAAAGATACTTTTATATTATTTTTTAAGAGAAAAAAGTAAGAACGCAAAGGATTAAAAGACCATTTCCTGATATTTTACATTCTGTTGTGCATAGTCTTTGAACAACAAAATATCAAGAACAGATATGAGTCCTAAAAGAGCACTCCTAAGCTGCTGCTTCAAATAGCTTCAAATATAATGCTCTTGGGGGCTCCCAAATGCGTGGTCACTTTTCACGGTGACATTTATGGTAGAAAATCTCACAGAATGTCTGACTGTGCTTTTCCATCCCCAGTGGCTCTTCAAATGCCAAATGACATTGCTGGCCAGAATGATTCTCAGTATTTGTTTTCCCAAAGTGCATACTTTAAAGCTGTTTTTCACACTCTTGAGTTCAATAAGGACAAGTAGGCACGGCCTCTGCCCTCAAGGAGCTTCCGTGTATCAAGGGAGAGAGTCAGACAACCAACCAAACACAGTCAAGTAAATACCCTGCTCTTAGTGGGAACACAGGGGAGGAAGCTAGCAGTTCTTCTGAAAGAATTAGAAAACCTTTTACAGATGAGGTCCTTGACCACGGAATTCATTCCACAGAAAATATATCAGAAAGAAATGGGATAAAATTAAGAAAGCCAACTCACAATAATCTGCAAGCTTGCAAGATGGTATAATTGATTGTTAGAAATAAATCAAGGGCTTCCCTGATGGCGCAGTGGTTGAGAGTCCGCCTGCCGATGCAAGGGACACGGGTTCGTGCCCCGGTCCAGGAAGATCCCACATGCCGCGGAGCAGCTAGGCCTGTGAGCCATGGCCGCTGAGCCTGCGCGCCCGGAGCCTGTGCTCCACAACGGGAGAGGCCACAACAGTGAGAGGCCCATGTACCACACAAAAAAACCAGAAAGAAACCAAGAAAGATGCTTGGGACTGGAAGAAAAGGAGCTACAACTCAGGACATTCAGGTAGAAGGACTCATTTCTTCTCTCCCTTTCTAATGAGTACAAAGATCATTACAATATAAAAATGCTTGCTCTCTAGCAGCCATTTGAGTATTTCTTAAGTGTAAGCATGGTGATATTTCCTTTGCACAAGACATCCCAGTTTGTTCTGTCAACAGCTCTTACAGTTAGGCATTACTATTTCCATTTTATAGTTGGAAAACAATTAAGATGATTAAATTTGCATAAACTTCCTGAGGTCACCTGGTTAGTATGTGCTATGAAAGGGATCCATGCTGTCTGATTCCAAAGTTCATCCATGCTCTTAGCCACTGCAGCATGCTGTCTCCCTTGTACAAGATGTGCTGTAAAGAACATCAAGACACCTGGACCTACCTGGTTCCTGACTTCCAGAAGGAAGCACTCAGGGAGGGGCTTAGCATGGAAGCTCAGTCTCTCTCTGCAGAGACCTAGTTCCAGAGTGCTTACTTTGCTGGTGTTTGTTTAATTGATGGAGACCACCAGATACCTCTTTTCCCTCAGTGAAAACTAAGATGTTAGCAATCCCTGAAATTCAGTTTTATAATCCAGGAGCATCTCACTCCTTTAGCTTAGAGCTATAGGATAGTCTTTTTGTTTGTTTTTGTTTTTTAAATGTTGACTTTATTTTTTAATGTATATATTGGCTGCATTTGGTCTTAGTTGTGGCATGAGGGCTTCTCTCTAGTTGTGGCGCATGGGCTCCAGGGTGTGTGGGCACCAGGGCGCATGGGCTCCGTAGTTTGCTGTATGTGGCTCGGTAGTTGTGGTGCCCGGGCTTAGTTGCCCACCCCCCCCACATGTGGGATCCTAGTTCCCCAACCAGGGATCGAACCAGAGTCCCCTGCATTGAAAGGTGGACTCTTTACCCCTGGACCACCAGGGAAGTCCCTAGGATTGTCTTCCGACTTCCCATTTTCTTGGCATGTGACTACAAAACCCTAACCTACACACATAGAAACCAACACTCCTGGTCTCTACCCTTAAGATGCCACTGATTAAGTTATTTTCTTGTTTTTAATTTTTGGAGTCTCTATCAAACTAAGATTTCTCCACTGTTAATAACTGACGAATTGCCCTGCTGGGGAAATGTGAGATGGGGGATGGAGGTTAGAAACTGTCGATTTTGGCTGAGTATTCCTGCTGGATAACAAAGAGAACTTGTGCTGGCAGCCAGGGCGTTTCTGTCTCAATCTGCATGTCTGTGGTCCACAGGCTGCAGGAAAAAGTGTCTGGCTGACTCCCTGGTGGTCAGTGCAAATTTTTTGTCATGGAAGGCCACATGGGCATCAGTCAAATGCCTGACTCCTGGGATTGACCAAAGCTACTCTTTAATAGGTAAATCCTGTTCCTCCCTAAAACTATTACTCAGAAATACACCAGCCAGTCACATTTCTCATGAGGCTTTTTATTTTACAGAGTAGGTCCTAGTTCCATGTGGGAAGGAAAGTGAAATCCATCCTTAATTCATCTATTTCATACCCAACTGAATATCATGAGTCGTATCTGGAAACTGCTTGACTTTTTATTCCTGTCAATTATCTATAAAAAAGATTAGTATGAAAAAAGGCAATAGGTTCCAATTCTTGATTCACATTTTCCTATGAAAGTTAGACTATAAACCATCCAATCTAAAGTTTTCAGTTTAGAGATATGCTTGAAGTGAGAAATGAAAAATTATAATATCCTGAAGATCTCTGTGTTCATGGGCAAGTTTCCCCAAGTCTTATGTGGAGCACAGAGAAAATAATATTTTTATGTTAAAGTCATGAAGCAAAAAGGGAGAATATATGGAATGCTTTTGTGTCCAGTCTTCACAGTATGCATATTAACTGAGAGCAAAAGGAAATTATAACAGAAATTGATTTAAAGATGTAATACTGGGGAGATTATTTTAATTTGACAAAGTTAGTATGTTCAGCAGGGCAATGCCTACACATGCAAACCTCCTAATTGGATTTTTGTCTTTATAGCACTTGCACTTTATTACAAATGAAATGGAGCACGGCCCAGGTAATTATCACTTAACTTGGAGCAAGCACCTCTGGGCTCATAACTCATATAAATTTGGACTTTGACTATTGAACCAGGGGCTCAATGTATGTCCCTTTAAGTTATTCCTCTATCGTAACTCTTGTAAAATAAAGGATGGGATGCCATAATATTCTTCTGTTCTCATGTATTAGAGAGCAAAATTAAAAATGGGCACTATAGTAATAAGCATTATAAATTATAAAAAAATTCTTTAAAGAAAATAGCTTAACTGTTATCGCTAGTATTGCCAGTATCATAATTGTTCAGAATAATGCCGTACAATTTTAAAATAACCAGTAATAAAGTGATATCTTCAGAGTATTATTACCTTACAGGGTAAAATGAATGAACCTTACTTTATCAAACACTGAGACTTAGAACTAACAATATATCTTTATCGAGGCAGCGTGTTTTAACAAAAGTGATCTCAGAAATGAGAAAAACAGAAAAATACATCAACTATATATAATTAAGTAACTGGGAGACAAATTATATTTCTTTACTGAAATATCTGAAGTGAAAAAAAAGATGAAACCTGAGTATACTTGTTCTAGCCAGCAGTACAAAGAGTCAGGATAAAGAAATCTGAGAAATAGCAAATCAACATGAGTCTGAACAATTCTCCTTTGGCTTGAGTCCTGGTACCTGGAAATAGGCAAACACCCGACAGAATACACTTCTCTTGATTTCTGTTCCCTTAACATTCTATTAAAATGCTATTCCTGGTAAGCTTTCCTCACTATCAGCAGAACAATGCCATCGGATCTAAAGAGGTGTGCTTGGAAGGCATGATGGGTTTACCTCCCCCTCAGAGCTGAGGACTGAGTGCCCACCCAGCCCCTGCACAAGGCATACAACAGGCCCTGCGCGACATGAGAGACCCCAGACCCCTGGGCTGTAACGCCCCCGCAGTGCAGTATCCTGGGTCTGCAATGCTGAGACATTTGGAACACGCAGCTGGATGTAGGGAACGGAGGCCCAGGACACAGACCGTCTGGAGACAGGAAGGATGAGTTTGTTTTTCTTGGGGGGTAACTGATAATGTCGGGGGCGGGGTTGGTGAGCTAGTTCTGCAGGGTGCAAAGACACCGAATGAGAAGGTAGAGGGTCAAGACGGGACCCTGGGAAACACCAAGGGGACAGGGATGAGCCACAGAAGGAAATCCACTGGAACTGCAGGACACTTAGAGAGCATGCTTTACAAAACGGGGAAGAGGTCTAGTTTCAAGCACGATGCTCCAATCACAGTGTCAAATGATGCAGGAAGATGAGCATTAAAAGGACTGTGGATGGGTTTCCCTGGTGGTGCAGTGGTTGGGAGTCCGCTTGCCGATGCAGGGGACACGGGTTCGTGCCCCGGTCCAGGAAGATCCCACATGCCGCGGAGCGGCTGGGCCCGTGAGCCATGGCCTCTGAGCCTGCACGTCCGGAGCCTGTGCTCCGCAACAGGAGAAGCCACAGCGGTGAGAGGCCCGCGTACCGCAAAAACAAAAACAAAAACAAAAAAAAAAGGGACTGTGGATGTGTCAGGTAGGAGTTAACAGGTGACCTTAGCAGGTGCAGTCTGGGTGGACCGTGAGTGTGGAGGCCGGATTCCCACTCTCTGAGGTGAGTTAGAGCGGGGACGTGGTGAAAAGCTAGCTTTGTCTCTGCTGGCATCGATGTCTGCTGTTATTTCCACCACAGAAATGGCGGGAGGAGAAACAGAATAGTTCAGTGACACAGTTCTCAGCATTGCAGTCGCCTTCAGAAGGGTTTATTTAAAAATTTTTAATAGTAATTAAGGCCAAACCAGTTAAATCTGAATCTCTGGGGATGGGACCTAGATATTGATAGTTTAAATAGCACTCCAGGTGATTTTAACGTTCAGCTAAAATTGACAACGAGAATCAGCCTTAGTTTAAATGTCAGCCTCAGTAAATGTGGGAACTTCAGTTTCCTTAGAGAAGAGGGAATAGCAATAGTATCCTCCTCGTTGCAGTATAAGAAGGGTGCAGTGACATGTGGTACTCTTACTGGCTGTTGTTGTATCATTAACACACACAGCTGACCTTGCTGGTTCCTCTGGCCCTCTGGGACAACTCTCTCTCTCTCCACGGTATTTACATCATCTCATGTAGCGCAGCCAGGCTGCTGAGCACTTGAGTACAAGAACAGCTGCGGAGGGTGGCACGGCATCTTCTTCCCGACTCTGAAGTCCTTGCTGCTGTGGCTGGAACCGGTCAGGGAGCTGGATGTTGGGTGTCCTTCTGGGGACCAGGCCAGGACCTGGACTACTTCTGTGACCTCCTGTAGAGCCCAGTCCAGAGCAGATGTGTGCTTGTCTAAGCGATGGAGTGACTGACCAATGCGCAAAATATAGGCTCTTCTCTTTATGCGAGAGGCAGAGAGAGAGAGAGAAAGTACAGCCCTTGGCAACCACATAATAACCAAGACACGAGGAGAGGCAGGCTCTCCCATTCTTTGCACATCATCTACTCAGCAACCCTGCTCCTGCTTAAACCTGGTCATTGGCTGTTGCCCCAGCGTTAGCTAGGTCAAAGGCTTTTTGCTTTGTTCTTGTTCTTGCTGGAGTTTTACATATGCATCTTGGGCCTTTTGTCTCCAGTGCCAATCATAGAAATTTATGATTCCCTCAGAGAACTTGATAGGATCTCAAGCCACTGTTCATTTTCTACCCTTTCTACCCTTCTACCCATTGAAGTCACCTGTGGTCACACCGTATGTGCTGGGAGACCATAAATACTATATTCTTTGTCATGGCAGCGGGTAGATAGGCATTTGGAAACGTTCGCCGGATGATGGCACCTGCACAGCCCCTGGTTTCTTTCCTGGCTTCCTACTCTTGGGTCTTACCTTGGCTGCCATTGTCAAAGCAAAACTTGTCCTGGAGCAAGTGAAACAGGCAAGGAAGATTTTATTCAAGGCTATTTCAGTGTGGCGGAGACTCAGTCTGAACTAATTTCTGCTGAAACAAAAGGCAGGAGGTTTTTTTCTTTTTGTAAAAAATTTTTTATTTAGACTGAGATATTTGGTACTCATTTTCTCTTTTTTTTGTTGAAATAGTTGATTTACAATGTATTAGTTTCTGGTGTACAGCAAAGTCATTCAGTTATGCATACATATATATGTATATATATATATATATATATATATATCCGTATCCACTGTTTCTCCGATTCTTTTCCTTTATAGGTTATTACAAATTATTGAGTATAGTTCTCTCTGCTATACACTAGGTCCTTGTTGGTTATCTATTTTATATAAAGTAGTGTGTGTATGTTAATCCCAAACTCCTAACTTATCTCCTCGCCCCTTATCCCCTGGTAACATTGTTTTTTTTTCTACATCTGTGACTCTACTTCTGTTTTGTAAATAAGTTCATTTGTATCATTTTTTTTTTTTTTTAGATTCCACATATAAGTGTTATCATAGGAGTGTTTTTTAAGTGCCAGGTGAGCTGGTAGAAAAGCACTGGAAGATGTTAGGGGGGAGATTGAGTAACAGGGTGTGTGTAACATTGAGTTATTCCTGAGTTTGCAAGTGTTCGTCTCTGTGACTATGGCATCTGCGTTTGCTAATTGGTGCCCATCAAGTCAGGCTCCTATTTTCCCACAGAGACTGGGAAATCAGTCAGGGCTCTTTCCTAATGAGTACATTTCAAAGGGGTGACTCCCAGGTCCTTTACTACCTACATTCTGAGGTAGTAAACCTGGGGAGAGGTTGGGAGGAGATTTACATCTCAAAGGGGCAGAGAAAGAATTTAGGACTACAAGTTTTCTAAAATAAATGCTCTCAGAAAAGGAGGTCAAGGCCTAGAGTCAAGAAGATGCCTGGTCTAAAGTTCCAAACTGAGGGGAACGTGAAGGCTGTCTTGGTCACCGTGTTTGAATTTTCTTTGGTTTGATCTTTTTCTTAACATCAGTTCCTCTAGACTCTCTTGATTCTGGTTTTAGTTCTGCCTTTATGCTATGGTTTAAGTCAAAATTTTATTGTACTAATACATTTTTTTAAATCTTTGAAAAATTGTATTAATTGGGAAAATACATAAATTAAAAATCACATACACACACAGTCTTTAGATTTGGAAGCAAACTTAAAATTAATCTTGTAACAGGTTGACTCCATGTTGCATCTGTTTCTTTGACTTTAGCCTTTGCTTTTTGTTTGGATAGCCACTGTTCTGTTTACGAGGTTGGTTCAAGGCAGCTCATTACCCTGGTTGTTTTTTTCAACATTAAGATGCAGCACTCAGCAATGAATGCAAAATTTCCGAATGACCCATTCAGAGTAGGAAATGATCACCCCATTTCCTTTGGACACTTTAATTCCATTAATAGAGACAGAGATCAAAATCATTTTTGGTAACTTTTCACATGCACTTTCTTACTACATATTTAAAACGTAAGTGTTGGACTTTACGTAGACTTTATTGAATGTACTGTGTTGGATTTGGTCCACCACTGGAACTTGTCAAGACCATTGGAATACTGGTTGTATCCTACATTTTCTTAGCTAGTTTTTCCATTTTCATGTAATCTGCTACACTGATGAAGGTTACTTCTGCTTCATCAGCAGAGTCTGAGAAAGAGCCATTGCCCAGCACTCAACAGTGAGCCTGTGCTCAGAGGACTTGGTCATTCAAGGAGGTAAACATTCACCTCCTCCTTCCCAATCTTGCTTCCTAAGATACCTAATGTGCTCTTCAGCATGTGTTTATTACTTTCTGATTATTCTCATAAACTTAGTTTTTAAAACGCAAAAGATTTAAAAACAATTATAGTAGATTCTTTATTTCAGTTTGTTCTTCAACTCCCTTGTGGCATTTCTGGGCATTTATTCTGACCAAAACACATAGCTGGAATAGTATTTAAGAAACCCCATGTGGGCTTCCCTGGTGGCGCAGTGGTTGAGAGTCCGCCTGCCGATGCAGGGGACGCGGGTTCGTGCCCCAGTCCGGGAGGATCCCACATGCCGCGGAGCGGCTGGGCCCGTGAGCCATGGCCGCTGAGCCTGCGCGTCCGGAGCCTGTGTTCCGCAACGGGAGAGGCCACAGCGGTGAGAGGCCCACGTACCGCAGGAAAAAAAAAAAAGAAAAAAAAAGAAAACCCATGCGACCTATCTGAAAAGCTTATAGTTTCTCTGGGAAAAAATTGCTAGAATTATTCCTGGCAAAAACCAAAACTGTCATTTTTACACTGATGAACAACCAAGAGACAGAAGGGCCGGGTGTCCTTTGCTTGATTTCTTTGTCAGAGTGATGTCTTCTCTGCTTTCAACTCAGTTAGGAAAACATTTCAAAGCCTGAGCCTTCTTTAATCTCTCACATAATTAGTGTTCAAACATGAATTTTCGTAACTGGGGTGTTTCTGCATTGGCATTCTAAGGATTTAGGTGGCAGCAAAACAAACTGTTTGGATGATTTTTAAAATGTTTATCATGTGACATCCTCTGCATATGAAGACATGTAGCATATAAAGTCTGATGCTAGAAGTACAAGGAACACTCACCGCTCAGTGTAAGAACAGGAACATCACCAAGGTCACTGTGGTTTTCCTTAGGGACCTTCCACTGCCTTCCTTTGTGGGAGGCAATTTTCATCCTGAATTTTATGTTTAGCATAAAATTCCTCTAAAGAATATTGTTTATTTCCTTTAAAGAATATTAAATATTTCCTTTCAAGAATATTATTACCACGTATGTAAGTATCCCTAAATAATAGATTAATTATGCTTGTTTGTATATTTTCATTTTCAAAAAATGAGGTAAACATCAGAAAAGCTGGCCAAAATGGAGATTTCCATGGCAAATTCCTTTAAGCAAGTGAACCGACTGCACCCTGGATGGTCTGCTTCTGTTTGGATCCACCATCCGTTAAGAAGATGCTCTGAAAACTACATATGGACCATGTATCCTATACTGCCCATTTGCCAAAGTACTTCTTTACTTTTGCTGTTTGAAAAGCTACATGCAGTATATGCAATAATTTTGCTGGCGTTAATAACATAATTAGAAAATAAAAACATATTAAATTCAAATTTTGACATAACAATGACTTTGACCATTCTACCTGAACGAATAGTCAAGTGCTTTCACAAGTGAAATAGTTATGCTGTTTAATTTAAAACATAATTAAGTTGACTGTAAGTATAAGTGCTAATTTCAGGTACCGAGACTGTGGTTAGTTGAGGATCTCTCATCTGGATCTTGTAAAGCCCTGTGGTCCTTTTTACAGGGTCTTCATTCTCCTTGATCACCTATTGGCTGCTCACGTATTTATTGGTTCACCTCCCTCCCGCTTGAATTTTGCCCTCTCTCAACATCTCTCTTTCCTTAACCCACACTTGTTTCGCATCTGTCTTCACATCATGTCATGTCTGTCTCTACAAGTCTCTCACTCTTGCTTTGTCCAAGATGCAGAATGAATTTAAATTCTGGGTGATTGGAGTACAGATTGAAACCTTCTGAAGGGACTCTGGCTAGATCTAAAATAAGTTGTTTGGTCACAGGGAGAGAGATGTAAAAACTTCAAGGATAGGGTGGCAGATATGAAGATAGACAAGGAGAAAGTGAGATGTGGAGATGGATGGGGGTAAAATTTTAGTACAAGATGAAAAATAGAAAGAAAATTAATTTTAAAGGAAATCTACACTAACAATTTTCATTGTTCTGGACAATTAAAACTCAAGTTTAGTTTTCTTATTTTATCATGGGCTGTTTGCTGGGGCTACCTCATAAATAAGGCCACCGGATTGTTTCAATAGAGCTTGCATCTAGCTTGTAATACAATTAATTGGTGCTTTGTTTGTATTATCCTTCTGCAATCTATGCACTCAAGGCATCCCTTTAAGTAGACAATAAATTCTTTTTGACAGGATAAGACTCTGGCACTAGGCACTCAGTCAAAATTAATCTCTTGGATATTAAATAAACATCCAGGAAAGGTGATCCCTGAGGCAGTGAGGAATAAAGCAAAGGGATGGGTGGGAGATCTGTCACTGAAATCTCACTGTTGGCTGCCAGGGCGCCCACCCTCTTCACTGAACTGAGTTCTACGTGGTCTTTCAGGCTCAGCTTTGAGTCCTTTTTTTAATTTTATTTTTTTTAATTTATTCATTTTTATTTTTTATGGGCGTATAGTTGATTTACAATGTTGTGTTAGTTTCTGCTGTACAGCAAAGTGAATCAGTTGTACATATACGTATATCCACTCTTTTTTAGATTCTTTTCCCATATAGGTCATTAGAGAGTATTAGTAGAGTTCCCTGTGCTATACAGTAGGTTCTTACTTAGTTGTCTATTTTGTATACAGTAGTGTTTATGTCAATCCCAATCTTCCCATTTTCCCCTCCCCAGCTTTACCCTCTGGTAACCATATGTTTGTTTTCTACATCTGTGACTCTGTTCCTGCTTTGCAGATAAGTCCATTGACAGATGAATGGATAAAGATGAGGTAGTACATATATACAATGGAATATTACTCAGCCATAGAAAAGAACTAAATAATGCCATTTGCAGCAACATGGATGGACCTAGAGATTATCATATTAAGTGAAGTAAGTCAGACAGAGAAAGACAAATACCATATGATATTGCTTATATGTGGAATCTAAAAAAAAGAGTACAAATGAAATTGTTTACAAAGCTTTGAGTTCTTTTATGCAGGAAGCACATTAGAGCCAAGAAGTAACATGGAGCTGTGACAGGTCTGATCCCAGGGGGAAGCTTCCGTGTCATTGATTTTGTTGGGAATCTGAGGAGAACTAGGATTTCCAGAAAAACATACAGTTTACACTTCTGTGACAAGGAGGCATTTCCAAGTGTGGCTACCACTGTTCTCTACTCTCTCTAGCCAGGGAAACTCTGGTTCACTGGGATGGAGAGTGGCTGCCCTGGGTCTGGGGTCCTGGAAGATCTCCCGACACAGAGCCATGAATCTTCTGAATAGGAGGAAAATTGATGGCCAGAGGAAGCCCCCAAAGCTGGTGTTTATCCAGTTTTCCTGTGCTTACGACTCCCCTGGGGATCTTGGTAAAATGCAGATTCCAGAGCTACTGATAGATTGAGTCGGGGAGTGGGAGGGCACCGAGAAGCTGCTTTTCCGGCAAGCTCCCAGGTGTCACTGCTCTGTTATTTTGCGGTCTAGACTGTGAATGGAACAGCCCTAAGAAGCCCCTGTACCACACTTAATTCCATCAGGAAACCAGAACGGCTTCAATGAATATTCACAACCAAAGAACAGGCCTCTGGAAGGCTGCCCACAGGCTGGAGAGGGACCAAGGGCACCTCTGTCCAGTAAGATCAGCAAAATTGACTCTGGGATTCAGTGTGGTCGATGACAGAGCAGATCACCTGTCCATCCAAGAACCAGCATCCTGAGCAAATAGATGAGCAATGTTTGTGACCCCGAATGGGAAACCCCAAGCACAGAACCTGGGTGATACCAATGGCACTGAATGAGGGCCACCCTGGCTGTGCCAGCTGTGGTGAGTGACCTGCTATTTGTCCGGGCGTGCAGAGAACCCATCAGGGCAGAGAAGTGACCAAGACCCCGGCCTCTGGTGGGGCAGCCTGGGTGCAGGACCTGCACTGTCATGTCTTAGCTGCGTCCCTTAGGAAGTTTCTTAGCCTTTCGGACCCTCATTATTTTCCATATGTAACTAGAGATATTAAAGTGCCTTCTTCCCGAGGTTGTTGTGAGACACATAAAAACACTTATCACCGTGCCTGGCATCTAAAAATGCTCAGTAAAGATTACTTATTATGCTTCCAGCAAGATAAATTTTGCCTTTGATGATTTCTAGCGACTTTATCAGAATAAGACTTTCTTATACACCTTATTGTGACAAATGCAAAATATTCACACAGGAGCTGAAGTTTTTTTTTTTTTTTTTTTTTGAGTTCACTTGATCAGAGTATGTAAATTACAGCAAGTCCCCTACAAATGAACGAGTTCTGTTCCCAGAGCGCATTCATAAGTGCAATTTGTTCGTAAGTCCAACAAAGTTAGCGTAGGTACCAAACTAGCACAATCGGCTAGATAGTACTGTACTGTAATAGGTTTATAATGCTTTTCACATAAGTAATACATAAAAAAACAAATAAAAAATAAAGAAAACCTTTTTAATCTTACAGTACCTTGAAAGGTACAGTAGTCCAGTACAACAGCTGGCATCCAGGGGCTGGCATCGAGTGAACAGGCAAGAAGAGTTACTGACTGGAGGAGGGAGAGGAGGTGGGAGATGGTAGAGCTGAAGGATCGTCAGCAACAGGAGATGGAGGGCAAGCTGCACTTTCACTCACGCCTGACGTGGATGGCACGTGGATCCAGTTCCTTGCTGGATTCAATTCTATTTACCCTCTCGAAAAAATGATCCAGTGATGTCTGGGTAGCAGCTCTTTTTTTCTCGTCATAGATGACACGGTAGCACTGGATTGCATTCTGAACGGCTGCTGCAACCTTCATGTACCGTTCTATGTTCGGGTCCTGTGCCTCAAAAACTAACAGTGCCTCCTTAAATAAAGAAAATCCCCTGCCATTTCCTGTGTTGTGAATCACTTTGGTTCTTCAGTTTCTTCTTCCTCTTGTCTCTCTTTGTCCTTTCTCTGGGCCTCCAATTCCTGGCGCTTCTTAGCAGTACCAGCTACATCACCGCTGCTTTTACACTTCTTTCTAGACATCCTGGGCTTGAAATAAAGATACTGTGCTACCGTACAGTACAGTAAAGTACACAAAAGCACAACCATTTTTAGAGGATGCAGGCATGTGACAATGTACACCAGACACATGAACTAACTTTCATGATTGGACACACCAATGCACGTTTGCATCTTTGAAAGTTTGCAACTTGAAGGTTCACACGTAGGGGACTTACTGTATGTTGTTAAAATTAGTTTGCTCTTTTTGTGATAATAACCAGGCAGTAGCATAAAGCCATCCTAGACCATTTCCTCTAAATTAGTATTCTAACTTAGGGACAGTTTCATTTCACAGAATAGCCAGTTTTAACAAAGTGAAAATATTTGTCACTTCTGATATCCTGACTCCTGGGTATCTTTGTTGGCAGGCCTGCACAAGCATCAGCTGGACTCAGAGTTCTCTTGGAATATGTGCTGTGTTTATGCATAATTCATTCTGTTCTTTGCTCTCTGATGTACACGATCTATTCCTATTGCTATGAGAATAGCGATTCAATGACAATAACCTCTTTACTTTGTTTCAGTCATTTCCACAGTTACTGTGGTGACAGGTTGATTCGGGCTTTGATGCTGATGAAAAGGAAAAGAGAACTTTTTTTCATAAAGTGCCTCTTTTCTGCTCAATTTGCTTTGCATCTCTTTGTGCCTCAAATTTAGCAAGTGAAAAGTTTGTTCCCAGGGATGATCTGAAATACAGGGCTGTATGTCACATGCATGATTGATTCTAAATGAACGCCCGAGTCTTTCTTACAAGACTGAACCCTAGGACAGCAAAACACACTGTAAAAAAGGCTTTCCTGTCACTGGCAGGTACACCGTCATGTCTGACTTAACCCTTGGATTGTAAACAAGCAGAGGCTGGCAAGAGATCACAAACAAAACCAGTCTCTGAGTCTCTGTTTTCCACAAGTCTCTCCAGGAAAGGTATCTCTCCGAGCCATCACTCCACTTCACCCTCTCTCGGTCCTTGACTCTCTCTGTCTCCCTCCTCCCAGCCATATTCACTGTCCTTGTGTCCATTTTTGCATCCGTCTGCCCCTCTCTGGTTTCTGTGGCTGAGCAGTGAGTCATGGAAACTACTCAAGACCCATGTCTCCCGGTTTATCCTCCAGCCATATCCTGTTATGTGTTTGTCTTTCAGCTGCCCTTGGAACAAGATGCCTTCTTCAGTGCTATTTCTCTTGTTTAAATTTTCTGTCTTTGAATTACCAGCCATCACCCCCATTTTAAAATATTTTCTTTAATTTCTTTTTAAAAAAGTAGTAATTTGGCTGAATGACAGTGTCTCTTTCAATTATGACCTGGGTAATGGTATAAGGTGCTAACTTTAATTAGTTCTAATTAGTGCTTCAAACCCAAGTGGTCCTGTGATCGTTCTGCTCTGCCTCCAATAGCAGTGGGATATAGTACAGATTTTCAGAGTATATGTGCAAAAGTTTGATTTCTATTTCTCTTAACAATTGTGCTATTTTTCTGATTTGGGAGAGTCTAGCTATATCCAATTAGTGGGACTGATTTTCCAATAAGTTAAATTGAATGTCTCTGGAATATTGGCTAAGTGCCAGTTCAAATGTGACATGAGTTGGAAAACTGAATCTTGTGGGTCAAATCTGGCCTGACACCTGTTTGTAAATAGTTTTATTGACACACAGCCATACTCATTTTTTATGTATTGTCTGTGACTGCTTTCACACTACAGAGACTATGCCCTGCAAAGCCTAAAATATTTGCTGTCTGACACTAGAAGAAAATGTTTGTGTACTCCTGGACTACTCCACACACCAGGCCTGGAAAATGTCCCTGGTTACGTCTCGAGGCAAAGTTTATCAGAAGTTCAGCCTGATACCTGAAAATCTCTTTTCCCCCAATTTGTGAAAATCACATATTAACTCATAGGAAAGGCCAGATTATTTTCAGAGATACCACAAAGGTATTTTGCATACAAACAGGGTTGCCAGATAAAAGACACTGGACACTAAGTTAAATTTGAATTTCAGAAGAACTGCAAAGGTTTTTTTGATATATGTATGTTCCAAATATTGCATGGGACATACACTAAAAATTTATTTATTTTTCTGAAATTCAGATTTGACTGGACATCTTGTGCTTTTATTTGCTAAATCTGACAGCCCTCTCTATAAGAGGATGAAAAGAAGGGCAATGAAGAGAATTTGAAGCAACGTCTACTTCACCGTGTGAAGTTTCTAGTTTATTAGCACCTTCTGATGTATTGTCTGGTCACATTCCAGAGTTCTCCAGTTTATATTCATGCTTTGAATCAATAATGAGAGACTTCATTCTTTTTTTTTTTTTTTTTTTTTTTTGCGGTACGCGGGCCTCTCACCGTTGTGGCCTCTCCCACTGCGGAGCACAGGCTCCAGACGCGCAGGCTCAGCGGCCATGGCTCACGGGCCCAGCCGCTGCGCGGCATGTGGGATCTTCCTGGACCGGGGCACGAACCCGTGTCCCCTGCATCGGCAGGCGGACTCTCAACAACTGTGGCACCAGGGAAGCCCTGAGACTTCCTTCTTTACACCCAGGTGTTTGGCACACAGGTGGTCTGCTTTCCAACCTCGGAATCCATGCTGTTTCTTGGCAGTTTGAAAATTTCAATTGTCCATCAGATTTCAGGAGGGAGAGCACTTTTTAATACAAGATGAAGGGAAATTACACAGTAGGACTTCCTAGGTTTGATTTAATCACAGGAGGAGAGCAAAAAATAGAAAGTTGTACAAAACAAGTGGTTGGGAGAATTGGCAAGAGTCCAATTGTTCTAATACTGCTCTATCTGTAAGGAAGAGTGTTAGGGATTTAACTGTAGTTTGGAAACATTGGTCAATGCAGAATATTAACTGAGAGAAAGCAAGGTTAGTTAAACAGAAAAATACTATATTAAAATTTCTATATTAGAGGCAAGCTTCTGCTTAGGTGTGCCTTAGACTACTTAATGGACTCCTGGGAAGGCTTTCTCTAGTCGCGGCGAACGGGGGCTACACTTCATTGCGGGTGCGTGGACTTCTCATTGCGGTGGCTTCTCATGTTGCCGAGCACGGGCTCTAGGCATGCAGGCTTCAGTAGTTGCAGCACGTGGCTTAGTAGTTGTGGCGCAGCGGCTTAGTTGCTCTGTGGCATGTGGGATCTCCCTGGACCAGGGTTCGAACCCGTGTCCCCTGCATTGGCAGGCAGATTCTTAACCACTGCACCACCAGGGAAGTGCTTTGCTGAGCGATTATAAGTCAATAACCACACGATTTTGGTTCTCTATTTTTCATCTGAAGAAGCTATGTTAGAAGATTTTGAAGGTTCTTACCAGGTGTAAACCTTGACTTCTGTTACATGCCTATGCACATTAGATTAGATTGTGATGTCTACAGTATGTCCAAAATATCAAAATTATCAAATGTAAATGTGAACATGAGCCCCAAATTTGGGAAACATGACAGCATTGGAAGCTAGCCTCTATAGACGAGACTGATTCCCATCAAATTAGAGCAGACCTGTTTAAATTAGATGGAACACTGGTTTAATATCTTAGGTTTGTCTACTTCTAACACATGTTCATGAAATTTTTGTATGTCTGAAATGCTGTTCCTCTCTTTCTTTATAAATATTTTAGTTTCCTGGTGGTTCGTAAAAGTTTCAGAGAAAATTTTAATTGACAGTAACTTCCATTTTATGGTGCCCAGTTTGAAAGTAGGTACCATAGAAAGGAAATCTGTCTTCTCTGGGGTTTGTAATGTAGTAATCCATCAGTTCGATAGAAAAAAATACACATGAGGTTATGGTGAAAGTTTCAGGGGAAATAACTGACTGGATATGCTTATTCAGAAATAGTTATTTGGGATAATACAACTAGAATTGGGGAGATGCTGATGTTTGTTCTCCATGTTAAGTATTTAAAAAAATACAGATCTAAGAGAGCAAAAAGAGTATGTAGGTATGCTAAGATTAACTTATATGTCTGCTAAAACACCATTTCTAAAAAATGATTTTAAATTTAAAACATTATAGATGAGGCTAGAACTGCCTCTGCCCACCACCCTGATTCTTCTCCCTTCACCTCCACCCCTTTTGAGGTAAGCACCACTGTTGTTTTTGTGTGGGTCCTTTCAGGGGATTTTCTCACAGAGATTTGACTTTGTTGTTTTCTGTATGTGTTAATAAGCCCAGCCTGCTATGTTTGTCAGTGTTGGATGGGAAAACAATGCTGCTGCTGAAAGACCTTTTGCACTGGGCTTGATTATCAGATTGAAGACGGCTACACTGTGGGCTCGCATCAGGGCAAGGAGTGTGTGTGTGTGTGTGTGCGTGCATATGTTGTCCTGCGTACACACACGCACATATAAATTTGGTTCACCAGCCACTCTGCACCTCGGTTTCCTTATCTGCAACCCAGAATGTGATGATCCAGAACATCATTAAGGTTCGTTCAGCTCTTGGTTTCTCTGGTCTCTTATTCCGAGTGCTAACGTAGCTGAAAAGATGGCTATGTGACAGGACTTCTGTTCTTTCCCCATGGTGTTTAGTTATAGTTTCTGTTTATGGCATCTAATATTGTTTGCAAAAGCTGGATACATACTCATTTGCTCTAAGTAGATCCAGCTCATTTCTGTTCCCATAGACCAGGAGGAAAGGTCCAGTGATACTGGTCATCCTTTAACAGCATCTCATGGTCATTTCTTATGAGTCTTGTCCAACTCATTTGGAGTTAATCCCACTAAATTTACCCTCTCATAGTCGTTCTGGGTATCACTCTAATCCCTCATCACACCAAACCTAGTGAGCAATGCTGACAACTCACATGTGATATCCTGCAACCCCTTGTTTCAGAGCCGAAAATTAAGCTCAGCTTCTGTGAGTCTTTCTAAGATAGCTCACTTTCTCTTTCTTTTTCAAAACTGAAATTAGAAATTCGAAAAGATATACGCACTGCTATGCTCACAGAATCACTACTTACAATGGCCAAGATATGGAAACAACCTAAATGTCCATCAACAGATGAACAGATAAAGAAGATGTGTTATACATACAATGGAATACCACTCAGCCATAAAAAAAGAGTGAAATAATGCCATTTGCAGCAACATGGATGGACCTAGAGATTATTATACTAAGTGAAGTAAGTCAGACAAAGACAAATATAATACGATATCACATACATGGACTCTAAAAAATTATAAAAATGAACTTATTTACCAAACAAAAACAGACTCACAGACATCGAGGACAGATTTGTGGTAACCAAAGGGAAAGGTGGGGGGAGGGATGGAATAGGAGTTTGGGATTAAAATATACACACTACTATACATAAAACAGATAAACAACAAGGACCCACTGTATAGCACAGGGAACTCTACTCAGTATCTTGTAATAATGTATAAGGGAAAATAATCTGGAAAAGAATATATAGATATAGATATATGTATATGCATCTGAATCACTTTGCTGTACACCTGAAACTAACACAACCATGGAAATCAACTATACTTAAATTTAAAAAATTGGAAAAAAATCCCTGCTACTTGTACTAAAACATCAAAAAATAGATTTTTTTCTTTATAATACCAGATCTGGTTTATTATTATTATTATTATTGGGTTATAGTTGCTTTCCAATGTTGTGTTAGTTTCTGCTGCACGCCAAAGTGAGCAGCTATATGTATACATATATCCCCTCCTTCTTGAACCTCTTAACCCCCCATCCCACGCATCTGGTCATCACAAAGCACCAAACTGAGCTCCCTGCACTATACAGAAGGTTCCCACTAGTGATCTGTTTTACACATGGTAGTGTATATATGTCAATCCCAATCTCCCAATTCATCCCACCCACTCTTCTGCCACTGTGCCCATACATCAATTTTCTCCATCTGCGTCTCTATTCCTGCCCTGCAAATATGTTCATGTGCACCATTTTTCTAGATTTCACATATATGCGTTAATATACGATATTTGTTTTTCTCTTTCTAACTTATTACACTCTGTATGACAGACTCTAAGTCCATCCACACCTCTACAAAGGACACAGTTTCGTTCCCTTTTATGGCTGAGTAATGTTCCATTGTATACATGTATTGAAACTTCTTTATCCATTCATCTGTCGATGGACATTTAGTTTGTTTCCATGACCTGGCTATTGTAAATAGTGCTGCAGTGAACATTGGGGTGTAGTTCTCTTTTTGAATTATGGTTTTCTCAGGGTATATGCCCAGTAGTGGGATTGCTGGCTCATATGGTAGTTCTATTTTTAGTTTTTTAAGGAACCTCCATACAGTTTTCCATAGTGGTTGTATCAATTTACATTCCTGCCAACAGTTCAAGAGGGTTCCCTTTTCTCCACACCCTCTCCAGCATATACTGTTTGTAGATGGTTTGATGATGACCATTCTAATTGGTGTGAGGTGATACCTCATTGTAGTTTTGATCTGCATTTCTCTAGTAATTAGTGATGTTGAGCAGATTTTCATGTGTCTCTTGGCCATCTGTATGTCTTCTTTGAAGAAATTTCTATTTAGGTCTTCTGCCCATTTTTTGATTGGGTTGTTTGTTTTTTTGATATTTAGCTGCATGAGCTGTTTGCATATTTTGGAAATTAATCCCTTGCCCATTGCTTTGTTTGCAAATATTTTCTCCAATTCTGAGGTTTGTCTTTTTGCCTTGTTTATGGTTTCCTTTGCTGTGCAAAAGCTTTTAAGTTTCATTAGGTCCCATTTTTTAATTTTTGTTTTTATTTCCATTTCTCTAGGAGGTGGGTCAAAAAGGATCTTGCTGTGATTTATGTCATAGAGTGTTCTGCCTATGTTTTCCTCTAAGAGTTTCATAGTGTCTGGCCTTACATGTAAGTCTTTAATCCATTTTGAGTTTATTTTTGTGTATGGTGTTAGGGAGTGTTATAATTTCATTCTTTTACATGTAGTTGTCCAGTTTTCCCAGCACCACTTACTGGAGATGCTGTCTTTTCTCCATTGTATATTCTTACCTCCTTTGCCATAGATTAGGTGACCATAGGTATGTAGGTTTATCTCTGGGCTTTCTATTCTGTTTCATTGATCTATACTTCTGTTTTTGTGCCAGTACCATACTGTATTGATTACTGTAGCTTTGTAGTATAGTCTGAGGTCAGGGAGCCTGATTCCTTCAGCGCCTTTTTTCTTTCTCAAGATTACTTTGGCTATTTGGGTTCTTTTGTGTTTGCATACAAATTGTAAATTTTTTGTTCTAAATCTGTGAAAAATGCCATTGGTAATTTGATAGAGATTGCATTAAATCCATAGATTGCTTTGGGTAGTATAGTCATTTTCACAATATTGATTGTTCCAATCCAATGTCATGGTATATTTCTCCATCTGTTTATGTCACCTTTGATTTCTTTCAAGAGTGTCTTATAGTTTCTGTGTACAGGTCTTTTACCTCATTGGGTAGGTTTATTCCTGGGTTTTTTGTTGCAATGGTAAATGGGATTGTTTCCTTAATTTCTCATTCTGATCTTTTGTTGTTAGTATATAGGAATGCAAGAGAATGCTGTGCATTAATTTTGTATCTGGCAACTTTACCAAATTCACTGATTACCTCTAGTAATTTTCTGGTGGCATCTTTAGGATGCATATGTATCATAGTATCATGTCATCTGCAAACAGTGACAGTTTTATTTCTTCTTTTCCAATTTCGATTCTTTTTATTTCTTTTCCTTTTCTGTTTGCTGTGGCAAGGACTTCCAAAACTATGTTGAATAATAGTAACATGAGTGGACATCCTTGTCTTGTTCCTGATCTTAGAGGAAATGCTTTCAGTTTTTCACCATTGAGAATGATGTTTTCTGTGGGTTTGTTATATATGGCCTTTATTATCTTGAAGTAGGTTCCTTCTATGCCCATTTTCTGGAGAGTTTTTACCATAAATGGTTGTTGAATTTTGTCAAAAGCTTTTTCTGCATCTATTGAGATGATTATATGATTTTTATTTTTAATTTGTCAATATGGTGTATCACATTGATTGATTTGCTTATATTGAAGAATCCTTGCATCCCTGGAATAAATCCCACTTGACCATTGTGTGTGATCCTTTCAATGTGTTGCTGGATTCTGTTTGATAGTATTTTGCTGAGGATTTTGGCATCTATGTTCATCAGTGATATTGATCTTTAATTTTCTTTTTTTGTGTGATATCTTTGTCTGTCTTTGGTATCAAGGTGATGGTAGCCTCAAAGAATGAGTCGAGAAGTAGTCCTTCCTCTGCAAATTTTTGGAAGAGTTTGAGAAGGATAGGTGTTAGCTCTTCTCTAAATGTGTGATAGATTCACCTGTGAAGCCATCTGGTCCTGGACTTTTGTTTGATGGAAGATTTTTAATCACAGTTTCAATTTCATTACTTGTGACTGGTCATATTTTCTATTTCTTTCTGGTTCAGTCTTGGAAGATTATACCTTTCTAAGAATTTGTCCCTTTCCTCCAGGTTGTCTATTTTATTGGCATATAGTTTCTTGTAGTACTCTCTTATAATCCTTTGTATTTCTGCAGTGTCATTTGTAATTTCTCCTTTTTCATTTCTAGTTTTATTGATTTGAGTCCTCTCCCTTTTTATTTTTCTTGATGATTCTGGCTAAAGGTTTATCAATTTTGTTTATTTTCCCAAAGAACCAGTTTTTAGTTTTATTGATCTTTGCTGTTGTTTTCTTCATTTCTATTTCATTTATTTTTGCTCTGGTCTTTATGATTTCTTTCCTTCTACAAACTTTGGATTTTGTTTGTTCTTCTTTCTCTAATTGCTTTAGGTGTATGGTTAGGTTGTTTATTTGAGATTTTTCTTGTTTCTTGAGGTAGGATTGAATTGCTATAAACTTCCCTCTTAGGACTGCTTTTGCTGCATCCCATAGGTTTTGCATCATTGAGTTTTCATTGTCATTTGTTTCTGTGTAATTTTTGATTTCCTCTTTGATTTCTTCAGTGATCTCTGACTTCTATGATTATGTGGAAGTGAATTTGAATGAACTAGTTTTCTTTCTCCATCAAATAGATGATCACAATATTATTTGGGTACTGGTGCTCCTTTATAAGCTCTGCATCCTGATCCTGCATCTGTGACGTTAGGATGTTGTTGCTGTTGTTGTTTTCCAACACTGTTGAAGTCTCCCTCCTCAGCCAGAGCTGCTGGTGCTCCTCACATCAAATGAAGCCTGGTGAAAACTAGAGTCCAGGCAGAGAGAAGAGACGGCTTCCCGCAGAGAGCTGAGCACAGGGGGACAGTGTTTTAAGAGCCCCTTGTTTTCAGTGCCATAGGACAAATGCAAAACAAACAAAAATAAACTTCTTGAAAACATATACAAACAAAACAAATGGAAAATACCTTTTGCAAAGTTGTAACCTCTTTGTAATTGTGTCTTTGTTACTAACCATTTTGAGCAGTTGAATAGCTAAATAATCTGTGGTTTTGAAACTAGGCCTGAATAAATTTCCACCTTAAAAGTGGCATTCTTGTGTAACCACTGACAGTTGCCACTTGGTGAAGGTATCTTGTTTCTGATTTTACAGCTGTTGGTGTCTGGTTTGCTTCAGCCAGCTTCCTCCTCAGTCTCATTGTTATTGAAAGTAGGGGTCCGGCTGCTCACTGCTGTAAAGGCAATAAAGAGGCAAGGTTGGTGGAAAGGAAAGTTTGCTTTATTTTGGATGCCGGCAACAGGGGTCAGGGGCAGGGCAGACTCCTGTCCAAAGGCCAACTTCCCCCCACTGACAACCAGTGTGCAAGAGCTTTCATAGGCAAAGGGAGGGGGCCACATGCAGAAACAGCACAGGAAGCTCTGACAATCATCTTGAAATTGGTCATTGGTGGTTTGACCACTGTCATCTTGATTGTTTTAAGTATAGTTAGTTTTTAGTTCCAGGGTTGGTTTCTTCCCATTTCCTTGAGCCCAGTTCTTGGAATTGTGGCAGCTTATGTCATGGCTACAGTCTGGTCATCATGTAGTTAACTTCTTACTCCTGGTGGGGGTTTCAGTATCCATATGATAGCTCACAGGATGTGGCTCAGAATATTCTCTATAGCCCTTGAGGAGAACTAAAGGTCCTTGACTTGGCTTAATGACTAAAATATTATTATTTGGTCTTGTTGGATTGTTTCCCTTTATTTCTGTATTTTCTCACTTCTCTGATTAAATTTTTCTTTGGCTAAAATTTTTCCACAGACAAAAGGCAGGCAGAGGACATGGATGGCAAGGACCTGTGGGTCCTGCTCTGTTCCATCGTCACCTGTGACTTCCAATTAAAATTGTATCACACTAAGATGATTGGAAAGCAGTATAGACATGTGAGGAAGAGATTCAACTTCCAAGGTGTCAACACTCTCAAATAATTGCCAGAAAATCTCCAGCAGTACCACATTAAAAAACATCTAAAGAAATAGTTCAAGTCAATGGGAATTTACTGTGTCCATCTTGGATTTAATTTGATATTAATTGCCATTCTTACAGTGTTGTGTGAATACCACAAACATAATGTGGTATCCTTAGGGGTCATGGAATACATTGCTTTATATAGATGATTTGAGTCTTGCTCTAAAAATTTTGTTTTAATTAAACCAGTTATTCATTTAAAATTAAGAAAGACAATAAGAAGCATATTCTTTTATGCCTTTTTACAAGCCAGCAATGCTTCTAGAAGTTTGTGGTAATGTATAGAAGAAATGTTTTTACGTAATTATTTCAGATTTTATGGAAGTGAGTTAAAAACTTTCTAGAAAACTATCCAGTGCTGATCTTAGTTCTCAAGGATGCAAAGAAATCATGTTTATTTCTAAATTTTGTGCCCAGAAGCCAGAAACAAAACAAAACAAACAAAAGAAAAACAAAAAACCCTGTGATCAGAGGTGTGCTGAAGAGAGTTATAGCTAAAATGTTGATGGTACTCGTGTTCTGTTTCTTTGGTCCCACTTCTGCACTGGTGCTATTATAATATTCATTTCTTCTTTCTGATGAACAAAAGTGTGTCCTTCCTGCAATAAACTGTGCTAGTGACATATAAGCTTAATTCGTTTCCTTCTTGAGGTCAGCAAGATAATCCTCACCAGTTTCTTTGTGTCTCTGGGTAGACATACTTGCTCTTTTTTTTTCCCCCAAGTGTTTTATATATTTATTTATTTTTAATTTTATTCGAATATAGTTGATTTATAATGTTGTGTTGGTTTCAGGTATACAGCATAGTGATTCAGTTATACATATACATATACACATTTTTTTTCAGATTCTTTTCTCATATAGGTTATTACAGAATATTGAGTAGAATTCCCTGTGCTATACAGTAGGTCCTTGTTGGTTATCTATTTTATTTTTTTCATTCTACCTCCTACTTTACTTATTTATTTATTTTTAATTGAGTATATTTGCTTTACAATGTATTGTTAGTTTCTGCTATACAGCAAAGTGAATCAGCTATATGTGTACATATATCCCCTCCCACTTGATTCTCCATCCCACTCCCTATACTACCCCTCTAGGTCATCACAGAGCACTGAGCTGAGCTCCCTGTTCAGCAACTTCTCACTAGCTATCTATGTTACATATGGTAGTGTATATATGTCAATGCTACTCTCAATTTGTCCCTCCCTCCCCTTCCCCCCATGTCCACAAGTCCATTCTCTATGTCTGTGTCTCTTTTCCTGCCCTGCAAATATGTTCATAACTATCATTTTTCTAGATTCCATATGTATGCCTTAATATATGATATTTGTTTTTCTCTTTCTGACTTACTTCACTCTGTATGACAGACTCTAGTTTCATCCACTTACTTGCTTTTAAAATTTAGTGTATCAGTCAATGTCTAGTCTGGTGCCAAATTGCTATGCTTCTAAATAATCATCATGAAAGTGTATAATATCATTCTTTGACTTGATACGTACAACTCTTCTTCACCTTAGGCCAAGCCTATACTGGAAAGTTAGAATTCATCCTTTCTGATACTGCAATTTTATTTTTTATTTCAGGCCATAATTTTCAGTACAGGACATAAGTTTTCATTTGTATGGAAAGTTTAATAATAGAGAGATGTGCAATCTATGTTAAAAATCTCACACTCATACACAAAGGCTAAATTATAGATATAGTTAGTTGGAAGTAGATTTATCAATATTTCCCTTCTGGCATTTCTTTCTGTCTTCAGAAATTTCTTTGCCACATTGAGATCAATGGACCATGCTTATGCTCAGGGTTGGAAACCTTGGAAAAAACTTGAGCAGACCATAAGATTTTACCTGTGGCTGGCAGTTAAGACCATGCAAGTAGGAAAATAATGGCAAGGCAGAATTGTAAACAGCTTGACTAAGTATTGAAGACATGTCCCAACAAACTCATAGAGCCCAGCTCCAGAGACTGGGAATTATTATTATTATTTTTTGCTCCAGACATCTAGAGACTCCAATGATCATTCCACAAAGCATTTAGTCTCCCAAAAAATAGTTTATAAAAGTCACTAAACAAACAACTATAACCCATAACAAACTGCAACGAGAAAATCTAGGAACAGGGGGAATCTGAATTCCAAAGTTACCACATAATAATATTTAAAATGTCAAGGTTTTAGCAAAAGTTATGAGGCAAGAAAGGAAAGTGTAGTCTATTTACACACACACACATGCAATGAAATGAATAAAAACTGTCCTTGAGGAAGCCCACACATTGGACTTACTAGACAAAGAGCTAAATGTAACAATGGACAAAAAAAAAAAAAAAAAAAAAACAAGGAAAACAAGAGAATGATGTATCATCAAATAGAGAATACCAATAAATAGAAATTATTATAAAAAATGTAAACTCAGGAACTAAAAGTATAAGAGCTAAAATTAAAAATTCACTGGAGAATATCAACACCAGATTTGAGTAGGCAGAAGAAAGAACCTGTGAACTTGAAGATAGGACAATTGAAAAGATCTGGTCTGAGGATCGGCATGAGGGGGGAAGAACAAAGGAAATGATACCAAACAACAGAAGAGGAGGGAACACTTTCTAAATCGTTCTATGAGGACAGAATTACTTTGAAAACAAAGCCAAAAACGTTACAAGGAAAGAAAGTTATAGACCAATATCTCTTACAAATATAGATGCACAATCCTCCACAAAATACTAGCATCCTGAATTCAGCAGTGTATTGAAAGTGTTATATACAAAGTCCATATGAGCTTTATCCCAGGAATGTGAAGATGCTTCAACATATGAAAACCAACAGATAGGATGTATCATGTTAATAGAATGAAGAAAAAAAAACCACATGATAATGTTAATTGTTGCAGAAAAGCACTTGATAAAATCCAATAATCTTTCATGTGTAAAATATACCACAAACAAAAATAGAAAGACAGTTACTCCAAGTAATAAAGAGAATTTTTGGAAAACGCAGCTAACATCATACTCAATGATGAAATATTGATGGCATTCCCTATAGAATCAAGAATAAGACAAGAATGCCTTATTTTACTACTTCTATTCAACAGTATACTGCAAGTTCTAGCCCAAACAATTAGGCAATAAAAAGAAATAAAAGGCATCCAGCTCAGAGAGGAAGAGGTAAAAACTATAATTTTTCACAGAGAACATGAATCTTGAAAAAGAAAATAAAGTTGGAAGGCTCATACTTCTCAACTTCAATACTTATTACAAGCTACAGTAATCAGAAGAGATTTGTATTGGCATAAGGATAGACATATGGATCAATGGAATAGAATAAAGAGTTCAGAAATCAACACTCACATCTTTGGCCAGTGGTGCAAAGATCTTTCAGTGAGGGAGAGAATAGACTTGATTTTGTGAAAACTGGATATTCACATGGAAAAGAATGAAATTGGATCTGTACTTCCCATCGTATAAAAAATTAACAGAGATACCTTCAAGATGGCGGGGGAGTAAGATGTGGAGATCACCTTCCTCCCTACAGATACATCAGAAATATATCTACATGTGGAACAACTCCTGCAGAACACCTACTGAACACTGGCAGAAGACCTCAAACCTCCCCAAAGGCAAGAAACTCCCCACATACCTGGGTAGGGCAAAAGAAAAAAGAAAAAATAGAGCCAAATTAATTAATTTGGCACAGCACCTCTGGGAGGGAGCTGTGAAGGAAGAAAGGTTTCCACACACTAGGAAGCCCCTTCACTGGTGGAGATGGGGGTGGCATGGGGGGAAGCTGCCAGCCATGGAGGAGAGCGTAGCAACAGGGATGCAGAGGGCAAAGTGGACAAATTCCCACACAGAGCATCAGTGCTGACCAGCACCCACCAGTCGGAGAGGCTTGTCTGGTCACCCACCGAGGCGGGCAGGGGCTGGAGCTGAGGCTCGGGCTTCAGAGGTCAGATCCCAGGGAGAGGACTGGGGTTGGCTGCATGAACACAGCCTGAAGGGGGCTAGTGCAACATGGCTAGCCGGGAGGGAGTCAGGAAAAGGTCTGGCCTGCCTAAGAGGCAAGAGACCATTGTTTTGGGGTGGGCAAGGAGAGGAGATTCAGAGCACCGCCTAAACGAGCTCCAGAGACGGGCGCAAGTTGCAGCTATCAGTGTGGACCCCAGAGATGGGCATGAAATGCTAAGGCTGCAACTGCAGCCACCAAGAAGTCTGTGTGCAAGCACAGGTCACATCCACACCGCCCCTCTCAGAAGCCTCTGCAGCTCGTCACTGCCAGGGTCCTATGATCCAGAGACAAGTTGTCTCTGCACTGTCTGTCCACTGCCACTGCAGGCTCGCCCTGCATTCCATACCCCTCTCTTCCTATGGCCTGAGTGAGCCAGAGCCCCCTAATCAGCCGCTTCTTTAACCCCATCTTGTCTGAGCCAAGAACAGACACCCTCAGCAGACCTACACACAGAGGCGGGGCCAAATCCTGAAGTTCAGCCAAAGCTGAACCCCAGGAGCTGTGCAAACAAAGAAGAGAAAGGGAAATCTCTCCCAGCAGCCTCAGGAGCAGCAGATTAAATCTCCAGTCAACTTGATGAACGCTGCATCTGTGGAATACCTGAGTAGACAACAATTCATCCCAAAATTGAGGCGGTGGACTTTGGGAACAACTGTAGACTTGGGGTTTGCTTTCTGCATCTAATTTGCTTCTGTTTTTCTGTTTATCTTATATTAGTATTTAGAGTTTATTATCATTTGAAGATTTGTTTATTGATTTGGTTGCTCTCTTCCTTTATATATATATATATATATATATATATATATATATATATGTAGATATATATATTTCCTTTTTCTCTTCTGGTGAGTGTGTATGTGTATCATTCTTTGTGTGATTTTGTATGTATAACTTTGCTTTTACATTTGTCCTGAGGTTCTGTCTGTCCATTTTTTGTTTTTTTTTGTATAGTTTCAGTGCTTGTTATCATTGGTGGATTTTTTTTTTTTGGTTTTGTTGCTCTCTTCTCTTTTTCCTTCTTTTTTTAAATTTTTATATTTAATAATTATTTTTTATTTTAATATCTTTATTTTATTTTATTTTATTATTCTATTTCCTTCTTCTTTTTTTTTCTCCCTTTCTTCTGAGCTGTGTGGCTGACAGGGTCATGGTGCTCCAACCAGGTGTCAGGCCAGTGCCTCTGAGGTGGGAGAACTGAGTTTAGGACATTTTTATTCTTTTTTTTTTTAGTACAGTTTTTAGCACTTGTTATCATTGGTGGATTTTTTTTTAGTTTGGCTGCTCTCTTCATTTTTCCTTTATTTTTTCTTTATTACTTTTTAATTTTTTATAATTATTTTTATTTTAATAAGTTTCTTTTCTTTCTTTGTTTCTCTGTTTCTTTGTTTCTTTCTTTCTTTCTTCCTTTCTTTCTCTTTTTCTACCTTTTCTTCTGAACTGTGTGGCTGACAGGGTCTTGGTGCTCAGCTTGGTATCAGGCCTGTGCCTCTGAGGTGGGAGAGCTGAGTTCAGTACATTGGTCCATCAGAGACCTCCCAGCTCCATGTAATATCAAATGGCAAAAGCTCTCGCACAGATCTCCATCTCAACACCTAAGACCTAGCTCCACTCAACGACCAGCAAGTTCCAGTGCTGGACACCCTATGCCAAACAACTAGCAAGACAGGAACACAAACCCACCCATTAACAGAGAGGTTGACTAAAATCATAATAAGGTCACAGTCACCCCAAAACACACCACCAGACGTGGACCTACCCAACAGAAATGCAAGATCCAGCCTCATCCACCAGAACACAGGCACTAGTTCCCTCCACCAGGAAACCTACACAACCCACTGAACTAAACGTAGCCACTGGGAGCACACACCAAAAACAACAGGAACTACAAACCTGCAGCCTGTGAAAAGGAGACCCCAAACACAGTAAGCAAAATGAGAAGACAGAGAAACATGCAGGAGATGAAGGAGTAAGGTAAAAATCCACCAGACCAAACAAATGAAGAGGAAATAGGCAGTCTACCTGAAAAAGAATTCAGAATAATGATACTAAAGATGATCCAAAATATTGGAAATAGAATGGAGAAAATACAAGAAACGTTTAACAAGGACGAGAAGAACTAAAGAGCAAACAAACAATGATGAACAACACAATAAATGAAATTAAAAATTCTCTAGAAGGAATCAATAGCAGAATATCAGAGGCAGAAGAACGGATAAGTGGCATGAAATTTAATAGAGGAAATAACTACTGCAGAGCAGAATAAAGAAAAAAGAATGAAAAGAATTGAGGACAGTCTCAGAGACTTCTGGGATGACATTAAATGCATGAACATTTGAATTATAGGGGTCTCAGAAAAAGAAGAGAAAAAGAAAGTGTCTGAGAAAATATTTGAAGAGATTATAGTTGAAAACTTCTCTAATATGGGAAAGGAAATCGTTAATCAAGTCCAGAAAGCAAAGAGAGTCCCAGACAGGATAAATCCAAGGAGAAACATGCCAAGACACATATTAATCAAACTATAGAAAATTAAATACAGAGAAAAATATTAAAAGCAGGAAGGGAAAAACAACAAATAACATAGAAGGGGATCCCCATAAGGTTAACAGCTGATCTTTCAGCAGAAACTCTTCAAGCCGTAAGGGAGTGGCAGGACATATTTAAAGTTATTAATGGGAAAAACTTACAGCCAAGATTACTCTACTCAGCAAGGATTTCATTCAGATTCGACAGAGAAATTAAAACCTTTACAGACAAGCAAAAGCTAAGAGGATTCAGCACCACTGAACCAGCATTACAACAAATGCTAAAGGAACTTCTCTATGCAGGAAACACAAGATAAGGAAAAGACCTACAATAACAAACCCAAAACAATTAAGAAAATGGTAATAGGAACATACATATCAATAATTACCTCAAATGTAAATGGATTAAATGCTCCAACCAAAAGACATAGACTGGCTGAATGGATACAAAACAAAGACCATATATAGATGCTGTCTACAAGAGACCCACTTCAAACCTAGGGACACATACAGATGGAAAAAGATATTCCATGCAAATGGAAATCAAAAGAATGCTTGAGTAGCAATGCTCATATCAGACAAAATAGATTTTAAAATAAAGACTATTACATGAGACAAAGAAGGACACTACATAATGATCAAGGGATCAATCCAAGAAGAAGATATAACTACTGTAATTACTTATGCACCCAACATAGGAGCACCTCAATACATAAAGCAAATACTAACAGCCATAAAAGGGGAAATCGACAGTAACACATTCATAGTAGGGGACTTTAACACCCTAGTCTCACCAATGGACAGATCATCCAAAATGAAAATAGATAAGGAAACACAAACTTTAAATGTTACATTAAACAAGAGGGACTTAATTGACATTTATAGGACATTCCACCCCAAAACAACAGGATACACTTTCTTCTCAAGTGCTTATGGAACCTTCTCCAGGATAGACCATATCTCGGGTCACAAATCAAGCCTTGGTAAATTTAAGAAAATTGAAATCACATCAACTAACTTTTCCGACCACAACGCTATGAGACAAGATATCAATTACAGGAAAAAATCTGTAAAAAGTACAAACACATGGAGGCTAAACAATACACAACTTAATAAGCAAGAGATCACTGAATAAATCAAAGATGAAATCAAAAATTACCTAGAAACAAAAAACAATGAAAACATGATGACCCAAAACCTGTGGGATGCAGCAAAAGCAGTCCTAAGAGTGAAATTTTTAGCAATACAATCCTATCTCAAGGAACAAGTAACACCTCAAATAAACAACCTAACCATACACCTAAAGAAATTAGAGAAAGAAGAACAAAAAGCCCCCAAAGTTAGCAGAAGAAAAGAAATCATAAATATCAGATCAGAAATAAATGAAAAAGATATGAAGGTAACAATAGCAAAGATCAATAAAACTAAAAGCTGGTTCTTTGATAAGATAAACAAAATTGATAAACCATTAGCCAGACTCATCAAGACAGGTGAAGGACCCCGGAGGAAGATGGCGGAAGAGTAAGACGCGGAGATCACCTTCCTCCCCACAGATACATCAGAAATTCATCTACACGTGGAACAACTCCTACAGAACACCTATTGAACGCTGACAGAAGACCTCAGACCCCTCAAAAGGCAAGAAACTCCCCACATACCTGGGTAGGGCAAAAGAAAAAAAGAATAAACAGAGACAATAGGATAGGGACGGGACCTGCACCAGTGGGAGGGAGCCGTGAAGGAGGGAAGGTTTCTACACACTACAAGCCCCTTCGCGGGCGGAGACTGCAGGTGGCGGAGGGGGAAAGCTTCGGAGTAGCGGAGGAGAGCACAGCAACAGGGGTGTGGAGGGCAAAGCGGAGAGATTCCGGCACAGAGGATCGGTGCCCTCAGGCACACACCAGCCCGAGAGGCTTGTCTGCTCGGCCGCTGTGGCGGGGGGGCTGGGAGCTGAGGCTCGGGTATCGGCTTTCAGTCAGAGCGCAGGGAGAGGACTGGGGCTGGCGGCAGGAAGAGAGCCTGAAGGGGTTAGTGCACCACGGCTAGCCCGGAGGGAGTCCGGGGAAAGGGTCTGGAGCTGCCGAAGAGGCAAGAGACTTTTTTCCCTTTTGTTTCCTGGTGCGCGAGGAGAGGGCATTAAGAGGGCTGCTTAGGGAAGCGCTGGAGACAGGCATGAGCCGCGGGTAAGGCGCGGACCTCGGAGACGGGTGTGGGCGGCCGCCGCCGCCGTCGCCGCGGCCCGCCGCCGCCGCCGCCGCCGCCGCCGCGGCCCGCCGCCGCCGACGCCGCGGCCCGCCGACGCCGCCGCTGCGGCCCGCCGCCGCCGCCGCCGCCGACGCGGCCCACCGCCGCCGCCGCCGCCGCCGCGGCCCGCCGACGCCGCCGCCGCCGCCGCGGCCCGCCGCCGACGCCCGCCGCCGACGCCGCTGCCGACGCGGCCCACCGCCGCCGCCGCTGCGGCCCGCCGCCGACGCGGCCCGCCGCCGACGCCGACGCCCGCCGCTGCGGGGCCTGTGTGCGGGCGCGGGTCGCTGTCCGCCCCGCCTTCCGGGGGGCCTGTGCACCCCACCACTCCGGGGTCCCGAGACCCGGGGACGGCTTTCCCGGTAAAGCGCACGGAGCGCCACGGGCTGCTGCAACGTCACGCCGGCCTCTGCCGCCGCAGGCCCGCCCCACACTGCGCGCCCCTCCCTCCCCTCTGCCTGAGTGAGCCAGAGCCCCCGAATCAGCGGCTCCTTTAAACCCGTCCTGTCTGAGCGAAGAACGGACGCCCTCCGGCGACCTACGCACAGAGGCGGGGCCGGGTCCAAGGCTGAGACCGGGAGCTGTGAGAGCAGAGACAGGGAAATCTCTCTGTGCAGTCTCGGAGGCAGCGGATTAAAGCTCCACGGTCCATTTGATGTGCCCTGCGTCCGTGGAGTGCATGAATGGACAGCGAATCATCCCAAATTGAGGAAGTGGACTTTGAGGACAAGATTTAAGACTTTCCCCCCTTTTCCTCTTTTTACAACGAATTATTCCAAATTGAGGAGGTGGACTTGGAGAGCAAGATTTTTGATTTTTCCCCCTGCTCTCTTTTTGTGAATGTGTATGTGTAATCTTCTGTGTAAGATTCTCTCTGTATAGCTTTGCTTCCACCATATGTCCCAGGGTTCTATCGGTCCGTTTTTTTTTTTTTTTCAATAATTACTTTCTAATTTTAATAACGCTACTATATTTCATACTTTATTCTAATTTACTTTACCTGCTCTTTCTTTTTTTCCTACCTTCCCTTCCTCCCTCCCTCCCTCCGCTCCTCCTTTCCTTCTTTCTTCTTTCCTCCCTCCCTCCCTCCCACCCTTCTTCTTTCCACTTTCTTTTTCTTTCCTTCCGCCCTCCCTCCCTCCTGTCTTTCTTTCTTTCTTTCCTTCCTCCCTCCCTCCCTCCCTTCTTCCATTCACTCTTCCTTTTGCTTTCATTCCTCCCTCCCTTCCTCCTTTCTTTCCTTCTTTCTTTCCATCCTTCCTCCCTCCCTCCTTTCTTTCTTCCTTCCTTCCTTCCTTTCTTCCCTTCTTCCTTTCTTTCCCTCTCTCTTTCTTTCTTCTACTAATTCTTTCTCTCTACCTTTTCTCCCTGTTATTCTGAGCCGGGTGGATGAAAGGCTCTTGGTGCTGCAGCCAGGAGCCAGTGCTGTGCCTCTGAAGTGGGAGAGCCAACTTCAGGACACGGGTCCACAAGAGACCTCCCAGCTCCACATAATATCAAGCAGCGAAAATCTCCCAGAGATCTCCATCCCAACACCAGCACCCAGCTTCAGTCAACGACCAGCAAGCTACAGTGCTGGTCACCCTATGCAAAGCAACTAGCAAGGCAGGAACACAACCCCACCCATTAGCAGAGAGGCTACCTAAAAACATAATAAGGCAGTAGGCACCCCAAAACACACCACCAGACGTGGACCTGTCCCCCAGAAAGACAAGATCGAGCCTCAACCACCAGAACACAGGCATTAGTCCCCCCCACCAGGAAGCCTACACAACCTACTGAAACAACCTTAGCCACTGGGGTCAGACACCAAAAACAACGGGAACTACGAATCTACAGCCTGCAAAAAGGAGACCCCAAACACAGTAACATAAGCAAAATGAGAAGACAGAAAAACACACAGCAGGTGAAGGAGCAAGATAAAAGCCTACCAGACCTAACAAATGAAGAGGTAATAGGCAGTCTACCTGAAAAAGAATTCAGAATAATGATAGTAAAGCTGATCCAAGATTCTATTTCCAAGATCCATAATCTTGGAAATAGAATAGACAAAATGCAAGAAACAGTTAACAAGGACCTAGAAGAACTAAAGATGAATCAAGCATCGATTAAAAACACAATAAATGAAATGAAAAATACTCTAGATGGGATCAATAGCAGAATAACTGAGGCAGAAGAACGGATAAGTGAGGTGGAAGATAAAATAGTGGAAATAACTGATGCAGAGCAAAATAAAGAAAAAAGAATGAAAAGAACAGAGGACAGTCTCAGAGACCTCTGGGACAACATTAAACGCACCAACATTCGAATTATAGGGGTTCCAGAAGAAGAAGAGAAAAAGAAAGGGACTGAGAAAATATTTGAAGAGATTATAGTTGAAAACTTCCCCAATATGGGAAAGGAAATAGTTAATCAAGTCCAGGAGGCACAGAGAGTCCCATACAGAATAAATCCAAGGAGAAATACACCAAGACACATATTAATCAAACTGTCAAAAGTTAAACACAAAGAAATCATATTAAAAGCAGCAAGGCAAAAACAACAAATAACACACAAGGGAATCCCCATCAGGTTAACAGCTGATCTCTCAGCAGAAACTCTACAAGCCAGAAGGGAGTGGCAGGACATAATTAAAGTGATGAAGGAGAGAAACCTGCAACCAAGATTACTCTACCCAGCAAGGATCTCATTCAGATTTGATGGAGAAATTAAAACGTTTACAGACAAGCAAAAGCTGAGAGAGTTCAGCACCACCAAACCAGCTCTACAACAAATGCTAAAGGAACTTCTCTAGGCAAGAAGCACAACAGAAGGAATATACCTACAATAACATCCCAAAGCAATTAAGGAAATGGGAATAGGAACATACATATCAATAATTACCTTAAATGTAAATGGACTAAATGCTCCCACCAAAAGACACAGAGTGGCTGAATGGATACAAAAACAAGACCCATATATATGCTGTCTACAAGAGACCCACTTCAGACCTCGAGACACATACAGATTGAAAGTAAGGGGATGGAAAAAGATATTCCATGCAAATGGAAATCAAAAGAAAGCTGGAGTAGCAATTCTCATATCAGACAAAATAGACTTTAAAATAAAGACTATTAGAAGAGACAAAGAAGGACACTACATAACGATAAAGGGATCGATCCAAGAAGAAGATATAACAATTGTAAATATTTATGCACCCAACATAGGAGCACCTCAATACATACGGCAAATACTAACAGCCATAAAAGGGGAAATCGACAGTAACACAATCATAGTAGGGGACTTTAACACCCCACTTTCACCAATGGACAGATCATCCAAAATGAAAATAAATAAGGAAACACAAGCTTTAAATGATACATTAAACAAGATGGACTTAGTTGATATTTATAGGACATTCCATCCAAAAACAACAGAATACACATTTTTCTCAAGTGCTCATGGAACATTCTCCAGGATAGATCATATCTTGGGTCACAAATCAAGCCTTGGTAAATTTAAGAAAATTGAAATTGTATCAAGTATCTTTTCCGACCACAATGCTATGAGACTAGACATCAATTACAGGAAAAGATCTGTAAAAAATACAAACACATGGAGGCTAAACAATACACTACTCAATAACGAAGTGATCACTGAAGAAATCAAAGAGGAAATTAAAAAATACCTAGAAACAAATGACAATGGAGACACGGCGACCCAAAACCTATGGGACGCAGCAAAAGCAGTTCTAAGGGGGAAGTTTATAGCAATACAATCCCACCTTAAGAAACAGGAAACATTTCGAGTAAACAACCTGACCCTGCACCTAAAGCAATTAGAGAAAGAAGAACAAAAAACCCCCAAAGCTAGCAGAAGGAAAGAAATCATAAAGATCAGATCAGAAATAAATGAAAAAGAAATGAAGGAAAAGATAGCAAAGATCAACCAAACTAAAAGCTGGTTCTTTGAGAAGATAAACAAAATTGACAAACCATTAGCCAGACTCATCAAGAAAAGAAGGGAGAAGACTCAAATCAATAGAATTAGAAATGAAAAAGGAGAAGTAACATCTGACACTGCAGAAATACAAAAGATCATGAGAGATTACTATAAGCAACTCTATGCCAATAAAATGGACAACCTGGAAGAAATGGACAAATTCTTAGAAATGCACAACCTGCCAAGACTGACTCAGGAAGAAATAGAAAATATGAATAGACCAATCACAAGCACTGAAATTGAAACTGTGATTAAAAATCTTCCATCAAACAAAAGCCCAGGACCAGATGGCTTCACAGGCGAATTCTATCAAACATTTAGAGAAGAGCTAACACCTATCCTTCTCAAACTCTTCCAAACAATATCAGAGGAAGGAACACTCCCAAACTCATTCTACGAGGCCACCATCACCTTGATACCAAAACCAGGCAAGGATGTCACAAAGAAAGAAAACTACAGGCCAATATCACTGATGAACATAGATGCAAAAATTCTCAATAAAATACTAGCAAACAGAATCCAACAGCGTATTAAAAGGATCATACACCATGATCAAGTGGGGTTTATTCCAGGAATGCAAGGATTCTTCAATATACGCAAATCAATCAATGTGATACACCATATTAACAAGTTGAAGGAGAAAAACCATATGATCATCTCAATAGATGCAGAGAAAGCTTTCGACAAAATTCAACACCCATTTATGATAAAAACCCTGCAGAAAGTAGGCATAGAGGGATCTTTCCTCAACATAATAAAGGCCATATATGACAAACCCACAGCCAACATCGTCCTCAATGGTGAAAAACTGAAACCATTTCCACTAAGATCAGGAACAAGACAAGGTTGCCCACTCTCACCACTCTTATTCAACATAGTTTTGGAAGTTTTAGCCACAGCAATCAGAGAAGAAAAGGAAATAAAAGGAATCCAAATCGGAAAAGAAGAAGTAAAGCTGTCACTGTTTGCAGATGACATGATACTGTACATAGAGAATCCTAAAGAAGCTACCGAAAAACTACTAGAGCTAATCAATGAATTTGGTAAAGTAGCAGGATACAAAATTAATGTACAGAAATCTCTGGCATTCCTGTACACTAATGATGAAAAATCTGAAAATGAAATCAAGAAAACACTCCCATTTACCATCGCAACAAAAAGAATAAAATATCTAGGAATAAACCTACCTAAGGAGACAAAAGACCTGTATGCAGAAAATTATAAGACACTGATGAAAGAAATTAAAGAAGATACAAATAGATGGAGAGATATACCATGCTCCTGGATTGGAAGAATCAATATTGTGAAAATGACTGTACTACCCAAAGCAATCTACAGATTCAATGCAATCCCTATCAAACTACCACTGGCATTTTTCACAGAACTAGAACAAAAAATTTCAAAATTTGTTTGGAAAAACAAAAGACCCCGAATAGCCAAAGCAATCTTGAGAACGAAAAACGGAGCTGGAGGAATCAGGCTCCCTGACTTCAGACTATACTACAAAGCTACAGTAATTAAGACAGTGTGGTACTGGCATAAAAACAGAAAGATAGATCAGTGGATCAGGATAGAAAGCCCAGAGATAAACCCATGCACATATGGCCAACTTATCTTTGATAAAGGAGGCAGGAATGTACAGTGGAGAAAGGACAGCCTCTTCAATAAGTGGTGCTGGGAAAACTGGACAAGGACATGTAAAAGTTTGAGATTAGATCATTCCCTAACACCATACACAAAAATAAGCTCAAAATGGATTAAAGACTTAAATGTAAGGCCAGAAACTATCAAACTCTTAGAGGAAAACATAGGTAGAACACTCTATGACATAAATCACAGCAAGATCCTTTTGGACCCACCTCCTAGAGAAATGGAAATAAAAACAAAGATAAACAAATGGGACCTAATGAAACTTCAAAGCTTTTGCACAGCAAAGAAAACCATAAACAAGACCAAAAGACAACCCTCAGAATGGGAGAAAATATTTGCAAATGAAGCAACTGACAAAGGATTAATCTCCAAAATTTATAAACAGCTCATGCAGCTCAATAGCAAAAAAACAAACAACCCAATCCAAAAATGGGCAGAAGACTTAAATAGGCATTTCTCCAAAGAAGATATACAGACTGCCAACAAACACATGAAAGAATGCTCAACATCATTAATCATCAGAGAAATGCAAATCAAAACTACAATGAGATATCATCTCACACCAGTCAGAATGGCCATCATCAAGAAATCTAGAAACAATAAATGCTGGAGAGGGTGTGGAGAAAAGGGAACACTCTTGCACTGCTGGTGGGAATGTGAATTGGTACAGCCACTATGGAGAACAGTATGGAGGTTCCTTAAAAAACTAAAAATAGAACTACCATATGACCCAGCAATCCCACTACTAGGCATATACCCTGAGGAAACCATAATTCAAAAAGAGACATGTACCAAAATGTTCATTGCAGCTCTATTCACAATAGCCCGGAGCTGGAAACAACCTAAGTGTCCATCATCGGATGAATGGATAAAGAAGATGTGGCACATATATACAATGGAATATTACTCAGCCATAAAAAGAAACGAAACTGAGATATTTGTAATGAGGTGGATAGACCTAGAGTCTGTCATACAGAGTGAAGTAAGTCAGAAAGAGAAAGACAAATACCGTATGCTAACACACATATACGGAATTTAAAAAAAAAAAAATGGCATGAAGAACCTAGGGGTAAAACGGGAATAAAGACACAGACCTACTTGAGAATGGACTTGAGGATATGGGGAGGGGGAAGGGTAAGCTGTGACAAAGCGAAAGAGAGGCATGGACATATATACACTACCAAACTTGGGGTAGATAGATGGTGGGAAGCGGCCGCATGGCACAGGGAGATCAGCTCGGTGCTTTGTGACCGCCTGGAGGGGTGGGATGGGGAGGGTGGGAGGGAGGGAGATGCATGAGGGAAGGGATGTGGGAACAGATGTATGTGTATGACTGATTCACTTTGTTATAAAGCAGAAACTAATAAAAAAAATTGTGTAAAAAAAAAAAAAAGAAGTCATGTGAAACTGAAAATAAAACAATTCAAAAAAAAAGAAAAAAAAAAAAAAGACAGGTGAAGACTCAAATCAGTAGAATTAGAAATGAGAAAAGAGAAGTAACAGCTGACACCACAGAAATACAAAGGATCATGAGAGATTACTACAAGCAACTATATGCCAATACAATGGACAACCTGGAAGAATTGCACAAATTCTTACAAAATCAGAAACTTCCAAGACTGAACCAGGAAGAAATAGAAAATATGAACAGACCAATCACAAACACTGAAATTGTGACTGTGATTAAAAATCTTCCAACAAACAAAAGTCCAGGACCAACTGCCTTCACAGTCAAATTCTATCAGACATTTACAAAAGAGCTAACAACAATCCTTCTCAAACTCTTCCAAAATATAACAGAGGGAGGAACACTCCCCAACCCATTCTATGAGGCCACCATCACCCTGATAACAAGAAGAGACAAAGATGTCACAAGGAAAGAAAACTACAGGCCAATATTACTGATGAACATAGATGCAAAAATCCTCAACAAAATACCAGCAAACAGAATCCAACAGCACATTAAAAAGATCATACACCACGATCAAGTGGGGTTTATCTCAGGAATGTAAAGATTCTTCAATATATGCAAATCAATCAATGTGATACACCATATTAACAAATTGAAGGAGAAAAACCACATGATCATCTCAATAGATGAAGAAAAAGCTTTTGACAAAATTCAACACCCATTTATGGTAAAAACCCTCCAGAAAGTAGGCATAAAGGGAACTTACCTCAACATAATAAAGGCCATATATGACAAACCCAAAGCCAACATCATTCTCGATGTTGAAAAACTGAAACCATTTTCACTAAGATCAGGAACATGACAAGGTTGCCCACTCTCACCACTATTATTCAACATAGTTTTGGAAGTTTTAGCCACAGCAATCAGAGAAGAAAAAGAAATAAAAGGAGTGCAAATCAGAAAAGAAGAAGTAAAGCTGTCAGTGTTTGCAGATGACAGGATACTACACATAGAGAATCCTAAAGATGCTACCAGAAAACTACTAGAGCTATTCAATGAATTTAGTAAAGTAGAAGGATACAAAATGAATGCACAGAAATCTCTTGCATTCCTATACACTACTGATGAAAAATCTGAAAAAGAAATTAAGGAAACACTCCCATTTACTATGACAACAGAAGAATAAAATACCTGGGAATAAACTTACCTAACAAGACAAAAGTCCTGTATGCAGAAAACTATAAGACACTGATGAAAGAAATTAAAGATGATACAAACAGATGGAGAGATATACCATGTTCTTGGATTGGAAGAATCAACATTGTGAAAATGACTATTCTACCCAAAGCAGTCTACAGATTCAATGCAATCCCTATCAAACTATCAATGGGATTTTTCACAGAACTAGAACAAAAAAATTCACAATTTATATGGAAACACAAAAGACCCCAAATAGCCAAAGCAATCTTGAGAAAGAAATACAGAGCTGGAGGAATCAGGCTCTCGGACTTCAGAAGACTCTCGGACTTTAGACTATACTACAGAGCTACAGTAATCAGCACAGTATGGTACTGGCACAAAAACAGAAATATAGATCAATGGAACAGGATATAAAGCCCAGAGATAAATCCACACACATATGGTCACCTTATTTTTGATAAAGGAGGCAAGAATATACAATGGAGAAAGGATAGCCTCTTCAGTAAGTGGTGCTGGGAAAACTGGACAGCTACATGTAAAAGAATGAAATTAGAACACTCCCTAACACCATAAACAAGAATAAACTCAAAATGGATTAAAGACTTAAATGTAAGGGCAGACACTATAAAAGTCTTAAAGGAAAACATAGGCAGAACACTCTATGACATAAATCACAGCAAGATCCTTTTTGACCCATCTCCTAGAGAAATGGAATTAAAAACAAAAATAAACCAATGGGACATAATGAAACTTAAAGGCTTTTGCACAGCAAAGGAAACCATAAACAAGATGAAAAGACAGCCCTCAGAATGGGAGAAAATATTTGCAAATGATGAAACTGACAAAGGACTAATCTCCAAAATTTAGAAGCCGCCCATGCATATCAATATAAAAAAAACAAACCACCTAATCCAAAAATGGGCAGAAAACCTAAATAGACATTGCTCCAAAGAAGATATACAGATTGCCAACAAACACAAAAAAGTATGCTCAACATCACTAATAATTAGAGAAATTCAAATCAAAACTACAATGAGGTATCACCTCACACCAGTCAGAATGGCCATCATCAAAAAATCTGTGGAGAAAAGGGAACCCTCTTGCACTGTTGTTGGGAATGTAAATTGATACAGCCACTATGGACAACAGTATGGAGGTTCTTTAAAAAAATAAAAATAGAACTACCATATGACCCAGCAATCCCACTACTGGGCATGTAGGGCATGTACCCTGAGAAAACCATAATTCAAAAAGATACATGCACCCCAATGTTCACTGCAGTAGTATTTACAATAGCCAGGACATGGAAGCAACCTAAGTGTCTCAACAGATGAATGGATAAAGAAGATGTGGCATATATGTACAAATGGAATATTAATCAGCCATAAAAAGAAACGAAATTGAGTCATTTGTAGTGAGGTGGATGGACCTAGAGTCTGTCATACAGAGTGAAGTAAGTCAGGAAGCGAAAAACAAATACCTTGTGCTAACACATATATATAGAATCTAAAAAAAAAAAATGGTGCTGACGAACGTAGTGGTAGGACAGGAATAAAGAGGAAGACGTAGATAATGGAGTTGAGGACACAGGGAGGGGAGTCGTAAGTGGCGACAATGTGAGAGAATGGCATGGACATATATACACATTTACCAAATGTAAAATAGATAGCTAGTGGGAAGCAGTTGCATAGCACAGGGAGATCAGCACATAGCACATGGAGATTAGCTTGGTGCTATGTGACCACCTACAGGGGTGGGATAAGGAGGGTGGGAGGGAGATGCAAGAGGGAGGAGCTGGATCAATATTATGAGTGTAAGATCTAACACTAGTGTAAGATCTAAAACTCTTAGAATGAAAAATAGGAGTTGATCGTGATGTTGGACTTGGCTACAGATATTTAGATATGACACCAAAAGCAGGAGCAATAACAATAACAAAATGTAGAAATTGGACTTTATCAAAAAGAAAACATTTTGTGCATCAAAATATACTGTGAAGAGGGTGAAAAGGCAACTCACAGTGTGACAGAGAATATTTGCAAATCATATATCTGATGAGTGTCTGGTGTCTAGTACATGTAAAGAACTCCTACAACCCAAAAACAAAGGACAAAGAACCCAATTTAAAAATGGACCAAGGACTTGAATAGACATTCCTCCAACAGGTATATACGAATGGCCAACATATGGAAAGATGCTCTACATCAATTGTCATTAGGGAAATGCAAATCCAATTCCCAATGAGAAAGCATTTTAATCTACTAAGCTAGCCATGATTAAAAAATGGAAAATAAGAAGTGGTGATGCATATGAGGAGAAATTGAAACACTTGTGGATTGCTAGTGGGAATGTAAAATGGGCAGCTTCTTTGGAAAAGTTTGGAAGTTCCTCAGTAACTTAAACGTAGAATTGCCATATGACCCAGCAGTTCCCTGAAGAATTTAAAACATGTGAACATGTGGTCAAACACTTGTAGAAGGAGGTTCAAAGCAGCACTATTTGTAATAGCCAAAAAGTGGAAAAAACCTAAATGTCAACAACTGATGAATTGATGAAAAACTGTGTTAAATCCATACAGTGAAGTATTATTCAGTCATAAAAGGAGTGGAATACTAATACATTCTGCAGCATGAATGAAGCTTGAAAACATGTTGCTGAATGAAAGAAGCCAGACACAAAATGCTACATATTCTGGACATATGATTTTACTTATATGAGATACCCAGGAAAGGCAAATTTGTAGAGACAGAAAGCAGATTAGTGGTAGCCAGGGGCTGAGAGAAGGGAGAGACTGCTGAATGGATACCAGGTTTCCTTTGTGGGTGATAAAAATGTCTGGAACTATATAGCGGTAACGGTTGTACAACATTTTGAATGTACTAAATGCCCTTGAATTTTTCTCTTAATATGGCAAATTTTATGTCGTGTGTATTTACAACCAAAGAAGTATATGGCACAACTTAGAAAAATTATATATATATATATATATATATATATATATATATATATATATATATATGTCTATCAACTCTAAATTTCTAGATTCAACGTATGGTTTTGTTTCCACTTTAGTGTTATCTTAAACATCAAGGCTTTGGGTATCAGAAAAACTTTGGTTTTAGAGCATTTATAAATGTGTAAGTGAACCTACAATTAAAAGGTCTAGCAACATCAATAACTTCAGTCTATATCAACTGGGATGTTTCCATGCAGATGTGAGGGGGGCAGGGGTGGGGTGGGTGTATTATTTCTTAAGATGCAAAGGGACAATGATGGTGACTCATCTTGAGATGAGCATGAAGATCATATCTTGAAGTGATTTCAGAGAAAAACAAATGACATGATTAAAGGATAAGTAAGTTGAATCTGTGAGAAGAGATGAAAAGAACAGGATCAACTTGCCTAGTGGAGAATAAACTGAAAAGTGATTTAATAGCTGGAATCAAGTACTGTGTTAAACATAACCACCTGGGGAAATAAAAGAATGCCGTAGCATTTACAGGCTAGAGAAAATGCTGGATTTTGATTATATTGTTTTCTTTCTCAGAGACATTTTAGTAAGCTACTTCAAAAATGTGGAAGACCAGGTGGGGCAGGTGTGGTGGTTTTGCTGTGACAAGGAACCTCTGTGAGAGTGGCAGGAAACAAGAGAGCTGTGCCATCCTTATCTTGTAAAGTTACAATGATTTTGATTTTTAATGGTCAAAGATAGGAAAGGGAATTATTCTCACTTCTTCCTAAATATTTACAAATACCTTTGATGTTTTTCTTCAGGTAGGTCAGAAGAAAACTTTGGTAACCAAGAAGCAGACTAGGGTAGGACAGATGGGATTAAGGCTATGCTTGTAGAAGAAAGAAGCTTTCTTTTAGAGTCAGAGATGATAAATACTATAAAAAATTTAAGAAATTGTGGTTTTCTTTGGAAACATTTAAACAGAATATATTCTAATCTATAAAAAGAATTTTATTATCATTTTGCTTGACTAGAATGAATGGATTAGATGACTACTCAAGTTTCATTTAAGTGAAGCAGGAGAATCATGTTTTTCTGATCATAACTCTCTCTAAACTCACAAATTCTTAGAAACAGAAGTGCTCATGAGACACAATTTAATCCTTAAACAGTCTTACTTAATTTTATCAATTTTTGTGGATAAGTAGTATTACTAAGATAGTTCTAAGAAAGTCAGTAACATGATTATAGGTGACAACCACATTTTATCACTTAAGAAAAAAAAAAAAACATGAAACCCAGCTCAGCCTGGGAAACTGTAGAAATGTATCATCAAAAGTGCAAACTTTCTGCTATATGTGGTGTACAAGCTACTAGACTGAAAAAGTCCCCAAAAGACCCACCTGATGTGCAGAATAAGTTGTTCTTTCACAGCATTGTCAACACATGGATTGACAATGTAAATAAATTAAATGTAAATAAAGCACTCCAAAATAACATGTATTTAAAATTAGAATAAAGTCTAAATTGTCGATGTTTTGTATTATGGATTGTGTTTTTTCTTTTTTTTTTCTTTTTGGCTGTAGGATCTTAGCTCCCTGACCAGGGATTTAACCCATGCCCGCTGCAGTGGAAGCATGGAATCCTAACCACTGGACTGCCATGGAGTTTGGGATTAACATGTACCCACTGTTGTATTTAAAATAGGTAACCAACAAAAACCTACTGTAAAAAAAATGAATATAAAAGAAAATAAAGTAAAATTAGAATAAAAAGCTCTCTTTCCAACAACCTGTATATTAGTTATCCTAAAAAAATCCTTCAGCTACCAAACACTTCAAATTCTTGGTTTAAAAAAATACATCTTTCTAAATGCTCAGCTGAATGAGCCAGAAAGTAAAGGAAAAGTAAAAAGTAAAAAAAAAAAAAAAAAAAAAAAGGTAAAGTAGAAAGCCAGTGAAGTAAGCAGTCACAGAAGCCATGGATGCTCTGAGCATCTTTCAACCCTCAGTGACCTAGAAGTGAGCCCCACACGTGGTGCTGGTGGCGAGGGGGGTGAACTTATGAGGCAACGCTTAGCGTGTGTGTAAGAGGGACATTTGGGTTAGACAGCCTGTTACAGAGCCAGAATCCCTAAAGGGTGACACCCAGGCTTACAGAGTGAGCTACATAAATAAACTTGCCTCCCAGAGATCTGGCTCTTGATAGGGAGGGGAAAAACTCCTTATGTGTGTTTGAAGACAAAATTCTCACTACTTATTTCTTTGGCAAAAAAAAAAAAAAAAGAATTTAGTTTGAAGTGATCCTGAATTGGAGGATCAATTTCATGTTTAACAAAAACAAACAAACCAAAAACTGAAAGTAAAAGAAAAGTAAACTGAAACTTTCCAGAAAAGAAAAACATTAAATGCAGACCTCAATGGATAAGGAAGTACCAACAAATAAGGACCCATGTTAAGAAAAAATGTACAAATAGATAAACAACAAAACCTAACTTATGAGAAAAAAGAAATAATGGAACTATAAAATCAAGAATCAGAATGATTAGACACAAAAGATAAAATTAGTTCGTTTAATATGTTTAGGGAAATAAAAATAGAAAAGTGTCCTTAAGAAATCATCACAAATGAATAGACAGAGGTACTGCTTCTGCTAATGGTGGATTACCATGATTTGGGCTGACGCTACTGCAGATCACAATTATAAGCTCTGTACAAAATGCTACTTTAAAGAGCAATTATTTGAAGGCACAGGAGTAGGATACTAGGAGGTAGAAACTTGAGGGGAATCATCTTTGAAAAAAAGAGATCTGGGAAAGATTCCCATTTTTATGGCTTTTTTCTAGTCTACAGTGATAGGGAGTTAGAACTGAAACAGGAAACCACTGTCTTGCTGACCTGACGAATCAATGGATGAAGTGAGGTTCTGCCATAATGATTGAAGAGTGGTGGGGGGGGTGCATGCTGGGAAGGAGGGGTCTACAGAGTGGAAGCCCTAAAGTCTACAAAATGCCATATACAAGTCCTTGGCTGAACCTGAATTATGCAAGCATGAGAGTGATTACGAGGAAACGAAAGAACTAGAAGCTGCAATTTCAGCTACTCCAGATACCTGCAGTGTGAGTCCAGCTGAGTGAACTCCCTCCTAAAACAAAAATCAACACTCTCCAGAAGCCAACAATAGAATTCAATCTCTACAACAGGTATTTCACCAAGTTCAGTGTAAAATTTTAAAATTATTAGGTATGTGAAGAAATAGGAATATGTGCTCATAGTCAAGGGAGAAAGGAGTCAATAGAAAAAGACTAATATGGTGCAGATGTTAGAATTAGAGATGACGACTTTAATGAACTTATAATAATCTTATTCAAGAACCAAAAGGAAAAATAGAGCCATGAGGAATCTAGTGAACAGACAATAAATCTCCACAGAGAAATGGAAACAGAAAAGAAGCAAATGCAAATTCATTACCTGAAAAGTTCAACGTAGGAAAAAAAAGTTCACTGTTGACCTTAACAACATATTGGAGATGTCAGAAATAGGGTTAGTAAACTGGAAGTTAGAGCAGTAGAAATGATAATCTGAGAAACAGAGCAGAAATTAGAGGAAGAATGACCTATGCAATAATATCACGTAGCTTTAACGCACACACTAGTAGAGTCTCCAAACAAGAGGGAGGTAATAAAACACAAAAATCACTCTTTCTCAGACTCTCCTTGTTTTTGATGACCGTGAAAGTTTTGAGCAGTACTGATCAGGTATTTTGCAGAACGTCTCTCAACTGGGATGTGTCTGATATTTTGCTCATGATTTGACTGGATTTATGTGTTCTTGAGAGGAAGACCACAGAATTAAAACATCATTTCCTTCACACCATATCAAGGGTACATGCTATAAACACGACTTATGATTGTTAATGTTGAGCTTGATTACTTGGCTGAAACAGCGTTTATCAGATTTTCCACTGTAAAGTTATACTCCCTTGTACTGTACTATTTGAAATAAAACCATTATGCATGGCCCGCATTTAATTAAGGATTGAGAATCATGCTCCAGCTCCTGGTAAAATGTTTGACATTCTTCTTCATGGAAGATTTGCCTCTTTTCCCCATATATTTATTTATTAAGTCACTTATTTATGTCAGCATGGACTTGTGAATATTTTATACTTTGTGTGTTATAATCCAATACTGTTTCATTTGTTTTGTTGTGTAAATATTCTAGCTTAGGCCATTGGGTTTCTTTCAGTTCTCTGTGCCTCTTTGACATCCTTTTTGTGTTAGTTTCCTAGAGCTGCTGTAAGAAAGTTCTAGAAACTTGGGAGCTTGAAACTACAGACTGTATTCTCTCACAGTCTGGAAGCAAGAGGTTTGAAATTAAGGCATTGGCATGGCCATGCTCCCTCTGAAGGCTGCAGGAAAGAATCCTCCTCGTTTCTTCCAGCTACTGGTGGTGGCTGGCAATCCTTGGCATTCCTTGGCTTCTTGACTCATCACTCCCGATTTTGTTTCTGTCTTTATATAACTTTTTCTTCTCTGTGTCTCTTTGTACCTTTGGTTCTTGTAAGGAAACCAGTCATTGTACTTAGGGCCCAAACTATTCCAGTATGACCTTCTCAAGTATTTTTGGATTACAAATTAGGTTACATTCTTAGGTCTCGTGTGAGCATGAATGACTGCTTACTTCACTGGATTTCTGCTTTACCATTTTTTTTTTACCTTACATAACACAATTTATGGGAAAAACAGTGTTAGGACAGTCAAAATTCATGTACCATAGCACTATGTACCATAACACATCCGAGAAACATTAATTGGTACCCTCAGTGATGAATCTGACACCTGCAAAGGCAGTTTGGAGTGGCTGGGGGCTCTCTCCGGGGTGGGAAATGCTGGTGTGTGGGCACTGGCCATGCAGGTGAGCCTGTGGCATTTAGAGTAGGCACAGGAGAAAATGTAACCCACCAAGGGAGTATAAGGGTGGTGTTGTCTCTAGGCCCATTCTGCTTGGCAACACAAGGAAATATGTTTATATACTAACCACTGTGTGCACACCTATAAATGTTACTCTATGTAACAATTTGCCTGTATATTTAATTTTAAATGATCCTTGAACAACCCAGATTTGAACCACACCAGTCCACTTAATATGTGGATTTTTTTCAATAAATACATTGGGAAAAATTTTGGAGATTTCTGACAATTTGTAAAAACTTGCAGACAAACCGTGTCATGTAGAAATATCAAAAAAATTAAGAAAATGTTAGGTATGTCATGGATGTGTACAATATATGCAGGTCCTAGTCTATTTTATTATTTGCTACCATAAACTACAGACAAATCTATATGAAAAGTTAAAATTTATAACAATGTACGCACACGAACACAGACGGAACATGGCACCATGGCACCATTCAGTCTAGAGAAATGTGGCAAATGTAAAGACTCAGTATTAAATCATAACTGCATAAAGTGAACTGTGGTACGTACTGTGCTGCCGTCATAATTCCTTGGCCTCTCTTGTTGCTGTTGTGCTGAGCTCAGGTGTTTCGCGTTTCTGCTTGAAACACCACGTGACACCCATCATCTCAACTTGAGCAGCTCCTCTCTCCAGTAAACTGCGTATTGCTGTGAAAAGTGATCTCTCGTGGTTCTTACATACTTTCCATCGTGTTTAGTGCGATACCATGAACCTTGTATAACACCACGGGCCCATAATAACTGCTGCTAGTGATGCTGGACATGCTCCCAAGAAGCCAAGTCACGACCTTACAAGAAACAGTTGAACTGCTTGACATGGACTGTAGATTGAGGTCTGCAGCTGCAGTTGCCACCATTTCAAAATAAATGGATTCAGCGTAGGGACCAGTGTAAAAAAAGAAAAGGACATATGTGAAGCTGTCACTGCAACTATGTCGGCAGGTGTGAAAATTTTGCACTTTTTTTCAAATACCTTTTTATCTCTCATTGAAAATGCAGCTTTTCTGTGAGTGCAGAACTGCTATAAGAAAGACATACCTGTAGACTCTAATATGATTTGAGAAAAAGCGTAGTCATTATATGACAACTTAAAGCAAAAGGAAGGTGAAGGAACTAAAGCTGGAGATTTAATGTCAGCAGAGGATGGTTTGATGATCTTAGGAAGAGGTTTGGTTTAAAAAATGTCAAGAGAACATGAGGAGCATCTTCTGCTGACCAAGAGGCAGCAGACGAGCTCCCAGACACATAAGAAAGTCATTGAGGAGAAAGGACATCTGCCTGACAGGTTTTTAATACAGATGAAAGTGCCCTATTCTGGAAAAAAAAAAGCGTCATAAGGGCATTTATTAGTAAGGAAGAGAAGCAAGTACCAGGATATAAGGCTGGACAGGATAGCCTAACTCTACTGTCCTGTGAAAATGCAGTCGGGTTTATGGTCAGGACTGCCCTCATCTATAAAGCTGCTAACCCCCGAGCCTTTAAAGGAAAAGATAAATACCAGCTGCTAGTCTTTTGGCTGGACAAGTAGAGGTACTGGACAACAAGAACACTTTCTGGAGTGGCTCCAAAACTCATGAGATGCAGAAAAAGCAGTGTGCAGAGGTATATTTATACCTATAAATCTCTATACTAAAAGGAAGAAAGAACTCAAATCAATAACAGTGTTCTCCTGAAAGAAACTAGAAAAGGAAAAGCAAATTAAACCCAAACAAACCCAAAGAAGAAAATAATAAAGATTAGAGTGGAAATAAATGAGATCTAGATAGACAAAATCAATAAAACCAAAACTTGTGGTTTTTAAAAGATCATAAAAATTAACACATCTTTAGCTAGGATGACAAAGAAAAAAAGATATCAAATTACTAAAATCAGGAATGGACTAGGGAATTTACTACTAATCTTCCAGAATAAAAGGGATGATAAGGGAACATAAGTCTATGAACAATTGTATGGCAGAAAATTAGACATCCTCAGTGGAATACACAAATTCAAAAAGACACTAACTCTCTCTAAGTCAAATGAAATAGAAAAATTGAATAAATCTACAAAAAGTAGAGAGATTGAATTAGTAACCAAAAAACTACTCACAAAGAAAACACCAGGCTGACATCATCAGTACAGCTCCAGTCTTGCATGGGCTTTGGCCCTTGGTGGGTTTCACTTTCCCCTGTGCCTACTCTAAATGCCACAGGCTCACCTGCATGGCCAGTGCCCACACATCAGCATTTCCCACCCCAGAGAGAGCCTCCAGCCACTCCAAACTGCCTTTCCAGCTGTCAGAGTCATCGCTGAGCGTACCAATTAATGTTTCTCTTATGTGTTATGGTATATATTGCTATGGTACATGAATTTTGACTGTCCTAACACTGTTTTTCCAATAAATTCTGTTATGTTTAGAGTGTGATTCTTCAAAACATAAGTTGTTTTGTTTTTCTGTTTTTCTTTTAGGACCATACAAATGCCTACATCTATTTCCTAAGATATTTGTGAGAGCTAAGTAAGTTGATAAATACACCCCTGGTGCATAATAAGCATTAGTTAAGTTCTTAGTGTTATTAAGGATGACTTTTATTTTCTAATGTGATTTTTTTTGGTTTCTTGTTTTCCACAATTGAGTATGTGTTACCCCCAAATTGTAGAAACATATCATTTCATAGCAGTTGCCTTCACAAAACTAATGAATATTTAAAATTTGATGTAACGTAAGTTTATTACAAATAAGCCATACATAGAATCCTGGATTGAGATTTGGGGTTAATTAGTAAGAGAGACCTTGTGTGAACATGGTAGGGTGAAAAATCTAAAGTGACCATCACATCCAAACCAACCTGATGTGTAGTCCTGAAGTTGACAAGTTGGGAGCAGCATAAATTTTAGAGACCATCACAGAGAGAAGAAGTTTTCCTTATAGAAGAGAAGATGTTTTTGAAAATATAGGAACCACCAAAATAATTGGTGTCCTACTGACAAACATGCCAGGATTGCAGTGAAAAACTATGGTGATCATAAAACTGTCTGCAACCTTTGGAAAACTTAATAACGCTTTCAGGAGTACAGGGAATGTGTCTAAAGTATCTGTGTAGACTTTTACTTGACATTGGAAATGATAAAGAGGGGTCCAAGGATTTCAGATCTCCCATGCTGGAGAGCGGTGCAAGCCTAGTTACAGCTTTGAAGTTCATATGTGTTGGTCTCCGAAGAGAGAGGTTCAACTCAGAAGTGTTCTGTGATCATCAAAAACTCTTGAGGCAAACATTTACAAGACTTTTATGCTGCTTAAAACATGCACGCACACGTATACACAACACACAATCAACATACAAAGGTATAGATGATCATACCACTAAGCAGATTCAAGTCAAGGCAAAAATAGGGAGAAAGGTACCAACATCGCGGACTAGTCTCACTCTTACCAACAACCCAGGCAATGAAAATCCAAGGCTGGATTCAGAGGATCTATGAGTACTTTACCTAATGATGTTGGAAAGCAAACCAGGAAAGTCTACCCATCACCCACTGTGAAGGAAATGTGATGGTTACTAAAAAAGTATGTAAGCTCACACTTGCAAAGACAAAGGAAGTGTGATGGGTTCCAATCGTTCCAGGACCGAGAGCCAAGCACTCAGGATCCTTCGTCTACACTCCCAGGTGGGAACTGGAGAACCAGGGGCCATGCTTACATCATCTGTTAGCATCATCCGCTCGCTTACTCTGCCATCTGAGGAATCCTCAGCTTGTGCCTCTCTCTGACGACCCTTCTCCCTTCTGCACCATGTAACCCTGAAGAAACTGAAGGCAGGGAGATGGGTTGTCGTGTTAGGACAAACATTCTGAATCCAGTCTTGCTTTTTCAATCTCCCTGAAAAGGGAAGTCTTGACTTTGCCCACCAGTGACTCTCCTTCCTCCAGTCCCTGAGAAATAATCTGAAGATGCCCAAGCAGCTTTTTGGAATCATGTGACAAAAAGCAAAGTTAACAGGGAGGGGAAGATAGAGAGATAAGAAGAAAAGTAGAAGGTTACAAAGATCAAGAGTTGGGCTGGGGCTGGGAAAGGAGGGAAAGGGAAAGGGATTTGGGGGGGGATTTAAAGAGGGATGCTGGAGCAGTGCAGCAGGGTGTGTGGGAGAGCACAGGGGACACGTGGGATCTAAATACGGACGGTCCCTGACTTAACCACGGTTTGACTTACGATTTTTCGACTTCATGGTGGTGCAACAGCGATACACATTCAGTGGAAACCATACTCTGACTTTTGAATTTTGATCTTTTCCTGGGCCAGCTCTTGTGGTGATGATCACTCTCTAGTGATGCCGGGCAGCTTCCATCAGCCACGTGATCACAGGGTAAATGACTGAGATACTTAGAACCATTCTAGACCCAGACAACCATTCTGTTTTTCACTTTCAGCACGGTCTTCAATAAATTATATGAGATATTCAACACTTCATTATAAAATGGGCTTTGTGTTAGATGATCTTTACCCAACTGTAGGCTAACGTAGGTGTTCTGAACACATTTAAGCTAGTCTAGGCTAAGTTATGATCTTCAGTAGGTTAGGTGTATTGCATGCATTTGAATTTATGATATTTTCAACTTACAGTGGGTTTATCAGGATATAACCCCATCACAAGCTGAGGAAGATCTGCATGCTACTTTAACCCTATATATCTGGATTCTTTTCATTGTCTTAGAAAAATGTGAGTAAAAATTAAAATTAGGGCTTCCCTGGTGGCGCAGTGGTTGAGAGTCTGCCTGCTGATGCAGAGGACACGGGTTCGTGCCCCGGTCCAGGAGGATTCCACATGCCGCGGAGCGGCTGGGCCCATGGGCCATGGCCGCTGGGCCTACACGTCCGGAGCCTGTGCTCTGCAGTGGGAGAGGCCACAACAGTGAGAGGCCCGTGTACCGCAAAAACAAACAAACAAACAAACAAAAACAAAAAACCTTGCTCTGAGATGGAGCCATGTGGATCTCTGGGTTCATAAGCTGGTGCTGGAGATGGGTAGTGAATCCCTGAGCTATGTTAGTGGTTAGTGAAAACAGCGAATCCCTCCCCCAGAGATCTCTCCATTTCTATAGCCTCAGCTTTAACTACCTGCTGCTTCACTTAGAAAATTGCCAACTCCTGCTTTCTTCCATCTTCTTGTCTATCCATCTTCTTTCTTGTTCTATAACACAGTATTACGGGGCATCCTTGCCATTTCATGTCCAAGTTTTCCTTTTTTTTTTTTTGCTTACCACCTCAGTGAACCTCAAGATGAGATGACTGCACTATTTTGACAGCTCGCCGGAGCTCTCTTTGAGTCTGCCCTAGCAGCTCTTCTGGAAGAAGCTTCAGACTATGGTTTGGCTGAGTTGCAAGCAGCAGTGTTTTTAGGGCATTAGGCATATGGAGATATCAGCTTTTTTCCCCAAGGATGGTCTTTAAACTCAAAAGGACATCTGGGGTTCCAAGCAAATAGGCAAAATACAAAGGTGATAAAGTAGTAGAAAATAAAATCTGTTAGATTAAAAAAAAAACTTCCTATCAATGTGCTGCTTTGTAAGTTTTATGGGGATTAAGAATTTTTGTTTCAGAACATACATAGCTAAACCCTGTGAGCACACTTGAAGAGCTGGAGAGCCGTCCTACCCAGGGCTCGTCCAGGGGACACGCTTCCCGAGGGAGAGTGCGGGCTGTCATTAAAGCAGGGGACACTCGGGTCTACCTCTCACTTGACAGGACCTGACATCTCACGGGACAAAAGCTGAGCTGTCACCCCTAAGAGACAACCTGCAGTCCGGGAGCAAAGTTCAGTCCCTGTGCTCAGGCCAGTTCTCTGTCCTTCTCTCCTCCCTTTTCACACAAACACACATGATCAACTCCACTGCCCACTGCTTTAGGGGTGATTTAAAGAGTTTAAAACTACTGGAAAGATAGACCTTTTTCCCCACACATTTTTGTTTACATGTGATTTTGACGAATCTCTCTCAATGTAAGGTAAAAAGGTCAAGAAAATTCAATGGGGGCTAAAACCCTGAAAGACTTGAGTCAATCAAGTGTTCATTTAGTCAGTCAACAAATATTAATTGAGAGCCAGCAAGGTACTAGGCAGTGAGGCAGTCTTCTGGGGGCTGCAAATACAGTGATGAGTACGACACAGGTAGGACACTCTGCCCTCTAGAAGGATACAGACCAGTGAGGGATTCAGGTAAGTAAATGGGTGAATAGAGTACATGCTGTGTACTATAAGCCTTAAGAGCAAGGTACTGAGGGAGAACAAATGAGAGACCCTCAGTGAGTCAGGATAGGGGAACATGAGGATATTCAGGGAAGTGTGACTCACGAGTGGATCGGTGTTGGGGGAAACATGGTAGACTGAGGTGTCTGGTGTGCACATTACTGTGTAGTCAGGTATCAGCAGAGATCATTATTGCAGTATATTTAATATTTTATTGTACTTTTACATCTTTCTTCACTCACACATACATGTTTTTCAAATAAAAGCATTCTTTCATGTATTCATTCAGTACTGATTGAGTGCCTCTTAGGTACCAGGTGCTAAGCTAACATACCAGTGATTCTGTGGTGAAAAGGGCGATTGTGATTTTCATGGGACATAGTCTCTAGGGACCCCAAACTCCGATTGTGCCGATAAGCGAAGTCAGCCCTGTACACTGCCGTAGAGCTGATGAAGACTCATTAACCTTGACAAAACTTTCTCTTGTCTACAGCATTAAAATTCAGATGATTGAGCAACACTGAGTCACTCACAGGCTACCAACAGGAGGCTCCAGCAAGATTAAGAGAAGTAATTGCTTCACACTTATAATATAGAGGGGGATGTCTGTGATGCAGCTTCTGGAGGATTTTTGAGTCACTCAGTTGAACATGGGAGCAGAGGGAAGGTAGACATGAGTTCTGGGGCCCAAGCAAATCTGAGACAGCACTTCTAAGCTTGGCTCTGGAGCCTTTGTTGTCAACACTAAAAAAAGTACCTCTGTGCCACTCATCCCCAGGCCTCACTCCTTTCCCGTCTGGCTGCTCGCTGCTCTAATGCCAGTGCTCGAGAGGCAAGGTCGGTGGAAAAGAAAGTTTGTTTTATTTCAGAGGCCAGCAATTGGCGGAGAAGGTGGACTCATGTCCAGAGGCCAACTCGCACCCCCCTTGACAAGCAGTAAGCAAGAGCTTTTAAAAGGGAGTTTCAGGGGTGTGCAGGCAGAGGGAGGGGGCCACGTGCAGAAACAGTACAGGCAGCTCTGACAGTCATCTTGCAATTGGTCCTGTGGTGGTTGGATCAGCGTCCTCTTGATTGTTTTAAGTACAGTTAATCTTCAGTTCCAGGGTCAGTTTGTTCCCCTTTCCTTGAGGCCAGTTCTCAGAATTGTGGCAGCTTGTGTCATGGTTACACTCTGGTCTTCATGTAGTTAACTTCTTCCACCCAGTGGGGCTTTCAGTATCCATAAGATAGCTCCCAGGATATAGCTCAGAATATTCTCGATAGCTCTTGAGAAGGAACTAAAGGTCACAGACTTTGCTTAATGACTAAACTATTATTATTTTGTCCAGTTTGACTGTTTCCCTTTGTTTCTGCATTTTCTCACTTCTCTGATTAAACTTATTCTTTGGCTTAAGTTTTTCTACAGACAAAAGGCAGGCGGAGGGCGTGGGAGGCAAGGACCATTGGGTCCTGCTCTGTTTCTATATTATATACCTTGGGTGCTGAATCAACTTCACTTTTCTTTCTGGCTCTAAGTTAGGTTTCCAATGAAAGAGAAATTCACAAGAAAAACATAAAAAACAATTAAGATTATGATGCTGCTGAGCTGCAGAAAGAAGTCCTAGAGTAATGGAAAATCATCTCCGGGGCAGGATGAGGAGAACTTCAGACTTTGTGGGTAGAGTTGAAGGAGGGTCCCCCCCCCCAGCTCCTGGGAATAGACAGGAGTTATGACTCCCACAGCGTGAGGGGAGGCATTGCATGGGAACCTACATCCAGGAGAAACAGAGCAGCCCCAGGACAAAGCCCACACTCTACCCCAGAGCGCTGGTCCAGTCCGTGGGACACAAACAAGCTGTCAGTGACCCGAGGAAGACAGCCTGGCTGCACGCATCCAGTGCTCAGCAGTGTGACACGTGGAGACGGAGGGGCCTCAGCAGAGCCCTGGCTGGGGGCACAGGGTCGCGTCCCCAGAGCCTCTCATCGTGGCCACCATGGGAGCCAGAACAGCACTGCTGCAGAGGAAAGAAGCCCTGTGGGTGGGAGCGGAAGTGCGGAGCCTTTTGGCTGTGGCACAGGAGGTCAGCAGGTTTAACAGCAAGTAGGGCATGGCTGTGAGCTGCCGTGGGACCCTCCACGTGGGGGACAGATGGCGTGGCGCTGATGCATGCCGCTGAGAAGCCACGGCTGCCGCCCTCACTTAGGGGCAGTAATCTGGGAAACGTGGCTTATGCACACTGTCCTGTATAAGACCCATATCAAAGAGAGGTTTTTGTTTGTTTTAGATTTCATGTGTAAATGAGATTATACAGTATTTCTCTTTCTCTGTCTGACTTGTTTCACTTAGCATAATGCCTTTAAGGTCCATCCATGTCACAAATGGTTTCTCAGTATTTTATGGCTGAATAAAATTTCATTATGTGTGTGTGTATATATATATATATATATATATATATATATATATATATACTGTTATGACTATGGGGGTGAAGATATGTCTCAAAATTTTTTTATTGGAGTATAGTTGATTTACAATGTTGTGTTCGTTTCAGGTGTACGGCAAAGTGAATCAATTATACATATACGTATATCCACTCTTTTTTAGATTCTTTTCCCATATAGGCCATTACAGAGTATTGAGTAGAGTTCCCTGTGCTGTACAGTAGGTCCTTATTATCTATATTATATATAGTAGTGTGTATATGTCAATTCCAATCTCCCAATTTATCCTTTCCCCCCTGGTTTTCTACAATAAGACTGTTTTCTACACCTGTGACTCTATTTCTGTTTTGTAAATAAGTTTATTGGTACCATTTTTTTAGATTCCACATATAAGTGATATAATACAATATTTTTCCTTCTCTGTCTGACTTACTTCACTCAGCAAAGAATCTAGAAAAGAGCAGATATATGTATGTGTCTAACTGATTCACTTTTCTATACAGCAGAAACTAACACAACATTGTCAATCATCTATACTCCAATTTAAAAACAGCAAGGGGGGCTTCCCTGGTGGCGCAGTGGTTGAGAGTCCGCCTGCTGATGCAGGGGACACGGGTTCGTGCCCCGGTCTGCAAAGATCCCACATGCCGCAGAGCGGCTAGACCCGTGAGCCATGGCCTCTGGACCTGCGTGTCCGGAGCCTGTGCTCCCAACGGGAGAGGCCACAACAGTGAGAGGCCCGCGTATCACAAAAAAAAAAAAAAAAAAAAAACAGCAAGGGAAGGAAAACAACAGCAAAAAAGAAACAAAACAAGTGGAGTGAGCACTTCCTCCACTTTCAGAGAGTTTTCTAGAAACTCTTCTATCCTTTAATGTCAGAGTAGCATTACCCAGCCTGGGCGTACATTTCCCACGCCATCTGGTGGTGGTAAACTTCTAACTGCCTCCCCCTTGTGAAGAGGAAAGAGCCAATAAGGGTTTTCATGAGCAATTGGCTTAATAGAGCATCTTGAAAAGTAGCCACACATTCTATTAGAAAATTACATACTTTGCACAAGGGACACATTTTGGGTGAACACATGAAGCTTAAAAGTAATTAAATAATCACTCCATACTGTGTTGGCAAAAGAAATAGTTTTTTTTCTAAAAATATCTAGGCATAAAGTGAAACTTGATGTAATAATGTTGGGGGAATATGGATTGTTGCGGTGATGTATGCTTATGTTTGTATTTGAAAACCAAACCTTGGGTAGCTTGTAGTCCAAATGCAGCCTTTCAAGGGAGGCACATTCCTCAGGCCAGCTGCAATATCAGCGTTTTGTTAAGCAAAGGTGATGTTAAGTAAACACACATCACTTTTCTTCCCCCCCAAAAGCCCCAAATTGCTTTCTAACATTTGCTTCCATATCTCGTTCATTCTGCTTTTAATGCACTCTCATGGCTTTTTCCATTTCTTTGCAGAACTGATCACAGTGCACGGAATATTTAGACGGTAGCATCAAAGTTTATCAGAAACCTTTTTCATAAGAAATGAAAACATCATCTCTCCCTTATGCCCTTGTTTCTACTTCTTAAGTGTTGACTAAAATAATTTAGATCCATGGTTTCTTCCACGGTTGAACAAGGATAACTATAAACGGAGTTGGGAACATCTTTCTCTATACATTTTCATAGTTTCTCTTATTGGATACTAGCTAACTTATTCTGTTTTACTGTAGTTCTTCTCTTAGCAGATCCCCCAGATTGAACACTTGCAAGTTGAGTAATTACCCCGTGTATATATTGACAGATCACCAGTCTCAAACAAGCAATGAACAAAGTTGCTACATATGTTCATCTCACCACAGATGCTTCCACCCACCCTCACTCTGTTTTTTTAAGTGCAGCAAATATTAATAAATGCACTTGTGAATGTTCTTAACATATGTCTCTAAGATAATCTGATTTTGTACCAAAATTCAACTCTACAAGGTTTACAAAATCTTTATATAGGCAACTCTTTTGTAATAAAAAAAAGTCCTGAGGGTGGCACAGTACTGTAAACACAGATAGCTAAAAACAGTGAAGCAAAAAAGATTGATCAGCACGATTTAGACACAACCAACTATACTGAAAGTCTCATAGCCAAATAATTACTATTTAAGTAATTCATAGTTGGCGCCAAGATCGCAGTGGTATGGGATGCTGACTCAGATGATGCTGGCACTGCATATCTGGTAAACTGTCAGCCAAATCCATTGCCATCAACAGAAAGACCAATGTTAATTGAGTCAAGTTAGGACCTGCGGAAAACTCACAGGCGGCGTGAAAAGCAGCAGGCTTTCCTACATTTGGAATGGAGAAATGATTTTCCCCAGTGATGCTCTATATGGTGATGCTTCCTCTGGGAAATACAATGAACCCATTTTACTGAGCAAGGTCAGCCCACTATGTACAGATCACTGTGGCTATGATGAAAGTAAAGTGAGGCTTCAAGCAAATAATTTGTGGTAAGAAATGTGGGTAATAGGCAGTTGTAAAAGCTCCAAGCTTGGAAGCCAGAGACTTGATTTGGGGTCCCAGGTTCATATTTAGTAGCTCGGGGATCTTCTCTGGACCCGTGTCCAGGATACAGTTGCCTGCCCTGTCTGACTCACAGGTGATTGTGTGGGTCAGAAGAGAAGTCACATCATTGGAGATTTAGGGTCCCCTCCTATGTGGTGGGTGAGGTGATGTTTTGCCCTCATTACAATAGAATCACTGAACTAGATCAAGCTGGTTCTTGATAAGTGGTGCATTTCACCTACTAGTTTAAGGGTTCCCTGGTGACGCTCCATTTATTTTATCTTCTGTCCTGCCCTGATGCTGTTCAAGGTTACACGTAACGGAGATTGCATGGTAAGGGGGAAAGCCTGGGATTTAGAGTCCGAGGGTCCAGCTTAAACCCCTAGTCTGTGACTCAGGGGTTAAGTCTTATCCATGTTGTCATTCACGTCTCACATCAACCTGCTTATTGTCCTCGGTTTCTGAATGAGGAAACAGAAACTTACATAGTTTATATGACTTGCTGAGTTAACCGGTATTGGAACCAGTTAATAATTTGAAACCACAGGGTCTGATTCTATGATCCGTGCTATGATCTGCCATCCTCCCACAAGATGGGGATCATAACTAATATGGAGGGGCTGCGGGAGCAGACGTCAGCACCCCGAGACACACTCAGGGGTTCATCTAAGACTACAGAGCCCCTGCAAACAATCTTCTGGGAGACAAAAGCGGTACCAATCCCTTCTCTGTCTTTCCCTGGGATCCCTGCTGAATCCACACTCAGCCAAGGGGAGCCTCCAGTGCACCCTGGAGGGTGGAGGGAGCTGCTTCCCCATGTGCCCCTGGCACTAGGACAGCCAGCACTAGGGGAGGCAGAAAGGAAGGGTTGCTATGATCCAGGTCAGTGACTAGGGCCTTTATTAAATAACAGAGATTATGTCACACCATGGAAGCTCTTGCTTATGAAATCTTTCCTGTCAGCCTCCACAGAAGGGAAGACTTCTCATCTCTCTGAGATTAGCTTTGGCTTAAACCTATGGGTTTCATAGCGGAAGATGACTTTCTAAATCCCTTCTAAATCCTTACGACACTGTGATGCTATCCATGTTTAATGATAATTTTTCTTTAATAAACCCTTGAAAACAAGCCTTTTTATTATTAAACTTGTTGGGATCACCAGAAAATTTTTAAAGATTAATGAACTTTTGACTGAAATCTCTTGTAAGCAATCCAAAACTGTGCATTTGTGTTTACGTACATAGGAACTAGCTTAATTCCAATTCAAATGGGTGAAAAGTATCCTAAAACACTCAAGATCTGGTAAATTGTTTTGTGGGAACAGATGTGGTTGTGACAGTTTTAAAAACTTGATTACATTTGAATGTGAAGATGGGCTACAGCTTTGGGCGAGGGGACGGTGCTTGAGATCTTTTATAACGAAAGCTGACATTCTAGTCCGGTTGTTGCAACGCCTTGGTGACATTGGTATTGTTATTATTGTTTTTGTGTATACTTGGTTTTGGGGTGTTGCTTCTGAAATCTTTCTGAGATTTTTATTCTCAGTGAAGATGTTTTAAATATATAGAAAACCGAACTTTGGAGTAAAAGCTCTTTACTAACCAGGCAGGCTTTACTTTTTATTTGTTTAATTTTCTAACTTACTTTATTATTATTATTATTTTTGCTGTACGCGGGCCTCTCACTGTTGTGGCCTCTTCCGTTGTGGAACACAGGTTCCGGATGCACAGGCTCAGTGGCCATGGCTCACGGGCCCAGCCGCTCCACGACATGTGGGATACTCCCGGACCAGGACACGAACCCGCGTCCCCTGCATCGGCAGGCGGACTCCCAACCACTGCGCCACCAGGGAAGCCCTATTTTATTTTTTTAAACTAATTTTTACTGGAGTATAGTTGATTGACAATGTTGTGTTAGTTCCTGTCATATAGCAAAGTGAATCAGTTATACATATACATATATCCACTCTTTTCTAGATTCTTTTCCCATATAGACCATTACAGAGTATTGAGTAGAATTCCCTGTGATATACAGTAGGTCCTTATTAGTTAACTATTTTATATATAGTAGTGTGTATGTGTCAATCCCAATCTCCCAATTTCTCACCCCGCCCCTTTTAAAATAAAATCATCTATTTAATTCTAACTAGGGGAGGTTAATGGGGCTTATCATTAATACGTAAAATAGAAATAAAGATAGCAATCAATCGTACTTGCGAGGAGTGTGCACATATGGGTCAGCGTTTCCAGCTTCACAGGGATGGTAATGATTTAGGGGCTGGTTTGCATGTCAGTGGAGGAACACAGCTGCTTTCTTGACAGGGTTGCCAAGGACCCACAACATACACAATATGGTTTAAGGCATTGACACCTTTTGTTAAAGTGCAGATATTAATTGGCACACTGATGTTTTCATTACTGTCGACATTCGCCCCTTAACTCAAGTGCATATATAAGGTCGACTTAGTAATAGGCTCAGCTTTTAGGAGAACACTTGACATGGGCTGTATCCTCTCAGTTTGGAGATGTGTGGAGTAAAGAAAGGTCTGGGGTATGAGGGCATTCCTGGTGTTGAAGGATTCAGGTTGCACACTCAGCTTGAAGGGTGATAGTTGGGATGAAGACCCTTGCTTGTTTTCGTGGACAGGGCGTAGATGCTGGGAGTGATACAGTGCAGACAGGAAATGCGATGATGCTTACCCATGTCTCTTTCCCTGCAGTAACTCAGTGCCTTTTAATATGAATATGTCAAATAAACACTCCCCTCAGCCAGGAAACTGATCTATAATCATTCCCCATAAAACTTGGACTCATTGATTCTAACTTTGTCCCTTTAGACCACACAGAATTTGGTTTAGGGTCAAACACATGTAGCATCTGTTTTTGTTTCTGTACAGAGTATAGGGCAGCTGGGATGATATATAAACAGGATGCAAATAATGCTGGAACAAAAAGAATCCCCATATGTATGCATCCAGCTACTCATAATTAATAACCATCCAGGCTGTGTCCTGCAGGGTGTAGGTCTGTATGGCTTTGAGGGCCTGGGAGAAGAGATGATGTGTCTATAAAAACTCGGTAGCATTGATAAAAGTTCCTATTTCTTCCCATGTTTTGAGGAAACGGTGGAGAGGGGTGCTTATTTCAGAAGCTCAGGCTGGAAGAGTGAGGCCAGAGTGGCTATGCCCAAAAGAGAATGGAAAGTTTACTGGACTGATCTCAATCCAGGCTTACTTCTGTAGAGACATGACAAAAGATTCTGTTTCATCCTGTTCTATGGAACAGTTTAAATAAATGGATTTTAAAAAATGCATATTTTTGACGGCATGTTAATCAAATTCAGAAATTTAAAAAATTAGGAAGAATAAATAATGCATTGGCTAAAGAAGCAGGAATCAAAAATAACTTTAAAGGCTAGAACGTTTAAATAGAACGTAAAGACATGTAAGGGGTCTAAATGCAAAGTGATGTGCTCCGGTTCAGAAGTCAAGTAAGACATTTCTAGGTTAGAGGGTACTTGGCTTAGCCAACTGTGAGCTCAATGAACAACGAGCAGATGTGTTTGCTAAGAAAGCTCTGGGGGGTTAGTCCGGGTTTATAGAAAGTGTCTAAGTGGTCTTGCTGGATTTTGTGTTGATTAGACCTCACCAGGAATCATCTGTTCAAGGAGAGGTCAAGAGCCTCCTGACAGGTGTCCAGTGGGAGGTGTCTGGAATAGCGAGTCGTCTAGAAATCAGAGCCCATGTGTAGGAGAGCAGGATGAGGACTTTGAGGAAAGCCCATGATGGGTGGCCCTCGAGGACACTGTTTGCACACAGGAGATGGATTCCATTTCTTCTGGGTGATGTAAGAAGGAAAAGCGGGAACTCAAGGGTCCAAGTTTTAGGGATAAAACTACTGGCTTGCTACGAGGAATGTTATAGATAATGAGGAGGGGATAGTGTTTATTTGCTGTGTTTATACTTAAAGGCACTGAGTGACTCCAGGAAACCCACACATCCAAGGAAAAAGGCAGTGTTTGGCAATGGTGTTTTCCATTGTTAGAGGTAGTTAGAAATAGGCCAAAAGATCTAATTTTCAGGGATGTGGTTATATCTGGGGGCCGTTTAAGCCCTCCCATCCTGAATTGCTGGGAGATCCTTCAAGTGGAGAGCCTGCAAAAAGGTAATTGCTAAACTCTGTTTGAGGTGAAAGAGCCCCTTTCATGTAATTTGTACCAATGATCATTCTCCTAATTTTGATCTAGTGAGTGACCACAATCCTTCTGCGTAAATAAACTTTCTTGGACATTTGCAAGGCACAGTTACATCTCTCTAAATACATATAGATATTTTAGCATGTGAAACACTCCTATACTTTTCTGGGCCAGACCTCAGAGCTCTCCCCTCACTCTCCACACATTATTTGATTCTTGGTAGCTATGCTCAACTTGGAACAGAGTTTTGAAAGGTAAAATGTTAACTTTACAAATGAGGGAAGAGTCTGTAAACTATACGTTTTGTGACACTGGCTTAAGTTCTGTGAACAGCGTTTCATTAGAGGTTGAAGAGACCTCACCACCGGCCACAATGCAATAATTTTAGAGCTCTTTACTCCTGCAGAAAAGAAGGCAACAAGTGTGGGAGTGGGATTTCTTACTGACATGGGAAGAAAAGCCAAAGGAGGGAGGAAAAATAAAAATGCTTCTTGAGAATTTAGAGAACTGAGTAAGTGAGAAATACTTAGTGAGACAGAAATGAACTAATAGGAAATGATTCAAGCTTTGCAAGACTCTCTTCTAAGAGGGGGGATATATTTTGAGTCCAAAGCTTGTCTGGTTCTTGTGAAGTATGGTTGCTGAGGTAAGTGAAGTCGTCATAAGATGTCTTATATATAAAGCGGAACACAAGCTTTGGTGTTAGGAGTCTTATCGGAAATGCACAGAACTTAAAGCTTGTTAGTAATCAATTCCTCTGAGAAGCCATGTTCCATCATGTTCTTCTCTCAAATATCCTGGTTACTAATAGCTTCCTCTTCATAACTGCCTTTGCCACTGTTTCAAGAGGCTAAAGAAAGTGCAGGGGAGAGGACGCGAAGACTCTAGATGCCTCTTCATAAATATTTTCTAGCTGCTGTTAGTCACCGCCATCTCCTTCTCATCGCACAGCACCTCCTTCAGTGCCCCGCACACACATGCACGCTCACAAAATGCTTTTGTTGACCTATTCCTAGGAAGATAAAAGCCTATTGCCAGGACAACTTGTTCATATTCACAGTTTTGCCCGAAAATAAAGTCTTTGGTTAAATTCACTGGGAAAAATGTCTGTAGCAGGCAGTCCAGGCGAAGATAAAAGTAACTTATCACTTGATAAAGATTGAACATGGGTTTGGCTTTTCACTGCTGGGGCATGGGTTGCTCTTTTCAGCTTTGAGATGGGAAGTCCCTTGGGACTCGTGACTCCCTAGAGACTGTCTCTTAGGTATGGAAGGTTTTCCCTTCTTACCTCAGGGAGAATGAACGTGTCTCCCCAGACAGTAAGCTCTGTGGTGACAGAGAGGGGCATCTTTTCGGTTTTAGGGGTTTGATGCAGTATGTGGCAACAACAGGGCTGGGCAGCAGTCACCTGAAAGCCCAGAGGGCTCTTGTCTTGAGGAAGAGTGAGAGAAGGATACTGGTATCCTGATAAGTCTGATATGACTTGTATATTATAGAGCTCTAGGCTGAAAATATTTGTCTCCCAGAGTGCCCAGGACATTGCTTCCATATCTTCCAGTAGCCACTGTTGCTGACGAAAACAAAAAAAAGCTCGTGCTTGGGCTTCCCTGGTGGCACAGTGGTTGGGAGTCCACCTGCCGATGCAGGGGACACAGGTTCGTGCCCCGGTCCGGGAAGATCCCACATGCTGCGGAGCGGCTGGGCCCGTGAGCCATGGCCTCTGAGCCTGCGCGTCTGGAGCCTGTGCTTTGCGACGGGAGAGGCTCATGCTCATGATTCTCTCTTTTGAACGTGTGCAGACTTTTTCTTTCTGGAGGGTTTTAAAACCTTGTAATTGGTGCTCCAAAATGTTAGAATGGAGGAATCCCGATGTGGTCTATTTTAATTCATGGCTCTGGTTTTTCAGTGGCTTCTTTCACCTGGAGACTTTGCATCTTTTAACCCTGGAGGTTTGTCTTCAGTGTTTATTTGGTAATTTCTCTTGTCTCTTTTGCTCTTTATCTATAGAGATTCTATTCTATTAATCAGGTGTTTGAACCCTCTGGATTGTTTCTCCATGCTTCTGTTGTCTCTCACATCTTCAGTCCATTGTTTTTTTGTTTTTATTTTGGTTTTAGGTATTTAGGGGTTTTGTTTGTTTGTTTGTTTGCTGTATGTTCTGGGAGAATTCCTCATCTTTACCTTTCAATCCACCTGTGACATTTTGGGCAGCAAAGTATTTCCTAGATGAGAGCTCATTTTAATTCTCTGGTTGCTTCTTTTGTAACTTCCTGTTCTTGTTTTGTGGATGTGATTTCTTTATGCATCTCTCAGAATAACAGTTAGTAGCATTTTGTTGTTTTCTCTTTTTTTTTAAGTTGGTTTTTATGTTAGTTTATTTTGGTCACTCTTTTACATTGAAGGCTTTCTTCAGGCTTCTGGTGCATCTTGGTTGTTTATTTTTTACAAATAACCTGGTAAAAAGGCTGATTGGTAGCTCTCTGTATGTGGACAGGGCTAGTGGACAGGCAAACACTTTAGAGTAATGGGGGGGGCAGGATAGGGGGGTGGGAACCCAACATTAAATTTCTTTTCTTTTCTTTTTTATTTTATTTATTTTTGGCTGAGTTGGGTCTTTGTTACTAGGTGCAGGCTTTCTCTAGTTGAGGCGAGCGGGCATCTCATTGTGGTGGCTTCTCTTGTTGCGGAGCACAGGCTTTAGGTGCATGGGCTTCAATAGTTGTGGAACGTGGGCTCAGTAGTTGTGGCTCACAGGCTCTAGAGCACAGGCTCAGTAGTTGTGGCACATGGGCTTAGTTGCTCCGCGGCATGTGGGATCTTCCTGGCCCAGGGCTGGAACCCATGTCCCCTGCATTGGCAGGCGGATTCTTAACCACAGTGCCACCAGGGAAGTCCCTAAGTTTCTTTTAAACAAGCTGTTTTTAATAGTATCATTCAGGTTCTTTAGAGAAATTCCCTCCTGCTCAGTGGATAGAAGCCTGCTTCTGAGTGTACTTCATGTAGAGGCTGGGGAGATGGGTGTGTGGTGCAGTCCCTGGTCCACATACAGATTTTCTATTCTCCCTCCTGTTTTTAGCCTCATGCCTAACTTTGCTCTCAATTGAAAGTAGCATTTTTCAGTCCTAAGCATCACCTGGATTCTGCATTACAGATGAGTTTAGACTATAAGCTTCTCTGTGTATCCCAGGCTTGAGATTTTCTCTGACCTAATTCCCAGTTAATACTTCTCCACCTCTTTTATGAATTCCATAAATTTGCTAAAATCTCTCATGTTTATGACCCATCCCCTCTTCTTTTTCTAAATAGCAGGTTCATAAAATTTTAATGGGGGTGTTGGATATAAGATGTAACGCATCTTTAACCACATGTTTCCTAGGTGCAGGTTTATTCTGCCTGTCCCTCTAGTTTATAACCTGTATGAAGGTAGAAATTATGGATGTTTTCACTGCTGTATTCCTAGTGCCTATAGTAATGTCACATAACATCTTAAAATACAGTTATTGGGGCTTCCCTCGTGATGCAGTGGTTAAGAATCTGTCTGCCAATGCAGGGGACATGGGTTCGAGCCCTGGTCTGGGAAGATCCCACATGCTGCAGAGCAACTAAGCCTGTGTGCCACAACTACTGAGCTTGTGCTCTGGAGCCCACGTGACACAACTACTGAAGCCCATGCACCACAACTACTGAGCCCACGCCCCTAGAGCCGGTGCTCCACAACAAGAGAAACCATTGCAATGAGAAGCCCGCACACCGTAATAGGAGAAAGCCCGCCCCCAGCAACAAAGACCAAGCTCAGCCAAAAATAAATAAATTACTTAATTAATTAATTTTAAAAATACAGTTATTGAAAGAGCAAATAGGACTTGTGAAAACATCTTCAGGGAAAGTGCCATTGCAAAAATAAAACCACTGTTTTTAATCACATCTTAGACATTAATTGTTTTAAAACATTTTAAGTCATTGGGTCAAATTTTAAAACAGTAAGAAGGGATACAACCTGCCTTGCAAAAAGTTAACATAAGAGTCGACCTTAGCTTCTTGTTTCTGTATACTGAAAAGAGCAATACTGGAGCAAGAGGAGTGGAAAAGAACTTGGCCTGTTCTGGAGCTACTGCCCTTTAAGAATTTACATCTGTGTGTCTGTGTGTGTGTGTGTGTGTGCGTGCAAATGCGTGCATGGTCCATTTCCCCCCCAGTGGGATGTCATATTTATTTATTGTGGTTTTTTTCTTTTTTTTTTTTGCGGTACACGGGCCTCTCACTGTTGTGGCCTCTCCTGTTGCGGAGCACAGGCTCCGGACGCGCAGGCTCAGTGGCCATGGCTCATGGGCCCAGCCGCTCCGCGGCATGTGGGATCTTCCCAGACTGGGGCACGAACCCGTGTCTCCTGCATCGGCAGGTGGACTCTCAACCACTGCGCCACCAGGGAAACCCTATTGTGTTTTTTTTTTTATTTAAAATTTTTTAAAATTGAGGTATAGTTAATTTACAATGTTGTGTTAGTTTCAAGTATATGGCAAACTGATTCAGTTATACATATGTATATTTTTTCAGATTCTTTTCCATTATAGGTTATTACAAGATATTGGGTATAGTTCCCTGTGCTATACAGTAGGACCTTGTTGTTTATCTATTTTATATACAGTAGTGAGTATCAGCTAATCTCAAACTCCTAATTTATCTCTCCCCTCCCTCAACCCCAACCTCCACTCTCCCCTTTGGTAACCATAAGTTTGTCTGCTACACATAATACATTTTTGTTATTTTTAAGAATTTAAAAAATTTTTAATTTTATATTGGGGTATAGTTGATTAACACTGTTGTGATAGTTTCAGACGGACAGCAAAGTGATTCAGTTATACATACACATGTATCTATTCTTTTTCATATGCTTTTCCCATTTAGGTTGTTACATGATATTGAGCAGGGTTCTCTGTGCTGTACAGTAAGTCCTTGTTGATTATCCATTTTAAATATAGCAGTGTGTACTTGTCAATCCCAAACTCAGTTTTGTTATTTTTCTGTGAATTCCCTGTATTCACTAGGCACTGAACTTGTCAACCATGATTTTGCCAACTAGAGTGTTAAGTGAAGCAATGCTTAGAGCTGGTGAAGCATAACTGAACTGCAGACCCCTGGCCAGCAGAGCTGTCCTCTGTCCGGCTCCCAAGTATTCACACACTGTGAGGACCATTAGCCACTCAGTTAATTTACTCACGGCTTCCTGAGTGTTGAACACCCAGTGACTACTGCTCTTTCACTCATTCATCAAATAACTATGAATTACCTACTATTTAAAATGTAAGAGAGAATTTGTGTGTATTCAACCCAGTAAACAGCTATATAAGAACAGCATGGGTGAAGAGACACAATTTTGTAGCCAAGAACACAACCTCCAAGGCTCAGTAGCACTGGTGTCACAGCGATGGGTGTGGGGAAGGAGAGGGGGCAGTGTGACTTGCAGCTATAGGGGCACTTAGGCAGCTGTCCTGGGGAACAGAGATTTTGGCACAGAGTAGTGACCCAGACCCCCAGAAAGCACGGCCGAGCAGGTTTGGATAGAGCAAGTTAATTGCATGCATGAATACAGGGTTGCCAAGAGGACCCCAACACACCTAACTAAGCCAGAATTGGTTTCAAACCTGGCTTTTTTGGCAGTGATGGTACTGATGGACCCAACTGCAAGGAAATGGGAAAAGCAGAACAAAGAAAATAATACAGAGGCTGACACAGGAGGTTGCAAGATGCATTGAATAAACTGGCCTTTTTGGTTTAGGTTCTTAATAAAAAGGTGTGTTGACCCTATTATCATTTCTGGTGCCTGGAACTCTCCGTCAATAACTGTGGTCTTGGATCCCTAGAGAAATGAGCTTAATGGTGGGGTTTCAGCCAGCAGAGAAAAGAAGATGGTAATCTGACAGCTCAAGCTTGGGCTGATGGGGTAAACTTTGGTAAAGACACCTTCTGTAAAGTAAATGTTTCTCCACACTCTGGGACCTTGGATGGGATGACAGGTGGGAAGTCTAGTTTGCACAATTTCAGGGGCTGCTCCCTCCCAAAGCCGTGCAAGTCCACCCTGCTCTTGCCTGACACTTGCCTGAGATCACCCTGCCCTGCCTGCCACAGTAAAGCGTGTTTTAGGTCAGCTGCCTGCTCCCAGCCTCATCCCCTCCCCCAGAACGACCTACACCTCAAGATAAGTAGTGATGGGATTTTCTAGAGAAATGGGAGACACACGCCTGAACGTGAGATCTTCACCCTCCATCTAAAGATATTTGTCCTTATGTGTCTCATTTGGTGATTTTCATCTTCTTCAGCTCTTGGAATCCTGTAACAGAACAGCACATGTCTACCAGCCATTTTTGGTGGCTTCTGAGAGGATAGAGAACGTAGTTCAGCAAGTTGCATTTGACACAAAGTTGGCAGGGTAGTGAGTTTACTGTGTGCCAGAACCAAGCTCCTGGAAGATCTTGACAGTCTGAAATGATGGGCCAAATATAATAAGATGAAACTGAATAGGGATAAACGTCTGTACTTTGGTTAGAATTCCAAATCAACAAGTACAAAGTGGCAGAGATTCTCTTGAAAAGCAGCTCTTCCGAAAGACTTAAAGACTTCATTCTCAACTGTGTCAGTGAGTCAGTCGTGCAGTACGTTTAACCCCAAATTAAATGGAATTTTAAGCATTTTTAAGAGAAGTCCATTATCTAAAATGTGGGAGGTAATAGCTCCGCTCTGTTTAAACACAGCCAACCTCCCATCAAGGGGAGTGGGCAGCTGTTTCCTTCAAGAGAACCTATTCGTGGCCCCCTGTGAATGGCATAGGTGACTTATTTAGGAGAGAAAGTGGGATGCTGGGGAAGCTAAGTGCTCTGGATAATAAACTAATGGGAACTTTCTGGGAGAAAGGTCTTTGTAGGTGGACGTAGGGTCTAGCAATACAGTGGCAGGCTGGGAACTAAGGAAAAAAAAGACCAAGATGAGTGAGAGCTTTCTCGTTGGAAAAAAGCCTGTGAGGTTTTGGAATTGCTATTTAATAGTAGACTGTTTTCTGTTCTGAATTACAATTTCCCCTTAAATCCCCAAATCTTCATTACAGATCAGTAATGTGCAGCAGGCTTGTGTTTGGTGGAAGAAAGAAGGGAAATTCTCTTGCGGGGGACAGAGGGCAGCAGCTGTAGGAAGTGGAGAGTGGAACGTGGGGCAGGGATTAGAGCAAAGAGGTGACAAAGCACTGCTGAAACCAATCACTCCTGTCCCCTGATGGATTTTTAGCAGCATCAGCCAGCTGGCTGGATTTCACTTGGCTTGGACTTTTGAACGATTTTATATTATGTGATCAAAGTGAAGGGTGATTCTGGAAGGCTGGACAAATTGGGAAAACTGGGCTGCATTTGCATAATTGGGGTCTCTTCCATCGGAAGATGAGTTTTTGTCACTGGACTGTGTTTTGCTCACTTGCATCTGTTGCACAGAGCTTGGATCCACAGATAACCCAAGTATCTGTTGAATGAATTAGTGAGAGTCCTACCTTTGATATGCTAAGGATGGTGTCACATAAACAGAGATTGATGATAGAGTCTGTCATCAAGAAGCCTGTAGTCCTATAGGGCAGTCATTCATTCAACTAATTATCTATTGAGGCATTTTTCTTGGCATTAGGAACATGTAAAGATACAAAGCAGACAAGGTGTGCACTCTCATGGAGTTGACCTTCTGGCTGGGGGCACACAGGTAAGAAATAAACAGATTAATAAAGAAGATAAATAAACAGTAGTGATGGATCCAATGCCGAGAGTCGAAATGGTGCAGAGGGCAGAGGATGATGGAGGGGCTGCCGCAGATAGGGTGGTCTGGGGAGCCTCTCTGCTGAGATGACATTTAAGGTCAGTATGCATGGCAGGAAGGATCGCCCACGGAAAGACCGGGGGACGCAAGCTAACCTCCAAGTGAACATGGGCCAGCAGCACGTGAGGACACTGGGAATGGTAGGGAGTGGGCTGGGGGGCGTGGGAGATTTGTAGAAGGGTCAGATAATGTGAAGTTACGAGAACCAGAGGAAAGAAGTGGATTTCATTATGAGAGTTGTGCGAAGCTATGGAAGGATTTGAAGCTTGATTGTGGTTACGAGGGTAAAGGCAGAACATAGTAATACGGTACGATAAGTGTTTTGATTGAAAGACGGGACAATCACAGGACTCTGAGGGAAGAAGCAGGGGCTGAGGGACTGTTGGGAAGCACCTGGGGCCTCTTGGTTATGGCCAACAATTAACCAGACGATGAAGGAGAAAAGAAATGGGGCATGAAACGTGTTCCAGTCAGAAGTTGGGTAAAGTATGGCTTTGTCACGGGGCAGCAAGGGACACAATGTTGATGAGACGGTGAGGGTGAGAAAAGATGAAGCTGAAGAGGCGAGTGGTGACTGGATTGGGAAGGGTCGCTCACGTCTTGCTAAGAAGTTCACATTTCTGCCCAAAGGCAATGGGAAGACAGCAGAGGATATTGTGATCAGAGGATTTTCCTGGCAGGACGGTACTGTCACTTGCATACCTGGCATCACCATGAAGCCACATTGGAGGAGGGCAAGACCAACCTTCTGTGCAGGACACCAACTCAGGCTGTCATCCAGAGAAGAGGTAATGGTGGTCTGAACTGAGACGGTGGGAGGGGAGAGAAAGAAACATATGGATTTGATAAATAATAAGAAAGTTACAAAAGAGCCTTTTGGCTGATTGGCCCCTAGGTAGATGGTGATGTGATTCACTGTGGGAGGGATAAACAGAGCAGCAAGCCTGGTGGAGGGGATTTAAGGGGGTGGGGATGGGAGATGGCGTAAATGATGTAAAGACTGAGATGCTCGAGGGACATAATGTGGGTGTGTCCAGCAGGCAGTGGGCCATTCAGGTCATCCTCAGGCGTGGTCTCTGGCTGCAGGAGAGACTCGAGCCCATCAGCAAGCAGGTGGTGACCAAGACTGAAGAGGCAGTCAGGAAAGGTGTGCATTACGGGATGAGATGACACAGGAGAACAGGACTCAGGAGCATCGACATTTCAGGGCCTATCGGAGGGACAGAGTCTAAGGATGCCATGGAGAAGCAATTCCTGGAGAGGCCAGCACCGAGGAGGTCTGTCACAGAGGCCAGTGACAAGAGAGTTTCAAGGATATGGAGGTCAAGGGTATAAAAGTTTTGGAGACATCAAGCAAGGACTGATGTGTCCTCAGAGTTTAATAATAAAGAAAGAGATAGGTGAGAACAACTGCTAAAGCAATTTCACTGAAGTGGCAGTGGCAAAGTTTCTAAAAAGAAGAGGGATATCTAAGTGAAACAGAGCAGGACCCTATGGTCCTTGCCTCCCATGCCCTCAGCCTGCCTTTTGTCTGTGGAAAAACTTTAGCCAAAGAATAAGTTTAATCAGAGAAGTGAGAAAATGCAGAAGAAAAGGAAAACAGTCAAACTGGACAAAATAATAATAGTTTAGTCATTAAGCAAAGTCTGTGACCTTTAGTTCCTTCTCAAGAGCTATCGAGAATATTCTGAGCTATATCCTGGGAGCTATCTTATGGATACTGGAAGCCCCACTGGGTGGAAGAAGTTAACTACATGAAGACCAGACTGGAGCCATGACACAAGCTGCCACAATTCCGAGAACTGGCCTCAAGGAAAGGGGAACAAACTGACCCTGGAACTGAAGATTATCTGTTCTTAAAACAATCCAGATGACACTGGTCAGACCACCGATGACCAATTTCAAGGTGATGGTCAGAGCTGCCTGTGCTGTTTCTGCATGTGGCCCCCTCCCTCTGCCTATAAAAGCTCTTGACCACTGCTTGTCAGTGAAGGGAGTCGGCCTTTGGACAGGCATCTGCCCTGCGCCCACCGGCCCAGTGGCTGACATCCAAAATAAAGCAAACTTTCCTTTCCACCAACTTTACCTCTTTATTGGCTTTTGAGTGGCGAGCAGCTGGACCCCACTTTCGGTAACACAAAGAGGAAAATGAGACCGTCCCCTCACAACTACATGTATTCAAGTACCACGACTAGCTCGATAAGGTTTTGCATAATGAAAATCCAAACCCAAGAATTTGTTTCAGATTTAAAATATCATAACTAGTAATTTATACGATGAGAGTGGGGCTTCCCTGCTGGCGCAGTGGTTGAGAGTCCGCCTGCCGAGGCAGGGGACAAGGGTTCGTGCCCTGGTCTGGGAAGATCCCACATGCCGCGGAGCAGCTGGGCCCGTGAGCCATGGCCGCTGAGCCTGCGCGTCCGGAGCCTGTGCTCCACAACGGGAGAGGCCACAACAGTGAGAGGCCTGCGTACCGCAAAAAAAAAAGATGAGAGTGTAGTAATTACTGCCTTTTCGCTCCAAAGTAAACAGACATAATGGTTAAGGGAGTATAGCCAAAGAACTGTATTCTCAAAGAAACCAGCAATATTTCAGATTGCTGATGGAATAAAATGTTCCATATATATATATATATATATATATATATATATATATATATATATATATATATATATATATATATATATATATATATACACACACACATTTTGAAACAATTTCAAACATGGGGAAAAGCTGCAAGAACAGAGCAAAGAGTAAGTTGATGACGTGGTGCTCCATCACCCCAAGTACTTCAATGAGTGTGTCTTATAAATAAAGACATTACCTTATGTTGCTACAGACCACCCACATCAGGAAATTAATATAAATATACCAGTCATGTATAATCTCAGATCTCATTTACATTTTGTCAAACCATGTCTTTTACGAGAAAAGGATTCAGTTCAGAATCACATGTTGCTTCTTGTTGTCATATCCCTTTACTCTCCTTCAATTTGGGACAGACCCTCAATATTTCCTTGACCTCATGACCTTGGCACTTTCAAAGATAAAGGTCAACTATTTTGTAGAATGTCCCTGAATTTTGGTTTGTCTTGTGTTTCCTCATAATTAGATTCAGAATATGCATTTTATGCCTTGCAGGAGTACCCCAGAAGGGGCACTACATTTGTCTCATTGCATCCTTGATTTGATTTGTCCTATTGACTATTAATGTCAATCATTTGTATAAAATGGTGTCTGCCAGGATTCGGCATGAGAAATTACCAATTTTCCCTTTGTAACTACTACATATTTAGTGTGTATGTACTTTGAGATTATGTAAGTATGAGAGTGGCCTCATTAAACTTTCAACTAATTTATGTAAGTATGGGCTCATGGATTCTTATTCTATTTGATGTTACAGCCTGTTGCTATTATTACTTGTTTTGTCCTGGTTTTGGCCAGTGGGAGTCTTTTCAGACTGGCCCCTGTGTCCTTTGACGCACCTTCACTATTCCTCCAGCACTTGTTTACAGCACAGCAAGGTGGTCCAGGATTATCTTATGCTTTCCCTGCCCAGCCATGGATTCAGTCATTTCTCCAAGGAGCTCTTTTAAGGGAGAATACTATTTAGTAACCAAGATCTGGGTGGTAGGTATTTTAAACACAGACACACAAGCACACACACACTGTGATGGTTAATTCCATGTGTCAATGAGATCGGGCCATGGGGTGCCCAGACACTTGGTTACACATTATTCTGGGTGTGTCTGTGAAGGTGTTAGGTGTTTCAGGTGAGATTAACCCGTGAAGCAGTGCCCTGAGTAAAGCAGGTTGCCCTCTGCAGTGTGGGTGCCTCATCTAATCAGTTGAAGAACTGAATAGAACAACCCTGACCTTCCCACAAACAAGGGGAAACTCCTCCTGTCTGACTGCCTTTGAACTGGGACATCCGCTTCTCCTGCCTTTGGACTCAGACCTAAACACCGGCTCTTCCTGAGTCTTGAGACTGCTACATCCAGATGGGAAGTACACCATCAGCTCTCCCAGGGTCTAGCTGGCCAACTGCTTGTCCTGAGACCTGCCAGCCTCCATAATCACCTGAGCCATTTTCTTAGAGTAAACCACACACACACACACATGCACACACACACACACGAACATCTTACTGCTTCTGTTTCTCTGGAGAACCGTGATACACACACATTTACCTCTGCATCTATTTCTATGTCACCTATGTTGGAAAACATGACTTCATGCCGAGATCTCCAATTTTGATGCCACACCGCAAGATTCATTCTCGTCTTCTCCCTCTCCATATTTGTGCCCCCTCCTCTGACAGTGAGAAACCTGGCTCTCACCAGCCCTGGCATAGTCTCTACTGGATCAGACTCCTCTGTGTGACCTGTGATCATCACCGCTGCCACCCTGTCTCCCTGCACCAGTGGCCTCCTTACTCTGCCCGGGCTGTCAGCACTGCCGTCCCCTGCCCAGCCACTTACAGGTCCCAGGGCCGCCGCAGCATCCTCATCACTGCACTCCAGACATCCCCTCCCCCACTCGGGTACTACACCTCACTGGACAGTGGCCTCTGCAGGTCCTCCCCCCAACGTGGACGCTGCCCACCCTGGGCAGGGGGCTGCCCTCCAATGGTCCACAAAACAATATGGAAAATTCCCAATAAATAGTTTTGACATTTTTTTGTGTAAACGATTCTAATTCACCTGAAATAGAACAATACCTACATGAATATGAAATCACATAGCCTCCTTCTTTATACTCTTCTCAAGTCTTCAGATGTAGCATCACCACTAAATGTAGTGAGGAAATCCATGGCCCTGAAACATCCAGAGGTTCCCATACTATATGTTGAAAATGGTGTTCTAAGTCTCACTTATAAAAGTTGTGTATTCAGATTTGAATTCACGGCAGCTGTGCTACTATACTTGCAGAAAGATGGGTAGAAACTTAACTTTGACAAATTTCTCAACAGAGCTTAAACCTTGTTTTGAAATATAAGTTATTTAAAAACAAAACAATTATTTATATAAGTGTGCTTTTCAAAGTCTCAATTTAAAATATTCACAATTTTAGTCATGAAGGCATATATATAGTGACAAATATCCTCATTTCAGGTATAGTTCTTGTAACAGGTTGTTTTTTTTTAAGAGAAAAATGTTTCTACCATGAAACACTGGCAAAATCTTTTTATCTTTCTCAATTTTTTGCTCTTTCATTTAGAAAACAATGAACACTCTCCTTTACTGGGAACTGAAATGCTGACATATGAAGTGTAACATTTATTACTTTTCACAAGGCAACATAATGGTTGGCAGGTACGTGTTTCTTAAGATTAAAGAAGAAACATTGCAAATTTCCTCACCAAGTATCATGCTGATAGGAGAGCTATATGTCATTTATTCTGAGTAATAGAGTTGTCTAGAAATAGGAAAAAAAAAGAATAATATTCTGGAATGATTCTTCATATCAATGTTGAATTATTCCTATCACTAGCTTCATTTCAAGAAAACTATCCCATAATCGTATTTTACATTAAAGTATCATGTTAAGAAACAAATAAAAAAATAAATCACACTAATAGAAAAGGAGAACAATCAGAGAGCTTTTCATAATAGGAAATATGGTCCAAATGTTTATAATCGACCTAGAAGACAGAAAATGGCAACCTGGTGATGGCAAATCCCGCTTCAAGTCTCAGCCTGCTTCCATTGAGTTCAATGTGTGTGAAATATCTCCAAAAGTTCTCATCACAAGCTATTTGCTGTCATTAAAAAGAAGTGTAGGACTTCCCTGGTGGCACAGTGGTTGAAAAACCACTTGCCAATGCAGGGGACATGGGTTCGAGCCCTGGTCCGGGAAGATCCCACATAATGCGGAGCAACTAAGCCCATGCGCCACAACTACTGAGCCTGTGCTCTTAGCCCGTGAGACATAACTACTGAGCCTGCACTCTAGAGCCCGCAAGTCACAACTACTGAAGCCCTCGTGCCTAGAGCCTGTGCTCCACAGCAAGAGAAGCCACCATAGTGAGAAGCCCACACACTGCAACGAAGAGTAGCCCCCACTCACCACAGCTAGAGAAAGCTCATGCACAGCAACAAGACTTAATACAGCCAAAAATAAATAAATAAACAACTATGAATCTCATGATAAAAAGAAAAAAAGTAGTGTGGCTTTGGCAGTGAGGATCTCCTGTTAAGGAAGTCGATGAGTGTCAAGCAGCCCTAAAAGTTAGAGAAATTACTTATTTACTTTTTACATACAGCCTTAATTATTTACAGAAGTTGGGTGAATAGAAATCTGTGTAAATCAAATATGGTAAATATACTAAAGCAGTATTTTCCAAAATGTGTCGTAAAATAAACTGAGTGGCTTAGAGCCAACATTTAAAAAGTGAACTAGTTACAGAAAAAATATTGGAAGGCATCCTATATAGTGAGAGGAAGTATTATATTTGTAAAATTTTAAATTTCTTTATTAAGCATGATTGGATGGGGAGAATTTGTGATAGAAAAAGTATTTTTACTATTGATTGTATAAAAAGATATCTTGAAAGTCATTTTGTTCAGGGCATCCCATAGTTGAGTTTTTTACACTTACCTGTTCATTGTCTCACTCAAGATCTAATTCTGTTTCCTTAACGGGTGTGTGTGCATTTCTCCTGAACTTGCTAAAGCACTGAGCACACAAAAGCATTTGATCATTTTTAAGTTTATTACAATCACCAGTGCTGGTTCAGCAAGTGCTGGTTGGTCACTTACTGCGCTTCCTGTATGGTGGTCGGTCCTAGGGGATCAGAGGTCTGTGCTCCAGAAGGTTGGGTTGAGTGGGAAAGAGAGAGAGACAGGACACAGGATCAGAGTAAGTGGTGATCTGAGTGTCTTAGTAAATTGATGGACAAAGTAAAATGACAGGGGCACACGTGGACCTGACCCCGAGGATCCTATACAGAGAAGTAATATTAGAACAGGACCATGAGGGTGACGGGCAGTAGCAGGAGGCACAGAGAGCATGTACATGGACTTGACCTTGTTGTAAAACTGCAGAATGAGGAATCAGTCATGACTGCTCTGCCAAGGGGAGGCTAGGATGCAGCCAAAGGGCGAAGGAGCACAGTCCTAAGGGTCCTGTTTGCTATACGGGGATGCTAGGATTTTATCCTAAAGGAGATGAGGAAACATCGCCCTGGAGATTTTCAGGCACAGAAGTGACAGGATCAGTCTTTATAATAGACGGCTTGCATTGGAAACATTGATTGGCAGTGGGAGACTCGGTGTGGCTTATTATACTAGGAATGACAAGGGTATGGACAGAGGCCCTGGCAGGGAAGGATGGCAGGAAAGGGGATGGACTTGAAAGAGGACTTGGTGACTGGGCTGTGGAGGGCGGGAGGGATGGGGGTAGGCGTTGGCGGAGCTAAAGCAAAGTGGGTTATGTTAACCTTCGCTGAGACGGTGAACACAAGTAAGGGGTAGATTTGGCACGGTCCGATGATCAATTTAACTTCTGATATGTGGATTAGAGTTGTTGGAGGACCATCTCTTGGAGATATTTAATAGGGGCTGGCATAGAATAGGCTCTGAAGAACATGCCCTGGCTGAACAGGTATATGAGCATCTGAACCTGAAGGTGGAAAGCTCAGGACCAGCATCAGTGGTTTGGGAACCTCTGCTTTGGAGAATGAGAAAACAGCCTGCAGGAAGATTCCGGGCAGCACCGGTACAGTTGGAAGCAGGGAGGAGAAGGGAAAGTGGAGGAAGAATGGAAGGCCTGCATCACTTTGGTGTAAATGTGAATGTTTAATTTCAAGACCCAGTATCCACTTAAGGAACGATACTCATACGGCGTGTTATGTGAGGTCAGCTATCTTTGCTCAGTTGTAAAGTCCTCCAGACCACGCTGACGTAAGGATTTAAGGAACGGATATTTAGAAACTATGATATGACTCAAAAGATCTTCAGACACACAGGCACCCTGGGTTTTTGGATGCTTTCACATTTTGAAGACGTTTATGAGTTAATCAGAAGCAAAGCGACTTGAATGAACAGGGCTGGGAATCCAAAGGCTTTTGCAGTGACCAGAAAGTTACAGAGTGTGAGCATCTCTGCTCCTGGAGCGTCTACACATGGTGAAGAACTGCAGGGATGTGGCTGCTGGAGGATGACAGTCTCATTAGGGAAACTGGGATCGGTTATTGGACCTCTCAGAAAGTACACTGCAAAAAAACCATTCCAGCATTTGGTGACTCTTCAGACTGTGAGAACCAATGTGTCTTCTTAATTTTATGTTCAAAATCTCTCTCAAATCTGTCCCACCTCTCCTCTCCAGTAGGACAGACCACCACCCCATCGTCCTCCCTCACCTGGACTGACCTGCTACCTTCCTCACTGTTCTCCATCATTTTCACACCAATCTGTTCCCTGCACACTAGCCAGAGTGATTTTCCAAATGCAAATCTGATTCTGTCACCCTTTGCTTAAAACTTCAGAATAAAGACTCAAATCCTTCTAATTATCTTAAATTTTTAAATCTAAATTGCTAAATATAATATACAGTGTATTTCATAATTTTCCTTCAGCTATTTACTTGGCTGTAAATCATTGGTGTTTTAAATAAAACATATCCTTTCTCTTAAAAAAAAAAAAAGACTCAAATCCTTGCAGTCTACATGTTCCTGCATGATGTGGCCCACAGAACTTCCTTCCCTGTGCTCTGGGAAGGGAGGGCCTTCAGTGTGTGGTACAGCTCAGACTTTCATCCTTGTCTTACTCTCAGCTCAAAGGCAACTTCCCTAAGTCTCTGGGCCGGGCTGGACAGGCCCTGAGACCCTATCACCCTATTCAGGATGCTGAAACTTCCCTTTATCACACAAAGTACACTTTGTACTGACGAATGTACTTGTGTGATAACATGAGTGATGTTTGTTGCCTGCACTGGGCTGGAAGCACCAGGTGGTCAGGAGCCACCGTCATCCTATTCATCTTTGTATCCCGGCACCTGGCACAGAGCTAGGAACACGGAGGGGCTCAAAGCCACTTGGAATGAATGGAGCCTGGGAAGCAATCAGCTGAGCTGGGGTCACAGGTGTCCTCTTGGAGGAGCAGAGAGTTCTTTATGGAACCAGCCCCAGGATATGCTGATGTGAATGTTCCTGGCCATCCTGACAACTGGGAAAAATAATGACAACTAGCTTACTGAGAAAGCATCTTTATTAAGAAGTTTTAGGGTTGAATGATCTCCGTGGTCCTTCCAGCCATGAAAAATTACTACTTAATATGATATTAAATATGAGTGTCTTTATACTTTATTTGGAGTGTTTGTACCAAGTAATATGCTTTTTCTGCATTCTCTACTATTTGTAGGCCATGTTGTTTTTAATCAATGCTTGCTTTTCCTATTTTTTGGAGGGGTCTTTAATAAAACAAATTAAACACAGGATCACAGAATGCTTTCCTGGCAGGGAGGGAAGAGCTTAATGACTTAGTTTACAACTATGCACGTGTAAATTGTCCTAACAGTATCCTTTGCCTCAAATTAACTAGAATGAAATTTGAATTCTGCATTCTGGATGAAAATTGCAAGTACTTGTGCATGTTAATATAAAGAACCCACTTAAGAAATAGCTAATACTGAGTACAATATAATTAATAATTATATTAAAAATTTAAACATTGTGTTAGAGTACTAATTATTAGGTTTATAAAATTATCCCCCCACTTATGATTTTTTTTTAAATTTTTGGCTGTGTGGCATGTGGGATCTTAGTTCCCTGACCAGGGATGGAGCCCACATCCCCTACACTGGGAACTCAGAGTCTTAACCACTGGACTGCTAAGGAAGTCCTGCATTTTTAAACATCCTTGTCGCGTAAGGAACAGTAGGAGATGAGCTGATGGCAAAGGGTTCTGGGAGAGTGGGGCTTGCATCACCATTGGCCATCCTCCTCATGACAGAGGCCTCCAATTTTAGTTTTAGTTTAAGGTTCTTCCCCATCCTCATTCTTTTAGGCTGGATGGGCCTCCGTACTCAGCTCTAAAGTGGAACATAGGGTGACAGAGCCCCAAGTCTAACAGTGCATTGTGTTCTCATAATCCCCTGCTCACAGCAAGTGATAGAGAGATGGGCAGTGATGAGACAGAGTGTAACTTTCAGTTGGGGTATTGAGACAGGGACAGGTCATCTTTCCATTAGACCTGAGGCTGGAAGGATAAGAGGCTGTAGATGCTGCAGACATACTACTTCCATGGAAAAGGTATCCACCTGGAAGAAGAATCCACATGGAAGAGGAATCTACATGGAAGAAGAATCCACATGGAACAGGAATCCACATGGAAGAGGAATCCACGTGGAAGAAGAATCCACATGGAAGAAGAATCCACAGGGAGGAAGAACCTAAGGAAGGTTCTTGTTGGCATCAAGACTCTCCTGAAACCCTCCTGTTCCCCGACCTCTTCAGTCATGTGAAGCATTGGATTCCCTTTGTATTTTTTATCCTTTATGAAGTGTTATTATTTTTTATTTTTATTTTTTGTCACTTGTAACTCAGAGTGCTAATACTGGTGCTTTCAAGAATTTCTACCATGAAAACATGAAATATTCATTCACTCAGGAGACCCCTGATATTTGCAAGGTATGTCTTGGGTCTTTCACATCCTTGGTTTGGAGGATTTCTGTAACTTTAGGCATAGCTTCTTTGGAGAATTATTTTTCCAAGAAAAAAAATGTTTCTATCATTGCGTGAGACTTATGTACTCTATAACATGAGTCAATTTTAATTAGGTAATTCTTTACTCCAGGCCATTCAGCTGGCCCAAGTGACTTGTTCCTAAAATTAACTGTGAAGATGGCACAATTCAACACTGTATTCAGACAAATCCTAAATTACAATGCCATGAATCTGCATGCATTTAAAGAAGTCAAGACTAAAACACCTCGGACTTCCCTAGTGGCGCAGTGGTAGGGAATCTGCCTGCCAGTTCAGGGGACATGGGTTCGAGCCCTGGTCTGGGAAGACCCCACATGCCGCGGAGCAACTAAACCTGTGTGCCACAACTACTGAGCCTGCGCTCTGGAGCCCGCGTGCCACAACTACTGAAGCCTGTGCACCTGGAGCTCGTGCTCTGCAGTGAGAGAGGCCACCGCAGTGAGAAGCCCGTGCACCGCAACGAGGAGTAAACCCCGCTCGCCACAACTAGAAAAGGCCCGCGCACAGCAACAAAGACCCAATGCAGCCAAAAAATTAATTAATTTAAAAAAAACAACTAAAACACCTCAAATGCCAAGGAATATTAGGAATGGTTTGCTAGTGGCCCGTGCTTGCTTGTTTATGCATTCTTTAGGAAATAGAAGCAAAGCGTTGTCATTCTAAGTCTGTTTTATGCCTAATCAAAACCAGGTTGAGTAAGTTGATCTTTAAGGTAGAAGCAAAGTTTGAAAGTGTAAAAAGACACACCCTCTTGCTTTGGGGGAGAAAATGGTTTACTCTAGTGGATGAAAGACTATAAAATTCCTGTGAGGTAGGTATCTGGTAGCCAAGGGGATCCTGCTGCAGCGTGGAAGCAATGTGCAAGTGTTAGAAGGAAAATATGGGTTTCCATCATTCTCTCAAAATGAGAAATAATTGCTAACTGCCTGGAACTGTCTGCTCTAAAGGAAATTGTGTCTTTCCTAGTAGATGAACTCCTCTGGGGTGGTTCCCTCTAAGACTCAGGTTCATCCTTTTACGAGGAGCCAGACTTGGTAGATGCCCCTTGTTTATGAGCAGATAGGGCTTGCCAGGGACTCCAGACATTTCCACAAAAGCCACCCTCATTCTCCAAACAAGCATCGGCAAGCACTCACTTCTCATTAGCAAGGTCTTTGCGTGGCGACATTTTGTTTGCATGTGGGAAGAGAAAAGTTTCTACCGAAGGGCCAAAGCAAGGAATAATTCTGTTCAAGGAGGGATAGATTTGAACTTCACATGGGTTATTCATCTTCATGTGCTACAGTATTTATATTTTCACATCTATAGATACAGCAGATATGAAGGATGATCTGTCCTGCACACGATCTCCTGTGCATCAACTCACACTAAAGAACTTCTCAGTTTAGCAAGGCTGCCAGGACCAACTGCAGGGGTCAGTTCCAAACTTACCATTCCCTGGTGCCAAGACACTGCTTACATGAATGCTCTCAGGCACGCGATTTATTGAATCACCTGTGGGGGAAGAAATACAAGCAAGGGTAGGCACCTCATGGGTCATCTAATTATGAGTTTTTAAGTTTATCATTTTCCTTGGTGTATTTGCTTCACTTTGTTTTTTACTCTTTCTCTCTCTCCTAAGCATCATCAGGGGAGAAGACGTAACCCCACGTAAGATATTAGATGCTGATTGTTTTATAAGTTAAAAAAAGTCTATTTCAGTGATCAACAAGTGTTTTATTCAGTCAAGCTCTTGTCTCACATTTTTCCAGAGTATAAACAGTTAGACATCAATATTTTCATTATTAGCAGTAATGAAAATACTGTCATTTATGTTTTGTTTTAAATATGAAAACACTGGGCCTCCCTGGTGGCGCAGTGGTTGAGAGTCCGCCTGCCGATGCAGGGGATACGGGTTCGTGCCCCGGTCTGGGAGGATCCCATATGCCGCGGAGCGGCTGGGCCCGTGAGCCATGGCCGCTGGGCCTGCGCATCCGGAGCCTGTGCTCCGCAACGGGGGAGGCCACAACAGTGAGAGGCCCGCATACCGCAAAAAAAAAAAAAAAAAATATGAAAACACTGTCAGAAGCTGGTTTAGTGATTTAGTTCTTTGAGGGGCGTTAACAAGAGAAATCCTTATGCTGAGTCTTAGCTATGTGAGGAATCGTTCTTTTTATTTTTATTTTCTTCTGAGAGTTTAATTATAAAATTGAGTTGTAAGGAAGGGTGTCATTTTTATGCTAATTAGGAAAGATCAGTCTCTTTCACTCAAGGAAATTTTTTCCTCAAATCAAGAGAAAATCAATGCACCCACATGTATATTCAGGGCTGCTAATACTTACTCTCTGGTCTGGAAGAAATTGCGTGTCTTTGAAAAACAAAACTGAATTGGCAAAATAAAAAAAAATGAAACTCAGTTTTTCAAAACCTGGACAATAAATAAGGAAAGATACTTACTGCTATTCAACTGTTGCTTCATTTTATTTTCTGATTCATATATAAGCAAATCAGCTTTTTGATCCTCTTTCTATTAAGTATTTAGTGATTTACAAATAATGTTTACAAAGATGCAACTCAAATGGATGCTATGTTCCATCTGCAGTGTGAGAAATCTTGTTGAATGATGATGTGCTCTAATGTTTCTGTTTACAAACAAGATTCAAGTACAAAGTTAAGTATTCTGTTTAATAATTTAAAATGCTGTCTCAGAGAGGGCTGGAAGGTACATCTCTGCAGAAAAATTTTTCTTAATGTCTTCCCATCCTCTGGCAATATGGATTTTTATAAAATATATCTAGAGATATGTACATGTGTGTTTGCATGTGCACACACACACACATAATGTTAGAGGTGCAGATGTATGTTACACAGCAGTAGTTCCCAGGCTTTTAGATCTCAAAAACAATTTTAATATCAAAAATGTCTTCTCATTTCCATAATAGCTGAAATCTATATATCCATTGATTGAGAGGATAAAAAACCACCTAGGATTAATGTATGATGTTAAATACTTTTGTCCTTCATTCATCACAATGTTATCTACATACTTGGATTAGCCACTGTCCATAGGTGTGTGAGATGCTCTTTACCCTTTATTTAGCCCAGGACAATGGTATTTGTGCACATGAGTCACCACTCACTAGGAATAGCTCAGTGCCCACCAAGGTTCATGGCATCCGTCCAGGCCGGAAATATTTACTGAAGAGAGACACGCAGGCGTTTCTTTCTGAGGGCCATTGGGATGACTTCCAAGAGATTCCATAATGGAAAAAAGGTTTAAACTCATGAAGTGAACATGAACTCTGTATTACCTTTTACATGTCTAAGAACATACTCCTTAAGATGTCAATTTCTTAGAAACTTCTGCACTATTTCCCTTGTGCACTGTAACTCTCAGGGAGTTTCACCAGGAGCGTGTCTAGGGTTATCCCTGGAATCCATGATGACTACAGGGGAATAGATGGAAGTGGCAGGGGAGGGGAAGGCTGGGGCACAGGCAAGAAGGATGGGGAAGCGGATTCGGTGTCGATGCTTTACTTGGTGGTCCCGGTTTGTAAGCTTGCGTTCCTTGGTCTAGAATTCACAGGACGCTGATCATCTTCAGGGGGCTGAAATAGCATAAATATCTACATAGTAACAGAGAAGAAGCAAGACTGCCCATCTTTCTAAGTTATTTTTTTGGAAACAGAAGGGTCTCCTGTATTCTTCATTTATCCATTCCTATGCTGATTTTCTTTTAGTTTTTATGCAATGACAATTTCTCCTTATTTCAGTAGCCCAGCTCAAGGTAACAACCTGCTCTTCTAGTAGGTTTTACTAATATCTTGGTTAAAGCCATTTAAGTCTAACTGAGCACAGTATTCTTTTGCTGTGTTTGAAGTACAGCTAGGAAGCCAGACTTTACAGTCCAACAGGATTATGACTTCTTTCATGCTCCAGGATGTTAAATATTTATAATAAATTAATTTTAAAAGTTTAAGCTATCAGTGATACCAAACTAGCTTAGTAGAGTTGAAATGCGCATATATTAAAATCCAACGATCCCACTTCCATATATAAATGCTAGAGAAAATGTGGCATATGTGTGCCAGGAAACAGATAAATGTATATTCATAATAGCAAAACAAAAACAGAACTAAGCTACAGACTCATTAACAGTAGAACAGGTAAATAAATTGTACTATATTTAATACCATGGAATACTACTAACAGTAGCAAAAGAAAACTCCACAGCTAAATCCTCTACATAGATGAGTCTTAAAGGAATGATGGGGGTGAGAAGAGCAAGTTGTGGAAGAATGCATACAGTATGATTGTTCCATTTATATAAAGTTCAAAAACAGGCAAAACCAAAAATTATATCAATGGTACATACAAGAATAAAAAAATTATAAAGAAAAGCAAGGGAATGATTAACACAAAACTCAGGTTAGAGGTTAGCTCAGGAGGATGGGTGGGGATGAGATCTGAGAGAGACACACATTCTAAGGTGCTCCTGATATTCTGTGTTTTAAGATGGATGATATGGATACACTGCATGTGCATGTATAATATACCTGTGTGTATATTTCCCAATTTTCAAAGAAATTGCAAGAGGAAATGTGCAAAAGGACAGTTTGTGATCTCTACCAACAACTTTTATGATTAAAATGGATGGAGACTTTTCTACTTCCTATCCTAATTTTTATTTAAAGGTTAAAAATTCTAGTGGGCTTGCTGTAGGTTTTGCTGTTTCTCTGCTGTTTAGAAAGTCAACATTTTAAAACGTCCTTCTGGGCTTCCCTGGTGGCACAGTGGTTGAGAACCTGCCTGCTAATTCAAGGGACACGGGTTCGAGCCCTGGTCTGGGAGGATCCCACATGCTGTGGAGCAACTAGGCCCGTGAGCCACAACTACTGAGCCGGCGCATCTGGAGCCTGTGCTCCGCAACAAGAGAGACCACGATAGTGAGAGGCCCGCACACCACGATGAAGAGTGGCCCCCACTTGCCACAACTAGAGAAAGCCCTCGTACAGAAATGAAGACCCAACACAGCAAAAGTAAATAAATAAATAAAAACAAATAAACAAAGTCCTTCTTCTAGAAACCATTACTCTCTCATACTAATCCTTTCTTTTAATTTAATTTTGTTTATTTTTTTATACAGCAGGTTCTTATTAGTTACCTATTTTACACATATTAGTGTATATATGTCAATCCCAATCTCCCAATTCATCACACGACCAGCCCCACCCCGCCTTAAATGTGCTCAGGAGGATAGCTTGTAGAGAGAGAGTGAAATATTCTATCAGCATTTATTTCATAGGTAGAGTGAAACCAATGGTGTTTCCCAAATCAGAAGTTCACATGAAGCTCAAGTTTAGAGATGGTAGGCCAAGCCATTTTTTTTTAATTAAAAAAAAAGGCAGATGGAAGAAGTCTGTTTAATTTGATTGCTGTACATTTGAGAATTGTTTTGGGCCATGGAAACTCATTGTATGTTGAAAAGAGGAGGAAACTCTTAAAATGTTCTCATTCTAGGGACTACCCTGGTGGCACAGTGATTAAGAATCTGCCTGCCAATGCAGGGGACACGGGTTCGAGCCCTGGTCTGGGAAGATCCAACATGCCATGGAGCAACTAAGCCTTTGCACCACAACTACTGAGCCTGCACTCTAGAACCCATGAGCCACAACTACTGAGCCTGCCCACTGCAATGAAGAGTAGCCCCCGCTCACTGCAACTAGATAAAGCCCACACATAGCAATGAAGACCCAACACAACCAAAAATAAATAAATAAATAAGTTTATTTAAAAAAAAATGTTCTCGTTCTACCTTCTAATCTTACAGAGGAGAAAACCAAGGCCAAGAAAAGATAAAACCATTATAAGAAGTTACTCAATGTGTTAGCAGAAGGCCAGCATAGAAGTAGTTCTCCATTTGACCTAGTGCCTGACTTTATAGTCCAGTGATCAAGCTTAGAATTTTAAGTCAGGAAGCCCTTGAGGTTCAGGTTCACTTCTTCCACTTACTAACAGGGCACTTTGGGCAAATTAAATTACTTAACTTCTCAGAATCTTAAAATATCAATCTATGAAATGTTGATAATTATAGTTCTTATTACACAGGGTTTGTGTAAGGATTGAATGAGGTCATACACATACAATGTATTATACAATGCCTGAAGCTCAGTAAGTGCATGGCAGCTGTTTGTTACTATGGGTGAAAAGCAAAAACAAAAACAAAAATTGATTTGCAATCAATTTTGAAGCTGGTATTGGTTTCTAAATGTTCTATAAATCATATTAAAAACTGTTCACACTTTCCTAATTACAAGAAAAGGACATTTTACTATTTCCTTCTAGAATCTTATTATATGTTACATATAGTAAAGTCAGACACACCTAGAGTTCAATTTTTTCTCTCCCATTTATCAGCCTGTTATCTTTTCTGAGCTTCAGTTTCTTTCATTATATAATAATAAGGATAGAAAGACTGTGTGAAAATGAGATGAGGTGATTGATAAGAGAATGCCTGAGACATCACACTTGGACAAATATTTTCTTCTTTTTATATATTTCTTCATAAATCACTTTTCCATCATAATCAGAAGAAGGAGAAAAATTGAATTCTGCTTCCAGAGGTGAGAGAAACTCTCAAGGCACAGTTGTAATATTAACAGTAGAGAGAGGAAGTTGAAATCCACAAAGCACAACAAAAATATTCACCAGCATTATGATTTCTAGGCTGATGTGTGCCTTATATACCATTTTAACCTCTTATTTGCCAAAAGTATTCCTGTCAACTTATTGAGTAATATTTTTCTTGAGGTCAAATTATTTATATCAAAATAGAGATTTATAGGAAAAGGAGATTTCTTTTCTAGTCAATATTGTTTTACTATAATGTACACAATAATTTCTTTTATCCATTCAAAGTGTTTTTAATTTCATCCAAAAAAAAATGAAAGTTAAACCACAAAGTCTAAGGCCACAGCCTACGTATACATCTTTATATCTGGAAATGTATCTTAGTTGTAATATTTAAGATACACAATGTACAATTCTTAAGAGGTACATGCTGACAGAGTGTATGCTGTATGTTGTAAGATCAAATATGAATATCAGGCCTTATCTGCAGGTACTGGGAATGCTGGAGTCTTATAGTTGTCACACAACCAAATTCATTTTGAGGAAACATCTTTAATGGCAAAGATTCATGCAATCATGGCATGCCAGTGACAGAAGACATCTTAGACCTTATTTGATTAGAACCCTGATTTTTCAAGTGAGCAAGTTGAAAAGTCTCAAAAGGCAAAATGAAGTGTGCCAGTCACACAATAACTTGGGTGAAGAGTCCAGACTGTCATGGAACTTGGCATCCACCATGGGGCATCCAACAGCCCCCGAGGCTGATGAAGGAGGCATGTGAAGGAAAGTCTTTCCAGAGGTTGTGTTACTGAGTCCAAGCGCGCTCTGCTCACCGCAAGACAGGCCAATGAATCTCAGAGACAAGGTGTCCGGGGCAAGAAATACGACTTTATTTGGAAATCCAGCTGACCGAGAAGATGGCAGATGAGTGTCTCCGAAAAACCATCTTATCGGGGTCTGGATGCCAGTTTCTTTTACAGAATCAGAGAGGGAGAGGTGGTGAGGAAGTCATGTAAAAGGGCCATCAGTCTTGCAAAGCACTTCCTGGAATGACCAGCCTCAGGGAGGGGAGGTGTTAATTTCTTCTTTCTTGCAGCCATTCACAGGCGGACAGGGTTCCCTGAGGGAGGTCATATTGTATGATTATAATAAAAGCAATGAAAATTGGCTCTTCCCTCTTACACGTCCCCACTGTCAATGTCCATTCCACAATCATGTGGAAAAAGGGGTGACAATGTTCTAAGTGCTCCATCAGATGGAACCTTCTGGGAGTGTCTGCCATTGGTGTCAGTGTCCCAAATGTTGAGATCTGTCTTTTGTTCCTCTTTGGAAGTGTCTACCTTACACCTGTAGACTTAAAAATATTCACAACCTAAAAGTTGAGAGTTATCAGAAATTTTGAGGGCTTCAAGCCCAGAAGACCACATCTCAAGTTAAGGAATTTAACATTTTTCCATGTATGGGAAGATACAAGAGTCTGGGCTCACTGAAATCATTCCTTTGATACGCACCTCAGCTATCTGGGGCCTATGTGCTGTATTTTCACATCCTGAGTTTCCTCAGGGCTCACCATAGGGAGTGGCTGCAGTCTGATGGCTGCTAGATGGCAGGTATTCTTTCCTTCCTGAGTTTCCTCAGGGTTCAGCAGCTCACATTGGAGGGCTGCAATCGCTGATGACTGATCCTCTCCTCTTGGTCAGGAATTTGACCAATATTTGGGAGACAATTCATGACCAAATTTGGTCCCACGGTGCTGGGAGGCTCACACCAGTTCACGCGAAAATTCTTGACATGCCACCCGAGGTGCTAATTTTCGGATTAAGCCCTATTGATAATTAAAGATTCTCTGGATTCTCTGTCTAATTATGATCCAGGAGACATTTTCCCTTGTTGCTTCTTCCCATACCTAGAATCACATTATTACAATTATTTTATGTTATAAATGTAATCTATTTCTTTAAGATGTTTAGCCATAGAAGTTTTATTGGAGTCCTGGATACACACTGGGTACTGCAAGAGACAACAATCTTATAAAATATACACGATATAAGTGATGTAGCTAGTTAACACTGACAAAGACATAGTGCAGCAGGGAGACACAAAGCACAAACAATTTGGAAATAAAGAACAAATTAGGGGCTTCCCTGGTGGCGCAGTGGTTGAGTCTGCCTGCCGATGCAGGGGACACGGGTTCGTGCCCTGGTCCGGGAAGATCCCACATGCCGCGGAGTGGCTGGGCCTGTGAGCCATGGCCGCTGAGCCTGTGCTCCGCAACGGGAGAGGCCACAATGGTGAGAGGCCTGCGTACCGAAAAAAAAAAAAAAAAAAAAAAGAACAAATTAAAACAATGGTTACCATAGTATCAAGTCCACAGGGGAGCCAGCTGGGGACAACAAATTCTGGCAGGATCAAGTAGAGGGAAAAAGATAAATGTTTCATCTTTATTTACAAAGACATACTTTATCAACCTATTGCAGATTATAGCATAAGAGAAAAGGTTTTTCTGAAAAACAAAGATTAAAGCTAATATATTTCCCAAAGTCATTAAGTTATAAATCATATTTACTAGTTCATTCAGCCCCATGTCATTAATTCCCGTTGATCTGGATGAAATAATCACATTTCCCATTAGTTTTGTCATTTGTTACCCAGTCCAGTGATATCACCTAAAGGCTATCAGAAACTTATATTTGTTAAAAATTTCCTTTTTATCAGTCTTCTTGAAAAAGATTTTATTTTGTAAAAGCATCAGGACAAAAAACTTAAAATAGCATGTTTAAAGATTTGAGTACAATGCAATTAGCAGGAAACTTGGATATAACATTTTAGAATAACTGGTATAATGATTGATAACATATCAGGACATATCAGAAGTTAGGGATTCCATATACATTTTGGAATATATAAATGACATTTATCCATACACTATAATCTAAGGTTCATCTCCAATTATTTGACAACGTTTTTGAAGTAATTTAACATACCAAATAAACTTAGTTTGACATCTCTCTCTGAGATGTCTCAGAGATATTCCTTCCAAGCATCCCAGAATCAACTGGAGGCTAAAAAGCTCTAGTCAGATTTTGATATTTGGGAAGTCTGTTGAAAATATCAAGAAGGTTTTAAAACACAACAGGATCATAGGTCACTGTGAAGTAGTACTTATTCATTTAACCAAAGTCACAAAATGATTAAAAGAAAGCAAATACGGGTCACCTAAGGACACAGAAATTCATATAATCTGTTATCAAAAGGAGCACTTCTAACAGAGAGGGAGATCAAATTCCAGTCTCCTATTACCTTACTTAACAAAACCCATTTACTTAACTTCAGTCTAAATTGAGTTAATCCTGACCATATACAAAAGTTTCTCAGTAAAATGTAATTTCATTCCTCATACCTTCTTAACTGAAAACACACATTCTACCATACTGAAATGTTTTATTATTTTCAGTAACTTTAATTGTATATTTAAATTAGAATCCCTGACTCTTAAAAACCTTAATTTCTGGGGCCTCCCTGGTGGCGCAGTGGTTGAGAGTCCGCCTGCCGATGCAGGGGATACGGGTTCGTGCCCCGGTCTGGGAGGATCCCATATGCCGCGGAGCGGCTGGGCCCGTGAGCCATGGCCGCTGGGCCTGCGCGTCCGGAGCCTGTGCTCCGCAACGGGGGAGGCCACAGCAGTGAGAGGCCCGCGTACCGCAAAAAGAAAAAAAAAAAAAAGAAAAAAAAAAGAAAAAAACCTTAATTTCTAGTGACAACCAAGAGGCAAGTAATAGTTACCAAAATCTGGAGAAACTATTTTAAATGATTTTTACTTTTTGTTGTTGTTGCTGTTACGGTACATGGGCCTCTCACTGTTGTGGCCTCTCCCATTGCGGAGCACAGGCTCTGGACACCCACGCCCAGTGGCCATGGCTCATGGGCCCAGCCACTCCGTGGCATGTGGGATCTTCCCGGATCAGGGCACGAACCCGTGTCCCCTGCATCGGCAGGCGGACTCTCAACCACTGCGCCACCAGGGAAGCCCAGATCACTGCTTTTTTGTCATATGTATAAACTGAGAAGATTTTCTCTCTCTCCCTCCCAAAAGTCCTTATGTACCCCTCACGCTCGTTGTCTGTGAAATTGTCGAAACTCTCACAGGAGAGAAGAATTGCCACTAAAGGAGCAAAGAGGATGGGTCTTAGGCCCATCATGGGGGACATGATGACACTGAAGCTAGTTTTTAAAAGATGAATGAACACAACGTTGTAGTTCAACTATACTTCAATTAAAAAATAAAAAGATAAGTAAGAGGTGCTTCTGTATTTAGGTCTTTATCTAAACCCAGCAGGTGAAGAAGGTACGTGTGTACAACAAATAGAAACTTAGGTCCTAGAAAATGTGTCCTATAGTCAGAGTAGTAATAATACTACTTAATTTTTCAAGGTTGTCTTAAAGATTAGAAAAAGTGTGCTATGAGCCCTTAGCAGAGGGCCTAGCATATAACAGGTGCTCAAGAAACAAAAAGTATTACCAGTGTCAGTAACATTGGCATCAGACAGAAGAAAGTCTGTTGAACCAAAATCTCTTTCATGTAATTGCTCCCCAGTTTACAAATAGATCTTATGTAAATACCTTGTACATATTTATCTCATTTTCAAACTCTGGAGGCCAGTATTTCTATACCTGCTTTTAAAACCTAGTAAACTAAGATTTGGGAAATTTAGGTGACTTGTCCAAAACCACACAGGCCCTTTTATTCCAAATCCTGTGGGTTCAGCCGTCATAATTTTACAGACCAATTAGCACACATTAGACATTGCTTCTGTATTTGTTGGAACCGTCACACAATCTGACTGTCTGCCACTTTCAATTGATTAGTTGAAGAGATTTGGTAATGACTCCTTTTGAATACCCTGTATTTCCTTTTTCCACAAAGAGGTAATTCCATTTTTAGCCGTCAACACAGTATTGAACCATTGGCTAAAGTGGTAGATTCTAGATAAGTGTTATTTTAGAGTTTACAATGCAATAGAATGAGGGGTAATTTTAAAAATTCTCTTCTCTATGTGTTGTTTCTAAAATAAAGTTGGTACACCTCCAGCAATTTATACGTGTACACTTCATATAATGTTCCTAGTAGATAAAGAATCTTCCTCTGTATTCCCTGGACTTAACCACTTCACGTTTGCCAGTGTCAGACACACTGGCATTCTCAATACTTTTCATTGATTGCAATGAAAAGCACTTACTTCATTTCCCATTATTGCTTTCTTCTTCATCTTCATTGCATTGTGGGTGGTGATTGTCAATTTTCCAACAGTGCTAAAAATATTACTGGTTCATGCAATGACTTTCTGAGTTTAAGTGAAGGTCCTAACTGAGCCTGTGTGCGACAGATGAAGACTTGAGGGGTTACACTTGGAGAAAAGGTAACCGGCAGCTAAAAGCAAATTGCTGAATTATGCTATGTTGCCTGTTCAATTACTGGAAACGGCAGCAAAACTAGCGCAAGACCTCAGAATAACGGTAGAATCAACCCAGGGCAAGTGTAGAATCAGATCTATCGGATTCAACCCACCCAGTTAGTTAAGAACAATTTACTTGTTTTAGCAAAAGGAAAATACTTCTTATTTCAATGCTTGGGAATCAAGGAGCTTTATGCAAAGAGAGCTGAAAGCAGGAAAAGGCTGAGTGGACCTTGGAGCAGCTGCTCAAATTCAATGAACTGAAGGAAAAATCAGGGCAATCAAATCAAAACAGCCACAAAGCTAAGATAGTTACACAGCCAGTGGCCATGCCGAGGAAGCAATAAGATGGTGCCTGCCCCAGAGCAACAGTTGTCCCCAAAGTGGCATGTTCTGATTCCGTGCTGCCAGCTGCGCTGCTCGGACACATGGTCCCGACGTCCGGGGCCTGAGTCCAGAAGCATGGAGCTGGTCCTGTGACCTAAAGAAGAAGATGCATCCTAGTGATGTCTATTAAAATGTGCTCACAGTGAAGGTCCTCGGCTCTAGAAGCCCTAGGAGGCCCTGCGTCCGGATTTTCTCATTTGATTTGACCTGTGATGTCAGTAAATCCCACAACCTGCCGTGGAGGCCTGAAGCCATTTAGCCTGGTTCTGTTTTCTTGATCTGTAGGAAACAGAAGATAAACACAGACACCTCAAATGGTTGTTTCTGTCTCCTCTCCTGCTTCCTAAGGGGGAGTGCGTGCTGTCAGCTGAGCTCCAATGGTTCATTGGTCCTTGTCTGGACGGAGCTCTCCCAGTTCTGTCAAGAGAAATGCCTTGAACAGGCCCTGGGAACACAAGCTGTGTGTGCTGGAGTGGGTCTAGGTGCCCGATCGGAGGATGGAGCCCCTAAACATCTCCTGGCCGTGCCGGTGACACTCTGGAGGGACAGCTAGGTCCTCGGAATTAGTTAATTTTCCCATTAGATGCTGGCCATGCCCTCTCATGTTTCCAAGTATGTATCACGTTCTCCTTTTACTTTGACGTTTTTCTCTTCTGGATCATTTAAGGGAGACTTTTCTGTGCCCCTTCCCTTCCCCTAAGAACTGTTCGGGTTCTTTTCTAAGGTGGTTGTGCAGCTAACATGCATTTAGCCACTGCCTGACACTATATATAACTCAGTTTCACGTGCCTGCCAGCAAGAAACATAAACAGGCCAGCCTCCTGTAGCTCGCTGTGTTTTCTCAAGTCTCCCTGGGATTCAAGCCTACACTGTGTGCTTTCATGCATTATTTTACTGGCACACCCGGATTTTTCCACATGGTTCAAAATCACATACTTTCAGCTTCGAGTGAGAGTTCACTGATGTCCCACAAACCAAAACCTTGTTAAAGGCAACTTTTACTCTCTTGTTAAATACTTATAATTTTTTTTTAAAAAACTTGTTGGCTTTAAAAAAAGTGACTTTCAAGTTTTCTTATATAAATTTTTGTTCCAGGAACGCCGTAAACTGGAGTTTGGCTAACTCTTTCTGTAAAGGGATAAATAATAAATATTTTTGCCATCGTGGGTCATTGGGTCTCTGTTTCAACTTCTCAACTCAGCTGTTGTAGCTTAAAAGCAGCCACATAAATAAACGGGCATGATTTTGTTCCAATAATCCTTACTTATGGACACTGAAATTTGAGTTTTTTTATTATTTTTACGTGTCATGGAATATTATTCTTCTTTTGATTTTTTACCAACCATTAAAAAAAAATAAAAACCATTCTTAGTTTGTAGGCCTTACATAAGCGGGCAGCAGCAGGCCAATTTTGGTCCATGAGCTGTAGTTTGCTGACCTCTGCTACTAATACATTTCTTTCAATTAGAGAAAGTGTGTGCTATACAGAGGCATCAGTGAAACAACACTGTAGCTCTATGGAGACTGTTTATTTCCCATGGAAAAGCTGTAAGAACACCAAGTAAAACCCTGAGGACTAACAGCAAAATATCAAGAAACTACACTTAATCATTTCAACCTCTTGAGCTATGTGAATGTCTAGTGCCCACTGCTTGAATTAATAATTAAGCAACATTTACTGATTATAACCAGAGATTAATATCATGAAGAGGTTTTGGAATTAAACTTTCTGAAGTTAAGTATAGCCCTGATAATTCAGTAAGGAAGTGAAATTTTCCCTATGGGAACATCAGCTACTTCTCCCTTCCTGCATCTCCACGTCCAGTGGTTTTGATTTTAAGGGAAATGATTCTTCCTTTTACTGATAGCATCTTTCTTCTGACTTAGCTGTGTAATGAAGCCATCACGGAAAAGGAGCAGCTCTATATAAGACTGATAGTTTGATTACAGCATGACTAGCCTAATTGTCTCTGCAAAAAATAATATGCATTTCATTTTCAGCTGGTCTCACAGTTAACGGTCATCAGGCATATTTCTAGATTCCAGGGGATAACAGTTTTGAAAATATTTCCAGACTGCCATAGTATGGTTCAAGGTAATGGTATCTAAAGACAATTCCATACTGAAGCCTACAAGCATAATTCATGATTGTTATTACTATATTATAAACAATGAAACTGTTTGGAGAAAACAAGGCAGTTTTTTTCTGAGTGCGATTCATTTAACTTCATGTAATTCAACACAACATTCATCTTTGCTTTCTTCCCAAGAATCAAATAAATTGAGATTTGACCCTGAGCTAAGTGAGGTTGGGTACACATTTCCTATCAATAATCATTACTGTTGGGTGTTGTGTGGCAATCCCCAGAGGCTGTGTGTCTCTGGTATGGATCCCCTTGTTTTTAACATTGGAATAAATGCTATACTTTTGTCCTGTCCCATTTTCTCTACTTTAAGGTTGTCAGTTACTTTTGAAGCTCATAGGTTTTATATTTTTCTTAAAACTCAAATCTTTATTCTATTATCTATTATTCCTTTACTCCAAAAATTCAATAGCATTCACTTAAATAAGAACAAAGTTCAAACATCTCAGCCAGATGCTCAATGTCTCATAATTTGATGACCCCAGTTACCTGCCTTTGACCTTCACCACATTCCTTCTCTCCATCCTTTCACCCTGGCTGCATCCGTGCCTCTGACCATCGATGGATGCAGGGCTGCCCACAGCGCCAGTCCCCTATACAGCTGCCTGGCAATACGTCATCATCTTTCCACTCGTAAGTCGAAACTCAACTCTTCCAAGAATTTGTCTTAAAAACTCAAATGTGAGCTCTTCTTACCTTAGATTCTCATGGTTATTCACAGATTGTCTTGGAATTACACACACACACACACACACACACACACATACACACAGGTCTGAATATACATCCCCCTTTTCTTCTAGGCTATAAGTCCATGGAGAATAGGTGTCTTTGCATGTTTCAGAGCATCTGGCATGGTACTTAGCATACGTAAGAACAAAGGGCCATGATTTCTAGAGCTTTGGATGGATCATCATTTGAGAATCCACCATCATCATTGCCAAGATTGAGCTCTTCGTTTAAGACCATGTGTTATCAGAGGCTGCTGAGGATAGAAGTACAAATTACCTTGTAAGTAGCTTTAATTAAACCAAGAACCTTCTGGTGGGGGAGGTGGGTGGTGGGTGGTGGGTAGAAAATGAAAGAAAAAAAAATTCCCAAACCCTGTAATTTCAAAACTTCCAGTTACTTTGTATTGGAGCTAAAGACTGGAAATCTCTTTTGCTCCAGACTTTTTTAGATCAGAGTGCTGTCTTTTTTTTTTTTTCTTTTTAAATTTTTAGTGTGGAGCCAGTCGTGCTGCTTTGTTTTGTTTTGGCCAAGGTAAGGGAAAGCTGACAGCTGAAATGGAGATTGCACTGCTTTTGTGGCTCTGAGCAGAAAAACATTTTCTTCAGAGGGAAAAGAATGCCATCAGAGAGAAACTGTTTCCAGGGAGCTGAGTCTCAGCGGATGGAAAGATAGACGGTAGGTGTGCACATTCTTGTCCCCCTCCCTCACAGAACTAGGTGACCCCGACACCCTGAGACCAGCAGCTTTGGGAAACTGGAGAGACCCGGCTTTGGTGTGTATAATGGTGTCCTCACCACGAGCACAGTCAGCAATGCCTGTGGGTCTCTAGGACAATTCATGGCCAAAAATGATGGACGTGTGGGCGCTAGGGCCAGAGAACCAGCTGGAAGCCGCTGACCCAGAGCTGCAGCCAACCGACCAGTGCTGTTTTCCTGCCAGCCTCCTTCTGGAGACGCTGACGACTCACTGTTGGACCCTCTGAAGAGGCTGTCATCACGAGAGAGGAGGCTGGGATCTTAAAATTGATGGGACATCATTTTGTAGACAGAGGTCAAAACATACAGCTATTTAGTAAATTTAATAAAATCTTGTCAATTTTGATTTGACTTCTGGGTGATCAGAATTGTCATTCTGGGGTAATCGCCTCGTGTCAGAAGCTCTCCACCCCACACCCTAACATAGGCATTGAGACATCCAGTAGCCCACTGTTTTACATCCAAACAGAAATATGCAGACCCATTCAAGAACACAAACTCGGGCAAATTTGACATTTTAAGGGTAAAGTGTAGGGCTCCCTGGTGGCGCGGTGGTTAAAAATCCGCCTGCCAATGCAGGGGACACGGGTTCGAGCCCTGGTCCGGGAAGATCCCACATGCTGTAGAGCAACTAATCCCATGAGCCACAACTACTGAGCCCGCGTGCTACAACTACTGAGCCCATGAGCCACAACTACTGAAGCCTGCGTGCTGAGAGCCCGTGCTCTGCAACAAGAGAAGCCACCACAATGAGAAGCCTGCACACTGCAACAGAGAGTAACCCCCGCTCGCCACAGCTAGAGAAAGCCTAGTGTAGCAATGAAGACCCGATGCAGCCAAAAATAAATAAATAAAATAAATAAATTTGTATACATAAAAAAAAGAGTAAAGGGTGTACCGTACTTAATCACGTCATCTTAGAGCTTGCCCAACATGTTCTTATACCAGGAAGAGTAGTGCTCCGTGACTTCTTATGATGTGTGGATTTATCCTCTCCCCCCGAATCACCCACCAGCATCACTGGCTTGTGTGCTCCAGTCTGTGAGTGTGTGTGTTTGGTCACGAACACGGCTGCCTCTCACTGACTAAGCCAAGTCCATATCTGTGGTCCTGAGGAACAGGTGTTCATTAGCCCTGGTTTAGGTTACCCTGGGTGGGGCGCTCAGGGTGGTGGGAGGTAGGCTGCTCTACCCCAGAGCTCCAAGGGGAGGAGGTCACTGGCTTGGGTCCCACCTCAATGCCATATCCGTTCTTTAAAATTCAGGTCACATTAGAGACATCAGAATTTCAACTCAGTTTCAATATGTTTTAAAATTTTTATTTAATGTTGGAGTAGAGTTGCTTTACGATGTTGTGTTAGTTTCAGGTGTGCAGCAGAGTGAATCTGTTCTACATATACATGTATCTATTCCTTCTTAGACTCTTTTCCCACATAGGTTATTACAGAGGACTGAGTAGAGTTCCTTGTGCTGTGCAGTAGGTCCTTGTTGATTATCTATTTTGTATATAGCAGTGCGTACACATTAAACCCAAACTCCTCATTTATCCCTCCCCACCACCTTTCCCCTTTGGTAACCGTAAGTTTGTTTTCTATGTCTGTGAGTCTGTTTCTGTTTTGTAAATGAGTTCATTTGTATCATTGTTTTTTAGATTTCAATTGAAATTGATTGCAATTTCAATATTTTAAAATTATACATGTATTATATATTTATATTCACACACAGATGCTCACACATATATATGTATCAATACATATGTATATTGACATACACACACATTTAAGAAACAATGCAAACTCCCAAGACTCCTAAATATTTTTTCATTTCCATTCTCTATCAGCCAGACCTATCTGTGTATTCCAATATGCTTTTGATTTTAATTTTTATTAGCATCAGTATAGGCTGTGTGTATGTCTTTCCTCTAATTTCCTTTCCATGTTTTTATTTTAACCATGTGTCTTAGGGAAATTGTGCCTATTTCTTTTCTTTTTGACAGAATATTCTCACACTATAAGTATTCTCTGCACATTTTAAGAACATATCTTTAATCCAGTTATATTTATGGATTCTCGCTGGCTATTTTTAAAAATACAGTTTTGAGGGGATGGCAGAAAAGAAGCATAAGAACAAGCTGATTTTTATGAATTTTTGATCTTTTTTTTCTATATGTTGAAAATAGCATTTTTGCTTTAAGAGATAGGTAAGAAGAGAGGAACCTCCGTATATTCCCTAACGGGCTGCTTAATAAGGACTTTTTCCAGCAAGGGGAAGAGTAGCATTAGGGCTGCAGTGGGGGACCCGGGGGTCTGCCTGCCCTGGGGGCCCTCCCTGTACAGCTTGTTGATCAGGTTAGGACAGCTGTATCCCTTCCCCTTCTTTCCTTGGCCAGATATTTCTGGATGAGTCATTAAGTAAACAGGATTCGCTGATGGGGTGTTGATTCCACCATTTTCCAAACACTGACGTGGACAACAGGCTGTGGCAATCATTTTTGTCCCCTAATTTCAAGCTGCCTTTAGAAATGTTGTCCTTACCAGGAGTGCTGGGGTATGGAGAGAGATGCCAGCACAGCCCTTGGCATTCCCCCTCTCGGAAGCTGAGTCAGGGTGGCTCAGGGAGAGACTTGACAGTCTGCATTCTCCAGTCTCCTGGTGATGCTCCTACAGTGCCCTGGGCCTCAACCCAGGCTGCACAGGTCCTCAGCCAGCTGTGGCGGGGCTCCCATGAGTCAGTGAAGGCGCAGTCAAGACTGTTGCTAGAACAGAGATGGGAAGGATGAGCCGTTTCCCCAACATCTAGTTCCATGTTGGTCTACGGCTTCTAAGTAGAGCCCTGTATGCAGGCAGAGGCATTCACAGAGGAACTGACCTATGACTGTAATTTGGATTTAGACACAGGTGTAAATAGAAAAATTTGTTAGAGGGAAGAGTTTATGGTGGAAAAGCTGGGAGAAGGCCTTGTTGGTTTCAAGGCAAAATGGTAAAGGAAAATTGTGGCTGTGAATCCTCTCCTTAACAGCAAGATAGAGTAAATCACTTGATTGGGAGGATAAAGAAATGTTTGAAGTAAATGGAGGAACATGTGAATTAAGCTCTGAAAGCTGTAATTGATGGGGAAAGAGAAGATCTTCTCCATACCTAACAATGTATTTTATTCAGCGTGACTGCACCAGGTAATGAAAGATTAGCCATGAGTGACACTGGAGACCAGTGCTTTGGCACCTCTGCCAGACATTGGTTCAAATAGCTTGAGTTGCCGTTCTGGAGATTTGGGTTTCATGTTTCTCTGTAAACCCACAGGGTGATTGCTGTGTTGTGAGAAACCCCACACACTCATCACTAGATCCCCAAGTGAGTTTCATGCTTCTGACAGATGCCAGATTTTTCACTTCATCATGTCCACAGATTCATGTTTGATGAAGAAAGAGGTTCTCAACAAGCCTAGTAAGGACACTTTGTCTGTGCAGTATTATTATTTTCATGGGAAAGAAACTTCTGAGGCTTGATGCCTTATTCTAGGATAAAGGGAAAGGAAAAGTAATGTGTGTAATTTAGATAAACTCTACTCCAAGTAGAAACATAATCCTTTTATTTGTGAAAAGGGAGCATGGGATAGGAATTGATTTCATGGTTTTCCATGGGGTTCAAAATAGAAAAATAAACACATGCATGTGAATTAAGATAATTATCTGGTGATACTGGTAATGATTTTTTTTTTTTTTTTTTTTTTTTTTTTTTTTTTGCGTTACGCGGGCCTCTCACTGTTGTGGCCTCTCCCGTTGCGGAGCACAGGCTCCGGACGTGCAGGCTCAGCGGCCATGGCTCACGGGCCCAGCTGCTCCGCGGCATGTGGGATCTTCCCGGACCGGGGCACGAACCCGTGTCCCCTGCATCGGCAGGCGGACTCTCAACCACTGCACCACCAGGGAGGCCCCTGGTAATGATATTTAATTAGCAGATGAAAATAGATTTTGACCTGCAAATATAAGTTAGAATTCCAAAACATTAGAACTGAAAGAGAACTTGGGGGCAATTTAACCCGGGAAGTGAGCTGTCACTCAAGGTCACACAGCGAATAGAGAAATAGCCCAGACTCACTGAAGATATGATGAGAACCAACTGACCAGAGACAGGTGTACAGATTAGGAAACAGCAAGCCCTTCCTTCTCATCTTCTTCACTATCTTAGGGGGAGAGATCAGGAAACACTGAGGCAGGGTCAGTGAAGCGCTGTGCTCATTGCAAGATCTGTTATGAGCACTGCGTGTGGTTTGGTGTGAAAAGAAGCTGAAACTGGTATCTAAGCCAAAATCTTTCCTTCTCTCTCTGATGCCGAAAATTTGGCCTCTGTGCACCAGTGCTGAATCGAATCTCAGAGACAGAGTTTTGGGTGAAGTAGACAAGAATAGCTTTATTGCTTTGCCAGGCAGAGGGGGACACAGCAGGCTTGTGCACTGGAGAACTGTGTGTCCCAACATGGGGGGATTTGGTGAGGAGTTTTACAGCAGTAGTTCAAGGGGGGGGTTGCTGACAAGGATCAGGGTGCACACAGGACCTGCACTCCTTTAATCTGGTCTCAGGTGGTCTCCTGATGAGCTTCTCTGGTTCTTCAGTCTATCAAGCCATGACCTTCTCTCTGGAATGAAGAATGCTTCATCAAGTAGCTCATCTTCCATTTGCTGGGGGTTTTAGTTCTGTGAAGAGCTTAAAGATATTTTCATGTGTATCCCTTGAGGTGGAACCAGGACCCTGCCCCAAGGCTGCACTATTGTTTCTTGACTGCTCCTCCCTTGTCTCTGCATCTCTTCCCTTCCCTGATTAGAGACTGTTTGAAAGGTTTCTGTGCCCAGGAGCCCCACAGGGTCCTTCTCAGTTTCGTATCCACTTTGTATTTAGAATTAGCAGTTGATTGTGTAACTGCTCATGGAAGAAGATGGTGGTACCCAAACCTCTCATCCTGTTGTCCTCATCCAGAGGCAGGTTGATTTCTGCACGTGCTCCACTCCTCACCCTGTCCTTACACCTGGGTGCTCCTCTGTGACTGTTTGGTGAGATGATGCTTCACAGGCTGAGTCATAAAGGGCAGTCAGCCTCCCTGTTGTGTTGGGCTGTTTGCCTTGGAATCAGCCTCCCTACTGGGAGGGAAGCCCAGGCCGCCCCAAAGGACCGTGTGTAGGTAGGTATTCTGGCTGGAGGCCCAGCGAAGTTTCCAGCCAACAGCCAGGTGTGTGAGAAAGTGTTTAAGATGATGCCGGCTGCCACCACCAAGTGTTTGCAGCTGCATACCGCTCCCTGGACAAGGACTCCTTAGCTGAGCCCAGTTTCCCTGACAAACAATGAGAAATAAGAAGAAGAGATTGCTGTGATTTTAAATGGTTAAGGTTTTGAGGTGGTCTGTTTCCACAGGTAAGGAGGATGCTACTCTTAAAAATGGGGGAGGAGGTAAAAATAAAGTTATTATTATCATTTAAAAGGCAAAATAAAATTGGACTCAATCAGACTTACATTCTATCACAAAGATAAAAATTGATTTCAAAGAAAATGTGAACTAATAGCAAAACCCACAGATAAGAGACTGTATAATGGTGGGGGGCTGTAGGGTCGTCAGCAATATTTTCTAAAGTTAAAATGCTAGGTTATGTAGACTCAAGCACCACCGTGCACACATCTCTGTATTTGCTAAAAAATTAGACAAGGTGACCTTATTCATCTTTTCCACCTTTAACTCCTGTCATTCTGTCTTTATCGTGTGGGTGTTTGGTTTGCTGAAAAAGCCAGATTTCAGAACAGCTTTCTTTCGGAAATGATGTTTTTAACGTTAAGGGGGAAAAGCTTGCCACATTGTAGAAGTGGCAGTTATAAAATTAGATATAAAATCCATTGAAAATTCATCACAATTGTACTGCAAAAGACACACGGAGGACTGAATTACAAAGTAAAAAGAATAAAGTGGGCTTTTGACTAAATGAATTAAGCCAGGCTCCTTTCAGGATGATCATGTGTTGGAATGGCTAAAGAGATTGCAAAATAGGTGAAGAAAACACTATGTGTACAGTGCTAGATTGGGCCAGCATAAAATAAGAATTGTAGAAAGTCGATCTTGAGGTATAAGGCAGGGGTCAGAGGGCTGGGTTAATTCCTAGCTCTAACATAAAGAACACGCAAAACCATGATTAGAAAATGCAGAGAAATGGAAACCAGGAGGTATTGAAACCGTTTCATACTGGTGGAAAGATGCTAATGTAGAAAACCAAGGGATTTGGACCCGGCTGTGTAAGATGAAAAGTGCATTCTTGGGCTTCCCTGGTGGCACAGTGGTTGAGAGTCCACCTGCTGATGCAGGGGACACGGGTTCGTGCCCCGGTCCGGCAAGATCCCACATGCCGCGGAGCAGCTGGGCCCATGAGCCATGGCCGCTGAGCCTGCGCGTCCGGAAAAGTACATTCTTTCTCTCCCCTCATCCTGCCACCACTGTCCTCAGACACACGTCAACACCATACATTTTTAAAGAGCAAAGAGACTTCATGTCTCCCACTTATATCTGCACAGATGGAACAATAATTCATCCATTTCTGAACAAGCCACCAGCATGCTCTAAGCTATGGCTGAGACCTTCACTGGATTGAAGTTCTAATAAGGCTAAGGCTTCACTGAAGTTCCTCTGTTAACAAGCACTTTTTGCTCACTTAGCATCTACCTAGCACCATGTTAAGTCCTTTGGAAGGATGCAGAGGTCTAACGCCTATGAGCATCTAGCTATTTCCTAATTGAGGAGGCAGTTACATTCATAAAGAAGCGTGAGTCCTGGAAAATCCAGGCAGTGTTACTGGGAAGGATGGAATAAGTGGAGTTTGAAATATGGGTGAGGATAGACCCGGAGAGGAAGTCATCCCTGACAAGGGGCTTGCTCTACACCTGGGACGTAGTAGCTGCTCATGAAATATTTACTGAAATAAATGCACCAGCAAAGGCAAAACTGTGCTGGGCAGTACCCTAGCCCAACTAGAGATGCAAGGCTAAGGGCGGAGGTCAGGGCAGAATCCGCTCAAGGAGGCCCGGGAAGGAAGGGATACATTCCTTTTCTGTGATAGGAAAATGGAAATCGATAAAGCTGCCTGCTTCTCACGAGAGGTCACCCTGACAGCAGAATGTGAGACGGGACAGAAGCGAAACTCAAGTGAGGTGGCATCAATTTCACCTCTGCCCGGCTTGGTGGGCGCGTGTGCCCACTGTTTTCAGCTGCAGCGCGATGCTTCTGTGGGCATGGGGTGCCTCTGCAAGAATATGATGAAGGGAATCCCTGCGTAATGATTAGTGAGATCACTAATCCGGGCGGCTTTAGGATCTGTGTGTCCTCCAAGGGGCATGGACCCTAAACAATAAAATGTTAACCCCAGGTGTTTTCTAGGAGCTTGGAGTTACGGGCGCCCAGTTCAAGCTGAGCTGGTTACGACTGGATAGGACCACCGACCCTCCGATCCGGCCGGCGTGAGTGTCTGCTGTGGTGGCCCTTTGACATCTGAGGGCCGGAAAGCCCCCTGCATATCACGCTAAGCACCCGCATTTTTGATCGTGGAGAGGCCTGTAGCTTAGTTAACGCCTGAGGCAGAACGATGATTTCTGCACTTTTTCCTAATCACCTTTCCCCCGTGCTCCCCATGCCCGGGCGGCCCTGCTTCTTTATTCATTACCCTGTAAATGCCCCAGCCCCTTGCCTTGGGGAGGCGACCCTGAGACTTGTTCTCCTGTCTCCTTCCCCCAGCGACCTGAATAAACCCTCTCTCTGCTGCAAACCTCACCATCTCAGGGTTTTCACGTAAGACAAACCGGGTTGAGTAACCGAAGCCCAGCGGGCCCTGGCTGTGTGGTGATTCCAGGTACGTGGATAGGGGGCTGAGAGGTGGGCAAGTCAGTTTGAACCAAAATTTCCAGAAAAAAAGCTTACAAGAAAGTCTGTGAAATAAAGCCTTAGAACTCAGAGGATGGACCACACTGAAGTTTACCCTCTGTGCGTCAGGATGTTTACCAAGAACCAGGTTTACTTGTCAGAAGAGAAAAGTAAGCCTACACCTAGCTTTAGCCAAGCCACGAGGAGCATACCATATTTAAACAAACTTTAGCAGAGAAATTCCAATACTGAAAGTTTTGCATCTCTGCTGATGCACTAAATGTCTGGTATTGGGCATTAGAACCGAGAGCTGATTAAGTATTGTAATAGCAAATAGTAATAGCAAAAGATGGAAATAACCTATAATCATTAAGCGGGAGATGGTTAAATACTCCATGGTATATCCACACTACGAAAGCATAGGAACGTACAGAAAATAATGAACTTTGTGTTTAAATAGAAAGATCTCTAGTACATGTTAAGTAGTAAAACTAAGGTGCAGAATAGTAATTGTATAAGAAGGGGAAAAACAAGAATGAATATTCACGTTACTGCTATTTACAAAAGAGACACTGGAAGGATACGTCAGAAATGAAGAGAAATGTTTATTAGACTAGAGCAGTTGTTCTCAAATGCCAGCATGCATCAGCATCACCTGGAGGGCTTGCTACAACACAGATTACTAGTCCCATCCACAGAGCTTCTGCTTCAGTAGGTCTGGGATGGAGCCCAAACTGTGCATTTCTAAAGTTCCCAGGTTACCAGTCAGGGGATCATATTTTGAGACCTACTGGGCCAGAAAAATAGAATAGAGTCAGAGGCTGCAGTAAGGCTTCTCAAGGTTTATCTTTTTTTATCATTTTGATTTCTTTAAACATATGAATGTATTACCTACTCAAAAAAAATCTCAATGTAAAGAAACCAGTGTGTCCAATAAAATAACCTGCTCCTCAGTCAAAAAAAAAAAAAAAAAAAAAAAAAGAAAAAAGAACTGAGAGCTGTCATTTCACTGGAAAAGCAGCAAAGTTCTCTGGGCTCCAGAGACAGGCTGCTTGGGTCTGAATATCCCACTTACTAGTTCTGTGACTTTAGGCAAGTTACTTAACCTCTCTGTTCCCCTCTTTCCTCATCTGACAATGGGGACCGTTCTATATGATGTTATAATGAGGGTTAAACATAATTTTTTTAAATTTTATTATTATTTTTTTTTGCAGTACACGGGCCTCTCACTATCATGGCCTCTCCCGTTGCAGAGCACAGGCTCCGGACGTGCAGGCTCAGCGGCCATGGCTCACGGGCCCAGCCGCCCCACGGCATGTGGGATCGTCCCGGACCGGGGCACGAACCTGTGTCCCCTGCATCGGCAGGCAGACTCTTAACCACTGCGCCACCGGGGAAGCCCATTAAACATAATTAATTACATGTGGGGTGCTTGGGTTAGTACATGGCTCGTAGGTAGTGATCAATAATTATCAGCTACTATTATGACTGTATTAACCTTGTCTTTTTGCCTCTTTTTGCCTAAAGAAGAAACAAATTATTATTATCCATTTTTCTTTTTTATATTTAATTTTTGAAAATTTAATAAACTTTATTAACTGTTGTTATACATGTAAAATGTGTTCAGCCCTAGCATTCAGTGTCTTTCTATATGCCAATGAAATTTATCATTTTTCTATGGTAGAATGTCAGAGAGAGGCAATTGGTGGCTTTTCCTAAGTAACACGATTAATTACTTGGTGGCATTCAGAAAGCACTCCCTTCTCAAATCTTTCTGATAAGGAGAACCATATTTTTATTTTTCTGGAACAAAGTTTAAAAAATACACTTACAAAATAGAATCATAAATAAAAGCGTTGAACAAAATAGACTCATAAATAAGTTAGCTCCATTTTTCTGTCTGAGAAGACCTAAACAATCATTTTTCTTTCCATTGGGAAGGATGTCTAAAAGGAACCAGACCACACAATGACACTGAGACGTCTGTACCTGCAGTAAAATGAATCAGGAAGAGGACGATGTCTGCCAGGAGACTTTGGATATTGTTTTCATTATCCCATTATTTTCTGTGTAAAAGCCACTCATGTCTTGGAGTGGACCTTGTCGTCTGAAAAGCGCTTCATCTAGTTGCATTTCCAAAGATTTAAGTGGAAATTGTTGCTTTTGGGAAACAGCCATAAGGATTCAAGCCTGCATTTAAAAGACTCGATCCATTTGTCTCCTAATACCAGTAAGTGTTCCCGTATGTGGCAGGTTCTGCACCCACCCAGAAGCTAATACTAATCTAATAATCACAGAAACGATCCCATCTTCAGAACGCGACGCACACACGACTGCGTACATTGTGTAGTCACGTGCAGGATTGCTCACATGTAACTCTCAGCAGCAACCTTGCAACGTTTGTCTGATTTTTCTAACTTTACAGATGAGAAAAACGAGGCTACAAAAGTTGTCTCCTGTTCAAGGTCGCACAGCCACCAGGGGAAGGGATAGGAAGAGTCATTTCCACTCAGTTTCTTTGTTCCCACTCTCCTATTACTACCACCATCCTCAGGGGCTATTGTTCCAGCCCTTTCACTCGGAATAAAAATGGAGCTGCTGCTTTCAGGGATTCCTACCTGAGCTTGGGCAACTTAAAACAAGATTCACAAGACATATCCTGTCACTATGCTTGGTGCTCTCTGGACATCAATCAGTGTCATGGGAACTGGTCTTATGCATTTCTGGTTACGTAAATTCACAGGAAATTCAGTGTTTGGGGGCTTTGGTGTCTCATTTTCTTGCCTTTAATATGGCAGTCCCAGTGTTTTGATAACACTGTATTCTATGTATGTTATTAATACACAATGAAATGACTTTTCCTATAAAAGATTCTTTAGAACGTTAGGTGGAAAATAAAACTGACTCTGTTCGCAAGAGTGTTAATCTAAAAACGAATTCCCAGGTTTAAAAAATTAGTGATCTCAAATATTACCCTTTGAGACTTCTTTCTAAGGAACCGCATTGAACGTATAAGTTATTCATTTTAGATTAGTAGGTGTGTTACTAACAGCAAAATTTCTTTCCCAGATGCATCATTTATTTACTGACATTGAAACTCTAAAAATATGCTGTCTCTTGGCTTATGGGAAAAAAAAATAAAACAAAATTTGTGCATAACCACACTGCTGTGTGTCTCTAAGCAGAGCAATGCTGGAAGACTCATATGCAAACAAAACTGGCCATTTCTTTGCTATCTCACGACAGCAGCTTTAAAAACTTCTAGGAATGTAGAGAGCAAAGGAAGAACAAGAGAAATTTCTAATTCTGTTCGGGTAACTTGATTTTTTTTGCTTTGATAGTATTACACGGCACTTTATACAACTAACTGCAGAAATCACAGTCTTTTCTAGCACATACTGATATTTAGAAAAATTAGCCATATATTGGCTATAAAATTAACAATATATTAGCTATAAAGTATGTCTCAACACATTTAAAGTATTGAAATATTACAGACCATGTTTTCTTATCATAAGGCAATTATGTTAGAAATGGAAAACTACCATAAAACTAGGACATATCCGTATGCTTAGAAATTCAAGAAATAATCATGAAAATAATGTACGGTTCAAATAAGAAATCATAATAGATTAAATAATATTTCAAATTGAACAATGAAAATATAAGATTTCATAACTTGTGAAATCCTGGTAAATCATTACCTAGAGGATATTTCATTTAAAATACATTTATTAGAAAAGAAATGATGATAATAGGTGAAGTAAGCAACCATCTCAAGACGTTATCGAAAGAAAAGCAAATTAAGCCAAGGAAAGTAAAAAGAGGGAAAAAAAGATAAGAGCAGAAATTCATGAAATATAAACTAATCATACAATGGAGGGAATGAAAAGAGCCAAAAGTTTGTCCTGTTAAAAGATAATAAAATTTATATAACTTGCCAAAACTGACACACACAAAAAAACAAAACCCAAAAAACCAAAACCCTACAACTATTAAAGAAATAGTAATAAATTTTTTTTTTACCTTAAAGAAAACTTCAAGCCCAAATGGCTCTAACAAAAATATTATGAACTATTAATGAAATTGGGAAGCTATGTGTAAGACCTCTTTGTAGAAATTCATACACACTTAAGTGAAATTTTAAGATTGAAATAAATGGAGATATATATTATGTGCATCGATCAGGGAACATAATATTGTAAAGATGTCAGTTCTTCCAACATTGATTTATAAATTCAGTGGAATCTTCATCCAAATCCCAACACAGATCTCTGTGGAACAAGAGAAAGTGAATTTAAATTCATACAAAAATGCAGAGGTCAAGAGTAACACAAACACTCTGCAGAACAAAGTGGGAGAACAGGTTCTAAGGGCTCCTAACTCCTATTATAAAGGTATGGTCAGAGGCAGATTTACTATGGAGCCTACACTATCCACTTTCAGGACCCCTGGAGCTGTCCTAACACTGTGTGCACATGATCACCTGTTTCTGTAAAATGTGTAAGGTAACTTACACAAGGTAACTTAACCATAGACAGTTAACTGCTAGGTCTTTTCTCTCTAAATTAACCTCCATTATACACCTACTCATGTTGGCTGGCTTTGGAATTGCTGTGGCATTTGAGGGGTTTGAATGAGAAGAGTTGAGCTGGGGATCTATTTAAAATTAGTGTAGTGGTATATGTATGTACCTCTGTGTGACTTCCATATGTAGTTACTTAATGGCTCGCCTTCAGCTGAAGAATGGCTTCTAGGAATGCACTGAAGGCCCCTGCGCTAACTCATCAGTGATGTGACCTGAAGGTGAGACCGGAGGCTACATCACAGCATGGTTTTCCTCGTGATATCTGGTGGGTGGAGGAGGAGAAATCAGATGGAAAAAGTGGTGCCTAAAGCTACTCTGTGGGAAAGTTTCCCAATGACACACATGTAAAACATGAAGAAGAGAATCCAGTTCTCATTGATGATTAAATTGAAATGGAAGTTCTTTTGTTTCAGGCATATACCTGACAATGCAGGGTATAATCATAAGTTCACTATACATTTTTTTGTGTGTGTGTGGTACGCGGGCCTCTCACTGTTGTGGCCTCTCCCATTGCGGAGCACAGGCTCTGGACGCGCAGGCCCAGTGGCCATGGCTCACGGGCCCAGCTGCTCCGCGGCATGTGGGATCTTCCCAGACCGGGGCACGAACCCGTGTCCCCTGCATCGGCAGGCGGACTCTCCACCACTGCGCCACCAGGGAAGCCCCACTATACATTTTTTATGGGGACCACGCAAAGCAGAAATGATCAAAGTTCCTCCATTTGTAGGGCACAAACTTGTAGCAGTATACAAATGGTGAGTATATCTGTAACTCAGACGTAAAAATTTTGGTGGATGTTTTTGAAATTTGACAAAAATATTTAATCTTTAAGTAACAATGCGTTGAAAACCTTCCTAAATTCATGAAAATAAAAAAATAAATTTTGATTAGCTAGAGGAAAGACTGAATTTGCTTTTCATTTTTTAAATAGAAAATGGTATTATAAAATTATAATATAGGAAAAGTCAATCAAAGAATATGGAGCCAAAAATATAGAGAAAAATCTCTTAAGTGGTTTTGGATTTAATGATGTTTATGGTATTTGTCAGCTATTAAAAGTTTATAATTTGTTGTGGTTTATTTTCTCATTTACTTCCGTGCCTAATTTTAGATTTTTTTCTAGTAGAAGAGCAGAAAACTGTATAAGCTTCAGGTTCCTCAATGCTTAGGCACGCCCTCCCCACCCCGGTTCTAGCAATTCAGAACTAAGTAACTATAGCAATTAAAAAAGTGTGGAATTGGCATAAGAATAGATAAAAGAGGAATGGAATATAATAAAGAGCCTAGAAACAGACCCATAAATATATGATCATGTGATTTATGATAAAAGTGGCACTTCAGAGCACTTGGAAATGGTAACATTTTCAATAAATGGTGTTGGAACAATTGGGTTTATATGGGGAAAATATTGGACCCTCTACCTTATATTATTCACAAAAAATTGTAGATACATGATAGATATATCTATCTATCTATAGATATATGATATGTAGATATATGATAAATATGAAAATCAAAACAAAATAACTTTCACAAACTAATATAGAACAATATCTTCATGACTTTAGTTTATGGTTTCCTTTGCTATGCAAAAGCTTGTAAGTTTGATTAGGTCCCATGTTTTTTGCTTTTATTTCTATTGCCTTGGGAGACTGACCTAAGAAAACATTGGTATGATTTATATCAGAGAATGTTCTGCCTATGTTCTCTTCTAGGACTTTTGTGGTATCATATCTTATGTTTAAGTCTTTAAGCCATTTGGAGTTTGTTTTTGTGCATGGTGTTAGGGAGTGTTCTAATTTCTTTGATTTACATGCAGCTGTCCAGCTTTTCCAGCACCACTTGCTTAAGACACTGTCTTTTGTCCAGTTTATATTCTTGCCTCCTTTGTCAAAGATTAATTGACCATAGGTGGGTGGGTTTATTTCTGGGTTCTCTATTCTGTTCCATTGATCCGTATGTCTGTTTTTGTTCAAGTACTACACTGTTTTAATGACTGTAGTCTGAGAGGGTTATGCTTTCAGTTTTATTCTTTTTCTTCAAGATTGCTTTGGCAATTCTGGGTATTTTATGGCTCCATATAAATTTTAGGATTATTTGTTCTAGTTCTGTGAAAAATGTCACAGGTAATTTGATAGGGATTGCATTAACTCTGTAGATTGCTTTTGGTAGTATGGCCATTTTAACAGTATTAATTCTTCCAATTCAAGAGCATGGGATATCTTTCCACGTCTTTAAATTATCTTCAATTCCCTTTATCAATGTTTTATAAGTTCTCAGTGTATAAGTCTTTCACCTCATTGATCAGGTTTATTCCTAAATATTTTATATTTTTAGATGTGATTTTAAAAGGCATTTTTTCTTACTTTCTCTTTCTTATATTTTATTGTTAGTGTAATGAAATGCAACAGATTTCCGTATGTTAATCTTGTATCCTGCTACCTTGCTGAATTCGTTTATCAGTTCTTGTAATTTTTGTGTGGAGTCTTTGGGGTTTTCTATTTATAATATCATGTTATCTGCATATAATGACAATTTTATTTATCCCCTTCTAAGTGATGGGCATGGATATGTTCCTATAAAACCTTACAAAACAAGGAGCTGGCATAGAATGGCCATCATCAAAAGGTCTACAAACAATGAACACTGGAGAGGGTGTGGAGAAGAGGGAACCCTTCTACACTGTTGGTGGGAATGTAAATTGGTGCAGCCACTGTGGAAAGCAGTATGGAGATTCCTCAAAAAACTAAAAATAGAGCTACCATATGATCCAGCAATCCCACTCCTGCACATATATCTGGTGAAAACCTTAATTCAAAATGGTATGCACCCCTAGGCAGCACTGCTTACAATAGCCAAGACATGGAAACAACCTAAATGTCCATTGACAGATGAATAGATAAAGAAGATGTGGTACATATATATAATGGAATACTACTCAGCCATAAAAAATAATGAAATAATGCCATTTACAGCAAACATGGATGGACCTAGAGATTATCATACTAAGTGAAGTAAGACAGAGAAAGACAAATATCACAGTAGATTGCTTATATGTGGAATCTAAAAAAAACTATATAAATGAAGTTATTTACAAAACAGAAACAGACTCACAGACATAGAAAACAAACTTATGGTTACCAAAGAGGAAAGGGGGAGGAGGGGTAAATTAAGAGTTTGGGATTAGCAGATACAAATCACTATACATAAAATAGATAAAAAAACAAGGTCCTACTGTATAGCACAGGGAACTATAATCAATATCTTATAATAAACTATAATGGAAAAGAATATGAAAAAGTATATATATATGTATATATAAAACTGAATCACTTTGCTGTACACTAGAAACTAACACATTACATATCAAATATAGTTCAATTAAATATATATATATATAGAGAGAGACAAATTTAACCTTGAAGGAGAGCAGAATATGTCACCCAATTATGCCTCTTTCACGTTAGGATTATTTTAAGCTGGTTATTTTTTAAGAAACTGCAGACACAGGAGAAGCTCTGACAACTAAGTAAAAGTTACCCTTTTGTAAGAGACATTCACATTTGTAAGGGAAATCTCCCTTTGTAAGGGTGTCTCTCTCTCTGCACCAGGAAGAGAAGGTTGGCTCTAGAAACTTTTATCAAGAGAGAAGGCAAGGACTGAAATCCGCATAACAACCTCACTCTTGTTTACAGCATTTTCCCTGGTCACCTCCCATAACTGCCCCCCATTGCATATCTTCTTTGGTCTTTAGCTAGTGGTGTTATTTAATTGAAGGCTTGGGCCATTTCAGGGTTACTTGGTTCTCCTGAGTATCTCCCATGTGTACAGGAGGTATACAGTCATCCCCCTTATCCTCGGAGGGGTACGTTCCTAGACCCCCAGTGGATGTCTGAAACCACAGACAGCACTGAACCCCATATATACTATGCTTTTTCCTATACATATTACATATGATTAAGGTTCTTATTAGTTATACATTTTATACATATTAGTGTATGTATGTCAATCCCAATCTCAGCTAGCATTCTGATTCTTCCTAGATATATAATAAAACTGAATAAGAGACAATTCACTAGTGGAATTTGCCAAAATGTATTTATACATTTATTCCAAAAGTATTTATCAAGTGACTTCTCTGCACCCCGCACTGTTCTAAGTGTGCAGTTTATGGCAACAGACCAAGCGGTCAAAAATCCATGCTCTCTTGGAGTCTGCATTCACATTTGGAAGACAGGTAAGAAACAAATAGTTAAAATCTTGTCAGGCAGTGATAAGTGCTGTGAAGACAACTAAAGCAGGATGGAGGGGCAGAGAGAGGGTGAGGATACAAACCCAGATAGGGTGGAATGCTGAATGTGGGTCTTCTTGTGAGGTGGATAGGGCAATTCCTCAGAAAGCAGATGGATTTTGCATGCTGGAAGTGTCTCCAGGAGTATGGAAGGCTGGTGAGAAGTGGAATATTTCCTGCCATATCAGTAAACCAAGGACGTCACAGTCATCAGCGATTGCAGCCCTCCGACGTGAATGTGTGAGACCTACAGAAACTCAGGAAGGAAAGAATACCTGCCATCTAGCAGCCATCAGACTGCAGCCACTCCCAATGGTGAGCCCTGAGGAAACTCAGGATGTGAAAGCACTGGATACTGGCCCCAGGTAGCTGAGGTGCTTATCAAAGGAATGATTTCAGTGAGCCCAGACTCTTGCATCTTCCCATACACAGAAAAGCACTACATTCCTTAACTTGAGAGGTCTGGTTTTCTTTAATTAACAGTGATCTTTTGATGCTCTGACTACCTAGTCTTTGTTGCAAAAACTCTGATATATCCTGGCTCCCCGCTTACCTCCTTGGGGCAGTTCTCTCGGGGTTACTTGAGATGCTGCTTCCCAGGCTTGAAGTCCTAGGAATTCGCACCCATGAAAACATTACTCTCAACTTTTAGTTTGTGAACAATTTTTTAGTCGACACTGGGTATTCTTCAGGAATGGGAAAGGTACAAACTCTGTGTATGGGGAAAATTTCTACTTGATTCTCAGACAAACTTCAAGAAATAAGCTAGTACCTCATCCACCTTTTTCAATTCAGGCTTTCCGTGAACTAGTTTCAATAAGAGGTTGTGGGGCTCTTTGCTATATTCACACAACATTATGAGATTTTTATTTTCTAAGGAACGAAGTTGGGAAGTAATAAATAACTCAGGGGTCAGCTAAAAACTTCTTTTCTCTTACTATTGAAGTTCTTTCTAAATCGTGCAATTATTTTATTAAACTGCTGCCTGTTAAAGAATGATTAAATCCAGATGATTAAACCATGTGTGGATGTTCGATACCTTCGTATGCTGTGACATTGTTTTCAACAGCAGCTGACCATCTTTAGGTTTGGATGCAGTAGAGAAGTAAACTAGATGTGTACAGCCTGGGACCACCTCTGACGAGTGTCAACATGATCTCTGTGATAGGGCACCCCTTCTCCCTAAAACTGGAACATAGCAAATATAAACAAATAAATGCATAGAATAAAAGCACTTTCAAAACCTGAAAGATTTGAGCAAAGGTTATTTATAGCCCGCGAGTTTAGCCCTTGTTGTAGGACTTGGAGGTGAAGCACCTATAAGTCTGAAAACTTCTTAGGTCTCATTTGCTTTTTTAGCAAGCATCAGATGGATATGCCTACGTCTTTCTTGGAGACATTTTCACAGCTTAACTAGAAGTCTAAACTAAACGAAATTCCAGTAGAAAAAAATGGACCCATATCCACTTTTCTAGTACTTAATGAATAACACTTATTTTAGACAACTATTTTTAAAATAAACAGTGCCTGAATACATTCTTGAGTTTAAGCTGACACATCTCTTTTTTTCTTAACTGTTTCTCAAAAGTCACCATCACTAGTTTGTTGTTGCTGTTCTCCTTAGCTGCTGTGTTTATAAGAGATACAGGAATGCCAGTACTTCTAAAAGAACTGGTTACTGTTTTCAGGGAGTAGTATCTGTTGTGTGATTTTTGAATGGCATCAAGAGTTTCCTTAGTTACAAACAGACTTCTGAACATTTATTGGAGTCTGACTAGTGCTGGACTGATCGAAACTGCAAGAGGGAACCAAAAAGAGCTCTCCTGAAGCCGATTATGAGAAGCATCCTGTAGAGAGCAAAATCTGCCCCCCAAAGTGTCTCTTTAGTGTGAGGAGTAATTTAGGCTGATTATTTTTAAGAACCAGAAGACTCAGGAAGTTGTGTTTTTGGTTTTTTTGTAACCTACACCTTAATTGCCTCAAAGAATTGAGATAAAGGCTCTGTTCCCAGAATAGAGCTGTCATCAGAAATGTCTCCAAGGAATACGGGCCAGGCGTCGGGAGACAGACTCAGTAGACCTGAAGACCAGAGTCCACTCTGTCCCTTGTCTCTTCTGGCCCAGGAAACACCCGCTTCCCCATCCCCGTGTGAACTGCGCTTCTCCCCTTTGAGTCCCAAACTAGCACCCACAACATCTTCCTTTGTCTTTAGCTGAAGATGGTGCTTGACGAGAGGGTTTTGCCCATTTGGGGGAATTACTCAGTTTTCCTGGGATTCTCCTGTGTATACCTGTTGTCAAACTCTTGTTTGATTTTATCCTGTTAATCTGTCTCATGTCAATTTAATCTTTAGACCAGACAGAAGAACCCAGAAGGGCAGAGGGAAAGTCTTCGTCCCCAACAGTTGGCACAGCTGACAGAATTCAACTTTACCGGCTGAACAGTATTCACCCTGAAGCTGCTGCGGCTCAGAGATCTTGGGACAACCGACAAAAGCCCCCCTTCTCTTCTCTTTTCTAAATTTAGATTTAGCAGGAGAAAGTATTTTTGGTGCTGGTTCCTTGGACTTAGCAACTCTGGTAAATGTGGTGGACTTAGAGATCCTTTTACTCCCAGAGATGGTCACTGTTTTTCTTTGTCTCTGTCTGTTGTGTCATTTGTCTTGTCTTATGTCCTGAGAGCTTGACTCTATGACCAGGGAGAATATTCTCTCTGGTCTCTGCCATCAGAAAGGTGTGTGTGCCAGCGGGCACTTGGCAGTCAGTCAAGTAGGCTGGGAGTCTGAGCAGCTGTAGCCAGCCGGTCTGAAACACAGGTAACAACCTGAGCTGTGCCGGTGCTCAGTGTAGTTTGTCATAAGGGGTCCCATAAAGGGCCTTTGTCATCTCAACCTTCCTGGCATTGTTAGTGCTGGCACTACACCATCCTTAACGCCTGGGCAACAAGGGTCTTTGCTTTCCTAGGCTATTTGGGGAAGGTACCTTTCTGGATCTTGTGAGGGCTGCATCCCTTGCACTCTCCTGTGAAATACATCTTTCATCCTTGGTTAAGCCATAAAAAATCTTATTGGTTTGATTCACTATTACCATCCTCCTCATCAATGGCCAGACAATGGGTCCTTTGAATTGGAAAAACTTCTAAAGTGGTAAATTTTTAGAGAACTCTCATGGCAAACGGCTGTTTTATTGGTACTTATGGAAAGACTAAATTAAAAGGTGGATACAAAGAAATATACCAGCTAGTCTGAAGAACTTGCTTAATTTAAATGAATGGTTTGGGGAACATTATCAAGTTTGCTTCCCCTCATGGGTCTCACAGATGCTAATAAAGTCATTAGGTTAACTAACAAGAGAATGGGAAGAAGGCAAGGGGAAAGTCAAGGGACTCTTCCCAACAAGTGGACATTTTTAAAGAAATATAAAATTTATTAAGAAATAAGGTAAATAAAGCAAGTATTAAAAGGTGGAGCAAAGAGGAATCAGGAAAGGAAGAGCCACAGGACTCATCTCTACAGGTGGAAATATTTAGTTGGTTAATAAGACATGGGATGAATGAAATGGACATTGATGGGGTAAAAACAAAGGTTTTAATACAGTACTACCTAAGTTTGGGTGAGCCAAAAGGGCCCCAGTGGTCCCCCAACATGAAAGGGCCCCCAAAATGTCCACTCTATTTACCCCAGTTTGGAGAAATTTTAAATGCCTGAGGCAAAAATTACAATGAGAAACAGGGCCAGAATTTGCTTGAAGCAGCAGTGAGACCAATGAATCCTGCTAAAGTTGACAAAAGGGTCCCTTGGCCCCACCCCTCTCTGGGGACTCAAGCTCTCTCTCACAGGAGGGGGTTAAATGGCTGAAGGGTAAAGAGGAGGAATTTCCAGGAGTGTTTGAGGCAGAAGCCCCATGAGCTGTGGTACCAAAACCCACTGGCGGGGCCCTGGCTTGGGCTGCAGTTAGACTGAAAAAATGAAAAGTGCAAGGGTTGAGAGGATGACAGAGGTTGGAATGTTTGTGCAGGAGTTGTGTGAAAAGGTCAGGTCAGTGTTGCCTGAGTGTTTTATGGGCCTAGGGGTTCTGTCTGGCTAGGAATGCTCCCCCTTCTCAGTATGTAAGACTGAGGCCTGTTGATAGGGTCCTGGTTAGAGGTAATGAAATTGAGGTGCAAGCTTGGAAGCAATCTGGTGTATTTGAACACGCTTTTTGTAAAGTGGTTGTGTCTCTTTTGCCTGACTGTACTGTAGGGATGGACATAGTGTGTCACTGGGAATGTTCCCCCTTCCTGGAATTGTCAAACAGGGTGCAGGAGTCTGTCCTTCAGGCAATGTTAAGTGAACTTGCCAAGGGGAGCCAGTAGGGTTGCCTGAGCCCCCAGAATGTGGGACTGATAGTCAAGGCCTAATAGGGGAGATAGTGGAGGCTTTTTGCCCCCTGGGGGGAATTGGTCTATTGAATTGTGCTGTGGAACAAAGGGCCATTGTTGAATGCCTCATGCAGATTTTTTTTAGGTGTGATAATTGAACCCTGAAGTTCTAGAACATAGAAATCTTTCAGTTTGCAATTTTAGTTGGAAATCTTCTCCCTGATACAAAGAAGCATATTAAAGGAAATGTAGTTGGATGGGCAAACAGACTTTTGATATCACTTAGGCAGCAGCCCAGTTCTTTGGGGAATTAAAAACAGCTGTCTTTGTCTTGCAAATATCTACAAAATCAGAAATGTAAACACAGCCCACTGTCTCCTGAGACTGAGCCCAGTTAACACAATTGGGAGAACCTGACACCAGGGGGAAAAATTGGAGGGAAAGATGCCCTTTAAAAAAGGACAAACTACTGGAAAATCTCCCTTGCCCAAAATCTAGCCTACAGCTTCCTTAAGATTATTTGTCAAGGACAAATACAAATCTTAAAATTTTTTTCCACAAAAGTAAAGAGGCTTGGCCATTTGAACAGATAAACTTAATTTATTCCAACCATTATTTATAAACTAGTGACTTTTATATAACATAGGTGTTATATTTATACCTGATTCATGACTAAGGTCTTAAAATGAAAGCTATGAAATCTCTGATTGCATCTGTATGTGTGTCTTTGTACATTACGCATAGGGCCTTTTTCTACCTTCAGACGGAACTGACAAAAATCACTTTGTAAAGTAGCTCAATTTAATTGGCTTAAAAAGAGTGCTTATGAAATAAATATTTCTAAGTCTCAGAAGTATCATAGAAAGCAACCCAAATGTTTTTCAAGTCCATGTGGTCTAGGATTAATCTTTAATAAATAATAGCAAGTTTAAGGTTTTTAGTTTAATTAAGACAAGTCTTTAATTATCAGCATTAAGTATAATACTTTTATTCTATCTAAGTTTACTAAAAGTCATGTTATCTGTTACAAAAATTTGCCAACAAAAGAAGAAGAAATAGCTGGAGATGATGTTTGACTTTGTCTAATGTGTCATGAAGTTTTCATAGGTTATATAAACAATTGTTAAGAGCAAGTAAAGTTAAATAGATATATGATAAAAGGGTTTTAGGTAAACTTATAAATGTTTATTATGTTTTATGGTTTATGTGTTCTTAAAAATAGCTGTCAAAATATTTTTGGTTACTAGAAACCTTCAAGTTTCGCTAAGATGAGTTAAATTATAAAGTAAATTTATTGAATGTCTAGATGATTTCCAAATAAAACATAATGGTGAAAGATTAATTACTAAACATAGGTATATCTGCTTTTAGCTTCCTATTACAAAGTAAAGGTAAATTTGGGTTTATTAGTAAACATGTCTTGTGCTTTATTGAAAGATTATAGTATGAAGTAGTCTATGTCTCTAGAATTATAAAATGTATTTATAAATTTACCAAGCCATAAAATACTAATGTAAAAGACAGTTCAGAGTTGTTTACTTCTTAGTTAAGGTTTCTAGGGGTTAAGATTTATAATTAATATATGTGATTAAAGTTACTGAAAATTATATGAAAGACATCTCTGTATGTAAGAAAAGTAAGTTGTATTTTTGGGTAAGAAAGATATGAGAAATGGAGATACAATTTTGTTGAGGGAAATGAAAATGATCTTGCCTAAAATAAGGCTGGTTATTTCAAGAATGGGAAAAAAAGAAAAGGACAAGGGATAAACTAAAATGGAAATAGAATGTTGTAGAAGGTTTGCCAAAAAGAAACCTTGAGAAAAGTGTTTTATGCATGCTTAAGCTGGTTAAGATCGAAAAGAATTTAAGTGAATGAATTTTAATATCACAGTAAGTTGGTGCAAAATTACAATTTGTTTTTCTCTCTGTTAAAAAGAAGTCTGCGCTTGTAAAGAAATGTAAAAGGTTTTTCTTTACCTTTAGTAGTCTGCCTAAAAACATCAGGGAGGGATTATATTTTATCAAAATAATTTCCTATGTTGTTTTTATCAGGTCGTTGAATGCTTAAACTGAACCTTTTCAATATTAAAAGAGCTATGGCTTTTTACAACTTTTAAACCTTCTGTATTTGCCTGTGAAGTTTTTGCCGTTTTGGATAAATTGTTTTGCAGTGACCTATGTTCTTATTTGACCAAGTGTTTTAAGACCTTTTTGGTATTTTTGACAAACTTCCCCCAAATCAAATTTTAAATGAAGTCTTATGGACCTGGAACTAAGTTTGGGATTTTCCAGACAGCCCCTAGAACACTTGAAAAGATATGTTTTCTTTCCTTATAAAAGAGCATTATTAATCTAATTAGGCTTATTTGGTGTATTAAATTACATGGTAAGCATTGTCAAATGAATAATGATAAACCTTCCTAGGCTATATTGTATGGGTAAATGTTTTTTAATATAAATGCTCTGGAAATTATATAAAATTCCTAAAATTCAGGTATGTCTTGGTATAATGTTATCAGTCATAATTCTAGTTATTATGTTATAATGCTGTGTGTCACAGAAATAACAAAATTTCCAGGTCAATTGTATTATAATGAATCAGATCTTTAACCAGGCCATTTTAAGTCTTTGTCATTTATAGACAGCTACTGTTTTAATCTCATGTTTTTGCAAAAATGTTTATCTTCAAGAAGATTCACAGAAAAGATTTTTTGATAAATATAGGTTTCTGATAACTTTCAGATTATACCACTGAACTGGGTAAGAAATTACAGAACTCTAATGAAAAAACGGTTGGCTTCATAAACTGCTAACAAAAGATCAAGATCAGAAATTCCCTGGCAGTCCAGTAGTTAATGCTCTGCACTTTCACTGCTGAGGGCTTGGGTTCCATCCCTGGTCAGGGAACTAAGATCCCACAAGCCACGTGGTCCAGCCAAGAAAAAAAAAATCAAGATCAACAAGAATTAATTAGTGCACATGGGACTGAATGAATTGATGAATATGATATTAATTTTTATGACTTTTGGCTGAAATATTACTTTTTAATCCTTATTTTCCAGATATGAGGAAATCTTTCCTCTTAGACTAACTATGACCTACAGCAATTTGGTAAATTATACCTTTGTAAGCAGAACTGAAACATTTATCTTTTTCTCCCTACCTGATCCCTCCAGAATTTGGAAACTCTTAGTATGTATTTTATTTTCATGACAATATAGCTATTTACATAAGCTCACTAAGAATTTGTTCTTGTAACAGGACACAGTTGCAAACATTGGTTACATTACCAAGGCTTTGATTGGAATATCATATTTGAGGATGTGCATAGACTCAGATATGACCAGACAGCTTTAAGGAAATAAGATTGACCTTATGGAGCAATATTGCCCCTTGGAAAAACAGGCAGGCACATTGCTTACAGGGTTCCCAGCAGCCCTACCAGGTGAGTAAGGAAGGTCACTTCCTGGTAGGTGCAGAAACCTCAGGATATTTGGGAGGATCTCAAGAAGAGAGGAATTCACCTAAATCTATAGTTATTACAGGCAAGTCTGATGGTAAATCTTTGCTTTGGCTTCCCGGCCTCAAGAGACATTTAAAATTCAATCTGGAGATTCCTTATGAAAAGTTCCAGCAAAGCAGATTTTAAAAAGCCTTTAAGGTCAATCACTATTCTTGCTGGCCTTATGCAAATAATCAGGCCAATTTTACTGAAACTACACTTATTTGGCAAACAAATTAGCCTTACTTTGGCTCTCTTTGGTAAAAATAAGGGTAATTTTAGAGAGAAAAATTGTGTTTCAGTGGAAACTGTAATACACAATCATAGATACTAGATTTTAGTTCTGTTAATTTTCTTTGAGGTTTTGCTTTTCCACCTGTAAACTGGACTGAACCCTGAATTTTTCTGTTTTCCTAAAATATTGAGCCATAGCTCTCCAAACTAACGTTTCCAACTTTTCTCCCACTTTCGGTTTGGAATTGTTGAAAACTAAAGCTTCCTCCTCCTGAAGCCCTCAAAACTGAAGCTGAACAACTTGATACAAACTTAAGAGGGATCACCATGATAGCCCATGTTAGACAGTCTTCGTGCCTATTGCTGTGTAAGCCACTCAGAAAGCTTACCTCCACGCTGATGACATCGTCAGAGACATTAAAATGATAAACCAAGAAAATCTGTCAGATTGTCACTTTCTGTCCTCACTCCATCTCAAGATGCTTCAAGGCTGACACCTAGAAATGTTCTCAACTGGCAGCTCTCAGGACTCAGACACTGCGTTATAATTTGCTCTGATCAATAACTGTTGTTTTTCTTTCATCTCCATAGAAATGGCTCATATTAAAACTTAATTGCTTGCACCTCATAGGCCTAACTTTGGAAGACCACCTGCCTCATAGCCTCCTGAAATGAACTTAACAGGGCTGACTCATTGTCAGGACTATGAGACTGGTTTAATGAGCTGGAACAATCTACCAACTCAGCTTCTGGACTGTGAGACTTCTTGGAGAAGTTTCAAAGGCAGGACCGTGATGGAGCAGAATCTGGCAGCCCAAAATGTGTCTTCTGGGCATGAGGATTAATTTAGGCTGATTATTTTTAAGAAACAGAAGACTCAGTAAATCTCTCTTTACCTTCCCCTTAGCTACAGGAAGAACTTGGATAAAGGAATAGTGCTATCACCTGGGATGGAGGTGCTATCACCTGGGATGGAGGTACCATCACCTGGGATGGAGATGCTATCACCTGGGATGGAGGTGCCATCACCTGGGATGGAGATGTCATCAAAGAATAGGGTGTGTGGGGGGTACCAGAGGGGCTTAGCTATCAGAGGCCACTCTGTGTCCCAGGGTCTCTGCTGTCCTAGCAAACATGTGCTTTTCCATCTCCATGTGAATTGCCTCTGAAATTCCAAACCCCGCCCCCCCAACATCCTCTTTTGTCTTTAGCTGAAGATGGTATTTAAGGGGAGGGTTTCAGACTTTTTAGCCAGCTGCTCAGTCTTCCTGGGTCTCTCCCATGTACACATATGTTAATCTGTCTCATGTAAATTAATCCTCAGACCAGCCAGACTTAGAGTTAGAGGAAAATATTTTCTCCCCAACAACTCCACAAAGCAGCTGTTGACAGTTGTACAGGTTGTGCACTGTACATCTTCAGGGCACTATTAACCTTGTATGTGGCTGCTATGGCTTGATGAGAAAACACCATAACCCTGTGCCCAGAAGGAAGTCCTTTGAGATAGAAAGGAACCAAGTATCTGTAGCTCTCAGCCTAAGAACAGAGGCACTTTTGCAGCACTGGCAATGCCCCCTGGGGTATAGAAGATTGGAAACTGTGTAGCCTCAGGGAGCAGGATCTGCTTATGCAAAGCAGTTCCATTGGTGCATAGGTGAGCAGGTGATTCTTGCATAAACCACTACAGTCTCTGGATAATTTGTCCACTTTTCCAATGTCCCAAGAGACTGGGAAGAGAGTGGGTTAATTTGTAACCAAGAACCTGAAAATGTATCAGCATGAAATTGGAGATTCTACTGTGAATTGAACTGAAGCCTTGCATTCTGCTCACACCTTCGAATTACAACTCTCCAAGTAAGGCATTTGAGGACAGCAGAGAACAAATCCATTTGAAAGGGAATAGATGCTTTCTTTGGACACAGCATTGAGCATATTGTGACATTTGGACAATGAATCTGAGTGTAAGCTTTCGTATAGCCAAGAAATGTGCTAGGGTTCTGGAGTTTTCAGTTTCTGACAACAGAAAACATATAAATTTGTCTCTAGTAAAAAAAAAAGTCCTAAATGGAAATGGCAACAAGAATCTGTCATGTGTATGGCAGCATCATAGGTCTTAAATGGGTCTAAAAATCATCTCATTCTACCTATGTGAAAACTAGCGCTTAGAGAAATGACTTGGGTAATGAATCACAATATTAGCACATACTCTGGATTAGTTCTCTGTGGGGATTCTAAAGATGCTTGTATCAAGGAAAATCTGCTGATTTATTAACAAAGTAAGAAGAATTTTGGTGTTAGAAAGGACATTGTGAACTATTTAGTTGAATATTCTTGATTTCCCAGAGGAAGAAACTGAAACTCAGAGAAATTAAAAAAAAAAAAAAAAAAAAAAAAGCAGCACAAGTTAATAGAAGAGGGAAGAAGAGTAGTAGGATTGTGAATTTCCAGTTTAGCTTGATGCTGGGAGATTGAACTCTAAACACAAATCCTCTAAGCTACACAGTCAAACATGGGTGGAATGGCTTGTTTGTTTTAAATATGTATATGACATACATATCTTACATACATATGAGATTGCTTGATATAACCATTAATGATTAAACACATAACCATCACATTTAAGTGAGCAATAAGAGATTTACTGTAAAAGTCTACAACTCTTTAAAAAGCCCATCGTACAAAGCAATAACATATAAAAGACTAGAGATCTAAGATCACCCTTTGTAGGAGGAGAAGTTTAGAAATCCAGAATCAATTTCACTTATAATAAGACTGAGAGCAAATGACAGTCACCAATTCAAGTTTCCATTAGAATAAACAAATTTGATTTATGGGGCTGCAGGCCTATAATATCAGTTTAAGTAAGATCAGGCAGAGGAAAGAGAGAACAGAGAGAGAGGGAGAAGCAAGAGTTGGGAATAAGATGGGAACCGTAGAAACAGGATACATTTTTATGGATTCGTACAAAGGCCAACTGAGAAAATAAGAATCTCATCTTCCTTAGCTGATGAGTACTCCCTGCTGTTAAAAAAAAAAAAAAAAAGGTAATCTAGGGTAAGAACACTGAACACTGAATCCACACTTATAAGAGAATTAATCTATGACAAAAGAGGCAAGAATATATAATGGGGAAGACAGTCTCTTCAACAAATACTATTGGGAAAAGTGAAAAGCTACATGCAGAAGAACCAAACAGGATTACTCTCTCACACCATGCAAAAAAACAAATTCAAAGTGAATTAAAAACTTAAATGTAAGACCTGAAACCATAAAACTCGTAGAAGAAAACATTGGTAGTAAGCTCTTTGACATTCATCTTAGTAATATTTTTGCATGTGTCTCCTCAGGCAAGGGAAGCAAAAGCAAAAAAAAAAAAAAAAAAAAAGACTACATCAACCTAGAAAGCTTTTGTGCAGCAAAGGATACTATGAACAAAATGAAAAAGCCACTTACTGAGAGAAGATATTTGTAAACATTATACCTGATAAAGGGTTAATATCCAAGTTATACAAAGAATTCATGCAAACTCAACACCAAGAAAACAAAAAACCTGATTAAAAAAATGGGTACAGGATCTGAATAGACGTTTTTCCAAAGATGACATACAGGTGGCCAACAGGCACATGAAAAGACGCTCAACATCACTAATTATTATATAAATACAAATCAAAACTACAATGAGATATCATCACCTCACACTTGTCAGAATGATGTAAATTGGTGCAGCCACTATGGAGAACAGTGTGGGGGGGGGTCCTCAAAAATTATAAAAGAATGACCTCAAGGTCCAGCAATTCCAATCCTGAGTATTTATCCAAAGAGAAGGAAAACACTAATTAAAGAGATATATGCACCCCTACGTTCATTGCAGCATTCTTTAAAATAGCCAAGATATAGAAGCAACCTAAATGGCCATCAACAGGTATGTACAGATAAAGAAGTTATACATATACATATAAAATGGAATGTTATTCAGCTATAAAAATAGAATGAAATCTTGCTATCTTTGGAAACATGGATGAACCTAGAGGGTATTATACTAAGTGAAATAAGTCAGACAGAGAAAGACAAATACTGTATTATTTCACTTATATGTGGAATCTAAAATACAAAACAAATGAACAAATATAACAAAACAGAAACATTTATAGATACAGAGAGCCAAAAGTTTTTTGCTGGAAAGGAGGCAGGTAGGGGGAGGAAAGAATTAGGTGAGGAGATTGAGATGTACAAGCTTCTCATTACAAAATAAAAGAATCACACATCTGAAATGTACAATGTGAGGAGTCAAAGACAATGTAATATTTTAGTATGATGACAGGTTATAACATCCTATTGTGGCGATCATTTTGAAACGCATGGAAATATCAAATCACTATGTTGTGTAATAGGAACTAACAGAGTGTTGTAGGTCAATTATACTTCAAAAACAAACAAACAAACTCATTGAAAAAGAGTCCAGATTTGTGGTCACCAGAGGCGGGGGGCAACTGGATGGAAGGGGTCAAAAGACACAAGCTTCCAGCTATAAGATAAATAACTACTAGGATTTGATGTACAGCATGACGTATATAACTAACATTGCTGTGTGTTATATGTGAAAGTTCTTAGAAGAGTAAGTCCTAAGAGTTCTCATCACAAAGAAAATTGTTTTTCTATTTCACTAATTTTGTATCTGTATGAGATCATGATGCTCACTAAACCTATAGCAGTAATCACTTCATGACGTATGTAAGTCAGATCAGTATGCTGTACACCTTAAACTTACTCAGTGCTGTATGTCAGTTATATATCAATAAAACTGGAAGAAAAAAAGAAACAAAACCAAAAAAAAAAGAAAAAAATTTTAAAGAATAAAAAAGAAATGTTTATAAGATGTTGCCAAACTGTCCTTCAAAAAGATGGCTCCAATTCCTATTCCTTTCTAAATGAATATGAGAGTACTTTTTCTCTATTTTCTGTACCTTTTCTTTCATTTTTTCTCCACGTCCGGGAGCAGATGACATAGATGGCTGTGACATAGGCAGCTAAAGCTTCACTCTGCCCTTTACATAAAGGGTAAAATTGTTGTTAGGAGGGGACTGTCCAGAGAGGGACTGAATTCCCAGACCCTTGAACCTGTACTGAATGGTAACACTTCAGCCAATCCCATGAGTGAATAATGTTTAGATATGAACTGCTTAATTTATGAGTGTGGGTGAGCCTTTTTTTTTTCTTAAGGAATGATATTATTCAGGACCAGCTCACAAAACCAATTGTAAAAAAGACATCCAAGGAAATAGACTGAGAACTGGAGGGCCATTGGGAAAAACGGAGTTTCCCTCTCGTGGCTCTAAGGGCTGTCAGTTCTGTTTTCACTCTCTCTGTCTCTCTCTCAATCAGCTCTCTCTGCTGAACTAGATGATACCGGCAAAGATGACAAAGCACCACAGCACCAGAGTGCAAGCGAAACGATGACACTCTGATTTTACATCTTCAGGAGTGAGACACTGATGGGTCCAGTTAGTCAATGGTTCCACAGTATGAGCACTGTGAAAACAGGGTCCTGCATCCTACTTGCTGTAGCTTCAGGGGTAGGAGAAGGAAGGCGGTGAGTAGTGGTTTAGGAAGTTACCCAAAAATGTCCCTACTGCGTGGATTTCCCACGAACGTCATACACAGTTTTGACTTGTCAGCTGGAATTGTTCTGCCTGTATAGAGTTGCTCTTCAGTGCTCCTCTATCACAGCCTATTTCCCCAGCATTTTAACTTCAAATTCATGAAGGCCTCGTAGATCAGACCCTCCCCCTCCTTTCCTTCCATCACCCCTTCTACCACATCTCTTCTTTAAACCTACAAATTCTCACCCCCCCCCGATTTATACAAAAATTACATGTGACAACCGTGAATTAACTCACCCACCATCTTTCTGTGCTCTACAACTGGACTTCTGCACACTGCCAGAAAAAGTCCCCCAAACAAATGGATTGTTCAAAGCATTTAAACTTTTAAAAACCTGCAGCAATATGCTCAACACCCCTGGGCGATCCTGTGCCTTCCCCTTGCCCATGCTCTCCGACACATGACAAACTTTCAACCCTGCTCAAGTCTCTCACTCCGAAACCTCTTCCTGGCCACAGGGAGATTGCTCTTAAACATGAACTGGATCACGTCCTTTTCCTCTGCTTAAAAGCACCTAAGGACTCACGTCCTCACTGTCACACAGAGTCAAACGTCCTCGGTATTCTGTACAAGGTCCTTGATGGATGGCTTCTGCTTACCCACGCCCTTCTATCCCACGTCCCTGGTGCATCCACGCTCCAGCCAAACCAGTACCTGGGGGTCTCGGGAAGCACCAGGATCCCTCACACAGCTTTGTCCTTGCAGGTGCCTCTCCTTCCTTGACGTGCTGTCTTTCCCTGCTCTGCTGTGAGCGCCTCTCCACCTCTCGGTTCGGCTCAGCTGTCACGTGCTCTGAGTAGCCCTGCCCCTCCCCCACCTCCTCACCCACGTCTTACTCCCTCCTGGCACCCAGAGACCCTGTGCTCACTTCTCTGCTCCCTCCTGGTCCTCGGCCTACAACTCATTTTATGTCTCAAAACCTGAAAATTGCAGCTGCCCCGCCATAAACGTTCAATACATGTTTCTAGAGCGAATGAACAGATGGGTTTTTAATATGAGAAACAGAGCATTTTGTTCAGTAACTGGGGGCCTGGGAGAGAAGTGGAGATGCCCGCCACCCAGCATGTAAGATCCGCTCTCCCGTTTGTAATATCACTAAAACCAGTCACCTGAAACCAACAACAGAAAAGTCTCAATCTGCTTAAGAGAGAGGAATGTCCTGCCTTCAAGTGAATTGCCTTCAACACTATTTTATGGAGAACAATTTTTAGTACGTGAGGTGTCACCTGGGGCTGAGGCTGTGCTGTCCCCACCCGCTGCTCTCTGTTCCCGGTAAGGAAATAAGGGAGTTGTACTGAACTTCTGATTGTCACCTACAGAGACAGAGTTTTCCAGGCTGGCCGTCTTTACTGTAACCTCTGAAGGTGTCAATAGGGTGAAAGACTGTGCTGACCAGGGCCCAACTGGGCAGAATCCTACAGAAGCAGACAGCAGGGCACTTACAAAGGTGACCACAGTTCTGTGCTTCTCAAGCACCTGGGGCGCTTGTTAAAAATGTTGGTGGGCTTCCCTGGTGGCGCAGTGGTTGAGAGTCCGCCTGCCGATGCAGGGGACACGGGTTCATGCCCCGGTCCGGGAAGATCCCACATGCCGCGGAGCGGCTGGGCCCGTGAGCCATGGCCGCTGAGCCTGCGCGTCCGGAGCCTGTGCTCCACAACGGGAGAGGCCACAGCGCTGAGAGGTCCGCGTACCGCAAAAAAAAAAAAAAAAAAAAAAAAAAAAAAATGTTGGTGACCAGGCCCCATCTCAGTGTCACTAAATCGTAATCTCTAGCAGTGGAGCCATGGATCTGAGTTTTAGCACGTTTCTCTGATGTTTCCTTGGCCCATCAGCCTTGGGAGCACTGACTCAGACGTGCCCCTGCCCAGAGCTCCCCGGACAGGGGGAGGGTCCCCGTGTGGAGACGGGCATCGGGGGCTTCAAACTGTCAGATTACATGTCTCGAATCCGTGCTCACTGGGAACCCTCTGGAATTCAGTTTCCCCTGTAGCTAACCTACTGGAGGGGACTGATACAGCCAATGTGATGTTCCGTTCTTTTCAGAATGTTTCTCATTGCCAATTAACAAATAGTTCTGGTTGCTCTGTTTACTAATCTCTTGTGAGCTGTGTTCCTGTGAATTGGAACCCCGAGTCCGATCAATTCTTTAAGAATTCTTTTAAGTGTATCACACATGTGAATATGCAAGGCTGGAGAAACGCCAGATGATCCCTGCGGGCAGTCTCATCTCTGGTCTCCTCCCTGCGATAATTTCTCCCCGACTCAATTGTCTTGTCTTTCTCTAATATTTATAATCAGTTTGTTTTGTCTGAAGAGATTAAATAAATATAAAACAGCCACGTTCTTCTGTTTTAGTCAACCAGGGCTCAAATGATGCCTCTTAAGAAACTTGAAGACAGAATCTAGCTTCTATTTTTCCTGTAGGGAGAAGGTCAAACTCTGAAACAGCAGTTTTCAACCAAGGATGAATTTGTCCACCAGGAGACCTTTGGCAATGTCCAGTGACATTTGTGTTTTTCACAATTGGGAGATACTACGGGCATCTAGAGGACAGAGACCAGGGACTATACTAAACATTTTACAATGCATACATCAGTTCCCTACAAAAAAAGAATTATGGCAGGGAAGGGGTAAATGGGAACTCTTTGTACTTTCTGATCAGTTTTGCTGTGAACTCAAAACTGCTCTAAAAAATCGTCTGTTTTTTAAAAAAGAGAATTATCTAGCCTCATATGTCAATAGGACCAAGTTAGAAAAACCTTGTCCAGAAGGAAGCAAGAAAAGTTATTTTCCTACTTCTGAACCTATTGCTTACAACATTGTGACAATGCTAGGTGCTTTTGTACAAGGTAGTAATATTGCATATAAATGCTTGCCAAGTGAGTTCAGACGTGCATCTCTATCTCATTTCTTGCTCAGATCAGAAGATGCTATTATAATTGAATAACATATGCTCCACGACATCACTCATCAGACGAAGCCATTTAGCTACAGCACAAATATGATCCATGCTGAGGTGAGAATTGAATTTGCTTTTAATAGACATGCTTATAAGACGTCAGTGCATATTGAAATGTGGTCTTGGAGTCTGATTATGAGAGATGACCTGTTTGGTGGGGCTTTCATTTTTGATTTCCAGAATCTGTGTGCTTCACTCAGCACACAAGCCTTCTGTCTTGTGCACCATATGGGGCTCTTCTGGAATGACTTTCATTGGATTGTATCCCTTGTTTAGAAATATTTATCTTCTTTTCTCTCTGTCAGACTGGGCTGAGGGCCTCGAGGAAGGGTCTTTTGCCCAAATTCCCTTCTTGCTAGTACTTACCTTTGGTGATTCCCTGGTACTCTTATCAGAACAGTATATCTTCTGAAAAAAACAGAAGTATAACCCTATTGGTGAAGTTTAGGAAAAAATTTTATATAACTTATTTGGATGCAGAGAAATAAAAGAATCCTCTCTTCATCTGTGGTCAGGACATCAATAATTAACTTAGGTAAAAAATGCACAGATTTCTTTTGTGTAGTAGGGGGACTGGACAAGAAGGGACATAATTTAGGGTTCAGGGATGGAGAATGTAAGGGCTGCTTCCTGAACTGCATCCCTCAGGGCCAAGTAACAAGGACACCTGACAGTGTCACTTGTGGCTTGAGTGGTTCAGCAGTAAAGATGAGAGAACATGGTGAACTAGTTTTTCCAAGGACAAAGCCAAATGAAAGGTGGAAATTAACTATCTGTTAGTATTAAAAGATGCCAGCGGGACAGCAGGAGAGAATCAAGATCAATTAAGCACAGTTAAAGGGTGGAACTCACTGTACCAATGCAGAAGCTCGTCCCTTCCCAGAAAGCCGGCACCTCCCCTGTTTTCCATCCTTCTGTGCATTTGGATGCACTTGCTCTTTTCAGGAGGACTCAGTTGCCTATGAGGCAGGGAGGAGCTCTCCCCTCTGTCTCCTTCTGTCAGGATGCCCCCACCTCTATGTCATCTCTTCCGTTTGCTTAGGAATCTCCACCGTTGCATTTTCCCCGGAAATTCACACGTGGTGAAACTCCCGGTTGGAAAATTGCTTCTCAGTAGAAGCGAGGACAGTCATTATCTGTAGGGTGACACCTTCGCTCATGTTTAGTATTTCAGATTATTGGGAAGCCTTTCCCAGTTGATGGTTTGGTGTCAGCTGCACAAAGCCAGGCAGCTTTAAAGTCAGGTTCAACATGCAGTGTCAGTCACAGAAACACAAGTATGAAGTCCAGAATAGTTGAAAAGTGATGTGCATCTCTACTGCAGAGGCTGAACCCACTGTCAAAAGGGTTTTTTGTTCATATCACACAGGAAATAACCTCAAAGTCTCTTTCCCCATCTCTCTCCTATTATCCAGCAAGCTGTTGGGAAATTTATCTTCTCTACCCTACAACACTGTCTCCAAACTAAGTTTCTCTTAGGTCAAGTACCTTCTACCATCTTTTGTTCTCTTAAACTGTCCATCAAATGTTCTTCTTTCATTGTGATCTAGATTAATCTAGACTTTCAGAGTGTTTTTAATTCTCCTTTCTGTGCATTACCTGGGTCAACAAAACCAAATGCCAAGTACCTGCCAAGCAATGAGGGCTTGCTTGCTGTGTTTGAAAGTGATTTTAAAGATGAAAGCTTAACAAATCCACAATTTTCCTTTACCAAATACACACATATGCACACAACAGCAAGGCACTCTGTTCTTCTGGAATGAAAAAAAGCTATGAATTCTTACATTAAATTGTTAAAAGTATGTCTATACAGGATTAGTATTTGGGTGGCCTAGGGCAGAGGAAGCGTTTCAGCAAATCTCCTGGGAAGAGTAATCCCATCCTACAAATTGGCTACTCTCCGAGCAAGCTCTTGAAATGTTCTAATTGGTGCTGTCAAAGCCAGAGTTTTCTCTTTCTAAATATCTTAATGCCACTAATCTCCAGGCAGAAAGAGTGGCACGTCTTCAGGCTTCTCTCAAAAAGGATGCTTTTCCCCACTCTTCAGTGAGCTGACTCTGCTGATGGGTGACTCCTCAGGTGCAAGTGTTCAGTCAGCCTTTGGTGTACCCAGACTTCAGTTTCTTCTCAACCCAGAGAGAACCCTAAACTGGCCAGGGTTCTGGAGACAACTGTCAGCAGCTGATTAGCAAGAAGAACCTATGGCCTTGGTACCGCATGCACATCTGTGTGTGTACTTTGTAAAGGAAGGTGTGGATTTATTAGCACTTTATCTTTGATATCACAAAATTCTTAAGTGCTAAGTTAACTGATGCACCCAGTGCTGCAGGGGTCTAGGTGGCTGGAGGATGCGAGCAACTGGAGTTGGTCCTGGGGAGAGAAGGAGGGACCATAAGGGGATGACCAAACACCTAACCTTGAGCTCTCTTTAACATAATTTCATTTTTCCAAATCTGATGAAAAACCCAAATATTAGAAATTTTTCTCTTTTTGGCATTTTTCCAAATTTTGTACCTAGCAACTTAGAAACAACTTTCTGCGTACATAATTCATCTTTTATTTTTATTATTTATTTTAGTAGCATTTATTGCTTACTTCTGATTACAAAAGGAATGCTCCACATTTAGCATCAGAAGTTGGCAATCATCAGAAAGGAACCTGTTGATCGGGGTTCATTACCTCTCTACAAGAGAGAGAATTTAGAAGCTACAGAAAAGAGCACCTGTAACCCCTCAACCCAGAGATAACCTCTGTTTGCATTTTGGTGTTATTTTCTGTTTTTAAATTTTTTCCCAAAGAATGACTTCCTAATATTTTGACAATTTATCAAGGGATTCTCTAATATTTTGAACATTTTATAATGACACATAACCATTCATAAATGTAATCATTAGTTAATTGTTCCCTGACTGGAAACAGAGGCCAGAAAAGTTCTTTTTTTGAGCTGTGGGCACTCAGGCCTGGCTCTATAAGCCTGAAATGTCATTCTTTCCCGAAGCCCCTGCTCACAGAAGCATGTCAAGGACACTGACAAGTGAAATGATGACTTCCTTGAAGCAAAAAGCCACCTGCTCTTACAAATAGTTTCCGGAGGGCATTCCATTACTTTTTGGTGTTTTTAACAACCTCTTACACCAGGTCACTTGGAAAGATACACTAGTCTTAGGTGGCAACCCTTCTGGAGTTTCAAGGATATTTTTTCTATTGCTAACGTAAAATGTTAACAATGCAGGAACTGATGACTTTTCTGTCCACAAAGAGGATGACCCCCTAATTTAGCACCAAATAGGTCTGATTCCTCACAAGACAGTAAGCCTTCCATTACCCTCATAGTTAAATTTAAGGACTTGTTTTACTTATTATTCTGTTTTCCAAATATTGACAGTACCTTAAAAATGAAACATTTGAGTTATAAAAAGTAGCATATTTGAAAATATTATATTTATTTGGAGGGCATTTCAACTTAGCAGTATTCTTAACAGTATTCTTCTTGTCCCACTCCTAAAAGCATCTTGAAGATATTTATGCTATTTTCCGTTGCCACTTTGGAATCCATGCTTTCCCACATGGCTCTAAAAAAAATAAAGAATTATTTCCAGGCTCACTTTGTGCAGCTCCACCTCCCTGGTCACAGACACTGTAATCACTTCACTACACACACTGCAAGGATTTTCACATCTCCCCACCCCCACCACCACTCCTGCCCTAACCTGGAAGAATTCAATTTCCAAAGGAAAAAAAAATATCCCATGGATGAAGCTGTTACACGATCATTTTTAGTCAAATTACTTTTATCTTATGAATCAATATTTTTCTTTGAATTATTAAATGAAAAACAGTAACTGTGACCTTCCCCTCTGCAACCACACCCTCCTTGTCTCCCAGTCTCATTTACTTTCACCAAATCTGATCTTTGACTGATTAAACCTCTAGGTCTTTGTTTGCTCTCTAATTCTGATTGATCAATTCCTTATTGGCTTCGCTTTATGGCTTATATATTATGGTCAGACCATTTCAAGGGTCCTTCCTAGTGACTCAAAGTCTTACCAACGTGTGCTTCTGTCTGCCCAGTGTGTTGTGTAGGAAGCCCTACTACTCTTGTGTTTCTCCCTGACAGCCACACTCAGCACTTCTGATGCCAGGTGTGTAGTGTAGGGTCTTTTCAGTGCACCTAGCGATGCTGTGGCATCAGCTGGGTATCCAACGATCTCACTCAATCCTGACACCATCTACCTGGAGGCAGCAGCAGGTCCTACCAGTTACAGCTCTGTCCCTCAACACTGCCTCCCTTCAGATGCCAGTCCCAAGTAGTAGGTCACCAGATTACCCACTACTGTGACTTCCCTACAAACTGGAGATTCCTATGACTTCCTCCCCCTTGGAGAGTTCACAGAACTCAGGGAAACACTTACTTACATCTACTAGTTTAAAGGACATGATAAAATTGAACAGCCCAGTGAAGCGATACAAAGGGTGAGGTCTGGGATGGTCCCCAGTGCAGGAGCTTCTGTCCCCGTGGAGATGGGATGCATCAACCTCCTGGAACAGGGGTTTGGTCGCCAACTTGGAAGCTCCCAACACCCCATTTTATTGGGATTTTACAGAGGCTTCCTCATGGAGGTATGATCAGTTATTAACTCCACTTCCAGCCCCCTCTCCTGTCTCTGGAGGGTGGGGTGTGCGGCTAAAATTTCCAAGCTTCTAATCATGGCTTTGGTCATTCTGATGACAGATCACCATCCAGGAGCCATCTAGGAGCCCACCCAGACTCACCTCGTTAGAATAAAAGACACTTGTATCGCCCAAAAAATTAAAGAGGATTTGGGAACCCTACATCAGGAACCGGGGAGACCAAATATTGCAACAAAAGAAGTTCTTAGTGTTCTTATCAGTTAGGAATTTGCAAGGGTCTCAGGATCTCTGTGTCAGGAACAAAGGGCAGATATTCTATCTGAAAAATCTTCGACAAGAAGACACTGGAACTCAACAAAAAAAAATACCCCACATCCAAAGACAAAGGAAAAGCCACAATGAGATGGTAGGAGAGCCACAATCACAATAAAATCAAATCCCATAACTGCTGGGTGGGTGACTCACAGACTGGAGAACACTTATACCACAGAAGTCCACCAACTGGAGTGAAGTTTCTGAGCCACATGTCAGGCTTCCCAACCTGGGGGTCGGGCAATGGGAGGAGGAACTCCCAGAGAATCAGACTTTGAAGGCTAGCGGGATTGGATTGCAGGACTTTGACAGGACTGGGGGAAACAGAGACTCCACTCTTGGAGGACACACACAAAGTATTGTGCGCATTGGGACCCGGGGAAGGAGCAGTGACCCCATAGGAGACTGAAACCGACCTACCTGTTAGTGTTGGAGGGTGTCTTGCAGAGCCGGGGGCCAGCTGTGGCTCACCATAGGGACAAGGAAACTGGCAGAAGAAGTTCTGGGAAGTATTCCTTGCCATGAGCCCTCCCAGAGTCTGCTATTAGCCCCACCAAAGAGCCAGGTAGGTTTCAGTGCTGGGTTGCCTCAGGCCAAACAAGCAACAGGGAGGGAACTCAGCTCCACCCATCAGCATACAAGCAGATTAAAGTTTTATTGAGCTCTTCCCACCAGAGCAACACCCAGCTCTACCCACCACCAGTCCTTCCCATCAGGTAGCTTGCACAAGACTCTTAGATAGCCTCATCCACCAGAGTGAAGACAGCAGAAGCAAGAAGAACTACAATCCTGTAGCCTGTGGAATGAAAACCACATTCACAGAAAGACAGACAAAATGAAAAGGCAGAGGGCTATGCACTAGATGAAGGAAAAAGATAGAACTCCAGAAAAACAACTAAAAAAAGTGGAGATAGACAATCTTCCAGAAAAAGAATTCAGAATAATGATAGTGAAGATGATCCAGGACTTCATAAAAAGAATAGAGGCAAAGATCGAGAAGATGCAAGAAATGTTTAAAAGAGATTTGGAAGTATTAAAGAATAAACACCTAGAAGAATTAAAGAACAAACAAACAGAGATAAACAATACAATAACTGAAATGAAAAATACACTAGAAGGAATCAATAGCAGAATAACTGAGGCAGAAGAACAGATAAGTGATCTGAAGACAGAATGGTGGAATTCACTGTCCCAGAACAGAATAAAGAAAAAAGAAGGAAAAGAAATGAAAACAGCCTAAGAGACCTCTGGGACAACATTAAACGCACAAACATTCACATTATAAGGATCCCAGAAGGAGAAGAGAGAGAGGAAGGACTAGAGAAAATATATGAAGAGATTATAGTCAAAAAAGTCCCTAACATGGGAAAGGAAATAGCCACCCAAGTCTAGGAAGTGCTGAGTGTCCCAGGCAGGATAAACCCCAGGAAAACCAAACCAAGACACAGAGTAATCAAACTGACAGAAATTAAAGACAAAGAAAAAGTATTAAAAGCAACAAAGTAAAAACAACAAATAACATAAATGGGAATTCCTGTAAGGTTAACAGCTGATTTATCAGCAGAAACTCTACAAGCCAGAAGGGAGTGGCAGGACATATTTAAAGTGATGAAAGGGAAAAACCTACAAGCAAGATTACTCTACCCAGCAAAGATCTCATTCAGATTCGATGGAGAAATTAAAACCTTTACAGACAAGCAAAAGCTAAGAGAATTCAGCACCACCAAACCAGATTTACAACAAATGCTCAAGGAACTTCTCTAGGCAGGAAAGACAAGAGAAGGAAAAGACCTACAATAACAAACACAAAACAATTAAGAAAATGGTAACAGGAACATATATGTCGATAATTACATTAAATGTAAATGGATTAAATGCTACCACCAAAAGACATAGACTGGCTGAAAGGATACAAAAACAAGACCCATATATATGCTGTCTAAAAGAGACCCACTTCAGACCTAGGAACACATACAGACTGAAAGTGAGGGGATGGAAAAAGATATTCCATGCAAATGGAAATCAAAAGAAAGCTGGCTGAGCAATTCTCATTAGACAAAATAGACTTTAAAATAAAGCCTATTACAAGAGACATAGAAGGACACTACATAATGATCAAGGGATCAATCCCAGAAGAAGATATAAGAATTGTAAATATTTATGCACCCAACATAGGAGCATCTCAATACATAAGGCAAATGCTAACACCCATAAAAGGGGAAATCGACAGTAACACAATCATAGTAGGAGACTTTAACACCCCACTTTCACCAATGGATAGATCATCCAAAATGAAAATAAATAAGGAAACACAAACTTTAGTGATACAAGATGGACTTAACTGATATTTATAGGACATTCCATCCAAAAATACTAGAATACACTTTCTTCTCAAGTGCTCATGGAACATTCTCCAGGATGGATCATATATTGAATCACAAATCAAACCTTGGTAAATTAAAGAAAATTGAATCGTATCAAGTATCATTTCTGACCACAACACTATGGGACTAGATATCAATTACAGGAAAAAATCTGTAAAACATACAAATACATGGAGGCTAAACAATACACTACTAAACAACCAAGAGATCACTGAAGAAATCAAAGAGGAAATCAAAATATACCTAGAAACAAATGACAATGAAAACACAACAACCCAAAACCTATGGGATGCAGCAAAAGCTGTTCTAAGAGGGAAGTTTATAGCAATACAAGCCTACCTCAAGAAACAAGAAAAATCTCAAATAAACAACTGAACCTTACACCTAAAGAAATTAGAGAAAGAATAGCAAAAACCCCCCAAAATTAGCAGAAGGAAAGAAATCATAAAGATCATATCAGAAATAAATGAAAAAGAAATGAAGGACACAAGAGCAAAGATCAATAAAACTAAAAGCTGGTTCTTTGAGAAGATAAACAATATTGATAAACCATTAGCCAGACTCATATAGAGAAAAAGGGAGAACACTCAAATCAATAGAATTAGAAATGAAAAAGGAGAAGTAACAACTGAAATACAAAGGATCATGAATATGTAGAACACGATATGGATATGTAGAAATACAAAGGATCATGAGTGATTACCAGAAGCAACTATATACCATTAAATGGACAACCTGGAAGAAATGGACACATTCTTAGGAAAGCGCAACCTTCCGAGATTGAACCAGGAAGAAATAGAAAATATAAACAGACTAATCACAAGGACTGAAATTGAGACTGTGATTAAATCTTCCAAGAAACAAAAGCCCAGGAACAGATGGTTTCACAGGCGAATTCTACCAAATATTTAGAGAAGAGCTAACACTTATCCTCCTCAAACTCTTCCAAAATACAGCAGAGGGACGATCACTCCCAAACCCGTTCTAAGAGACCACCATCACCGGGATACCAAAACCAGACAAAGATGTCAAACGAAATAAATTTACAGGCCAATATCACTGATGAATATAGATGCAAAAATCCTCAACAAAACGCTAGTAAACAGAATTCAACAACAGATTGAAAGGATCATACACCATGATCAAGTGGGGTTTATCCCAGGAATGCAAGGATTCTTCAATATACACAAATCACTCAATGTGGTAAACCATATTAACAAATTGAAGGAGAAAAACCGTATGATCATCTCAATAGATGCAGAAAAAGCTTTTGACAAAATTCAACACCAATTTATGATAAAACCTCTCCAGAAAGTGGTCATAGAGTGGACCTACCTCAACATAATAAAGGCCATATGTGACAACCGCACAGCAAACATCATACTCAATGGTGAAAAACTGAAACCATTTCCTCTAAGATCAGGAACAAGACAAGGATATCCATTCTCACCACTATTATTCAACATAGTTTTGGAAGTTTTAGCCACAGCAATCAGAGAAGGAAAAGAAATAAAAGGAATCCAAATAGGAAAAGAATAAGTAAAGCTGTCACTGTTTGCAGATGACATGATACTACACATAGAGAATCCTAAAGATGCTACCAGAAAACTACTGGAGCTAATCAATGAATTTGGTAAAGTAGCAGGATACAAAATTAATGCACAGAAATCTCTTGCATTCCTATATACTAATGATGAAAAATCTGAAAGTGAAATCAAGAAAACACTCCCATTTACCACTGCAACAAAAAGAATAAAATATCTAGGAATAAACCTACCTAACAAGACAAAAGACCTGTATGCAGAAAACTATGACACTGATGAAAGAAATTAAAGATGATACAAATAGATGGAGAGATATACCATGTTCTTGGATTGGAAGAATCAACATTGTGAAAATGCCTATACTACCCAAAGCAATCTACAGATTCAATGCAATCCCTATCAAACTACCACTGGCATTTTTCAGAGTACTAGAACAAAAAAATTCACAATTTGTATGGAAACACAAAAGATCCCGAATAGCCAAAGCAATCTTGAGAAAGAAATACAGAGCTGGAGGAATCAGGCTCCCAGATTTCAGACTATACTACAAAGCTACAGTAATCAAGATGGTATGGTAATGGCACAAAAGCAGAAATATAGATCAATGGAACAGAAAAGAAAGCCCAGAGATAAACCCATGCACATATGGTCACCTTATTTTTGATAAAGGAGGCAAGAATATACAATGGAGAAAAGACAACCTCTTCAGTAAGTGGTGCTGGGGAAACTGGACATCTAAATGTAAAAAAATGAAATTAGAACACTCCCTAACACCACACATAAAAATAAACTCAAAATGGATTAGAGACCTAAATATAAGGCCAGACACTATCAAACTCTTAGAGGAAAACATAGGCAGAACACTCTATGACATAAATCACAACAAGACCCTTTTTGACTCATCTTCTAGAGAAATGGAAATAAAAACAAAAATAAACACATGGGACCTAATCAAACTTAAAAGCTTTTTCACAGAAAACGAAACCACAAACAAGATGAAAAGACAATCCTCAGAATGGGGTAAAATATTTGCAAATGAAGCAAGTGACAAGGGATTAATCTCCAAAATTTACAAGCGGCTCATGCAGCTCAATAACATAAAACAAACAACCCAATCCAAAAATGGGCAGAAGACCTAAATAGACATTTCTCCAAAGAAGAGATATGGATTGCCAACAAACACATGAAAGGATGTTCAATGTCACTAATCATTAGAGAAATGCAAATCAAAACCACAATGAGGTATCACCTCACACCAGTCAGCATGGTCATCATCAAAAAATCTACAAGCAATAAATGCTGGAGACGGTGTGGAGAAAAGGGAACCCTCGTGCACTGTTGGTGGGAATGTAAATTGATACAGCCACTATGGAGAACAGTAAGGTGGTTCTTTAAAAAACTAAAAATAGAATTACCATATGACCCAGCAATCCCACTACTGGGCAAATAGCCAAAGAAAACCATAATTGAAAAAGACACATGCATCCCAATGTTCATTGCAGCACTATTTCCAATAGCCAGGTCATGGAAGCAAACTAAATGTTCATCGACAGATGAATAGATAAAGAAAATGTGGATAGACTCTCATTCATTCTTGTGACTTTTCCTATGAAAATGCTCTCTGCCCTACATATGATTTATAAGCTTCTAAAAACTCACTGCTATGTGAAAGCATAGCTTCTTCTGACAGCTGACTGCTAGTGCAGTAAATTTGCAATTTATTTCTATTATTCCTTTTTTTTAGCCAAAGGAAACAGCTGTTATTGTCTCTATTTTCTGTAACAGATATTGCTACCATTAATCTCTCCAATAAGTTTTACAGGGAGGCATAAATCCACCCTCAATACCAGATAAGATAGACACTCAAGGAAATATATAAATACTTAAATTTAAAATGATGCAATTTTAAGCTGGATTGCATTCTTTTCTGAAAAGTTGTATATCAATTTATTTGACTACTCATGACTCCTTTTACACACTCCTGCACATTAAGAAATAACAAATAATCTGTTCTATAAGGTAAACAAATGAAATTTAGGACATTTCATTTACTCAAGCGTTTCAGTTCTAAAAGATGAGCATGCCAAAATTTGAAAGACGCCTTTCAATTGGTATATGCATTTCAATAGGTAAATGGATAAACACATGGGTCCATTCGAATGATGGAATGTTATTCAGCTATTTTTTAAAAACTAGCAATCCCACCGCCAAAAGGCAAGAAGAAACCTTAAATGCATATTGTTAAGTGAAAGAAGCCAGTTTGAAAGGTCTACATTCTGTATGATTCCGGCTCTGTGACATTCTGGAAAAGACAAATCTGTGGAGACAGTAGAAAGACCACTGTCTGCCAGGGCTTCACAGGGAAGGAGGGAGGGAGGGAGGGATGAACAGGTGAAGCAAAGACCATTTTTAGGGCAGTGAATGTCTTTTCTGTGATACTGTAAAGGTAGGTACCTGTCATTGTACTTTTGTCAGAACCCGTAGAATGTACAACACAAAAAATGAACCCTAATGTAAACTACAGACTTTACTTAATAATAGTGTATCAATATTGGCTCATCAATTGTAGCAAACGTACCACACTAATGCAATATGTTACCAATAGGTGAGCCTGGGAAAGGTGAGGGTGTAGGGGGCACATGAGAACTTTCTGTACGCCTGCTCAATTTTTCTGTATGCCTAAAATTGCTCAGAAAAACAAAGTCTATTAGAAAAACAAAAGATAGGAACATGGTTTTTTAAATGTTATTTTATATGCAATGGGTTGTATTCTTTAGTTAAATCTTTTTTTTTTTTTTTTAATCTCTAAGATAATCCAATACCTTAAGAGCTAAAGTTGTTAGTGGCTTGTCTGGATACAATTAAAATTCAAATATAAAAATGGGTGTTGCAATGAGCATGCCCAAAGGTCATGTTGCCAAATATATAAAGCTGTAGGTCCAAGGGATGGTTGATGACTATTGCCTGAGAATATGCTCAGTACACCCAGAATATCAAGCCGTCCTGGGTGGGGGCACCAGCTCTCACCTGCCACCCCTAAGCTCGCCTCTCCATTCCTCCAGCTTGTCTGAGCTGTGAATGGACATTTGTTTGGGTGGGAAATAAATGTCTATTGTTTCATCTGAGAATGACTAGTTAAAATATTTTCAGAAATGGATCTTGCCATAACATTTTGAGAGACCGGCGTGTATATGGAAAAAAGATTAAGAAAATGAATGAATGAATAATGAGAGTAATTCTAGGTTATCGAAATTAATTTTATATTATTTAACATTTATGAAGCATTTAGTTTATTCCAGGCACTGACAAAATGATTTACAGGCATTTATACAACATTTACTAAACAAACATCTAATGTATGCCCACTATATGCCAGGCATTATCTTATTTATTTCTCATTATAACTCCATAAAATAAGAGCTCTTATTATCCATATTTTCTGACAAGGAGCCTGAGGTTTTCAAGCTTAATGAAGTTTCCCATCATCAGACAATTAGAGAGACGCAGAGCTAGGATTCTGATCAGAGACCAAGCTCTTAAAACAGGTCATACTGCCTCATTAAACCTGGAATTAGGAAGCTGCTTTGCAACGCATAACTTTGTTCTCATAAATGGAAGAAGTAGGGAAATAAGTCGAGTGAGAGCTAAGGAAAGAGAGATGAGAATCAAATCATTCTACTTGAAAAGTTATACAGTTTTGCCACATATTAGTAAAATCTTCAAAGTTTCCTTTCCTTCCCCATCTTCATTCTACCTTAACTGATGGTATGCTTTCTCTATAAAAAGCCCCGACTTATAGCATTTGCCAATTTCCATGGTGTAAACACTCCCACCATGGCTGATTTCAAGCTTCCAATGTGATCTAACTGAACACGGAGTTGGGGAGTCATACACACCATTCGTTCTTGTAACCTGGCTCCGACACCATTGTTTTTACCCCATCAGAATGGGCACTTAGTCGTTGAGAAGTGATAAATTCCACAAGGAAACTGGGGGTTGAGAGGTTTATGCCCTATTATATTTTTGGTACATTGAGTATCCAGAGAGAAGCAATTTCCCCTAGTAGATTTTGTGGTATTCCTTTCAAAACCTAGCAGGGCTTTGAGTAGTTTCTCAGGTGATGTGCTGATTCCAAAGTCCTGGGATTGCAAACAGTGATTCTATCCAGCTGCAGAAGCCAGAGGTAGACGTCTGATGTTGTTGCTGGGTGATTTGCTGAATTAATTCTCCTGTGGGCCAATTAGGGCCCTAGCATCTGTTCATAGGGAGGAACCAGTAATGAAAGTAGGAAACAAAAATATTCCTAGAAACTCGTCTGTGAAGGGCTATAACTTGTGATGTACATTTAGCATTCCCAGTGAGAGAGGCCCTGGGCCAGGTGCCATCCCACCGCTGGCCTCTACATCCTGGCACAGCCCTGTGGGCTGGAAAGAACCGCTTTCTGCAGCAACTCTCAGCTCTCCGTTCACATGCTCAGGACCCAGCCGGCCAGGAGGACAAGCACAGGAACCCTGCGCACTCCCAGGTGATACCTGGGTGTGTGGTGCCTCCGTGGGCTGCAGGACACGCACCCAGGCTCTACCTCTGCTACAGCCAAAACCCAAACACTTGTTCCTCAAGTTGCTGGGTGCTTCCAGGACAGCAGATGCTGCCACGCTCTCCCCAGAGTGAGCATGTGAGAAATAAACCTCTTCACAGCCTCGGGGTGAGGCAGGAGACAGATGGGCCCCTGAGGTAGATGGTTGGATTTCCTTCCCGTGGACTGATTACTCCGAGAAGGGAATAACAGGACAATGGAGAGCGGAGGCTGGGCCCTGCTCAGATAGAAGATAAGAGACCACATATTCCTCATTCTCGAAGTCAGGAGACCTCCCCTACTGCACATGTGCAGAAAGGCTTCTTGGAGGTCAAAAGGGGAGCGATGCTAAGCTACCCATAGTGCTCTTCAGTAGAATCCATCTTGGCTAAGAGAGGCTCACGCACATATGGGACAATCCTGAGTTATACCAAATACGGACTCAGAACCAGACAAATCAAAATGATTGGCCAAAGGAAACTCGGAAGAAATGCCCCATAAAAGTGATTCAAACTGCCATGAGGTAGCGACTCTCTCTCTGAACCTGCCTTTGTGTCTGTCCACACGTACTGTACTTCTTTTTCTTGTTTCACTACTTTCCGTCTTTGTGGGAATCCTCTTCTGCAAAGCCGTAGGGCCAGGGCCTTGTCACTGACCACAGGTCTAGTGGCTAGGATTCGGTGCTCTCACTGCTGCGACCCGACCTCAATCACTGGCCGGGAACTGAAACCGTGCTTCAAGCTGCTGCAGGCTGAGGTCACCCGAGATCATGGGTGCCAGTGTGGCACCATCGGTCTTGACACCCAAACCAATGTTGAGTGTGGGATCCATCCCTCCCTCAGTGGGATGGCCACAAAACTCTAAATCTAAGACTGCTGATTAATACCTGAAAGAGACCAGAAGGTCTACAGAGTCTGTCCAATCACACATTTGCACCCAGGCTTCCTTACTGGTTTCTGCTGGGGCACAAGTTGGGTAGGGAAGAGTGGGCCTGGGAGCCACCAGGGGTCAAACATCAGAATGGAGTCACTGCGTTTAGGTGTGCAAATAGTCATGCACGGTTTGGCTCAACTTAATATGCAGACAGGTGTGGGTTGGGTATAAATAGATGATGGCCATTTGTGCTAGGTGAAAGTTTATTAGACTTTTCTGTTTTGGTATGTTTGAAATTTGCTATAAGTTTTATTTTACTTTTTATTATTTTTATTGAAGTATAGTTGATTTACAATATTGTGTTATTTTCAGATGTATAGCAAAGTGATTCCGTTATACATATATATGTATCTATTATTTTTCCTTACAGGTTATTACAAAATATTGAGTAGAGTTCCCTGTGCTATACAGTAAGTTCTTGTTTATCTATTTTTTATATGGTAGTGTTTATATGTTAATCCCAAACTCCTAATTTATTCCTCCCCTCTCTTTCCCCCTTGGTAACCATAAGTTTGTTTTCTGTCTGTGGGTCTATTTCTGTTTTGTAAATAAGTTCATTTGTATCATTTCCTTTTAGATTCCACATATAAGCAATATCATATGATATTTCTCTTTCTCTGTCTGATTTACTTCACTTAGTATGATAATCTCTAAGTCCATCCATGCTGCTGCAAATGGCATTATTTCATTCTTTTCTATGGCTGAGTAATATTCCATTGTATATACATACCACATCTTCTTTATCCATTCATCTGTCGATGGATGGTCATTCAGGTTGCTTCCATGTCTTGGCTATGGTAAATAGTGCTGCAATGAACATTGGGGTGCATGTATCTTTTCGAATTATGTTTTTTTCTGGATATACGTCCAGGCATGGGATTGCTGGATCTTATGGTAGTTCTATTTTTAGTTTTTTAAGGAACCTCCATACTGTCTTCCATAGTGACTGTATCAATTTACATTCCTACCAACAGTGTAAGAGGGTTCCCTTTCCTCCACAGCCTCTCCAGGATTTATTGTTTGTAGTTTTTTTTGTTTTTTTTTTTTTGCGGTACGCGGGTCTCTCACTGCTGTGGCCTCTCCCATTGCGGAGCACAGGCTCCGGACATGCAGGCTCAGTGTCCATGGCTCACAGGCCCAGCCGCTCCGTGGCATGTGGGATCTTCCCGGACCGGGGCACGAACCCGCGTCCCCTGCATCGGCAGGCGGACTCTCAACCACTGCACCACCAGGGAAGCCCCCTGTTTGTAGACTTTTTGATGGTGGCCATTCTGACTGGTGTGAGGTGATACCTCATTGTAGTTTTAATTTGTATTTCTCTAATAATTAGTGAAGTTGAGCATTCCATAAGTTTAAAAAAAGTCTTCTGGTCCAGTCTAATATCAAAACTTCAACCTCTCACCCAATTTAAGCTTCTCACTTTTGCTCAGAAATCTGCAGTGCTGAGTGGGGCATGATCAGTTTCTCTCCTGTTTCCATTAAATCCTCCTCTCTGTGGCTCCTAGCTGTTCCAGGGCTGTGCTGAGAACTGGTGAGAGGGTGAGGGACCTGAGAGGGTGGTGATCCAGCCTTCTGCCCTCCACAGGGTGGGCGTATCCCAGTCCTCCCCGCCCACCTCCCCCCTCAGCCCTAATTCCCAGACCAGTGGTGAGGTCCATTTCTGGTTGGCCCTTTGCAACACCCTTCCCACCTTCAGCCCCTCTAACTCTGTGCCCCAAGTCTCCTTCTGCCAGGGATGACTCAGTCCTGGAGGGAGCCTCAGAGCAGGGTCTTTGTCAATGTGACTCAAGATCAGTTAATTTTTATGCATCCACTGGGCTGGAGAGAAACCCAGAATAGGAGCACTGCTCACTCTGCAAGGGCTCTGTTCTCCCTGCCTGGAGGGGATCTAGACCCCAGACCCCTCAGCTAGGAGTCAAATGCCCATCCTTCGGGCCCTCACTCCAGCTAGGCACGGCAGCATCTGTAAGAACTGGAGACTGAGGGCCTGTATTTTTTTGCTTCTTACAAACCAGCCTGGGCCGGGAGGCAGCTTCCCCCAGGAGCGGGTCCTGGGAGCTCTCCCTACCCAGCCCTCTTTTCTTACCCCAAAAGGAGAGACTCTGCACTCTAGTTACTCTCCCCAGAGAAAATCTTCACTCCTAACCTTCTCACAGTTTCTTTTTTTTTTTGTAAATACCCTACAAGCAGAGCGTTGGGTTAAAGGTAGCCAAACTGTTTTGAATTACCACTTTGCAAATTTTGCCTAAGTGCTCTGGCATCTCCTCTTAGAATGTGAAGGCAATTAACACCCCTCCTTATCAGCTTCCTTCTGAAACCTCAGCCAAAATTCTAAAACAACAGGGAAATCAAACTTAGCGCCCTCCTGGCTTGCGTTTGAGATTATTTTAAGGCAATGGTACCCAAGACATTTCAGGAAAAAACACAAATGTGTTACACAGTGTGATTTGTGGTTGTTTTGTAAAGCCTCTTAGGATTTAGTGAAAATCATATTTTGGGTAATAAACATCAGAGGTGCAGGACACTGAGAGAAAGATGCAGGCATTTACAGAAGATGGCTGACAATTTGCATCGACAAATTACTGGATTCGAGATTTTAAAGACTGGGATGGGGAGATATCCATGGAGGTTGGGGAAGTCTCACTATTACTACCCCACCAATTACAACTGAGAAAAATCTTTGTCGCATTAAATCATGATATACATGATATAGGACCCCACTTTTTTCATACCAGATGCAGAAAAATAAGACAAGAATAAAAAGGCTGGAGGGGAAGATGCCAGGGACTAACACCTACCAGAGAAAGTTCATGTCCCAACAGAAGATACAGGATCTAGTGAAACTCGGGTACCAGGAATGACCAGAGATGAACTGAGGTATTCAACATCACTCTTATTAAAAAAGGGACTGTCATGTCAACTTACATGTACCTCCTATCCTGTAGTCACTAAGAGGGGTAGCCTTTCAGCAAATGGCTGTTTAGAAATCCTGAGGCATTTTATACCTAAGAACAGCAAAATCTTCTTAAGTTCTGCCTCTCAGCCATGGCTCTTAAACCATCCAGTTGGGTTGGGGGCAGGGAGTCTTCTTTTCAGTGGCATCCGGATGGCAATGCTCACTTTGACTCTGGGGACCGTCTGGATGCCCTCCTGGTGACGTGTCAGAAGGTCAGAAGGCACAGAGAACAGATTTCCACAGAAGCAGAAATAATAAGGTGAGAAAAGGGAGCCTCTCAGAGAACAACCCTTTGCTCAGGCTCTGCCCGCAGAGCGGGTGGGGCTGCTCCAGGGACCAGCAGGGAGGACCCACAGGCAGAAAGCCACTCTTGTGACAAGATCCCTTTTCCAGATGAGGCTTCTGCTTTCCTTGGAAGACAGGCTGCTGCTGCTGCAAAGAGGAATAATAATAACAGTAACAACAGTCATCATAATGTTTTAAAACGGCTGATGTGGTTCAGCTCTCCCATGTCCTGGGAGAGGGGTTCTGTGGGAGTGGGTGACTTGTGCAAGCATGGCACGGGCTGTGCAGACCTCCAATGCTCCTACCACGCTGGGCGCAGGTCTGTGCAGGTGTGTTGGCCTGGCTGCCTCCCTGGGGGTCCCGCCCACTTCCGACCCACCCTGAGACGCAAGGACCCGCAGGAACTGCACCCATGGAGGTGAGCAGGCTTCCGGCTTAGTCACGTTTCTATCATTCTGTCTTCATCCCTTTTTGTGTCAACAAAAGCCAGGAATGTGCAGCAAAGACTTCCAAAACAAACCTCTCTCATGTGCTGTCCTTTCTGTCTTTTTCCTTTGTGTGGCTGTCACTGAATAATGCTCCCAGAGCTGGCTCACATCACTCTAAAGCCCTGAGCCTGTATTGAGGAGAAGGAAGGCAGCCAAGCTACCTCTGTGCACACGGAGATGTGACTCCTGGCATTTCCTCGTTCCCAGAATGGCCCCCAAATGGAATCTCTCCAGAGGCAGAGGAAGGGAATCAAAAAGTCAGTTCAGGAAGCTTCCATCTTCACTTAAGACGGCTATGTAGACATCAATACAACATGCGCGTGCTCAAACGAGATAAGGTCTGTGAAGAGTCTGAACCGGGAGATCTAGTGGAGGGGGGCTGTCCCTGGGCTTCAGGATGGCTGGTCCTATAGTGCTGGCTCTTTCTCCAACAAGGAGCTCGAGAAGATCACTTCACCTGTCCAGCTCTCATTCCTTTCTCTAGAAAATGAGGAGTTCCTGCCAGCTTTAGCAATTTCAGATTCAGTCACATTTAGGGAGTTAAATCAGATTCCTGGCACTGCTTTTTGTAAGGCTGCTTTTGACCTAAGCATATGCGATGCTAAATATAAAGTTCCAACTGCATTTCTGTCTCTGCTTATGGCTCCTTTGACTAAGCCAAGATGAGCTTGTTTGGTTCAAAGCTAGACAGCCGGGTGCGCTGAGCACGTTCAAACTGCAGTGCCTGTAACTGCAGGCTTTCTGGAATTGTCCATGGAAAAGCAGCAGGAATCTCAAGCGGGGCTACAGTCTGAATAAACAGATAAACTGCAAAGAAAAGGGCTGTTATTAACTGAGTGAATATTCGGGCTGAAATGCCTCTATTTACCAGGGTCCCACCAACTGATCAGCAGGAAATCCCCACCTCCATCTCTGGGCCAGACCACCTAGGAACCGACTGGCCCTCTCGGGTCTCCTCTGTACTTTCAGAGGGTGGGAGGCGCACAGGCAGATGCCCACGTGGGCCTCAGAAGGCTCCACTGGTTTCCTCACAACCCTCAGGCTGTGGGATGCTTCCTCTTCTGCGGACAAGCAGCCCCTCACCGAGGAACAGGGTCTGGGCTCGGGAACCCCGCTGCTGTCACCACAGCAGGACGTGCTGTGGCATGGTGGTGCTCCAGCTGCACAGGGAGGGCGTCTTGGGGGGGCCAGGGTGTGGGGAGGTATCTCTAGTTTTGGTTTTAATTGCAGGCTGAAAACGTGCCCTTCTATGGCTTGTGCCCAGAGACTTTTCAGGAGAGCCTCGACCAGGGATGATGGTGAAAGGATGGAAGTGTGTTTGCAGAGTCAAATGCAGGCTGCGGAGAAGGGGGACCTGCCTTTGATACAGGAAATTCAATGGATAATAATAATAGTGGAGAGTTGAAATGTAGAGTTTTTTAAAAGTGGACAATCCCTGTTCTTACATCTGTTTGTAAAGAAAATATAATATCTTTAAATCAGTCTTCCGTAAATAGATTACCTTTTTGCAGTGTGCAACAAACAAACAAACAAACAAGCAAAATTGGGAGCAAAGCAAACGTAATCGCATGAAGTCTATAGGGTGAAGGCCAGCCAGCTCTGGAACTGTGGCAGTCAAGAAGCCTCCAGGAAGCCACCACTGGGTTGGAGAAAGTACTAGCTTTCTGGGGATGTTACCAATACGCCCGATTAAAGTGCACAGTGATGGTGCTGAAGAACGCTAGCAAGGGGAGCTGTCCATCATCGGTGAGCACGTAAGTCCTAAGGACCAAAGTGGCTCCTTCTCCAAGGAGGAGGCGGTGCCGCGGGAGTCGGCGGGGCTGCTGATTGGCAGCTGGTGGTTGCCTAGTGACCGGTGAGGCTGCGTCTGGACCATCAAATTATTTAGAGGGCTTCTCCCGGGTGCAGTCTTCTACTTACGGGGTACATGGATTAGTGTGTGATAATGAATTTACAGAAATAGCAAAGCCACCAAGACATAAAAAGCAAAGACCGCGTCCTTTAAAAAAGCTGTTATTTAATGAGTTTTGTGCAAAGAAAGCACGCTTTCCTCCTCTCCCGGCCCTGACAAGCTGGAGCAGGGCACGTGGAAGGGTGAGGAGATCCGACAGGTTTTCCCACCTGTCCACATTAAATAGGGAAGAAAAACGGAAATTTTTTTTGTGAATTTGAGCTGGTGAACAGGGACTAAGAGCCTCTGTGTGGTACTTCTTTGTTTGTTTGTTTTTTTAAAGCTTTTATTTTTAAAATTAATTAATTTATTTTTTGTCTCTGTGGGTCTTCATTTCTTTCCGGGGCTTTCTCTAGTTGCGGGAAGCGGGGGCCACTCTTCATCACGGTGCACGGGCCTCTCACTATCGCGGCCTCTCTTGTTGCGGAGCACAGGCTCCAGACGTGCAGGCTCAGTAGTTGTGGCTCACGGGCCTAGTTGCTCTGCGGCATGTGGGATCCTCCCAGACCAGGGCTCGAACCCGTGTCCCCTGCATTAGCAGGCAGATTCCCAACCACTGCACCACCAGGGAAGCCTGGTACTTCTTAGTTTTCAGAGCACTTCCTCAAATTATTCTTCCCGCTGACCACTTCCTTTCACAGATGTAGAAAGGATGTCGAAGGACTGACGCGAATTCCACAATGATTCGTTGGCAGGTTGTGATGAGAATGCTGGCTCACCAGGCAGAACCCTTCCTCTTCTCTCGGGGAGCACCTTTCCGGCTTCTCTAAGATTTTAAAGAAGGGGTGATTTTGAAATGATACTCCAGTGACACTCAAATTTGTGCAGCTCTTTAAGCCAGGGGTCCGGGTCACATGGCAGGAGGTGAGTGGTGGACAGGCGAGCCAGCGAAGCTTCATCTGTATTTACAGCCGCTCCCTATCGCTCGCATTACCGCCTGAGCTCCGCCTCCTGTCTGCATTAGGGTGAGTTGTATAATTACTTCATTATATATTACAATGTAATAATAATAGAAGTAAGGTGCACAATAAATGTAATGCACTTGAATCATCCCGAAAGCATCCCCCCCACACACACACACCCAGTCTGTGGAAAAATTGTTTTCCATGAAACTGGTCCCTGGTGCCAAAAAGGTTGGGGACCATTGCTTTAAGCCTTTAAAAAACCCCACTTTTTATAATAAAAGTAAGCTCAAGAATTAGTATGATGTGTTGATAATAAAGATGATAAAAATAACTCGTTGAGCACCTATTATGTGTTGTAAATTGTACTAAGCATATTTGCATGTATCGTCTAATGTAGTTCTCACCGTAATCCTTTTAGGAAAGGAATATTGTGTGCCTCAGTCTGGGTGTGAGGGATCTAAAGAACAGTGTTTACTTGCAAAAACTCCAAAGCTAGGGATTCCTGCAGTGTGGATTTCCCTCCACTGTGCCTTGTCTGTAACGGTGCCGGGTTAGTGATCACACATCACCCGTTCTCAGTTGAATCTGAGCTCACACCCTCTCACCCAGGATGGTTTCACCACCACCTGAGGTCTGCATCCTGCCCTCTGGAGAAGGCCATCTGAGAGGCCCCAAATGACTTGTCATGAGACCCTGAACAGTCTAGCGTAATGGCTGAGAATACTACTTTACATCAGGTGGACCTGGGTACAAACCCAGCTCAGGAATTGACTAGTTGGGAGGCACATCTAAGTTACTTGTTTAGTTGCAGAGGTTGTTTCCTTTTCTAAAAGTGTAGGCAGCCACACCTACCTTACAGGATTGGTGGGGACATGAGTATTCAATGCAGTAATGATATAAAATCCTGGCAGCTAGTAAGGCTTCCATATGATGATTGTTTTGTTTCTGTTTCACTGAGGTTTTCTGAAAAACTCGTCATTGTTTAGCTGTACTTGCTGCCCCTTTTCTCAGCCTAAACTGAGGGAGGGTCATTCATTCCAATAAAGATTGAGAACTCACTCTGCCGGACGCTCAGAATAGAGAAATAAGCATCATCCTTGACCTTCAGGAAATTACTTGACTGGTCAAAGGAGTCGACCCAAAATTGTTACAGTCAAATGTGATAATGAAGGCTGGAATATTGTACTTGGGAGCACAGAGGGACAACTAATTATATCTGGGGTCAGTCAAGAAGAGCTCACAGATGTGCAGTCAGCAAGGCAAATAAAGAGCGGATCCAAATCCTGAGCCCCTCCAGAAGAAGAAGATGGCAAGACAGTTTCTCTGTGGACCTTCATGAGCATCATGCCAAGACAAGGCAAAGATGTGATCTGAGGCTGCCCTCGTCTGTGTGTTCCCAGGTTTGCCTGCAGAAGAGTGGGAAGACTTCACGTCTGGCTGACGATGGCTCCCCATAGAGCACGTTAAGTCCAGACCTGAGGATCCTCTGTTCTGTTTATTCCTCCTGAGAAGGCTACTTCCCTCCCTGTCCTAATGCGGTCTGCTGGGGCAGAAGATGGGTCCCTTTCATTGGCCATAATTTGCTATCGCCCTGGGTCACTCGAAATACACGTCTTTTACGTGAAATCTGTTCCCAGCTCAACCCATCAACCAAGAACCTGGGCTGCCCCATCTCGCTGGCAGCAGTTTCCTTGGCAACCAGGGTCCAGCCAGAGAGCTCGCCAAGCCACAGTGGGACCAAGTGAAACCTTGCGGGAGTGTCAGCTTGCTTTCTGCTTTGAGAGAGTAAGAGACCACCCTGGAGACACGTTCTCCTGCAAAACTGCCAGCGCAGCTGCCAGCACTTTGTGTCTGTAGAGCCCCTTCCATCTGGGCAGCTCAGAGCAGGAATGCTTTCAGAGCCCGGCCTCACCCTATTGAGAGGAGCAGCATCGTTATTCACGTAGTTCCGTAAGGGCTTCTCCAAAGGGCTCTTTTGGCCTCTCCTTTTCTTTTCTTCTCTTCCCTTTTCTTTTCTTTGCTTCCTCCTTCCTTTCCTTCTTACTCCCGCCCTCCCTCCCTCCCTCCCTCCCTCTCTCTCTCTCTTTCTTTCATTCATTCATTCTTTCTTTCTTTCTTTTTCTTCCTTCCTTTCTTTCATTTTCTCTCCTTTTTTTTTTTTTTTTAATCATTTTAAGCAATGCCCTTGACACACCCTGGTAGTTACTCTTTCAGTTTCCTGTGAAAATGTCACACTAAAGTGCTGGGGTGAAGATCATAGAATATTCTGTGTTTCCCCATCATTACCCCCATCGATCTTCCACAGTAATCAAAGCTGAACCCAAGCACTGATGTCCAAGCCAGGTGTCATGGCTGCAGTTCATGCTCTGGCTGGGGGGGGGGATTGTCAGTGACAAGGGTGACCCCCATCACTGCTCATGACTGGGGTGTCCTTAAAGAGCCAGCCCCTAATGGTGAGAAAAAGATTGAGGGTCCCTGTCGTGGAATATGCAACTTACCACACAGGGACCATCCAGAGCAGGACTTCCCAAAGCCCTCGCGTCTGTAGGAATCGCCCAGGGAGCTTGTTAAACAGCCGGTGCTGGTGTCATCAGTCTGGGGTGGCACCGGAGGGTCTGCATCTCTGGCAAGTTCTCCGGTGATGCTGAACTCACAGGAGCCAGAGTTCAGGCTCCGTGTCTGTGTTCACATGACCACATGTGTGCCAGTTCACGCTGCGAAAGTGGACGAGAAAGGAAAGCTCGGCTTTCATTCTGCAGTGTTGTCAAAAAAGCGTTTTCATGTATGTGCCTCTTAGGTAGCAGAGTAGGTAGAATTAGTCCAATTGTTCTGCCCAGGGACACATAACCAATGAGATTCCAGATCTAAATCTTCACACCTTTTTGCCACAAAAGTCTAATCCAAATAGAATATTTTTGTCACTATTATGTTGGTCATTATTATAGTATTTGTATATAAATGAGAAAATCAGTATTATGGCTGCTATTAAACACACACACACACACACACACACACACAATATTGAAATGCTCTAAATCTAAGTGGGCTTAGGTTACCAGGAAGTTATTTCATGCATCACAGTGGGGGGTCACAGAGACACCTCTGGGGAGGGGGGTTTCTTTACCCCTCAAAGTCCCATACTCATAGTCAAGTGGACTATGTTACCTTGACCCAGTATTTACTGGCTGCTGTCCAGCTTGACTGAAATTCCATAATTCTGGTGAGGATAATTGAGAGATGTCAGGGAATAACCTGCCTCCAAGCTGTAGTGAGTTGAAAGGTGTACCCTTCTCCCAACATAAAAGTCCACCTGGAACCTCAGAATGTGATCCGATTCGGAAGAGAAGAGTTTTTCTAGGTTTAATTTGGGTCAGGGTCTCCAGAGGAGATCCATCCTGGTTAGGGTGGGCCCTAAATCTAGTGACGAGTGTCCTTCTAAGAGACAGAAAAGGAGAAAATGCAGAGGGACCCTGGGAGGAAAGGCACATGAAGATGGAAGCAGAGGGCGGGGTGATGCTGTCAGGAGTCAAGGGTGTCCAGAGGCAACAGAATTAGGAAGGGGCAGGACGGAGCCTCCCCCAGAGCCTTTGCGGGGAGCGCGGCCCTGCCCACACTGTGATTTCAGAGTTCTGGCCTCCAGGACTGTAGAACAATACATTTTTTTGTTACTTTGAGCCACGGAGGTGGTGGCAATCTGCTGGGGTCTCCCTGAGAAGCCAATGCACAGTCCCAGGGTCAAAGTGGTCCAGCCTTGGGGACCTGTCCCCGGGCTGCCCCGTCCTGGTGTCCCAGGCTCTGGGCTTCAGCTTGGAGGTCCACATGGTGACCTCAGGGAGCATGGTGGACCCAACCCTGGGGACAGGGCAACTTACAGTTCGATACATGGAAATGATAGTCTCTGTCCAGACACGTTTGCAGATGGAAAACGAGCTTGCCCTACCCTCAGGGAAGGGAACTCACAACTCAGAATTCATTCAACAAAATAAGACCTCTTGATTACTTCTTCTGTTTTTTTTTTTTTAAAGTAAATTGGTTCCATTGCAACATGGCTCTTTTATTTCAATAATTTTTAAAAAGTGAAGTATAGTTGACTTACAATATTGTGTTTGTTTCAGGAGTGCAGCATCTTGATGACTTCTTGATGGAGATGAACAGGGAAAAGCTTTGGGCCTGTTTATTGTCAGCAAATGTTTTTACTCTCAAATATTTATATACTTTCAAAAAGGCTGTTTCCCCACAGGTTTTGTCCTTAACCTTAAGATCTAGCTCGCCCTGGTCCCAGTCTTCTTGAGACCCGCACAGCGTCTTAAGTAGCCATAGGAGGCCCTCCATCCTAGAGACCTCCCTGAGCTGTGCAGTACCACTGCCATCGTGTGGCTGGGATGCGCCAGCACACCCACTGGGCTGGCTCTCGCTCTGATCCAGAGGCAGGGATTGAGGCTCTGGACTGGAGACTGAAATCCTTGTTTATAACCTTGAGCTTCTGGCATTTAGCGCGGAGGACAGGGTGCTACCTGTAACTGAATACCGAGAAGAACTATATAATACGACGTCTGTTTGCCTGTTATTAAGGCTGTGGAAATTCACAAACACCGCGCGGCTTCCCCGGAGGTGAAACATACATACCATTGGAGGTGCTAGTTTACCTTTCCAATCCCTTACCGTCCCTCTGCTGCAGCGGTAGCCAGCATGCAGGCACCTGGGCTGGGGAGAGGATGAGGGTCAGAGCCTCGCTAATACCTCCTCTGCCTGCTCTGTGTGTTCTGTGACACTTGGCACGGACAGTCACCTCTCCCTAAACGGCTGGAACTTTTGAGTGCTGGTTTCACTCTCCAACAACTAGGGTTTTGATGGCCTGATTTCCTTGGAAATGGAATCTACCTGGTTCAGAAATATTTGCTGCGTGGCTGCCACTAGATTAAAAGAATCTTTCTCTCTTGGCCTCCACCTAACTTCACAAGAGTGGAACTTTCCTGACGGACCTGTGCCAGTTCCCCGTCCAGCCTACAGTGAGATTGCCAGGCAGGTGAAAGCTCAGAGCTGTGGCTGGAGCAAGGGTGACGTTCTGGGGCCTTCTACCTTTTCCACCAATACCTGCAGACAAGCTCCGAGACTGTTCCTTAGTACTCTGGAACATCACATAAAAAGCTCTTGTCAAGAGAAGGTGTTCCACGGACATAGAGAACAGACTTATGGTTGCCAAGGGTTGGGGGAGGGAAGGATTGGGAGGTTCGGATTATCAGATGCAAACTATGATATATAGACTGGATCAACAACAAGGTCCTACTGTACAGCACAGGGAATTATATTCAATATCCTGGGGTAAACCATAATGGAAAAGGATATAAAGAAAACAGTGTATATGTATAGCTGAATCACTTTGCTGTACAGCAGTCATTAACACAAACTTGAAAATCAACTATACTTCAGTAAAAAAAAAAAAAAAGAGAGAGAGAGAGAGAGAAAGTGTTCCAAAGTGGGGGGGGGGAGAGAATTCCTACAGCATTGTTTCAGGGATATCTATTTACCAATTTCAATCAAATGAATCAGGGATCTAAATGGCTGAAAAGTCATGACCAGTTTTACCCCTGGAAAGGATGGCCAACCACAGGGTTCTGCTTTCCAGGCCTTTCTTCTCACACCTTTCTCCTCAGAGTGAGTTCCACCTACACCTGCAACATCGAGAGTTGGGGCTGGCCTTGTAGGAGGGCGTGGACCTGTGCAGTCCCGTGGGCCCTGCACTTGGAAAGGCCTGGCCCTTGGCATATTCCTCTGTTGACGCTATCTTGAAATTCTCAATGATTTTTTAACAAGGGCCCCTGCATTTTTATTTTGCACTGAGCTTTTCAAATTACTCAGCAGGTCCTGCCTGGGAGTTTGTTAGAAATCCATAATCTGAGGCCCCACCTCAGACTTCCAAAAGTTGAATCTGAAGTTGGGAGATGATTAAATTGGAGGAGAGAGAAGGAGAGTAAGGGAAAGTATTGTATAATCCAGGGAACAGCTTCTTCAGAACCATTTCCTTTAAATCTCAGTGACCTGTCAGAAGATTTGAGCAACTCAATTCTAAGATTAGAGGAGAAAAGGAGAACTGAACAGTGAATGGGCCCAGCCTTTGACTTTGGGGCTAGTCAGACCGCTGTTGAGCTACTGCTCTCTCCTGGAATGGGGCAGGAATCCCTGCTACTAGGGGCAACTTCCTCTTTGTATCCTCACTCTTTCTAGGAAATTCCCCCTCAATTTCCCTTTTAGATCTCAAAGCTCCTCTTTCTCTCTGGACAGGTACACGTTGCTTTACATCATCAGGGAATTTCCACAGTTACAGAAGAACAGATTGGGAGAGAATTTGACCACAGGCTTCACTGCTTTCCGAAGAACACAAAATCTCCCAGGAGAAGGCTCCAATAGGCCACCTGCTAGAAATAGTGGTGGTGGGTTTATAGAGCTTAAATCGGTTTATAATCTAAAATTGTACACTTGCAATAATTACAAACAATGTTTGACTAGGAATATTGGTTCATCTTGGTTGTCCCTGCAGTTTTAAGGAGCCGGATTGTTCCATTTCCAGTGTAGAAATCTCCCTACTGGTATGCATCATTTGAGAAATTAAAGCAACGTCTTTGATGTGTCGATGCAACTAGATAAAGGAAAAGCAAAGGCAAACCAAACAAAGCAGAAGTATTGTTTTTGGAATTCAAGCTAGAGAACAGCAGGCAATAAAACTCTTGGCTAGAGGCAACAAAAAAAGTATAGAATTTACTATCTCAACTGAAGAAAGGGCTCTTTCGGGGTCTACTGCCCCTGGAGTGTTGTGACTGCAGCAGTGTTGGAGGAGAACGTTTCACTTATCAAAGCCAGGGGCACCGTGTAGTTAGGTGGACTGTCAGAGTCTCTGGATTCTGGGTGGGATTCCTGATGCAAGCCTGTCCATCTGTGTTTCATCTCCTTGGCCAGAGCTATTGGCTCAGTGTCAGGCAATGACTCAAGTTGGTCCACAAGGGTCAAGCCTGGCATTTTGCTGGGATGATGGGGAGACAGCCCATCCCATGTGTTTTATCCTTTGAGGTTGCTAAGCTAAGATTTGTGAGTCTGGGACTGCGAGCAGCTGCTGTACATTGGAAGTGCCTATCTGAGCATGAAGCCAGCAGAGAGGAATCACCATTAGAAGATGGAGACCAGGTTCTGGTGTATCTCTTATACACTAACTCCAGCCTGTGCCGGAAACCAGATCAACCTGTAGACTTTTCACTCATGTGAGTCTGCAGATCCCCTTTTTTGGTATATGCCTTTTCACCTTTCTATCGATCATTCCATCCCAAAGCATTCTGACCCAGGACCTTAGCCTGTTTGACATCTCAGTTAGGAGGCAACTGGGATGGTGTTTGCATGAAGGGTAGCAAGCCGACTGCTGGTTCCGGGCAGTGGTCCATCTGCAGTGGGTTAGGTCATCCTCACGTGCTGCTTGGCCCAAGAAAGCTTATTCCTAGAGAACAGAACTTACCAGAACAGCTGAAAATACTGACCACTGGTTACATGTGGATCCCATTGCTTGGATCCTGTTGAAGAAAAGAGAGAATGTCTTGGGACCAGTAATTCCCAAGCTGGGTGTTTCTCAAACAGATGACGTATGTGTCATAGGATGGTCGTCCTGTCCTCAGGATTTCTTCTAACTGTGTCAGGTGGGCCAGTCATGCTGCCGAAACCAAAGGGAAAGGGCTCAAACCCACAGACTCTAGTGTGGGTACAGAGTCTGCTTTGACCTCCATGTATTAACTCGTTCACTGGGACAGAGCCCTTGAGTTGCTCATCAAAGCCCTTGCTCTTCTATCTCCCATCACTCACAGCCTCTCCTGCAATTGGGTGAGGCCGTGTGACCGAATTCTAGCGGATGGAATAGTATTGGAAGCCGTGTGCCCCTTCAGACCTTCATGCACTCTCCCATGGCTTTTCCTACTCACACTGTGCAGCGGGCCAACTTCCAGGGAGCCTTCAATGTCCCGTGTGCAAAATTCCTGGGCATCCACCAACCTGGGTCCCCAAACCCTGTGGTAACCTGTTCACTCTCCCAGTATTGCTGCCCAGGAAGGGGTAAATTTCTGTTGTACATTTGGGGTCCACCCTTTACCATAGTTACCCTCCCCCAACTAATACATTTACCTAAATGTGTTGAGCACCAAGTATGAGGTCAGATAGGCATATGCTGTTAATTAAGGCAGCTCTGTGGTAAGCCTTATAAACCCCTCTGGGTTTTCCACGAGGCTGAAGGGAACTCTGCATGACCTGCCCTGCCCACCTGGCAGCCACTTCTTCTCTGCATTTCACTCACAGGGCCTCCTTCCATTCGCAGAATGTGCCAGGTTCTCTCCTGTCTCTGACTTCTGCACACATTTCCTCTGCCTAGAACGTCTCATTCCTCCCTCTGTGTGAGTCTCAACTGAAACTTTGCTTCTCCTTGAAAGCCTTCATAGTCCAGCCACAAGAATGGGCAAGATACCCATTTCATATTTTTATACCATTTTATGTACTTTTATATTTATATTTTATATAGTTTTCCTTTATAGCATTAATTATAATTTGCCATTTTATATGTGAGCTATCGTTTGATTACTATCTTAGTTCCCTCCTAGACTATAGGTTCCTTTAGGTCAGGGCTCTGTTCCATTTTCTTTAACATCATGTGGTTGGTTACTTGGAAAGATTCCTGGTAGAAAATGCTCAGTAAAAATTTGTTGAGTGAGTAAGGTGTACATGGACCCCATCCTCTTCCAACTCCTCATGGGCTTTATTCATTAATTATTTCTCACTCCCTATACCATCAATATCAAGACTAAATCAAATATCAGAAACCGGGAAAGGGTGATGACAACAGAAATAACATGACTTTAGGGGTATATGATCACATTTTTGCTTGAGATGTGTTCAGTTTGTGATACTGAGTCATTAAGGAGATACCCTGGGATTTCCCTGGTGGCACAGTGGTTAAAATGTGCCTGCCAATGCAGGGGACACGGGTTCGATCCCTGGTCTGGGAAGATCCCACATGCCGCAGAACAACTAAGCCCATGTGCCACAACTACTGAGCCTGTGTTCTAGAGTCTGCGAGCCACAACTACTGAGCCTGCATGCCACAACTACTGAAGCCCGTGCGCCTAGAGCCCGTGCTCCCCAACAAGAGAAGCCACCGCAGTGAGAAGCCCGTGCACTGCCATGAAGAGTAGCCCCTGCTCAGTGCAGCTAGAGAAAGCCCGTGCACAGCAATGACGACCCAATGCAGCAAAAAAAAAAAAAAAGATATCCTGCAAACAGTCTGGAAGTCAGACCTGTGAACTGTAGAAACGGTTGTGCTAAGATGAACACAGAGGCAGTAACTGAAATCTGGGAGTATATTAGATCCTGGAAAGATGGCAGAAAAAGAGAAAAAAAGTCATACTATTGTGGAATAAACAACATAAAGGATTGTTATGGAATCTGTGTCTTGTTCAACTCTGTGCCCTACTCAGCGCCCAGCACAATAACTATACATAGTGAATGCTGATGAAGAGGACCCAGTAAAGGATGCTGTAATGGATTTTCCTGTAACAATGCTGCATAACAAGCAACATCTAAATCTTTGTGGCTGACAAGAACACTTTTTATTGTGCACAGATCTGGGAGCAGCTCTGTTTCAGCCTGGGAGGTGGGTGCAGGTCTGCTCCACGTGACTTTCATTCAAGGACTAGGTTGAACGAGCAGTGCCCACCTGCGGAAAGCCCCTCCCTTGGAGAATGGCCTCAGCTGTGTCACACTCACTAACATTCCCTGTTAGGGAACTAACCAACGAACTCACCAACTAACACAGGAGCAAGTCATCTGCATGGAAGCAACCTACATATCTTTCAACACAAGAATGGATAAAGAAGATGTGTTATATATGTATACAATGGACTATTACTTAGCCATAAAAAATAATGAAATAATGCCATTTTCAGCAACATGGATGGACCTAGAGATGATCATACTAAGTGAAGTAAGTCAGACAGAGAAAGACAAGTACCATATGATATCACTTATATGTGGAATCTAACAAATGACGCAAATGAACTTATTTACAAAACAGAAATAGAGTTACAGACATAGAGAAGAGACTCGTGGTTTCCATTGGGGAGGTGAGTGGGGGAGGGAAGGATTGGGAGTTTGGGATTAGCAGATGCAAACTATTATACAGGGAATAGATAAACAACAAGGTCCTACTCTATAGCACAGGGAAATATATTCAATATCCTGTGACAAACCATATTGGAAAAGAATAAAGAATGCATATATACATATACATATATACATATATATATTCAGTTATATATATATATATATATATATATATATATATATATATATTTCCCTGGTGGCACACTGGTTAAGAATCCTCCTGCCAATGCAAGGGACATGGGTTTGATCCCTGGTCTGGGAAGATCCCACATGCCTCAGAGCAACTAAACCCATGCACCGCAACTACTGAGCCCATGAGCCACAACTACTATGGGTGTGTGTGTGTGTATATATATATATATATATATATATATATATATATATATATCACTTTGTTATACAGCAGAAATTAACACAACAGTGTAAATCAACTATACTTCAATAAAATAAATTTTATAAAAAGAAGCAAGTCATCTGGCCAAGCCCAAGTCAGTGGCTCAAAGATGTTTCTTCTCATCCTTCTCTACTGTGAGGAGCTGGAAAAAACACGGCGGCAGGTCTGAGTGTGTGATCCTTTCAGGAGGAGGAAGAAATCGGACAGAAAATCCAGTCTACAAGTTGGAGAACTAGGACAATGAGAGTTCTTTCCAAGAAGGAAGTCTTCAATAGTAGATGCAGAGAGGGTCAATACCTACCTTGAGGAAAGGCTGTTGGATGTGTTTGTGGTTAGGTATCATTTAGGAGAGCATTTCAGCAAAGTGGTGAGGGCACAAACCACCCAGCAATAGAGGTAGACTTGCCAGATTTAGCAAATAAAAATATAGGATGCCAAGTTGACTTTTTTTTTTTTTTTTTTTTTTTGCGGCTTCTCACTGTTGTGGCCTCTCCTGTTGCGGAGCACAGGCTCCGGATGCGCAGGCCCAGCGGCCATGGCTCACGGGCCCAGCCACTCGGTGGCATGTGGGATCCTCCTGGACCAGGGGAATGAACCCGTGTCCCCTGCATCAGCAGGTGGACTCTGAACCACTGCGCCACCAGGGAAGCCCCTAAGTTGACTTTTTAAAAATTTATTTATTTATTTATTTATGGCTGTGTTGGGTCTTCGTTGCTGTGTGTGGGCTTTCTCTAGTTGCAGTGAGCAGGGTCTACTCTTCATTGCAGTGCACTGGCTTCTCATCGTAGTGGCTTCTCTTGTTGCAGAGCACGGGCTCTAGGCGCACAGGCTTCAGTAGTTGTGGCACGTGGGCTCAGTAGTTGTGGCTCACGGACTCTAGGGTGCCGGCTCAGTAGTTGTGGTGCACGGGCTTAGCTGCTCTGCAGCATGTGGGATCTTCCCAGACCAGGGCTCAAACCCGTGTCCCCTGAATTGGCAGGCAGATTCTTAACCACTGCACCACCAGGGAAGCCCCCCGACTAGACTTTGAGTTTCTGATAAACAAAAACTAATTTAAAAATGATATTTAGCTCTAATTAGTCATTGTTTATATGAAATTCAAATTAACATAGGTATCTCGTATTTTGATCTGGCAGCCTTACATTGGGGTCATGAATGAGCAGAAGGTAAGGTATTGGAAGAAGGACCGAAAAGACCATTTTTGAAGTTTGGTGATGGAGGGAGGGTGAGATAAACTGGAGGGTCTATATAGTAGTGAAGCGTTCTCTTAGTAGTGAAGAACTAACCCACGTTATCAGAGATCATCTCACATACACCCATGGTGGGTGTGTGTGGGCTAACATTTCACATTTTGGGAGCTGATGGGATGAAGGAAAAAATTTGAGCAGTAATTGGATACAGTGACCCCAGAGCATCTCTTTGTGGCAATTAAAACCAAACCACACACGACTCCTAAGACTTTGTCCCAAGCTATGAGCTTAGAGTAACCTGCATGGGACCAATTACTAAAAATGTCATTACATGGTGGCCTTGACTTGCTCCGCTCTGGTTTTCACAGATGTGAAGACTTGTCTGTTGTGCCCTGTTGAGAGGTTCCCGAGGAGACTCGGGGTGGCAGCACAGGTTGGGCATGGGGGCTGCACAGCGGACAGATGACCACTGGCTGCCTCTGAAGACAGGGCACTCTACACCTAGCTGATGACCATGGAATCTCCTTTGGAAGCAAATAACTTAGAGGGTGTGCGGACTGAGTTGGGGAGGACCTGACAGCTCCATGGACCTGAATTCAACCCCAAGGTGCAGATTTTTGTGACTGATGCAGAGCTGAGGGATACAGTCGCTGCATTGGGCCTGGGGACAGTTGGGGAGGGTACCCAAGACAATGTTGCCTTGGAACCCAAGGATGAGTCTGGGACTCAGCCAAAGACACCTCTGTTCATTCCTTTACTCCCACCTTGAGGTGGGAGAATGGTTTGGGTTTCCATCCTTTCCCATCTAGTGGACTCTCTGCTCTTGAAGGTCGAGCTCAGCTGTGAGCACATAGGCAGGATTCCGAGTGTTGAGTCAGCAGACCATGGTGCCTATTCCAGCTCCATCACTAGACCTGCACTGCAAACTTTGACCTGCACGTTAGCTACAGGTCCACGCTGCAGATCCTTTGTGACATAGGAGTCATAATAATACGTAACTCATAGGGCTATTGTGAGAATTAACTGGAATCCCATAGCCCTTTGTATGCAAATCAAATATATGTCATTGTAATTATTTCTTTAGGTAATGATCACTCTTAGTAGACAGGGGGGTCCTTTAAGACAGGGTCCATTTAGTTTTTTGTTTTTATTTTTATATCCCAAGTACTTACTTAATATCTGGTACACAACAAAGTCCTTAATACTGTTGGTTAAGTAAAATCCGATCACATATCTCGGGCTGGGATTTCCAGAAATTAAATTGTCAGAGTCGGCAAGAAACCCTGAGGATTTAGCAAAATGACTGTCCTTTCGGTTACTTCCTCTCCATCATGCAGGCCCTGAAATCATAACGCTGTGCAAACCTGTGTGATGTGAAGAGTGGTTTCTGCTTCTGTGCTTGTCTAGACAGAAGAATTCTCGAGCCGCCTTCAGCTGCCTTCTCTTTCGGTGGCAGCCCCTGCCAGCCTCCAGCCTGTGCCGTCTGACTGCTGGTGCGTTAAACAGCTCTGCTCTGACAGTGTGTTGTACAATGAACTGATAAGCTGTTTTTGTCTCCTGTTGACCCAGCCTCACAGATAATTCCACGACTTTTAGACCAAACAAATGGCTGACTTGATAGGGTAAAATTCAGTCAACTGTTTAAAAAACTTTAAACAACTGATTGCCTCAAATTTGATTTTGATTTAGTTGTGTTTACTCTGCTTTACAAAGTTAAAGCCCGTGTGGTCTATAAAAATTTAAGGTCTCCTAGAATGTGTCGACTAGATCACAACAGTTATTTTACAGGAATACAACATGAAATCAGTGATCACCAAGTGTTGTGAGGGTGATGGTGATGAAATGTATGAAACCGAGCAGGACCCTAGGCACAAAAGCCTTTCTGGGCACACAAGCCTTCCTGTGTCCCCCATTTCTTGATTACAGGAAATAGGCTTCATTCAGCCTCCAGAACCTTCCCTGAGTTCCAGTGGGCAGGTCCAAACAGTTGCTAATCAGGGAAGGGAGGGGATGTAGAGACACAGGAGGAGCAGCCAAGAAACAACAGTGCAGCCTTGGGGCAGGGTCCTGGTTCCCCTCAAGGGATACACATAACAATGTCTTTGGGCTGTTTTGCAGATACCAGAACCCCCAACAGATGGGAGAAGTTAACGGTACACTGCCCATAAGCACGTAGACCCCAGACCAGTTGGAACCAGAAGGTTAATGATGCCAACTCCTGATTACCTCACCACCAACCAATCAAAAGAATGTCCATGAGCTAATCATGCCCTGCTCCTTGAGCACTCACTACCCACTCCAGGGCAGGGCACACAGTTTTGAGGGCATTAGCACATTGTGGGCCCCTCTGCCTGGCAAAGCAATAAAACTATTCTTTCCTCTTGCACTCAAAACTCTGTTTCTGAGATTTAATTAGGTGTAGGTATACAGAAACCAGGTTTAGCATCATATATGAACACGTTCTGTGGGAAGAAAAGAAAATATCATGAAATTAAATTAAGAAAGTCAATAATTTTTCTTTAACATATTACTTTTGGGGACTCATCTATTATCTTTGAAGATATATTTTTTTCCCTAAGATTCTGTTGAAGACGATTTAATGCATTGCTTGGTTGGTTAAGTTGACCAACTCTAAGGCAAAGTTCTACAAATTGGTCAGGGGTCCAGAAGGAACCGACGGAAAGAGGAACCAGACACCTCCACGAGAGATGCAGGAATTAATACTTTTGACATGTTGCATTGTACTTGAAATGATTTGGCAATTGGACAACAGCGCACTTAAACAGCAGCAGAAGAACAACCTTCCATTTGATTCTTACTGAGATTTATTGTTTTTAATAATGCCACTTTTCAGAAGTATAGTCACGTGCTCACTTAGACAGGCTGACAAAGAGAAAACTTGTACGTGATGCAAAGTACCCTTTGGGCCGGAGATTAAGACACAAATGGTGTGGTGACAAGTCAAGTGCCCCCAGCAGATGACAAACCCCACCTCCTTTCCTGCGATCTGGCTCCCATATTGCCCCGTAGAACCCACAATGAATATCTGGCAAAACACAGAACACAGATGGCTGCCGACTGACATGAAAAGTAAATTTTATTAAACATGTTTACATACATGAGTTGGAAGTTCATTTAAAAGCACAGGGGAGTGTTAAGACAAGTGGTCAAAATAGAAAGATACTACCCAATTAGAATCAGTTGATTGTTGGCCACTAAGACAGAACGGAATCTAGTAGAAGTACACCAATGCTTCAGTCCTTCCTGCTCAGCATGGTGACCAGTGGTCAATCTGTGCCCTGGGAACGATGGGCAGGTCGTTCTGGCGTGTGTAAATAATAAATAATTCACTTGGTGCAGGCAGTATGTCTATGGATTAAAATCTATGTGTACACAGTGTCTACATGTGTTACAGCCCCACAGGAGGAGTCTACACCAAAATATTTATTAGAAGGAATTTGGTCCATACTACATCACGTTTTCCAGAGGGTAAAAAATAAAGTCCATCTATAGACATTTCACTCCCGACTCATAGACTGAGTCTGGCTGAAACCTGCAAAATGTCTATAACAAAAAAATGGATGGCTTAGATTTCTTGGTTATTTCAGTAGAGTAATTAACAAGCAAACTGTACAAGTACATGCAACATACAAGCTGGCCTATGTGGAACTAACATACATTATTAAATAACCTTTTATTTCTTTTCTTTTCTTTTTTTCTTTCTTTATTTTCTTTTTGTTTCTTTTATTTTCTTTCTTTTCTTTTTTGTTTTTTTTTTACAAAACGTGCATGCAGCTTTGAACAGTTCCAAGTCATGCTGCTCTATCTGTGAAATCACAAAAGTGGACAGACCCATAAAAGGAGGGAGAAGATCTCAATGCACCTGCAGAGACTGCAGTTGGTAGCACATATACAGAAGGTCACAAGGGAATTCAAAGCCGAGAAGAACTCAGATGAAGAAAATGCAAATTGAAATTGGACTTTGTTTCATTTCCCCCCCCCAAAAGTAAGATACTTTGCATTAAAAAAATCAAGCTTTGTGCTTGCATCAATCTCAAAGAAATGTAAATTAAAATTGGATAAAAAACATTCGTTTAGTGCAGAATATTTTGACTGGAATCTCCAGTGGAATATTAACAGCCCATACCATGCTCTTTCCGGGACAGGTGGTGTGTCTACACTGAGACATGGCTGAGGAGCCCCGGGCATTGCTCAAAGTGTCTGAGGCTCAAGTCCATTTCTAGTCACCATTTTGGGATGTCAACATATGGTTTGTACACATGAGCATATACTTGTCTTGTTTTTTTTTTTTGTTTGGATGTCAGGAAGGAAAAGGCATCACCAGGAGTGTTTCCAAGGTACCCTGATTCTGTTAGTTTAGCTCCCAGCACTAGCTGCAGGCTCGGTTCTGTAAAAGTATTCAATGCAAAACAGTGGAAAACATAAATTAAGGTTTTAGAATGCAAACAGATATGCGCTTCATTCAAAAAAAGTGATTCTGTTGTTATCTGATTTTGGAAGATAACTTTTTGTTTTCTGGGTTTCTACACATAAAACCTTGAAGGATTATAAAGCGAAAGCTAGTGAAACCCTGCATTGGCCTCATCTTGTCTTGTTGCACACACTCTGCGGAGATGCTACAGAGCCTGCTTCAGCCCCTTTTTTGGGTGCTTTTGGAAAAAGAAAGGAAGGGTCTCTGTAATTATCACTAGGCCCGTCTGTCATGACACAGCCAAAAATGAGTGGAAATAACAAATACAGTGAAAACCAAACCGAAACAAAACAAATCAAGAAACCAAAATCAACAAACAACACACAAATAAACAAAACTTGTCAACCCCAGGGAAATAACACTGCTTGTGGTTTGTGCAAAAAACAGCTAAAATACAGCTTTTCACAGAGTGAGAGTTTCCAGTTCAATTTGGGATGTGTGTGTGTGTGTGTGTGTGTGTGTGTGAATTTGCAGTTTCCCCTCTCTCATTTGTCAGAAGCATCAGTGGTTCTCACTAGCATGTGGACTTCCTGTATTTGATAACTGCCTTGTTCTGTCATGTGAAGCCAGGTTTTAAACAACGATAGGGACGTATTATTGAAACACGACTACCAGCAAAACACAAGTTGATTGTCTGTCTCCAACCATTCTTTCGATCATGAAATATCTGGTTCAGATTATTATCCTGAAGGTAGAGTCTTACTGGTGTGAGTTCATTAGGACCGGATGCAGGGGGGCCCAGTGGAACTTTCCAGAGATGACTGGGAAGCCCGGCGGGTCAGAGGGGTGAGCGTGGGTTCAACCAGTGATGACGGGGGGAACAGCTTGTACCAGCCGATGACCATGCTAGAAAGATCCAGTTCCTCCAACAAGATTTGGGCCACGCCCATAAAGCATTTGTGATCCATCCTGCCGTAGTCTCCCCAGACAATCACCTGCAGAGACAGACAACAGCAGTAAAGCCTGAGCTTCTCTCCTTCATGTGTGAACAGTTTAAAGCAAACTATTCTGTAAAAGTGAGCCAGTGAGGGAAGCGGGGGAAGCGAATATAACTAAGACCAAGGAGGTATAATAATAAAAAGGTACTATCCTTCAGGTACTCCGAGAGACACTTCACCAGAATTTTTAGGTGTGATGGAACGCAAATCACGTTTCCCTAGTCAATGAGGGTATTGTCTACATAAACCATGTTAAAAATAAATACACAAGTTTATGTATATATAAATTCAAAACCATCTTTAGCAACTACGATCTAGTAAGCAAAGTGCAGGGTCACAGAGATATACAAATGAAAATGTGTGCAAGCTAGGAGGGTGAAACAACCCAACTCCCTGTACCATGGCGTGTGTGGATGGTGGAGTATGTGCAAAGGATGAGAATACTCATTAAATTTCTTTTATATTATAGACTTGTTAGTGAAGGGGCAAGTTGAACAATAATTGTAAGCTGGTGCCCTTGAGGACTTGCCTGACAATTTTGACTTGATCAGAAGGTTAATAAGTCAGTGAGCTCACCGACAATTACCACCTTCTGTCTCCTTTTGGTGTCAGGTAAGATTTCCATTACACTTGCTCCAGGTTCTGTTTCCAACACTTTAATCCCCAGTGGAGGTTCTCAAATGAACTCACTCTACTGCTTTACATGGGCAGGGATGGTGAATCTTGCCTTTTCAATTTACTGAGTAACCTTGCCAAATTATTTAATCCCTGTGATCCTCAGACATAATCTTTAAAATGGGAATAATTGTCAAAACATTTAGAAAAGGAAGCACCTAACAATGCACCTGACATTCAACCCATCCTGAATATTTTCTGGTCCTTTCCTTTCTTCCTCTTTGAATCCCATGTCTCGCTCAATAAACTAGTATTAGCATTGGTTGCCCTGATTATCTATCAATTATCTATCTATCTATCATCTATTTATCTATCTATCTAGGAGAGGAAATGGGTGGGAAATAGAGCGGAAGTAAAAGGAGAGGATGGAGAGGAGGAAGAAAAGGAGAGTGAAAATTAAAATCTTGTTTTCCATTAGAACCAAAAGGTATTTTGATACTATATATTACTTATATTGTAAATGAACAATTTGGACTTTATTCTCTTCCTGTTGGACCACCTCTTCAATGTTGATATGGATAATGGGCCTGTTACAGTCTAAAAAGTCAAACCAGCTATTACTGACCTGAAGGACTTTACCCTGTGGACTTTCGTCAAAAACCAGGGACTGTTGATACAAGGGGTCAAGGGTCTTTCGTGCAATTCTTGTCTTCTTTTTGGCTATGCAGGCCCCGTTCTCCAAAAGATACACTTTGACGTATGGAGCTGAACAAAGGTAACATTAACAGATAAGAAGTTAATCCTTCAAGTTAAATTGTTTTTATTAGAGAATGCTTCCTTAGACAAATAGGGATGCTTGTTGAAAGTTTCCCATTGATTATTTAAACCATTTAAAATTTTCAGTGCTCCATAAATTCTATCCCTTAAAACCCATATGTTACCACTAACGCCATTTTCCTCTTCTGAAGTAAATGCATGCAAAGTTATCATAAGATTCTGACTGACTTGGTTTATGGCTGGCAATTCAAAACAGGTTTATATCTTAAAGCACATTTTATATCTAAAAGCTCATCCTTTTTGTGATTAGAACTGAATTTTTATCCCGCATTTATAAATGGGCAGAAAAAAAAAATAACTGACACAGCTAAGAAGACATCATAACTAAACTTTGTCTTAATACAACAAGACTCTTCCTAATACTTCTTGACAGAAAAACTGTGCAAGGAAAACCCAGATCCACTTTTATGATCCGCTTTTCTTTGTTGTTACTTTTTTTTTTTTTCTTTTTGCGGTACGCGGGCTTCTCACTGCTGTGGCCCCTCCCGCCGCTGAGCACAGGCTCCGGAGCTCCGCTTTTCTTTGATCCACAATAAAAGAACATAGAAAAGCTGCCTTGTTAATCAATCAGATAATGCAAAATAGAGCATGTGAAATTCAAATGCAGCAAATGTTTTGAGTTTTTGCCCATGTAAGACTCTCTTGTCCAAAGAGTGACACCGCTCCTTACCAGGTGTGGATTTGGAACCAGGCTTTTGCGTGAGGCTTCGTGCTCTAATCACTTCAACTTCTAATTGGCCCTTCTTATCCTCCATTCCAATTTGTATATCACCTGTGAGTGGAGGAAGCAAAATGTTTCAGCTTCTTTGCAGTCACATGCAGTTAAAAAAATAGAGGTCCATAAGAGACTCCAAATTATGATCTCCATGATCTTCATAAATAACTACTATTTTGAGCTCCCCTCCACCATTTTCTTTCCCTACCTCCAAGTCAGGTTTTGAAATGGTTCTCTTCATTTTTCTGGTGCTAATCTAACTTACGAGAGTCTCATACTGGTTTACAAATTACTTAACTGCAACAATACTGAAGTATTTAAGTGATTCTTGTACTCTAATAAGATTTCTTATCCTTTATGTCATCTATTATATAATACTTCTTAATAAAAAGTACAATTATCTGTGTTTCCATTATCCAGAGAAAACCTCCATTAATGTTTTGGTAAATATCCTAGCAATTTAACAAGTTCACTCATTCTTTCCTCCTTCTTCCCTTCCTTTCCTCCCATCCTCCCTCCCTCCCTTCCTTCCTTCCTTCCCCCTCCCTCCCTCCCTCCCTTCCTTCCTTCCTCCCTCCCTTCCTTCCTTCTTTCCTTATCTCTCTCTCTATCACTATATCAATCTATCATCTCTATCTCTCTAACTATATGTGTATCTATCTATCTATCTATCTATCCATCATGACCATACATCCTCAATTTATTGACTGTATGAACCACTGAATGGGCATGTCATTACCTATTTAACCAGATCCCTCTGGATGGAAATACAGGTTATCTACATTGCTGTCATCATAAGCAGCATTAGAATGAACAGCTTTACAAAGAATTTTTGCACCCTTGGTCAATTGTTTCTTGAGCATAAATTCCCACATTTTAAATTGTTAGGTCTAATTGAATGGACATTTAAAAATGCCACGTGTATTGCCAACATCCTTCAGCAAGGTTGTGCCAGTTTGTACTGTGACCAGAAGAATCTGTCTTTCCCATTTCCCACAGTCCACAATACTGTTATGAGAAACATGCCTACTTTTTGCCTATCTGACATTCAAAAAGTTATAATTAGAAGTTCTTTGATTATTAGAGATGTTGAACATATTTCTAAATATTTTCAGTTTTCATTCCTTCTTTTGTATTGCCTGTTCATGTCCTTTACCTATTTTTATAAGATGCTCAACTTTTTCTGAACGATACGATACTTTATCCCTGAAAATATTAAATATAATTATTTCTAAGTTGTTTTTAGTTGGTTGAATCATCTCTACTTTCTCAGTTGTGAATTCCTTTTACTTGCCTGGTCCATTGATCAATGTTGTGGTTCTGGATTGTTTATCATTTATTGTTTATAATAATTCTGTTTCAGACCTTACCTCTTGGACTCTTGGGCTTTTGTTTTTGTTTCAATCACATACACACATAGTTTAAAGACTCAAACTGTTCTCTAAGACTTGTTATTAGTATAAAATATTCCCGGCCTTTCTCTCAACCTCTTGCCTTCCAAAGGTCAGTGTTTTCAAAATCCTCAGTATTTTAACTGATTTATTTTTTACATTTTGGCATTTGCATCCCTATCTCTAAATACCGTACATATATTTTCCTTTTTTCTGCAGTTTTAGATATCATTATTGACCCCCAATTTTGCTCTCTCTCACTGCTTCCTACCCCCACCATATACTTGACATTTTCTGTCACCCTCTTCTCCCAATATTAGTATTTATATTATGATTAGGCAACTTTATTTGTAGCCGAGTGAACTGGAGTACCATGATTACTTCTCATTTCTTAGACACTCTTCTTTTTCCCTACACCCATTAAGTGTCTTTTAAAAAGCCCTTGCTGACATTTTTATGGATGTATCACTCATTCAACCCCTTACTCTCTCCTGGTTGTTTATCTCTTCCACAAAATCAAGTATATTAGGTATTCTATAGATTTTGTCTTACAAATCTGACATGCTATTGATACAGCTTGGACAGGTTGCTTATAAAGCCCGTTGCAGCTGTCTTATTACATTTTCCTTCACTACCGCCCTGAGTATCCCACCCATTTCTCTCTTGTGTGGAAGCATTTATTTACTGGATGTCATATTCATCTTTTTTAGTTCACAATTTTTACATTCACTTAGTTCATTTTGTTGAAGTATATCCTCCAATAGCTTTCCAAGCAATGTTGGGTATAAGGAAAATGTTTTGAGACCATTCCTGTCTGAATATGTATTTATTCTAGCCTCATACTTACTTGATGATTTGACTGGCTATTTTAGTCTTCATTGGAAATCAATTGTTACTCAGAATTTCGAAGGCAATGCTCATCTTCTGGATTCCAGTATTATTATTGAAGAGTCCAATGAGAAGCAGATTTTTGATAGTCTGCATAAAATTATTTTTCCTCTTAGGAAACTTGTGGGGTGTTCTATCAACCTCTGGTGCTGTAAAATCTCATGATGATGTTTTTGTGTTGACCTATTCTCATGCATTTTGCTGACTACTCTATGGGTTCTTTCAAGCTGGAATCTCATGTCCTTCAGGAAATACCTATTTCACATGCTGCATATAACTTTCTCCATTTATCATCTTTTTAAACTTTACATATGGCATATTTTGCTAGTAGAATTTTATCTGGATTTGGTCTGGAAGTTCTTTCCCACTCCAAGAGTATAGAAACATTAACTTAAGTGATTTTCAGTATTTTCCAGTGTCTTTTTCCACCCCGTTTCTCCTTTACAATTGAGTCCAAATTTTTAAAAAATTAATTAACTAATTAATTTGTTTTCGGCTGCATTGGGTCTTTGTTGCTGCACGCGGGCTTTCTCTAGTTGTGGTGAGCAGGGGCTACTCCTCGTTGTGGTGTGCGGGCTTCTCATTGCGGTGGCTTCTCTTGTTGCAGAGAACTGGCTCTAGGCACACGGGCTTCGGTAGTTGTGGCTTGCAGGCTCTAGATCGCAGGCTCAGTATTTGTGGCACACGGGCTTAGTTGCTCCGTGGCATGTGGAATCTTCCAGGACCAGGGCTTGAATCTGTGTCCCCTGCACTGGCAGGTAGATTCTCAACCACTGTGCCACTAGGGAAGCCCCCAAAACATTATTTTTTTAAGCTCTGAAGTAGGGAGGTAATTTCATTAATATATTTTTTGTATAGCTAGACACTTATGCCAATCTCCTTTATTGAATAATCCATCGTTTTTTCCATGCTATAAAATTCTACCATTCTCCTACATTTGGACTTACTGTAGACTCTCTGTCTTAACAGAATTTTGATAATTCAGAGATTAATAACTAACTTTATTCATTTTGCATATCTCAAATTAGAAAAATGCATTAGAAATTAGAATAGTCACTTGAAACCAGCAACACCTGAGCTAAAATGTTGCTTCTCACTTGTATTACTATTATGCTACTTTATTTTTTTATTGTTTTTTTTATTATGCTACTTTAAATGATCTTATCAAGCACGAAACATCAGTTTTCCTACAGAAAAACTTATTCTTACCCATTGCAGGGGTGGCGAGGGTTTGGCGGCCAACAAGCTGGGCTGGTCCCAGTCCATCGAGAAAATCACTGAATTGACTATCCGCTCCTAGTCTCACTCCAGGAAATATCAAGCTATTACCAAAAGGACAAAAATCAAGACATTAGATCTTCTAGAATTCTTTTCATTAGTTTCCATTAGATGATGAGTTCTGATCATGAATCAAACAGTACTCAGGCAATTGGTTTACTTACTGATTCTTTGCATTTCCTCTGAACCAAGCCCATGAAGCTCAGCACTGATTGCCAAAAGGTCTAAACTATCAATTTAAGACCTGATGTTGTTACATAATATTCAGCAGAGTTCCCTGTGCTATACAGTAGGTCCTTGTTGGTTATCCATTTTAAATATAGCAGTGTGTACATGACAATCCCAAACTCCCTGTCTATCACTCCCCTGCTGCCCTCCTGGTAATCATAACTTCATCTGAAACTAACACAACATTGTTAATCAACTATACTCCAATAAAAAATAAAAAGTTTAAAAAAAGACCTGATCTTCTATTCAGGAGAGCTCAGTTATAGTTTTTAATGTAGTAATTTTCCTGCACACTTTAAAAATACAAATCCCTACATAAATGTATCACTGACATAAGATACAAGGTGCAAAATTTTATGTCATGAGCTAATACATAAATAATTGCTCATGAACATTAAATAACATTAATGCTAAATGTTAAGAAATGGCTAATAATTCCTTGAATAAATATTATAGCATGGTACAAATTCTTATTTACAAATCAAAATGTTTAATTTCTTCATTTTTGAAAGAATTAAAATTTCATATTACCTGAGATTTTTATTTAATTCAAATGGAAATGAATTGGTTAACGTACATCTCTCACAACACCAGGACTGCTTGAAGCCCCTGGCTACAGGCTCTCCCAGAGCAGTGACTGTGCTCTTGTTTACTGACATCTCCTGGGTAACAAGAACCAGGCTTGTTACATAGTTGGACCTCAATAAGTATTTTTTTGAATAAACAGGTTTCTATAAGGATTGATTGTTTCCAGTGTGCTTTCACACATATTATTTCTTCACAATCAAAGGAATTAGATAGAGTATTAACTATTATCCCATCTAGAGATTATAAAATAAATCTATGAGAGGTTAAGTGGCTTATTCATGGTAAATATTATTAGGTAAATATTATTAGGTTTGTTAATTTTTACTTTTTTAAAATTTTTATTGGAGTAGAGTTGATTTACAATGTTGTGTTAGTTTCAGGTGTACAGCAAAGTGAATCAGTTATACATATACATATATCCACTCTTTTTAAGATTCTTTTCCCATATAGGACTTTACAGAGTATTGAGTAGAGTTCCCTGCGCTATACAGTAGGTGCTTATTAGTTATCTATTCCATATACAGTAGTGTGTATATGTCAATCCCAATCTAGATTTGTTAATTTTTATATCTGAAAATAGTTTCTCTAGTTTTTTATTTGTAGAGTGCTTCATGATACTTCAGCAAATATTGGTATTTTGTCAGCAAGTTTAACTACATAACATCATGCCTGCTGATTTTTGTTCTTGGCTGTATCTTGCTGGGAGTATGCATATCACTTATTGGAGCAAATAAAGGGATTCACTAGTTTTAGGAATGGGAAAGCCTATCATGAACATTAACTTGGCAGAATGTACTTCATTTTCTGAACAGAATAGAAAAATGCCAGTAAAATAAAATAAATTGTTAATATTAATTGGTAAAAGATATTTGAATGGTAATAAATAGTTACAGAAAACTTGTACATGGTCAGTCCCCAAGTAACCCACTGTAGGATATGAATTACTTGTTATCTATCACCTTAGTAAAAGTTCAATTTTACCAGAAAAAATTCTCAAGCATAGGAAAATGCAGGTTTTGTGCAAGATTTATATGAAATGGTAAACATCATGTCAAGTAACCAAAACAAAAATCTAGTTATATTTTTTCAAAATTAATTAATTTCAGGATTAGCTAAAATTCTTTAATCAGAAAAATAATGAAGCAGATAGCTCCTGGGCTTTTTTTCCTTAGGTAAAAATGAATTTGTGATGTTTTAAAAACAAGAAGTTTCAAGTTGCTATTATGAGAACGTTAGACTTACAACATCTTAGAGCCCAAAATAGTTTGGAGAAAAGTAGGAATATGGGCAATTAGTTCCACACTTCTAAGTTTTAATTCAGATTTTGGTAACTGGACCAGACAATGAATTTCCCATATAAAAGAATCCATTAAATGTGGCATGTCTACAATAAACATCCGGTCATGGACTATTCTGAGATTTTCTGGATGATAGAAGTCAGTTTATTCGTTCACCTGCCAATTTCTTCATCCCTTTGAAATGTCTGTGTGACCAGGTGCAGAGGTGTGTCTGTGTGTGTGTATCCAAAGAGGTTAGGCTGTTTTCAAATGGATGGTTGACCTCCTGGCTGTATAAAGAAGGTTCAGGATCACGCTGGGGACCTTGTTATCTGCCCTGTGACTACAGGACCCTTGGCCCCGGGCCACGTGGATGCGCAGAGGCCACTTACTTTCCCTCGGAGCTGTAACTGTTGATGCTGCCATCCGTAGACTCCCGGCTCGGCTGTCTTACCATCTTTCTCATCTCGGCTGCCATTCCCGTCTCTGTGCTTCTCTGGATGGTGCTTTTTAACTTCTTGTGGCCTGACTCTGGCAGGAGAGAGTAAAAGAAACTCTAAGTTTGTTTTAGACGATTCCCCCTGAATGTCGATTGATTCTGCAAGCACGATAGTTAATTATGCATGTAATTAAAAATCTACGCAAAAAAGTAGTGTCTAAGAGAATACTCTGATTAATTAAATCTCTTTGCCAAAGGATGCTCTGGCCAAGGGGGTAGCGGCGGAAGGCAGACCAGCTGCCTGTATCCCAATGAGGCAAAATGCACTCCCTGTATTACTGCTGCTGAAGTTGTCAACTTCAGTGAAAAACTGGATTTTGGACTGAACTGTTCTGTGGAACCTAACAGGTTTCTCCTAATCTGGGATGCTCCAACTGCATAGGGACAAACTTAAATGAATGGACCATATCCTTTAAAAGAGAAGAGGCACCTGGAACTCAGCATGAAAAATACCGCTGTGTTGGTACTGCCAGGTATCGGCAATCCTCACAAAGAAAAAAAAAAGCATCACTTTATTTAAAGATTTTTGCAACACCGTAACATAGACGATCTCATCTGACATGACATAGAGGTTACCTATGTAGGCAGAACAGGTACTATCTTAATTCCAGACTTCACAGCTATGCATGGCCTTTCGACCCAGCTGTAGCCTTCTGACTGCTGTTTTGGGCTGAGTCTCTTTTTGCACTATGAATCATACTGGCTGATTATTTCCTTGATAAACTCTAAGTTCAGAGCAACTTTCTTGAGCCCCTTTGAAATGCACTAGCCAGTATACTATTCACAGCAAGGATATGGAATTCTAAAACATTTATTTGATTAGAGCAATATCGAAAGGTTAGACAAACTGTTAGACTTTTACAACCTGCCATGCTTTTTCTAACTACACATTCTATATGCATTTCTCATTTTCTTTCCATTTTATTTTCACATAGTATCATTTAATACCCATGAATAATATATGAAAAATGCTCTATGTACATAAGCACATACATAAAATACATACATATGTGTCTACACATAACCTTTTCAATCCTCATAAAACCCCTGTGAAGAAGATGCCTAAAAACATTCCTAAATAAACTGTATGAAAACTGAACGCTTTCCTCTCATTTTGGGTCACTGCAACACTTTTGTAAATTGTCTAATAAAAGATGTCATGGGTTATATCCTATGGACTCAATGTGGAATATCCTCTATATAACAGCCATGCTGAGTAAATTGGAATATGTCACTCCCTTGCTCAAGATCTTCTGATGGTTTATCAATAAAAATTAAAAGCAAGTCCAAACTGTTATCATGGCTCCAAAATGCATATGGTCGGGTCCCTGGCTGCCTCTCAGACCCTCCCTCCCCCCATCCCACGTGGTCGCTGTCTTCCCCTCAACTCTGCCTTCCTTGCATTTGCTTGGGCACCCCAAGCATGCTGCTTCTGGGCCCTTTGCCCTCTGTCTGTCCTTCTGATTTTCTTGTTTATTCAGGGTTCTGCTCCAACATCACCTCCTCAGAGAGGCTTTTTCTGACCCTCATCACTCTTTATCCCCTTGCCACGCTTTATATTTCTTCATGACGCTGCTCCGTCTGCTAGTAAAGCTTCATTTGTTTGTTTGCTGTTGTTTCACCAATTTGAATTTAATTTCTACAAGGAGGGGGACGTGGGGAATATTCCTCACCGTTTTCCTTAGTATCTAGAACAGTGGTATGAATACAGCTCTCATGAGAAAGTGCATTTTCACATCCCACTAAACACAATTACAATACAATACAAACAGGTCTATATTCTTTTAAAGATGGTACTGTTTCATTGTATGGTTATGTGGCATCACAGTTAAACCATCTCTTTACTGATGAACATTTGGGATGTTTCCAGTTGTTACCGGAATTTTTATAGACTAAATTTTTTAAAGTTGAAATGCCAGTGAAAGGGGTAGGAATCTGTTTGACCTTATTAACTGTTTCTAACTTGCCATTTAGAAACCTTGTAGCAACCTTCCCATGGACGTACCCATTTTCTCACCTATGGCTCTGGATTCTCCATCTGTCCTCTTTCTGGTCTCTGTGTTGCCCACTGGACTTGTCATTGTAGAATTTGTACACTTCCTCAGGGCAGGGACTTCACCTTTGGCCACTCTGGGTGCTGTTTAGCTTAGTTTGGGTGTTTATTCATGTGTATCCTGTGCCTCCTTCTTAGATGTAGTTCCTATATGAAGTCACCGTGTAGAGCAATGTTCCATCCCTGCGTGCATATTGGCTGCACCCCACCTGAGGGGAAGGGTCAAGCTCCCAGGGCATATTACCCACGTGAGCCAACTAGAATCGTGAAAAATATTTACCCCAGACAGCCTGAGGCAATAAACGAGGGTAGAACACCAATTTCTATTGAAGATAATGAGGTTGATAGCTAGAAAAATGAGGGCAAGTTTTAAATCTATATGGTGGGGGAATACTGAAAACTGGAGAGAAACAGTTAAGAGAATCAGCTGCAAGGGGTTCCGGTTAGAGTATCTGTTCATTCAGTTGTTCATTTATTTACCCATCCATGCATCCATCCATGCATCCATCCATCCAACAAATATTTACTAAGCACCAACCAGGTGTCCCACACTGTTCTAGGTGCTGGGTATATACTGATGAGTAACAAATTGTCTGCCGTCATGAAGCTTACATATGTGTGTGTATACAAGCAAGGCAATGATCAAATCAACAAATATACATTATAGGCCTGGTAATCTGTGCTACAGATAAAAATAGGCAGGAGAAGGGGGATGGAGAGTGTCGGGGGCAGAGCAGCAATGGTTTTATTAAAAAGGGGATCAGGTTCTCATCAAGCATCGGTCTGGAGGGCGTGAAGGGAATGGATGGTGGCCCCCATTGCTGGGTTGGTCCTGGTGGCTGTACTGGGGAGGCTGTGAGTGACGGCGGTCAGGAGGGGCTGCTGTCTGGTCAGCAGTCCCCAGTCCTCAGGTTTCCTCTGCAGTGTTTGCGGTGCTGATCCTGAGTCTGGCCAGGAGGCTCTGTGTGCCTGGCCATCCAGATGATGGGGAGAGGCTGTCAGAGCCTGGCCTCTCCTGCATTTCCTAACACCTGTTACAAGTGGTTGTCATGACATATTTGTTCAATGAATGAGAAGAAAAAATTTAAAAGTGAAGAGTTCTTTATCAATTTGTATTTTTAATGGCGATACCAAGTTTTCTCAAAGAAAGGTGTATCTACAGGGTGTTCCCAAATCCTTAACAGCAGTTTTAAACCTTCATAGCTTTCAAAATGTAAGTGCTACACACTTTGCAAAACCATCATTTAAGAGGTTGCTTATTGAACTTTCTTTTATACTTATTTAATTTTGTGGATTTGAATAATAGTTTTTAATTTTAAAGTCTTTGTTTTAGTCCTTCTGAAGATGGCAATCATAGACCAATATCTCTTGTCTTACTCATGTTAATAAATATGCATCACAAAGAGTTCTGATGCACTAGACAATTGTAGAAAGGCCTGGGTAACAGCTGGGTAAACAATTCCAGCCATGAATCTGTCTGAATTATGTGCAAAGGGCTCTCTTATTATCCTGAATGTAAGGGTTGGAAGGAACATTGTTTTATAGATGTGGAAACTGTACATTTGGAGAAGTATAATTCATGCAACAAATATCTGTCCAGCACTTGCACTGGTCTTTGCCTTTTCTGGATGCTGGTGATACAGCAGTGAACACAACCGACACAAACCTCTGCCTGATGGAGCTTACATTCTAGTGGGAACAAAGGCTTTTTCAGCATCCCCCTCGTTAGCTCAGAAGCTAGCTGAGAAACCTGATTTTCTGAACCACAGTCTTGTGATCATTCCATTATACCACAGTTTAGGAAAACACAGCGTCTGATCTGATTAATTTTACAAACAGAACAATAGTTTAGCTACACAGATATTTTCATGTATATGTTTTCATAAGGGCTTACAAGTTCATCTGAAAACATTGTTAGAATCACATATATTCTATACAAGTGTACATAATTATCTGTATTCATGTCTCTATAATTATAGCATAAATATGTTACATGTCATTTTTAATACCAATATAATGTATTAAACCATTAAATATTAGAAAATACTGTTATGTCTGTTAAAGATACCACCAGTATTTAATAATTACTTGTATCCACTGAAGAATCATTAACCAGATAAAGACATGAAGTTTGCTATCAAATGATGTCATGAAACCTTTGACTTGAAACTTCTGTCCTAAGTACTATACAAAGAACAAAAGGATTAGAAAGCTTGAACATTCACAAACACACAAAAATTAGTAAAATCCAATTATTGGGGTAAGTATTTTACACATGCTTTAGAAGAGCAGATTTTCTCTCACAGAATGTTACAAAATGTGTCCTCTTTATATATGAACTCTCACTTTTCATATTTAGAGATGCTATATTTTATTTTATTTATTTATTTTTTTTGCGGTACGCGGGCCTCTCACTCTTTTGGCCTCTCCCGTTGTGGAGCACAGGCTCCGGATGCGCAGGCTCAGCGGCCATGGCTCACGGGCCCAGCCACTCCGCGGCATGTGGGATCTTCCCGGACCGGGGCACGAACCCGCGTCCCCTGCAACGGCAGGCAGACTCTCAACCACTGTGCCACCAGGGAAGCCCTAGAGATACTATATTTAGAAACAACTTATTGACTTATTAATTCATTCTATAAATACTCATTAAGCACCCAGGGCCTATAATCTAACAGGCATCGTTCTAGGTGTTGGAGCTACACCAGTAATAAGACAGGATATTACATACCATAAATAAATGAAACAGGTCGGGTAACATGACAATTTTCGACAAATATCACATGATATCACTTACACGTGGACTCTGACAAAAAAAGATACAAATGAACTCATTTACAAAACAAAAGTAGACTCACAGACATAGAAAACAGACTTAGGGTTGCCAAAGGGGAAAGGGGGAGGGATAAATCAGGAGTTTGGGATTAACACATACACACTACTATATATAAAATAGATAAACACCAAGGACCTACTGTACAGCACAGGGAACTCTACTCAGTATCTTGTAATAACCTATCATGGGAAAGAATCTGAAAAAGAATAGATAGGTATATAGATAGATAGGTATATGTATAACTGAATCACTCTGCTGTACACCTGAAACTGACATGATATTGTAAATCAACTATACTTCAATTAAAAAAAAAGATAGCATACATTAATATAACTTATATAATAAAGATAATATAAATTATTGTTTTAAAATGATAGTTTTAGATACTGGTAATCATCATAAAAAAATAAAGAAGAGCCTGTCTCAGTCGAGTGAATTCCTTTTGATCAGCTGGGCGGGGCAGGCCACTTGTAGAAAAGGAGGCCGCCGTGCAAGGGTCTGATGGAAGGATATTCCAGGCAGAGGAGCAAGAGGCGGACCCTGAGGAGGGCCTGACCTCCCCTGGCGTGTCTGAGACGTGCGCTGGGCGGCCGCGGGGACTCTGCGCTGACCGTGAAACCAAGGGAAGGGTCACGGTCTGATCTCCCTTCTCCAAGGGCCCCTCGAGCTAAACTGCAAGAGTAGGAGTGGAAGAAGCAGGGGACGGGGAAGCTTTCCTACCTAAGGAGAGAAAACACGGCGGTCGCGGCTGGGGGAGCCGCAGGGATACGCGAGGAGGGGCTTTGAGCTTGTCCTGCGGTGGAGCTGACAGCCCGAGCGCGCTCTGGACCAGGAAAACTGCAACAATCCCGAGCGTCTGGGTTTTCAGTTAGGATAACTAGCTGGATGACGGTGCCACTTACTGGAAAGGGAGAGGAACTCATTGTAGGGGGTCGACATTCTGAGTTCTCTGGTGGACGTTCGGGGGGGGTCCCCGAGATAGCGGCGCCAGTGAGAGTAAAGCAGGAAGAAGATGTACAAGTCCAGGCACGAGGGTCAGCTCTAGGCTGGAGAGGTTGGGAGGCAGCAGACAGACAGAGAGGACGCACCGGCCTGGGCATGCAGGTGGGACAAAGACCAGTGTTTAACAGGGGGCAGCGCAGCGGAGCCCGGGGTACATCCACATTTAAAGGTCCAGAAGAAAATCAAGACTGCTAAGGGGTCTCCAAGGGAAGACCTTTTAAGTTTCGGAGAAAAAGAGGTAAGTGTCGCGGTGCACAAATCAGAAGAGTGAAGTGTTACAGGAAGTAAAATAATTAAGGCTCGATTACTACTTAGAATTTTAGTTCGGAGCAGACACACAGACACGATGACAGTGCCTGCCTCCATGGGTATCGCTGATTTCGAGGGGGCTTGGGGGCCTGAGGGGAACCATCAATCAGAAGACAGGGCGAGAGATGAGACTGCAGAGCAGCGCCTGGACCGTTTCCGAAAGGTCTGCAGTCATTGAGAGTATCTGGAGAGTCACATAGGATGAGAGCAGGTTGTCTATGTTTTAAGACGTGTGATATCAGAGCTTGTTTCTATGCAGAGGGGAATCGACAAATGCACAGGATGAAACACAACAGTTCCGGGTCTAATATTATTGGTTGGAGAGGTGGATAAAGATAGATCATGTCCGATAAAGCATCTTTCAGTCAGAGCAGTCTCTAATGCCAAACGAATAGTCAATTCCATCCATCAACTGGAAGAATCAGTAAAAGAATATCACCTAATGGATTAAACAATTGGAGTCCAAAAGATTAATAAAAGTAATAATGTCCCGTCAAGTCACACAGAGAAACCTACAGAGTAAGTGCAAGCTTTTGGTGACCCTGAAAGTAACACATGGGATCAGCAATAAGATTTACTTTTTTATATGTACAGTGACAAAATTCAGTTATTTTTAAACAGGAAAGTTGTTGTGGATAATCTGATATGTTTTGTTCATTCACTCCTTTATTGACTGATTCAAGGAACTGTTTCCTGAGTGCTTCAGGCCAGTGCTGTGTATATAAACGTGGAAAGGAAAGAGGCCCTGATTCCAAGCAGCTCGTGGCCTCGTAGGAGAGGCTGGCAAGTACCTGTTTAATTGTGATTCAGTGTCAGTGCAACACGGAGGATTTATTTTATATCTGTTTGGCTTTAGGTATTTACCTTACGTAAACGCAATAATACAGAGAGAGGAGGAGAGGGCGAGAGAGGGAACAGTTTAAACAGTGAGGGGGGCCTGTGGCTTGTCTGCCACTGAATGAGCTCATAAACTAGCAGAATCAGGAGGTGAGAAATGCAGACGTTCTCTTCCTTCCCTTTATTTCAGTTCCTGAGGAGAATTCCAGAGTTTATGATGAGCTCTAAAATCATCTGCCTAAACACAAACCAACTACTTCATCTGCTGTGCAAACAAAGCAGCAGCAAAACAATCCAACTGACAGGATTGGACTCCCTGAGACACCGCGGGTTGGAATCCAAGGGATTTTTAAAGGAAATTTTAACTCCACGCCGATGGCGAAGGGGGATTTATATTTCAGGCCAAGAGAGCAGCATATGTAAAGGTCCTGAGGTGATGGGGAGCATCGCCCCTTGAGATGGATGCATTTCCAGGTTGACCCGAGTTCAGTGAGTGGTGGGTGCAGCCTGGGAGGCCCTCACGTGGCCTCTGATCTGATGCTCTCAGGATGCATGGTTAGGTACCATTGGGGCGGCTGTTATATTAGTATTGATTCTTATTGACCTCAAGGTCTTGGTCCTCCCAGTCCCAGCATTAACCACACACAGTTGTGTGTACTTTGTATTATGTACAACACACCACAGATCTCCAGAGAACATTCTTTACAAGAAAAGACCCAGCAATTCTGTTGGTGTCAGATGCTTTCATTGTCGTAGTGACCACATAGTTGGAAAGTTTTATTAGGCAGCCGGTTCCAACAGTGCCATAGTAGGGTTTTTGGGTAATTTTTAAACAAACAAACAAAAATGTTCCTTTTGTGCTGGGTCAAGATTCTTGATTATATTTCATCACATGCAAGATAAGTGCAACTTGTAAAAGTTTCATAGGTCTGAAGAATATTTTTAGAACATCGCATGAGGGTTCTTGGACTTTTATGGTTTCCCTCATTCATTCTTCAGTTTAATCCTACAAGCCATAACGTCTACTGTTTCTCTTTCCTCTTCCCATTTTCCAAAGAGGTTTATAATGAAAGATACACAGTGCTCAAAAAGCTAAAAATAGGCTCGTTCAGAATCTTTTTGTGAGGTGGATGGAATAAGTGCCCTTGATGATATTTTCAGAATTCTTCCAGTCTTTCCCAGTGATGTAGCCAATCTCTCTTATTCCATTCCCATAACCCGAAAGAGGCGAGGTGTTTCCTTTGCTGCCATGCACCTTAAGCTCTCTGCAGATATGGCTTTAGAAAAGGGGCTGGTCCGTGCTGATCACTGACCTTTGCTTTCCAGCCCATCTGTGGCTAAGAGCTGTTCTCTGGTGAGAAGCCCGCATTGCTCTGAGCTCCCAGAACACCTGCTGTCAGACTAGCTTAGTCCACTCACCATACTGAGCTTTCCAGCAAGACGTTTGCTGCTGCGACCTCAGCCTTTCCTCTTGCCCAGCTGGTGAAAACGTGAGCAAGACCAAGTCCAAGATGGGCTTTTACATAATCTGCATATTAAGCTTAATAAGGCTGCCCCCAAATATTTAGGTAAAGAGGTGGACAGTCACAGAAACACACCATCTGCCCCACATCCTGTTGTGACCAGAAGCATCAGGGAGGGGCATTCACATGCTGGACACCTCACTGCTGCAAACCGCTTGACTTCACAGCCTCCATCTTCCCAAAGCGTGTCCGTGGCCTGGACTGAACTGTGTCCCACTCCCCACCCCCTGCCCCCAGTTCACAGGTTGAAGTTCTAACCCTCAGTTCCTTACAGTACGACTGTGTTTGGAGATGGGACCTTCAAAGAGGTGATTAAGTTAAAATCAGCCCCTAAGGAGGCCCTAATCCCATGTGACTGGTGTTCTTACAAGGAGAGGAGATCAGGACGCACAGAGAGGCCACGATGCCAAAAGGCAGCAAGACGTCGGTCACCTGAAAGCTGAGGAGAGATGCCTCAGAGGAAACCGCACCTTGATCTTGGACGTCCAGCCCCTAGAACCGTGAGAGTATAAATTTCTGTTATTTGAACCACCCAGTCTATGGTATTTCGTTATGGCAGCCTGAGCAAACCAATACATCTAGGGAGTGGATACTGTATAAGGTCATCTTGTTTAATAAATGTGATGATTTAAATACAAGTTAAAGCACCTGGGGATAAATAATCACCTAATTTGTCTGAGGATGAAATTAAGCCCCCAATACTGGGATGGACTTATTGCAGCTTGTCTTGATTAAAAAGTGATCTGAAGCAGCGGTCCCTGACCTTTTTTGCACCAGGGACCGGTTTCATGGAAGACAATTTTTTCATGGACTGGGGCGGGGTGTGGACGGGAAGGAGGCTGGGGTTCAGGCAGTAATGCCAGCGATGGGGAGCAGTGGGGAGAAATGGGGAGCGACGGGGAGCAGTGGCTACCGGTGAGGAGCGACAGGGAGCGACGGGGAGCGGTGGGGAGCGACGGGGAGCGGCGGGGAGCGGTGGGGAGCGGTGGGGAGCGGCGGGGAGCGAGGGGGAGTGGTGGGGAGCGGTGGGGAGCGGTGGGGAGAGACGGGGAGCGACAGGGAGCGGTGGGGAGCGGTGGGGAGCAATGCGGAGCGGTGGGGAGCGGTGGGGAGAGACGGGGAGTGACGGGGAGCGGCAGATGAAGCTTCTCTCGCTGGCCCGCTGCTGACCTCCTGCTGTGCGGCCCGGTTCCTACCAGGCCACAGACCGGTACTGATCCATGGCCTGGAGCTTAGGGATCCCTGGTCTGAAGTATTACATGGATATGACTAAATTGTTTATTAACAACTCAATGTTCAGAAAATAAGGCCTCAAATTTATTTGCGACTGAAGAGGGATTAATCTCCAAAATATACCAACAGGTCATGCAGCTCAATATCAACAAACAACCCAACCAAAAAATGGGCAGAAGATCTAAATAGACATTTCTCCAAAGGAGACATACAGATGGCCAAAAAGCACCTGAAAAGATGCTCAACATCACTCACTAGTTATTAGAGAAACGCAAATCAAAACTACAATGAGGGGCTTGCCTGGTGGCGCAGTGGTTGAGAGTCCGCCTGCCGATGCAGGGGACACGGGTTCATGCCCCGGTCCGGAAAGATCCCACATGCCGCGGAGTGGCTGGGCCTGTGAGCCATGGCCGCTGAGCCTGCACATCCGGAGCCCGTGCTCCGCAACGGGAGAGGCCACAACAGTGAGAGGCCCGCGTACCGCAAAAAAAAAAAAAAAAAAAAAAAAAAACAAACTACAATGAGGTATCACCTCACACCAGTCAGAATGGCCATCATCAAAAAGTCCACAAAGAATAAATGCTGGGGAGAATGTGGAGAAAAGGGAACCCTCCTACACTGTTGGTGGGAAGGTAAATTGGTACAGCCCCTATGGAGAACAGTATGGAGGTTCCTTAAAAAACTGAAAATAGAGCTACCATATGATCCAGCAATCTCACTCCTGGGCATATATTCAGATAAAACTATAATTTAGAAAGATACATGCACCCCTATGTTCATTGCAGAACTATGTACAATAGCCAAGACATGGAAATAATCTAAATGTCCATCGACAGATGAATGGATAAAGCAGATGTGGCACATATACACAATGGGATATTACTCAGCCGTAAAAGAGAATGACATAGTGCCATTTGCAGCAACATGGATGGACCTAGAGATGATCATATTAAGTGAAGTAAGTCAGACAGAGAAAGACAAATATCATATGGTATCACTTAAACGTGAAATCTAAAAAAACGATACAAATGAACTTATATACGAAACAGAAATAGACCCACAGAAGTAGAAAGCAAACTTATGGTTACCAAAGGGGAAAGGCAGGGGAGCGATAAATTAGGAGTTTGGGATGGACCTGTACACACTACTGTGTATAAAATAGATAACCAACAAGGACCTACTGTATAGCACAGGGAACTCTACTCAATATTCTGTAACAACCTAAATGGGAAAAGAATCTGAAACAGAATAGAGATATATGTATACGTATAACTAAATCAATTTGCTGTACACCTGAAATAACACAACATAAATCAACTATACTCCAATATAAAATAAAAATTTTAAAAAAAGAATGAGCAAATACAGTAAAAGTCCTCCTAGACAAAAAATACCAAAACCAAACCAAACCAAACAAACAAACAAAAAAAAACAATTTGATGCTTAGAAAATAAAGCCTCAGATTTATTTGCCCAGGAGTGAAATATATCACATTTAGATCAAATCTATTTTTTTAACTCTTTGTTCTAAATTAACACCTTAATTGAAGCTGGATTTCACTTATTGAGTGTAAACTTAGAATAGCTACTTAACTATCTGCCATACTGACTGTAAAATAAAACAATACTTCAGGCTGAAACCTACCAAAAAGCAAATGTTTTATTGCATGTTTCAGGTTTTCTCTTTAAAAAAAAATGTTTAAACTCAAGGTATTACTATTCAGGGAATCTTTCCTCTCTTCCAGTTTCCAAAGGCAGCCTAATACACTCCACGTTGGCTGGATCGGAAATGGTTTGAGGGGCAGCTCTGGAGACAGACCATCTGGATTCAGGTCCCAGCCCCACCCTGTATTAGTTCTGAGCCTGCAGGTGGCTTACTTAGTCTCTCGGTGCCTCCCTTTCCTCCTCTATGAAATGGGGGGATTGTCTTGGGCAGTAAATGAGACGATCAGGTAAAGCTCTAGGGTCGGTTCCCAGCACTATTGAAGTTACCCACTCTTACACTGTAAGACCTCAAGGTATTTTGCATAGATTATGTCTCCAAGCTGAATGACTCTAATTCCCCGTGTTCAACTCAAAGCACAGTTTTCTGTATCTTTCACATATTTAACTCAAAATGCTCTTTAGAATGAAGCATAAGTGGCAACATGTCACAGAGACTATTCATGCCCCAAGTATCCATCCTTACCCTTTTCTCTAGTGATAGAACTTCCTCCATCCTCCCAGCTAAGGCCTGGCCACATTTCCCTTCCCCTCTCCCCTCTCAGTGGGGATATGATGGTAGGAGCTGAAGCAGCCACTTTGAAAGTCAGTATGGGAGCATGTGTTGAAGCTGGCAGAGCCTGGGTCAGCCCCAGATGGGATGGTCCACCTGCACTATTACATGAGGGTCTTGATTAAGCCACTCTATTTGTAGGTGTCTTGTTACAACAGCCTATCCTGTACCATAGTACATAGTATTCTAAATAAAATCAGTGTGGATTTAAACAAAGATAAAATAGTAGTTTTGTGAAGAGTATGCTGAATTCTCTAACTTTAGATCTGAGACTTGAATTACTGAATCGACCCTTGACAGTCTCCTATTTAGACAAATACGGCTCCTCTTCTAACAATAGAGTTAGTAGAGAATTTTCTTCTCTGTGTTGTTTCAGAGAATGTGGGGTTAGAGGGGGAGAATCTAGCAATAAATAATGTGTCAGGTACTCTGTAGGATACAATACATAGAGGGTTCCTTTCCTAGTAGCTTAATATTTTGAAACAAATATGCACAAACAAAGTTCCTAATTATTGTGTGACAATGACCTTACTGCACTAGCTATTATGGGCAGAAAAGAGAGTTTGAGATCACAAAGGACATGAATAAATTTTTTTCTATATTGTATAAAACAAAGTAGGTTCTCTGCTTCTCACCACGTTCCTTCCAACCATTTGTACGGATTTTCATCAACATCAGGATAGTCTGATTTGAAATACGGGCTACGTGGCACATTTGAGATTCTTTTCAGGAATTTCAGAGGCCCAGCAGGACAACTTAAAGAGACAGGTGGGAATTCTTGAGAGACTCTGAGCCAGGGGTACAGCTGATCTCGGGGAGACTTGTCCTATGTAACCGGTCACCACTGATGGAGAGGGCCCGATGTTGAAACTCAAGGTCAGAGCATCAGGCACCCTAAATAGTGGGTGATGGGCCAATTGGGTAGTTTCTTATTTGGGGACTCAGTGTAGCTTGAACCGGCCACAGAGCAGGAATTAATTGCGTTCAGTCTTACGACCTTCCCAATCCACAGCGGAAAATCAGGCAGCACATATGTCTGTGCATCTCTGTACAGAGGGAGGGACATATAAACTTAGAACAACTTACAAGACAATTACTAAAAGGAAGGAATAAATACTGTCCAGAGAAACTGGACAGAATAAAATGGGTTTAACTAGCTCCTAAAGGCAAAGTTCACGTGAAGAGGAATCTGTGGTTCCCTCACACCTTTTTAGATATGCACACTTATCACAGGGGCATGAGCCGTGATTTCCTAACAGATGGGATGGATATAAAGGGTCTGCATATCAAACAAACTTTGACAAAGATCAAATTACAAAATGAGTTAATCAGTACAGTTAAGTACAACCTATGATATTCTAGGCACTAAGAAAAGATCATCTCAGTAGGACCCTTAAATCCTCCATTTGTGCTTTCCAGGGCCCTGCTCAGTCCCTCCTATGGCCTTGCTCCTTCACAGAGGATGGAGCCTTTCTGTCCTCGGGGATCGAGAGGATGTGCCCACCCACCTTCCCATGTGCCCCCTTCTACACTAAGCCTCCAGATCCTTGGGAGACTAGAATTTCCTACCCAGATGGCCCCGAGCCCACATCCGGGGCCAGCCCATGTATCTTTCTGGGGTCCAGCCTCCTAAGGATGGACAGCACCACCAATGTGGATGCCCCAAAGTCCAGGTGGGTGCAGGACAGGGCCAACGGGTGGGAAAAGAAGGTTGTGGGTGGAGGTCCCAGCAGGAGATGAGCCACGGCCAAGCACAGAACTCTGCACAGTCAGAATTCTAAAGTGAAACTTGACTTCCTTGGTCATTACAAAGATCTTTTTGTCAGTAGGAAACTAAAAGACCTTTTATTGAGCACTTTGTTAGCTTGGTTTACAACTTTTAAGTGACGTAGGGTATGTGGGCTTCTGTTTCTTGATCAGGCCCAAGCCTAGGGTTTCTTACGGATAAAACTGTCTCACACTTCATAATACAAGGAAAACCTTTCTTTGATTCACGTGAAGGATTATCATTAGAAAAAAATCCTCTGGGTATTTTTTTTAAGTGAGGTGTTTTTTTTAAATTAATTAATTTATTTATTTTTGGCTGTGTTGGGTCTTTGTTTCTGTGCGAGGGCTTTCTCTAGTTGTGGCGAGTGGGGGCCACTCTTCATCACAGTGAGTGGGCTTCTCACTATCACGGCCTCTCTTGTTGTGGAGCACAGGCTCCGGACGCACAGGCTCAGTACTTGTGGCACACGGGCCCAGTTGCTCCACGGCATGTGGGATCTTCCCAGACCAGGGCTTGAACCCATGTCCCCTGCATTGGCAGGCAGATTCTCAACCACTGCGCCACCAGGGAAGCCCCTGCTGCGTATTTTTATACGGAGTTTTGATCAGACTCTGGAACACTTCCGATAAAGTTTGATGATAAACCCCCAGGGGAGGTCTGTGGGAGTCACAACATCCTGTTCTCTTTCAAGGTTTTCCATCCCATCAGTTCAGGAAACTTGGGAGGGGGGAAGTAAGGAGGAGATGTGCATCACAGCAGTTACTACAGAGAGTAATCACTGGGTGTGCGTCTCTCTGAAGACTTGCCGCTCTGGCCCTCTGGTTGGTGATCTCCACAATGTTGGGACACTATAGACCCAGAGAGAACATTCCTCATGGAAACAGGTGGCGTAAGAGCAGGGCAGCAGAATTTACACTTCGCAGAATAAAACAGGATGTGCTGGCACATACTGTGATGTCTGGTTTATGATCCTCATATACTTGGGTATTTCTCTACGGAGTTTTAATAGTATGTGAAAGCATTATTTGCTAAGATTTGATTAAGCAGAGAATCCAAAGAAAACTGAGGCACTGGGATCAATCTTTTTGAAGCTATACATTTGGAAATTGTCTTTTTTTTTAACTCCAAAATTTTCAGGAGAAAGTTAATAAAGTTAATTCAGAGGCGCTAACAGCCATCTCTATTCTTTTGCACTTATAAAATTAAGAGGTAAGAAACAGGTTGTCAGAGAGACCTCTTTCCTATTGGTAGCTTTTAAAAATAATCCAGTTTCCCTTTTATTAATAAGGGCATTCAGAACTTCATTGGTCCATGGGATACTTTCAATTCAGTAGCAAAGATTACAGACATGTTCACTGGCAAACTTCCAGGGGCTCAGCAGAGAGAAAATGCTGCAGAAATCTCACACAGGTGGTAACTTAGCTATAAAACTATCCATACTCACTGCCCTATCCTACCCAGACCTTATCCCACTACCACGGAGACCTGCATAAAAACAATGGAGATTGCGTGTGCCATTGCAGAGGAAGCAAAATCACCTGGAGAAAGTAAGAACTGCTGAAGGTGGCTGTAAACTCCCTAAATATTATCATCTGGAAATGTTTCACTTCAGTTTGTTATATCATAATTGGAGGTTTATTTGGATTTCTGTTTACTAACTATATCTGACTGTACAAATTAGTTCATCAGCTTAATTTCTAACACCTGTTCTAGAGGATGGGCATAAATATTTTTTAAAAAGTAGTTATATTTATTTACTGAGTGATCAGAGAGGTAATTTATGCTTTAAGAGGAGGTAAAATATATCAATATTACTAGTAGGCACAGAAGGAGTTAAGTTGATTCAAGAGAACAATTTCAGATTCTGAGTGGAAAGAGGAGAGTGAATTATTCGGTGGGAGAGGGCAGCAGGAGACAGAGAAGAGAGACCGATTTTCCTGGGGCAAAAAAGACCACAAGAGTGAGGGTGGCCATCAGCACGGTGGATTCTGAGCAGCTGGTCTCTGTAAAGCAAAGCGCTCTGACAATTTCATTTCAGGCTGGCACAGAGATCAAACCATGCCTCAGAGGAGGAACAAAACAAGCGGCAAAATGGGCAAGTTAAGTAAACAGTGGTAATTGCAGGCCTGGCCACACAGGTCTTGGGAGTAATTTGGGGGCTGGCTGTGCCCCAGTGATGGAGAGTCCATGAGCGACAGGGACATCGCTTATGTACAAAAGGGTCAACATGGGCCATTTGAGAACCTGTTGGCTGGCAGCTTCTCTACTGACTGTGGTTAAAATGTGTTAAATAAATACCATATGATATCACTTATGTGTGGAATCTAAAATACGACACATATGAACCTATCTACAAAACAGAAACAGACTCACAGACGTAGAGAACAGACTTGTGGTTGCCAAGGGGGAGGGGGGTGGGGGAGGGATGGAGTGGGAGGTTGGGATTAGCAGATGCAAACTATTACATACAGGATGGATAAACAACAAGGTCCTACTGTATAGCACAGGGAACTATATTCAATAGCCTGTGATAAACCATAATGGAAAAGAACATGGAAAAGAATGTATAATATATATGTATAACCAAATCACTTTGCTGTACAGCAGAAATTAACACAACACTGTAAATCAACTATACTTCAATTTAAAAAAAGTATAAGTGTTAAATAAAACATAAAGTTGCACATCCAAAGAGCAAGAGAAAACACTTAGGAAATAAAAAGAAAATGCTTGTCGGATAGAAAAATTGGTAAATCAGAATATTAAAAACTTGGGGTCTTTAATTTTTCTTTTTTTTTTTTTTTTTTTTGTGGTACACGGGCCTCTCACCGTTGCGGCCTCTCCCATTGCAGAGCACAGGCTCCGGACGCGCAGGCCCAGCGGCCATAGCTCACAGGCCCAGCCGCTCCGTGGCATGTGGGATCCTCCTGGACCGGGGCACGAACCCGCGTCCCCTGCATCGGCAGGCAGACTCCCAACCACTGCGCCACCAGGGAAGCCCGGGGTCTTTAATTTTTACCCTTCTACCATCCATCTTTAGAAAATTAGGTGAACAAGAACTTGAAATATACAATAGGATAAAAGCCTAAAATGTGTGCTGATGACAGGAAACTCTGGTGGCCAAGGCTCACCAATCTACACTATGGTGTTCCCTATCTCTTAAGGCATATAAGGAGTTAACTGAACTATGTCAAGCAGTATTTAAAGATTCTGTGGGTGGGACTTCTCTGGTGGTCCAGTGGTAAAAAATCCACCTTGCAGTGCAGGGGACGCGGGTTTGATCCCTGGTCAGAGAACTAAGATTCCACATGCTGCGGAGCAACTAGGCCCGCATGCTGCAACTACCGAGTCTGCGCACCTCAACTAGAGAGCCTGTGTGCCACAACTACTGAGCTCGTGCGTCTCAACTCGAGATCCTGTGAGCCGCAAACTGCAGAGACCACGTGCTCTGGAGCCTGTGCGCCACCATTAGAGAGAAGCCCACGTGCCGCAAATAAGACCTGATGCAGCCAAGAATAAAAAAAATAAGAATAAAAATACAAAAAATAAAAAATAAATCTTAAAAGAAAAAAGATTCTGTGGGCAAATAACAAATGTGCCTAAACAGACATCTAAGCGTTGAGTGAAAATATTAACCAAATGTGGGATAGGAGTTATGCACATATTCTTGACACTAATTTGACATCCTGAACAAAGTCAATTCCTATCTGCCTCTCATTTTTCCTGATATTGCTTATTATTCTCAAAGCATTGTCCTTAACTTGATTGTAAAATAATGACAGTCCTGATAGTTTAAGGAGTTGGAGAAGCATTAGGTGGTAACGACAAAAACGTTTGATTTTGGTTTAGCTGCATATGTAGACTGAAAGTGTCTCCCAGCCCCCCAGTTCATACATTGAAACCTACAGTGTGGTGGGACTTGAAGATGGGGCTTTTGGGGGGAGATTAGCTCATGAAGGTGCAGCCCTCATGAATGGGGTCAGTGCCCTTACAACAGGGACCCCAAAATGCCTGATTGCTCCTTCTACCATGTGAGGTTACAGCAAAAAGATGGCCATCTATGAACCAGGAAGCAGACCATGCTGGTGCCCTGACCTTGGACTTCCAGCCTCCAGAGCTGTGAGAAGTAAGTTTCTGTTGTTTACAGGCCACCCAGTCTACGTTTTTTTTGTTATAGTAGCTCAAATCGACTAAGACATTACACCTCGTCAGGTGGGAGCAGATAGACATGGCCAAGATTGTAGAGCTGTAACTCTTTTCCAGAAGGAAAACACCCTGATGTAACTGAAAACAAACCTGACATTTTTTCACTAGAGCAGAAGTAAATTTATAAGAATATTAAATACTTTCTTAATATATCTTGAGGCTTACATGATACGAAAGCAGTAAAATAATTTCATATTGGCAATACTTATTTATTTTCAGTCCACAGAAATGAGGATTAAAAGAATACTAAAAATAAACACTGAGCTGAAATTCTGAAATAGGTACGATAGGCGGATTAAACTGGTCCATTTTAGAACAGAATAGGCCAGAAACTTTGCACCAGAACTTTAAAAATAAGTGATCTCACCTAAACTCTTTGTTCAAAGAACCCAAGGTACGGTAAGTAATCCTTAGCTGGTGGTCACACAGCTTCTAATGCCACAGTGAAGATTAGAGCCTGAATCTCCTGCTGCAAACTCTCTCTGTCTGGCCTTTACTGTAGATAAAACTTCAATTCCCATTTTGTAAACAGTCTCATCATGAAAACAGTGAGACAATGAGTGGATTGTTTGTTTCAGAAAGAGCACTGTCACACTCCATTTATTCACCCTTTAACAGGCCAAGTCCAACCTCCAGAGACTCCAGCATCTGTGCTACAATAAATTGTTACCTAACAGGTGGTGCCACCTGGGTGCAGCTGTATATAGTGAACAAGGAACCCAATCACTGCAGATTAGACAAGGTCCAGAGAGATGGCTCTCCGTTCTGCAGTTCTGAGAGGATTTTGTTTGCAAATCTAATTCTGAAATATACTATAGTAAGAGGCTCTACCCTGCTAAAGAAGTGCAAAAGGACAGAAGTGCTGTATGTCCCTGGTACCCTAAATGCTTGGTAAGTTGATTTCAGCCGTATTTCTCTGCAAACAAGCAAATTCACATTTTTTGAAAGAGAATAAGCAGTCAAGTTCTAAATCAATCTGAGAAAAACACCACTTTTATAGATTTGAAAACTTCATCTACTTTTTGCTAAGTTAAAGGCAAAAACAAAAAAATTGAAAAAGATGAAACTTTGGAAGTCAGCAGTGAAGACAATTATCTCACGAATAAACAAACAATTCTGATGAGAAATGATGTCTGATTTTGTAAAAGTTAAATACTGTTGAAATAGAGACCGGCAATTTCAATTGTTGAATGAGATACTTCTCTTAAACTTTTATGTTCTCCTCCAAGGGCACTGCAAAACAATGTTGATATGGAAAGCCATTTTTCTGGTTTTCTTGCAACCTACAGCATAATAATTATATTCACAAAGAATTCCACTATTTGCAAAATGTTTTCAATTTGTTGATGAGGGAACCATGTTTTGACTTACTAGGATTTGTAACCAACACTAGGAGAGCATATGGCTGGGGGGAAACGCAGGTGAAATGTCAATTAAACAAAATGTGTAAGAACTACTAGACCCTCAGATCTCACACACACACACACACACACACACACAGGAAAAGACAAAGGAAAGGACTAGCAGCTTTCATTGTTACAAGCTCTTTAACTGTTTTAGATCAAAGTTAAATTGACAAATATAGCTTAAAAATTTCAAGTTTTTCACATCAGGAAAAATGCTCTCTTCTTAGTTAGAAGAAGGCACATTTTCCCTCACATCCATTTGTCTTTCACTTTCCTGGGAAGACAGATTTCTCCCATCCTTCCTCTCTTCCGACTCCATCCCGATCTCCGCCAACCCCCTTGTCCTCCTCTTCCGGGGACCATGATACCCCTCCCTCACCTTGGCAGCATCCTTGCCTTTCACTTTCCCTCCTCTTCTTCTCTTTAATTTTGCTCTTTAAACCCCGGAACTCTCAAAGTTTCTCCTTCCACGAACTGTCTGCCTTCTACACACTGTTCTCTCATATACGTGCATACCCGGCCACCCTTCATTTCCCAAATATATGTTAACACTTAAATGGCATCCTTATCGGACTGTGGTGGAAGGACCTAGAGTCTGTCATACAGAGTGAAGTAAGTCAGAAAGAGAAAGACAAATACCTTATGCTAACACATATATATGGAATCTAAGAAAAAAAAAAAAAGGTCATGAAGAACCTAGGGGCAAGATGGGAATAAAGACACAGACCTACTAGAGAATGGACTTGAGGACACGGGGAAGGGGAAGGGTAAGCTGGGACAAAGTGAGAGAGTGGCATGGACATATATACACTACCAAACGTAAAATAGATAGCTAGTGGGAAGCAGCTGCATAGCACAGGGAGATCAGCTCGGTGCTTTGTGACCGCCTAGAGGGGTGGGATAGGGAGGGTGGGAGGGAGGGAGACGCAAGAGGGAGGAGATATGGGAACATATGTATATGTATAACTGCTTCACTTTGTTATAAAGCAGAAACTAACACACCATTGTAAAGCAATTATACTCCAATAAAGATGTAAAAAAAAAAAAAAAAATTGAAAGGGGCTTGCCATCTGGTGAGGGAGGAAGACATACCAGCAATTCTAATTCAGCAGGATAAGAAGTGTAATTACACCCACATGAGTGACAGGACAAAGGACAGACTTAACATCCCTTTCGAGGTGAGTTAAGGAACTTCCCACAGAGGAGGAGATGCATGAACTGTACATTGAAGGTTAAAGAAACTGCTGGACAGAAGAGCAAGGCACAAGGCATTCAGGACGGTGGGGCGAGGGTCCCCCGGAAGCCTCTTCTCTAAGTATCAGAACAGCTGTGCCTCTAATTCTTCATTGTCTGGAATATGCGCCTGATTCTTTATGTCTGTAATACCTGCCATCCGGAATGTTTTATCTTATTTCAAAACTGTACTTTCAAAGTTTACAGTAAAAAACACTGGCCTCTCAGTGCAAATTCTGTTTGGATCTCTGGCAGCAAGATCCCCCAACACAGGCCGAAATCAGGGAACTACAGTGTTCCCTGACCCACTGGAAACCTTGGGAAATTAGTGATAAAGTATAGCAAAGAGATGGACAGCCAAGGCCATGTGCTACTATGGCTCTCTTCCTAGCTCTTAATCTAATCTTTTTTTTTTTTTGTATCTTTTAGTCATCTCTTCTTTCTACTGCCCCTTAAAACTGGTTTCTCCCAAGAATTCATCTTTGATGTGGAAGTTTCCAGCCTCCTCTGAGGAGCTCCCAAACTCTCTTGACTGACATGGATATATCATCTCTGTGTGGATAACTCCTGTCGTGATTTCTCCAATCTCAGCATCTTTCCTGAATTTCCAATATATTTCTGCCCATTTTCACCTAAGGAATCCTACCAGCCTCTTGGAGTTCATAACATGTTGGAAGTTTCTGTTGCTTTTATGATGTGTCACCTTGGCCAGGCTATAGTTCCTGGTCATTCAATCCAACACACATGTAGGTGTTGCTGTGAAGGTATCTCGTAGGTGTGATTAGAGTCCATAATCAGTTGACTTGTATAAGGGAGACCATTTCAGATAATCTGGGTGATTTAAAGGCTTTGAGAGCAGAAGTGAGGCTGCCCTGGTGGAGATGCCCCATATGTGGGCCGCAGGTTCAGCCAGGGCCTGCGGCTACCCTGCCTATCGCCCCTACCTGTTCCTTCCTTCTTGCTTCAGTTAGTCTCGTCATGTTGAGATTCTTGTCATTTCAGTTGGGTTTGTACAACCACAGCAGACTAATTTTCATAAAGATGTCAGCCTCCGGCTCCCACATTACTGGCCCGTGTTCCCATGTTTTATCTCCACCAACTCTGCCGTATTTGCCTCTCTCGATTCCCTTGATGGCAACCTTCTGCTCCAGCCAGGCTGCTTTCAGCCTGTTCCTGATTTATGAGCTGACATTTCCTGCCTCCAAGCTTCTCACAGCCCCACCTACCTGGGGTGCGCCCCTTGCCCGGCTTCCCCTGCCAGCCCTTTAATTCAGCCTCAAGCATCTCCATCTACAACCAGGTCAGACCAGCCTAAGCTGCGGTGACGCTGCTCTTTTGATTCCTGAATTAATGGGTTCCTTAGAAGTTAATTGGTAATTGACTATGAATTGCTCTATGAAAACACTTAGATGGATGGGATGGACTTTTAATAAAATGCTTCATTTACAGGTCACTTTTCATCCGAATCTCTCCCCTCAGCATTCTCCTGGTCAGAGTGCTTTGTGAGACGCGACTCTCTTGCAAAAATGTTTAACGAGTGAATGGCTGACTGAATCTTAGAAACTAAAGCTCAGAGCATTAACTACACACCTTCACGAAGCCCAGAGTGGTTCTTAATAATTGGCCAATGAGATAAAAAAATATTCCAGACCACACTGATTCTGTATTGTTGGTCTTACACCAAGTTTAAAGTGTGAAGAAAAAAAATACACTTTTTTACTTGGTTAGAAAAATAATGTCTTGCTGCCCATTAATAATAAGCAGAGGTAAGAAACAAGAGGATGTTTCACTCAGTTGCTTAAAGGTGAGGATGGCGTGAAATCAAACAGATGTTAGGATTCCTTTTGAGACAAATGACTTACACTAAATTGGGAATTAGGGGAGGGAGAGATATAAATTACGACGTATTACAGCCATCCTAAGCATATTTATGCCTTCTTTCCATGGACGAGCCCTGCTTCTGAAGTTAAGTGTTAATTGGAACTAAAATTAGGAATTAGTCCCATGTAAGTGTTACTCAGAATATAAAATAAACATGTAAACAAAACAGAAACACTGTGGTGAAGACTTTTCTTTGCTAATGTATAAAACCCTTCATATGCAAGTGTCCTCCATCAGATTATGATTTTTTATGTTTTCTTTTTTGTTTTTTTAGAAAGAAGGAAGCAAGAAAGTTACAAGTGTTGATTTTACCACACAGATTATACACTTAGTCTTTGGAAAGCAGCACTGTTTTTGAATATATATAAATAAGACTGCCCTTTTCCAGAGGGTTCTCAGAATGGCTGTGACACAGCTCTCATGATGACAATACTATACTTGCAATTGCAGCCAGACCTTTTGTGACATCAGCATATGAGTGAATAAGAAAATGGATTAGGAAAAAAAAATCACCATATTATAATTCTCCACGTGAATTATCTGAAAGCACAAAATGAGGCTATTTTTGAAATTTCCTTAAATTTGCAACATGTATGTTTTCTTCTAATCTAAAGATAGTTAAAACATACTTATTATTTGAGAATTTACTTAGTTTCTCTGAAATACTGCTGAGAACGAACTTCATAAATAGGTAGGGTTAGGAAAAAAAGTACAAACTGTCTTAAATAACACACTTGATAAGAGTCATCAGAAGTTATTCACACAAACAAGTTACATTTCTCTGGTCCTTGCCTGACTATAACACATGAAAGGCAAAATTTTTGGAGCCTTATATGATTTATAATTTTAAAAGGTAATGAAAATATACTTGTAAATTTCCAAAATAAATGTCCATATAAAAGTAGTTGTACTTAATTGTGTGTAAAAGGGTTATGTGATATGCAGAACAGCCGACGCAATTTTAAACACAAATGAAATTGCTTTAAAGAAAAATATAATTCTGTGATAACACTAAGAGGTATGTTTGAGGTGAAGCACTGCCCAATTTTAAATCCAGCTTTAAAATCCTGTAAGCCTAGGTTTAAAGTTTATCATATTTAGACCTTACAATTTTATACATATACCTATAGTAGCAACATCCTTCTATAAGTACTTCATCCGCCACATCATTTTTACATTTTTTCTTTTTCATTCAATTGTTAGTAATCTCAAGTATAATACTACCTTTGTTTGCAAACTGTTCACACAGTTTTGAAAGCTTCAGGCAAACAGGAATTTGGCTTTTGGTTTTAGTTTTCTGAGATGCTATACATTAACTAACAAACTCCTATTAGGACTTAGTAAATTCATATACAGAACACACACTTACCTTGTGTATCTTGAAAAAATGAAGAATCAGCATTAAGTTGTTCTCAGAGGAAAACTGAAGCCAAAGAAGCTTTGACTTCGTTTAAGTAACTTGTGCTGCCTTGAGAAGGAATCTCGGAGCTCTGGGAAGCTCTACTTTCTCTCTCTGTCTCTCTCTCTCTGTCTCCCCTTCCCCACCCCCGCCCCTCCTTCTCACACACACACAGGATGATTAAATTGCTTCTGCCAAGAGTGTTTTTTCTAGATCCTATTATATTATACGACCACGAAGTGAAAAATCACTCAGTAAACTTGCTATGGATCATCTCATAAATTTGAAAAACTGCTAAATAGTCACAACGGGAAAGCTGCGACACAGTCACAAAATTTTAAGCAAACTATATAATGAAGACATATTTAAGTCAAATGAAATGAAAATCTGTTGCTTACTTTATGAAATAGCGTGCAGTTTCCCTGGTTATGTAAGAAATATTGGAGAAGTCAAGCTCAGGGCTAACAGATGATTTCCAGGGTAGACCTCTTTAAAGGGCTTTTGCAGGGGCAAGAGGAAGGTCTCATATGGGTGTCTTGCCCTGTTCCTGCCTGGCACTTGTAATACATGTGTAATACATGAAAGCTGTCAAAATCATCACCTTCAAGATGCACTCAGAGGTTTCCTTTGCTTCCTCTGCATCCCATCCCCCTGCCAGGAGACAGCGCCAGGGCAAGGGAGATGGTAAAGCTCAGAAAAGGAAAAGGGCCCAACTTCTGCTGAGCATTTTTTTACACATAAGGCCCGATGTTCAGTGCTTTACACACATTTGCATTAACCCTCGTCATAACTGGCCGGTATTGCTGGTGTTGCTGTATTTTACAAGTATGAGAACTTGGGCTCTGGACTTCGGTAGCAGTTAGTATATGGGAAAACTGCCACCACCAGCAAAACCAAACCCACAAACAAAATCAAATTCCAACTAAGCCTCCCATCCTTTAAACCTAAGCGGCTCGTTAAGCCCTTTTCATGAGGAAGGAAAAATGGTAGCAACAGAACCATTTTACCACCATCGTGTTTGGTTTTTTGGGGTAAGAAAAAACCTTTATTTGAAAAATATAATTTTGATTTTTTTTTTTTTAGCAGAACCATTTCGGAGTGAGGAGTAAGTTGTCAAAAATAACCAAACAGGGCTTCCCTGGTGGCGCAGTGGCTGAGAGTCCGCCTGCCGATGCAGGGGACACGGGTTCGCGCCCCGGTCCAGGAAGATCCCACATGCCGTGGAGCGGCTGGACCCGTGAGCCATGGCTGCTGAGCCTGTGTGTCCGGAGCCTGTGCTCCGCAACGGGAGAGGCCACAGCAGTGAGAGGCCCGCGTACCGCAAAAAAAATAAAAAATAAATAAATAAAAAATAACCGAACAAAAACATTTTTAAAACGCTGTTGTTACAGACAGTGGTCCCAATTATATAATTCCTATAATATCTTAACATTACTTAGTAGGCAATAAGTTTATTGTATTTTATGAGTAATAAATATGAAATTGACTGTATGTAGCCGCTTGTCTTGTTTTTCACCCCGACCGTGTGTTTTCCTATGGTCCCTCCTTGCTTCCAAAACGAGAATGAATAGGTAAGAGGTAGTCGGGTGACCATACTTGCTGGTAACTCGGGACAGCCCTGGTTTATGCCCGCTATTGTAGCGTATTATTAATAACGTTCCCTTTTCACGCTCAAAGATATCCCAGCCTGGATGATAAATGACATAGTCCACAGACATATGTAAGAAGTAGAACAATAACCAGTTAAATTCAACGAACCCTGCCTGAAAGCAGTTCCACGTGATATTCTGGAATTTCATTTACACGGTCCTTAAAGTTACAAGGGATGAAAACGGCGAAGAAGGGAAGCCCGCGGAACTCAAGAGTCTAGCCTGACGGCTCTGTGCATCTGCCTCCCGGGCCCTGAGGGATGTACCTGGGTCTCTTGCATGAGGGAACATTTGTGCATGACGGAGGCACCTCTGTCAGCACAACCGAAGCAGTTATCTTGGGGCCAGAGTAACGGAAAAGGAACAAGATTATAACCAAGCTTTCACATATAAAATGGCACGTGGGCAGTCTTTCAAGACCAGCGTGGAAGCCCTCAGGCTGCTATTTTCCTTCCTTTGGATGTTCTTAATGGGGTGGGGATGGCAGCCCACGCGTGACCCCCTGAGATCCCGCCATGAGACCCTCATCCCTCTGATCAAGTGCAGCTGCCCTCAAAGGAATGATAGGAAGTCATTCGACTTTTGACGGTGCAACATGTCTGTTTGGAGAATCTCTTTAATAAGATGTGTTCCCTGTGAGAGCCAACATGAGGACTACAGAGAAAACTAACCCAAGGGCTTTGGAAATGGGTGGGCACGAGCCTTACTGAAAACTCAGCATGCATCACGGCGGCACGTGGAGGGGGCCGACAGAGGGGGAGGCTTATCTGTGTGGAATGTTCTGGACAAAGCCGGAAGGTCAAGAGTGAAGTCGGGCCTGAGCCCCAACGGGGAACGGAAGGGACGGAGAGCGGAGGAAGAGGAGGGGCCTCCATGAGCAAACCTGCATGCCTGGGCGAACCAGGACCAGGGGAAGTGACCTCACCGAGCTTGCGGCTGGCACAGCTGCCCACCTCTGCCTGTGCTGGTGCTGCAGGAACCCACAGGCCGGGCGCCCTTCCTGCAACCCTGGGGGGAGACACCGGGAAGAAACCACAGGAGCAGGTGCTATGGGAGCCTTGCCCCCGGCGCCCTGGCCCTCCCTGTTCCCGTCTGCAAGGATGCCTTCCCCCTGCAGGACCCGTGACTCTCTGCAGGGGCTCTGGCTGCAGGACCCCCATGTGGAAAAGAAGCCTCAAGTGCCAGGAAGCTGAGGACCCTGGAAAAAGCGCCCTGTTGATGAAGAGTGGGGCTTCCTGGATAAATGTCAGCTTCTTCTCCCTCGGGGAGACGCCTCTATGCTGTCTCCCATAGAATCCCAGTGGGATGGAGCCCCAGTTGCTTAGGGCACTCATCTACTAAATAACACACCTTATACTGACTTCCTTTTCCTGTCTCGTTGCCCTGGGGTCACCTCAATAAACTACTTGCACTCAAACCTTTGTCTCAGGGTCCACTTTCAGGGAAGCCCAACCTGCACGGCTGCCAAAGAAAAGCGTACTTTATTTTTCAAGCCTGGAGAGATATGTGGTTTAGCCAATGTTTGAAAAATGTGGAAAATTTTTTCTTAGCCGACTGATCAGTATTTTATAACCATGAGAATAACGTAAGTTTTACTTGACGTAAACTATGAAAGACAAGCTTTCCATAGACAGCGTGTGACAAATGCACATACGGCACAGTTTCCTTCAGGTATTCACCCTCTTTTACAGCGTGGACATTCTTGTACGGCTGTCCATCTTGACTGTTTCTAAAGGTATAAGTATACTTCTGTCAACCGAGAACTATATGCCAATGGTCTGTTTCCTTGTCCTAATGTAGCAAGCAGAAGTAGAAACAAGATCAGAAGGGAAACTAGAGTGAGACAAAGTTAAAGATATGCACAGACCACATAGAAAACATAAACGATGCCTCTGGCAATCTTAGGGCAAAAAAATAGGGGCTCCAGAATTGAGGTATATTAGTAGGAGCAGGGAGAGGGGTTGGCCTGCAGCCAGGCTGCAACCAGGAGGGGAGACACCTGGAGGGGAGAAGTCAACGCCTGATGAGAAGGTGTGTTTCCTTGGAAGCTGGTGGGGAGGCGCCGGGAGCCCCTGTAACTGCAAGTCTCACCAGAACGGGGGCGCTGTATGAAAAGCGCCCGCCCCACGCCGACAGCAAGTCCTAAATCAGATAACCTTTACAATCAGCTAAAGAAGGCCTAGTGCCATTTAAGGAACTTTCTAACTCCCCAGTTATCCCCTTAACCAGTTCGTTGATGTCTCAAATGCCTGTATTTAAGGAAACTGTGTTCATTATACAGTTAGAAATCAAATGCAAACACCTGGTCAAAGAAACCAAGTGTAAATGCATCTCTCAGCATAAAAGCAACCAATCATACGCTTTCTATCTTTTTTGTATGTCTTAAATAGTGCTTAATGAATCACTTTTTAAAAGAGGGAGTCATTGTCAATGAAAAGGCATATATATATCAGAATCCTTTCAAAGAGGAGGAGCTAGTGAATAAGTTTTCATTTCAAATCCAAATACTTCCCTTTATCTTAACTCACATTCTTGCATCTTCTCTTGCCTTTTCCCCCTTCCTGGTCCCGTGCTCCATATAAACAGGAAAAGCTTTCAATCCGCTAATCAGATCATTCCCCATCTTTGTTTAAAACCCTTCCATGGTATCCTGCTGCATTTAAGACGAAACCAAGATCGTAAGCGTGGTCCCGAGGCCCCATTGGACCTGGCCCCAACCTGCTCTCAGGAAGGGCCTCACACCACTCTCTCCCTTTCTCCCTAGACTATAGGCTCCTGACCTTTCACCTCCTCAAAATCCCTATCAGCTTTCCCATCGCAAGTCTTTACCCATAATATTTCTTTTGCTGAAATCTCCTTCCTCTGCTCTGACCCTACCCCCTGCCTGGACCACCCATCTCGTCCCTCAGGTCTGGGAGGAAACCCCACTGCCTCCAGCCCAGGTCAGGCCCCCTTGCAGGGCTCTCCCTGGACCCTACAACCGTTCCTAACACCTAACGTGCTTGAGATGACCTTCTGTGTCTGTCTCTCTGTCTGTGACACTGTGAGATCCTGATGGATCTATTCTGCTTATGACGCATTCTCTGAGCTCAGCACAGTGCCTGCCACACGGTAGATGCTGAATAAATATATTCTGAACGAATGAATAAACAAACCAGTGATGCAAGGTCTTCTGGCCCCGAATTCCATATTCTTTGTGTCATCTCTCTCAGAACATGAGGAATTAGACAATTAAACTGATGGGAAAAGAATGACACAAATAAAAATGAATAAAAAATTGGTTAGAAACCCAACTTGGAAGACATAAATTTGGCAACTACCTATTTATTTTTAATTTACCCCAAACAAATGGAAGTTTTGAATGAGGAATTTTTATCATGCAGCTGTTTTGTTTGATATATGGATATATAACATAACTGAGGATAAAATTAGTGTGGGTTAAATTTGGTACATAGTTATGCAGTTTGCTTTTTTAAAAAGTCTGTATGTGGCGTCACTTTTTTTTTCTCATTATACATAAGTAGGTGCTTTAGCGTCCAATTTGCATTTGTAATTTTGTTTGCTCATTTTTTTCTTAAAAAGGCTTTCCATTATCTTCAGACCCTACAAAATCTAAATATGCCTATGGTAAGTAGAATATTGCTCCCCTCATCCCCCAAAAGATGTTTGGGTCCTAATCTCTAGAACATATGCTACACTACCTGGCAAGGAGGAATTATGGTTGCAGATAGAATTGTTTGCTAATCAACTGACCTTAAAATAAGGAGTTTATCCTGGATCTTCAGGGTGGAGGGCAATATAATCCTAAGGGTCCTTAGGAGAGGAAGAGAGATGCAGGTCAGAGTAAGAGTGATGTGATGACTTTGAAGATGGAAGAGGGCTGTGAGTGAAGGAATGCCAGCAGCCCTCTGGTTCTGGGTGACAAGGAAGTGGATTCTCCCCTGGAGCCTCCAGAAGGAACCCAGCCCTGCCCACACCTTGACCCATTTTGGACTTCTGACCTCCAGAACTGCAAGATAACATACTTCTGTTGTTTTAAGCCACGAATCTGTGTTCATTTGTTACAGCAGCAAAAAGAAACGAATACACCGCCCCTACCAGGAGACTACTCAGAAAGTTATTACTCTGCAAAAGAGACCTCCCTAAAATTTTCTTTCATTTATAAGATGATCTCATGATCCAAATCCGGAGAATAATTATAGAAGGTTTCCAAATAATTTTGAAAAAAACTACTATTGATGAGGAGGATTTCTAAGGCCAGGAAACATAATCTACTATAAATGCTATTAAGTTCACACCTACAGAAAATAGAGTCATTTGTAATTAGAACCCATTTAGGCAAATGTTTATTCAGTACCTAAGAAAAACTATACACACAAAAAAAACCACTGCCTTTTCTCGTATCTTTAGATACACATACACACACACACACACACTTTCCTCTTAAGACTACACGAACCTACATTTAAATCCTAACACTACCACTGCTATAATTTTTAGTAAGTTGTTTAAGTTTTCTCTTGTGTAAAGTGGAAACAGCTTGGTTTTCTGGAAAAAGTAGAAATGATATATGTAAACTACCTAGGGCAGGATCTGATACCTAAAAGGCAAGTAGCTATTATATTAATAATAACTTGGTATTTATGGATTTTTACATGGAATAACATTGTACTGCCAACCCTCTGTTTTCTCACAAATAAGGACTTTGACTAATAACATTTCCGTATATGCTTGAGGGCAGTTTTTAACAGGAAGCCTATTTCATAAGGAAGATAAAGACAGTGCTCTGGTCAGAAGCTAGGTGATAAAATAAAACATAAATGAACCTTACACAAAAGGGAACTTCACATTAGCATTAATTGCGATTATTGAAAGGGTGTTTCTAACCCATTATTTGACAAAAATTAGAATATTAGGAAGGCTAGATGCTACTTGCTGCTTTGAAGGTATGGTGAGGGGCGGGGTGAAATGTAGGAAAGCAGGTCAGTGAGTGAGTAGAAACTACTAACTCACTGCTTAGGGATCTGGAAGGACTGTAACCTTTGAATTTGAAGAGTCAACAAGACTCTGATGTGTAGATTTTTCTGTTTTCGCCAAGTCACCCCCATTAAAGCTGACATGCCTACCCGATAAATTTTATACAACTTCTGTTAAAAGTCCATGAAAATGATTGCACATTAAAAGTCTCTCATGTAAGGCTGAATACAAAAACTACAAGATGCTTCCAGAAAGTCGGGTAAAACTAATTTTTTTTTATGTTTGGTCATTTTCATGATTTTTAAAAATAATTTTTCAGATATGTACCTGTGGGAAAAAGGTTACTTTAAAAACACAAGAACATATATTTGAAACCCAACCTTGGGAAGTACTTTGCCTTTGTAATTAACGTCTCATGAGCATTATGTATTTCACATGACCCTTGAGGGAAAATTCTTGTCACCTAGACGGGTAACCTTTGTTATTTTACACATGAATTAGAAGAAATGCAAGTCAAAATATAATGATTAACTTCCTTGTCCTCGAAAGGTTTCGGTGACTCCATGGGTGCTAAATGTTAATTTAATACACTTTGCCATTTATGTTACTACTTGAAACACTCAATATTAAGGAGGGCCATTGAAGATGTGCCCTAACTGTCCAGGTAATATTTGGAAAGGTCATTATTTACAAAAAAAAGGTGAATTGTTTTCTCATGAAATGAGGCTCACAGAACACAGATGAATGGGAGGTGGAGATCCTGACTTAGGTGGCTTCTTAAATGCCTTAAGTGACATATTACACGGAAGATGTACCATCTGGTCTGATATTAATGGCTGAGGCTGGGTTATCCACCCTGAGAGGCAGTTATTGTGTTATTTGGAGACACATCTATGTAGACAGCACACAGCAGGTGTGCACCAGAAGCATGATGGACCAGAAGGTCACGGGCCTCTCAACCTCCACATCTACCTTTTCCCTCCTTCTCTCCTCCCACAAGGCAAAGGGTCTTTCCTCTTGTCTGATTAGATGCTGTTCCCTCCTGCCTTCTCCAGAACCAAGCTCTATTAAGTACATTCCCTCTCCATCTTTTTATCCTAACATTTTCCTTTCATTAGAACTGAAGTATTTCAAAACCTATACTTTTCCCTCGCAAACTTAACGGGCCCTTCTTCTGTGTTCATATCGCAGGAAATTACATTTAAATAATGTTTCCTTCATCTGTCCCCATATAATCTCTAGGTAAGTTTAATGTTTTGCAAACAAGAATTTCTCCCGAATTTAGCAAAGCAGCCTTGGCCAATCAGAAATTGTGGGATCTCAGCAGCCCCTTCTAAGTATTTCTTCCAGTTCTCATGCCAACATACAATGTTACTTTGCATTAGAAACACTCAGTGGAGTGTTTTTGAGACAATAACGGTTGCCCCAGACCTGTAAACATCTCTCCATCACTTTCATCAATCCACCTCACCTATCAGACACGGTCTTTAATTATATTGTGTTGAACTATTATATTTTCTGAAGCCTATGTTTCTTATCATCAGTATGAGCACGATTTTTTCCTAACCCTAACCCTAACTTCACTCATTTCTATGAACGACAAATTATGTTCCTGTAATTGCGCAGATCCAGCTCCTGCTTTGGTAACTTGCTGTGCTGTTACCCAAGGGGATGACCCCCGCAAATGCATCTCCCTCACCAGCAGTGGCTGCATTTGGGGGAGTCAATGAATGATGTGTGAAGGTTAGGGCTGCACAAGAGTGAGCCACGAAGGGAAAAAACCGCTAATGGTTTGCTTTTTTCTTTTCCCAATCTCTGCAAATAATCTGACTCAATATATTTTTGTGCTTAGGAAAAAAATCAACAAAACCTTTAGCAGAATGACTGTGGGATTCCGTGGCATTATACCTGAGACAGTTATTAGCATATTTAGTTCCAGGTTTACGGAAATGTTAAGTGTTGAATAGTACATACGCTTAAAACTCAAGTAAAGGAGGTTTGGATTAAAGTCTTTGAGACTTCCTGAGAACCAGGAGGGCAAACAGAATTCTTTTCTCAGGAAGATCTGTGGAAAAGAACCTTCAGTCCTTAGGCTACAAGCTAAGCTGACTCAGGGTGAATTACTGTTAGCGCTGACCATTGGATTGTGGTGCTAGATGAGGTCTCCAGCTTGTCACCCCTGCTGTCCAGTTAGTTGTGCTTTGCTCTGCAGCCATGGACTGCACTGAAAACCTCTGCTGTTTAACACCCAGGTATGGACATCTGGCACTCAGATCCTGGCTAGTGATCCCGGGTAATGTAAGCAGTGTTTCAGAGGATATTTGAAGGTAAGGAATAAGCATGGAATTTAGAGAAGAATGCTCTTCCACATTTGCTAGAAGCTTTGGGTAAGTTTTATAGTCAAATAAACATGAGTATGTAGTCAATGGAAGGCTAAGGTCTCATGAATTTTTAAGCTAAAACTCAAGACTTCAAAAATCTTCCTTCCTGTCATTTCAGGCCCTGGTCTCCATCCTTCTGAAGATGGCCTTTCCTTTGCCACTAGAGGTGTTTCAGGGGAAGAGTTAGAGGAACGTGGACCATTTCTTTATCTGCCCTAGCAGCGCATTTCCAAATTCCAGCAAGTGACAGAATTTCAAATCTTCTTGGAGCTCAGTGATTTGGAGTTAAAGTAGTTCTCAGTTCATGCATTCCACAGATAAGAAAGAATTATGTCCTGAAGATAGCAGTAGGGTCTGGAATCAGCATAAAATGGACATATCTTAGATAGCAACACGACAACTCACTGGATGGAGAATGTCGACCCATCTCTGAGGTATCACAGGGCAGCTTAATACACTGGGCTGGGATCACCTTCCAGACTATGAGGAAGAATTAGGTCAGTGATGATATCCAATCTCCTTTATGTGTGTTGAGACTAAGAACCATCTAGTACACATCGATCTAATCTTCTGGGAAACAACCAGGAGTTATTATGTGCACGATAAGAAGGTCAAAAGTGTGTTTTAAAACTAAAAATAGAGCTACCATATGATTCAACAATCCCACTCCTGGGCATATATCTGGACAAAACTATAATTTGAAAAGATACACTCAACCCAATGTTCATTGCAGCACTATTTACAATAGCCAAGACATGGGACAACCTAAATGTCCATCGACAGATGAATGGACAAAGATGTGGTTTATATATACAATGGAATATTACTCAGCAATGAAAAATAATGAAATAATGCCATTTGCAACAACATGGATGGACCTAGAGGTTTTCATACTAAGTGAAGTAAGTCAGAGAAAGAGAAATATCATATGATATCACTTATATGTGGAATCTCAAATATGACACAAACGAACCTATCTATAAAATGTGAGTATGTTTAAAACATACTCACAGACATGGAGAACAGACTTGTGGTTGCCCAGGGGGAGAGGGGTGGGGGAGGGGCGGACTGGGAGTCTGGGATTAGCAGATGCAAACTAGTATATACAGGACTGATAAACAACAAGGTCCTACCATATAGCACAGGGAACTACATTCAATATCTTGTGATAAACCATAATGGAAGAGAATATAAAAGAGAATGTACATATGTGTATGACTGAACCACTGTGCTGTACAGCAGAAATTAATACAACCTTGTAAACCAATTCTACTTGAATTAAAAAACTGTGTTGTATCAGCAAACATGAGATCACGTTCATTATGACTCAATTTTTGTGAAGGGGGAGGAAAAATGGATATAAATAATGGGTATAGAACTTGAGATATAGAAAATTATGAACAGCCCAAAGATTCATTTAACCATAGCAATCAACTACCAGCAAAGCATAGATGGTAGGCATTTATATTCACTAAAATGTCATGCAATCTAAAAGTGGAAATATCCAGTGTCTTTTGACATGGCATTCTCTAACCTAGAACATCACTGCAGCACTGTTTATCAGTGTGAAAAACAAACTGCTCATGAGAATGGCGGTTTCAGGCATCTTCACACACACAAAAGAAGAGAGACAGAATTAGGCTCTTGCATATAAAGGCAAGAGAAACAATCAAGGGACAATACTTTTAAGAATTAAAAAATCTTTTCAAGCCCCATTAAATTATAATGGCATTGCTTTTCAGGTTATTTTTGCTTTATGTACTTTGAGTGTGAATACATATATTCTCTTGTTTTGAGGCATCAGGGCTTAATTGTAATAGCTATATCAAGTGAAATTCTCTGTAATAAACTAATGTTCAAAAAAGGACATGTAAACTGTAATCCTTAGAGGATCTATTTATAAGTACAGAACTGTGTAAACTTTATAAAGGGCACAAAATCCAACATAGATTGACTAGAAAATAATCTCATTCTTCCTTACCCTTGTATTTGCATTCTGTCAAAATTGTAAAGTGACCCATAACTGTCTTTTAAAAATTTAAAAGAAAACTTTAGCTAAGCTTACAAAGTGAAAGTATTCCTTCTTACCTCCATATTGTACTACCTTAGGACTCAATGGTGATACTTTGGAGGCAGGGTCACAACCCATAATAGTTTTTTCCCTCCTGTTTGGCCATGTAGGTTTATGAGCTTTCCTTAGATGTTTAATGTTTGAACATGACACCAAGCTCAAAAAAATGGATTTTCAGAAAAAAGAATGAAAACCAAAATTGGTAGCTGGGTTCTATGCACAAAGTAGCTACATCAAAGACCTTGGGTGGTGTCTGGACTTACTTCTGGTCCTTGACTGTGTGCCAAGCCCAAAAGAGGTCTAAAGAACAAAAGAGGTTGCCAAGTACGCTGGGATGGGGCTACATGCTTTACGGGGGTACATACACAAGGTGCACAAACTAAGCCAACCCGTCAAAATCTTTATTTTAACCTGCAAAAGAATACTAGGAAAATTACCCCTATAGTTAAAACGATCGATAGCAATTCTCACTCTTCAGAACTAACACTGAGCACGGGTTACAGAGCACGTAAGGAACAAAGCTAAGAATACCCAATGCTGGCTCACAGAACACAGTTTCCTTTTTGGCTAAAGTGTAGGAAGTGCAATGTGGTCCTTACAATTATATTAACCAAAGCAAGTACTTAAGAGCTGGATTAAAACTCAGCTTCATATCAGAAACAAATTTAACAAAACAGAGTTCGACCTTAAGAGCTGGCACCAGAATGTTCCTTAGTGAAAACGCTGTCCCTATTGAGAGGCAGAATAACCTCGTGGCCAAGAGGGTAGATGCTACAGCCGAACTGTTCGGGGTTCAAGTCCCAGCTCAGCCATTTACTCAGTACTGCAGGGTCCGCACTGGGAAATAGGAAAGATGATAACAGAGCCCACCTCTTAGGTCTGTTATAAAGATTAAACAGATATTGATGAAGTAACTTGGAAGAGTGATATATAAACGCACATGCTTGCTGTTTAGAGATATTGACAGGTTCCAGAAGAAATAATGCAGGAGCAGAGCTGACAGAGAGAAGACCAAGACCTGTGTGTCCCGTGATCTATCTGACCAGTTCCCATCATCACCTCTCTTCCAATCCCTGGCCCCGATGACATATTCACCACACGCTGCTGAGCTCAGGCATGCTGGCAAGTGCCAGTTTTCTGTTTGTTTAGTTTTAAAAAACAAAGAAAGGGGACTAACATATACACACTACTCTATATAAAACAGATAACCAACAAGGACCTACTGTAGAGCACAGGGGACTATACTCACTATTTTGTAAAAACCTATACGGGGAAAGAATCTGAAAAAGAATATATACATATATTCAGATATACAGAATATATATATACACACACACACACATATTTATTTGAATCACTGTGCTATACATCTGAAACTAACACAACATTGTAAATCGACTATACTCCAATAAAAAAATAAAATTAAAAAAAAAGGAAAGAAATGGCTGAGCTTCACACAGTGGTCTATGTAAAATGGGACAGAGGAAGCCAGATTCCAAGAGTCAGCAGAGGCCAAGAAAACTTGAAACTGAGGAATGAACAGAAATCCTGGGGCCAGTTTTGGAGTTTGACAGGCTTTGAAGCTGGGATCAGGAGGCTCCTGGATCACACCCGCTGTGCATGAATCTTACAATAACATAAGAAAACACCAATATTTCCAGACTCTGCTTTCAAAAATTAAACTCTCAAATGCCTTAACTAATTACAATGGAAGATATTTGAAGGCCCGTGTGTGAGAGCCAGCTAGCTGTCCATCCCCTTCCACTGTATAAAACTGATGTTAAGGGCTGTTCAGCCAGAATCCTATTTCCCAGGGCCCATCCCCTAGCAGGCAGGCATGGCCATGTGATTCGTGACGTGTGGCCATTCTAGGGCGAGGCTTTTAAGAACAGACGTACTTCCTCCATCTGCTTTCATCCTTCTGCCATTTGGATTCAGATGACACAACGGCATGAGATGTGAGGCCCTGGGTACCTGAGCCACTGCGTGGAGAAGAGTGGTGTCAGCTACGAGCACCTGCTCACACTGTTGAATGAACAATAAACAGCATTTTACTGGGTTTGAGGCTTTACACGTTTTAGGGTCAATTTTTATAGCAAGTAGAAGTATTTTAACTAATATATCCAGTTATTTGAGGATCACAGCACAGTACGAGGGTTAAAAATATAAACGTTAGCATCCTGAATGGACCAGTTATTGGCTATGTGACCCTGGGCAAATTATTTAATCTTCCTGAGCTTGGGGTTCCTCATCTAGAAAATGGTGGTAAGAATGGTACCTGGTTTAAATGCTAGAATGAGCCATAGTTTAAGTATCCAATAAACTCAGCCTTTATTAATATCTATGAGGCTTATCCTTGTGGGTAAATGGATCAGTTGAGTGAACAGAACAAATGAATCCAGCTTTCCAGTAAGCATGCAGAGGCATTCCTCAAGGTACGAATGACTTGCTTATAGCACTCTCCCCTCTTGTCCCAACACAACGGTCTTGTTCCTGACTTACTCTGTTAGGGGACCTTGTAGACGATGACCTGATACCTTATGGCCACACCACTGCCCCATAGCAGCTCGTCTCTTCTGCTGGAGCCTGACTGAACACAGCTCAGACAGGACCCCAGGGCACAGCTCATACAGGACAGTCTGCGAACTCCTGTCTCCCTTCACTTCCCTTTGCTAGCTCCCTCCCTGCTCCCCCAAGGAAATCTTTTCTTCTTCACATATCTCCCCCGCCCCACACAGTGCTCAGAAAGGACTGACACCATCCAGAGAAAAGCCAGCACCATTCTGAATATGACTCACTGTTTTGAGAGATTATATAATTTGAGGTATGATCCCTTCTTCATATTCTCCCTTCCCCACAGAAAAATCTAGTAGAATTTAATAAGCCTATAGATGCCCAGCAAACTTGTTTTTGTGAAATGAACAAAACTCTTTGGCAGGTCTTAAGATAGTATTAGCTAAACGAGACCATCAGGTCGCTGGTGGATCTTGAGCCACACAGCTGGCTGACACTGTCCCCTTCTGGGGGAAATCCGACCGCAAGCCCCACCTAGAGCATGGATGCCTGCCCCACTGCTGTACTCAGGTCCAGCTCTGCCCTTACCAGTGTGAACTTGGGCACGTTACATAACCTACGTTTCCCTTTCCTCATGAGTAAAAAGGGACTAATAGCGAAGTAATACATATCACCGAAGAAGAAAAAATAGTGGCAGTCTTTAGCTTTAGTCTCAGTGTGTAAAATAGTATGGATTTTATAGTTTTTTTTTTTTTTTAATTTTTTTTTTTTTTTTTTTTTGCGGTATGCGGGCCTCTCACTGTTGTGGCCTCTCCCGTTGCGGAGCACAGGCTCCGGATGCGCAGGCCCAGCGGCCATGGCTCACGGGCCCAGCCGCTCCGCGGCATATGGGATCCTCCCAGACCGGGGCACGAACCCGTATCCCCTGCATCGGCAGGCGGACTCTCAACCACTGCGCCACCAGGGAGGCCCTGGATTTTATAGTTTTATAGTTTTCTCCCTATAAAGGAAAATGAAATCTGAATGAAATATTTTTCCGGTTATATAAACTTATATAGAAATGACAAAAATGCTAACTGTTGACACTGGGTATTCTGGATATTTATAGATAATTAAACACTTCACTAACCACTTTAAAATACCCAGACCACATAGTATGGTGGTTAAGGACTATCATAGTCTATTCAGGATTCTACAACAAAAATACCATCAACTAAGTGTCCGAACAACAGATGTTTGTTTCTCACAATTCTGGAGTCTGGAAAGTCCAAGATCAAGGTGCTGGCAGATCTGGTCTCTGATGAGCACCCACTTCCTTGAAGACAACTGTCTTCTCACAGGGGAAGGGGCCGTGAGTCTTTGGGGGGTCTCTGTTATATGGTCACTAATCTCACTCATGAGGGCTCCACCCTTATGAGCTAATCACCTCCCCAAAGCTCCACCTCCTAATACCATCACCTTGGGCATCAGGTTTCCTTGGAGCCTCAAGGACTGAGGCTCCAGCCCATAGCAAAGACTGAGGCCCTGGGCACAAAGATTCCCATCCTCTCTGCCACTTACTAGCTGTGTGACTTCGGCCAAGTGACTTCACTTCTCTCAGCCTTTGTTTTGCCCTTGAAAATCCAGCGATAGTCAGCATACTATGTCATAGCAACCTCCCAGGATTGTTGAGAGAGTTCAACATGGCAATGCACATCAGGTGCTTTACATAGGGCCAGTCACAGGACATGGCCTGAAAGTATTACCATTTGTATTAGCTATTGATAATCTCGTGATAGATACCTATGGAGTGAATGAAGTATTTGGCATCGCCCAGCAGTACCACCAGTGTTGAGGGGGAATAAAAACGGTCATCACTTAAATTCACTGGGGAGCGATTGCTGGTTTCAGGAACGACTGACCTAAAGATTTAATGGTGGAAAAAAAGGTAAAGCTTAAAACAAAAATGATGCCTTCTTCTTACCCTGGGGAAGTGAGTATGACATAACTAAGAATGAACAAGACAACTGTTAGGATGGTATGCCACTAAAAACAGACTATTTTACAAATTAAAATTTCAGGTGATATGTATGTAAAATTCAAAATATTTATGCTCCTTGCAATGGTATTTAATTCTCACAGTTATTTTCTGGATGGAAAGAAAGGAAAATTAATTAAGAATGTATTAAATCTTATGAAAACCTTGAGGGATGAAGAGCATATATTTATATTACTTTTCACTTTAAAACTCATTTTCTTCAGGAATCCTTCTTCAATTAATGCATTTCTGATCTTTCCTCATATGATCAGGCTCTTAGTTTAAAAACTTTCAGTAAGTTTGCACTCATGAGGTGCTAAGTATGAAAGGCTTTATAAACTGTAAAGTTTTATAAAAAGGGCAGTCCTTTGCCTGTTGATACACTACTTAGTGAATGAACTTGTAAACAACTCAAGGGCAAGGAAAGTGCTTTCCCTTTCTTGTGGACCAGGGAGAATACTCGGTGCAGCGTTCTAAAGGGTGGAGGCTTTTCTCAAATGCTTAGCTAAAGGGTATGCAATGAGCGACAACTCTAAAAATATAAAAGCAGAACAAAAGAATAAAGCAACTGGCATTACTTTGAATAGCATTACGAAGCCATTTACAGAGTGAAAAGATGTGCACTCTGGCTCAGACTGTGCTATCTGGGCCAAAGAATCTAGGACGTGTGGAATATAAATTGAAAAGCCCAGGCAGGGGTCTGGGGAAGCCGAGGGAGTCATCAGACCCCCGTCATCACCGACTTATTATCACTCAGATGCAGGCACTCTCACCAAGGGACCCAGGATTCAGGCCACATACACCTTGAAAGGAAAATCAATACGTGCAATTGCACTTAGACTAAATTCACGCGTCTCTGGGAAAAATGCTGTATCATCCTGGTCAATGCATTTAATGCAACATTAAAATATGTTTGAATTCAGCCTTTATTCTTTCATGTTTCTGTATACAAAATTCGGACTAAATTTTCAAAATTATTCACATAATCTATGTGAGTAGATGGGTTTTCCCCACAAAAACATAATGCTTTTGAGTGTTTACTTTGAAAGAAACAGTAAAGAACAATCCATGAGTAGACAGAATTATTATTAAGCATTATAGAAAGCTGAAAAATTCAAAGTAAATTTTTACTTTGGAGGTAAAATTTTCCTACTCTGATCTTGCTGTAGGTCTCCAATATACATGTCAATTGGTCAATGATTTGCTGAAGACCCAAGAATCTCCATGAAATTTTATGTAATCTTTCTTAAAATGACTTTTCTTTTTCTCTCTCTCCTCCTCCCTCTCTCCTTCCTGCCCTCCCTCCCCCCCTTTCTTTTGTTTTCTTTATTTTCCTTCAAAAAACAACTGAATAATTGTTTAGGTGAATTTCTTGAGGTAGAAGTTGTGAATAAGATTGGCAGTTTTAGCAGCAGGTTGACTCACCGAAAGTCAATCAAATACTCTTGGATGTATTTTCCTGTGGCTCCCAATCAATAGGTTTTCATCTCAAGAACACTCCCTTGTTAGCAGTTTTGCATCGATTTTCAGTTTCCAGAATGCAGAGAGGCAGATCAAGGATTCTTTCTTACACATTCAAATTCAGAGTGATAAAAATATATTACCATCTTCCTCAATTTGCTTGTATTTCCCAATTAATATACCTCTACTTCATTAGATAATAGCAAAGTGTTTCAATGCAGCTATGTTTATTTATAAATACAAATTTACTTAGTTATTACATAGAATTTATAACCTTTTTCATTTGAAACTTTCCTAAGTATAATATGATTATTTACTTACTATTTGATAAATCATCAGAGGTTTTAGAGTTTCCAATTAAGAGCTAAAGAAATGTGCTATTTCCATTTACAAAAACATCCCAAGGTAATGAATTTGAGTCTGTAATACTGACTGTCATTTCTCATGCACTCCTAGAGTATAAAGTCTGTTAAGCCTCACTACAACTATGACTAATCATTGCGTGTACACATTCTTTAGTTAAAGGAAAATAATCCTTACAATGTAAATGATTTTATAATAAGTATCACAATGTACTGGCCCAATATTAGAAGTTTTATTTTCCACGTAAGAATTTGCTAGCTGACTTGCAAAGTAGTTATGGTAGGTCCATTATATGCAGAAAGATCCTCTGTTTCCATCCCCATTGAAAGACAGTTTTCTAAAAAAAGGACATCTTTATATTTCTTACCTAAGTATTTTCACAAGGTTAATGGTCAGACCTTTATTAAATGAAGTGATATACACGAGAGGGTGTTGAAAACTGTAGCGTTATTATAAATCATCAATGCAAATTTTTGTCTCTTGGTAATTTTCTAATAAAATGGTACTTTATTTGACTTTTACTGTAAAGGTAAAGAAGTTACCATCACAACAACCTTCAAATGATAATTATATGTTGTTGTTTATAGAAGGATTAAAACTTAAAAGCAAAAAAGATGGAATTATCCAGTAAAATGTATCCGGATGTATGTCTAGGTGCTTCTGAAGTGATGTATAAGCCAAGAAGAGAAAGAAAGGGAAAGGGAGTGGAAAAATAATAGAAAAATCACTTCTACTTATTAAAAAAGAGATGTATGGATTTCCTAAAAATAACAAAACCCAACATAAAAGAAAAATTGCCTTTGAAATTTACTCACTGAAAATAGCAGGCTGCAATGCTAAAGGATCAATTAGTCACCATCTGAGTATGATGTTCTGACTGAGCAAACATCACGTCCATCCAATAAACGTCTACCAAGATCCTCCTGCATTAAAGGCATCAGGCATCATGCAGCAGGTATGTTTTGTGGGAGCAAAACATACCTGCTGCATGATTATTGCCCTGGGGTAGCTCTGAAGTTCATCTTGTGATGAGACTTCCACAGACACTTATGGGGCAGAAAGTATTTAAACAGCACCACAGGAGAACCAAAGAAGTATTACAGGAGTTCAGAGATAACTTTTAGCCCTGATAGGAAGTTGGGATTTGGGTAGGGCTTGAAAGCAGAGAAGGATTTTGATAGGCTAAAAAAATGGTACAAATGAACTTATTTACAAAACAGAAATAGAGTTACAGATGTAGAAAACAAACTTATGGATACCAGGGGAGGAAAGAGGGGAGGGATAAATTAGGAGACTGGGATTGACATACACACTACTATATATAAATAGATAACCAACAGGGACCTACTGTATAGCACAGGGAACTCTACTCAATACTCTGTAATAACTTACATGGGAAAAGAATCTAAAAAAGAGTGGATATATGTACATGTGTAACTGATTCACTTTGCTGTACAGCAGAAACTAACACAACATTTTAAATCAACTATAGTCCAATAAAAATTAATTAGAAAAATAAAAGAACTTTCCAGCACCTGTAACGGTGCAAAGAAGGAGGCTTTAAGGCGTATTTTATGAACTCAAGGAAGGGAAGCCTGGCTGAAGCATTGCCAGAAATGAAGTGACAAATGTGAGAGAATCATTTACTGATGTCAAATAAAAAATAAACATCTTTACCAATATTTTTCTATTATACACATCTCCTTGGTTTATGACTGCAGAATACCTGTGACCTATACTGTAAGTTAAATGTTCTCCAATCAAATTCAGGCCTATGACCTTTTCGTGACCTTGGCAAGGACAGTTTGGGGAAACTGGGTGGGCATAATTCAGACTGGAGTGTGAGGGGGACTCAGCAGCTTGTGAGGAAAGAGACAGAACACAGAAAACTCTTTCCAAAGTTTCATTCATTTCAGACAATCTTTGTGTGCCCAGGCCAGGCTTTGCGCTAAACGTTGGGCATGTAATCACCAGTGAAATTAAAAAAAGTCCCTGAGCTCCCAACTGGGAAAATGAAGTGCTTTTGAGGGAAAGTGCTTTTACTACTTTGTGTCAGCAGCTAAGTCAGGGATCAATTTTTAGGGCAAGGCTGAAGAGCTGAAGATTCTTATCCTTGGGGGGGATATGTCTTCATTTGGGAGACTCATTTTGTCTAATGAGAGATGTTATTGATGGGTCCATGGTACAGATGTAAACTCTACAGGAAAAAAACTCTATAAGGGGGGCTCCCTGGTGACGCAGTGGTTGAGAGACCACCTACCGATGCAGGGGACACGGGTTCGTGCCCCGGTCCAGGAGGATCCCACATGCTGTGGAGCGGCTGGGCCCGTGAGCCATGGCCGCTAAGCCTGCATGTCCAGAGCTTGTGCTCCGCAATGGGAGAGGCCACAACAGTGAGAGGCCCGCGTACCGCAAAAAAACCCAAAAAACAAACAAACAAAAAAAAACTCTATAAGGAAAAAAAACAAAATTCCTGGGAGTAGTGTAAATTAACCACTGCCTCTGAGATGCAGGGCAAGTGTTTAGTGAGCTACAGGAATGATCCTTGTTCTCTAATAGAACAAACTGCATTCTGTACTCCAGGCACTAAATTCCTGGGCCTGCGTAAAAGTCATGAAAATTTCTCTTTAAAGGACCAGAGGGTTAATATTTTGGGCTGTGAGGGCCATACGGTTTCTGCCTTTGTAGCAACAAAGCAGCCATGGACCACACATACACGAATGAGCCTGGATGTTTTTCAATAAAACTGTATTTATGGACACCAACATTGAATGTCATATCATTTGCATGGGTCCCAAAATATTGTGATTTTTTCCAACCATTTGAAAAAACATAAAAATCATGCTTAGTTCAAGGGCCATTAAAAAAACAACAGGATTTGGGCCAGAGTTTGCTGACCCTAGGCCTCCTATAGAAAGGGCTAGGTAACAAGGTAGAGAGAAGAGATCCTGGAGCAGCCCTTGCAGGTCAGGCCCACGCGGCTCAGATACCCCAGGGTGTGCACAGTGTGCTGTGTGTGACCCTGTGCAGTTCCCTGAGGCGGGGCTGACGACCTCACTGGGTCCTCAGAGGGGGACCTGCCAGGAGGAGCTTCGGAAGCGCCAATCAGAACTCACCACCTTATGAGCGATGCCATTACAACTATTCCTTACCTACTGCTTTTTTATTTGGTTTCTCAGATTAATTAATGAATTGAAATCACTAATTATTATTACTGAGCCCTTCTCATACGCCAGGTCCTTTGCTAAACTATTGCCATACGTGTTCATTTAATCCTCACAACAACCTTCTGAGGTCGGTATGCTTTATTGTTCCATTTCATAGTTGGGAAGCTGAGGCTCAGAAAGACCCTCCACTGCTTGTTTTCCAGATCTTCTTTCCTCATATTCTGCACCTCCTTACTAAGCAAATTCACTGACCCCACTTGCCATGATGATCTCCAATTGCCTAAAAAACCTTTCCAACCACTGTCCCCACTGCAAGCTGGCCAGAAGTGACAAATAACATCCTTTCCTGGCAATTGCTCTCTCAGTAAAGGGCAACATCACACACTCTTATCTCTGAAATCCCCTCCCCATGACCCCTGGATACAAAACACTGTGATTCATTTTATACTCATCCACCTTTTTCCAAATCCACTCTGGACAAGCCTTCTGCAATGATGTCCTAAGTGGTCGTCCTATATACATGCTTTTTTTTTTTTTTTTTTTTTTTTTTTGGCAGTATGTGGGCCTCTCACTGTTGTGGCTTCTCCCATTGCGGAGCACAGGCTCCGGACGTGCAGGCCCAGCAGCCATGGCTCATGGGCCCAGCCGCTCTGTGGCATGTGGGATCCTCCCGGACTGGGGCACGAACCCATGTCCCCTGCATCGGCAGGAGGACTCTCAACCACTGTGCCACCAGGGAAGCCCATATACATGCTTTTTAAAAGTAAAAAAAAAAAAATTATCAGAGGACAAAATGAAAGATTATGAACCTACGATTGTTTTAAAAAGCTACCTAAGAAAGGTATCTCTCTGTGTGTCCATGCAGTTGAATGAGATTACAGTGAAGTGGTTACAAACATAAGTTCTACTTGAATTCTAAGGGTTGTGTGTTATCTGACGAGTCATGGAACCTGTAAAGTGACAATCATATTAACAATAGTGCCTCATGGCTGTGTTTTGAGAACTAGAGAAATTAATACATGCAAAATAATTAAAACACCAGCTGGCAGATGGTGATTAATAAATAATAGTTTTGATTGTTGATGGTTTTATCAATATTAATAGCAACAATGCATAAAAAGATTAGTTAATAATATACTAATATTTTCCCAGTGAATTTGCAATAAGTGGTGGTATTACAGGAGTTTGATGGATCTTATTTTTACTCTTCTGCTTTTAAAACTCTGGAAAAATCATTAGTAAAAGAAATCAACCAAAAAATCTTTATTGAAAACCAGTCTTCATTAAACAAAGATGCACTGAAATTGGTCATCTGCTGGAAGAATCATCAGACACACTTCTTGTTACATTTAAGCTACCTGAGGTGTTTTATGACACCCATTCTGAAATTGATCTCATGCTTAAACATTATCTTAGTACAGCTAACAAGAATTATCACCATATATAATTATTTGAATACTCAGTATTGTGCTTTGAAGTCACTTAATAGATGTGTTTCCTTTCTTCCTCCAAATCCTAAAATCCAAATTAATTATAAAAATGAATTCCACTCAAATAATTTTTTTTCCACCAAACCAAACTAAAAGTCTACCTACATAGTAGCCACATTCAAAATTTATAGTTCAGAGCAAGCAAAAGAGCAAAAATAGAGCAGCTGGCGTATGTTTGAAAATACTAATCCTTATTAGGGCATCTCTTGAGCAGATGAGTTATTTTAGCTGCATTAAATCTCTATTAACAGTAGTGAATTCCTAAGCCAGACAGCAATGGTAAATAAAAGAACCCATGCTTACATTCATTTGATGGTTTTGCAGACTCGAGAATCACTTCTGGCAGCACAATTGTGCGTTCAGGAAACAAAGAACATGAAACATGATGTTCCTCAGAATGTTTTCCTTGTGCTATTAAATGAATCAAATAAATGAGGCACAGACAAGGAACTTCAATTTCAGAAGATTTTCATCCACGGTAGCTTTCAGTTTCTGCAACTTTTGGGGGGCACCCATCCTTTGTAAAAATGTTTTGCTTCCGTTGTTAAAATCAATGGAGGCAAGAAAACTTTTCTTCGAATGATCAAAAAGATCACTGTAACCCCCCTTCCCGCAAGCTGTACAATTACTTGCGCAAAGGAACAGGCAGAGAGCCTGCACAAAGAAGCACTAGATTTAAAATACATAGAACATTTTGGTAAATTGGATTGGTTGGAAAGATTAAAAACAAGTCCTAAGGCAAATTAAGACAATCATTTTCTCAAGGTAAAGAAGGTACGAGGTCCAAGCTGGTGCTCACTTGGCTTATTTTCTGACTTGCCTTAACTGTGAGACTTTGAGGAAGAAAACTGAAAAAAGATGAGCAGAAGAGGATTTAAAATCTTGGACATTTTCTTGAAATGACTACTGCTTAAGGACAATGTAAATTTAAAAATAATGTCTTGAACTCATGGGAAAATTAGCTTATTCAAGCACTATCCCTTTAGGTATAAGTGGGTTACAGTCAGAGTTTTATGTATATTATTCTATTCTTGACAGTGGAACAAGGGCATTTTTGTTAGTTTCTATTTGTGATTTCATCTTGAAAAGTTAGAGATATGCCTTGGAAATTCATTAACTCTTATTAAGCTATTTTGAAATCAAATATACATAAGTCTAGCTAAAACTCCTTAGAATGCTTATGTTTTTGCCTATATAATCTTGTAGGATAATGAACTCTATCTATATAGTTTTCAACACTCTATGGCCCTTCTGAAATGTTTCATCCCCATGACTAAAGTGAAATAATTAATTTCCTTGAGATAAATTGCCAAAGCAAAAAAATAAATGTCTTTTAGACCCATATTCTGAGTAAGAGTAAGAAAAAGATCTGCTGGCTGCCTTGGGAAGGGGGAATAACAATAGATAAGAGAACAGGCAGGGCTTTCATTTCCTGCAAGGAGACTAAATTTCACAATGGAAAGGGTCAAGGTAAGGAGTAGACGGCAGCTCCAGACAGGTGAACTTCCAACATGAGCTCAAGGGGTCTAGATCGAACCAAATCTCATCTCAGAATCCATGATCTCAAAGACTCCACGATGATCTCAGAAATCCTGGGAGGACTTAGAGATGCAGAAACTTGGGGAATGACTTGAAAGACATAAGAACAGACAAGATGAACCAGACACCTGCAGGGGTGACACTGACCCCAGTAGGTGTTCCTAAAGCTACTTTCAGAGATTTTGCATCATCCAAACTCAGGTGGAACGTGGACGTGGCTCGGCTGTACTTTAATCCACACCAGTGGATGTCTTACCACGTTCTTCTTCATCCTGCATCCTCTCTCCCCATCCACATCGCCCTCACACGCACTCACTCGGCTCCAGGACTCCACTGCAATGTGCCTCTGGATCTCAACATGTCCTCTTTTCTATCAACTCAGGGAAAGAACCGTCTTTCCCTCTCTCCAAGAATAACCTTGCGTCCTTAAGTTAACTCCTTTGCTCTCTGGGATTTTGCTCCGTTCCTTAAACTTCTTTGTATTGTATCTTGTATCTTTCCATCTCTTCACCTAGAGGTGCTCCTTCCACAGTCATCCCGGAAGAACACTCAGATCCCCTTTGTTCTGAGACACACAAGTGTGCACACACAGCCCCACCCCTTATTTACCCCTAATACCCCCTCAATTACAGAGTCTGGTACATGAAAAATACTTAAGAAATGCTGGTAGAATGAATGAAAGACAGACTGTTCATATTGAGCTCTTTCCTTTGAACGCTTTCTGAAGACACGTTCATATCTGTCTGTCTAGGCATCTTCCCAGCCCCATCCATCTGAATAAGGTGGTGGGGGAGCCCTCACTCTATCTCATTGCAGACCCTCCAGCCCCATCCTCTTGGGCTCCCACCCAGGACATGAGTCTCATCCCAAGTCTCTGAGACAATGGTCCCAGGTGGAATGAGGACCGAATGGAGAGAGGAACAGGCTCCACCCCTGGTGGGTCCTTCTACACTGAGGCACACCCATCCTTCCTCACTGCTCCAGGCAGACTGATGTCAGGGGCAACGCTTCTGACCCCACATCCAGTGGTCTTATTCCACTCCCTGGCCTCTTCCGTCTTTCTGTGGATTAGGCAGCCATTCTGGGAAATCCTTTCCCCCCTTGGATCTGTTTCTGTGCCTCTCTGCTCACTCCCTCTTTCCCTGGACCTGCACCCTGCCCTCCCATTCCCTCAGCAGTTATTCCCGAATTCCTGGGCATCTCACTTTATCCTCTCTTCATTCAGCCCCCTCCCCTTTTCCTGAATAAGCTCATCCATGTCCACCTCCATGGTTCCTTCTCCACCCACATCACAGTTTTTCATTTCATCCATTAGCCTCACTCTGACCTTTCTGCTTCCTCACCGATTTTGCACATCTTGCTTCCACTTGAGCTTCTAGGAACACAGCTTCCTTTCTTCTATCCTCTCCATTAAAAGTTCTCCAACAAATACTGAGCAGAGTCCCTTACAGGGCTTTTAAGACCTGACCCCAACCTTTTTTCCTAAATGGATTTACCATGACAGCCCTTTCATACACCTTTGCTTGAGTCAAACTGTGTTCATAGGCTGGGTTGAAAATTTATGGAAATACCTATTTGTGTTTTTCTCCTTTCCACAAAATTATTAGCCTCTTAATAATTTCCACGAAATTATTTTATGCTTCCCTGATTCAGGGATTCCTGCAGGAAAACAGGGCAGCAGGAAGGCACCAGTAAATCTTCAGTCTTTTGTAAATGCCTAAACCCTAGAACAGATGATGCTAAATGTGCCAGATCAGGAGGGCAGAAGAAGGCTTAGCTGGGCCTCTAGGTGGAGCCTGGAGGGACCTGGGCCCTGCTACACACACCCTGGTGTAACACAGGACAAGAGGAAGAATATACCAGAAAGGTAACATGGCTGGAAGGTATTTTTACATATACACTCAGATTCCTCTACTCAGAGGGACTCTGAATCATTTTCAAGTCACTGAAATTTTTTTTTTAATCTGTGTCCATGTGGGATATTATTCCTTAACCATTATAACCTTACTATTTTCCTCATGGGAGTGGCCCCAAAATGTCTGTGTTTGCAGCAAGTTGACAGTGAAGTCAGGATCTATAGGAATTCAGAGGAAAAAGAGACACTAAAAAATCTTGAAATAACAGGGGATGACTTAGAGGATCTTGAGCAGGTCTTGAAGGAAAGGATTTGGACAGGGGAAAAAGAAATGTGGATGCAGGGAAATGTTGGAAAGGCACAAAATATCTATTCTTAAATATTCTTTTAGTATTTTTTTAGAAGTGATTTTTTAGTATGTTCTTAGTACATGATAATTGACTCTTAATTATTTGACAGTATAACAGAGTCCTGCAACATTTTCCATAATTTAATCAGTGCATAACTACCCAAATCCTGCCAGTATGTAGGAAAAAATGATATTAATCTACATAACAAAGTATCATCAGCTGCTAATGATACAATAAATAATAATTATATTAAATGGTTAGGCTACAGTTAGCTCTCAGTTCTGCATGTGTTCTTATCCTGGGAAATTTAGACCTTTGACCAATTTGTCTTCCCACTTCCTTTGGTACACCGGGTTTTATTATGTTTGGCATTTGGCTTTACATTTTCTTATTTAGTTCTTTGATTCTTGTTTATTTCAAGTGTGAATGATTTCTTTCCATCGGGGCGATATTTCTAATCTTGAAACACCCACTGTCCCTGGTATAATCCTGGAGATAGAGTTCTTCAACAGTATGAGATAAAGTAAATGAAATAATTTCTAGTCCATAGTGCCAATGATGCTTTTACATTTATAGGTGTTTTCTTCAATAAAGCTGAAAGTTCTAATCACGAATTTTTTGTGATCAAACATGGAGGGAAGTTATACACACAAACGTGTACACGTATAACTTAGGGGTACATGGAAACAGCTCTAGAAATGCAAATCTATTGGTTTTAGTCACTTAGACACATGAATACTTATCATTCTTATGATACTTATTATCATAATTATCTTTACTTGTAGGTAGTTACAAGGGTGTATGTAGGGGTGATTGTTCTCAGTAAAGCCTTCATTCATAGTGAGCAAACCTCACACTATACAGGCCGGGCATCTAAACCTACAAAGGCTAAAACCTCCCTCACATCCTAAAGCCTGGCCCTACGTTTACCCAGAGCTTCATTCAGTCCCAAGAAGCTCCTGGATCAGGAGCTTTTTCTTAAAATTTCCCTTTCCTTCCATACCTCACACCCTTTTCAATCTAATTCAGTAGCTGTGTACTGAAGAGGTTTTGAGTTATGTGCTTGATTGCTTGAAGCCATTTACTAGCAGTAGTATTTTTGGAAACTTTCCTGTTTCTGTCACTCTCCTAGTTAAAAAGTATATTAACAAATTTATTCCTACTTTCATTATGAATAAATACTGTGGTAAAGGTGACTTTAAAATATTAATGTTATTTATACTTGGAATATTCCACATAAATAATTATATATAATTGAAAAGCACAGTAAATATATTGAAGCACACAACAAATTACATAGAAAAGCAAGGTAAATTTTATACATTTTTATATCACATATGTAATTTACTATATAAATATATCTGTATATACAGTTTGCTATGCTTTTCAGGTTTTGGAAATAAATTTTACTTATTATTTTGAACAAAGAATCAAATATACTCTGTGAGCAAACTTGTGGCTATGTGAAAACAAAAACAGAAAACCGATGTGCTTGAAATCTCCCATTCTAAACAGAGCTGGTTAAACATTATTTCTAAATGCTTCTTGTTTTCCTGATTATCTATCATCTGTGTGGCAGAGGAGACAGAGCCCATTATCCAGGGCGCATGGGGTGGATCCGAGACTCACCGCTGAAGAAGCCTTTAGTTAAAGTCTTTTTTTACATTAAGCACAAGTAAAATTTACATTAAACATAATACATGCTATTCCATAGAACACTCAGCTTGTTTTAATAGATAAGCAATGCTGTTCGCCTCTTCCCAATCTTTGATTAATTGACACCATTAGAAAATCTATCTCAGTTAAATGGATAAAGAAGATGTGGTACATATACACAATGGAATATTAGCCATAAAAGAAAATGAAATAATGCCATTTGCAGCAACATGGTGGGACTTAGAAATGATCACACTAAGTGAAGTAAGTCAGAGCAAGACAAATACCATATGATATAACTTACATGTGGAATCTAAAATATAACACAAACGAACTTATCTACAAGAAAAGGAACAGAGTCAGACACAGAGAACAGACCTGTGGTTACCAAGGGGAGGGTGGGGGAGGGATGGATTAGAAGTTTGGGGCTAGAAGATGCAAACTATTATATATAAGATGGATAAAAAACAAGGTCCTACTGTATAACACAGGGAACTATATTCAATATCCTGTGATAAACCAAATGGAAAAAAATATGAAAAAGAATATATAATATACATACATATATAAAAACAATCATTTTGTTGTACAGCAGAAATTAACACAACTTTGTAAATCAACTATACTCCAATAAAATAAATTTTAAAAATCTGTCTTAATTATCCATGCATTTAGAAGACCCCCTGAAAAGCCTCACCAGTTTGTGATTAATGGATTCACTTCACACTAAAGACATTTAAATCAATTATATTAGTGTTTCTTAAAATTGGACAAATAGCACATAGTTTTCTCTGGGATGATGGACCTGGGGAAGAGAGAGTTGACTGAAAATTTTTTAAAGTAGAAAACTCTTCTAAGGGTTTATAACTATAAAAACTGTGGTATTACTGAAAGGAAGGGCTGGAAATTCAGATTTGTGACAGTGCTACGCTTGTTTAAAGTAGGCCATCCAAGAGCCTTTCTTATAGGAAATTAAAATTAAGGAATATTACTTGGGTGAGGACGAATTAGAATACAGATGTGATGATCACATGAAAAAGCTGAAGTAATAAAAAACAAGATTTCTTAGAATGAGAATTCTGAATTTTCATGACTCTTCACAGGAGAGAGGACATATAATCATTGATAAAGAGGGAAACATCACTTGTAGTAGAAGGAATAGGGAGAAAAACCAGGGCATCCAGTGAAATAAAGAGCAGTGATAACTGAGGTTTGTCACCATTGGTCACTTGCTTTGGGAAGATCAAGAAGAATGAGAACACAGGTTACCAAATAAAAGGTACAATTATGATGTAGAAAGAGAAACGTAAACTCTTATATCTGGCAAGTTCAGAGGAGGACTTTCAGTCCAATCCACCCAATAAACAGGCAAGCTGAGCCCCAGAGAGCAAGTCAGAGTTTATTCCTTGAGTCATGTTGGGCTAGAACTATTTTGTTATCTTGGCTTTGTAATCCTTTTTGCTCCTGTACATTGCAACCTAATCTTTGCAAGTGGGGTATTCCATGCACGTTACTAAGAATGCAACTTTTGGGAAGGTAGGTATTATTCGAAATTCAGCATTGCCTGTAACTGGAATAAAATTTAAACTAACAAAGAAAAGGGGCTGAGTGTTTCAATGACAATCATTTGAATCTATTACCTACAAAGCTGTGCCTCAGGTATAGTTCTTATGTTTAATTATTGCTGTGCTTTATTCTAAGAAAATGTAATTCTACTCAACCAGGGAAGGATAGAGAAGGAATTAACTATCAGGGAAAATGAGAAGAGACAGGCTGTGGAGGCTGGGGAAGAAGATAAGCCATCCCCGAACCTGCAGGAATCCCTGGCTCCCTAAAAGGACATCAAAGAGAATTTCCATATCATCCAAGTGATAAAGTAATCTGAAATCTGGTGGTGAAAGTCCATCCACACCCCACACTGGAAAGCATCATGTATTGCACGAACATTACAAACCAAGAAGCACCACCGTCAAAAACAAAACAAGTAAAAGAAATGAAAAACAACTCCTACTCCTAAGGAAGAAACCTGAGCCCAAGGAAGACACATGATTCCCCTTCACAATGAACAGCTCATCCTCATGAGATAGTGGAGAGGAATTACCACCAGAAATGCTGGCTAATCGAGGGCCATTCTAATCCTGTGATTTTCCGAGAGACAAACCTCTGTTTTGATAAACAGCTGTGTCCACTAGTTCAATTTTTGAATGGCTCAAAATTCCCTGTCTCTAATTTATTTGTCACTTTGCCCAGTAGAAGGCATCATTTAAAATACATACCTTCCAGTCCCTTCAATAAGTGGTGCTGGGAAAACTGGACAGCTACATGTAAAAGAATGAAATTAGAACACTCCCTAACACCATACACAAAAATAAACTCAAAATAGATTAGAGACCTAAATGTAAGACCGGACACTATAAAACATAGGAAGAGGAAAACATAGGAAGAGGAAAACATAGGAAGAACACTCTTTGACATAAATCACAGCAAGATCTTTTTTGATCCACCTCCTAGAGTAATGGAAATAAAATGAAAAATAAACAAATGGGACCTAATGAAACTTAAAAGCTTTTGCAAAGCAAAGGAAACTACAAACAAGATGAAAAGACAACCCTCAGAATGGGAGAAAATATTTGCAAACAAATCAATGGACAAAGGATTAATCTCCAAAATATATAAACAGCTCATGCAGCTCAATATTAAAAAACCAAACAACCCAATCCAAAAATGGGCAGAAGACCTAAAGAGACATTTCTCCAAAGAAGACATACAGATGGCCAAGAAGCACATGAAAAGGTGCTCAGCATCACTAATTATTAGAGAAATGCAAATGAAAATACAATGAGGTATCACCTCACACCAGTTAGAATGGGCATCATCAGAAAATCTACAAACAACAAATGCTGGAGAGGGTGTGGAGCAAAGGGAACCCTCTTGCACTATTGGTAGGAATGTAAATTGATACAGCCACTATGGAGAACAGTACAGAGGTTCCTTAAAAACTAAAAATAGAATTACCATATGACCCAGCAATCCCACTACTGGGCATATACCCAGAGAAAACCATAATTCAAAAAGACACATGCACCCCAATATTCATTGCAGCACTATTTACAATAGCCAGGTCATGGAAGCAACCTAAATGCCCATCGACAGATGAACGGATAAAGAAGATATGGTATATATATATACAATGGAATATTACTCAGCCATAAAAAGGAATCAAATTGGGTCATTTGTAGAGATGTGGATGGATCTAGAGACTGTCATACACAGTGAAGTAAGTCAGAAAGAGAAAAACAAATATCGTATATTAATGCATATAAAAGATGAACCAGTTTGCAGGGCAGAAATAGAGACACAGATGTAGAGAACAAATGTACGGACACCAAGCGGGAAAGTGGTGGGGTGGTGGTGGTGGTGGGATGAACTGGGAGATTGGGATTGACATGTATACACTAATATGGATAAAATGGATGACTAATAAGAATCTGATGTATAAAAAAATAAAATTGTAAAATTCAAAAAAAAAATACTTTCCAGGATGCCAAGTTAACTATAAAAAGGATTTCATGGAAGTTTTTTAGCCTAATTAACTTTTGTGCAAGACTTTCGCTCTTAAGGAACAATAAACGGAACTAAGATTATGGCAAGAGAAACAGGTGCTGACAATTTAAATCAGTTCAATATTTCACTTACCTTCAATTTTCCGTAGTGCTAAGCCTAGTAATGAATTATCTAACATGTATGATCAAATGTTATATAATTTTAGGCAGTTTTTTGTATTTGATAATACACAAATAATCATCCTCCCTTCTGTTTGCTTCTTTCTACATACCTTGAGGATATAAAGCTTTTAAGATTTATAAGCAGTAGAAAATGTTTGAAACTCAAATGTGTATTGACATTATTCTTTGCATGAATCCACTGACCCATTTTTGTAAAGTAAAAATAACTGCTGGGTTTTTACTTGCATTGAAAATAGAACAGTCACAGTTCAATTATTACATTCACACAGCCCCCTGAAGACTGTATTTCGAGTTGCACAACTGACCTTCTTTTCTAAAACAATATGGAGATAGCCTAAATTAGAAGTAATTGTCTTATGGAACATTTTGAAAAGGAGAATCCTGTTGCTTTTCTTGTATTTCAATCAATTTGGTTCTTTAATATTTCTTTGCATTTCCTTGCATATTTGTAAACATGGCTTTATTTTTTTTTTTCACAAAATACCTGACCACTTCAGGGATTGACAAATGATACTTTTTTAGACAGCTGTACAGAAAAAAAAAAAAAACACACACACACACACACGGAACAGGTTTCCAGAAACAGAGAAACAAACGTTCTTTGTAAAGAAGAATCAATACACTGTACAATCCCATCCCAAGCCATAGCATGAAGGTCGACATTTGTCTCTCCAGCGAGAACTTGAGATGTGTAAGTTGAATTCACTTCACTCACCTGTTTGGCTTAGTTGGGATGTGCTTCTGCTCCTTCGAGTCACGATGGCAACCACTTTGGCACTCAGGCTGGACCTCCTTTTCTTCCCACCTGTTCCAACAGTGCCCACAGCTGTGTCCGACTGACTGCCATCATTATGCTCCAGTGTGTACATCTCTCCACTCATGCTCGTGCTCTTGGTGATGGCTCTTCCTGAAGTCCCCATCCGTCTGCCTTGCATTTTAGGGGTAAATGAACTATATTTACAAAGTAAAAACATATATGCATCCATAAATTACAGGTCAGCATAATCAAAACTTTCAATCTAACTTATTTTGAAATAATCCGGGCAAATTTTTAGAGGGAAAAAATGGCTGAGTAGTAGTTCTACAGCTGTGAATATTCTAAGGTCACATCACCGCCCTCAGTATTTATTTACCAGATGAGCCTTGAAACAAGAGCATTTCAAGGCAGCATCATCTATAAACTCTTTGAAGATAGTAAAAAGAATTGCAACCGAGGCTACAGACGGGGAGGTGTTACTGACCAATGTTATAAATAATTCCTCTGTTACTTTCAGAGAAAAGCTAAAATAATTCAATCAGTGAGAAAAGTTCATATACATTCCTGAGGAAAGAATATTGTTCAAAACGGATACTCTTAATTTGCCACACGACACGGTTTAAAAAATGAAACCAGTGTTTGTTCTTGTTTCTCTCTGGGATTCCAGCTAAGAGGTGCCTCTTGCTATCCGAGGCTGAGTGAGTCTTGGAAATACTGTTCAGGAGACAAGCCTTGCTTCTCCTTCCTCCTTCCTCACCCCCTCCTGCCCCATCGCCTCCATGTTAAGTTTCCTCTCATTTTCAACTATCAACTCTCCGAACTCACAGGCTCTGGGTCCAGATGTTCCTTTTTTTGTTGTTCTTTTCTGCAAAATTTACTTGTCTATGTTCTGAGATTGCATCAGGTTATCTGAATAGATCACGGTACTTCTCTCCCAAATGAATAAATTACTGTTGAGAGTTTCAGGTACCGTAGAAGGTTGAGGGAAAATATCCTTTCTACTTGCCAAAGTACATGAGTGTCTGTGAGTCAGAGTTACAGGTAGGACAGGCAACTGGGGAGGTGGCCAGGGAGGGTAGGATTCTTCCAGTCTTTTTAATTGCTCTGAATATGAAGTTATAGTATCCATTTAGACTATCCCTTTTTTGGTCCAATAAAGACCTGTTTGATATCTCTGAAATGACCCTCTTAATTTTATGTGTCCTCAAAATATTTGCAAAAACTGGCTCACATGACCTTTACCACCATCTTGATTTTCTATATTTCTTCTTTGGAAAAATGAAATATATTACCGAATATAGCTTCTTTAAGTGATGACATTTCATACGCAAATCAGAATAAACCCTAATATGATTAGAAACAATACAACAGAAAGTCTTAGGATCACGTAACATGTTTGTGGCCATATACACAAAGAGTGCTTCAGCAGAAAGGAAAATTGGTGCAGGGGCTCGGAATCCATGGAAAAGACAGGACTTTTTGGACCTTAGGATCCCTTCAGAGACAGTGATTGGAAACTGGGATCTGATTTGACAGGAATCATTTGGAATGTTTAATCCCTAGCTGCGTTTCTTGAATTGGTCCACGTCAACATTCACCTGACAATAATAAGGTATTCATATTCTTTCAGTTTATTCTAATCATCTTTTCATTAACTCAAAAGTTTTTAAAGCCATTTGCAAGCCTAGTAATCTTGCTATGCGTTTTATGCAGTCTCCTTTTCCAAACGGTAATGATGACAGTTTTACAGACGACCAATTCAACACTGATTCCTGTGGGGTTTATATTCGCAACTTTAGTGGACTTTCTTTCTGGATAAATATTACGGTCAATTTCTTTCGTGTTCTCACCTATTCATTTGAATGTGTTTCCTAACTCTGCCACCCTCCTTAAGTCTACTCTTAGTACCTGCTTTTTCTACTATTTTACTAGCACAATTCTGCTGAAGGATATACAGAAATGACAGGATTTGGTCAGTTTCACCATCATAATATCCATCTTCAATCAAACACCTGCGAGTTTTTCATCTCCTTAGCACACTCACCAGAGTGGTTATTGAAAACCTCTCTTCGGTGATCTTGTTTTTACCTTTACAGTAAAGTATGGATAAACTAACATGTACTGTTTTCTCCACATTATTGCCATGAAAACAGAATTACATCACAACTCTCAATCTGTATTTTAAAAATCACTGTACACACACAAAAAAACTATTGTGAAATTTCAGACAGTGTTGTTTGGGTGATAGAGAAGTTTGAAAGAACAGGGAAATGTTTTCTATAAAGTTCTACTATGAAAATGTATCCAAGATGAGCTAGGAAGATTCACAAATTTTTTCATGGATACTTAATTACAGCCATGAAATGTTCTACAATGTCAACAAATAAAAATTCTGAAAACAATTAGAGAAATCTATACAGCAAATGATTATCACTTGTGGGGGGTGAATTAAGAAGTTATGTTGGGCTTCCCTGGTGGCTCAGTGGTTGAGAATTTGCCTGCCAATGCAGGGGACACGGGTTCGAGCCCTGGTCTGGGAAGATCCCACATGCCGCAGAGCAACTAGGCCCGTGAGCCACAACTACTGAGCCTGTGCTCCGCAACAAGAGAGGCCGCAATAGTGAGAGGCCTGCACACCGCAATAAAGAGTGGCCCCCGCTTGCTGCAACTAGAGAAAGCCCTCGCACAGAAATGAAGACCGAACACAGCCAAAAATAAATAAATAAATAAATAAATTTTTAAAAAAAGAAAAAGAAAAAGAAGTGTTTAAAAAAATAAAGAAGTTATGTTAAAAAAAGTTTTGTGAATAAGTAAGACACAATTTTTCCTCAAAAAATAAATATTTTGTTTAGAAGCTCAAAAGTATTCTTGTGTGATCTGAGGACAGTGCATAGCTTCCTGAAGAATCTAGAACACCATATTTTAAGTGGAATGTGTTAGGGCATTTTCCATTCTTCTGTTACCTGAGGGGAGAGGTTTGCAGGGGGGTCTAACCACCCAGATTAATTAAATCAATGTGAAGGTCATAGTCTTAGCACAAATCTACTTCTACTCTCCTATTTCTTAGCCTTCTATTTGTTCTGCTTCAATTGCCTGGAAGACTATTCCTGTCATTTAGATGTGCCTGAATCCTTCAAGATGCACTGTAAACCTTTCTGTCTTATAAAGCTATTCAGGGTCTCTGTAGAGTCATGACTGCTGCCTCCCAGCCCTCGGATATCTTTTGTATCAGTTACGTTAAGATTTGGATAGTTTATATCAGCACACACCTTAAGCATCACTAATGTTTGTAGCACCCTCCTGTTGCTGTGAACTGATGAAGTTAAAAAAAGTGAATTCTCACTATACAAATAGACTGTGATATAACCCACCTTTAAAGACCAAACAAATGAAAAACCCACCTTTCTTCTTTGACACCCCCTCTCCTAGCTACTGACCTTTTGCTGAAGAACCTGAGTTGTTTGTACGTCCTCTCTTTCTATTCTCTTCCAGACTAAACGGAAGCGGGCTTTGTCCCTGCCGCTTCACCCAATAGCCTTTTCCTTTCATCACAGTCACCAATTATTCCATGTAGCAAAATCCTGTCGTTTCTCAGTGTTTACCCTCTTGACCTCTCAATACACCATGCATGTGACAAAGCGTTTGATTCTTTTGATCTTGAGATGCTTTATTCTCATAGATTTTCCCACCTAGTGCCTCCTGGCTGGACATTTATTCTTTTCTTTTTTTTTTTTTTTTTTTTTTTTCGGTACGCGGGTCTCTCACGGCCTCTCCCGTTGCGGAGCACAGGCTCCGGACGCGCAGGCTCAGCGGCCATGGCTCACGGGCCCAGCCGCTCCGCGGCATGTGGGATCTTCCCGGACCGGGGCATGAACCCGCATCCCCTGCATCGGCAGGCGGACTCCCAACCATTGTGCCACCAGGGACACCCTGGACATTTATTCTTCATCACCACTAAACACTGGAGCTCTTCAACCCTCCCAACCCTGACCTCTATTCCCCACATGAGACCTGCTCCCTCGATGTGTCATCTGGTCCCAAGCTTTATATCCTTCTATGTGCTGCTGATTCCCAGGGCTTCTCTCCACCTTGGCTCAGCCCTCAACTCTAGATTTATGTACCTACTTGTGAACTGCTAAGGCTCTCAAAAATGTGTTCAACCCAAGGAAAAACTACTCCTTCTCTAAACTTCCGTATCACATTAAAGACACTCCAATCACCCAGTTGCTCAGAGTAGTAACTGTCTCCTTTCTGTTAAGAAAATAAAATCTCTAAACTTGGAAATGAGATTAAGAAAAAAATTGCCTTACAGGTTAATGCCTTGTTTAAGGATTAACTAATAAGCTCTCTAAGGGCCTAAGGGCATTTGACTCTCTAGGGGAATGGAACATTTTTTGACTTACTATTTACTCTTATAATAATTATGGTCCGAAAATTTTATAACTCTGTAAAAGTTAGATGTTAACTTGAAGATAACTGATACGGAGCAAATAACCACTACTTAGTAGTGAGGATAACCTCAAGGTTAGGGTTTTACTGATCTAGAGAACATTATCCAGTTTTTAATCGAACTGAATAATGTTTCAGCATTCCCTTTTTTTTCAATGACTATATATGTATGTCTATATGTACATCATCTTAGGAACCAGCTTGTCACCCTCTCAGTTTTCTCACTAATGAGTTAAAACTTTGACATTTCCTATCTGTTTTTCTAACAATTATGTTTTAATTTTGAGAATTATGTTTTGAGAGCATTGGAGGTCCCGTCAAAATGCCCAGATGGCCTTCTGCTGGACCTCTGAGCAGGGTGCCCCATGAAGGCTCTGAGCCCAAGGATGCCTTTTCCTGACTCCTGGATTTAATATCAAGAGGCAAGAGGACATTACTTTCAGTCTCTGTTTTCTTTTTTTGACGCTGGTTTTGTTTTGTTTGCTGCTAGTTCTGGGTCTTGGTAAATCTGTCTCTTCTTCTGCTCTGTTTGTGATGGATAATACATTCCTCACCAGTAGCAGCAACAATATGGAATCCGTCTACGGATGAAATCTGTTGGATGGCAGACCTCAGGGATGAACTGAGAGTTGGGTGATGGATGACAGAAAATCTTCTTTGTTTGGCTTTTTGCATGTCTGGTCGTTGGCATGTTACAAAAGTTCACATCATTTAAGAAAATGTCTTGTCCATGATAAAGAACAGCCCTTTAAACTCTAGGGTTAGGTTTCTGAATCAATTTCTGTCTATGTCAAAGTTGATAAAACTGAAACTGCTAGTTCTCTTTGTGTTTAAAAAATAGTCTTTTCGGGACTTCCCTGGTGGCACAGTGGTTAAGAATCTGCCTGCCAATGCAGGGGACACAGGTTCAAGCCCTGGTCTGGGAAAATCCCACATGCTGTGGAGCAACTAAGCCCATGCACCACAACTACTGAGGCTGCATGCCACAACTACTGAAGCCCGCACGCCTGGAGCCCGTGCTCCACAACCAGAGAAGCCACCACAATGAGAAGCCTGCGCACCACAGCGAAGAGTAGCCCCTGCTCGCCGCAGCTAGAGAAAGCCCGCACGCAGCAACGAAGACCCAACACAGCCAAAAATAAAAATGAATAAAATAAATAAATTTATAAGAAAAAACAGTCTTTTCAATTGGTGAAAAAAATCTCTTACTTTCTCTGCACCCTAGGGATAGTGGTTTGGGCAGACAGATATTAACTGAACAGAGCTCCCGTTCTGATTGATCTATGTAGACCAATGAGCACTTACATAATTCTCGTACAGTTAACTAAAGAATTCCCAGAGAAGAAAAGAAACTGAACTTCTAATACTTTGAATATGCTTGTCTTTCAAGAAAAATCCATTTTCAAGAAATGGCTAACTCAAAAGAATTTTAATATAAGAATCTAAATCCACAATCAAAGTGAATCCTTTGAGATATCAAACTAGTTTGATAAATTTGGCCTAAAAAAGCTTTATGAAAACCACGATGAGAGGCCACTTCACATGCACAGGACAGCTACAGTAAAAAAGAGATGCCTACAAGTGCTGATGAGACTCTGAAGAAATTGGACCTTTCATACACTGCTGGTGGGAGTGTAAAATGATGTAGCTGCTTTGGAAAGAGTTTGGCAATTTAGTTAAACATAAACATAGTTAAATTAAACTAGAGTTGCCGTACTACTCAGTAATTCCATTCCTAGGTACATCCTCAACAGAATTGAAGACATATATCCATACAAACACTTACACAGGAAAGTTCAGATCAGCATTATTCATAACAGTTAAAAAGAGGAAACAACCCAAGTGCCCATCAACTGATGAATGGGGACAAAATGTGCTTCATCCATATGATAGAATATTATCACATATAAAAATGAATGATTCATGTTACAAACATGGATGAAGTTGAAAATATTATACTCCATGAAAAAAGCCAGACATCAAAGGCTACATACTGAATAATTCCATTTAAATAAAATATCAGATCCAGAGACAAATGTGGATTAGTGGTCACCAGGGGCTAGAGGAGGGGGGAGGGGCATGATGCAAACAGTTATAGGTTTCTTTGGGGGAAGATAAAAATATTCTCAAGGGCCTCCCTGGTGGCGCAGTGGTTGAGAGTCCGCCTGCCGATGCAGGGGATACGGGTTCGTGCCCCGGTCTGGGAGGATCCCATATGCCGCGGAGCGGCTGGGCCCGTGAGCCATGGCCGCTGGGCCTGCGCATCCGGAGCCTGTGCTCCGCAACGGGAGAGGCCACAACAGTGAGAGGCCCGCATACAGCAAAAAGAAAAAAAAAAAAAAAAATTCTCAAATTACACAGCAGTGATGGTTGCACAACGAATTGTGAATATGCTAAAAACCACTGAACTGTACAATTGAACAGGGTGAATTTTATGGTATGTGAATTATAACTCAAATTTTTAAAAAACAGCATTATGTCTTATTCCAGATTTTATCAGTGTAGTATGTAATACAAGCACAAAATTTTATTTTATTGTTTAAGATTTAGGTTAGTTTTCTCATGAACAGACTAGTTAATCTAAAATTCCTATATTTTCTATATTGATTTTACTTATTGGATAAGCTAGCATTTCTTCCAGTAACATTTAAGATGTTACATTTTAATTCTACATTAAAATGTAGAATTACATAATAAATAAATTGACCTATAGTTCTGAAAAAACTCTGATATCAACAGTAATTAAGTTGGTTGGAGTGTCAGCTTAAACGTAATCCAAGTTATTAATTAGTTATACAGTGTATTTGCCTTTGGATGATGCAAAGCTTTATCTTCATTTTTGCAACTTTATAGGATACTGTAGGTTGTAAGGATGTTTTATTTTTATTTAGTTAGTTATTTTTAAGTTTTTTAAATTGAAGTATAATCTGCACTGTTTCAGGTATACAGTAAAGTGATTCAGTTATACATATATATGTATATATATATTATTTTTCAGATTCTTTTCCATTATAGGTTATTACAAAATATTGAGTATAGTTCTGTGCTATACAGTAGGTCCTTGTTGTTTATCTATTTTATATATAGTAGTGTGTATATGTTAATCCCAAACTCCTAATTTATCTCTCCCCTGTCTTTTGCCCTTTGGTAACCATAAGTTTGTTTTCTAGGTCTGTGGGTCTATTTCTGTTTTGCAAATGTTTCATTTGTATCTTTTTTTTAGATTCCACATAGAAGTGATATCATGATATTTGCCTTTCTATGTTTGACTTACTTCACTTAGTATGATCATCTCTAGGTCCATCCATGTTGCTGCAAGTGGCATTATTTCATTCTTTTTTATGGCTGAGTGATATTCCATTGTGTATATATACCACATCTTCTTTACCCATTCATCTGTCTATGGATGGGCATTCAGGTTGCTTCCGTGTCTTGGCTTCTGTAAATAGTCCTGCAATGAACACTGGGGTGCAGGTATCATTTTGAATTATGGTTTTCTCCAGATATATGCCCAGGAGTGGGACTGCTGGATCATATGGTAGTTCTATTTTTAGTTTTTTTAAAGAGACTCCATACTGTTCTCCACAGTGGCTGCACCAGTTTACGTTCCCATCAACAGTGCAGGAGGGTTTCCTTTGCTCTACACCCTCTCCAGCATTTATTGTTTATAGATTTTAAAATGATGGCCATTCTGACCAGTGTGAGGAGGTACTTCATTGCAGTTTTGATTTGCATTTCTCTAACAATTAGCAAAGAATTATTGTGGAGCATCTTTTCATGTGCCTCTTGGACATCTGTATGTCTGTATGTCTTCTTTGGAGAAATGTATATTTAGGTCTTCTGCCCATTTTTTGTTTGGGTTGTTTGTAGGATGTTTTATTATGTCTGCTGTAACTTGTTAGGCTGCTTCATTGCTTGCCTCTGACAGACAGCCTGTTATGCTCAATTATCTACCTCCAGGTTTTCTCTACAAAATAGAAGCTTAGGTTAAAAGTTGCAATTAATATGGATGGTTCATTCTAAACTAGAAAAAACTGACAAAAATATGTGACATATTCAAGGTAGTAGATGTGTTTTTATTTATCAAAGGAAAAGAAGGAAATTGTTTCTTACAGTAAAATACCTGGAATATGAATGAGGAGAGTAAAAGACAAAACTTGGGTGAAAACATTAAATTGTCAAAGGTTTGAGGAAAAGTGAATTATTTACCTGGTTTATTGTAGTCTTAAACAGTAAATCTAAAGAGCAAAACAATAGAACTTTGACTCTCTCTATTTGATGGAAATATTCATAATATAATAGGGAAGGTCTATGAGTCATTTACTGAAAAATATTACATTAATGCAAGATTAGAATTTAGTTTTCTGTTAAAATGAATAATTGATCTGAAATATTTAGCTGAGAACAAATTTTATTTAATCAGGGATGGCCAGCTTACCATTAAGGGACAAGAGTTGTACTTCATACATAGACTGCACACCTACAAAGGCTGCACAGAGAACCGGTCTAGTATTTGTTCTATGACTTACAGGGTCCTGGGACTACAGGTAATGAAGAAGGTCATATCCTGAACTTTAGCAGAATCTGGGGGACCTCATACTGGTAGGTACTGCAAGGAAAGCCTGGTGGTGATATTGCTTTGGCCCAATAATAAATTACACATATGACTTGGTGTGATGAAACTCACCATAATATGGCAAAGGTGGGAGGATAATCTATATGCACTGAATCAAATCAATTATGTCATCAGTATCAAGATACAGCATTATTTTATGGATTTTTAAGAAAGAAAAATGCTGCTAAATAAACCATGTCATGCCATCAATTGTAAAATACATACGGTTTTCATATATGATAAAGTACAGACCAGTGTGCATTGTAGAATCAATGAAATGATGGTAATAGACAATGTAGAAACTCATTTCAAACAAGAATTTTTTTTGAAGATTGATAAAATAAAATTGAAACATCATGAGCTTATGTTCCCTAAAATAGACAAAAAAGACTCTGTATTACCCATAGACAGGCAAGGGATCAATCATATAAGCAATCAAATCTGCACCTTTAGTTGCCAGATTTTGGTTCCCTATTCTAATGTAAGGTGGCTGGCATGAAATTTTGGAATAGAATGAAAAAATACAGGCCTGAAATATCTTCTCATCTTCAGAAAGTAAGGATGCTTTCAGGAAAGGCCTAGGAGGTACTATGTAAAAATGATTCCCACTCTTAAATTAAGGACAAAATTTAGCTTAAAAACAATTATAATCAATTTCTATATCTTCAACACACCAAAAGAACATAGAAGCCTATAATGATTCCACAGTAAGCCTAAAAAGGGACAAGTAATTTAAGGCACATTAAAAGATGGTTGTAATACACATAAATTCACTACACTGTTTACAAAAAATGTTAGAAGTCAACTCAAATTATTTGAGTCCTACACTTTAGTTTGGATCAATACACAAGTTACTAATCACAAATGGTCAATACAAAAGGAACCTACTGATCAAGAGACCATCCCCAGGAATAGCTCATAATTTCCAGGAGTTAAAATTCTGGACCTGTTGACTGATAACCAAGATGGCATCAAATTTCCTAAGCATGTCTAGTGGACCTATTTTGATAGCAGGTATCACTTAGAACCAAGGGGAGGCACTCGAGTTAGACCACTATTTACATTTGATCCCTTCAAATAGCCAGACCTTCAGAAGTAGTTGTCCCTGTGTAATTATTGAATTTCACCTACACATGAGCTATAAGTACTTTTCATATTGAGGACTTACATATTGTTAATTTATTCCTACTTATTTAGTTTATTCCTAATTCATTTACCTACTTAGTTTAATTAGGCATTAGATTTATTCCTAGGTATTTCATGTTTCTGATTATATTGTATTGATGTATTTTATAAATTTCATGTCCCAATGTTTGTTGCTGGTACATAAAAATACAACTGGTTTTTATATACTGACCTTGCATCTAGTGAATGCTAAATTCGTTTATTAATTCTAATAATTTTGTGGCAGATTCTTTTGAGTTTTTTATATGTGCAATCATATAGACTGTGAATAATGACAGTTTACATTCTTCATTTATAATCTTTATTGATTTTATTTATTTTTCTTTGCTATATTGCCACACTGCCAGGTCCAACACTGGCTAGGACCATCCAAATAATGTTGAGCAGAGGTTGTGAAAGTGGCTTCAGTGAACTCAGGGGAAAGTGTTCAGTATTTCCCTATGAAGTATGATGCTTGTTGTAAGGTTAGGGTAGCTTACCTTTATCATTTTAAGAAAATTCTCTTTTTAGTTCACTAACATATTTTATCATATATGTGTAATGAACTTTATTAAAAATTTTTCTGTGTCTACTGTGATGATGAGAGGATCAGAGGATTTCTTTCTTTCCTTCTACAGTGAATTACATAGAGATAATGCTAAGGCAGTCTCTCACTTACAGGACAAAACTGTTGTCTTCATAATGTATTCTCATTCTCTCTCTCAAAATTTCTCTGTCTCATAGAGATGGCTAGAGACAGACAGACTGACAGATAGATCACCCTGTGACACATACGGGAAGCCTCCCTTTAACCAGACACTGGCCTGCAGTGCCCGAGATCATATTCAGCCTGGCTGGGTCCCAACCCACAGGGGCTCTCCAGGAAGGTCCCACCAAGGTCGAACAGACCCCCGATGTTCAAAAATGTCCCAAAATCCCACAGATGGAATTTTACAAAGTGATCTCTTTCTCTATCTGGATTCAATTGGCTAAAATTTTGCTTGAGGTCTTTTGTCTAATTTAATAAGAGATTTTGGCCTATAATTTTCCTGTCTTCTCCTTATCAAATTTATCAAGTAGAGGTTTGACTCACAGAGAGAGTTTGGAAGTATTTCTCCTCTTTACTCTCTGGAAATATCGGGTAAGACTAAGAGCATTTATTCTTTAAATTTTTGGAACAACTTACCAGTGAATCCATCTGGGTCGGCAGTTTTCCTTGTGGGGAGGTATAAAACAATTATAGGGTCATCTTTAATCATAGATATAGGACTCCTCCGTGTTTTTATTCCTTCTTATGTTAGTTTTAGTAAGCTGTGCTTTTCAAGGAATTTGTAAATTTCATCTAAGTCAGGGTTAGGTACATTTATTTTGTAAAGTATCAAATAGTAAATATTTTAGGCTTTGTGGGCCAAACAGTCTCACCTTTGTTATTGTAGTGGGAAAAGAGCCACAGAGGACATATAAACAAATGGGCACAGATGTGTCCCAATAAAACTTTATTCACAAAAACAGATTTGGCCTGTTGGTCCGTTTGCTGACTTGATATCGGGTATAAAACTTATCTGCATAAAATTGTTCATATCATTTAAATATTTGGTCACCTGCACTGATATCTCCTGTTTTCATTCCATGATATTGGTAATAAGCATTTAGTCCATTTACATTTGAGGCAATTACTGATACGGCCAGAGTTAAGTCGGCTATTGGCTGTTTATTTTTAACGATCACATCCGTTTGTACTTTCACCTCTCCTTTTTACCTAGCTAGATTAGTTAGGCATATTTTCCTCCACTATTAGGATCTGTGTTGTGTGTTCTTCTAGTATTTGTTAGTGGGTGCTCTCAAGATTAAAGTATTCCCCTTATCAGAATTTTCCTTAAGTTAGAAATGCTACTACTTTTAGAATAATGCACGAACTTTACAGCAGCTTGATTCCTTTACTCCCCTCCCACCTTTCACATAGGTATTTTATAGGTGTTACTTGTACACGTCTTAACTACCACTGGGTACTGTTGTTGTTACTATTATTATTACTAACTTTCCCTGGTTGTTGTTTTTGTTACTGTTATGATTACTAACTCTCTGGTTGTTATTGTTGTTACTGTTATTATTACTATCTCTCCTCGTATGTTGTTGTTGTTACTGTTATTATTACTATCTCTCCTCGTATGTTGTTGTTGTTACTGTTATTATTACTATCTCTCCTCGTATGTTGTTGTTGTTACTGTTATTATTACTATCTCTCCTCGTATGTTGTTGTTGTTACTGTTATTATTACTATCTCTCCTCGTATGTTGTTGTTGTTACTGTTATTATTACTATCTCTCCTCGTATGTTGTTGTTGTTACTGTTATTATTACTATCTCTCCTCGTATGTTGTTGTTGTTACTGTTATTATTACTAACTCTCCCCAGTATGTTGTTGTTGTTGCTGTTATGATTACTAACTAACTCTCCCTAGTGTTCTCTACTTCTTCCTCCAGCTTAGAGCTTCCAACTGGGGACATTTTCTCCCACCATGAAGAGCAGGTCCGCTGGTGATGAGTTCTTAGCTGTTTCATTCATGTATCCGTGCACTGTCTGAAGGTTATTTTTGCTGGGTAACATGTACTAAGTATAAACACGGGGTTGGATGTTTTTATTTTTTCTTGCGGCATTCTTTCCTTTGGTCATTCCATTGGTTTGGGGCTTTCATAACATATGTTGAAATTTTAGCCAAAATCTTAGTGCTGCTTCTCTGAAGATAATCTCTTTTTTTTTTTTTTTTTTTTTTTTTTGCGGTACGTGGGCCTCTCACTGCTGTGGCCTCTCCCGCTGCGGAACACAGGCTCCGGACGCGCAGGCTCAGCGGCCATGGCTTACGGGCCCAGCCGCTCCGTGGCATGTGGGATCCTCCCGGACCGGGGCACGAACCCATGTCCCCTGCATCAGCAGGCGGTCTCTCAACCACTGTGCCACCAGGGAGGCCCAATAATCTCTTTTTCCCCCCCTAGGATTCTTTTAAGAAAAGTTTTTTTCCTTAGTTTTCAGTACTCTGATCATGATATTGCTAGATTTATTTTTCTCTTCATATATTTTTGGAATTTGAAAGGTCGTTGGATTTATAAAGTTGGAAAGTTCTCAGCCAGCCCTTCAGGATTCAAGTATTGTTTCTGCACTTCCTCTCCTTCTGGGACTCAGTTACACACTCAGACCTTCCCACCACATCTCACATCTGTCCTGTTCTCCTGAAACTTCTCTTCTTTCTCTTGTGTCCATTTATATACTTTCCACTGACCAGCTCACTCATTCTCTGTTCTGCTGTTTATAATATGCCATTAATTAATTAATTAAACCCACCTATTAAATGTGTTGTTAGTGTTTTTATTTTTATTTTTTTGGTATTTTTTAGTTTTAGAATTATTGCTCAATTTATACAAATGGATTCCAGGTCTCTGCTGAAAGCATCCATTCTCCTTTTTTTGCTAGAACATATTAATCTTGGATATTTTAAGGTCCCTCTTTGATAACTCTATTGTTAGTTTTTAGTTGGTTGGTCCTCTTTCTATTAATTTAAAAGTTTTAGCTTGCCTTGTAAATTTAAATTAGACATTGTGGGTGAAAACCTACCTACAGAGGCTCTGGATGATATTATTTTCCTCCAACAAGGGTGAAACTGCTTTTGGTTGGCAGAGAGAATTGATCCGGTTCCTGTTCAGAGCTGGGCTTGAAGGTCTGCCCTTACTCATAGTGTGTGACGCTTATTCCCAGTTTGGTCCTTCTGGAATTTGTCCAGGACACCAAAGTGTTTCCCACGCACTTGAAGTGGATGGACCTCTCCCGGCACCCGGCAGCTGCTGGAAGCTCTGCTCAGAAGTTCGGCTTCCAGCTGCTGCTGTTTGGTTAATTTCTCGGTTAATTTCTGTGCATGCACAGCTCAGCAGTCAACAAATGAGGGGAATCTGTAGCAAATGTTGGGACCCTCCACTCACAGTTTCCAGCTTCTTTGTCAGTTCCTGAACAGTGACATCTGTCTCCTCAGCCCGGGAAGATGCTGCTTTTTGCTTTGCTCCAGTATCTGTGTCACCGGGTTGAAAAGTTCCTCCATAGAAAAAGGGGTACATGTGGCATCACTTTGTGTTCTTTCCGTCTTTCAAGGGTTGCAATTCCTCCAGTTTCTTTGTCTGCTATGTTGCTTCCAAGCGCCGCCAAATAGTTTTTCATTGGTTTGTTTTTTCTTGTTTAGCTTTTGTAGGTTTACAGGTGGGACCATCCGTCTGATACAAGCCATCCTGTCACACCTACAGCTGGAAAGCCTGTGTCATCTTATGGCTTATTTTCAGATAAGGTTAAAATCATCCAGACCAGTGATGTTATCCAAATCTCCACATGATTAGTAATGAAGATGTATGTTATGATTGTGCTATAGCAATTTATTCCTCTGCAAACTACACTGAGTAGTGTTTTCCAAATTGATTCCTATTTACAGCTCCCAGACAGCCTGGCAGACCAGTGAGGCTTCTCCTCTGAGCAGATGTCAGCTGCTCCTCTGAGGTATGAAACACTGTTTCAGGATGTCCCAGGTCTAGAGCTTTCCCTAGTTCTCACAGATCCTAGGTGCACATTTTTGATTGGGCTTTTTAAGGCTGTGCCATTTACTTTGGAGAACTCTACATTATATTCAGTAGCTGAATAAGTCAGTGTCTACTCTTGGTATTTCTCCTCATTTTAGTCCAGATTTCACTGAATTTGAAGGCTTTTTTCTATGGTTTATAATTTAAGGATGTAGTTGTCTCCTAGTTTCATAGTAGATGAAATTTTCAGTCTTTTTCTTGCAAAATTTGGGTAATTTTCAGTTGACAACTAGAGAGGAATAAAAACAACTGTCCTCTGTAATCTTCAGTCTGTGATCATGAGTTCTATGTAGGAAGTAAAATCAATACAATTGATGACTGATTTGAACACAAATTCTCAATGTGAGTAATAAGCTTCCAAAGGTGATCATTGGCTCTTGGTGGAGGTTAGATGGATAAAAAGATCTGTTAATACTATGGTTGTGGTCCTCTAAGGGGCCACAGTGTACAAACACAGAGTACCTATGAGGTTAAAATGTCCTGTGGGGAGGGCTTTAGGGAAAGAGCATCCAAAAGTCTCCTTGGGGGTTGATAATGGTACAAAGATTGAGAAACAAAGCATTAGGAGGAGGATTGGGGAGAGTTAAAACTAGGGCAGCTTCCAGCTTTTGACTTGGGAACTAAGTGGATAATGGGGTAGAAAAAATGTAATTACTCTGTTTAAATATTAAATAAGCCAATAATTTGTTTATTATGTATTCTAAGAAATGTTTAGGGACCTTAGTGTTTAGGGACCTTAGGGACCAAATGATGAGTGAAACATATATCCATGCATTTCCAGTCTACCATAAATTCAGTTAAATATATATGCGTACATACACACACACACACACACGGTTCAACAAAAGCTGGTGTACAATATTCAGTAAATAGTGAAACATTAGAAAGTCATCTCTCAAAAGGGAACCCTCCTATATTGTTGGTAGGAATGTAAACTGGTGCAGCCACTATGGAGAACAGTATGGAGGTTCCTCAAAAAACTAAAGTAGAATTACCATATGACACAGCAATCCCATTCCTGGCCATATGTCTGGGGAAAACCATAATTTGAAAAGATACATGCACTCCAATGTTCACGGCAGCACTATTTACAATAGCCAAGACATGGAAGCAACCTAAATGTCTATCAACAGAGGAATGGATAAAGAAGACGTGATAAATATATACAATGGAGTATTACTCAGCCACAAAAAGGAACGAAATTGTGCCATTTGCAGCAACATGGATGCAACTAGATATTATCATACTAAGTGAAGTAAGTAAGACAGAGAAAGACAAATATCATATGGTATCACTTATATATGGAATCTAAAAAATGATACAAACAAATTTATTTACAAAATAGAAATAGACTTACAGACATAGAAAACAAACTTATGGTTACCAAAGGGGAAAGGGGGTGGGGGAGGGATATATTAGGAGTTTGAGATTAATATATACACACTACTATATGTAAAATAGATAACCAACAAGGACCTACTGTATAGCACAGGAAACTATACTGAATATCTTGTAATAACCTATAATGGAAAAGAATCTGAAAAGAATATATATATATATATATATATATATATATATATATATATATATATACAACTGAATCACTTTGCTGTACACTTGACACACTGCAAGTCAACTATACTTCAGTAAAACATATATAAAAAATCTCTCATATTATTTCTGAACCATAAAATAGTATAAATGAGTCACAAAATTATAAATTCATAAAGCTGAAGACAGACACACACAAGTGATTTCTTGATGTAACTGTTGTTTTAGTTTACAAAGGAGCAAAGAAGACCACTAATTACGTTGGATGATTCAGATAACTTAGAAAACATTTCCACAAATTATAGGAAACTAGCATATAAGGCTTTTTGAGAATCCTTCAAAGTCTAGGGTTTTTGATTTACTGCACTGGGTATGTACTATGTATTAATTCAGCGAGTGTTGATTTATACAAATTTGGTTATTGTGTCTATGCTTTAAGATGGCCTAGGTGAAATCAATGTAATCATATTTAAAAATGAGTAGAGTACTGTAGCTCTAAATGATTATTTTCTTAAAATAATGATAAAGTAAAAAAGCCTTTAAAGTTTTTACCATATTGTTTTAAATGTAACAGTTGCCAAGAGTAGCAGCTACAAGTCTGTTAGCTATGCATGCTGAAGCAATGAGTTTGAAAATAAAATATATTCCTTTGGATAGTTTGTATCATACTGTGTAAAGCTAACGTGCTACAAAGCAATCCCAAGTACTTCTACTTCATACATCAAGTGTATGATTCATAAACAAAGTATACAGTAGGAAAATAGACCAACTAAGCTCAATACAGACCAAAGAGTTTGCAAGTTTTCCTCTTCTTTGAAATTGAGGTTTTTTTCTTAATGTATTATACCAAAGGCTTGCAACACAATACACAAACCATTAGCCAAATTATGGTATTATCTGAATTCAAAATACTTAATAGCTAAAGAATTAGTACCAGATCTCGTATTTTCATTGTTTTCCTCCAAATCATAGCACCAGAATTTATTGTGCCACATTTGGTTTACAATATGCTTTTAAGGCAGCAATACTTCCTCTTTATTTTTTAATAATATATTTCATAGGTCTTGAATTAATAAAACAAATACTAGTAAAACTGCTCTCGTGGAAGGATAAAGCCCTGAGCCCTGCTATCTAAGTCTCCTCCTCACCCTTTAGTTCTTCCCCCGTTTCAAACATGTACATGGCAACCTGCAGACAGTCATGTTCCTTAGAACACCAACAGTCCAAGGGCATGACTCCAAAAACCTCCGCGTTAATGCAATGGAACTTCTCCGGGCCAGCACATATTCATCCAGCTCATCATAAATCACAACCAAGTGGAAAAATTAAACATTAACAATCAAAATCTAGATTTTGAAAGGTGTTGTGTCATACCCTAGGTAGTCATCTGGCCTGTGAGACATGTAAGGAGAACTTTTAAAAGTACAAAGTAACTCATTTAATCCTTCGCACCTCGTATGCAGTAACTGAGTTATAATCATACAACATAACTACCCTTCCAGAGCATCTGATATACACTATCGTTTTATGCTCACACAGTCCTGTGAGGCAGGAGTGGCAGGTATGATTCTCATTTCTCAGATAACTATACACATAATTATATATATATATATATAAAGATTCACTTAAAACCACAGAGCTAGGGATCATGTCTGGTTTGTTCTGCACCATACAGTAGGTATCAACTATCCTACCTCCATATAATAGGCATCCAATAAATGACTGGTGTGAATGGGTGAATGAGTGAATGAATAACTAAATAGGAAAATAAATTAAGTTCTACAGAAGCTGTGTACTTGGTGAAGGTCTCAGTATTGGTTAGTGATAGTATCAAAGCAGATATCGATAGATAGACTGATAGCTAGATATACAGATAGATGATAGAGAGACAGATAGATAGATAATACCTAGATGATAGATAGATATAGATAGATGATAGATGACAGATATATATATAGATGATAGATAGGTGATAGATAGATAGATAGATGATAGATACTGGCAGCATATATTTTCAGTTCTTTATTTACTACTGCATATATAATCTTTATATAATTCCTACTTTATTTCCTACTAACTAATCATATAAATATTCCCTTTTCCACACCCTCTTGTACCCCTCAACTTCCTCACACTTGATCTGGTTATGTTCCCCAATGTCCTTTTTCGTATCTGAGATTCACGCCTGACCACTTTCTGGAACTAGAAACTTAACTCACATAAAAGATATAACTAACTACAGACTAAACTAATGCTGTAAGTGTGATACTACAACTAAATCACTTTTATTATTTAACATGTGGGAAACATATCACTAAAATTAGACATTTAGCATGTATTTTGTATCACTAAAGTAAATGTAAACAGTAAGAGTCTTTTATAGCTTTATCTTTTATACGTTTTGATAAAATCAAATCAAGAATTCATGCACAGATACAGAAACATATTTTGGGCAGATTTAGTTAAAAGTTTTAGAAGGAAATAATACCTGACAGTGTTTTGAAAATAAGGGTAAATCTCTTTGCAGTGATTTGATAGAGAATGACCTATCAGAGTTCCCTTCCGAATCCTGGTTTCATAATGACATGGTAGGTCCTGTGGGCACGTTTCCATCCACACTGAGCACAGCCTGACACTAGAGGGTCCGTCAACCCTGTCCCACTCTAAAGGGGGCAACAATGAAGATGCAGGATGACAGAGGCAGCCAAAGGCCGTAGAGAACTCTGCCCAGAAGAGTAATCTTTCCCAAGGGTCTGTAAAACACAGCCTTTCAGAGAATTCTTGAATCTGGATAAGGCCTCCTCCTCAGGATTGTTCTCAGTTGTCATACATAACACCTCTTTATACACGTCTACTCCCATCATAAACATATAAGATCTAGATGACCTGCCGTCCCCATTGGCTTCCCGTTCCCGTTTCCAGCAAGGTTTTCTCCACCCCTTAAGTTTGCACTTCAGACCGAGGATCTCAGTGGCTGTTACCAGGCTTCTTTCCTGGGTTACACGGCATGCAGCTGACAAAGGGCTGGGCAGCCTCGATTGGCTGGGCTCTGGATGGAATGAAGTCTACGTGATCTCTCACAGCAGTCAGGCGTTTGGAGCGGGGAAGGCTCACCTCAGTATTTCCTAGAGCCTATGAAAACAACTGGACATCTGCACAAACTCACACACTTACATCTGGGGTTTCTCAGCATCACTCACTAAAGAATAGGGACCTCAGAGGGAGGAGGACTGTTGGACAAAACCCTTCCAAAGAGCCAAAGCTCTAGCATTTGTCTGACTTTGCATTTGTCCATATGGCTGTTGGGATGGGAAACTTTCTAAATATGCCCTGGGCTTCACAGGTCTTATCATTGAAGTCATTTTAGCACTGAATTTACTTTTTTTATTTCTGCCTTTAAAAACTTCACTAGTTTCAAAAGATAGGTGTGCAGAGTGAAAGAGAAAAATAACAACAAATCTATGAGATTTAAAATAAGAAAGACCTAGATTCTATTGACAACATCATTATTTGTTATTTATGGCCCTGGACAATTTCTTCAAATCTCACATATCTCATTTTCTCATTTATAAAATAAACAGAAACATCTACTTTGTTGGACGATGGGGAATCATCTTTGTAAACTACCTTCAACTGTAAAATAAATAGTAGCTCCCCATATTATTATTCCAAGCCTCATTACCTTACTGTCTATGAAATTCTAATAACTGTGGTGCAGTGGGCATTCTTCTAGGTGTAGCAAAATGGTTTTGTATCAATCTACAGAATGTGAAGTCCTGATATTAAAGGTTTGGGTTTTTTTGTTGTTTTGATTTGTTTGTTTGTTTGCTTGTCAGCATCCTGCACTGGCCATGCTCCCCAGGTACATTGCCACTGTTTGAATAAAGGGGTCCCTGGTATCTGTTGTGCCCAGCTTCATGTGCTTGGTGTCCTGTCACCTTGGCCACAGCTGACTGAATCGAAGATTGGCATCTGAGTCCAAAGCAGCCTCTAAGGACCCTTTATTCTAGGATCACTAACTGCTCCCTTAATCTATGGCCCACCTGGGCTCCCTCATTAAATTCCACCCCTGCCCCGAATCTCTGCCTGCCTCTGGGCTGTAATCTACCTTTGCCCCCATGTCATTTATCCGTTCCCGACTTCTGTTTCTCACCATTCAAGGGGCCTTTCTCTGCTGGAGCTCCCTCTTTCCTTCCTTCCTCCCTCCCTTCTTCCTTTGGTTCATTCGTTCCTTTCTTCCTTCCTTCCCTTATTTCCTAGTCCTCAGCTCCCTCCACCTCATCCCCGCCCCCATCCCCATCACTTGTCCTCCTGTGCCTTAGATCTCACCACCAGTTTAAGATGCAATTCTTTTTTCCCTGCCCTGGCATTTGCCCTCTAACTTGGGATAAGGTCCCTAGGGCCACGGTTCTTCTTGCTACATTTATTTATTTATTTATTTTGCTTTAAATATTATCCTTTTAAGTGAGTAAATTTTTTAAAAATTAAGAAAATAGTAGCACATTAAATATGAACTACTATTTCTAGCAAAGTGGTAGATGAGATAATCTGAAAAATCCTTTCCCTCCCCAATACCTAGAAATGATGGGAAAATGACAACAAATACCTGTTAAAATACAAACCTAAGTTCACAGGAAAGAAAGGCAAATCCCTGTGGCCTAAAGACCAAGAGGGGACTGAAAACAGATTGCTAAGTGAGTTATGAATGTCTTGGGAGGTTTTGCAGATGAGAAATTTAGAGCCTTGGGTCCAGGGTCAGAGGGGACTTAGAACTGAAATCCCTGCATAAGCCAAGACCCTTGGAGAATAAGGGACAATGTGGGTCTGGGTCTAAGTCCAAGGGATCTTCACTGGTGGAATTGATTTGCATAAATAAATAAACAAACAGATAATTTTAAAAATACAATGCATATATTTCAGGAAGATGGAGAATGCTTCCCAAATGAAGATCTAAGATGCAAGAAAAATGGTTAGCAAAGAAACTAGAAAATATGTGGGTTACTCTAAAGCATTTAAACAAATAACATTCAATAATGGGAGAAAGAAAACAATATATAATTAAAACACTTGACAAAAATTATGCAAATGGTGGAGGGATGGTAAAGGAGCTAAAGTGTATAGAGTTATTTTTTTCCTCTAGCGGGGAGTAGAAGTAATTATTAACTTTTAGATTTACTACTTAACGAAATATATATTCTCAAAACACTAAATTAGGCACTAACATCATAGAAATATTATAATTTCCAGAATAATAGAGAAAGAAATGAAATAAAAACAATTTGATTCAAAACTAATCAGAAAAGAGGAAAAAATAGAATAATAAATATTGAAAATATAAAACAAGATAGTAGAAAGAATTCCAAATATGTAAGAAATCAAAATAAATGTAAATGCATTAGTTAGCTAATTAAATGATACAGAATGTCAAGCTAGAAGGAAAAAAGAAAATCTAAATCCAGTTCTATGATGGTTACAAGAGATATAACACACACATAACTCATAACCTTTAACAGAAAGATTAAAAATAAAAGGATGTAAAAAGTTAGATTGGACACTAGTTTAAAATTTGTCATGTAAGACAAAATAGACTTTAAAGCAAAAAAATATTATTAGAGATAAAGAGATTCACTACATAAAAATAAAGGGGTTAAATCACAGGGCTCTCAATTCTAGCTCTACTGCCTACTGCCAAGTAACGTTAATAGGTTGCTTCATTTTATTTTATTTATAAAATGAGATTATTAACTGTTACACTCCTGGGCTGTTACAGCACTCATGATATTGTGTGCTGTATATATGTGTTATGCAGTCATGGCAAAATATTAAAGTGCCGCGTGAAATAGGTGAAGTTTGGGAAGCACTGGTTTTGAGTGAAAGGATATCGTATCCATTTCAAATAATAGGATAACTACCACAGAAATATGAAGATTTTCCTGAAGAACCGGTATTTAATATTTATAACCAGAGTTCATGCCTGGTGACCATTAAAACTGTTAGCTATCCGTCCACATAATACTGCCAGGTTTATAATCAGCAGTCAGTCCTCCAACATGCAGATATAAACACATAAACACAGAAGATAAATAGAAACTTAAGAATCTGTTAGAAAATTCCCATTTTATATGTCTTGGCATAAAAATATAGTAACAATTTGACAGCCTCTCAAATCAGTCACCCTGCTATCTGATCTCTAATAGAGCACAGAGCATCCTTCCCATAGCTGGTCTATGTGGTAATTAGAGCACATCAAAGACAAAAGGGTGGCATAAGTGGCCCTTGAGGAAGCCCTCATATGCTGTGGAAACTACAGAGCATTGAAGCAGAGTCAGTCAGTGTCTTAGCAAAGGAGTGGGTCTCTTACACCCGAGCCTAGCCTGAATCCAAAGCTGGTACTTCTGGACTTCGGTCATAGCCCCAGAGTGAATGCACTGCTCCTGGCCTCTGTGTCAAAAGCCAAGATCACAGCTACAAACATATCCTGTACCGTGAACAGGAACTGGAAGCCCAAAGTTGAAATTATTTTCTCTTTGAAAACTATTCCTAGGGAATAAATTGGTTGTATTTGAAAGCTGCTTTAATATCATCAATTCACTTTAGGATTTATCACCTATGTTATTTTCCTTGCACTTAAAAGATGTATAAGCTTTATACTTTTCTAATAATCTATTACACTGAAGATGTGCTGTTAGCAGTACGTAAGTTATTGATAATTTCTTGTATATTGTGGGGAAAATAATAATTAAGCAGGGAGAATTATGTTATTTTATTTAACAATGGAATATTAAATTAAATGTGTAACTTCTTTTAGGATAAGTAAATCAAATTGGAAAGTTATACTCACTTGTACACAATCAGTTATGATATAGACAATAGTACAAATAGACAATAGCATAAATAGACTAACATATATTACAAGTAAAGTTATTAATATGGTTTGTTTTTGAGCTTTCAAAGATTTTATTTCAGCTTGACTAAGATACGTTTTTCCACCCTCTTCCAAACACACACTAAGACATTTTTCTCATTAAAGAAAAGTTTCTAATTATCATTATCTACAATTTCCATTGAATATGCTCTTTAAAATCTTTTAAATGTTAAAAATGATCAATTTAATCCTAAGAGAAGAAATAAAGCTACAGGGAAATAGATTTCTACAAATAACAAAAAGTTACAACGTACTTTAAAACTCCATGTGTAGAGTAGTTATTTTTTCCCAGTAGACAGACATTGTCTCTAAGATCTAATTACAAATGATCATTTCAACAAGTAACTCCCATCTTCATAAGATATCCTGGGTTTCTATTCAATTTTGAAAACTTTAGTATAACTGACCGTTTTTATTGTTTATTATACAGGAAACATTTCTCTAATACTCTGCTGACCTTCCCAGAATTTAACTAAACATATCTTAGTAAATCTAAAATGTATTGACAGAGTAGAACAGTAAGAACAAAGCAGGCTGGAGCTATTCAAACTGGACCAGCGCAGCTTCCCCTTAAACTGTCTTAAAGGTTTGCAAGGCACGCCCTCACCAGGAGAATCTACTCACCTGCCCGGAGAGCTCTAACTGGCTACTCTAAGGACTGTCGTGTTACTTATCATAAGTCAAGGGTATTTTGTTTATGTTACAGATATGGTGCGGTATAAAAATTCAGATGCATGGCACATTCAGTAATATGGTATATTAATAAGTATGGTTTAGTAATTTTACCATAAAGGTAGAGAGTTTTTAAAGGGCACATGGCACAGTCTTTCCATCTCTCTACAGCTTTAATCTAGTCACAGGAAATAATAACAGTCCACTCATCAGTCTTGGACAATTAAAACGAAGAAATGCCATAAAAGAAGCCACTAGAAGATCGCCAAAATATATTTCCTTTCTCGGATATTCAGTATACAGCATCTTTCGCTGTGTTCCAGTTTGTTCTCTCCTCATCACCAAATCTCCATGTCATTTTCCTCTTTCTTTTTAGTACTTTTGGAGATCTCAGTAGACTTTGTTTTTCTATAGTACAACAGGCGAGCATGAAAATTGTGTGGCTAGCTCTAAGAATTCCCTCTTGGTCACTCTTGACTATATTCAATGTCAGTAGGCATAACAATTAATAAGGATATAAAATGAAAGCTTCATTTGGTATTCTGAGCTGTTAATTGCTCAAATGATTTTGCAGTTAAGTATTTTTCAAATGCCATCACAAAAAATCCAGATTCTTTTTAAATGGTATCCTGTATTCCCTTGCTGAGTTGAAGAACTATCGTGAAATAAAGGGCACTTGAGATTTTCTGTAATATTTTTCAAGCATAATTGCAATAATAAGCTTGATTTTCTGGAAGATATTAACCTAGGCACTCATTCTCTATCACAATTTAAAATATCAAATAATCTAACCTACAATGTTTTAAAATCCCCCAATAAATATAAGCATGTTTCCTTCAGTATACGCTAATTATTATGCCTAGTGACATCAACTGCCAGATTTAAGTAAATTAACAGTTGCAAGATTAATAGTTGTGTGTAGAAGACAACTTCTCTTAAAAAGCTCTCGTCTTTCAAACTATGAATGTAGAAAAAGATAACTGCTTTTGAAAATATTCTTTCAAAAGGAGATGATAAGAAGACCAAAAACTATTTGCATCAAAATTCACTTAGATATAGAAAGGCAACCTTATAGATCAAGGCAAACCTTTGTCACAAACGTGAATGCTGCTGGGAAATTGTTGCTTTTGACAGAACTTCTAAAACTGTATAACATCTGAGAGCAATTATAGGATTATGCTTGCATTTGCTTTTATAGTTTGATTTTGTATAAAACATCTGAAATTTGTCTGCCTGGAAAGAAATGGTTATATGATAAAAATGAAAAAAAAATCAGAGCTATGTCATGAAAATTCAGCCTCTTTTTGAGGTGAACATCTTCTTTGATGTTAAAAAAAGCATAGAGAACTCAAAAACTCAACATATTCCTTCTGGGTTTCTAGTATATGTGCATTTTTATCATCAATTATACCACCTCTACTAATATACTTTGCATATTTTGTGGTTGGATAAGAAAACATTCTTCAAGGAATATTTAAGCCAATACGAAATTAAAATTGTAACTCATGTGCAGAACAAGTCTGAAAAACTAGGAATTTCAAATCTTAAATCTTTATTGATGTTTATTATTTTGAAGTATTAAGTGTTGATTTTGTCCTGTAAGAATCATCCTAGAAATTACTGAGATTTTAAGTAGTTTTAATCCGTGACAACAATTTTAGAATAACTTTTAATTCTTTATATCTACAAAAGGTTAATTACCCTAATATAAACATTATAGTGTATGTTTTTCTACTATAGTTCCCTGTATACAGAAACTTTGAAAACATGAAGTATGTTTTAGGCTATTTTTGAATGAAGCATTTAGAATGCATCTGGGAGGAGAGATGCCCTTTTTCAATTCACACAGAAACATATGGTTTAGCTGGTCTATCCCCAAGTGGTCAAGGCATTTTTTGCCTAATCATTATCTCAAACACAAAAGATTCAGGATATGGCCCATGAGTTCCTAATATTCTGAAAAAGATCTTTTAGAGATTGATCATCCAAATATATTTGTATTTTTCAACCTATACACATCTTATAAGTGCTTAATTTTATTCATCCCCCAAACAGGCTTTTTAAAGCTTTCTTTACAGCCTTTTATCTCTTAGGCAGAAGGATGATGATTATCTAAAACAGAATTTCCCAAACTTCACTCAAAAACTATGCAACACATTAATGGATGTCCCTGTGAAACAGGCATTCCAGAATGAAATAACTTTGGTATGTGCTGGAATAAGCAAAGATAAACAAGTTGTTACAAGAGAGAACTTCTCAAAATGTCAAGAACAATAGTGTGTACTATGAATCATTACCAGGAAAGTGTAGCAAGCAGTGTTTGGGAAACACTGGCCTGTATATCATACTGTGCAGACCACTGCTCATTTCAGATGTGCTTATCTTGACATCTTCTTGGTTTATAGCATACTTGGATAGAAGGAGTCAAAACCATACATGGTACTTTAAGGGCCTACATACTACGGTTCTATATGATACGGGTAAGGTCAAGTCAGTGGTTTCTCCCTATGGTCCTTCAGGAGGACAGTGGACACTTGGCTGACTTTTAGGTACTGAGCAGTGTCTTCAGGGGATGCTACAGTGTCTTCTAAATCCTTTTAATGACTTCCAGATGAAAACCCATCCAAGGCAATGCATAGTAAAACATTTCCTGTGTTACAGGAAGATGTGAATGAAGACACATACCCCTGAACAACACGGGTTTGAACTGCATGAATCCGCTTATATGGGGATTTTTTCAATAAATATAGTACTTATATTTTCATTCCATAGAACTTTAAATAAACTAAGTGTGGGGAAAATTTTGTGTTCAGTTAGAGATCACAATATGTGGAATCAAAAGAACTAGGGTTTGAGTCCCGATTCTATCCTAACCATTGTTCAAGGGTCAGCTGTGCAGGGAATCATGATATAAAAACAGGTTTCAAACTCTTAAACAGATTATAATCTCCTTGAGTATGTGGCCTAGATAGTATACTTTCATGAAGTCTTGGAAAATAATAGCCTTTACGCTTGATAGGAACTCAAAAGTTTGCTGGTACCTATTATGAAATGTAAATACATCTATTATTATATTGATCACATTTTTCATCTTTTATCCATGAGCCTGAGTAAATAAAATTTTAAAACCTATGCAGGTGTTAGTTACTAAAAAAAAAAAAAAACAGAAATGCAAAGCAGTTCTATATTGAGAAAAATCATTATTCATAGTGTCATAAGAAATGGGAATATTTAAAGCTGAAGAGCCTGCAACTTTTTGACGTCATTTTTATTTTTCATCACAAACCCTCCGCTCAGGTTTTTACCATGGGGCTGATGGTGGACCCAAAGTAACTTTGTGTGTGTGTGTGTGTGTGTGTGTGTGTGTGTGTTGGGGGGGTGTACATGTGTGTCTGTGCACCTGTGAGGATATTTCGGGGGAAGAACATACATGAAAAGATGTAAGAAGGAAGACCTACCCCTCCCATAGCTCATCTTACCCTCTTTGTTCCTCCTAAGTGTTCTAAGAAATCAAACATGCACCACATATGGAGAATCCCTGATGTAAAGTATGGGACTGGGGCTTCTGGTGGCGCAGTGGTTGGGAGTCCGCCTGCCGATGCAGGGGACACGGGTTCGTGCCCCGGTCCGGGAAGATCCCACATGCCGCGGAGCAGCTGGGCCCGTGAGCCATGGCTGCTGAGCCTGCGTGTCCGGAGCCTGTGCTCCGCAACGGGAGGGGCCACAGCAGTGAGAGGCCCGTGTACCACACACACACAAAAAAAATAAAAATAAAAATAAATAAAAAATAAAGTATGGGACTACAGGAAAATACTTCTTCACATTAGCTTCAGGGAAAACTTGTTTAGCCATTAGCTTAACTGACTGCATTTACATAATCCACTTACATAAAAATAACTGAGCTCAAATGTGCTCTAAACCACAGAGAAGGGAAAGGGAAGCCAGAAACAGGGAAATGCCCTCAGAAAACGGATTTGTCATTAAGAAATTTATTTGCACCCTTCCTAGGTCTACTCCATCCCCACCACCTTCAATACATGATAAAAGTTATATGAATCAAGGAGGCAAAAAATCTTCTATCTTCTGCTTCTTGTCATGATCTAGTTATAATGACTGTTATCTGATAAACTAGCATTTTCCCACAGAGTAACCTTGGCTCCAATCACTACCATGAAGTTCTTTCTCCTCCTTTCTATAAAATCATAGTCCCTTGTTGTTGAGCCCCCTAAAATTTCTCTGTTCTTTGCTTTCTTCCTCGAAAATCATACAGCTAAATTTTCCCTGAAGAACCTATTCTCCTGAAATTTCAAGAGAATGACAGTGGACCCACATATTACTCTCACAGTTGGTTGGTAACATGAATTCTGTTCATTAGTCATACTTTACAGCATAGGACTCAGGGTACGTGGCTCTATTGTGAACATAAAATTACTTCAAGATTTATGGTTTTGTAATTATTGAGTAAATTGTTTTTAGTGACTAAAAGTGAAAAAAGTCTTTGTTTAAGCCCTATTTATCAATATTCTTGCTAAACCAAATATGTTTTGAAACATAATATCTTAATAATATTTCAATAGAAAGGAATTGATTATAATCATTTTTACCACTCTATCCTAGCAGCTCAATATGGCTACATTCCTTAGCTCTTTTCATTCTTTCTTAAATTTTAGAGAACTTAATATCCTATTAGGACCAGATGCTGAGAGTATTCAAAATAGAGATAAAACATTCTCTTAATATCTTGATCCATCTCGGAATTGCTCCTGCAGAATCTCAGTGTGGCACAGTTAATTAACAGTAAGATAATTGGTCTCAATTTGCTTCAACATGTGAGCTAGGTGCAGAGAAATCCAGGAAGACGGAATGCCTCAGGATACATCATCAAAATGTGAGATCATAAGAGGCTTTTGGAATATTAGGAAGATAGTTGCTTCTGTTTTGAACATTTATATTTCTTGGTCCTCTCATCAACCCCAAAATGCCTTCAATGAAACTTCTACTTCTGGAAACTACTTAAGAACAAACATAAAATGTGCCTGGTCCATACTGAGTCTGCTGTACTGAAAATGGCACCAGATTCCTGAGGTCTTTTCCCTTTCAGCAGGGTTATTTGCCTTGTGAGAACCAAGATAACTGTCGGTGATTTAAACAAACCTCATGCAAACTTCTTACAACTCCCCTACTGTAAAAGAGGGGTGTGTATTTTGTTATCACATCCATCTGAAGGCGGGCCAACTACTATGTGATTGAAGGCAAGATCAGCAAACTACAGCCTAGGGGAAAATGCAGCCGGCTCTCGGTTGTTCTGTAAATAAAACTTTATTGGAATAGGACTGTGTTCACTTGTTTGCAGAGCTTCTGCACCTCAGTGGCAATGTAGAGCGTTGAGACAGAGATTGTCCTGCAGAGCCTGAAATGTTTACTATGGGGCCCTTTACAGAGAGAGCTTTCTGACACTGGGCTAAAGAATGCTTTGTGGATTTAATCACTTTAGAAGGAATTTTAGAGCAATCTCTAAAATATGACTCTGGTTACAGCCCCATCTTATACTAAGTACCAAAGAATCCAGGCAACGTTACACAACAGTGAATCAACGCTGAACTCACTCTGGTCCCAGTAGTTTCAATGAAATATTTCTGCTACTTGACCTAAACTCTGAGTGAGAACACTCAGGAAGCGCGGTGCATTTTTACCCGGTTTGTACACACAGTGGCATCCACTCACCTGGTCCTGCCCCTGGGCCGCTCAGATTGCTCGGACAGGAAGCTGGTGCTGCTGGTCCTGGAGATGGCAGACACGTCGCTGACGTCACTGTCTGAGGATCTGGCGGAGACGCTGTCGCAGCTTCGGTACTGATCTGTATGTACGTTATACTAAGGATGGAAAACAAAAGAGAGTGAGCTCTGTCATCGGAGGCTGGCAAACAGAGACACACATGGTGAGGCTAACGGCTACTCAGCCCACATCAAGCAAAAGTGCACTTTCGTAAACATAGGTGTGGAGTCTAAAAGATCCCAAACGCTAGCATGATACATGGGTTCCAGTATTACAAACCGCCCCCCTTCGAATGGTAAGAAGTGGTTTATAAGGACTGAATCGTAAAACGAAGAGTGTCAATGCTTGGGTGGAACATTCATTGAATAAATGATTTGCACATACTTAAGACCTCAGAATTGTATTATTTATTTTTTCTAGTACATCAGTTCCTCTTCCCTTGCCTGGTTTTCATCGTTGCCTACAGAGTCTACTCACCTTCTACTCTATCCATGGGGTAGACTGCTTCCATCTGTCTGTGCTTCTTGAGTCTAAAACTTATATTCGATTTACCTACACAATTTCCCTATTCTAAGACAACACATTCTTTCAAATGTAACCAAAAAACACATCTCTCTGCAAAAAAGCACTGACATGAAAGCAGAAGGATTGTGCCAAAGTCAATAGAGAGAAGGAGGCAAAGACTGGACTTTGACTTTCTTGCTATTATGGCTTAATTAGTTATTTTCAGGTTTAAACTATCCACTAAGTGCTGAAAGTAAAAACTGGATTCCTATTAAAATTTCAAGATACACTATATCTCATATTTAAATGTGTCTTTATATTTGTCTTTAGTATTCATTACCTGAGGTCTTAGATATCATTAGGTAAAAGATGAAAACTTGTGAAGGTTTCAAAGCAGTTAATCTACTCTTTTTCTACTTCACTCTTATTGCAAAGAATCACACAGTGAAGACCTTTATACAGTCTATATTTTTATTTTTATCTGTGTGTTTTAATCATAATACATAGTAAGGTTATATAAGTATCTACAACTTTAAAATAACAAATATATACTTGATTTTCTATTGCTAGGTACTGGAAGGTAAGATAATATAACTTCTTATATAAAATAAAAGAACACATAACTGAAGCGACACATGACCGAACATTGGGTATTTAAGTTTCTTATCAAGCAATTTAATTTTGCATTTATGTCCTAAGGTGTGAAAATATCAAATGTTTGCTAAACTTATAGAAAAACTCATCCATCCTCTCTGTTCCATATCAAATGAGTTTTAATATATCTAAAATAATCCAAACACTCTATTTCTAAACATTTGTATAAAGAATTGTCTTGCTAACAAGTACTAAATAAAATGATGCTAAATTGTAGATCTGTATATCCAAAAAGAACTATAAGTATTATAAGTATTATATAATAATAAGTATTATATAATAATACTTTTTAAAAACTTCTAGAGAAAGGATCATGTTTATTTAAGAATTCCTCAATTGCTAGCAGTTCAGGCCTAAGGTATTTAAATGTTAGTTTTAATTTTTCATCTCTCATGTGTATGTTTTGGGCAAAGAATTTCCCATCAAGCATGAAAACAATTTCAAATTCATAGAATATCTATAAAATTATCTTTCCAAAGAATTTTTTCATAATTGGATGATCTGTTTTTGAAAGCCGTATGCTTCATTATAATCCAAAAGGACATGCATATATGCTATTATGTTCAGAACTGAGCTATTTATATAACTTCATGTATGATTTAAAATTAATATGATTTATGATAAAGTAACATGAAAATGTTTTACCATTAAATTCTTTCCTATCTGATAGCATGGTGCTGACTGACGGGATTCATTTCAATAAGAACTTTTTTATTTATTTATTTTTTTTGCGGTACGCGGGCCTCTCACTGTTGTGGCCTCTCCTGTTGCAGAGCACAGGCTCCGGACGTGCAGGCTCAGCGGCCATGGCTCACAGGCCCAGCCGCTCCGCGGCATGTGAGATCTTCCCGGACCGTGTCCCCGGCATCGGCAGGTGGACTCTCAACCACTGCGCCACCAGGGAAGCCCAAGAACTGTTTTTTATTTACAGAATAGATGTAAAAAATATGCTCACATAGTGGAATCTGAATTTAATTCTGTTACTGGGGTACAAACATATTTCCTATATTACTTGTTTCTGAAATTATTTTGCTAAGTAAATATGTAAATATGTTATGTGATTATTATAATGTCTCCAAACATTGAAATGATAGCTTGTCCATGAGAGAATATGAATGAATTGGTTTCTAATACAATAAAAATTTGCCCAGCTGTAAGAGATTTTCTGGCATGGCATGACCCCAGCACAAACTCTCCCCTTATTTGGCAAATGCCAATAATAAGCAGTGTAGACTATAACATAAGATCATGTGAGTGTGTTTGAATTATTTCTCCAACTAAACAAATCCTCCTTTTCTATAAATCATGTCTTCTTCTCCTTTTTGTCTATAGACTTTTGCTATTCCAGCCAAGAGATAAAACAAGGGATTTTAAAAGATTGTTTGTCATATTAAAAATCTTTTATACTGGAGTAAAGAATAATCCACCATTCCGATGCCATGTCACAGTTTTCTTCACATTGGTTATTTGAAGGAATGGAAAGGCTTTTATACTCACTTTATACTACTACATCTACTTATTTTCAAAATCTGTTAAAAGTTTAAATAATCACTTTGACTTTTCATCAAGCATGATTCTTTAAATTTCCTATTTAACAATTAAATATTTTAATAGAAATACATTAATTATATTTTGAGAAATGTAGCCTCCTCAGGAGAAATATACACTGATCACATAGCAGGGAAATTTGTCCTTGATGTGAGGGGAAGCTCTAATAACAGGGCTGCTATTTTCATAAGTAATAATCAACTCTTGGCAGCTGCCTACAAAAACCTACAATTCTGCTTGCTGTTCTTGGGTTACAGAAACACAAGTGCTCTTTAAAATGTGAGGCCTACATGCAAATTCACTCTCCAGTTATGAATTTTACTCCATCACCAAGGCATGCGTCTCTGTCTAACATCAGTGAACAATCAGCACAGTGTCACATTTCAGAGATACGAAGTTTTGTGTTTTCTCAAAAGCTAAGTTAGTGCTAATTCCTTACTCAGGATGGAATTAGGTTTATTTAATACTTTAAAGGAGATGCCAGGTTTGAAACATCTTAGGAATTATACTACATGTGTCTGGTAATCCTTTGCCCTGAAGAAAATCTAGTTCTGTTGGTGTTTGGTTATAAATATTTTGAAAGATGTTAACCAATTTCTAATCTGGCAGAATTTCAACTAAGGTGCATTGTTTCATCCAAAATGCCAAGTGGATTAAAACACTAAAAATAAGTCAACAAAGGAATAAAGTTCAAAATTTAATGTACATTAAATTTATGAAAATACTGGTTCTCAACTATATAAATAAAAATAGATCTTTGTAAAGTAAATTGTTAAAAGGTTGAGGTAAAAGGATAAATTTAAGAAAGAAAAAAATGCGAGAGGTTTAACTGGAATTGCTACTGGAAACTATTTAAAAATTTTATTGTAAGCATTAGGAATCTTAGAATTGCAGAGAGTACTTACCTTTTACTTAACATACAAAATTAAAAATAAGCTAATTATTTGTTATGTTATCTTATATATTTTCCTGTCCTATAGTCTTGTTTTTAAAGAGACCATATCTTTGATCTCACATTTATCAATATATTTTATAATAATTTTATTTATGTAATATAGTAGTATCAATGGATGCAGTAAGAGCAATAGTAATGTATTTGAAAGTAATGGTTTTTTAAATATTTAAATGCAATGAGAGAGGAAAAGGAAAAGAATGTCTGTGCAAATAAGGAAGGAATGATACAATACGATAATTTAACTGAGTGCAAATCAAAAGCCATAGAATAATCTCTGAATCAAACTGGAGTCATGTGTACATTTCAGTGATGTCAGAAGAGAAACGAAGGGCATCTAAGCCCCAGATCAGGAGCTGGTGGGCTCACCACGTCTTAGAAAGGCTTCGTTAATGTTGGGAAAGCACCTGCTTTCTTCTGAGGGGACCTCAGTTTTCATGAATCTGGTAAATAAGAGAACTAGAACTGAAGATCATTTTGAGGTATTTTCAAGTTCTAAATTTCGACCCATCAGAGAATTTGGAATCTCCCAACCAAGATAAACCTACTTTTTTTTTTTTTTTTTTTTTTTTTTTTTTTTTTTTGCAGTAAGCGGGCCTCTCACTGTTGTGGCCTCTCCCGTTGCAGAGCACAGGCTCTGGACGCGCAGGCTCAGCGGCCATGGCTCACGGGCCCAGCCGCTCCGCGGCATGTGGGATCTTCCCGGACCGGGGCACGAACCCACGTCCCCTGCATCAGCAGGCGGACTCTCAACCACTGCGCCACCAGGGAAGCCCGATAAACCTACTTTTGATTTCATTCTGAATATGTGTTAGTGGTGATTTAGACTTCTAGGGGACTTCATTTTATAGTTGATTTTTTTTTTTTTTTGATCAATGGATTAATGATGAGAGGCCTAGTTCAGAAAAGGCTTTCAGTCTTTTTATGCTGATTCTTTATTTATCTCTTTCTTGTTTCCTGCAATGGCTCTGCCTATCCCTGCTGTTCTATTTGACCTCATCCTTTGACATAATGCTAAGAAATCAAGAAAATATTTCCAGCTTTAAAGATCGTTTCTAAATAAGAACATGTAACAGTGGAGGAAGAAAACCTAACTTATGCTGCTTCCTAATTCTTACTGCATTTGTGGTAAAAGCAAGCAAAAATGATGATGATATCCATAAAGACAGACAAATAGCAGATGAAGTAATAATATCATAAAGAACAAACGGGAGGAAAAATATGTGGAGCTGGAATCAGCAACTCTATGCAACATCAAGATATTTTGCTTACTGATTTTTTTTTCTTTACTGATTTTACTTTTTAAAATACTGTTTCAGACTCCTTGGGAGTTGAGCCCCGCTGAATCACAGCGACCATGGACATTGTCCAGTTGGAACCGTTCTGCAACTAAACTAAGATATAAAGTGATAAGACGGCATCCAACACATACGGCTCTGTGGTGGGCTGGTGACAAATCAGATGTTTGTCACCACCTCCATATTTTTGTGTTAGTCCCTGAATATCTGGCTATATAATGAACAACCCCCAATATTTAAAAATGAGTAGGTTTTTCTAGGTTCATATAACAAGCTAACAACGTTTTATTTAATTTTGAATTTCAAAAAGGCCATTACTTCCAAAAGTATTCTTGACATCAGATTAAAACACGGGTTTTCCTGTAGTGGCTGCTGCCACTTTTGTAGTATTCTAAAAAAAATGTTTTTAAATAAACCAGATAATAAATTTAAAATTGCTTCATGAAGTATAAAATTTTATGCATATTTTAATCAAAATGATCAGATGCTAGTTAGCAGTTTATAAACTCCTTATTGCATCCATACAAAATAATATTGAAATATAAATTAAATTTTTATTCACTTGAAATTGTGTGGATTTCAGTTTCTGAGACTTTGAAATCAGTTATTTTTCTCACTAAAGACAGATCAATAAGAAATCTCACATCACATAATTTCTGTCATTCACTAAGAAATCTCCATAGGAATATCAACTTCAAATAGTATTTAAGAGTATACATCTATATCTTAATATTTCAAATACAATATTAAGTGATATTCAAGCAATAAAATGGCTTAAAATGGCTTCACATATCTTGCTTATTTATGTGAATTTGACCACGACAATCGATCATCAAGTGACTTTAATATCAAGTATTTCATTTTCTTTTTAGATAAAACATTTAATCCAGGTTAATAGACAATATGTTACTAAACTTATATCTTGTGAAAATATCAAGAGGAGAGAAGTTATGATGCAAGACCATCACCTGAAGGATAACCTCTCTCCTATAACCTGGTGCTCACTGGTCCTACCTGCTACCCATAATGTACTTTTTTACCAGGGGAACTATTGGTTGGTTACTGGTTTTACCTTGGAGTATTGTTCGCGATCAAGTTCTCGACTAGAACCAGACCCTGTTGTCTGCTTAAATCGATGCACTTTCATTTTCATCTGTCTCGTTCGCTCCTCCACTACTAAGCTTGCTGCAAAAACACACAACGGGAGTCTATTAAAACACCGAAGCACCTCTGAGGAACCGAATGGTTTAAGATTGCAATGCTTTTGATATGACTTCAACCAAATAAAATTTCGAAATCACACGATTAACAAAAAAAAAGGCAGAAGATACAATGCTAGCAACTGTCGCTCTACAGAGGAACGTGACTCAAATCACACAGAATGGGGGACACAAAGGTTAGTAACAAAAGCTAAGGATCCTATGTCTTTATCGGATATGAAATAATCTCAGTTCCATTCATGAGTCATTAAGTGAAACCGAATTTAATTGTGAAAATATGCTTCCTGTTGAATGAACTGGTTGTTGCTTGTACATATGGATAGAACACATCACAGAGAGATATACGTGTTTATTTACATGCATGCACACCATGTGTCACCCTCAGCTGCAGGAGTCACCTAAAAACTCTTGTAATGGAAGAGCGCCTGCTTTTCTGAGGCATTCTTATTAAATCCTTCATTTCTACCAGCTGCTTTTCATGAATATTTGCCATTCTTAAAAATGGACTTGCTAAGAGAAAAGATTCGTTTTCTATTTCTGAAGAAAACATAAATGAAATTCATACTTTTTGAAAATGTGATATAGAACTTCAGCTCTTTAATTTAAATTTGTAAATAAACATGTGTATTCCAGTTATGCCTTTATCATCTCCTAAGTAACGGGAGTGATGGTTTAGATGGGAAGAATTACAGCCTTCAATAAAGGATGAGCTATTTTAAGTCAGAATCCATCACAAGCAGCTTGGCTTTAAAACCCTGCCTTTAATTTTTACATTCTTACAAATGAAGAGCGAAGAATATAGTCGTGTACGTATACCTGCATTGTGAGACCTACGTTTATGTTTCACAACTTATCTCTTGCCAATCTCTGAAACAAGTGCTACAATTTATTTTGAAGTTGTGTATATACACCTGTATCTGACCACAACCCATACTGTTTTGTAATTCATGTACTGGGACTTCTGCTAAGAGGCCCTGTGATTTAAAGGATAGTGGACATTTTGATACGTCTGATTGAGGTGAGCGCTGACTTCCTGTCTTACAAGGAGTTTATAAAGACACTTGTTGACACATTTTTTCCATTGCAGTGATTAAACATGGCCTGTGATCCCTGATAAAAGACACTGACACTCATTATAAATATTCAATAAATATGTAGCTTTTACTGTGTGTTCAAATACAGGCTCATAGCCCAGGAGATAAATACATGCTGTGAAATGTGTGAGTAAATGTTTTACTTGTAATTTTCACACCAAGCTGTTGGATGTTTAGCTTTGTTTAAATTCAGTAAATTAGACGATTATCAATCCCTAATGTGACAGTTATGTGGATGAAGCAATCACGCACACTTGCTTTGAAAATGTTGACTTGAGACCATAAGTGAGGACTATCATGATTAAAGGATGGTTCAATAGAGATCTTGAGAAAAGCAATTCAGAAATGTATTAATTACTTGACAATATATAAGGAGTCATAATAAGTAATATAAAGCAAAATGCTACTCAAGAGAATTAGGAATTGAGACAAGTTATTGAATAATGTGAGCTGTATTTATAGAAGGCCGTATATCCAATGAGAAAATGTACATGTGTCTTCTTTCTGCCATCTGCCTGTGACGTGGTACCTCCTGGATCAGCTGCTTCGAGCTTTGAGGAAGTCAAATGAATTGTGATCAGCTGTACTCTACAATTAAAGCTTAAAGCAATTCCAAGTAATCTCTATTTGTGATAAAAGCAAATGTAAATGATGTTAGCTTAATCTTCTCAGCAATGATATTAATTTTAATAAATTTTTGACATTGATTAGCCCATAGCTTTTTGACCTTTACGTTTAGCATCATGTAAGTCTTAGGGGGTCAGTTACTTGACACTGAAAAGATTATTTCCCAAGAGGTACTGCCTGCAGCAGCTTGAAGCAGTTCTGGTGATTTAACCTTGCCAGGACAACACCTCATTGCTTTAAATAGAATTACTTAGCTTATGATATGGTTGATTTTAAATCTTTACCTTTCAAACCTCAAAACTAAACCATAAGAACACAGTGGTAGCCTAACTGAAATGAATCCTATTTTTTTTTCCCCTGGGCTTGGGAAAAAAAGCTTATTAAGGAAAGATATGGGGACACTGAACTCCTTGGGTGAGCCTGAAGGACAGAGCAGCTGGTGGCCAAGAAGCCATGACAAAATTAAGCAAGAGAATTCAGATTCTTTTCAAGGCAGTGTGTAATTAGCAAAGTACCTGTGGGTTCCAGCTGCCCCTTAGAGAAGACCACGATTTCCATCTCCAAGAATTAAGGATGGCTTTCCATCTAATGAATGTGGAAGACTCTCCAGGCAGATTGTCTTGTCAAAAGCTAGATACTTTCAGTTATACTTTGTTTTTATTCTTTTCTAAAACCAACTGCATCCAGACTAGCAATTCTGAAGGCTTTTCTAAAGTTACAAAGGTAAATGAGATTTCCTTTCTTTCTTACTCGTTTCATTTCTTTTTTTCCCTTTATTAAATGTGGTCTTTTTTTTTTTTTACTCTTGGACAAGGCTGCTCTCTGTATTGCGTCGCTCTCAAGAAGACCTGCTGGTGGTGACAGCTGTCATTCTGCTTTCAGAGTAAACTCACTGGGTGTGGAAGCAGAGGCAGAACAGACAGGACCAAGGCCCATACCAAAGGAAAATGGCAGCAGTAGCAGGTTTCTTAAAGACTTTAAAAAATACCAACAACAAACTGAATCCCTAAAATGGTTTTAAATGACTTCGCTTTGACTTTCCAAAAACGATTAATGTACTATCTTTGTTCCTAAACAAGTGAAATTTGACATCTTCTAATCTGTCAAAGAAAGGAAATCTCCATATTAGTTTTTTTTTTTCAAAATCATGACTAGACCTCTTGACTCGCCAGCAAAAGTGTAGTTTGTTATGTCCTCACTGCTTGCTCTCGGATCCCAAGATCAGAAGCAAAATGCAAACAGCTTATCACTGACCTACTCATAGCAAATGCCAGATAATTACATAAAATTAACATTTAAAAAAATTTCTCATTATTTCCTGATTATGTGTACATTACTGTGTATTCTAAAATAATTGTTTATACAAGTGATCATGTTTCAGTAAAACTGTTTTTCATAAACATCAATGAAGAGGCTTCAGTGTTAATTTGGCAGTTCTTTAACTTTTCTACAGATTTTGCTTATTTTGCATTTTCTTTTTCAACTGTATATTGTGGATTAAATTGACATCATTTCTGGATTATGGGTGTGTCATTCTAAATAGTAAGAAAAATTTATGAGTTCAAATAGAATATTTATCACAAGTTTGAACCAGAAGACATGATTATTAATGTACATGATTTATAGAGAGAATAATAGATATTTGGTAATGATTAGAAATTAATGGAATCCTTGGAATATGATTATCTGTTAAGTATCTCACTAAAAATAAAATTAACCACAGCCCAGAGAGCTCAAATATCTTAATTTGAAAAGAAGGATTACTGATGATTTAAAGATTTTATATTAACAATTTTAATACCAATAGCAAAATTAAAAAATGAAATAAAATATTTTCTAATTCTTCCACAAATCCTAGCATTAAACTCACATTTTAGGAGCATTCTGAATACTGCTAGCATTGGAAACCAACAGAATCATTAAACTGCCAGTTACTATTCCTTTTTAAAAAGATTTTAAATTCGAGGACTTCTGGTTTGTTTTTTTTTTTTTTTTTTTTTTTTTTAGTTTCAAACATTGCTACATACTAGAGAGTGAAATAACCCCTCTCATTTTCTATGACAAATATAATTATCATGTAATTTCACTTAGTCTTTTAATGAAAATATAGCTTACATATAGTACAGTTATTTCAGTTATAATTGCCCATAGAGAGATAGTAACATAAGTTATTTCTCCTGGCCCCTACGGTGTAATTAAGATTGTAATTTTATACAGAAGCTTTTTTTTAAAAGCTGGAATTTTTCACTATGCTTTCTACAAGCTGACTGATGTGTTTGATGTTGAATAAATTGTGCTTTTTAAAAAGCAAATATTAATTTACCTAAAAAATATTTATTGAACTTAATCTGTTTTCTTTAGATCAACTTTACTCTATATCCACTGTTATTTTTAAACTCTGGTATTTTTATCCAATGAATGTACATATATCAAATATCAGCTCAACATTACAATTAAGAAAGTATAAAACTAGAACTTTTTTTAGAGGTTAAGCTAAAACAATACTTATGAAATAATCTCTTGTCTTCTAAACTCAACGAGAATAACTGATTGCAGCATGCAAGGTGAGAAAAGTAAATACAATTTAAAAAGCAATTTATTAGAGTTTTCTAATGGAAAGTCTTAGATATTATTAAAAATAAAGACATTAAAATAATTACTTCTCTTTTCATGCCCCATGTTTTGCTATGAATTCTAGTATTATAGATGATCTTTGGTGAAACTGAAGAAGCTGAAGTCATTTGCAAATATTGTGTTTGTGTCTATGTGCACTTTTCTAGATCTATTCCTTTCATAAGATTATTAAAGAGGCCTGTGACTTTAAAAAAAACAAAAGAAAGCTTAAGAATCATTAATAAATCTTCCTTAACCCACCCCTGAAAAATTTCTGTAGTACCACCTTTTCCAAAGAGAAATGTGATTTTCTGGGAAACTCCTTTGACTTAGCAGACATTCATGGCTTGCTTTAAAATATTGTGAATATTATGGTCCTGTGTAATTTGATAATTATGTTAAAAATTAAATTTTCATAAATGTGGTTTAAGTATTATTAACAAATTTACAATTATATAAATACAATTATTTACAGTATTTAAGTACAATAAATATATATGCTCTGCTCTTCAAAGTCTTTAAATCTTTCACATTTCTCCCTATGCACCTAGAAATTAACATGAAGTTGAAATTTCAAATGCTTGTGTTTATATGCAAAAAAGATAATCCATGGAATATATTGTTAAGCCTTTATTTTCAAGTATTCCAGGTGAAACAGTGTGAAAGAGAATAGGAATAATGAAATTTTCTATATTATTAAATATATTGAAGTAAAAAGATTGAGTATTTTATTTTCTAACAAGGTTAGATAGTTCATGTGTCAAAGGTGAGACATGATAACATTTGCACAGGATAACTAAGCTCATCTAGTTAACTACAAAGTGCTATCACACTTTATGATAGAAAACTTAACGCTTCTGCTTCCTTGCTGTTACTGATACAATGCGAGTTTGGCGACAGTCAAGCCCCAACCTTGGTCCACTGCGTGTCTCAGAAAGAGCGATGATAAATGACCACACACCTGAAAGCTGTCAGGTAGAATGAAACAGATGGAGGAGGCACTGGCAATGTCTCAGTTACTGACAGCACTGACAAAACCCATTCTCCGAAGCATTTTATTGTCAAAAATCAGTACTAGTGGGCACTCAAATACAAGAAACAATATAATAGGAAACGTGAAAATTATAAAGTAATAAAAGATGAAAAAATTTAGCTGACTGAATCTGTAATCATTATAAGCTATAGGCAGCCTGAAGAGAAAGAAAGATGGTTTTATATTTGAAAATTCAAGACTGCAATGCTAGTCTCTACACACAGCTTTCTAGACTTTAGAGGAATACAAATTGTTAAGATGTGTGAACATTTTCCATATATCTGGAAACAATGGAGTAAAATGGTCGGAAATCAGGACTGGGAAAGATTCGGCAGAGATGACAACCTTAGTGGCATCAGCATCCATCACCGTGGCCTTGATCAGTCCTGAAATCTGTCCATTACGGAGTTTTCATTTGTAAAGGGAAGAGAAAGTAATTTAGAGTAACTTCCCGCTGTTGTAGTCTATGACTCTGTATTATTTTAATAGGGTATTGATATTTTTTTCACATTTTCAAAAAATGGAAAACTACACTGACTTACTCTCTTGCTCAATTAACTAATTTCCAGCATTTTTACTTTTTTTTATTTGCCAATTTACCAAAATCATGGAAGTTAAGGGGAAAAATTTACTGGTTATATTCTGTTATTTTCTATCTTTTTTTTTCCCAGTTAAAAGATAAGGTAGTCCTTTCATGTTCATCCTTATCTTTGGAGTCATATGAGTATAATAAGCAACTTTGATAGAATACTTACACACCATCTCCTTTCCCCTGACATATACAGTATGTACAAATAAAGATTAAATGTTTAAAATATTTTGACTATACAGAAATGCCAGAAATGGGTCATTTTCCTAGAATAAAATGCATTTCGATTTGCAAGGGTAGAAATGTGCAAAACTGTTTCCCTTGCACCCTTGTATGATTCTCTTGAATGTTAAGGATTATGCTACAGTTACATAAACAATAAAATAAAATATAACATCTATCCAGTATGAGAAACATAAAACACAACAAGTAAGTAACACATTTAGTGAAAAACCACACTGCCTTTAAGGATTTTTAAAGAAAACAGCCTGTGTTTTAGTATAGATAATTGAAATGGAATATTGACATAGGGGAAATAGGTAATTTGTCTGTATCATCACTCAAATCTCGCTGCAGCCCAAACCCCAAGGCTGTCTCTTGTTTTAGCTGATTTTCATTCAACTACCTAAAACAAAGCTCAGGATTTCCAGACCCAGATCTCACTTTCAGTGTCAAAGCTGCCAAGTCCCAGAGTAACACTGAAAATATTAATCAGATACTGGACAGGTAAGGATGTCAGATGAAAATCTGTGTTACACAGAGTTAAACAGCTTTTTATCTTTTTAAATTTTTATTTTTAAAGAGTTTTATGTTTTGTTCTATTTATTATTTTCCTATATCATGTCTTTGAACAAAATGTCTTTTAAAACATAACTTATGCTCATGGTGTTTCTAAACAGAACAGAGGCATTAAAAATTGGCTTAAAATTTTTTCTGTTTAAATCTACATTGTAACATCTTTCTGGTTTTAGGCACATGATTTTTTTCAGTCTCATACCTCTTGCTTTTATTTTTGTTTTGATTCTTTTTTTTTAGAATTTTTATTGGAGTATTTACAATGTTGTGTTAGTTTCAAGTGTACAGCAAAGTGAATCAGTTATACATATATGTATATCCACTTTTTTTTTAAGATTCTTTTCCTATGTAGGCCATTACAGAGTATTGAGTAGAGTTCCCTGTGCTATACAGTAGGTCTTTGTTAGTTATCTTACGTATAGTAGTTTGTATATGTCAATCCCACTCTCCTACTTTATCCCTCCCTGAAATAATGCCATATGCAGCAACATGGATGGACCTAGAGATTGTCATACTGAGTAGTCAGACAGAGAAAGTCAAATGTCACATGATAACGCTTATATGTTGAATCTAAAAAAAGGGTATAATGAACTTATCTACAAAGCAGAAATAGAGTTACAGATGTAGTAAACAGTTTTTAAATGTATTTCCGTCTTGAAAGGGAGCACTGTCCTCCTTACGAGGCACTGCTTAGAACACACTCAGTACGCAGCATAGTCCATGGAATTAAGGTTTCTTGGGGAATAGCAGACTCGCTCCCCAAGGGGTCGTGTTGTTTATCCCCTGTATCTTTAATATGTTTATCCATCATTTTTCATTATTCCCATTATACTGATGGCAACAGAATCTATCTTGAAAGGCTCAATGTGGCATAACTACTAAATTCAATGTCTCTTCCCTTCTTTTCTGTAAAAAGTGTTTACAAATTTTAAAGTTTGCAAAAAAAAAAGTAAGATATTTAGGGGAAATGTACAGCTTTAGAGGAGAAAAATCAAAGGGTCTATTCATAGCTAGACATCAGCCTTTTCTCAGCATCCTCTCCTGCATGACCCACAGACCCCAGGGAGGAAGGCGCAATGATGTTCTCCCTCAAGGGGTCATATCTGACAATTTGACCATTGGTTGATTTAAGTGTTAAATACTTTGAAGTTTTAAAAGTCTTTACTACTATTATAAATATTCACCTTTGAATCAGCAGAATGGAAAAAAAAGGGTCAAAGCCAGGAATTTGGAACTGTTTTACATGGGTCGCTTTACTACATCCCTAAAGTTTAAAGGGAAGGCTAGAATGACAACCATAGTTATGGGTTTGTGACAAAAAGAGAAGTGGATCAATTAGACACTTTTACTAATGGAGCTCTAAATATTTATGAGTAAACATTCATGAATATTCATAATAAGTGTTCAGGACAAGCAAAGCCCTAGAAGGTTAAGGAACTTGAAATTTTAATACACAATAACAACAAATCAATCACCTGGGTAATATGCACCTACTCAATATGCATCTAAGAAAAATGTGAATAAAGTTGAAATCCTTTTCTACTTAATGACAGTTAAAATAATGCTGCCTGTAAAGAATATACAAATTAGTTTACTTACTTTGGCAAAAGTCAAGTTATAATATTTTCCTATAATGTGTTTCATAACCATAGTATACTACTAAGTGTGCAACTACTTAAACAATAAATAATGTAACAGAAATTTATTAAAATGATTTTTACTTTTTAATATGAATTACACCTAATTAAGTTTCATGCTAATAGTTCCATAAAAATTACATTTTGCATGACTTAACATTCAAACTGCTCTTGTCAACATTTCATAAAGAAGATATAGGTAATTTATTTGAGCATTTTTTAAGTAGAAACTTAAACATTCAGTTGACTAGAGATAATTCTTAAATGGCCTGGTTGCAATAATTATTATATATTTTATTAGCAAAACAGGAAAACAAAATGCAACAGATGCTATTTGCTCTTTATTCCTGTTTGAACCGTTTAGTCACTTGAACTCTGCCTTTCATCCTCTGTGTGTGTAAATTACACATTTTTTATGATTAAGGGAATTCATATTTGTAGAAAAGGCAGTATAATGTGTTTTGTTATGATTCCAAATTGCCTCCAAAAGGCAAACATTTAATGCACTTAAGAAATACTATCTTAAAGGCATATAAATTAGAAATGTATTATGATAATAACATTTTTTCTCACCTTGAAGTCATTTAATTTCTGGTTCTGTTTTGATCTTCTTATATCACTATTTCGATGCCCCCAAACTACATTCATGGACTCTTTAAAACTGTCCAAGAAATGTAGCAGAGAGGGAAAAATTGGCTTACTTTTAGAATGAATGATTTAAAATATGCCTATAAAACAGTCTGTGAATCCTAAAAAGATAGGGTCTATTAGTTTCCAACATAAAAGGGGGAGGTAAAAGGTAAATAACCTGCTAGGAACATTTCTATTTCCTCAGTTAACTTTTCAGCCCAAAATTTGTGTTATCTTTGTCCAAATACACTGGCTTCGTGTTCTCAAGGTGCAAGCTTCATCTGAAGAGCAAGCCAGGGACTGGAAGATTTAGATGCGCGGCCCAAAATCAGGTCACTGGGGGAGGTAGGGCCCCTAAGAGGGCCTCCCGGTGCTGTGAGTGGAAGATGTGACAGTGACATGAGGCAGTGGACAGAACATAGGCCGTGGGGTCACTGTCCAGCTCTGTCCTATAGCAGCTTTGCTACTGTGAGCAACCTCGTAACCCCTGTGCCCTCTTTCTATAACAGGAGTCATCACACCTTCCTTAGGGCTGTGCCCAGGTTATTACCGTAATTACGTGGTATTGATGCAAGTGGGTGCTCGGTCAATGCCGAATGTGGGAGAGGCTGCCTATCAGAGAGGTTGAGAACGAGGTCTCTGGAGTGAGGCTCGAGCCCAGTTCCCTCTCCTACCACTTCTCAAATGAAGACTGACACAGGGCCAGGTTTTGAATCTCTCTAAGCTTCAGCTTCCTCAGTTGGCAAATGAGGATATGAATAGTTACGTCTCAGGTTGTTGTACAAATATGAGATGAATACATGACACGCTCAGTCAAGTCACTGACATAGAGGAAGTGCCCGATAAATTCTATCTACTGTTAAAAATGTTCATGGTATTTTATACCTCTCTGGAAGTGCTTTGCAAAATATGCTGTACCATTATATAGTGGTTCCCTGCAGTAAGGGTGACCAACTTTCCCAGTTCGCCCAGAGCTGTCCTGGTTTTAACACTGAAAATCTTGCATCTTGTGAAACCTCGTAATCCTCAGCGAACTGGGAACATCTTACAAGTTCGTCTTCAATTCATCAAAAAGCAACTCTCCCTAGGGGTCGGTGGCCTGTGCCGTTAGCTCAGCATGGCTGGGCCAGGCCCCATCACCCAGGGAGCACTCAAGATAACTCAATTCTCCAATATGAGCAACCCCAGAAAAGATCAGCTCACAGCAGCAGGGTTTCTATGCAAAACAGAACGTTTTCTTTCCTATGGGGCAGGTGAGTGTAAAATTTGACTCTAAAGAAATCTTTTGAATTTGCTTCTGTCTTTTCCTGGCTTCCCAAGCTTTTCATGCTAAGCTGTGCTCCCTTAAGTCCCAAGGGGGAGGTACAGCATCCTGGGCTGCTCTCTGCCTTCCCGGCGGCATTTGGGGATGCGCCTCTTTGGTGGTTTTCAGCCCTGGGGTGCATTCCGTGAAGCTTATCCACACCCTGTGTCCAAGGCAGACTTGGTACAGTGATGACACATCTCAGCCAGGACACAGTGACCTTGTTAAAATGCAACAACCTGCTGCGCTGTGTAGTGAGGCTGTAAAGGGGCACACTTCATACGCCTGAGGTTCTACAACCCATGAATTTTGTTTTGTTTTGATTAGCAAATTATAGCTTTTGGCTAGTAATAATATAGAAGGAAGAGCTCTCCAGTTGAAGAATTATTACATTTTTCTTCCTTTTGGCTAAATGAATGAGGTCATGACCCATCTCCAACATAAAATTTAATGCTTTTAGCAAACTAAAATTTATCTTGCAAATCTAAATAAATTCTTCTGACTAAGTACCAATGTATTGGCCATTTTTGTACTACTTAACCTAAATTTGTGTTTCTGATACCTGAATTAAAAATGCAAGATAGCCAGAAATCTATGTAAAACCTAGGGACCAAAGCATCTTGATCTCACTGAATAACATTTTATTTTTATTAATATCTATTTATTGCCTAGTATGTCAGACACTTTGCCAGAATATGTGTTATGTGCCAGAGTATGTATTATGTGCCAGAATATAAATATATTTTTATAAATTCAAACTGATATAAGTAATTGAATATTATCTCCCACTTTCAATCTATGACACTGAGAGACATAACACACACCTCAGTCTATTCGGAGTTAGGGATATATGTTTGGGATTTGCGCCTATTAAAATAGGATGCACTAAAGTACAGAGGAAGGAAGTCCAAAGTAAGAGACCTGGGCTTGCAGTCTAGGTCACATCACCAGTATGAATGGGTAAGTCTCTTAATCTCTCTCAATCTGAGTTTTACCTTTCATAAAATAAGGATGATGGTCCTCTCGGGACTAACTTTGAGGGTTACTATGGACAACAAATTAATTCAATCATGAATCTATAAATATTGGGTAAATACTTTTATTAAATTATGCAGCATTATATAACTTTTTAATATTGTTAATATTATTTCATTAAGCTGAAAACTCATATTCAAATATTTAAGTATCAAGCCAACAGTAACACCAAATAGGGTGGCCCAAGACAGTCGGAGGAGGTCTGCATCTACGTGGGACTCAAGTCCAAAGATCAAACATCAAATGTGATCCAAAGGATCACAAGGCAGGTCAGCAACGTGCCGACACAGCAGGCTGAACGGTTTCCTTCCTGTGTCCCTCAGGAAGAAAGAACTGATGGGTGTTCTAACCCTTCTGAGGCCAAGAGGAGTAGCATCCCGGCAGCTACTTCCCAGGTGCATGACTGCAGCGGGCCAAATATGCCATAAGGTTACTGCTATTTAGAAGGAAAACCCAGGGATTTTCTATTCCTTTGCACCACAGAATGTAAGACTTAAACTCTTTATCTATGAGAGCAGGGGAATGCAAATAAACAAAAACATATTATAAATATGCTACTCTCTTCCAAAGAGAATCATTTTCTAGTTGTCAGTGTGGATAAATACATTTTGAAGCAAAAATACTCAATTTTAATCTTCTCCTCTTTGATGTGAACTGCTCACAATACAAAACGGTTAATACCAAATGCCCTACCAAATCACTGCACGGCAAAAGCTATCTGTTAAATAGTTTGGCTCATTATTTCAATAAATACAGTTATATAACTCATATACTATGAGAGAAAAGGAACAATATTAAGTTGTTAAAAAAAGTTACATTAATATTTACCTTTTGTGGATGAGTTATATTTTTCTTGTTCTTCAATGAATTAAATGCACATAATGATGGAAACAAAAGAAAGAAATCAGCAAATTTATAGTTAGACATGGAAATGTGAATCAACACAATGGTGTGAATAATAAAAATACATAACATATAATGTGACATGGTAAATTGCAATGAGAAACCATGAGGAAATCTCAAATATGGTACTAAAATCAATCAAAGAAAGAATGAATGAAACAATTTAAAGATTTTAAATAAAAACAGAAACATTGGGAAATTAATATTGTATACTTGGCAATTGAAAAGTATATTTTGTGTTATTTTTTTCTGGCCTTTGAAGAATTGCAAAGCATTACAGCACTCACTTTACTAAGACATTTTAACCTTAATCCATTGTGACTTTTTATTGTAAATGTACTTAAAAGCATATTTAACATTCATAACTAACATTTTCATTTCAAAAATGATAGCATTTCAGATAATTTGAAAAAGCATATAATAAAAAAAATTCCATTTTTTGCTAGATAGTAGGCATTTTCTCTTCACTGTGGAAAATATTCTGGAACATTTTCCACCTGGAAAAAAATATATTTTAATTTAAGTAATCCTTTCTTCCTTCTCAAATTACTGTAATTATATTCAAATATCTCAAAGTGAAATTGTTCCTTGCAGACGGTATTTCTCAGACATTTCTTAAGCCTTTCTCTGCCTCCTTGTTGGTGCACCATTTACTGAGAAATAATGGCCTATCTAGATATTTTGAAGGGGAGTTCCATTAGTTCTAGGTAGCAGAATTAATAACAGAATACATAAAACATAACTGGCACATCAAGTGTTAGTTTATAGTTTATGAATGATCTTTAAATACGTCTTCTTAAAAAAGACAACTAGGTTGCACACACACACAAAAATCACTTGGTTGGTTTCAGAAAACCATACATTTTTATGCAACCAATTATGTTGCCTTCAGTCTCACTCTACCTAAGGGCTACATTGTAATACAACATTGGAACATATGCAGAGGAATTTCCTGAAAGTCTTTGTTCTCAATGATCACATACCATTTGAGTTACCTAAATTTTAAGGCTACTTCTTAGCGACTTTATCTCAAAATCTGCATTGTAATCACACCTCTACTTTTTCCTTAACTATACTTCAACATAATCAGATTCCATGTAGCAAATAGGCTAGCATTACTAATTTTTAAAAGAAACTTTAAAATACTTTTTTCAAAAATTAAGTAAATGTATCTTTTCTAATTATATGTTAGCTTTTAAAATAATATATATTGTTTTATCGCACAAGGAGAGAGTAGTAAAATTGAATTACAAGAAAAAAAAACAAAAAACAAGAAGCATCCAAACAATCTATGGATCCTAAACAAAATAAGGTAGATAATTGTAACCAGAAACTGTGTATGAATAAAATTATTTTATAAGTTCATCAGGAAGTTGTATCACTATTCAGGAATCTAAACCATTTGAAATATTTGCTCCTAACCAACAACTGCTTATCAACTCAGTTACCTTTTTTAAAAAAGAAAATTAACCTTTGTTAAAAAAAAAAAACCCACAAATATACATAAAAGAAAACTGAAAAGAAGTCAAGTGTGTTAGAACTTTCGTTGATTGCAAATAAACTGCATTCTGCATCAGTCTTCATGGCAGACAGAAGTAAATTTTAACATATATTATGGAAAGAAAAACATGACATGATTCCACAGCCTTAAGAACATCAATGAAATCCATCTCAAATGGATTAGACAGCTAAATTCTGTCTAATCCATGAATCAAATTAGAAGTTTACTTTTAAAAACATATTCCAGGACACACAAAGATGTCATGTAAACTGTTCAGCTTGAAATAGATCCATAATAAGACGAAGGAGGACAGTATCATCATTTACCAAACACCCCAAAGCACATAGTATTATCATACAGTAAACCAGATCCATTTTAATTATAGAAGAATACATAGTGACAATAATACATGATTGTTGTCATATTTTTTAAAGGTTGTATCTATATGACTCTTAAGATGATAAACTTCAGAAACCTCAAGTAGCAAGTGTTTAGGAATGTACTTGTGATATTAACTATCAAAATAACTCCATCAATTTCATCCTCAGTCACTCCTTTCTTCCCACCTCAATTCAATCTTTACAAATTGGTGATTTCTCTGAAAGACAACTGTGAATACGAATATCATAAACAGTAATGTTGACTGATATCAACAACAGAACATGAGCTTTTACAAAAACCAAAGTCCAGCATACAATCCATCTGACTTTGTAAAAGCAATTCTTATTTCTACAGAATAATAAAACTATAATCTCACTATATGAGCGTTATATGCAATACCGTTATATACTTTTGAACCAGAAGTGTTTTAGCAACTGGAGGAAATGCAAAGAATTTTAGAAACAAATGACTTTTTGGATATCAATCTTTAGCACACTATGGTCAGTAACACTGAGTTTGTAGCTGAACACTAGAACCTGTAGTTCTTTTAGTTGTGCAACAGGAGTTCATGAATGGATAATTTAAATAAACACCACGTTTTAAAAAATAAATTTGAAAACAATTTCATCTAGGCTACTGCTAATTACAGTCTTAATAACATTAATTATGAATGATCTTCTCAAAATGTTCCCAGATAAGAGAAAGTTTGTTAAACACATGAACTGAGAATTCCAAAGGATTAATTGTTATTTCAGAAAAGAAAGTCAGCCTCATATTTTCTTGATTAACTAAATGAATGCCCTTATAATGACCCTGAATACTAAAGTATGATATAGCAACAGGATATATGATTTTTAAAAAATAATACAAATCCAGAATTTATTGTAGCAGCATTTTTGTGTCAATATGCTGATACTTATCAAATCTACACTAATTTTTCTATAACCAGGTACTCTGTGTACAAACTCTGCCTGATCAGTTTTTGAAACAATGTATTTATCTTCTTAGACCACTAACACTTCGGTGATACATTCAGTAAAGCTCTTTGAGTGAGTAAAACACATACCCAGCACCCTCAGTACAGAAGGAAATAAACAAGTTTTACATCAGAAACAACAAACACTGTTGAGAAAAGTATGCAAAATGTTAACCTTTCAGTTGTTTCATAGGGACGAAGAGTTTCAATGCATGTTTTAAATAGAAGTCCACTGCGTTCATATTACAACCCCAAATTAAACAGTATTTCAGTAAACTGCTTAACAAATCTCTGGTAATACTTATGTGATAACATTTACCAATAACAAATCATTTCACTTACTGAGAAATGGGATAGCACCTTGGTCACATGAAGAAAACAGTGACTCTTTTAACCTGGTATTTAAATCCTCTTAGGCCTCTTAGGTAGCTTAGTGAATTTCATTTCCACTAAAACCTGCCCCCCCCCCCAACATCTCTCTTTCTAGGAAGATAAAACACAATGTGTACATGCTTAAAATAAGGGAAATTTAAGTGATGTTAACTGTTAAAAAACACTCAAATGTTTGTTCTAAGTCAGTTTTTCACCATCAAAGTTCTATAAAAAATACAGGATACTGCAGGTAAAGTAAAAAAAAAAAACACTGCAAAGTATTCAATACGATTGCCTCATTTAAAAATATTTTTAAAACAAGGTTAAAAATGTCTTCCTTTAACATATAAAATACCACATTGTACTGAGGTTTTTAAAGTTTTATTTTCTCCCTTTGCACCTTTGGAAAAGGTATCTCTAGGGCTCAATCTATTCTTTTCATTGACCATCTAAAATTCATGCATTCACTCACTCAGCAAAAACAGCATATAGGCCACGAACTGTTATAACTTGGTGCCGGGAATAAAACTCTAAGACACTTGACTTCTTAGGATTCATCACACTACGTATCATCAAAATACTATTCTTTCAATAGAAGGAGTATAAAAAGAGGTTGTTCTCAAATCCGAGATTTTGTCAGCGCTCTCTCTATGGATACCTTGTTCTGCACTGCCGCTCCTCCCTGGCACTTGTGGAAGCTGCCTGCCCCGAGGGCTGCCAAAGGCTGTGTCTGCGGGCGGGGACTGCGTCGGGCTGGCCTGCCGGTGCACTCTGTGGGGAGAAGAAGCAGGGCACACGAAACGATGAAATGCCAAAGGGCCTGACAAGGATCTCTTCCTTCCTACTGTTCCTCTTAAAACAGGCGTAAAACCCTACCTGGGCCTTTGGAAGCAAAATCAAGTACTCTTTATGATGTGTGTAAAAGGAATATTACCAAAAGGGGCTACAAGAGACAGGGAAACGTCTGCCACGTAGAGTTCTGCAGAATGAATTCCTGAACTGGGCAGAAGGGAACGTACTTTTCATTAACTTTCTATGAAGTTGTGACTTTCTGTTAAGTTATCCATTTTTGGTAGTGCTGGACCTAGTATATCTACTCACAGCCTATGAATCTTAACAACATGGGTAAACGATTTAAGAAAGGCTGTTGCCTATATTGCTACAATTAAATCCATATAAGTGATAAGAATAGTTCTGGCTGCAGACTTTTATAAATTACCATTCCCTTGCACTTTATGCTTAAATAGGAAAAATCTGAAAAGATATTTATAAAAATAACCTTGGGCACATGCTATGAACTATCCTGGTGAAAAGATCAAAATTACAAATACAAATTTAAGAAGTGTGAAGATACATCACTATTGTACAGAAGTAAGCTGACCTCCATCTGCTGGTATTCAAACTTTTTTTTAAACTGAAGAACTTTAAAACACTCTCAGCTTTTACTGAACAAAGATGAAAGTTTTCATTTTTTTTTTTCTAATTCCTCTTACACTTTTTAAAGCAAGTACACATTTAATTCCAGGTAATTTCTTATATAGAATTTCACATAATTAAAAAAAAAAAATATATATATATGAATATGTCACAAACAGATGGAAGGACATAACACAGGCAAATTTAATTTTCGATGATGGCTAGTTGGCAGGAAGTATAGAAGAGAATGCCACCAGCACAGTGAAGGTAGATGCAGGTAAGGGAGGGTGTGGAGAGGTTAAGTGTCACAAAGAAAGGATTAAGAACTATGGTGTCATAATGAGTGACAGTGTCAAGAGCTCAGGAAGGTACAACACCACACCAAGACCCAGAGGCAGACACGGAACAGCGACCTTGTCAGGAGCGGAGAAGGTGGCGCCGACCCTCCGGGGGCAAGGTGGTGCATAGAACACAGTGTTCTGACACTAGGGTGCTCACTCGAGCGGGAGCGAGCGGGATGTTTTCCCCTAAGGACTAGCTGATCAGTCGCTCTCGGGGCTGCGTATCCCCTTCTAGAAAGACATGGTGGGAGAACCCTAAAACATTAGGGTCAGAAAAGATCTTCAGTCAGCAGGTCACATCCACTTTGATACCAGCACATCTGTCCAAGGAAAACCTGGTTACTCTTACAAGACAGTGATTTTAAAACCCAGGAGCAAACCCATCACACAGTTACTGAAATGGACCTCACATCAAACTGATGCGTTATCGCGAATGTGCACGCCTGGTGGTTCTGAGCGGGCCTGTCCTCCAGTGTAACAAGCCTCTCAAGTCCCACAGGGGCAAAGACTTCTGTCTCTTGTTTCTTACTGAGCTGTATCTCTGGCGCCTAGAACACAGCAGCACAGAGAACAAGAGCTCAGTAGAGAGACCTGGATTTGAATGAGTGAACACAATCAGAACAGTGAACTCAGGGACACGTCAAGCACTTGCCTTCCAGAAGAAGCAATGCACTGGTGGGTTCTGTATGTCCTTTTACAATGTTCATAATTTATCTCTGCAACAGGGAAGTCCATACCAAATAGGTAGCAAAGGGAAGCTGTCTTCTAAGGTTGATTTAAGTAGACCAACAAATTAAAATGATGAAGTAAGATGGGGAATGCTTCATTTTTGAACTGACTAAATGCAGATGGCTGATATATGGATAAAAATATGTCCTCTGATATATAAAAGTAGCTGAAAAGATAGTTGTCCATACATTGACAGCTATCTTAATACAGTGTTCAAAATTATTATGAAGCCAATTTCCAAATTAAGGACCAAGAATTAAAAACTGATTTTTATATGTGACTATATATATGTATGTATGTACATATATATATATGCTTGTTTAGAGCAGACACATGTTTTTGCTGTTTTCGTCATTTTCAGTAAGTATTTTAAATAAAATGCACATTTAAAATACCTAATCTGTATTACTTTTCATAGTGACAGAAGCCAAGAAATAACACTTTATCCTTTTGAAAACAATGCTATAAAATTCGATTAAGTAATTTAAAGTGTGTGAGAGTCAAGAATCCATATTGATCACAGGAAGTACATTAATTATTGAGTGATTTATTCAACTTGTACACAGATTGACAATTTTTCTCAAGTAGAATGATTTTCACAGGTATAATTATTTTGATTCAAGATATCTCCTCTATTTCTAAACAATAAAGTGGGAAAATGTCATATTTTAGAGCATAAAAAGGTACAGCTTAGGTCTTTAATGTGCATTTTATCTTCTTGAGCTCTGGATTAATGCTTTATCAGCCCCTAAGGCAGATCCCAAAACCTGGACGGTCACTTCGATTTCAAAATTAATAGAAGAAAGGACTGACAACACATATTAAAACTGTTCATTCCATCTGGATTGCCTTCTCACATGAACTCAACTCTACAGAATTAATTTATGTGGGAAGGACCAAGGTGTGATCAAGTCCTTTCCACCGATAAATAATGAGTTTCTATCTATTACTCTTTAAAAGCCATTATCATGAGAATAAACTTCAGCACTCCTTGTACAAAATACACTTGAAAATACTTGCTTTGAAAGGTGGATAGTACAGTTTTTACCCTAGTCCTGAGAGCATTCATGGATCTTGCAATTTCACTAAAATCTTGCTTCATTTCTTAATGCAATTCGTAAGCACTAAAAGGACCTCTTAATTGCAACTTGAAATATGAATAATTTCGGGGAGCCTTATGTGGCCCCAAACTAAATGGCACAAATATAAAAAGCAATTTCAAAGGCAAATAAGTGGCTTTCTAGATGAATGTTACACAGATCTTCCCAAGCCATGAGCTTGCAGGGCCCAAGAACAGTGCGTCCTGTTGGGGGTTAATCATTTTGCCCCAGGGCTGTTTCTCCTTTGACACAAACTAAAAGTCCTTCAATAACAAAACAGTTCCTGCCACCAGCCAAATGATGACCAATATGAAAGCGTGGACCCAAGGGGAGACAAAGAAACCACTCTGTCTGAGGAAAACCGAGGAGGGTGGCAGCAGGCTGGATCACAGGAGGGGAAACGGAGGAAAGTGAAAATGCAGAGGCTGGAGAGAGACGAGCAAGGCTTTGGAGAAAGAGAAGGTGGAAACAAGTAGAGTTTGTTTCAGACAAGAGGAAAGGAGGGTTAATCAAGGAATGCTGAGGTTCAGGAGCGAAACATGAGAGAATCCAGGCTTTTCGATACAATGGCATGTGCTAAGGATGTAAGGGTGTCGGAGGGAAAGAGATCAAAAACCAGCATGTTAGGGAGCGAAGCGGGGAGTGAGTGAGAGAGAAGGAGAATGACGGTAACAGCTCTTCTCACTGGGCATCCACGTGGCGCCGTCTACACACGTCAGCCACTAGTGTGTATGCGCGTGTATAGACGTGTGTGTGTATGCATGCATACCACATACCTACACACGTGTCCTTTTTTTGTTTTGCATTCTCACAGCAGCTCTAAGAAGTGCTATGGTTCCTATTTTATAGGTGGAAAAACTGGGGGTCACAGAGTGACTTGCAAACAGGCAAAGAGCTAACACGATAAAGGCGGGACCCACGCAGGTCTATGAAGCTCCAACACTGCTCCCTTTTCTGCCTTGGAGACAGGATTGGTTTCTATATCATGAGATGAAACATGGTAATTTCACATCCCTGGATGTATTGCTAATCTTGTAAAACAAAATATAAGTATATGTGCAGGTATCAAATTGCTTGACAAGGTTTAATAGAATCGTTTTTTGAGAGTTTATAGGAAAAAATATGAGGAAAATGGTATTTAATTGAATATCTACTCTGCTTTATATGTCTATACATAATATATTTTTGAAACAAAAATAATGAGAGTTCTAGAGCAAAGTATGAATTCCAACCTGACTATAACTCCAGTTCACCATCTCCAAACCCATTGCTAAATATTTACCACTGAGTTCAACCTATGCCTCCTCTCTTCACCTAAAGTCTTGGGTGCTGTGACTTGAACTTAAGTAAAACACATTTCCCACCAAAACCTTAGGTTGTTAGACATTTCTGTTGCTGCAAGCAGACGTGCAGTGAATTGCTTCTATTGCGGCTTAAAAATAGACTTCTGTTTTTTTTTTTTAATTACTTGTTAAAGGATAGACATGCATGTGGTATTTAAGGTCACCATTGTTCCTCCCATCATCGCCATTTCAGGCTTACATGGACTTTTTTCCGGAGTGCCAGCACAACATAAAATGTATACGTAAGCAATTCTAAATACCAGTTGTTACCCCACATCCCCCAGTTAGGATGCAGAGAGCAAGTTCCACAAGAAGAAAAGTCCCCAGAACAGGATGTGCAGTGGTGCTAGCAATCTACAAAGCTCAACTCACATCAGGGTGAAAAGTTACACTTTTATTTACTAAGGAGCTTCTTCAGAGGGTCTGAAGCTCTATTTCAATGGTGAGGCACCGAAGTCAGAAGTAGGTTCTGCCTCTCTTCTATCTAGAACTGGTTACCCTATCTTTCAAAATATTTTCTTACAAGTCTGTTTCTCTAAAGGTCAAAAATTTTGAGGCCAAAAAAAGGACCTTCAAAAAGTATGATCATCACAGCAAATTCTGCCAGAGGCCAAGGTGTGTCTGTGTGCTGGGGCTCCTCTGGGGAAGAAGTCAACTCCTGAAGGCCAAGAATCAGCATCCTAGCATTCATACTCTGGTCTCAATTCATCTGTAGCTACATGTCAACTCAAGGTATCTTCTAAAGAAGTGAGAGCTAATGTAAACCTAGGCCAATTCTTCTTTTATAACTAGCTATTCAACAATTCACTCAAAAGCCAGGCATGTGATTTACACTCTAATAAAGATCAACAAAGAGCTTTAATTATAATCAAACAAATCCGCATACCTAAAAGGTTTGAGTTTTCTATATCAAACCTACAGCAAAGTAAGTAATGGTAAGAGGAATACGAATAGGGTCCTTAAGCAAACATTTGGCATGAGAAGTTGGCTGAATCCCTGCTGCTCCTACTGGAGGGAAGACTTGTGCTTACAGACGTGTTCAGTGTTGCATGGCAGATGCTCAGATAAGCATGGGCAGTGGACTCTAGAATCATCTAACATTCTGTAAAACAGTATCTTATTGTCAAAATACTTGTTCACTGAAACTGTAAAACTTCACACAGCAGTCACTCAACTAGTAATTGTTAAATGAATGAAAGAATTGTTAAATGAATGGAATATAAAGAATATGAAACTTTGAGGAAAAATTTCAATCTTGTCAAAATAATTGGAATTGTGTGTGCCTATGACTCGGGGGGCTGTGAATGATGGCTGAAGATTTAAAATCATTTACATGCTGGTAAAGAGACTGCTATTAGCTGCGTTGACAGTAAAGAATATATATACAGTGACATAATCAGTATTGTTTCATTACTTCTTATCTGGCTATAGCACAGAAATGGACTCAGCACAAACTGGAAAACAAATTTTTTACGAATAGCGGATTTTTGGATTTCTGTTTATTGTGTTAGTTTTCCATTTATAAAACCCATGAAACTCGTACAATAGAGAAAAACATTCCCTATAGACCTGTCATGCTCACAATTCCTAAACTTCTCTAGTTATTATAAAAAATCATCGGTTTAAATAGAAACCAAAAAGTCCGTAGCCGACCTAGAATTACGCCCAAAGTGGTGATCCAAGTAAATCTTGCCGTTTATATTCAAATCATCCTCATATTTGCCGTCATCAAGTAATTATTTTCTAGTAAGTCTGATTTTAGGTTATATCGATTTATTTCCTTTTCAGTTCTGTGTTGCAGAAAGTGTAGAACTTTTGGTGAAATCGGTACTTTGCTAAAGAATATGCAGTAGTAGAGGAGAAGTATACAGCAAAATTAATGTTAATAAAATCGTTTTCTTTTCATGGCTTTGCATCCTAAATTTTATTTGCTAATGTTCATTATTTTTTAGACTCTGACAAAAAAGTTATGATGTAGAAAGAGAAGAAATGAAGAAACAACTAAAATTTCCGCCTATACGAGATCATTTATGAGGTATATTTTATGCCTACTTTCAAACATAATAAGCAAGCGTTAGCCTTCATTAAACTCAGCATTTAGCTAAGAAAGTTAGTCCAACAGTTACGTAATAATGTAACAAGTTTCAATTAATTGGCAAACTTGCATTGATTCTTATGTTGTAATGTTAAGCAAATCTCAATTCTACTCTATCCTTTCATTTTGTTGCAGTTTATGGAGAGTTCTTTAAATTTTTCGTCTCTGGCTCGTAGTGTTTTCAAATTTCTATTATTTTTTATTTAGTTCATTCACTTAGAAGTCGTGATGGAACGAATTCGAAAGGAATTTCAAACCTAGTGGAGATCTGGAGTCCATCCTCCCAGTGTAAGCGGTGAGTTGCTAAGTCATAAGCAATTCATGCTAGGTTGACTAATACCGTGGAGCATTTTCCAGTACTCAAAACACTATGGGTACGGGATTTTGATGGTTATTTATTTTTAGGACAAAACAGACAAGAAAATGGTTCACAGATGCTGCTTCCTTCTTTGATCTCGTTTTT